>NC_048579.1:19802565-21232565 GCF_013265735.2 Oncorhynchus mykiss
TGTGTCACTTGTACATGTGATTTACTCCCCTCGGCTATGTGAGACTGGGCTGAGTGGATTTCAGCACATTCTGGGAACTGTGGCAGTATGTGTCATCACAAACACACCCACACACACAAACACCTTTAACATATTCAAATTCATTCTTACATCAGCAGGAAACAGATGTTGAACAGCCCAAGCAGTGTTCTGTAAAGACTCTGAGACAGCGTCAGGGTTCAGACACACACACACACACACACACACACACACACACACACACACACACACACACACACACACACACACACACACACACACACACACACACACACACACACACACACACACTAGAGTTGGGTCAATAAACCGAAAATGATCGACACCGACCATAACAATAATTTATCGAAGGCATTTCACTGAAAAATTCTAATTTAATTTAGTCAAAAGTTTGGACACACCTACTCATTCAAGGGTTTTTCTTTATTTTTTAAAATAATTTTCTACATTGTAGAATAATAGTGAAGACATCAAAACTATGAAATAACACATATGGAATCATGTAGTAACCAAAAAAGTGTTAAACAAATCTAAATATATTTTAGATTCTTCAAAGTAGCCACCCTTTGCCTTGATGACAGCTTTGCACACGCTTGGCCGTCTCTCAACCAGCTTCACCTGGAATGATTTTCCAACAGCCTTGAAGGAGTTCCCACATATGCTGAGCACTTGTTGGCTGCTTTTCCTTCAATCTGCAGTCCAACTCAATCCAAACCATCTCATTTGGGTTGAGGTTGGGTGATTGTGGGGGACAATCCCCTGTACTCTACCCAATTGAGATGGTTTGAGATGAGTTGGACTGCAGAGTAAAGGAAAAGCAGCCAACAAGTGCTCAGCATATATGGGAACTCCTTGACGACATTTTGGAAAAGCATTCCAGGTGAAGCTGGTTAAGAGAATGCCAAGAGTGTGCAAAGCTCCCATCAAGGCAAAGCGTGGCTACTTTGAAGAATCTGAAATATATTTTCATTTGATTAATACTTTTTTGGTTGCTACATATTTTCATATCTGTTATTTAATAGTTTTGATGTCTTCACTATTATTCTACAATGTAGAAAATAGTACAAATAAAGAAAAACCTTTTGTCTATTACTGCGCTGTACTTTGTCATGTATTTGTACATTTTATGTTGACCCCAGGATGAGTAGCTGCTGCATGTGTAGTGGCAAATGGAATTATAATAAACTAAACACACTGTCAAACAGAGGAAGAATTATTCTCACTCACTAGACAATCAAAACCAAATGAAGTTAGACAGCATCAAATTAACACACCATTCACTCTGAAAAGACTACTAGAGAATTAGATCGCATGTAGTCTCTCCACTGTATGGGAGATCCACAACCCAAATCCTCCATAGTTACTATGGCTAGCAACGTAGCGTTTGGCTATTGCATAAAGCACAGTGTAACAATAATGAGAACCTATGAGAAAATACCTGGGAGAAAAAGGTGTATTCAGGGTACCATAGTACAATTATACATCCTAGAGGTGCATGGCTCTGACTAAAGACGGCTTCCAAGCCTGTTAGTTCATCAAACAAGTCTAGACAATTTCATTCCCATCTGTTTACTGTCTTCCTCTCTCTCCGTGCCTGATTCACGTCACTCCAATAAAGCCCTAGCGTATTGGGATATGTCACAATCACATCTCATCAATTATTTTATTACACTCCAACAAAATACAAAGTCTATGTACTTGGCAAATTATTCATACGGATTACCTAGCGGGATACGTCAAAATCAAAACATATCAACTGTTTAATAGGTTACCCCCGCCAACGTACAATGTTTACTTATCAAATTATTCCAGGTGATAAATTATTTTATATGAAGGCTTCTGAATGAGATACATCAACTTTTATTGGACGAATGAAGGTGCTTGCAAACTGATCCAACATTTTGTGATATTCACAAAAGGTTTATTTGTTATCCCTGTGCATGTGTGGCATGTGCATGTCTATGTGAGTCTGTCTGTACCTGACATCTCATCGACCGGAGACTCTGGTTGTGCTTTGGGGGGGCAGGGGTAGCTCTCCGCCTTGCTGCAGTGCTCCAGTGGTTCTTCATACCTTCTCATCTCCTCCTCCTCCTCCTCATATCTTCTATTCACCTCCTTCTTATCCTCCTCTTCCAGCTGCACCTTCTCCCCAGCCTCCTCCTCTTTGGTGGTCACAGTGAGGGTGGGTTTGATCAGAGAGATGTCTGCCAGACTGCCATCTAGGTGCACCAGCCTGGGAATGGAGAATAGAAAATAACAATAATATATATATATATATATATATATATATATATATATATATATATATATATATATATACAGTGGGGCAAAAAAGTATTTAGTCAGCCACCAATTGTGCAAGTTCTCCCACTTAAAAAGATGAGAGAGGCCTGTAATTTTCATCATAGGAACACTTCAACTATGACAGACAAAATGAGAAAAAAAATCCAGAAAATCACATTGTAGGATTTTTAATGAATTTATTTGCAAATTATGGTGGAAAATAAGTATTTGGTCAATAACAAAAGTTTATCTCAATACTTTGTTATATACCCTTTGTTGGCAATGATAGAGGTCAAACGTTTTCTGTAAGTCTTCACAAGGTTTTATTTTGGCCCATTCCTCCATGCAGATCTGCTCTAGAGCAGTGATGTTTTGGGGCTGTTGCTGGGCACCACTGTATATACATATACATATACATATATATATGTAGTGTACCAGTCAAAAGTCTGGACACACCTACTCATTCAAGGGGTTTTCTATATTTTTACTATGTTCTACATTGTAGAATAATAGTGAAGACATCAAAACTATGAAATATCACATATGGAATCATGTAGTAACTAAAAAGTGTTAAACAAATCAAAATATATTTATATTTGAGATTCTTCTCCAAGAAGGAGAGTGATGGAGTGCTGCATCAGATGATCTGGCCCCCACAATCATCCAACCTCAACCCAAATGAGATGGTTTGGATTGAGTTGGACTGCAGATTGAAGGAAAAGCAGCCAACAAGTGCTCAGCATATGTGGAAACTCCTTCAAGGCTGTTGGAAAATCATTCCAGGTGAAGCTGGTTGAGAGACGGCCAAGCGTGTGCAAGCTGTCATCAAGGCAAAGGGTGGCTACTTTGAAGAATCTAAAATATATTTAGATTTGTTTAACACTTTTTTGGTTACTACATGATTCCATGTGTTGTTTCATAGTTATGATGTCTTCACTATTATTCTACAATGTACACAATAAGAAAAATAAATAAAAAAATAGTAGTCCGAACTTTTCACTGGTACTGTATATATACACATATATATATTTATCTGAAATGTTTATCCAAAGCATGCATACATTTTTTGTTTAGGTGTCCCTAGCGGGAATCAATAATTGGCATTGCAATCTGCCATGCTCTAGCAACTGAGCCTCGCAGGACCAGAATAGAAACAGAATTACTAGAATGGACAAAGCCTCTAATTCTAGTTCTATGGGAGAGACTGTCAGGCTGGATCCCTGTAGTTATTAAGATAGTACTTGTTCTGTCTCCTTCCCTTCATGACCACTGATCTCAAAGTGACAGGTGTAAACAACAGAGAGACCTATCCAGTCCATAGGCCTTTTCCTTCTCTTAACATCTGACAAGTTCTGTACTGTTCAGTACCTTTAAAATGATTCCAACTTATGGAGAGCTCATTTACCATTCACTCGCAATCTCCCAAATCAAAATATGCTTTCAATAAAAGATTATGGGATGACATTGCATTGCATTCCACCCATACTTGCACCTTGTGCAGTGATACACGTAAAACACCATTCAGAGGTGTGTAGTTAGTGTTTTAACTTGACACCATGTCAGAGTTAGATGGAAATGGGTCAGAGTGAAAGACTAGGGAGGCTATACAGTAAAACAGAGGGCTTGCCCAGGCAAGCAGCTAATGTCTGAAGCAGCAAGGCACCACTTAGTCATCCTGAACTATGGGCTGTTTTCCCTCCACAATGAGGGAAAACATGGTATGTACTTAGAATCCCTTATGGACAACTAACACTATTGAAATAATTAGAGATGTTTTGATGATAGAGAAGGTGAATGACAACATATTTTGAAGGTTAAGGCCAGCTTTGCATAGCTTTCCATGGTGAGGGCTTGGGTATGTTTGTGTGTGTGTGTGTGTGTGTGTGTGTGTGTGTGTGTGTGTGTGTGTGTGTGTGTGTGTTTGTGTGTGTGTGTGTTTGTGTGTGTATGCATGTGCATACAAGATAAACACAACCAAGTTAGCTAAAGCTAAAACAGGTGCCCTAAAGCTAGTGGTACAACAGGCAACAAGTAAAGGATTGAACACGAGCAGACAAAGAGAAAGGGGGGTCACAGTTCAACTGCCAGCCAGTAGGGGCATGGAGAATGGATAGCCATGGTAGATTTCACACATCAATTAAAGGAAACCTTTGCGGGACAGTGTGGACAGTTTTAATTCAATTAGAGGCTCGTACAGAATATACCATCCAGGCAAAATTGCTGATACAGTGAAAATGTATTGTAGTTATTTTTGTATGTCAATTGGGATCATGAGAAGTTGTATAGGTAAAAAGGCATCTGCGGCAATCACTTCAAGTGTATCTGATTTGGAAAACTACCATCCATTGTCAGAATTCACTCGTACCAGGTTTGCCTCAAATATGACACATTTGTTGAAGAAAAATAGCACGGATATTGATTGAATTAGAGCTTGGAAATACCTGTTGAGTTGATTGATCATGGGGTGGAGTGACCCTTGGTCAAATCATTATGAATTCTGCGAGACTTAGTGGTCTCAGTGGGATCAGGTGGGAAAACAAGCTATTCCATTGACACTGCTGGAGAGTCAAACCTTACTTTCCGGACACCACATCATAGAGATAGACTCTAGTGCCCAAAAGCCTGTCATAGCATGGGCAGCGCCATTGAGGACTTTCATGTGGAAATAGTCAACGGGGTGGGACTTCCTATGGGTTAAGGAAGGGTCACATAATTCCATCCAGGTCACTAGTGAGGAAACATTCCACAACTGTAGCTGGCAGTAAATTGCCAACCGTGGCTTTATAACTGATCAAACAATACACTCTAGGTGGCAACACGCACCCTTTCAGTTAGTTTACCAACTCCTAGAAGTAGTAGAAGAAGAAAATGGACTACTTCAAAATGGATATAGCCTCAGTGGCACTGCCCATGCTCTCACTGACATAATGGGACAGATACAATGATGCTTTGTCTATCTAAGTCTACAGTGCCTTGCGAAAGTATTCGGCCCCCTTGAACTTTGCGACCTTTTGCCACATTTCAGGCTTCAAACATAAAGATATAAAACTGTATTTTTTTGTGAAGAATCAACAACAAGTGGGACACAATCATGAAGTGGAACGACATTTATTGGATATTTCAAACTTTTTTAACAAATCAAAAACTGAAAAATTGGGCGTGCAAAATTATTCAGCCCCTTTACTTTCAGTGCAGCAAACTCTCTCCAGAAGTTCAGTGAGGATCTCTGAATGATCCAATGTTGACCTAAATGACTAATGATGATAAATACAATCCACCTGTGTGTAATCAAGTCTCCGTATAAATGCACCTGCACTGTGATAGTCTCAGAGGTCCGTTAAAAGCGCAGAGAGCATCATGAAGAACAAGGAACACACCAGGCAGGTCCGAGATACTGTTGTGAATAAGTTTAAAGCCGGATTTGGATACAAAAAGATTTCCCAAGCTTTAAACATCCCAAGGAGCACTGTGCAAGCGATAATATTGAAATGGAAGGAGTATCAGACCACTGCAAATCTACCAAGACCTGGCCGTCCCTCTAAACTTTCAGCTCATACAAGGAGAAGACTGATCAGAGATGCAGCCAAGAGGCCCATGATCACTCTGGATGAACTGCAGAGATCTACAGCTGAGGTGGGAGACTCTGTCCATAGGACAACAATCGTATATTGCACAAATCTGGCCTTTATGGAAGAGTGGCAAGAAGAAAGCCATTTCTTAAAGATATCCATAAAAAGTGTCGTTTAAAGTTTGCCACAAGCCACCTGGGAGACACACCAAACATGTGGAAGAAGGTGCTCTGGTCAGATGAAACCAAAATTGAACTTTTTGGCAACAATGCAAAACGTTATGTTTGGCGTAAAAGCAACACAGCTGAACACACCATCCCCACTGTCAAACATGGTGGTGGCAGCATCATGGTTTGGGCCTGCTTTTCTTCAGCAGGGACAGGGAAGATGGTTAAAATTGATGGGAAGATGGATGGAGCCAAATACAGGACCATTCTGGAAGAAAACCTGATGGAGTCTGCAAAAGACCTGAGACTGGGACGGAGATTTGTCTTCCAACAAGACAATGATCCAAAACATAACGCAAAATCTACAATGGAATGGTTCAATAATAAACATATCCAGATGTTAGAATGGCCAAGTCAAAGTCCAGACCTGAATCCAATCAAGAATCTGTGGAATGAACTGAAAACTGCTGTTCACAAATGCTCTCCATCCAACCTCACTGAGCTCGAGCTGTTTTGCAAGGAGGAATGGGAAAAAATGTCAGTCTCTCGATGTGCAAAACTGATAGAGACATACCCCAAGCGACTTACAGCTGTAATCGCAGCAAAAGGTGGCACTACAAAGTATTAACTTAAGGGGGCTGAATAATTTTGCACGCCCAATTTTTCAGTTTTTGATTTGTTAAAAAAGTTTGAAATATCCAATAAATGTTGTTCCACTTCATGATTGTGTCCCACTTGTTGTTGATTCTTCACAAAAAAATACAGTTTTATATCTTTATGTTTGAAGCCTGAAATGTGGCAAAAGGTCGCAAAGTTCAAGGGGGCCGAATACTTTCGCAAGGCACTGTATGTGTGAGACCCACCTAGTGATTGTGCTCTTCTGTTTGTCAGCCACCGTCTTGATGTCAGTGAGCAGGAGGAAGTGCTGGTGGAAGTAGTGCAGGTGGAGGATGCAGACCAACAGGAAGGAGGTGGGGATGAAGATCCGCATGAACAGAGCCGGGACAGAGAACTTCTCCAGGCCCAGGTCCTCCAGTCTACACAGGGAGAAATAGGGAGAGGAGGGACAGACAGGGAGAGGAGGGAGAGACAGGGAGAGACAGGGAGAGGAGGGAGAGACAGGGGGAGGAGGGAGAGAAAGGGAGAGGAGGAAGAGACAGGGGGAGGAGGGAGAGACAGGGGGAGAAGGGAGAGACGGGGAGGAGGGAGAGACAGGGGAGGAGAGAGAGACAGGGAGAGATAGGGAGAGACAGGGAGAGACGGGGAGAGGGAGGGAGAGACAGGGAGAGACAGGGAGAGGAGGGAGAGACAGGGGGAGGAGGGAGAGACAGGGAGAGGAGGAAGAGACAGGGGGAGGAGGGAGAGACAGGGGGAGAAGGGAGAGACAGGAAGGAGGGAGATACAGGGGAGGAGAGAGAGACAGGGGAGGAGAGAGAGACAGGGGGAGGAGCGAGAGACAGGGGGAGGAGGAAGAGACAGGGGGAGGAGGGAGAGACAGGGGGAGAAGGGAGAGATGGGGAGGAGGGAGAGACAGGGGAGGAGAGAGAGACAGGGGAGGAGGGAGAGAAAGGGGAGGAGAGAGAGACAGGGGGAGGAGGGAGAGATGGGGAGGAGGGAGAGACAGGGGAGGAGAGAGAGACAGGGGAGGAGGGAGAGACAGGGGAGGAGAGAGAGACAGGGGGAGGAGAGAGAGACAGGGGGAGGAGAGTGGTTAACACAGAATGGTGGTAAAGACACATACACCCACACATTCACAAACAGGTGTGTTTGTGCATACAGGCAAGCACACACACACACACATACGCACACACACACACACATGCACACACATTCTCTCTCTCTCTCTCTCTCTGTCTACTCACTTGTCTTTGCTCATGCCGGTCATGTTGGACCAGACGTGGATGGAGGAGTCAAATTGGAAGGTGTAGACCAGGATGAGGACCAGCATGGTGTAGAACACCACAGACATCCAGAAGTACTTCAGCATCCTCCTCCACCACTCATAGTGCACCTGATGACCAGAGAGTTAGGCTTTTACAAACCTACAACTTATATTCCAAAAACACAATCCTATATATACCTTCATAGGACCATTCACTATTTTTAGTATGTGTAGTACAGAAATGGTGAATGTGGAGTGCAAGTGATTTAGTTTCCCCCCGTAGTGCAGAACCAAAGGAAAAGTCCCATAAGACTCATCAACGCTGGGTTAGATAAAAAATCTGCACAGAGCCAGCCAGAGCGGAGGGTACAGTAAGCCCACAGTAACAGTACCTGGTAGCAGGCCACGCAGAAGAGGAGCAGCATCATGTAGATGATTTTGTACATGACGATGCGTCCCTGGAAGCTGACGAAGAAGAACATGCCGGCGCAGATGTAGATCCAGTACTTGTTCAGCATGGCCGTGAGCGTGTTGCCTAGCACCTGCATCATCTCCCTGTGGCCACCGCTCTCATCCACCTCCTCCTCCTTCTCTGTAGGAAACACAGGAGAGGGAAGAACTGAAACAACGACAACAGCCACGATGACAACAGAGCCACGTCTAAATATCATTTTTTTCTCCATTTTGTTAAGCTTTTTTTTAATGATTGTCTTTCTTGACACCTGTGAGGTTATTCACATAGAGTAGAATCCTAATTCAAGACACATGCTAATATTTGGTTTATATCATGAATTGATGTCAACTGGAGATGTATGTGAAAGTTTGCATTACATGCCTTCATCTAGAACTGTACCTACTCTCACCAGGAACTCTCAGACAGACATACAGACAGACAGACGAACAGACGGACAGACAGACGGACTGACGGACGGACTGACTAACAAACAGATGGACAGATAGACGAACAGACGAACGAACAGACGGACTGACAGACAAACAGATGGCCAGACAGACAGACAGACAGAATGACTTACTGACAGACCAACAGACAGAGGGACAGACGAACAGACGGACTGGCTGATTGACTGACTGACAGACTCACCGTTCTTGTGGGCATGGATGACCCTGATGTCCAATAGCACCTCCTCTTCTCTCTGGCTCTCCTTCCTCTCTGTCAACGCCTGTCTCAGCAGCAGCCAGAAACTCAGCAGACACAGCATCTTGGAGCCCAGTTCCCGGAAGGGCACCTCTTTCTTTAAGAAGAGCCCAGGCACGGGGTGGAGGATCTCGAAGCTCCAGATGTACTGGAGGATGATCAACAGGTTCCCATAGAACACCATGAAGGGGGACGTGATCATGGCGTACTTGCGTCGGTCACGCACCATCCACAGAGTGCACGACCAGATGAGGAACACAAAGGTCAGCCAACTCACATAGGTGATACTCCACGCCTGGAGAGGGAGGGAGGGAAGGGGAGATGGGGAGGGAGGAGAGAGAGAGAGAGAGAGAGAGAGAGAGAGAGAGAGAGAGAGAAAGCTAGATCATCAAGCCACTCACATTAGGAACTGACACTGTGAATAATAGTTAAGCATCACATATCATTGGTGTCACTGGTGTTACTAAAGGAATCACTTTAGCGAGATCAGCCGGTGTCCTAGACTGGTTACTCAATATCCTTTAAACAGCAGATCAAATGAAGTGATCTGAGACATATGAAAAACAGAGTGCAGAGTTGTTTCTAGAGAGAGGGAAGCCTTCTACACATCCACCCCCACCACCACCTTTCAACCTTCCAGGGACCTCAGCAGGGCTCCATTAACTAACTACCAATGGAGAAAGAACCTACATCTATCCTGCGGTGTATAAGGTAAAACAATAGGAGCACCCCCCAGCCCTACCCTGCCCCCTGCTGCTCTCTGAAGTCCAATATCAGTTTGGGAACTACATGGTACACATTACCCAGGGTCCACAGGGGCTGGCTTTAAGCTGTCACCACTAATTGCTAGATTGGCCACCGGGAAGCTGTGTGTGCATGTGTGTATCCTGAAGCCCCTGCCGTCGTCTGGGACTGAAAAGGCAGACTGTTCCTTGCTCATCTGACAGACATAACGGACACACACACACACACACGACTCACCATCATTGCGATGAGAGCACAGATGTAGCTTTGCTTCATGATGAACCTGAAGGTCGTTACCGCGGCGTTTGCTCGTGGCGATCCCCCCTCCTCCACTGGTGCAGTCGCCATCGCCCCTCCCGCCATCTCTTCTTCCGAACGCACCCCGGCCACCTCATACACACTGCTGTCCTTTCTCTCTGCTGGAGGGGTAGAAAGGGAGGAAGGAGGGAGAGAGCTGTCAGCATCTCAACAACTGGATGTGAATCATCCTCTAATAGTTGCTGTCAGCCTTGAGAAGCAAAGCCTTCTCTTTTTCACACTCCTTGTGATTTTCCAATTTTCCAGTGCTGCTGTTTTCCAGCACGAGATGTGTGTGTGTGGCAGGTTGACGGTGGTAGGCCGAACTGAGCAACTACCGTTAGATGAGCCAGCTTTTCATTTTTTGGTCTTCATTTAAGGTTTAGGGTAAGACATTAGGGTTACCAGTGTGGTTAAGGTGAGGGTTAAGGCCAGGTTTGATGACTTGTGGCTGTGCCAGCTAGTGACCACTCTGCATTGCTGCCTCCAGGGCAAAATTCATGGCAATAAATGCCAACCTGTGTTATTTCCAGTATGTGGGTGATACTAACCCAGGTCTGGCCCTGTTTGGTCTGGTTTGTACTGCGGTGTGGAGTACTGGTCCAGTCCCAGCGGCCCGCTGGTGGGGACATAGTCCGGACGAGACCCGTTGGAGGTTACTATCAACACCTGGGGTAGAAAGAAACGCACTTAGCGGGGAGATTCAGAATAGCGGGAGTACGTTTATGTATGCGTTATCATCATTGTTTTTGCTTGTCCAATAGCTTTTATTTATTTGATATTTGTTGGATAAATTACGTCTGATTGGGTCTGTTTCCAAGCACCTCAAAAACTCTCAAAACGAGGTAACATGTTGCATCATGTTACAAGTTACAACATATAAAAAGGAATAGCCGACTAACCTCAGACGTGCCGTCTTGGGTGGAAATGAGCTAGAAAAAAAGAACATCTAATTAAGACTGCCTTCATACGATACTCAATGTTTGCTTACAAACACATGACCAGTGACAATATTGGCACTCACATCACATGGACATTACAGGACATTGTAGGGCCATGAAAGAATATAGTACACTACAGTACAGTACAGGTGTGTGTAATTACTACAGTACATGTGAGTGTAATATTACTACAGTACAGGACAGGTGAGTGTAATATTACTACAGTACAGTACAGGTGTGTGTATGTAATCTTTTTTTAAATTTTTTATTTTTAATTTTTACCCCTTTTTCTCCCCAATTTCGTGGTATCCAATTGTTGTAGTAGCTACTATCTTGTCTCATCGCTACAACTCCCGTACGGGCTCGGGAGAGACGAAGGTTGAAAGTCATGCGTCCTCCGATACACAACCCAACCAGCCGCACTGCTTCTTAACACAGCGCGCATCCAACCCGGAAGCCAGCCACACCAATGTGTCGGAGGAAACACAGTGCACCTGGCAACCTTGGTTAGCGCGCACTGCGCCCGGCCCGCCACAGGAGTCGCTGGTGCGCAATGAGACAAGGACATCCCTACCGACCGGACAACGCTAGGCCAATTGTGCGTCGCCCCACGGACCTCCCGGTCGCGACCGGTTACGACAGAGCCTGGGCGCGAACCCAGGGACTCTGATGGCACAGCTGGCGCTGCAGTACAGCGCCCTTAACCACTGCGCCACCCGGTACAGTACAGGTGTGTGTAATATTACTACAGTACAGTACATGTATGTGTAATATTACTACAGTACAGTACAGGTGTGTGTAATATTACTACAGTACAGTACAGGTGTGTGTAATATTACTACAGTACAGTACAGGTATGTGTAATATTACTACAGTGCAGTACAGTACAGGTGTGTGTAATATTACTACAGTACAGTACAGGTGTGTGCAATTTACTACAGTACAGTACAGGTGTGTGTAATATTACTATAGTACAGTACATGTGTGTGTAATATTACTATAGTACAGTACAGGTGTGTGTAATATTACTACAGTACAGTACAGGTATGTGTAATATTACTACAGTACAGTACAGTACAGGTGTGTGTAATATTACTACAGTACAGTACAGGTGTGTGCAATTTACTACAGTACAGTACAGGTGTGTGTAATATTACTACAGTACAGTACATGTGTGTGTAATATTACTATAGTACAGTACAGGTGTGTGTAATATTACTACAGTACAGTACAGGCATGTGTAATATTACTACAGTACAGTACAGGTGTGTGTAATATTACTACAGTACAGTACAGGTGTGTGTAATATTGATGCAGTACAGTATAGGGGTGTATAATATTACTACAGTACAGGTGTGTGTAATATTACTACAGTACAGTACAGGTATGTGTAATATTACTACAGTACAGTACAGGTGTGTGTAATATTACTACAGTACAGGTGTGTGTAAAATTACTACAGTACAGTACAGGTGTGTGTAATATTACTACAGTACAGTACAAGTGTGTGTAATATTACTACCGTACAGTACAGGTGTGTGTAATATTACTACAGTACAGTACAGGTGTGTGTATTATTACTACAGTACAGTACATGTGTGTGTAATATTACTACAGTACAGGTGTGTGTAATATTACTACAGTACATGTGTGTGTAATATTACTACAGTACAGTACAGGTGTGTGTAATATTACTACAGTACAGTACAGGTGTGTGTAATATTACTACAGTACAGTACAGGTGTGTGTAATATTACTACAGTACAGTACAGGTGTGTGTAATGTTACTACAGTACAGTACAGGTGTGTGTAATATTACTACAGTACAGGTGTGTGTAATATTACTACAGTACAGTACAGGTGTGTGTAATATTACTACAGTACAGGTGTGTGTAATATTACTACAGTACATGTGTGTGTAATATTACTACAGTACAGTACAGGTGTGTGTAATATTACTACAGTACAGTACAGGTGTGTGTAATATTACTACAGTACAGTACAGGTGTGTGTAATATTGATACAGTACAGTATAGGGGTGTATAATATTACTACAGTACAGGTGTGTGTAATATTACTACAGTACAGTACAGGTGTGTGTAATATTACTACAGTACAGTACAGGTGTGTGTAATATTACTACAGTACAGGTGTGTGTAATATTACTACAGTACATGTGTGTGTAATATTACTACAGTACAGTACAGGTGTGTGTAATATTACTACAGTACAGTACAGATGTGTGTAATATTACTACAGTACAGGTGTGTGTAATATAACTACTGTACATAGTCAGGATGTCTGTGTACATGTCTCTCATTGTCACGTTCTGACCTCTATTTCTGTTGTTTTGTAGTTATTTAGTATGGTCAGGGCGTGAGTGGGGTGGGCAGTCTATGTTTGTTTTTCTATGTTTTGGGGCATTTCTATGTTTTCGGCCTAGTATGGTTCTCAATCAGAGGCAGGTGTCATTAGTTGTCTCTGATTGAGAATCATACTTAGGTAGCCTGGGTTTCACTGTGTGTTTGTGGGTGATTGTTCCTGTCACTGTGTTTGTCGTCACAGGATAGGACTGTTTTGCGTTTTCACATTTCTTGTTTTTGTTAGTTTGTTCATGTGTAGTGATTTATTAAAACATGAATAACCACCACCCTGCGCTTTGGTCCGCTTCTCTTCCTCCTACAGACGAACGCCCTTACAGAATCACCCACCACAACAGGACCAAGCAGCGTGTCAACAGGCAGGAGCAGCAGGAGAAGCAACAGCGGCTGCAGGAGATACGTAGTAAGGAATTCTGGACATGGGAGGAAATCCTCGACGGGAGAGGACCCTGGGCTAAGCCAGGAGAATATTGCCGCCCCAAGGCCGAGCTGGAGGCAGCAAAAGCAGAGAGGCGGCATTCTGAGAAGCAAGCACGGCGGCGCGGACGGAAGCCCGAGAGTCACCCCAAAAAATTTCTTGGGGGGGGGCACAGGGGGAGTGTGGCAGAGTCAGGAGTCAGACCTGAGCCAACTCCCCCCGTTTATCGTGAGGAGCCAAGGAGGAGCTCAGAACCAGAGCTGGTGTTGGAGGTGAGCGAAGCAGAGACTGTGAAGGAGTTAATGGGGAAATTGGAGGAGAGTGATATGAGGGACTTGCTGGTTTGGTGCATGAGGCACGACATTCGCCCGACGGAGCGTGTCAGGGATTTAATGGCACCGGGGTCAGCTCTCCATACTCATCCTGAGGTGCGTGCGAGGGGTCTGGTGAAGACTGTGCCAGCCTCACGCACCAGGCCTCCTGTGCATCTCCCTAGCCTTGCACGTCCTGTGCCATCTCAGCACTACAGTGCTCCTAGCAGTGCTAACTGTGGCGGGCGTGGTGCTGGTCAGGCACCGTGTTATGCAGTTGTGCGCACGGTGTCCCCAGTACGCGTGCTTAGCCCGGTGCGCTACATCCCAGCTCCCCACATCTGCCGGGCTAGGGTGAAGATCCAGCCAGGGCGGTTGGTGCCAGCCCTGCTCTCAAGATCTCCAGTACGCCTTCACGGCCCGGTCTATCCGTCACCACCTCCACGCACCAGCCCTCCGGTGGCAGCTCCCCGTACCAGGCTGTCTCTCCGGCCCATCCTTGCAGGGGCTCTCTCCTCTCCAGCGCTGCCGGAGTCTCCCGCCTCTCCGGCGCTACCAGAGCCTTCCTCCTCTCCAGCGCTGCCGGAGTCTCCCGCCTGTTCGGCGCTACGAGAGCTACTCAGTCCGGCGCCTCTGCCGGAGCCTCCCGCCTGTCCGGCGCCTCTGCCGGAGCCTCCCGCCTGTCCGGCGCCGCTGCCGGAGCCTCCCGCCTGTCCGGCGCCGCTGCCGGAGCCTCCCGCCTGTCCGGCGCCGCTGCCGGAGTCTCCCGCCTCTCCGGCGCTACCAGGGCCTTCCTTTTCTCCAGCGTTGCCGGAGCTTCCCGTCTGCCCAGCGCCAGCTGAGCTTCCCGTCTGCCCAGCGCCAGCTGAGCTTCCCGTCTGCCCAGCGCCGCCCGTCTGCCCAGCGCCGCCAGCGCCGCCCGTCTGCCCAGCGCCGCCAGTGCCGCCCGTCTGCCAGGAGCCGCCAGTGCCGCCCGTCAGCCAGGGGCCGCCAGTGCCGCCCGTCAGCCAGGGGCCGCCAGTGCCGCCAGTCAGCCAGGGGCCGCCAGTGCCGCCAGTCAGCCAGGGGCCGCCAGTGCCGCCAGTCAGCCAGGGGCCGCCAGTGCCGCCAGTCAGCCAGGGGCCGCCAGTGCCGCCAGTCAGCCAGGGGCCGCCAGTGCCGCCAGTCAGCCAGGGGCCGCCAGTGCCGCCAGTCAGCCAGGGGCCGCCAGTGCCGCCAGTCAGCCAGGGGCCGCCAGTGCCGCCAGTAAGCCAGGGGCCGCCAGTAAGCCAGGGGCCGCCAGTGCCGCCAGTCAGCCAGGGGCCGCAAGTAAGCCAGGGGCCGCCAGTGCCGTCAGTCAGCCAGGGGCCGCCCGAGCAGCTGCCCCTCTGTCCAGAGCAGCTGTCGCCCCTCTGTCCCAAGCTGCTGCCGCCCCTCTGTCCCGAGCAGCTATCGCCCCTCTGTCCCGAGCTGCTATCGCCCCTCTGTCCCGAGCTGCTATCGCCCCTCTGTCCCGAGCAGTTGTCCCTCTGTCCCGAGCAGCTGCTTCACCTCTGTCCCGAGCTGCCCCTCTGTCCCGAGCAGCCCCTCTGTCCAGTGGGGTCATTGAGAGGGGTGGCCATGGTGAGTAAGCCAGGGAGGTGGACAATAAGGCGGACTAAGACAATGGTGAAGTGGGGTCCGCGTCCCGCGCCAGAGCCGCCACCGCGGACAGACGCCCACCCAGACCCTCCCCTATAGGTCAAGGTTTTGCGGCCGGAGTCCGCACCTTTGGGGGGGGTACTGTCACGTTCTGACCTCTATTTCTGTTGTTTTGTAGTTATTTAGTATGGTCAGGGCGTGAGTGGGGTGGGCAGTCTGTTTGTTTTTCTATGTTTTGGGGCATTTCTATGTTTTCGGCCTAGTATGGTTCTCAATCAGAGGCAGGTGTCATTAGTTGTCTCTGATTGAGAATCATACTTAGGTAGCCTGGGTTTCACTGTGTGTTTGTGGGTGATTGTTCCTGTCACTGTGTTTGTCGTCACAGGATAGGACTGTTTTGCGTTTTCACATTTCTTGTTTTTGTTAGTTTGTTCATGTGTAGTGATTTATTAAAACATGAATAACCACCACGCTGCGCTTTGGTCCGCTTCTCTTCCTCCTACAGACGAACGCCCTTACACTCATCTGTGTAGTGAGTCATCCTCCACAGCTTCGTAAGATCCAACCATTTCCAAGAACTGTGGATGTGAGGAAGAATATGCAGGTTTCCTCTGTGTCAATTTAGTTTGACGCATGCTGAATGAGTGACTCATTCAGTAAATATGGATACGCCCATGTTTTGAACCACAAATTAAAATAACCCTTTCAATTATAAAAATACAGTTCAACACAGCTACACCAAAATGGTAGTGGTTTTACAGTAGACCCTATACAGTTAGACAGCCACCATGTTGGTACAGTGTGGATTCTGTAATGGAGTGCACAGTGTACCACAGGGCCCTGAACAGAAATGGCGTCAGTGTTACCGCAAAGTTAACTCACCATGTACCTCCGGGGCCCTGCCCCAATATGGCCACCGTGTTACAGTAACTTTAACTCACCATGTCTGTGGGGTCCTGGAGCCAAAGGCGTATAAGCGTGGCCAGGGTGTAGTAGAGCACCAGCAGCATGATGGGGTTGACATAGTGGTACCAGGCCAGCGCCGGGTTGACCCGGAACATCCAGGTGTAGGAACAGTCAGTCTGTACCACCGACGAGATGCCAAACAGACTGGTGGAGGGAGGAAGGTGAGAGGGAGGGAAGGACGGGAGGATGGAGAGGGGGAGAAAGGCGGGGTGGGGAGAGCATTATTTCTTGCACAGTTGTGCGGTGATGTTGATCTTGAAAATCTGAGAACAATCCAGCCACATTCTATTGGCATGCCATTCCCCATGTATAGCTGAGAGAGAAAAGGAGAGAGAGAGAGAGAGAGAGAGAGAGACAGAGAGAGAGAGAGAGAGAAATAACCAGAATTGGGCATATTATATTACTGAATAGGCAAGCAAATACTTTTGGAAGGGATTCTGAGAATTAGAGAATAGCAGCAGTCAGCATTAGCACAGAGGATATTACAGAATGAAACGCCTCCATTACTTGTATTCCCTCTTTAATTACAATTACCCCCCTCTGCATCTTAGCAGTTGGCTACATGTAAAAAATGAACTTCTACTGGAACAGCACTCTCTGGAATGGTAACCCTGATCAGTAGCATAACCAGACAGTACATTTGACCAGTTCTCCCAAGTCATATACTCACATACCATAAATGATCAAACACACACATTTTACATGGACAAGACTTGAAAGACAGTGTGACAGTGTGATAACAACCTCTCCCTCAACGTGATCGAGACAAAGGAGATGATTGTGGACGACAGGAAGAGGACCGAGCACGCTCCCGTTCTCATCGACGGGGCTGCAGTGGAGCAGGTTGAGAACTTCAAGTTCCTTGGTGTCCACATCACCAACAAACTGACATGGTCCAAGCACACCAAGACAGTCGTGGAGAGGGCACAACAAAACCTATTCCCCCTCAGGAGACTGAAAAGATACTCAAAAGGTTCTACAGCTGCACAATCGAGAGCATCCTGCCTGACTGACTGGTTGCGTCACTGCCTGGTATGGCAACTGCTCGGCCTCCAACCGCAAGGCACTACGGAGGTGGTGCGAATGGCCCAGTACATCACTGGGGTCAGGCTTCCTGCCATCCAGGACCTCTATACCAGGCGGTGTCAGAGGAAGGCCCTAAAAATTGTCAAAGACTCCAGCCACCCTGGTCATAGACTGTTCTCTCTGCTACCGCACGGCAAGCGGTACTGGTGCGCCAAGTCTAGGTCCAAAAGGCTTCTAAACAGCTTCTAACCCCAAACCATAAGACTCCTAAACATCTAATCAAATTGCTACCCAGACTATTTGCATTGCCCCCCCCCCCCCCTCCTTTACACCACTGCTGCTCTCTGTTGTTATCATCTATGCAGTCACTTTAATAACTCTACTTACATTCACATATTATCTCAACTAACCGGTGCCCCTGCACATTGACTCTGTACCAGTACCCCCCTATATATAGTCTCGCTATTGTTATTTTACTGCTTCTCTTTAGTTACTTGTTACTTTTATTTCTTATTCTTATCCATATTTTTTAAACTGCATTGTTGGTTAGGGGCTCGTAAGTCAGCATTTCACTGTAAGGTCTACACCTGTTCTTTTCGGCGCATGTGACTAATACCATTTGATTTTATATGTTTCTATAATGCCGTGTATTTTCGATGAGATAATGAATGTAAAAGGTATGAGTATGGGCTGCAGCCCAGTGCTGGGGACCCACCAAGACAAAGTCACTGGTATAAACAACTGCAACTGCTTCAAGCATGTCTCCGGAACCACAAAACCCACAATTCCCTGGCCTAACATCTTAGTATTCTCAGAAACACTTTCAATTTACACAAGCAGTAACAATGTTATGGTCTCTCTCTCTCTCTCTCTCTCTCTCTCTCTCTCTCTCTCTCTCTCTCTCTCTCTCTCTATCTCTGTCTCTCTATATCTCTCTCTCTGTCTCTCTATCTCTCTCTCTCTCTCTCTCTCTCTCTCTCTCTTTCTCTCCCTCTCTCTCTCTCTACTACTATTTTAATAAGACTAAAGAAGGCAGTCGGCGAGCAAAACAACAACAGATGTCTCTCGAGTAAAGGAAAGGAAAGAAAGGGAGGACAGAAAGAGAGAAAAGAGAGGGAGAGATGCCAAAGTGCACAATAGTCACTCCAGCAGTCTTTCATTTTGGATTTATATCATGCCGCTATAATCAACCAGAATAGTTTTCTTTGGAATCACGGCCGTCAGGTCCTGTTAGGAGTAGGTCGACTTGAGGTGCACAAACATTCTAAAACTGCAGCTTTTATTAATAAAAAATAGAACCTAGAACTCACTTAGTAACACGATGGGTTTAAAGGTGTTAAAGGTGTTATATCCTCTGCCTCCTTGGCATAGACAGCCTACGAACCAGATGCTTTCATGCCCAAGTCCTGCTGCCACAGCTGGGGAATGCTAACCACTGACTACTGGTGTGTCTTCTATCAAGTGGCATCGGGTGAATGTCAATAGTATTTATTTGATTCCTCGTGTCCTCTCTCCTCGCCTCCTTCTCAAAACACATTGGAGGAGGTCAGAGGAGAGGCGGTGAGGAGATAGGAAACGAGGAATCAAATGCCACAGGGCACTGGGTGGGTCATTCTAATCTGCCATGGATTGTCATGGTTTCCCAAGGAAGAAAGACAGTGAACGTGTTTCAGAAATAAGAACTAATCTACAACAGGGATTGCAGGAGATCAAATATGTAATTTGTGAGTCATAAGCACTACTACATGCAAACGACACCGATTAGATACACAACAAGAACACACACAGATGCCTGAGTCATTGATACACCCATTCTTGCGCTGACGCTGTGATAAACACTTATAGCAAAAAACATTTGGCATTTTATGGGCTACTTTCAAGTAGTTTTTATTCCGCAGTTTGGGTCTAAATTGAAAAGCACACATATTTCGGTTAGAGCTCGGGTAGTAACCAAAACGGTATCCTCACCCGCAAATGTTAAATTACAAAGCTGGTAGTGATTGTGACTGTTTGATTGTCAGAGGGTTCTTTGTTTTAGCCCATTGGCAAGACAACGCTGCACAGAATCAGCCCAGTACTGCAACCATTAGTGGTGGGCAGCGTCCCAATTTGGGGAATATTTTGGGCCTTTGTCTCACAGACTTACTCCTGTGCCTTTGTCTCACAGACTTACTCCTGGGCCTTTGTCTCACAAACTAACTCCTGGGCCTTTGTCTCACAGACTAACTCCTGAGCCTTTGTCTCACAGGCTAACTCCTGGGCCTTTGTCTCACAGACTAACTCCTGGGCCTTTGTCTCACAGACTAACTCCTGGGCCTTTGTCTCACAGACTTACTCCTGGGCCTTTGTCTCACAAACTAACTCCTGGGCCTTTGTCTCACAGACTAACTCCTGGGCCTTTGTCTCACAGGCTAACTCCTGGGCCTTTGTCTCACAGACTAACTCCTGGGCCTTTGTCTCACGGACTAACTCCTGGACCTTTGTCTCACAGACTAACTCCTGGACCTTTGTCTCACAGACTAACTCCTGGGCCTTTGTCTCACAGACTAACTCCTGGGCTTTTGTCTCACAGACTAACTCCTGGGCCTTTGTCTCACGGACTAACTCCTGGGCCTTTGTCTCACAGACTAACTCCTGGACGCGACCCAGTCGTTCAGTCTTTTTGTTCTGTATCTATGGACACGACCCAGTCGTTCAGTCATTTTGTTCTGTATCTATGGACGCGACCCAGTCATTCAGTCTTTTTGTTCTGTATCTATGGACGCGACCCAGTCATTCAGTCTTTTTGTTCTGTATCTATGGACGCGACCCAGTCGTTCAGTCTTTTTGTTCTGTATCTATGGACACGACCCAGTCATTCAGTCTTTTTGTTCTGTATCTATGGACGCGACCCAGTCATTCAGTCTTTTTGTTCTGTATCTATGGACGCGACCCAGTCGTTTAGTCTTTTTGTTCTGTATCTATGGACAGTCGTTCAGTCATTTTGTTCTGTATCTATGGACGCGACCCAGTCGTTCAGTCATTTTGTTCTGTATCTATGGACGCGACCCAGTCATTCAGTCTTTTTGTTCTGTATCTATGGACGCGACCCAGTCATTCAGTAATTTTGTTCTGTATCTATGGATGCGACCCAGTCATTCAGTCTTTTTGTTCTGTATCTATGGACGCGACCCAGTCGTTCAGTCTTTTTGTTCTGTATCTATGGACGCGACCCAGTCATTCAGTCTTTTTGTTCTGTATCTATGGACGCGACCCAGTCATTCAGTCTTTTTGTTCTGTATCTCACGTTTCTTTTAGAATTTAATTTAGTTTTCAACAGAGGAGATTTGTATAAACCTTGCTGTCTGTCTCTCCGATGCTAGATGCTTTGTACAGTATAGTAGAGATTAAGTTTATAAATTGCCTGGCTGAGCTGATGAGACAGATGGAACAGAGTAAATAGGCATTTTAACATCATAGATTTAGCCGGTGGTAACTTCTGGAATAGACACCGGCTGGAATGCGGTTTCAACCAATCAGCATTCAGGATTAGACCCACCCGTTCGATAAAGAACAATAATATACAGAGTTACAGCAAACTCCAAATACAGAACAGCCTTTGGACCACTCTCCACCACATGAATGCACACAGACAGACACAAGCAGTTCTCTGACAACTGGTTTGTAAGGTGTTTGTGTTCTGTCGTCAGTTACAAATTTGGCCAACTAGTTGGGGGGGCACATTTCAGGGTGAATGAGCGTTTTCAGCAATTAGTCCTGTATCCTTCACTAAGGCCTTTCTGAAACAATGTTACCGGCACCAAGCAAAATAAACACTTTATTGACCATCCCTCCCCAGGGCTGCCTGTTGGTGTAGTTCAAGCATTGTTACAGCGTTCTCCATCTAAAAAGAGTCTGATCATGCCTAATTTAGATAAATTGCATCTACTTTACTTAGGGGCTCACTTCTCTCTCTCTCTCTCTGTCTCTCTCTCTTTGAACCAGACAGCTTAGATTTTTTTTCTCCCACAATTCGTGTCGAGTTCCCTGAAACCAGCTGTGTAATTTCTGAGCGGGCCAAGAATGGGCTGGCGTAATGAGAACCACCTGGGTCGGTGGAGCAGAGGGGAGCCGGAGCTGGGCCGGCTGGTGCCACCTCTCCCTGGCATGGTTCTCTCTGGGCCCTGATAGGGGCTGGATGGATGGAGGGGCCAGATGCACCTGACTGGGGAACAGGGTGGCTAGGGGAGACACTACTTGTCTAGAAGCCCTTGACCTAGGTACAAGGTCAGATTGTGTGAGTGCAGTGTGTGTGTGGGGGGGGGGGAGGGGGGACTACTTGTCTAGATGCCCTGGGTCACAGAGTGGGTGGGATTGTGTGTGTGTGTGTGTACAGTATGGGTCACAGACTGTGTGTGTGTATGTGTGTGTTGGGGGAGGGGGGGAGGTTGAAGTGTGTGTGCTTATCTAGGGTAGAGGTATTCTGAGTTTATGGAACTGCAAGGCCTAAATAAGGGGATAGATTGTGTGGGGAATTGAGCAGAGTACAGTGATTTGTGTGATACCGATGTTAGGCTTAACTAAGATCTAGTTGAAATCTAGTTGAAATAAACCCATCACAATGTAAAAATCTATTTACCCTACAGTAGTCTCCCGATGCTCAGTGGTTGCACATCATCGTACAAGGGTTCAACTTCGGTTTTAAAAGTGGGGGATTATTATTATTACCATAACTTTTTAGGGGGGGTAAACACTCCAAACAGCCTACTCGACTGCTCGTAGGCATCCGCATGGTCCTAAAGCACACCGTTGCCTTGTTTAAAAAAAAATCACATTCCAATGAAAAACCTGGGGGGGGGACAAAAATACAATTTCAGAATGTGGTGGTGGTGGGGGGGGGTCCCCCCCGTACCCAGTGAAAGTTGCGCCCCTGCCATCGTACAATCACTTTTCAGATTTAAGAACATAACCAAAGAATGCTGCCAGCACAAACTTTAGAGCCGGGCTACAGAATGACGCAATCAAGTATATGATCCGTACCTTTGAGAATAATCTCTTGGTTGTAAAATTCTAAACGATTCGACTGGTCGTTAATCTCTAATTTGTATTACACTTTCCACCATCGGGAAATAAGCAATGAGAACCTATGATCTGAAATACAAAACACTATGCCCATAGAGACAAGGTAGATCACGAAAATACTTTTGAGAGTTTTAATGGGAGGTTTTGGTCTGATATCTCGTTTCTTTATCATTGTGACACTTCTTTCCCTCCCATTAAATGGAGATCCCATTTGTATAACATGTTTATGATGGTTCCTGTGATAGGATAGAGGCAGCATACTTTATGCCCAAAATAGTTTACATACAACACAGACCTCATTCCTTGTGACTTGTCTTTGCAACTCAGAGTCACCAGAGTCACAATGACAGCCTAGGAACAGTGGGTTAACTGCCTTGTTCAGGGGCAGAACAACAGACTTTTACCTTGGGATTCGATCTTGAAAACTTTCGGTTACTAGTTCAACACTCTAACCACTAGGCTACCTGCTGACTTCTACTCCACAAACAACTAAAATAGTCTAATTATTTACTTCAAATGTTAGCTTCAGTGTTGCCTGTATGGTTCAAAAAGACATATAATACACAGTCCCGTCAGAAAGCATTCACACCCCTTGACTTTTCCATATTTAATTGTGTTACAAAAGTGGGATTAAAATGGATTTAATTGTCATTTTTTTGTCAACAATCTACACAAAATACTCTGTAATGTCAAAGTGGAAGAAAAATTCCAACATTTGTAAAATATAGATGAAATATAAAACATATATATATATATATATATATATATATATCTTGATTACAGATGAAGTCGGAAGTTTACATACACTCAGGTTGGAGTCATTAAAACTAATTTTCAACCACTCCACAAATTTCTTGTTAACAAGCTATAGTTTTGGCAAGTCGGTTAGGACATCTACTTTGTGCATGACACAAGTAATTTTTCCAACAACTGTTTACAGACAGATTATTTCACTTATAATTCATTGTATTACAATTCCAGTGGGTCAGAAGTTTACATACATTAAGATGACTGTGCCTTTAAACAGCTTGGAGAATTCAAAAAAATGATGTCATGGCTTTAGAAGCTTCTGATAGGCTAATTTACATCATTTGAGTCAATTGGAGGTGTACCTGTGGATGTATTTCAAGGCCTACCTTCAAACTCAGTGCCTCTTTGCTTGACATCATGGGAAAATCTAAAGAAATCAGCCAAGACCTCAGAAGAAAAATTGTAGACCTCCACAAGTCTGGTTCATTCCTGGGAGCAATTTCCAAACACCTGAAGGTACCACGTTCATCTGTACAAACAATAGTACGCAAGTATAAACACCATGGGACCACGCAGCCATCATACCGCTCAGGAAGGAGATGCGTTCTGTCTCCTAGAGTTGAACGTACTTTGGTGCCAAAAGTGCAAATCAATCCCAGAACAACAACAAAGGGCCTTGTGTAGATGCTGGAGGAAATAGGTACAAAAGTATCTATATCCACAGTAAAACAAGTCCTATATCGACATAACCTGAAAGGCCGCTCAGCAAGGAAGAAGCCGCTGCTCTAAAACCGCCATAAAAAAGCCAGACTACGGTTTGCAACTGCACATGGGGCGAAGATTGTAGTTTTTGGAGAAATGTCCTCTGGTCTGACAAAAATAGAACTGTTTGGCCATAATGACCATCGTTATGTTTGGAGGAAAAAGGAGGAGGCTTGCAAGCCGAAGAACATCATCACAACCGTGAAGCACGGGGGTGGCAACATCATGTTGTGGGGGTGCTTTGCTGCAGGAGGGACTGGTGCACTTCACGAAATAGATGGCATCATGAGGTAGGAAAATTATGTGCATATATTGAAGCAACATCTCAAGACATCAGTCAGGAAGTTAAAGCTTGGTCGCGAATGGGTCTTCCAAATGGACAATGACCCCAAGCATACTTCCAAAATTGTGGCAAAATGGCTTAAGGACAACAAAGTCATGGTATTGGAGTGGCCATCACAAAGCCCTGACCTCAATCCCATAGAAAATGTGTGGGCAGAACTGAAAAAGCGTATGCGAGCAAGGAGGTCTACAAACCTGACTCAGTTACACCAGCTCTGTCAGGAGGAATGGGCCAACATTCACCCAACTTATTGTGGGAAGCAATTCCAGTGTAGATTTGGCCTTGTGTTTTAGGTTATTGTCCTGCTGAAATTTAGTTTATTATTTATTAGTTATTAGTTATTAGTTATTTATTAGTTATTGTCCTTAGCTGCATTTAGTTTATTTTTATCCTGAAAATCTCCCCAGTCCTTAATGATTACAAGCATATCCATAACATGATGCATCCAGTAATTTTCAGTAATTTGTTGTACTGGATTTGCCTCAAACATAACACGTTGTATTCAGGACACCATCCGAAGTGTAATTAATAACTTCCCCATGCACAAAGGGATATTTAATGTTTATTTACATTTTTGTATCCATATACCTATAGGTGCCCTTCTTTGTGAGGCATTGGAAAACCTCATTTTTCTTTGTGGTTGAATCTGTGTTTGAAATTCAATGTTCAACTGAGGGACCTTACATAATTGAATGTGTGGTACAGAGATGAGGTAGCCATTAAATTATGTTAAACACTGTTATTGCACATATAGTGAGTCCATGCAACTTGTTATGTGACTTGTTAAGCACATTTTCATTTTCATGAACTTATTTAGGCTTGCAATGAACTTATTTAGGCTTGCCATAACAAGGGGGTTGATTACTTATTGACTCAGGACATTTCAGCTTTTCATTTTGAATTAATTTAATTAATTCCCCTTTGACATTATGGGGTACTTACTGTGTGTAGGCCAGTGACCAAGAAATCTCAATGTAATCCATTTTAAATTCAGGCTGTAACACAGCAAACTATTGAAAAAAGTCAACGGCTGTGAATACCTTCTGAAGGTACTGTAATATTAGTCTATTTCTTAACTCATGAAACCACAAATCCTTAGTTATTTAGGGAATACCTTTCGGCTCAGGAGCACCCCCGACCCAGGGGCAATAGCCCCGTTAAAGATTTTTAAAAACAACAAGAGATGCCACTGAGCATGTTATATCATTCCTTGACAACCTTCATTTACTTCTCTATAAGTTAAGCCCAAATACATCCAAATACGTTACATAACGTCTTGGGTCAATACCAAGCTCAACTCCACTCCTTTCAACACAAAACACAAAATTCCCATGGCATGACAACATCCCAACTGCTATTCCCGTTCAAAAATTCTTGGTAAAGTTGTTGGCGGGTGGAGCGGGCCTGAGTGTCTGATGCCGGGGCCAGATGAAATACACCATGATCTACAGCCTCCAGCAGATGTCAAACACATTGTTGTGTGTTGTCTGGAGCGAAGAGGTAGACGATGCACATGTTTTATCAGAGGGCCCTTTAATCTTAAAGGTGCACCGTCCGCTGACAACTCCCAGTGCTGCTTTTCATAGGAATTCCTCTCCCTTTCTTTTTTTTTGATAAAGAGAGAGAAAGATAGAGCGAGAGAGAGATAATTCTTCACCCTTTCAACTTGACACAAGTAATCTCTTCCACAAGAAATGCCATTGCTTTCACGGTCAGATTGTAACTTACCCGCTGTGACGCCGGATACGACCAAAGCCAACGGACGGACACTTGACACCTACAATCGGCTCAGTCTTTGAGACTTGGATTTCTTGATTTTATTTTGGTGTATTTTTATCCCCAAGACACATTTTTGTGGGGTAATCTTATTGGTCACAGTCAGAGCCTCAGTGTTCCTGTATTCCTATACAGCTAAGTGATTACACACAAAGATGTTATGCTGATTTGCTGTGATTCAAAATTACCCTGTATACAGATGTCCAATGTGTGTTGATTTTTTGAACGATGTATGTGGGTTGCCTTTAAATTTCAACAAAAGGTGATGTATTGAAACTATATGGAAACATTTCACATCACGGTAGACACTCTCTTTAGGTTTACTTACAGTAGTGAGTACATACATTTGACATACTTTTTCACATTGGTCCCCCATGGGAATTGAACACATGCACACACACCCACAGCACAATTTCTCACCTGGCGTAGCTATCCCCGGGTGGGATGAGCTCCTGGAAGAGCTGGAACTGGTAGAGGTAGAGAACCACCAGGTGTCCAGCACTGAAGATGGCCATGAGGACACACAGACAGCTGAAAATGAGCGGGTGGAAGGTCCGACAGAAGGACCACCAGGTACACAGACCCAGGAAGGTGAAGAAGTACACCGCAGAGGTCAGGGAGGGCAGCATGATGCCTGGAACAGCACAGAAGCAGAGGGGGACATAGTGGCTGATAGAACATCCCCAGTGAGACTGGATGGAGCAGTTTGCATTGTATTTCCTAATATTGACTTTATGTTGTTGTCCAATCGCATCTCTGATTTTTACATTTCACACCAGAGAATGAAAAATATGGCACCAATCTAGGTAAGGAAGTTTTACATTCTGTAAAGGCTTTGGGAAACAAGGTTCATCCTAACCATTAATGTGTGTATTGTCTCATGCAAATGTTTAATATTGAATACTGAATGTTTCTAGGTAAAATGTCATTAAGTTCAACCAATGATTCATTCAAGTCAATTCAAGGAAATTAGAAATTGAGTAACTGCACTGCTCTGTTAATACGTTTGGGATTGTCAGTCTTTCGTTTGAGTGAGGGCACTTACCTGTAAGGCCCAGTAATATGGTGACCACTACTTTCCCTGCAGTGGTAATAAGATTCCCAATGATCTCCTTGACTTTGGACGCCACCGCCGCTATCTGACGAAGGATTATCATCTTAGTGCTCTCCTCCTCTTCTTCACCTTCCCCTTCTTCCCCCTCTCCTGTCTCCTCCACCTCATCCCCGGTCATCTCTTCATCCCCGTGTTCATAGTCCTCCTCGAACACCAGGTCGTCCTCCTCCATCCACACCTCCTCCCTTTTCTCCTCCTCCTCCTCCCTTTTCTCCCCCTCCTCCTCTTCTTCCTCATCCTCGTCTTCCTTCTTTTCCTGGGGAAAGAAGATGAATACAATGAGTATCAACGCAGAAATGAATAACCTGTACACACTGCTCCATTGAGTAGAAACGGCTTTGCTGAGTAGCCCTGCTTTGTTGAGGGAAATCAATCCAATAGACTGTGAAGACATAGTATTGGATGAAGTCAATGTATTGCCAATATGTCTGATACTTTGAGTGTTTCTGTGTAGAGACAACAGAGCTGAGCGAAAAACCCTGTCACGCATTTGATGCAGAACCATGTTGCGGCGAAGCTGCTGATAGAGATTTTAAGGAGGGTCCGAGGAGTTATGTCCCATTGTAATGATTAATGAGAAGGGTTAGTGGAGAGATTACAGGTCTGTTTGACTGTGACATACAGCAGGACCGTACTCCGGCCATTTGAACTAGCTGTCTCTTTTTAAGGCATCAAACGACTAAACAAGTCTAATGACTGCCCCCAATTCAGCAAACCTGCACTTTTCACTAAACATCAGCCAGTGCGTGTTTTGATTTAAATAGCAATTATACTGTTGGCTATTTAAGACTGCTGCCATGCAAACCAGCATATGGATTGTAAATGGTTAGCCAGCATTCTGGTTTACATTAGCCATGAGCTATAGTGTACATCTCATTGCATTTAATAAAGGTCAGAACATAACATTGGTTCATAGCAGGCCATATGGTGAAGGTAACAAAGGGAAAAAGTTAACAGATTGTTATGTGTATTCATAACATAAATCACAGGAAAACAATATATGTTGACTTTGCGTCATTGCTGGTATCTTCTGTACTATATTATAGATGTTGCTCTCCTTCTCCCATTTATAAATAATACATATGTCAACAGGTGCATTTCAAATGTACATAAAGACGAATTATTAGCCTGTTTGTCTGTGCATTAGATTATAAAGTGACATGCGTTAGGCGAAAGACTCTCCTAACGAGGTTAGAGGAACATAAATGAATCTACTGGGACATAACAGGATGGATGAGCATTAAGAGAAATTAGATTAGGTGTGGGACGCTGGAGACGAGATAGAATGTGGGCTTCACCTCAAAAGCAGCAGTCAGACTAGCTGACTCCGAACTGTGGTAGATGCTCAACATTGGTTAACGTATGTTTTTATCATATGGACTTCAAATGTCAGTTGTTAAAATTCACTATGGTACCTCACCTGGCCAACATCCAGTGAAATTGCAGAGCGCCAAATTCAAAAACAGAAATACACATTATAATAATTAATAAAACATACAAGTGTTATACATCGGTTTAAAGATTAACTAAAGATCAACCATGGTGTCTGATTTCAAAAAAGGCTTTACGGCAGAAGCATACCATGCAATTATCTGAGAACAGCGCCCAGCAGACAAATCATTACAAACAGTAACCGGCCAAGTAGAGGAGTTACACAAGTCAGAAATAGTGATAAAATTAATCACTTACCTTTGATGATCTTCATATGGTTGCACTCACAAGACTCCCATTTACTCAATAAATGTTTGTTTTGTTCGATAAAGTCCATGCTTATATCCAAAAACCTCAGTTTTGTTCACGCGTATTGTTCAGTAATCCACAGGCTCAAACCTAGTCGAAAAATCCAAATAGTATCCGTAAAATTCGTAGAAACATGTCAAACGATGTTTATAATCAATCGTCAGGTTGATTTTAGTCATAATATTCAATAATATTTCAACAGGACAATAACGTTTTCAATATAAAGGGTAAACAAGAAAGGCGCCCTCTCGGTCGCGTGCATGAAAAAGCTCTGGGACACTGAATGGTCCACTCATTCAGAGTGGTCTTACTCCCTAATTTTTCAGAATACACGCCTGAAACAATTTCTAAAGACTGTTGATATCTAGTGGAAGCCATAGGAAGTGCAATTTGAGTCCTAAGTCAATGGATACTGTAATGGCATTCAATAGAAAACTACAAACATAAAAATATTCTACTTCCAGGATGTATTTTTCTCAGGTTTTCACCGGCCAAATCAGTTCTGTTATACTCACAGACATTATCTTAACAGTTTCGGAAACTTTAGAGTGCTTTCAATCCAAATCTACCAATTATATGCATATCATAGCTTCTGGGCCTGAGTAGCAGGCAGTTTACTTTGGGCATGCTTTTCATCCGGAAGTAAAAACAGTGCCCCCTAGTGAAGTTAATTCAATTTAGAAACAAGGCCATTTAGAAACACTTTAGATAAAGTGTTTAAAAATATACATGTTAGTTGCATAGTAGTTACAACTGTTATAGGTCTACCTGTTTGTAACGTTGTAACAATGTGTATTTACACCGTAATTATACCTAGCCTACTTATATAAATACATAGGTTTCAGGATCCTTTTCAACACTGGAAATGATCACAAGGTAGCAGACAATGGACAAAAGTATACCATTTATGTCACAAGAAGCAATATTTTACACAACCGTAAAAAACTAAAGCAGTGGTATAAAATTAAACTGTGATGGAGATTCAAATTGACCGCACCTGTTCTTTTACATACTTTGCACAAAAGATGTGTCAAGTAATATTGTTCAAACAAAATATGAATGATATGCACTCAAGTCATAACAATCATTTAATTTATACAGCAGGCTTTGATGCTTACATCTAGAGGCATTAACCATAGGTTCACTGTCCAATGTATCAGTCCAAATAAACAATACACTGAAGCCATAACTATGAGGAAATACAATTCTGCTCGTCCGGAAGGGAAACACAAGAAACGTGAAGGCTTCTGGGCATAGACATGTTATTTCTGGATTGGAATAATGGCCAAAAATGGTACGTTACCACAAAAAAGGAAATTCAAAGGGCCCTGGATTGGAATAGTTCAATGTTTGATATTTGTCATAATAAATACAATTTGAAGGAAAAACAAAGAAAGTTTTGCTTCAGAAACAGACATCACCAATTAGATTAAAAGCTCCCATTTCTGAACACAGAAAAAGCTAACTATTGCTAAAGAACTAAACTATTCTTCAGAAAAAAAGTGTTGTCATATGGATACATGTGGTCATCTGAGATTAATTGGCATAATTTCCTAAAAACATTTTTCTCTCATGGTTCATATAGACACATAATAGTCCAACGTGTGAGATGAAAGAATCTTTGGGGATTCGGCTGAGAACTCTCGACCCTCGTTCAGTCACTGTTGCTGTAGTGGGAACCTCAAACTGGACCATGGTTAAACCATATCTAAACCAGGTTGATCCTTTCAACAGCACACTCTGGTTTAATATCTACACTGCAGTCAGCAATTACAGAACTGAAAAAAATATACATTAGTGCAGCCTAATCACTTGTTTATTTGAAAGGGGCCTACATGGTAATTTTTTAAAATCTGCCTACATATTTCCCCTACTCTATATTTATTATACCACCACAATGAATGAGCGCTCTGTGCGATCACTCGCCGCCCTATCGCAAAATCTCCACAGAGTAACACAAACAAGTCTTTCTCGCTAGAGCCTGAGAGAAAATACCAAAGTCAGTAATCTGCTCACTATCGGCCGTGGCATATCGTAATTGATCAAACAAGTTGCGTTTGATGAAGCCCGGTTTATTTAACCGTGGCAACTGCTCCCATGTGGCCGTCGGGAGGCCGCGCCAATGCAGCTTGCAGCTGGGAGTTCAAACCCCAATGCTCAACAGAGGAGGCAGCGAAATAACCAAAGGCTCCCTAATGAACCTCCTGAGGGATCAGATTCCACATCGTCCTCCCGGCTCTCACAAACAGGCTCTCAGTCTGTCCACAGGCTGCACCTACTGAAACATACCATATCACTAACACACTGTGAGATGATGGAGGTGGTGGCTGGAGTCAGTGGGGTTTAATGTAGCCAGTCTAGACGTCAGCACCTCCCCTGGTAGGTCTACTGCTGGTTCATTGTACAGCATTATGACTAGTACATACTGCCGGTTCACTGTACAGTATTATAACTAGTACATACTGCCGGTTCACTGTACAGTATTATAACTAGTACATACTGCCGGTTGACTGTACAGTATTATAACTAGTACATACTACCGGTTGACTGTACAGTTTTATAACTAGTACATACTACCGGTTCACTGTACAGTATTATAACTAGTACATACTGCCGGTTCACTGTACAGTATTATAACTAGTACATACTACCGGTTCACTGTACAGTCTTTTAACTAGTACATACTGCCGGTTCATTGTACAGTATTATAACTAGTACATACTAGTAAATAGTTTCTGTTTTCAACTGACCAAAAATATTGTAAGACTACTATTGCATACTACTACATCATCTTACTACATTACTTTTCTTTCAAGCCTTGTACTTTTGCCACAAAAAATGAGGATATTTGCTTTTACTAAGCCTTTAAGCATGTGAAAAACTTAAGGGATATTGCAAGAAGTGGGCAGGCCTGTCGAGTGAAGGCCGAATCCAATTCTATGTCCCCAACCACAAGCCTCAGTTTAGTACCTTACAAATGACACATATAAAACCCAAGGGAAACCCCACACCAAATGCATTGGGAACCATTCAGCTGTTCAGCCAGTTCTCTGTAAATTAGTCTATTGGTAAAGCCACAAATAACCAGATCAGACGTTGAGGCTTCTAAGGCTCCTATGAACAATAACATCCGGTGGTCCTGCTTGGTTCAGATGGTAAGACAGAGCTGCTAGCAATCGGTTTTCCTGTTTTACATCCATAGGCTTATTTTTATTATTATTTTATTTTTATTTTACCCCCTTCCCCCCCCCCCCCCCCCCCCCCCCCCAATTTCGTGGTATCCAATTGTTAGTAGCTACTATCTTGTCTCATCGCTACAACTCCGTACGGGCTCGGGAGAGGCGAAGGTTGAAAGCCATGCGTCCTCCGAAACGCAACCCAACCAAGCCGCACTGTGAGATGACTTGGAATACCGCATTAGTGCCCGACCTCACTAACGTACTTGTGGCTGAATGGAAGCAAGTCCCCGCAGCAATGTTCCAACATCGAGTGGAAAGCCTTCCCAGAAGAGTGGAGGCTGTTATAGCAGCAAAGGGGAGACCAACTCCATAATAATGCCCATGATTTTGGAATGAGATGTTCAACAAGCAGGCGTCCACATACTTTTGGTCATGTAGTGTATGAGCTTGTCTGACTACCACGCTTCCTGCTGCCAACTTCACATTTGAGAATCTCCTAAAAGAGCTACAAGATGGCTTTTTGACCTTCATTAGTAAATAATCCTACATTCTGGGATCAATTTGAAATGTAACTAAATTAATTCATAATGATCAATACAAATTAAGTAGATGACCTCTGGATTCTATGGGATGCTACCAAAGGTTTTGTTAAAAATAATGCAACTGCATTTGCATCTGGGTTGAGTGAATTACAACTAAAGAATATATCAGGCTATTGCATCCCCCCAATAGTCCAAATGTGAAATGCGTACCCTTGCCGATATCATGGACAGAAAGGGTGCAGCATTCCAAGATTGGAAAGATACACACACATTACCAGGCAACTTATTTTTTTTCTATATTTACAATTTAGGTCAGCTATGCTGGTCTATGGTCCCTTGGGAATCCCAACCACCAATGATGGGATTGATGGGATTGATGGGATCCAATGATGGGATTTCTAAATCAATTGTAAATATGAGCTCCCGAAAGGACTATAATATACAGTATATAAACGACTACTGGAAAGCTCATATTCTGGATGGAAACATGTTAGCTGGTTCTACACCTGCATTGCTTGCTGTTTGGGGTTTTAGGCTGGGTTTCTGTACAGCACTTTGAGATATCAGCTGATGTACGAAGGGCTATATAAATACATTTGATTTGATTTGAAGGAAGGGGTTGGGAGATTAGGGCTGGAGGCCCACTTCATTTTTCGTTTTGTTTTTCTGTTTATACTAGGGTTATTATTATTATTATGATTAACATTTTAAATTATGATCAAAATGATAAATTGTTTGTAGTTATGTACCTTTTGCTATGTTTTCCTTAATTTAGTCACAAAAAAAGACACCACTGGTCCACTGATCTATTGCGCTACACTGAGTATACCAAACATTAAGAACAGCTGCTCTTTCCATGACATAGACTGACCAGGTGAATACAGGTGAAAGCTATGATCCCTTATTGATGTCACTTGTTAAATCCTCTTCAGTCAGTGTAGACGAAGGGGAGGAGACCGGTTAAAGAAGGATTTTTAAGCTTTGAGACAATTGAGACATGGACTGTGTATCTGTGTCATTGAGAGAGTGAATGGGCAAGACAAAATATTTAAGTGTCTTTGAACGGAGTATGGTAGTAGGTGCCAGATGCACCGGTTTGTGTCAAGAACAACAACACTGCTGGGTTTTTACGCTCAACAGATCCCTGTGTGTGTCAAGAATGGTCATCCACCCAAAGGACATCCTGTCAACTTGACACAACTGTGGAAAGCATTGGAGTCCATGCACCAACGAATTGAGTCTGTTCTGACGTCAAAAGGGGGGAGTGCAAGTCAATATTAGGAAGGTGTTCCTAATGTTTTGTACACTCAGTGTATGTGTATAACTTGATGTGATGAGTATTATCACATCAATAAAAATACCAGTATAATACATTTTTTTATAAGCTTTGAAAAAGTTGGCACCATTGCATGGACAGGGCAGGGGAAGGGGGATGCTTTAAAAGGCAATTAGGCACATTATTTGGCATGTCCAATAATATTTTCCCTCAGCTACAACAAAATTGATCTTATCTGAAGTAAAGCCCTTGTTACATATAGTACATTCAGAAAGTACTCAGACCCACTGACTTTTCCACATTTTGTTACGTTGCAGCTTTATTCTAAAATGGATGAAATAAAACAAAAATCCTCATTAATCTACACACAACACCCCGAAATGACAAAACGAAAGCTGTTTTTTAGAAATGTTTGCATATTTATTAAAAATAAAAAACAGAAATACCTTATTTACATAAGTATTCAGAGCCTTTGCTATGAGACTCGAAATTGAGCTCAGGTGAATCCTGTTTCCATTGATCGTCCTTGAGATGTTTCTACAACTTGATTGGAGTCCACCTGTGGTAAATTCAATTGATTGGACATGATTTGGAAAGGCACACACCTGTCTATATAAGGTCCCACAGTTGACAGTGCATGTCAGAGCAAAAACCAAGCCATGAGGTTGAAGGAATTGTTTGTGGAGCTCCAAGACAGGATTGTGTTGAGGCACAGATCTTGGGAATGGTATCAAAAAATGTCTGCAGCATTGAAGGTCTCCAAGAACACAGTGGCCTCCATAATTTTTAAATTGAAGAAGTTTGGAACCACCAAGACTTCCTAGTGCTGGCCACCCGGCCAAACTGAGCAATCGGGGGAGAAGGGCCTTGGTCAGGGAGGTGACCAAGAACTCGATGGTCACTCTGACAGTGCTCCAGAGTTCCTCTGTGGGGATGGGAGAACCTTCCAGTAGGACAACCATCTCTGCAGCACTCCACCAATCAGGCCTTTATGGTAGTGGCCAGACGGAATCCACTCCTCAGTCAAAGGCACATGGCAGCCCGCTGGGACTGGGAGATTAGTCAGGATCGAGGGAAAGATGTATGGAGCGAAGTACAGAGAGATCCTTGATGAAAACCTGCACCATAGCAATCAGGACCTCAGACTGGGGTGAAGGTTCACCTTCCAACAGGACAATGACGCTAAGCACACAGTCAAGACAACGCAGGAGTGGCTTTGGGACAAGTCTCTGAATTTTCTTGAGTGGCCCAACCAGAGCCCAGACTTGAACCCGATTGAACTTCTCTGGAGAAACCTGAAAATAGCTGTGCAGCAACGTTCCCCATCCAACCTGACAGAGCTTGCGAGGATCTGCATAGAAGAACAGGAGAAACTCCCCAAATTCAGGTGTGCCAAGCTTGCAGCGTCAAACCCAAGAAGACTCGAGGCTGTAATCGCTACCAATGGTGCTTCAACAAAGTACTGAGTAAAGGTTCTTAATACTTATGTTAATGTGATATTTCAGTTGTTTATTTAATACATTTGAATAAGGCTATAACGTAACCAAATGTGGAAAAAGTCAAGGGGTCTGAATGCACTGTATATGGGATCAGTAACATAGCGACTCATTAATCTTAGACCCTAAAGATATCAAACTAAGAGGTGCCCCTAGATTTAAGGCAGAGTGAACTATAGGTGGAGCTCCCCTGTAACAGGTCATGGGTGAAGATTACGATCAGAGTGGTGGGTTTCAGTAGGCATCAGTAGCGGCCACCATTGTCTTGTCCCTTTCCTACAGTAGCTTCTAGCTAGTATCAGCTAGCTACATCTGTAACTAGTTAACTACCATTGACTAGCCTATAGACTAGCCCACCGGTCCATGGACTAACTTTAGCATCAGAGTGAGCCTGTACATTGGCAAGTGTGATGACTAGGCTGTGGCGTTGTGAGAGAGCCAGCCAGTGATCAGAGCAGAGCAGAAAAGAGTACAGCGGGGCAGTATGGTGGTGAGGTTCTAATTAGCCCCTGAGTCATACAGCTGTAAAGGACCCTGCCAAGGGAGGGTGGGGGGGGGCACATACCAACTCATTACCACTCCACAACACGCTGTACACTTGGAGAGAACACGTCCCCACACTTCTTTTATTAGGGGAGAGGGAGTAGGGAGAGAGAGAGAGAGAGAGAGAGAGAGAGAGAGAGAGAGAGAGAGAGAGAGAGAGAGAGAGAGAGAGAGAGAGAGAGAGAGAGAGAGAGAGAGAGAGAGAGAGAGAGAGAGAGAGAGAGAGAGAGAGAGAGAGAGAGAGAGAGAAAGAGAAAGAGAAAGAGAAAGAGAGAGAGAGAGAGGAGGGGGAAAGTTTGGAGCAGGAGCCCGGTCCTGGCACTGAGATTCTTTCACTGGCACCAGTTGAGGAGCAGTGAGAATACGAGTCAGCAGATGAGGAGTGGTGAAGATACGAGCTAACAGATGAGTGGTGAAGATACGAGCCACCAGATGAGGGGCGGTGAGAATACGAGCCACCAAATGAGAAGCGGTGAAGATACGAGCCACCAGATGAGGAGCGGTGAAGATACGAGCCACCAGATGAGGAGCGGTGAAGATACGAGCCACCAGATGAGGAGAGGTGAAGATACGAGCCACCAGATGAGGAGCGGTGAAGATACGAGCCACCAGATGAGGAGTGGTGAAGATACGAGCTAACAGATGAGTGGTGAAGATACGAGCCACCAGATGAGGGGCGGTGAGAATACGAGCCACCAAATGAGAAGCGGTGAAGATACGAGCCACCAGATGAGGAGCGGTGAAGATACGAGCCACCAGATGAGGAGCGGTGAAGATTCAATCCACCAAGCACATGGCAGCAGAGTGAGAGATAATACAGAGTGAATAAGAGAGGAAGAGAGGACAGGTTAATAGGAGATAAGGGGAAACTATAGAAGACTAGAGGCATGGAAAGAGGACAGGAGATAATAGAACGTGAGAGGAGGAGAGGAAAGGACATACAGTGCCTTGCGAAAGTATTCGGCCCCCTTGAACTTTGCGACCTTTTGCCACATTTCAGGCTTCAAACATAAAGATATAAAACTGTATTTTTTTGTGAAGAATCAACAACAAGTGGGACACAATCATGAAGTGGAACGACATTTATTGGATATTTCAAACTTTTTTAACAAATCAAAAACTGAAAAATTGGGCGTGCAAAATTATTCAGCCCCCATAAGTTAATACTTTGTAGCGCCACCTTTTGCTGTGATTACAGCTGTAAGTCGCTTGGGGTATGTCTCTATCAGTTTTGCACATCGAGAGACTGACATTTTTTCCCATTCCTCCTTGCAAAACAGCTCGAGCTCAGTGAGGTTGGATGGAGAGCATTTGTGAACAGCAGTTTTCAGTTCTTTCCACAGATTCTCGATTGGATTCAGGTCTGGACTTTGACTTGGCCATTCTAACACCTGGATATGTTTATTATTGAACCATTCCATTTTATTTTTTTTGCTTTATGTTTTGGATCATTGTCTTGTTGGAAGACAAATCTCCGTCCCGGTCTCAGGTCTTTTGCAGACTCCATCAGGTTTTCTTCCAGAATGGTCCTGTATTTGGCTCCATCCATCTTCCCATCAATTTTAACCATCTTCCCTGTCCCTGCTGAAGAAAAGCAGGCCCAAACCATGATGCTGCCACCACCATGTTTGACAGTGGGGATGGTGTGTTCAGCTGTGTTGCTTTTACGCCAAACATAACGTTTTGCATTGTTGCCAAAAAGTTCAATTTTGGTTTCATCTGACCAGAGCACCTTCTTCCACATGTTTGGTGTGTCTCCCAGGTGGCTTGTGGCAAACTTTAAACGACACTTTTTATGGGATATCTTTAAGAAATGGCTTTCTTCTTGACACTCTTCCATAAAGGCCAGATTTGTGCAATATACGACTGATTGTTGTCCTATGGACAGAGTCTCCCACCTCAGCTGTAGATCTCTGCAGTTCATCCAGAGTGATCATGGGCCTCTTGACTGCATCTCTGATCAGTCTTCTCCTTGTATGAGCTGAAAGTTGAGGGACGGCCAGGTCTTGGTAGATTTGCAGTGGTCTGATACTCCTTCCATTTCAATATTATCGCTTGCACAGTGCTCCTTGGGATGTTTAAAGCTTGGGAAATCTTTTTGTATCCAAATCCGGCTTTAAACTTCTTCACAACAGTATCTCGGACCTGCCTGGTGTGTTCCTTGTTCTTCATGATGCTCTCTGCGCTTTTAACGGTCCTTCCTCTGAGACTATCACAGTGCAGGTGCATTTATACAGAGACTTGATTACACACAGGTGGATTGTATTTATCATCATTAGTCATTTAGGTCAACATTGGATCATTCAGAGATCCTCACTGAACTTCTGGAGAGAGTTTGCTGCACTGAAAGTAAAGGGGCTGAATAATTTTGCACGCTCAATTTTTCAGTTTTTGATTTGTTAAAAAAGTTTGAAATATCCAATAAATGTCGTTCCACTTCATGATTGTGTCCCACTTGTTGTTGATTATTCACAAAAAAATACAGTTTTATATCTTTATGTTTGAAGCCTGAAATGTGGCAAAAGGTCGCAAAGTTCAAGGGGGCCGAATACTTTCGCAAGGCACTGTACAGGAAGAGAGAGGAAAAAGAGGGAGAGGTAAGAAAGAGAGGAGTCTAGTAACCCTAGCACAAAATAAAATGTATGCACTCACTACTGTACGTCGCTCTGTACGTCGCACTACTGTACGTCCCCTTATCACCTATTAACCTGTCCTCTCTAAATTACTAAAATGTTCATGTGAAATGTAGCACTGCCGCTGTCGAAAACACAACCCCAGCTAATGTCGACCAGATGTGTCTCCTTCCCCTGGCGCTGGAATGCAAATGTATTGTTAATGGGAGCAAAACAGACAAAGATTAGGAAGTGCTGGTGCGCTGTGAGCGGCACATTCCGCGGCAACACAAATATTGAGCTAAGACTAATGTTGCACGAATTAGGATTTTCGCAGGATTACAGTGCCTTTTGTAAACTATTCAGACCGCTTTACTTTTTCAACATTTTGGTAGGTTACAGCCTTATTCTAAAATTGGAGAGGAAAAATCTACACACAATACCCCATAACAAAGCAAAAACAGGATTTTAGAATTTTTTGCTAATAAAAAATAAAAAAACGGAACTAATACAATTACATAAGTATTCAGAACCTTTACTCAGTACTTTGTTGAAGCACCTTTGGTAGCGATTACAGCCTCGAGTCTTCTTAGGTATGACGCTACAAGCTTGGCACACCTGTATATAGACAGGTGTGTGCCTTTACAAATCATGTCCAATCAATTGAATTTACCACAGGTGTACTCCAATCAAGTTGTAGAAACATCTCAAAGATGATCAATGGAAACAGGATGCACCTGAGCTCAATTTTGAGTCTCATAGCAAAGGGTCTGAATACTTATGTAAATAAGGTATTTCTGTTTATCTTTTTTATAAAACTGTTTTTACTTTGTCATTATGGGTATTGTGTGTAGATTATTTAATACATTTTAGAAAAAGGCTGTAACGTAACAAAATGTGGAAAAGGTCAAGGGGTCTGAATACTTTCGGAAGGCATGTGTTCTTGTGGTTTAGGCACGCACGATTCCGTCGGCATCGGAGAGGCATCGGAGAGGCATCGGAGAGGCATCGGAGAGGGGTTTAGTCAGTTGGCGTTTAGACAGCTCGGTGATTAACACACAGAGAATGTCAAAATGAGTAGTGGTGGGGATTACACAAACACATCCCTAAAATTAGGCATGAAAAATGGACCTCAGACTTCAGTCAAAGTGAATTATTGAATTACAGATGGACAGCCAACGAGAGAGAGAGAGAGAGAGAGAGAGAGAGAGAGAGAGAGAGAGAGAGAGAGAGACAGAGAGACGGAGAGCTGTGCCCATGGAGACAGGAGCCCAACATTGGGAGCCAAGCATCTTTTTAATAAAGGTAATGCTTTTATGTCACAGAGTTAGACAGAGTCAGACATAACATGAACCACACACTCCACTTAGAGTAAAATACATTAGGCGGTGGATATTAATGTTGTGTTTCCTGTGTCCTGCCAACAGTCAATCAGTCTGGTGCCTCACCTGTCACTGTGTCACGGTCTCAGAGGCATCCCATACATGTAATGACTGTGACTCACCCTGGCACCACATAAATCAGGCTGGTGTCAAAGCAGGCCATCTATACGCCAATGATTGCAAAACAAGATGTGGCTCAAGGAGGGAGGAGAAAACCATCAAGAGTAAACACATGACATGCCAAAACGGTGGGAGAAAACTAGGCAGAGTGTTTGCAGTCGGGTGAAATACTGGCCTATGAGACAGAGGAGGAGAAAACTAGGGAGAGTGTTAGCAGCCAGGTCAAATACTGGCCTATGAGACAGAGTAGGAGAAAACTAGGGAGAGTGTTAGCAGCCAGGTCAAATACTGGCCTATGAGACAGAGGGGGACAGAGGGGGAGAAAACTGGCCAGAGTGTTAGCAGCCAGGTCAAATACTGGCCTATGAGACAGAGGAGGCAGAGGAGGAGAAAACTAGCCAGAGTGTTAGCAGCCAGGTCAAATACTGGCCTATGAGACAGAGGAGGAGAAAACTAGCCAGAGTGTTAGCAGCCAGGTCAAATACTGGCCTATGAGACAGAGGGGGAGAAAACTAGGGAGAGTGTTAGCAGCCAGGTCAAATACTGGCCTATGAGACAGAGGGGGAGAAAACTAGCCAGAGTGTTAGCAGCCAGGTCAAATACTGGCCTATGAGACAGAGGGGGAGAAAACTAGCCAGTGTAACAGTACAAATTTAGACCGTCCCCTCGCCCATACCCGGGCGCGAACTAGGGACCTTCTGCACACATCAACAACTGACGCGTCGTTACCCATCGCTCCACAAAAGCCGCGGCCCTTGCAGAGCAAGGGGAGTGACGGAGAGCAAGTGACGTCACTGATTGAAACGCTATTTAGCGCCCACGCTAACTAAGCTAGCCGTTTCACATCTGTTACACTCACCCCCCTTTTGACCTTCCTCCTTTTTCCGCAGCAACCAGTAATCCGGGTCAACAGCATCAATGTAACAGTACAAATTTAGACCGTCCCCTCGCCCATACCCGGGCGCGAACTAGGGACCTTCTGCACACATCAACAACTGACGCGTCGTTACCCATCGCTCCACAAAAGCCGCGGCCCTTGCAGAGCAAGGGGAACTACTACTTCAAGGTCTCAGAGCAAGTGACGTCACTGATTGAAACGCTATTTAGCGCCCACGCTAACTAAGCTAGCCGTTTCACATCTGTTACACCAGAGTGTTAGCAGCCAGGTCAAATACTGGCCTATGAGACAGAGGAGGAGACGCCAAAATCATAAAATAAGGAAAAAAATAAGCAGGACTCCAAGACTTTTTGCAAAAGCTGGTCTGAGCCACATGGCCGAAAACAGCTCGACCTTGGAACAGGACGCACGCTGGTATGTGTCAAATGAAGGCAGAAAAAAACAGAGAGTTGCAGGGAACGGGCCACATAACGAAGGCCAAACGAAGGTGCCAGGGAGCTATGGATCAATCGAGGCATTGTGGAAGACGGTACTCGAGTTAAAGTCAAAGAAGCAGAACCGAGTCACACAAGCCCAAGGTCGCAGAGGTTCACCAGGGGTCAGGAGAGGGGGTGCCTTCAGAAAGTATTCATAGCCCTTGACTTATTCCACATTTTATTGTGCTCCAGCCTGAATTCAAAATTGATTAAATAGATGACAAAGTGAAAACATGTTTTTAGAAATGTTGGCAAATGTATTGAAGATAAAATACAGATATCTAATTTACATAAGTATTAACACCACTTTTAGAAGCACCTTTGGCAACGATTACAACTGTTAGTCTCTAAGAGATTTCCACACCTGGATTGTGCAACATTTGCCCACTATTCAAGCAAACTGGTTGTTGATCATTGCTAGACATTGCTAGGGACGTTACAGATACTTATGTGACTTGTTAAGCACATTTTTACTCCTGAACTTATTTAGGCCTGACATAACAAAGGGGTTAAATACTTATTGGCTCAAAACATTTCAGCTCTTAATTTTTAATTAATTTGTAATTAATTTTGAAAAACATCATTCCATTTTTACATTATGGGGTATTGTGTGTAGGCCAGTGACAAAACAAATCTAAATTCAATCCATTTTAAATTCATGCTGTAACACAGCAACATGTGGAAAAAGTAAAGGGGTGCGAATACTTTCTGAATGCACTGTATGGGCGTCACTCTCTCTGCCATGGTCTTGGCCAGCAGAACAAGGCTACAACAAGAACCAAAGGGCCCAAATTTGACATGTGTTCACAGTTCCCCAACTAGCCAACAGCCGAATGAAGTGACTAAAAAAATAGGACCTTTTCTTCACGGCTGCCGAGAGAAACCCAACATTCTTATTCTGATGGAGGGGAAAAGAACATCAGGCATTTGTCATAACTTTCATTTGGAGACCCACTTGGTGGAGACCAAGGTTTTTACAATAAGGGGCTCTTAAATTGAATCAAGTGATCAAGTTCAAACAGTTCCAAGGACTGAACTTAATGCCATAAAATGGTTACAAAAAGATTACATGCTTTTCATTTTTACTGCATTAATAATTGGGTATATCAATGCAATGTTTAGCTGGTGCAACACTACTTAATTATCCACTACCCAAAATAATCCTTTAGACTGATGATACTCAACTTTAGTAAAAACCACATGGTCAACTAAATCTAGATATCTAGAGTCTTGTACAGCAATATACATTTAGAATGACCCATTTATACGGCAACCACAGTTGGAATGACCCATTTATATGGTAACCATTGTTGGAATGTCCCATTTATATGGTAACCATGGTTGGAATGACCCATTTATATGGTAACCATTGTTGGAATGACCCATTTATATGGTAACCATTGTTGGAATGACCCATTTTATACGGTAACCATTGTTGGAATGACCCATGTTATATGGTAACCATTGTTGGAATGGCCCCTCCATCACCCACAAAACATAATGAACAAAGACAAATTCACATCCGCATTGAGGAATATGACAAACCCCCCAATTTCCTGTTCGGCTGCCGAACGCAATCTCTTTGGCTGCCGAGACCCAACCCGAGGCCCATTTCAGGAGAGTTGCTGTGTTTCTCATCAACTGACCTTCACCTATCCCCACCCTCTCATTCGCTTCTCACTTGTACAACAGCTATCTCGTCTCCGAGGCATTTCATCTAGGCCTACATCTGTGTTGTGGCGGGTGTTCTGCCAGATGAACAGGCTCCACCAGTGTGTGTGTGTTGCCAGAACAACAGAGTGGCTCCAGAGGGAAAGAAGCTTTCCAACACGCTCAGGGAGGCTGATCAAACACAGCAGTAGTGCCCCTTCACTAGGGAAAGAGAGAGAATCACAGTCCTGGGAAAAATCCCCCCCACAAACACACACATGCACAAACACACACACGCACACAAATTATGGCAGTTTGGTATTCATCCAGACAGTAATGTGCTTCACTTATTACGCTCTCCCGGAGCTGCAGGGTCTAATTTAGTGCACCTGGAAGTGAGCAGCCAACAGCCCCCCTGCTATAAAATAGGAAGACGGATTGCAGCTCTCCATGCTCTGAGAGACCAGCGCACTGGAGACAGTGTGTGTGTGTGTTTTGATGACCAAACATATCCCCAAGATGAGGAAGGGTGGAGTCTTTGGTTGGATTACTGAGGATTAACATGTAATGTTAAGGAGTTAAGAGCTTACACTTTCACTGATTGCCTATGATTGCACAACTTTCTGTTGTGGTAACCAAACTGCCCCAGGAATTCTCTACTCTAGCCCCAGATAAGTTCAGTGTAAGCCCAATTTTACCCCAAAATATCGGAACAGGACAGACGAAGGACAGCAGAGTATTTGGAGAGAGTTTATAAGACAAAGTTCAAGTATTTGTTTCTTCGGGTTCTGTTAGTCCTGTCATTACTCTTCTGTAAGTTCCTGGCCTGTATTGCGCTGTATTACATCAGACATTGATAAGGGTGTTGGAAGTTTAGGGTTCCCATCTAAATCCAAATAGACCAGGGCCCAACGTTTCTCTGTAGAGAGATGATGAGCTCACCTGATCTGGCTCGCAGTTGGCGTTGTGCTGCTGCGACGTGTCTTTCACCTGCTGCTTCTCCTCCAGACTCAGGCACAGCAGCCACGTGACCAGGCCCGCCACGAACATGCCGATGTCTGGGATGAACACACGGATGCCGTTTCCTGCATCGGCACCTCGGACACTGCACACACGGACAGAGAGAAAGAAGGAAAAATGGTAAGCCAATCAGGACAGATGAGATGAGGATAATTGCTGTGTTATTCTGTCATTTTCAGATGCAGTAGCCTATACTGTATTGTTTTATAAGGTTTCCTGTAAGTTGAGTGTCGATATTTGACGCCAGCATTGATAAAATGAAAACTGTACCAATTACGCTTCAATTGTACATTTACAATCTATGTCTTTACCACGAGACGATGGTAAACACAATGTGGTGTGGTTAAGAGCTAGTTTATATATAATGCAAAACATTCCTCTTAATGGCTTTTATGGATCATAACAAAGTAGTGTAATCGTTAAATAGTTTACAGTCTGAATTCCTCTTCTATAAATATATGGGTGCAGTATTTCCTCTTATACCTGACTGGTAACAAAATGAAGGCCAACCACATTCATTCATATTCCAATATTGTTGACAGGAATTGTTTTCTCACACAAAACACGGTGGATTGGCTATTGAAGTAAATCAGAGGCTCAATGAGGAAATGAAAAATGTAAAGGTAAACAAAGTAGGTATAAGGAAATGGCTATATAATGCCAAAGTACAGCCGGTCTATACATTGTGTACTATACATTGTCCTATACATCGTCTCTATAAAGTGTGTCCTATACATTGTGTCCTATACATTGTGTACTATACATTGTCCTATACATTGTCCTCTACATCGTATCTATACATTTTGTCCTATACATTATGTACTATACACAGTGTTTTACAGGCCTTTCTCAACCCACACCAATAAAAGCATGGCCTGTATTACATTTTTAACAAATGTCATAAAACATGTGCATTCAAACTTCCAAAACCCCCTTCGAGCTAAAATAACGCCTGAGATGAAATGAAGTTTTTACGGGTGCCCTTTGCTCAGTAGTGCACTGCACTAGCCTCTTAAAATACACTGAAAACATTTTGTTCCACAGAAAAGGCGTGAGTTATTCCCACTGTCCGCCCTGTTACAGTGCTGGTCGGCTGGTTCTTATTGCCCATGCTCTGGAACTGTATGCTGTGCTGTGTCCGTTACAGTGGGTCCAACTCTGGTCCTCCTCTATTGGCCCAAAAAACATCTCGAGTGAAATGAAACCATCCAATCTTTACCATGGCCTTCTTTCAATGCCACCGCCCCAACCCCAATTTCAATTGAAAAGTGTAACTTCTCAACTTTTCTATTTGCTCAGTAGCAACACTAGGCAGATGTGAGAGAGAGGAGAATTTTTTTTTTTTAAACAGCTGAAGTGACATTTTCAGAGAAACCTTTTGAGCTACATTTTCTGTTAGTGAATTTGGAGTGTGGGCGCACAGTGCTGGCTTCTGGCTGGTAGGGAGCTTTTCATAAGAGGCCGATGTGGGAGCACACAACACAGTACACCCTCTATGAACCAAAGACAGCTCAGGAGGCTGGTATTTCTGGTGAGTCATAGTGCAATGCACTCTGGGAGACTGTGTGATCGGGGTGGGACCTAGACATCGCCAGAGGCACGGCCAGGGACACCGTGGGAGAGCACAAGGAGCTTCACATTAGTGATGATGCTCCGAAAAAGAGCCAGGTCAAACAAGAAAAAACACATCTACATATTAGTGTGTAAACAGTCAGTTAGTTTGGAAGGGCTGACCGAGTCTAAAGGTAGAAAGATTGATAGTGAATCGGATTCTGTTATCAGTTTGAAGGCGTCAAGGAAGGCACTTTTAAAAAGCAGGTAGCCATTGCACAGGAACCTCTCCCCAAGAGGCCAATGGCAGTTGGGCCCCTGTGATGGTATTAGAAGAATTGGCTGTATAATCTCAGGATATTCAGGATGTACTGCCACGAGCAGCAGATATCTTCGTAGACAGGATATACTGCCACGAGCAGCAGATATCTCCGTAGACAGGATGTACTGCCACGAGCAGCAGATATCTCCGTAGACAGGATATACTGCCACGAGCAGCAGATATCTCCGTAGACAGGATATACTGCCACGAGCAGCAGATATCTCCGTAGACAGGATATACTGCCACAGTATAGCAGTAGATGGATATCCGAGTTTTCGCATGCTTGTTTTGCTTTGTTGTTGTGTTGCATAAAACTTTAAACAAATGTTTGGATTCCCATGGTGCTCGCTCCGCATGAACCCCTACTGTCAAAGGCGAGTGGCCAGGGGAGGGCACAGACGCAGACGCTTTGAACCGAGCGATATATGCCTTCGTAAAACATTCATAAGCTTCAGGCGGCGCTAGTTAACACACTAGATAAAAACACATGAAAAAAACGGGGGCCCAAATAGCAGAGTCAACAAAAGCTCTTTGTAATGAAGCCTCTCTGTGTCTAAACGGTTTGCTTCTCTCTCGCCGTTTAAAGCGTCTTTCATCTCAGTCCTGCTCATAAAGACAGAGCTGTGGAGTTGAGAGCTGGCAACAGAAACCCTTGCACATGGCATTGATTTGGGACCAAAGATAATAACGGGTGTGATAAATAACCACCTTTAACCATCTCTACTCCAGGAAGCGGCATTAAAGGGGAGGCCATCAAAGTGGCTTGATGAACTGTACAGATTTAGCCTGTCAGTCTCATCTCTAGAAAGATATCTTGTCTTCATAGACAAAGAAAAAAAACATAGAAATGTAACTGGTTGATGGATACAGTGACAGGCTGCTACCGAGAGTGAACAGAGCTATCTGTTGACTGGCAGTTCTTTTCGGAAGCCATAACAAAATGTTGCACTAGCTAGCGAGCTAACTCGATTTAGGTATTATGAAAGACTAACTGGCACTGGACTTGAGGCCTTGAGGACACACTGGCACGTCTATCAATAGGGCATAGGAGTAGACTATGGGCCCCTGGCTCTCCAGGGTGCCCGGCAGGGCTCCAACACACCAAGGTGCCAGGGAGGGAATAGACAGCTCAGAGTACGGCCAAGACGAGGTTGTTCAAACTAATAACACAAACCTGGGATATGGAGTTCAACCTGAATCCTAGAAAGTCTTCAACACAACTATTTGCATTTACAGTAACTTAACCATTTCAAAATAAACATGTCGTCTAGTTTTGAAGATATCAAAACTACCCACATCAGAATAGAAAGAACTTCAATTCATAGAGGCCTAATAATAATAATATGATTTTAAGAAAATTACTCCAATCACAATGACAAACTTAGAATGATCAAGGATCTAGATCTTAGAAGATTATTTCTCTTGGTGTTTTTTTAATTGTTAAAATAGCTTAGAAGATCCTAAAAGATCTTGGAGGACTTTGCGTTCACCTACTTCCACTATTGTACCTTTTGTTTGCTCTACACCACCCAGTAACACCCAGTATCACCCAGTATCCAGTCAATGCATGTTCCATCAACTGTACGTTAAGAGATGTTGGATGTAATGAGGATTTGTGGGATACATTTTTCATCCATTATCCTGTGTGTGTGTTTGAATGCACATCTTAACCACAGAGGAGATTACTTTCCCATTAACCCTAATTAAAACATTCCGCACGGGCATGCCAGCACGTCACTCGACATGCCAAATGTATTTAATTCGCAAATCCACAAAAACATGATCTGCGTTCTCCCCTCTTTCAATCACAGTCAACTACAACTCAATCATTCAACAACTTGCATTGGGACATGGAACATGTTAACAAATGCACTGTGAAAACTCATTAAATACAATTTCCCAAAGAGGAATCTCATTAATTCATTGATTTCGGTACCAGAACACCCCATGAGAGTGATAATATGGAGTCCATGACCCAATAATGACAGACCACTAAGATCATTGACTGGAGGACATCTGAGAGAATAGCTTTGAAATTCCTGACTGAACGTATCTCAACGACCTAGCGGGATATCTGGTTGTCCCATAATCCAATCAGATCTCTCGTGCAAGTTCCTAATGAATTATTGCGGGTTTCCACTATTGTTGCGTCCAGGTCCATCAAATTGAATCAACTTGTATTTGTCACATGCGCCGAATACAACAGGTTACAACCACCACAGTGAAATGCTTACTTACAAGCTCTTTCCCAACGATGCAGAGTTCAAGAAGAAGAAGAAAAACATGTAAACACATGAGAAATACAACATATAAGAATGAAGGAGTACCAATACCATATCAATGTGCAGGAATATGTGGTAATTGAGGTAGATATGTAAAGTGCATTCGGAAAGTATTCAGACCCCTTGACTTTTTCCACATTTCGTTACGTTACAGCCTTATTCTAAAATGGATTACATCGTGTGTCCCCCTCATCAATCTACACACAATACACCATAATGACAGAGCAAAACTCTTTTCTTTTTTTTAGCTAAATTCTTACAAATAAAAAACTGATATCACATTTACATAAGTATTCAGACTCTTTACTTTGTTGAAGCACCTATGGCAGCAATTACAGCCTTGAGTCTTGGGTACGAAGCTACAAGCTTGGCACACCTGTATTTGGGGAGTTTCTCCCATTCTTCTCTGCAGATCCATCAAGCTCTGTCAGGTTGGATGGGGAGCATCGCTGCACAACTATTTTCAGGTGTCTTCACAGATGTTCGATCGGGTTCAAGTCCAGGCTCTGGTTGGGCCATTCAAGGACATTCAGAGACTTATCCCGAAGTCAATCCTGCGTTGTCTTGGCTGTCAGGATGCACCTGAGCTCAATTTCGAGTCTCATAGCAAAGGGTCTGAATACTAATGTAATAATGTATTTCTGCTTTTTGTTTTATATACATTTGCAAACATTTCTAAAAACCTGCTTTCACTTTGTCATTATGGGAGATTGATGAGGGGAAAAAATGATTTAATCCATTTTAGAAGACGGCTGTAACGTAGCAAAATGTGGAAAAACTCAAGGGGCCTGAATACTTTCCGAATGCACTGTACACATACAATTGCTTGGAGATAGAAGCTGTCTCAGATCTTGTTGGTATGAGACCTGATGCTCTGGTACCGCTTGGGTGGATGGAGTCCTTGGTAAGTTTCTGGGCTTTCCGTAGACACATCAGAGCTGGGAGAGCATGTCGTTCATCAAAGGAAATGGAGGAAATGTGAACACAGATCATATTTAACAATTATGTGGATAAGTCGGTAGCCCAGGAGTTATGTGGCTGGGGTGGATTTAAGTATGGAGAAAAACAACCCAGGTTTAAGTGCTTTGATACCTATACTTTGAAAGGATTGTCTGTGAGCCACGGATTTGTGCATGATCAGCATACGATTCTGATCCAAGCCTTTAGCCGCACGGCTTCAGTAGACTGTTTAACATGAATAGCATAATCATCAGCTAGTATCCAAATGTCCTGAATATCATGGGGACCTTACACGCACACAAAATGTGGTTATGTTTATGGAATCCAAACATAAATAGATGGCATTTCTGGAGATGGTTAATTGACATAAGCAAAGATGTATTTACGAGTGTCAGGGGGCAAGGTGCTCTCTTTATTTTGAGTTTCTGGAGCAGACCATCTCCTGCCACACACAGACGGACGGACGGACGGACGGACGGACACACACAAAAAACTGACTGCAATGCCAAGATCTTCACGTAGCCTAGGCCACTGGTATTGTTTTGAACCACTTTAAAAATAAACGTATTGTTATTCAAGGCTGTTTTATGATACTGTAATCAATATGAAGAATCTATTTAGTTACGGACGGACGGACGGACACACACACACAGACAGACAGACAGACAGACAGACAGACAGACAGACAGACAGACAGACAGACAGACAGACAGACAGACAGACAGACAGACAGACAGACACACACACACACACACACACACACACACACACACACACACACACACACACACACACACACACACACACACACACACACACACACACACACACATGCCAACTCCAGCTCCCAAATGGCAAGAATAAACTGTTCCTGTGCCATTGAAACTGTGATTCCTTCAAACAATCTGCCAATTGTCATTTAGAAAACCCCACTTTAACATACAGTAATATCCATGTCAGGCTGAACGACACACAACTAGAATGGTTCAAACGTAATTCAATTCATCATCAAGCTTCGAGGGGAACGATAATAACAAGGGAGGGTTAATGGTAAACGGTTGTGCCGCCATCCTCTCATATAGCATATAAAAACCTGAAAGCCGATGCCCTGGTCGACTGTTCCTGTGCTTAGGGAAACCACAGCTAACGGGATGATTAGGAAGCCAACACACAGACAGACTGCAATTGTCGACTTAGGGCCTTGAGGCCTCAGGAAGGTTGAAGGAAGGTTGTGGGAAGGATGAGCTGTTTGCAAAGTGACACACATAATGGCAGAGATAGGTCTTCACCAGAAGCCAGCATGGTGTGGTAACTGTTATATGGCATCCAGTTATAAAACACACACTAAAAAAGGGTCCCATCCAGTCGAGGAGGTGATACATAGGAAGGACAATGTTTTCTACTACTGTCTGAGACGCTACATTTTTCGGAGAAAGTATTCCAATATCGATGAACATTGCCGCTAAAACTGTGAAATGTCACTCCGGCAGCACAAAGAATGTGCAGAGGGTCACAACACTGGTCACACCACTGGCCGACACAGGGGCCTAATGATGGAACTCAACCAATCACGTCCAGCATATTAAAAGAAGACTGTACCACAAGGGGTTAAGGAGGGTAGTCTGGATATGTTTACTAGAACTACTTCCTCACAAAATGGAGGACAGGTCGTGAGTATGATTCATTTAGCCCCGCTGTTTGCTCTGAGTCATCGAGCAGGGGGGAAGGAGGGAGAAAAAGCCACAATTCACAGGAAGCAACCAGAGGCACAGACGACCAAATAAGACAGTACGACCCGTTTTTCTTCTTATACCTCTGTCCGTCGCTTGTACAATAACTTTTTGGTGTAAGCCTTGAGGAACATGTTTAGCTTATTCATTCTCGAATACAAAAAAGATATAGTTGTTGACTACCGAAGAAGGGAAAGTTAAAGTTGTGAATGCAACAGGTGACACGTGGTTGTAACAGGTGGTTCATACTCAATTACAACAGGTGTTCCTACCGATCTGTTCTAGGCAAAATCTTGATCCCCGCCGACAATATCCTGCTTATCTGGTTGTCTGGTACTGTATCTCTCAGGACATTCAACACTTCCTCCTCACTTCATCTTTAATCCCCTGTAAATCCCTTTAACCGGCTTGTTTCAAGTCGGCCAATATGCTCTGGGCCGTCGCTAGACAGCAATTACGCCTTAATTGTTTGTACAGTAAACAGAGGACGTTTGGCGCGTCGCCACCGGCAGCCCTCAGAGTACAGCGCAGTCCTGGCGAGGTCCGGGCAAGGCTGGCAGCGTCCACAGAGTACCACAGACCGTCAGGCACACTGTCGGGCCAAGAGAAACAGGGCAGCACAGTGGCACGATTCAGGCCTCACATATCACTGGTTTATATTCCAGGCCAGCACCTGGCCGGCTGGCAATATCCAGCCCAACATTATTAAAGACCTGGAGTTTAACAACTGATTTGAGAATTATACATTAGAGGGTGGAAAATGTTCTGTGACCCCGTGTTTAACAGAAATACATGTGTAATTAATAGATTAGGGTATTTGTGGAGCAGTAGATTATACTCAAGAGATGTATATGGTAAATAGATGGTGGCAGCACTGAGTAGACTTCATTGAGGAACAAGGAACAGTCACAGCTCTGAAATAGTCCACCTGCTCCAACCCAGACAGCTCTTGGAAATCTGACTAGATTTATCCATCTCAGCTACTGTACGCTAGTTTGGGTGTGTGAACATGACTCTTTTTCCCCAAATAACAACAACATAGTATAGAAATGTCACAGTTCAAAGCACCATCATGCAGTATGTAAACTGTTGGATTGTGTAGTAGTCAGAGGAACAGAAAGCAGACACTGGAGTCTTTGAGTGCGCTGGGTTTCACCACGTAAAACGTTTCACAGACTAAACAGTAGTCGTTACAAAATCAAACCACATCTGGAGATATTCCCTGATTCTATCAGGGAATAGGATTCTAGAAATGTTGCACAATACTCAGCTGCCCTCGGAACAATAGTGAGGGGATGTCGATATGATAGAGAGGAAATCTTGTTTCATTGTAGACAATGAAACAAGAGTAAATAACATAAGATACAAAAGCCCAGTTTGACTTAACACGCACAAACATCAGATTGTGAACATGATCCTAAGCTTATCTCCATGTGAAAGGAAACAAAATGGACTTTTACCTCGATGCACCAACCACTACAAAACATGGTTATGGGTATTATGGGTAGAAGGCTCCCAAAGAGGAATAGAGAAGGACATAAGTGCTGCCCTGAAGCGACGATGGAGATCACATGACGGAGGTCACTTGCTTAATACATACAGTGCCTTCAGAAAGTATTCACACCCCTTGACTTATTCCACATTTTTTTTGTGTTTCAGACTGAATTTAAAATGGATAAAAAAAAATGTTTTTTACACATCTACACACAATACCCCATAGTGAAAACGTGTTTTTCAAATTGTTTGCAAATATATTGAAAATGAAATACAGAAATACAATGTGCATCAGTATTCACACCCCTTTCCTATGACACTCGAAGTTGAGCGCAAGTGCATCCAATTTCCTTTTGATCATCCTTGAGAAGTCACTACAACTTGATTAGAGTCCATCTGTATCCAATTCAACTGTGGACATGATTTAGAAAGAAACACACCTGTCTATATAAGGTCCCACAGTTGACAGTGCATCCAAGGAACTGTCTGTAGATCTCAGAGATTGCGATGAGGTATATATCTGGGGAAGGGTTTCAAACAATTTCCAAGAGCATGGTGGTCTCCATCATTGGGAAATTAAAAAAATATGGAACTACCCAGACTTCTTAGAGCTAGCTGTCCAACCAAACTGAGCCACTGGGCAAGAAGGTCTTTGGTCAGAGAGGTGACCAAGAACCCAATGACCACCCTGACAGAACTACAGAGTTCCTTGGCTGAGATGGGAGAACCTATAGCACTTCACCAATCTGGGCTTTATGGGAGAGTTGCCAGGCGGAAGCAACTCCTGAGAAAAAGGGCACATGAGAGCACACCTGGAGTTTGCAAAAGGGCACATCAAAGACTCAGAGCATAAGACAAAATATTCTATGATATGATGAGACAGAAATATAACTCTTTGGCCTGAATGCAAAGCGCTATATCTGGAGAAAACCAGGCACGGCACAGCTCATCACCCATCATCCCTACCGTGAAGCATTGTGCTGACAGCATCATGCTATGGGAAAGTATTTTCAGCAGATAGAGGGAACAATGAATGAAGTCAAATACAGGCAAATTCTTAATGACAACCTGGTTCAGAGTGCAAACAACCTTAGACTGTGGCGAAGATTTACGTTCCAACAGGACAATGACCCCAAGCATACAGCCAAAGCAATGCTGGAGTGGCTTCAGACATGAATCCCATTGACAATCTGTGAAAAGATTGCTGTTCACCGCCGCTCCCCGTCTAACTTAACTGAGCTTGAGAAAATCTGGAAGGAAGAATGGGAGAAAATCCACAAATACAGATGTGCAAAGCTGGTACAGACATACCCAAAAGGACTCAAAGCTGTAATCGCCGCCAAGCGTGATTCTACAAAGTATTGACTCAGGTGTGTGAATACTAACAGTACCAGTCAAAAGTTTGGACACACCTACTCATTCAAGGGTTTTTCTTTATTTTTACTATTTTCTACTTTGTATAATAATAGTGAAGACACATATGGAATCATGTAGTAACCAAAATATATTTTATATTTGAGATTCTTCAAAGTAGCCACCCTTTGCCTTGATGACATCTTTGCACACTCTTGACATTATCTCAACCAGCTTCATGAGGTAGTCACCTGGAATGCATTTCAATTAACAGGTGTGCCTTGTTAAAAGTTAATTTGTGGAATTTCTTTCCTTCTTAATGTGTTTGAGCCAATCAATTGTGTTGTGACAAGGTAGCAGTGGTATATAGAAGATAGCCTTGTTTGGTAAAATACCAAGTCCATATTACGGCAAGAACAGCTCAAATAATCAAAGAGAAACGAAAGTCCATCATTACTTTAAGACATAAAGATCAGTCAATACGGAACACTTCAAAAATGTTAAAAGTTTCTTCAAGTGCAGTCGCAAAAACCATCAGAGTTACCTTTGCTACAGAGGATAAGTTCATTACAGTTACCAGCCTCAGAAATTGCAGCCCAAATAAATGTTTCACATAGTTCAAGTAACAGACACATCTCAACATCAGCTGTTCAGAGGAATCTGCGTGAATCAGGCCTTCATGGTCGAATTGCTGCAAAGAAACCACAACTAAAGGACACCAATAACAAGAAGAGACTTGCTTCTTCCTAGGTTTTGGCCTTTCTAGGGAGTTTTTCCTAGCCACCGTGCTTCTACACCTGCATTGCTTGCTGTTTGGGGTTTTAGGCTGGGTTTCTGTACATCACTTTGAGATATCAGCTGATGTAAGAAGGGCTATATAAATACATTTGATTTGATTTGATTAGACACGTGAAAATCTGTAATTTGGTTTGACGAGTCCTAATTTGAGATTTTTGTCTCCAACCACCGTGTCTTTGTGAGATGCAGAGTAGGTGAACAGACGATATCCGCATGTGTGGTTCCCACCATGAGGCATGGAAAAGGAGGCGTGGTGGTGTGGGGGTGCATTGCTGGTGACACTGTCAGTAATTTATTTAGAATTCAAGGCACACTTAACCAGCATGTCTACCACAGCATTCTACAGTGATACGCCATCCCATCTGGTTTGCGGTTTAGTCACACTATATCATTTGTTTTTCAACAGGACACTTCCAGGCTGTGTACGGGCTATTTGACCAAGGAGAGTAATGGAGTGCTGCATCAGATGACCTGGCCTCCACAAGGCAAAGGGTGGCTACTTTGAAGAATCTAAAATCTAAAATATATTTTGATATATTTTCACACTTTTTTGGTTACTACATGATTCATATGTGTTATTTCATAGTTTTTATGTCTTCACTATTATTCTACAATGTAGTAAAACAGTAAAATAAAGAACAACCCTTGAATGAGTAGGTGTGTCCAAACCTTTGAATGGAACTGTATGTAAATGCGATATTTATGTGTTTCATTTTCATTAAATTTGCAAACATTTCTAAACATGTTTACACTTTGTCATCATGGCGCATTGTTTGTAGATGGGTGAGAAAGAAAAAGTTTTATCCATATTGAATTCAGGCTGTAACAAAACAAAATGTGGAATAAGTCTCGGGGTATGAATACTTTCTGAAGGCACTGTACAGTACATTCCTCTCAACAAATCTCCATTCTCATGTGGTTATTCTAGGTGCAACACATTTCCTATGGGAACCAGTGACCACATTTCAAGCTTTTATGCCCATTGTTAGTAAGAAATCTTTCCTGCAGAAAATAAACCATTTATGTAGACCAGCTTGACCGACTCTGCCAAGGAAAGAAACAATGAAATACAAAATGAGATGGGTAAATTCCACGCTGTTATTCCCCTCACTGTTGCGTCACACGGTTGAACGTCAGCCAAGAGGACCCAGCTCATTCCAAGCCAATTCATCTCACTCTACTGAGGGGAACACAACAGCAACTGTGCGTTACAGTGAATACATCAAAGTCTAACTTAAATCTAGTTAAGTTTTTAATTTGACAGAAAGGGTTGTCCTTTTTTTATAAACCTAGAAATGTGGATGCCAGACACTGATGTTGACCCTGACAGAAAGGTCTTTGTTACACAGAAATCTACATGATAGACAGTGACGTTTCCTCGCCTCTCCACAGTTTGAATCAGCTACTGTCTGACTGTTAGTTAAGGGCTTGTAAGTAAGTATTTCAAGGTGATACCTGTTGTATTTGGTGCATGTGACAAATAACATGTCATTTGATTTTGATTAACACTAACGTATGGTGCTGATAACAGAGCAGACAGACGGTCATATTACGTAAACTACTAATACTACTGTTTGGCTATAGGCTCCAGCCAGGTACATGACTCGTACCGAAGCCCCAGCCTCCTGCCAAACACACACACTCACAACCTCTTCCCAGCCAGCCAGGTTAAATTACAATCAAAATGGTGTAACGATTGTCTTTGGGTGAAAGAGAGGAGGACCAAGATGCAGCATGATGATAATCCATATTTAATGGGAACACTTAAACACCGAACAAAAACAACAAACCGACAAAAGGAACGAAGATGAAACAGTCCCGTAACGTGAACCCTAAACACTGGAACACTGGAACAGGAACAATTACCCACAAAATACCCAAAGAATATGGCTGCCTAAATATGGTTCCCAATCAGAGACAACGATAGACAGCTGCCTCTAATTGAGAACCAATCTAGGCAACCATAGACTTACAAAAACACCTAGAATAGAAAACACCCCCATAAACATACAAAACCCCTAGAGAAAACAAAACACATACATCACCCATGTCACACCCTGACCTAACCAAAATAACAAAGAAAACAAAGAATACTAAGGTCAGGGTGTGACAAATGGGGCAAAGCTGGAATGCCGTAACTACCGAAAAGTACTGTAGTTCAGACACACTGCTTCGCCGTGAAATAATATGACAGACTAGTAGTCAATGAAAACTAGACCAATAACCAGTATCAAGAAAATAAAGATTTACACATTTACACCTGGCCTCATACACTTGAAAGTGTGACTAACAACCTTTCCACACAATTACATAGACATTCTGATTCATTTTTTATGTAACACAAAAAAGTTGATTTCCCCAAGATTCTTTGATAAGTCCCCTGGAAAGGACACTAGTGTCACATTCATTTGGAGCTTCCTTTGTCTGTAATGGTCCTCCCTCATTACAGTCGTTCCCAGTCTCACTTTCCAGTGCTGTATGTCATGTGAAACAGGAGCTCCATTAAGGGGCTAGGCCACTCCAGAGCCGGGTGTAAGTAGGACCCATCACTCAGTGGGCTCCACAGGCTCCTGTCTGGTACACATTCATCACTGTCACTCAACTGTCTCCCAGACTCCCACAAAGCAACAGGAGGAGAGGCGCCGTAGCAGCAGCAGCAGCATCAGGGCTGAGACAGACCAGAGCGGGAGAGACTACAAGAACACAGATGACGCTTAAACCAACTTTAAACCTAAAACTGACACTTACCTTAACCCTAACCTTAACCATACTCTTAACCCTAAACCTAAACCTAACCCTAAACTTAATGGGATACTTTGGGATTTTAGCAATGATGCCCTTTATCTACTTCCCCAGAGACAGATGAACTAGGGGATACCATTTTTATGTCTCGGTGTCCAGTAAGAAGGAAGTTATAGGTAGTTTCAAAAACCATTGCTAACTGCTAGCATGCTAGTAGATACTCATAGACTTCCCGTCAATGGGTATCTGCTAGCGTGCTCGTAGAGGCCAATAGACTTCCAATAGACTTCCAGTCTTGAATAGACTGAGAACTGTGTTTACAGTGTGACATCATAAGTTGAGCAAATATCTGTTATAAATCTGCTATTAGTGTGCAAAAGGTCAGGCATATTTGCCAAATGATATCAACAAGACCACGACGACTTGCAGACTTGTTTTTGAGTTGCTGTGCGTTTTGTTGCCAACCTGTTTTGCTACCTGACAAATGTACGGTTTTTACTTTTTAATTACCGTTTATATTTTTGTTTTTTCCTACTCAACTTTTTCACTCCGGACGCTTTATCTGGACACGATTCGTCAGGACCTCCAACAGCCGAAGCTAAGTAGTAACATTAACATGATGCCTTCTAATTGTAGTCGCTGTACTCGCCTTACGGCGAGGATAGCTGTGCTACAAGCCCAGCTTCAGACGCAATCGCTAGGCAAGGGTAATTTCAGTGTAGGAAAGGATGAGACCGCGTCTGTGCCACCAGTAAGTACAGATAGTAGTATAAATCCCCTGGCACAGTCCCCGCAGCCGGACAACTTTCTCACGGTTTCTGGAAGGAAATGCTGTAGGAACGCTCAACCGGTGTCGCTCATTCAGCCGACAGAAACTTTCAACCGGTTTTCCCCATTAAGCAGCGGGTCGGAGTCAGAGGCCGAGTCTTCTCTGGTCTCTACTCCTCCCGTTACGGGGTCTGAGACGCCGAAGCTTCCCACCATTAGCTCTGACAAATTGAAAACTCTAGTCATTGGCGACTCCATTACCCGCAGTATTAGACTTGAGAATCATCCAGCGATCATACACTGTTTACCGGGGGGCAGGGCTACCGACGTTAAGGCTAATCTGAAGATGGTGCTGGCTAAAGCTAAAACTGGCGAGTGTAGAGAGTATAGAGATATTGTTATCCACGTCGGCACCAACGATGTTAGGATGAAACAGTCAGAGATCACCAAGCGCAACATAGCTTCTGCGTGTAAATCAGCTAGAAAGATGTGTCGGCATCGAGTAATTGTCTCTGGCCCCCTCCCAGTTAGGGGGAGTGATGAGCTCTACAGCAGAGTCTCACAACTCAATCGCTGGTTGAAAACTGTTTTCTGCCCCTCCCAAAAGATAGAATTTGTAGATAATTGGCCCTCTTTCTGGGACTCGCCCACAAACAGGACCAAGCCTGACCTGCTGAGGAGTGACGGACTCCATCCTAGCTGGAGGGGTGCTCTCATTTTATCTACCAACATAGACAGGGCTCTAACTCCTCTAGCTCCACAATGAAATAGGGTGCAGGCCAGGCAGCAGGCTGTTAGCCAGCCTGCCAGCATAGTGGAGTCTGCCACTAGCACAGTCAGTGTAGTCAGCTCAGCTATCACCATTGAGACCGTGTCTGTGCCTCGACCTAGGTTGGGCAAAACTAAACATGGCGGTGTTCGCCTTAGAAATCTCACTAGGATAAAGACCACCTCCATTCCTGTCATTATTGAAAGAGATCATGATACCTCACATCTCAAAATAGGGCTACTTAATGTTAGATCCCTTACTTCAAAGGCAATTATAGTCAATGAACTAATCACTGATCATAATCTTGATGTGATTGGCCTGACTGAAACCTGGCTTAAGCCTGATGAATTTACTGTGTTAAATGAGGCCTCACCTCCTGGCTACACTAGTGACCATATCCCCCGTGCATCCCGCAAAGGCGGAGGTGTTGCTAACATTTACGATAGCAAATTTCAATTTACAAAAAAAAAAATGACGTTTTCGTCTTTTGAGCTTCTAGTCATGAAATCTATGCAGCCTACTCAATCACTTTTTATAGCTACTGTTTACAGGCCTCCTGGGCCATATACAGCGTTCCTCACTGAGTTCCCTGAATTCCTATCGGACCTTGTAGTCATAGCGGATAATATTCTAATCTTTGGTGACTTTAATATTCACATGGAAAAGTCCACAGACCCACTCCAAAAGGCTTTCGGAGCCATCATCGACTCAGTGGGTTTTGTCCAACATGTCTCTGGACCCACTCACTGTCACAGTCATACGCTGGACCTAGTTTTGTCCCATGGAATAAATGTTGTGGATCTTAATGTTTTTCCTCATAATCCTGGACTATCGGACCACCATTTTATTACGTTTGCAATTGCAACAAATAATCTGCTCAGACCCCAACCAAGGATCATCAAAAGTCGTGCTATAAATTCACAGACAACACAAAGATTCCTTGATGTCCTTCCAGACTCCTTCTGCCTACCCAAGGACGCCAGAGGACAAAAATCAGTTAACCACCTAACTGAGGAACTCAACTTAACCTTGCGCAATACCCTAGATGCAGTTGCACCCCTAAAAACTAAAAACATTTCTCATAAGAAACTAGCTCCCTGGTACACAGAAAATACCCGAGCTCTGAAGCAAGCTTCCAGAAAATTGGAACGGAAATGGCGCCACACCAAACTGGAAGTCTTCCGACTAGCTTGGAAAGACAGTACTGTGCAGTACCGAAGAGCCCTTACTGCTGCTCGATCATCCTATTTTTCTAACTTAATTGAGGAAAATAAGAACAATCCGAAATTCCTTTTTGATACTGTCGCAAAGCTAACTAAAAAGCAGCATTCCCCAAGAGAGGATGACTTTCACTTTAGCAGTGATAAATTCATGAACTTCTTTGAGGAAAAGATTATGATTATTAGAAAGCAAATTACGGACTCTTCCTTAAATCTGCGTATTCCTTCAAAGCTCAGTTGTCCTGAGTCTGCACAACTCTGCCAGGACCTAGGATCAAGAGAGACACTCAAGTGTTTTAGTACTATATCTCTTGACACAATGATGAAAATAATCATGGCCTCTAAACCTTCAAGCTGCATACTGGACCCTATTCCAACTAAACTACTGAAAGAGCTGCTTCCTGTGCTTGGCCCTACTATGTTGAACATAATAAACGGCTCTCTATCCACCGGATGTGTACCAAACTCATTAAAAGTGGCAGTAATAAAGCCTCTCTTGAAAAAGCCAAACCTTGACCCAGAAAATATAAAAAACTATCGGCCTATATCGAATCTTCCATTCCTCTCAAAAATTTTAGAAAAGGCTGTTGCGCAACAACTCACTGCCTTCCTGAAGACAAACAATGTATACGAAATGCTTCAGTCTGGTTTTAGACCCCATCATAGCACTGAGACGGCACTTGTGAAGGTGGTAAATGACATTTTAATGGCATCGGACCGAGGCTCTGCATCTGTCCTCGTGCTCCTAGACCTTAGTGCTGCTTTTGATACCATCGATCACCACATTCTTTTGGAGAGATTGGAAACCCAAATTGGTCTACACGGACAAGTTCTGGCCTGGTTTAGATCTTATCTGTCGGAAAGATATCAGTTTGTCTCTGTCAATGGTCTGTCCTCTGACAAATCAACTGTAAATTTCGGTGTTCCTCAAGGTTCCGTTTTAGGACCACTTTTGTTTTCACTATATATTTTACCTCTTGGGGATGTTATTCGAAAACATAATGTTAACTTTCACTGCTATGCAGATGACACACAGCTGTACATTTCAATTAAACATGGTGAAGCCCCAAAATTGCCCTTGCTAGAAGAATGTGTTTCAGACATAAGGAAGTGGATGGCTGCAAACTTTCTACTTTTAAACTCGGACAAAACAGAGATGCTTGTTCTAGGTCCCAAGAAACAAAGAGATCTTCTGTTGAATCTGACAATTAATCTTAATGGTTGTACAGTCGTCTCAAATAAAACTGTGAAGGACCTCGGCGTTACTCTGGACCCTGATCTCTCTTTTGAAGAACATATCAAGACCATTTCAAGGACAGCTTTTTTCCATCTACGAAACATTGCAAAAATCAGGAACTTTCTGTCCAAAAATGATGCAGAAAAATTAATCCATGCTTTTGTCACTTCCAGGTTAGACTACTGCAATGCTCTACTTTCCGGCTACCCGGATAAAGCACTAAATAAACTTCAGTTAGTGCTAAATACGGCTGCTAGAATCCTGACTAGAACCAAAAAATTTGATCATATTACTCCAGTGCTAGCCTCTCTACACTGGCTTCCTGTCAAAGCAAGGGCTGATTTCAAGGTTTTACTGCTAACCTACAAAGCATTACATGGGCTTGCTCCTATCTATCTCTCTGATTTGGTCCTGCCGTACATACCTACACGTACGCTACGGTCACAAGACGCAGGCCTCCTAATTGTCCCTAGAATTTTTAAGCAAACAGCTGGAGGCAGGGCTTTCTCCTATAGAGCTCCATTTTTATGGAACGGTCTGCCTACCCATGTCAGAGACGCAAACTCGGTCTCAACCTTTAAGTCTCTACTGAAGACTCATCTCTTCAGTGGGTCATATGATTGAGTGTAGTCTGGCCCAGGAGTGGGAGGTTGAACGGAAAGGCTCTGGAGCAACGAACCACCCTTGCTGTCTCTGCCTGGCCGGTTCCCCTCTTTCCACTGGGATTCTCTGCCTCTAACCCTATTACAGGGGCTGAGTCACTGGCTTTACTGGGGCTCTCTCATGCCGTCCCTGGAGGAGGTGCGTCACCTGAGTGGGTTGAGTCACTGATGTGGTCATCCTGTCTGGGTTGGCGCTCCCCCCCCCCCCTTAAGTTGTGCCGTGGCGGAGGTCTTTGTGGGCTATACTCAGCCTTGTCTCAGGATGGTAAGTTGGTGGTTGAAGATATCCCTCTAGTGGTGTGGGGGCTGTGCTTTGGCAAAGTGGGTGGGGTTATATCCTTCCTGTTTGGCCCTGTCCGGGGGTGTCCTCGGAGTGGGCCACAGTGTCTCCTGACCCCTCCTGTCTCAGCCTCCAGTATTTATGCTGCAGTAGTTTATGTGTCGGGGGGCTAGGGTCAGTTTGTTATATCTGGAGTACTTCTCCTGTCCTATTCGGTGTCCTGTGTGAATCTAAGTGTGCGTTCTCTAATTCTCTCCTTCTCTCTTTCTCTCTCTCGGAGGACCTGAGCCCTAGGACCATGCCCCAGGACTACCTGACATGATGACTCCTTGCTGTCCCCAGTCCACCTGGCTGTGCTGCTGCTCCAGTTTCAACTGTTCTGCCTTATTATTATTCGACCATGCTGATCATTTATGAACATTTGAACATCTTGGCCATGTTCTGTTATAATCTCCACCCGGCACAGCCAGAAGAGGACTGGCCATCCCACATATGCTCTCTCTAATTCTCTCTTTCTTTCTCTCTCTCGGAGGACCTGAGCCCTAGGACCATGCCCCAGGACTACCTGACATGATGACTCCTTGCTGTCCCCAGTCCACCTGACTGTGCTGCTGCTCCAGTTTCAACTATTCTGCCTTATTATTATTCGACCATGCTGGTCATTTATGAACATTTGAACATCTTGACCATGTTTTGTTATAATCTCCACCCGGCACAGCCAGAAGAGGACTGGCCACCCCACATAGCCTGGTTCCTCTCTAGGTTTCTTCCTAGGTTTTGGCCTTTCTAGGGAGTTTTTCCTAGCCACCGTGCTTCTTCACCTGCATTGCTTGCTGTTTGGGGTTTTAGGCTGGGTTTCTGTACAGCACTTTGAGATATCAGCTGATGTACGAAGGGCTATATAAAATAAATTTGATTTGATTAGGCTAAGCCCCATATGTCACCAGAAGTAGTAATTTCACAGACAGACAGACACAGACAGACAGACAGACAGACAGACAGACAGACAGAGAGGACCATGGAGAGGGCTGTTATAGTTACCACCCAACGAGCCTTGCTGGGAACTCCCTCTCTCCCAGACAAAATTACAATATCACTGTATCCAACACCTGAGGAATGCCAGCAGCTTCCCTCATGGTGGCATTACCGTGACTCTAAACATTCGGGTTGGCTCTTTCCCCCATTTGCTGTTTCTTTAACCCAGTAAGCAGTAACACTTTCCAATGCTTGGAAGGTGACATCACCGCACCTGTAGCTATGGATCACCTCAGGAACCACGAAATGGCTCTGCTAGTTAGCCTAGCACACAGACGCAGCACAGCGCAGAAGACTGGGCAAATTTACTATGTTTACGCCACACATGCTGTAAGGATATGTGCGAAAGTTATACAACCATAATTTCTGTGAACCCGGCGGCCGCACCAACCAGCCGATGCTGGGAAAATAAACGGCCACTTCAATCCGTCATGACACAATGTAGTAAAGGTGCAGACTTGAAAAAAACACAAAATCTCTGGTTTGTTGAGTCTATTATTTTACGGCTAGCCTTTCTTTCAAACCACAGCTGGGGACGAAGCATGTATGCACTGACTGTACAACTGAATGGATAAAGCCATTGATCAAGCGACACAATTGATTTCTATGTGAAGACTCAATAGAGCATTTGAAGCCAACGAAATTGGTTAAGATGGCGTCTCATGTCGGAGATTTATGCAACCATAACATGCGCAGTATTAGCTATCGCTGTCGGCCTTGAACTTTGTGGCTTCAATGAGAGGGGGCAGTCATTCTCCCCTGCACGTATCTCGCGTTGAGGCATTCGATCACATCAACAAAGCCTTGAACAGCATGTAATGATGACATAAGTAAGCTATATACAGGGTCAGTTCTAGGGTCAGTGCCAATACCATATTTACAATGTACAGGGATACTGGAGTGATAGAGGTAGATATGTATAGGGGTAAGTGGACTAGGCATCAGGATATATGATAAACAGAGTAGCAGCGTGTGTGTATAGTCAGTCTGAATGTGTGTGAACAAATGAAAGGTGTGTGTTTGTGTGTGTGTGTTGGAGTGTCAGTGTGAGTGTGTGTGAATGAGTCTGTAGAGTGTGCATAAAGTGAGTATGAGTGTGTAGAGTGGGAATAGTGAGTATGAGTATGTAGAGTGGGAATAGTGAGTATGAGTATGTAGAGTGGGAATAGTGAGTATGAGTGTGTAGAGTGTGCATAGAGTGAGTATGAGTGTGTAGTGAGCAAAGAGAGTGTGTAGAGTGCATAAAGTCAGTGCAAAATGACTCTGCAGATAGTGCAGAGAGTCTGTGTAGCCATTTTGTTAACTGCAGTTGAAGTCGGAAGTTTACATACACTCAGGTTGGAGTCATTAAAACTTGTTTTCAACCACTCCACAAATGTCTTGTTAACAAGCTATAGTTTTGGCAAGTCGGTTAGGACATCTACCTTGTGCATGACACAAGTCATTTTTCCAACAATTGTTTAGACAGATTATTTCACTTATAGTTCACTGTATCACAATTCCAGTGGGTCAGAACTTTACATACACTAAATTGACTGTGCCTTTAAACAGCTTGGAAAATTCCAGAAAATTATGTCATGGTTTTAGAAGCTTCTGATAGGCTAATTGACATCATTTGATTCAATTGGAGGTGTACATGTGAATGTATTTCAAGGCCAACCTTCAAACTCAGTGCCTCTTTGCTTGACATCATGGGAAAATCAAAAGAAATCAGCCAAGACCATAAAAAATAAATTGTAGACCTCCACAAGTCTGGTTCATCCTTGGGAGCAATTTCCAAATGCCTGAAGGTACCACGTTCATCTGTACAAACAATAGTACGCAAGTATAAACACCATGGGACCACTTAGCCGTCATACCGCTCAGCAAGGAGACGCATTCTGTCTCCTAGAGATGAACATACCTTGGTGCGAAAAGCGCAAATCAATCCCAGAAAAACAGCAAAGGACATTGTGAAGATGTTGGAGGAAACAGGTACAAAAGTATCTATATCCACAGTAAAACGAGTCCTATATCGACATAACCTGAAAGGCAAGGAAGGAAGAAGCCACAGCTCCAAAACTGCACAACTGGGTTTGCATCTGCACATGGGGACAAAGATGGTGCTTTTTGGAGAAATGTCCTCTGGTCTGATGAAACAAAAATAGAACTGTTTGGCCATAATGACCATTGTTATGTTTGGAAGAAAAAGGGGGATGCTTGCAAGCCGAAGAACACCATCCCAACCGTGAAGCACAGGAGCGGCAGCATCATGTTGTGGGGGTGCTTTGCTGCAGGAGGGACTGGTGCACTTCACAAAATAGATGGCATCATGAGGGAGGACAATTATGTGAATATATTGAAGCAACATCTCAAGCCATCAGTTAAAGCTTGGTCGCAAAAGGATCTTCCAAATGGACAATGACTCAAGCATACTTCCACAGTTGTGGCAAAATGGCTTAAGGACAACAAAGTTAAGGTATTGGAGTGACCATCACAAAGGCCTGACCTCAATCCCATAGAAAATGTGTGGGCAGAACTGAAAAAGTGTGTGCGAGCAAGGAGCCTACAAACCTGACTCAGTTACACCAGCTCTGTCAGGAGAAATGGGCCAAAATTCACCCAACTTATTGTGGGAAGCTTGTGGAAGGCTACCCGAAACGTTTGACCCAAGTTAAACAATGTAAAGGCAATGCTACCAAATACTAATTGAGTGTATGTAAACTTCTGACCCACTGGGGATTTGATGAAAGAAATAAAAGCTAAAATAAATCATTCTCTCTACTATTATTCTGATATGTCACATTCTTAAATAAAGTGGTGATCCTAACTGACCTAAAACAGGGAATTTTTACTGGGAATAAAAGTCAGGGATTGTGAAAAAGTGAGTTTAAATGTATTTGGCTAAGGTTTATGTAAGCCTGTTGGTGTCAGACTTGTTTCTCCGGTACTCAGTGGTGCAGCTGTTGAACTTTTTGAGGATTTGAGGGCCCATACCAAATCTTTTCTACCTCCTGAGGGGGAAGAGGCGCTGTTGCACCTTCTCACGACTGTTTGCGTGTGTGTGGACCATTTTAAATCCTTATTGATTTCGACACAGAGGAACTTGAAGCCCAGGATCCAGTTGCAGAGGGAAGTGTTCAGGCCCAGCATCTCAAGCTTGGTGACTATGGTGTTAAGCGCTGAGCTGTAGTTAATGAACAACATTATCACATAGGTAGTCCTCTTATCTAGGTGTGTGAGGACAGTTCCAGTACAATGAAGATTGCATTGTCTACAGTATGGATCTGTCGGGGCGGTATGCAAATTGGAGTGGGTCTAGGGCACGTGTCAAACTCATTCCATGGAGGGCCGAGTGTCTGATGGATTTTGCTCCTCTCTGGGGTACTTGATTGATTAATTAAGGTCACTAATTAGAAAGGAACTCCCCTCACCTGGTTGTCTAGGTCTTAACTGAAAGGAAAAAACTAAAAGCAGCAGACACTAGGCCCTCCATGGAATGAGTTTGACACCCCTGCTTTAGGGTGTCTGGGATGATGGAGTTGATGTGTGCCATAACCAGCCTTTCAAAGCACTTCATGATCACATATGTGCTACAGGGCAGTAGTTATTATGGCAGGTAGTCTTAAGACCTCATGGGAGCAGAAATGATGGTGGTCAGCTTGAAACATGTGGGGATTTCAAACTGGGACAAGGAGAGGTTGAGAATGACTGGTAATACGCCTGACAGCTGTTATGACCATGCAAAGAGAACGCGCCCTGGAACACCGTCCGGCCCTGCGGCCTTATGAGCGTTGACCTGATTAAAAACCTTATGGATGACCCACTTGGGAAAACAGTCATTTGTATGCTGCGATGAGGGCTCTACCTGAGTGGTTCATATGGCAATGAAAGTAGATGAGAATGAAACATGGATTGTTTTGTTGGCTGCTGCGTTTTAACTTGTTCTAGTGTATTAGAGTGTCTGCCAAATGACTGGGTGTATTGGGTGAAATGTAATCATTCAGTTGAGCTCAATTGAACGAGTACTATGGCACTATGCCATAGAATGGATTTTAGCGATGTACAATAGACCAAGTAAACCTTCTTGTTGTCCTCTTTGGGGTGTGGGAGGATACTCCGCACTTTACCACACAAACACCATGAAAATATATATGGGGATCAAACTGAGCTATGTACAGTAGATCATGCCAGGTTTGATTTTAATGTGAAAGCATTGGTCTCTTACCTTTCCAAGCCCAGCTGTCGAACCGACTTCTCCCATGTTGAACCTGAAAAGAACACAAAATATAGACGTCAAAATCCTCGCTCAACAGAGTGGACCATTATTCCAAACTCCTGAGGTGGACTTAAGATGGCAGCTGCTCAAATGGCAGGCTTTCATGAAGCACTTTCTGTTATCCCACAGAGCCTCCCCATCATTCAACCTGGAGTGTTGACAACCTGAGCTCCATTAGAATACACTGAAAAGTTGAAGTTGTACCAATCCATCTTTGACTCGATAAACTTTCTATGTCTGCGATCCCAATTCTGACACCAATGTGGCAGATCTTTCAAATGATGTACAGATTACATGAATAATTTAACCTTGAATCCAATGGTTTCACATGCACACTGACCCTCCTTAGGAAGGTAACACAGATCTAAACCATATGTTAGCGAAGGTAAACCACACACACACGTCCACACACACACACACGCACACACACACACACACACACACACACACACACACACACACACACACAAACACACACACGTACACACGTACACACGTACACACACACACACACACACACGTACACACACACACACGTACACGTACACACACACACACAGGGGCGGCTGTGCACCATCGACAGCCACTTGGAACGCCCTCCGTCTCACAGTTAGTTGTCATCCTGTGACTCACATGACTCATGCATTTGGCAGACAACTCCTCTCTCTCCTCTCTTCCGCCTCTTTGTGTGTTTATGACACGAAACTCCGATGTCCGCCCGCACGTTGATTTAACGACTCAGGGAAAACAAAAATGTTCTTGAAAGGCTTTGGACTCCTGGGCTTTTTGTTTACAGAGACATTTCCAGGTGTGTGGAGGCCCCCCTCTGGAAGGGAGTTGAGAATTGTCTTACTGCCAAGTAACCAACTCCCAACACACCGCCCCCCTGCAGCTGATCTGAGGATAGTTACCCTAACGACAGATCCATGAGTCAGTGCTCAGGCGGCTAATTAGCTCTGTCATTAGCTTGTTAACTGCCTGGTTAATAGGCCCTACTCAGATGAGAAGACAAGTTCACCACTGGGATGACTGATGACCACTTCCTGTTTAAAAAAGGAATTTAACTGAGAAAGTGCTGTAAAAGTACTTTCTGTCATTAACTTTAAATTATTCAACTTTATCAATAATACATTTCTTGGTAACACTTTACCTTAAGTTGCCCTTATATTTATGTAACTAAACAGTAACAACTGAAGTAACAACATTGTATTAACACGTAGTTACATATTAGTAATTAATTTGTAATAACATGCTAATAGAGCTTAGCCATTTCTCTAAAACACACTATCATCATGGTGTTTTTTAACGGTAAGTTTACAAACATTGGTTGTGATAAGTATAATTGAAACTTGGGTATCATTACAGTAAGTGTGGAAATAAGTATAGCCAGTTATAATTGTAATGGCTTAGCAGATCATAAAAAAATTATATAATATATATTGTTTACAGGAAACTCATTCTACAAATATAGACGAGATTGGGTGGGAAAAGGACTGGGAGGGAGAAATATATTTTTGTCATGGACAAAGAAACTCAAAAGGGGTGATAATACTAATTAACACACATTTTGATCCGATTGTGCAAACTGTGAAAACAGATCAACAAGGAAGATGGATTACTTTAAATATGCTATTGGACCTAAAACAGATCTGGCTAATTCATCTATATGGGCCAAATAATGATGATCCACACTTCTTCTAAAATATATATAATAATCTATTGAGCTCACAAGCAAAGAAATAATCTATTATTATGGTTGGAGATTATAATACGGTTTTAAGTACCTCAACCTATCATAAAGGAAATCACTCACTGACCCTGTATAAAGCTCAAACTATACAAACTATCACCCTCAAGCACTTACGGTGATCACGAAGAACATGGATACATTAGAACTAGTGGATATATGGAGGCTGAAAAACCCTGACCTAGTGAGATACGTACATGGAGGAGGCTTAATCAAGCTAGCCGTCTTGATTACTTCCTAGTCTCGTTCTTGCTGGCAGTTTGTTCTTAACTAAGACAACATAATTCATAATTTGCTTTATTTTGCACAGAATAGGTCCAGCAGATCCCCTTATTGTATTGGACACTTTCAAATGTACTTTTAGAGGCCATTCAATACAATACTCATCATTAAAACAAAAGCAGTTTAGATCAAAAGAGATTAGACTAATAAAGGAAATAGAGGAAGTAACAGAGCAGGTAAAGGAAACTACTAGAGGCACAAAATAGGTTAGAGGAAAAACAAAAAGAAATGGAGGTAGTTATTCAAGAACGATCAAGTGTAATGTCATACAAAAATACAGCGAATTGGATGGAAAATGGTGAAAAATGCACCACATTTTTCTTGAATCTTCAAACTCATTACAAATGACGGAGTTATCTGTGATTCACCAAATGATATTTTGAAAGAGGAAGCAAAATATTTGAAGCATATGTTTTGTTTTCAGTCTCCTCCATTTCCCCTGAATGATCTTAACTGTAAGGATTTCTTTCCTAATAATAATAATACAATTAACACATTTACAGAAAGAACTGTGTGAAGATGATTAACTTTTTGAGGCAATAAAATATTTTCAGCCTGGAAAAACACCAGGGCTTGACGGTATACCAGTAGAGGTATATCAGACCTTTTTTGATGTACTAGATCCATTATTGATCCATTATTGCATGTTTAATTACTCTTATACAAATGGTAGACTTTCAGGTACTCAACAAGGTCTGATTTCATTACTACTAAAACAGGACCTAGGTGGTAAGTATAAAGATCCAGTCCATTCAAAAAACTGGAGGTCTGTAACACTTGAATGTTGTGATGTGAAAATCCTGGGGAAATGCATAGCACATACACTACTGTTCAAAAGTTTGGTGTCACTTCGAGATTTCCTTGTTTTTGATTTTTTTTAATGAATTGTCCATTAATATAACATCAAATTGATCAGAAATACAGTGTAGACATTGTTAATGTTGTAAATGACTGTTATAGCTGGAAACGGCAGATTTTTCTAATGGAGTATCTACATAGGCGTACAGAGGCCCATTATCAGCAACCATCACTCCTGTGTTCCAATGGCGCGTTGTGTTAGCTAATCCAAGTTTATCATTTTAAAAGGCTAATTGATCATTAGAAAACCCTTTTGCAATTATGTTAGCACAGCTGAACACGGATGTTCTGATTAAAGAAGCAATAAAACCGGCCTTCTTTAGACTAGTCATAGTATCTGGAGCATTAGCATTTGTGGGTTCGATTACAGGCTCAAAATGGCCAGAAACAAAGACCTTTCTTCTGAAAATCTATTCTTGTTCTGAGAAATGAAGGCGAGAAATTGCCAAGAAACTGAAGATCTTGTACAGCGCTGTGTACTACTCCCTTCACAGAACAGCACAAACTGGCCCTAACCAGAATAGAAAGAGTTTGGGAGGCCCTGGTGCACAACTGAGCAAGAGGACAAGTACATTAGAGTGTCTAGTTTGAGAAACAGACTCCTCACAAATCCTCAACTGGCAGCTTCATTAAATAGTACCCGCAAAACACCAGTCTCAACATCAACAGCGAAGAGGCGACTCTGGGATGCTGTGCTATGGCGAGGCATACTATGAGCAATGTATGTGTTGCTGTATGTGTTGCTATCGGCAGCTAGACAGCGGACCATGAACCTTTCCTTTAAGGATTCCAAATTGTATATTGTTCCCTTGCAGAGGCCATGGCTAAGCTAATAAAGAGGAAGGGGCACACGCGTTTGTTTCATAGACAGTTTACTTTCCGACAGTTTCTCGCTTACATCATGTGTACCTTTTCTTCTCCACTTCCTCCCTCACTCCCTTCCTCCCTGTTATTTTATGGTTATAATACAGCCTGGACATTGTCTATGAGAGAAGGCCACAACCGCAACGTACTGCAATGATGAAATGCAGCCAAACCAAGATCATATATCCACATGAAGTTATTCTCGCATTAATACAATATTACAGACACAGATTTATGCCGGGCCATGGGAAAATGTCATGCGTGTTTAACAAGTTGTTTTTCTAACTACGATGCATGGAGGTTGTCTGACTCAATCTGACGTAGCGAGTCCAGGTTTTCAACGTCTGAAACTCCAGCCGTCACAGGAGTCATGAGGAGTGGGGCCTTGCGCTGCTTTAGATTTGTGTGTTTATATTTCTGGATGCTTATAGTAGGAGTTGCAAAAAACTGGGCTGACAGGACAGGCCAACTTTAGATTTACAATATAAAATTATTTAAAAAAGCTACTTACAAAGCTCTGGTAAAAAATAACCTCTAAATTTGGCTCGTAATATTTGTCTCACAGGCTCACGTCAGATTCAGAAGCTCATCCACGTTTCTCAAACGTCAAATTTCAAAGTGTTTGGTTATTTCTCTGTATTGTTCCAAGGATAAATTGAGGCATTAACTCAGAATTCTTAAGGTAAGGGGTAAGGTTTAGGATAGGCTTTAAACAAAAATATCAAAAACAACTGTCTATCTCTGGATTCAAACATGCAACCTTTGCAACCATGGGCAGATGTTTATGCCCATCCATCATCCCCCTCCACAACGCCATAGCCACACCAAAGCATATTTGAGGGTAACAGTGCTCACTGTTGTCCCTAGTGGCCGGTTTCAACAACAGTCAAATACTGACTGTTATCACGTGTGACCTGCCTACTAATATCCCAGACAGGCAAACCCACAGGTGTTACTTTTCTTAGCATTCTCCATTAGTAAGCTGCATCTAAAGTTACAGTATAGGCCTACACATTACACGAAAGAGAGAGTGTGAGAGAGAAAGGAAGGAAGGAGAGAGAGTGACGTGGAGCAACGTTGTGGTCACAGGAGCTGTTTGGCAGCTCCCTGCAGATGGGTGCAGTGGCTCGGGAAATGAGGGAGCGCAATAATGTGGTGCCGCGGGAATAATGTAGCGTTGTAATAACGTCCAGGGCTGCAGGCAATAAGCCTATACAGCCCCCAGCGCAAATAGACACACACACACACACACACACACAAACACACATTACACACACCATCCACAATTCAGCTCATTAGTGAAGAAACACCTCATTGAACACAGCTATAATATTTAGTCATAGCATCAATACATAATTATGGATTTTAAAACTGCAAATCCTCTGTGTATTTTCACCCGGTTGAAATTAAAACAATCTGTTACTTTTGTTATGAACAGTAGCCAATGAAATACACTAGCCATGTCCAAACCATGCCTCATACTATAGTTGTGTTAACTGCACATTTTTTGTAATAATGATTTGTCTACCACTTAAATCACGAAATTGAATTACCATTCATGACCACTATTTTCTTTCATAGTCTTTTCTCTTTGATAGCTGATATGTACACATCTAATGCAGTAGTTTATACTGTATGGTGGCGACTAGATTAGCAAATGCAGCAACCTGTCTAGAAGAAGCCATATCTAGACTATAGTGCGGTATGGTAATCCCATCTGGATATCACTGGGAGAAAAGCACTTCAATTAGACACAAGCTGCCCATCAAACAGTCTGGTGGATCAGCGAAACCTCAGAAGTAGTAATTATAACATTTGTCTGTCAACAGCGATACAACGCCCCTGCTTAGATCACACTACATACCTGGATTAGCCTAACACTGATTACTGTACATAGTGAGTATAGCACAGATTCACTGCTACTTCCCCTTAGCCTGTCTGTCTCTATCTCTCTATGATGTCATGGTCACAGAAATGGTGGAAGTCACCTGGGTATTAGGTCAAATGGTAGGCTCAAAGGAGGTAGCCAATAAAATAGTGAAAATGAGGGATCCAGTGTTTCCATATACAGCAATGGGAGATAGGAAGGAAACAAGGAAGGTAGGAAGGACAAGGAAGGACCCTCAAATAAAAACGCCAAAACCCAGGAAAATCCTCAATTTGTGACGTGTCAAGGGAGATAAAAAGAGTTTTATTTGCGATGTGTTCATTCGAGACAGCTTGCAATAGTTCATTTCGAAATAACAATGAGCAATTCAGAAACACCTGTGGCAAAGACAGTCTAAAAACAATCCCTCAACTCCCCCGGCAGCGGTTTCCTTCTGCTGAGAGGGAGGTGAATGTTTTCATATGGCTGAACATGGGTTATTTTACAGATGATGGCTGTTCAAGGTAAAACTATGCCTAAAAGTCTTACAGAACATCATAGAAATCTATTAAACCAGACTTCTACACGCCTCCATAATGCTTCGACAATGTAAGCAAACTGCGGACGAGACATCTTGTACAAACCTGCTAACTACCGACTACCAAGGAAATGCTTTCAGTTTATGTACATTGTGGGATTCAATTGCAATTAAGCAATTTGGGGGAGGAATATCATAGAAAGAGGTCCTCCGTGGATGTATTAGCTACTGAATTAAGAGCTAATAGTGTTTTGGTCGAGGAACCGACATTGAGTTTTAGTGTATTTATGTCGGTGGAGGAGGACGTAGAACATAAAGGCCTCTTCCTTCCTGGAAGTCTCTTATTAATGACCTCATCCCAACCTCTACTTCTCAGTATTTGACTGAAATATGTACCGGTACTCATTTTGAGTGCCAGTACTGTTTGTATTTAGGTGCAGGAGCTCCACAATACTTTGGAGATAATATTCTATAAGAGGAACAGGAGATCAAGCTGTAGAACATTTGAAGGGCCGATCCTCAGTTCCAGTGAGCTCCTGCCCAAATCAAGCATGGGACAGACTGACAAACGGACGGACGTACACCTGGCAAACATGGCTGCCGCTTGCTCGCTGACCGACCAAGCACACATCCTAGTTAGGCTAAGTCAGTAGAGGGCAAAACCGAGGGGCCCACTCAAGGCAAGGCTGGGGCCACTTAATCGATCATTTGAAACTAGATGTTTTGAAGATTTCACCACTCTTCTCTGGTTATTAGTCGTGACAAGGGGTGAAATGCAGATATAGAAGATACGACTGAAGCTCTGACAGAGATGCCTTTCACCTCCCGCCTCCACACAGCTTACTGTGGGACATGCCTACAATGTTGTTTTTGCGTTTGACACATTGTTTACATTAGTAGCTACTGGAAATTGAAAGTTGTATCCTCTCCTTTGTAAGCCATCTGTACTGCTACCTGCGTACCTATGAAATGTGGGCCATGGTGTTATATGTATTTTTAGAGTGATTGGGCTGCGCATCCTGGGGAAGATGATTCTTATCGCAGGAGACGCAGAGCTATTGACGACAAACACAAAACAAGAAAATAGGAGTCATGTTTTGGACGTTTGTTATTTTTGCTGGCAGCTCTTCAATGTGACGATAGATGAAAAAGTCTTGTTGCTGGCGTCTGAACAAGCTCAACTGAGTCCGCACACAAAACAAAGGACTATTAATGCAGACAAGGCACACAGAGAGAACAGAGGCGCCTACACAGTACACATACAGTTCCAAAAGCACTCTTTATTCTGTACCCGCTTCCTGCTACGCATCTACCATTTATAATACTATTTAATAATAACCAAGAGAATGGTTGGCACGCAATAAAATAGACTTGTTTTAAAATGTACTTATTGAAATCAACTTAACTTACCCCACATTATGGATATGGCTTTCTCGAGGGAGGATTTAGTATACTACTAGAAATGTACTTTAGTATACTACTAGAAATGTACTTCCAGTATAAGTATTGACTGGATGCTTCACACTACTTTCATCTTACCTCACATTACAAGGGCAGTTCTGTAGACTAAGCTTTCTAGGTTGTACAGTATATGTACTGTATACTTCCAGTAATTGGGCCAGTGTCTGTCTTCACATAGCCGCCCTCTGTCTCTCGCCACAACACTCTCTTTTAGCAGCCAGGGTCATTTTTCATCCCTCTTTCATCTCTGACCTCACCTCAGGTTGTTTTCGCTCCCTACGTCGCTCCTGAACTTCCCTCTGCGCTCTAAGGGCCACACCGGCAGCATTTGCAGCTGCACATTTTTACGGTGGAGATTGAGATTTATCCCCTGCCAACAGCCATCGCTGAGAGGAAGATGTCATTTTTTGCACAGCCCCAAAAAATGCACCAACCTCACGTGGGGATGCAGTGAGGATATGTCACCCAACAGGCTGTGGAACGAGTGGAGAGGGTGATCAGTGAAATGTTCCTAAAGTTTTATTAGTGTGTTGTGTTAATCTGAGGTCATGTTGACTGGCCACCCCTCCACCTTCAAATCCCCTTACAGTGCTGTACACTCACCGCCACGACACATTCAAAGGCCCCTTGGACCTGGGGGGAATGTAGAAACAAAGGAACTGTTGAACCATCAGATAACCCTCCCTGTGTGAAGGAGCTTCTTCTTTTGAATTCCCCCTAGCTAGCGCTGTGATGTCATAGGTGGTTACTAACAGGGGTACTAAACATAATACAGAGCATCAAATGGTGTCAGAAGTGAAAGTTAATATGGGCATATCTCACATCTCACATAGCTCATTTGAAAGGCTGGTAATTCAACCAAATCCACGTGTGGGAAAACTTGCATTGCAACAATACATGTTACAGAGCCAAGAAAATACCAAAATATGATGTAATCATGACAAGATCATTTGAAACTCCCCTTTGCGCAGTGCAAGATTAGCAAGGTGTGAATTTGATGGATGCTGCCTCCCTTGCAACTCCATACAGCACAGTACATCCCCAACCAACCAGGATCATTATAAGGTTCTCCTGTCAGCTGTAAACATCCCGTGACACAATATGAAATAGTAGACTCCACAGCTATGAATAGCAATAAAAGTAGGAATGCCGAACCTTGTGATAAACCATGGTGCGAAATACTTAAAACGAGCACTAAAATGTTTGTTTTAAAGCCCCATATGATGGTACTGATTCCCCTCACTACTCAGATACAGCAGAACATGCACTGAGTTTACAAAAAAAAAGAACACCTGATTTTTTCCAATACATAGACTGACCAGGTGAATCCAAGTGAAAGCTATGATCCCTTATTGATGCTACTTCTTAAATCCACTTCAATCAGTGTAGATGAAGGGGAGGAGACAGGTTAAAGAAGGATTTTTAAGCCTTGAGACAATTGAGACATGGATTGTACAGTGCCTTGCGAAAGTATTCGGCCCCCTTGAACTTTGCGACCTTTTGCCACATTTCAGGCTTCAAACATAAAGATATAAAACTGTATTTTTTGTGAAGAATCAACAACAAGTGGGACACAATCATGAAGTGGAACGACATTTATTGGATATTTCAAACTTTTTTAACAAATCAAAAACTGAAAAATTGGGGGTGCAAAATTGTTCAGCCCCCTTAAGTTAATACTTTGTAGCGCCACCTTTTTCTGTGATTACAGCTGTAAGTCGCTTGGGGTATGTCTCTATCAGTTTTGCACATCGAGAGACTGACATTTTTTGCCATTCCTCCTTACAAAACAGCCCGAGCTCAGTGAGGTTGGATGGAGAGCATTTGTGAACAGCAGTTTTCAGTTCTTTCCACAGATTCTCAATTGGATTCAGGTCTGGACTTTGACTTGGCCATTCTAACACCTGGATATGTTTATTTTTGAACCATTCCATTGTAGATTTTGCTTTATGTTTTGGATCATTGTCTTGTTGGAAGACAAATCTCCGTCCCAGTCTCAGGTCTTTTGCAGACTCCATCAGGTTTTCTTCCAGAATGGTCCTGTATTTGGCTCCATCCATCTTCCCATCAATTTTAACCATCTTCCTTCCCTGTCCCTGCTGAAGAAAAGCAGGCCCAAACCATGATGCTGCCACCACCATGTTTGACAGTGGGGATGGTGTGTTCAGGGTGATGAGCTGTGTTGCTTTTACGCCAAACATAACGTTTTGCATTGTTGCCAAAAAGTTCAATTATGGTTTCATCTGACCAGAGCACCTTCTTCCACATGTTTGGTGTGTCTCCAGGTGGCTTGTGGCAAACTTTAAATTACACTTTTTATGGATATCTTTAAGAAATTACTTTCTTCTTGCCACTCTTCCATAAAGGCCAGATTTGTGCAATATACGACTGATTGTTGTCCTATGGACAGAGTCTCCCACCTCAGCTGTAGATCTCTGCAGTTCATCCAGAGTGATCATGGGCCTCTTGGCTGCATCTCTGATCAGTCTTCTCCTTGTATGAGCTGAAAGTTGAGGGACGGCCAGGTCTTGGTAGATTTGCAGTGGTCTGATACTCCTTCCATTTCAATATTATCGCTTGCACAGTGCTCCTTGGGATGTTTAAAGCTTGGGAAATCTTTTTGTATCCAAATCCGGCTTTAAACTTCTTCACAACAGTATCTCGGACCTGCCTGGTGTGTTCCTTGTTCTTCATGATGCTCTCTGCGCTTTTGACGGACCTCTGAGACTATCACAGTGCAGGTGCATTTATACAGAGACTTGATTACACACAGGTGGATTGTATTTATCATCATTAGTCATTTAGGTCAACATTGGATCATTCAGAGATCCTCCCTGAACTTCTGGAGAGAGTTTGCTGCACTGAAAGTAAAGGGGCTGAATAATTTTGCACGCCCAATTTTTCAGTTTTTGATTTGTTAAAAAAGTTTGAAATATCCAATAAATGTCGTTCCACTTCATGATTGTGTCCCAGAGAGTATCATATATAGTGTCCACTATTATTTCTGCTCATATCTGTTAATTGCATTCTGACTACGACTGACTCCAGCATTGGCACAACATTTCACTGTGCTGTGTTTGCTAGTGAATTTTCATCAGTATTTTGGAATTGTCCCGGGGTATTTGACAGAAAAAAGGCTGTTAACGCAGCCGCTTACAACAGCACAGCATTGTTCTGTCTAGACAGGGTTTAAAGTTGATACATAGTTCAAACCTTTCATCAAAGAACTAGACTATTTACACATCGCACACAAAGTTACACTCTGGTTTTTCAAAACTTGGTGAATCGCTGAAGTTCCTTAATCGATTGTTTTTGTTCCGTCTTTTGTCATAACACCGTGTACACTGACACTGGGGACGAGCCCAGACTGGCATTTCAAGGGGTATTTATGCCAGTTAAAGACACCACCCTTCAATTTTTATGATTGTACTCTACACATGTGAAACAGACAGACAGCCTTCACTCTGAATTTTCGGGGGGGGGGGGGGGGGGGTTGAATGCACTTCTGTCAGGACAGCATGGAGGTGAGGGAGTTTTTTGTTTTCATTATGTTTATCCCCATCTTGAGTGCAGATGTTGTGGCTTTATATTTCTACTCAGGGAGAGGTGTGCCAGTAGTTTGCAGCAGCAGCAACAGCAGGGCCTATGTTGGGCCGCGGCCCAGACCAGGTTTCGGGTTCTGGTCTGAACACCCTGGTGTCGGGGCCAGTGGGTAACCTGATCCAAGCGTGGGCTGGGCTGTGACCTTTGCTCACTCCCACCATGCAGCCCCAACCAGCCCAGGTGTCACTTACTGGGGTGGCTGCTCACAGAGTTCAGGTACTGCTGTATTCCAAGTAATTTATATCAATGTGGGCTATACAGCATGTAAATCAATCCAATCAATCCATTTAGAACCAGCAAATAGCCACCAGTGGCATTAATACTGCATTCCTGGTCAAGAAAGTTTTTCAACCCCTAGCAATCCTTTGGGAAAGCATTTAATGTTATGGCTGATGTTAAGGGTCAGGTGTGAGACAGCTGTATGTGTGTGTGTGTGTGTGTGTGTGTGTGTGTGTGTGTGTGCGCGTATGCGTGTTTGTACATTCCTACACATGTGAGTGTGTGTAAACGAGGTAGACCTGACATCACACTGTGCTGGGAGTATAGTAGAGAAGGTTGATACTCACAGTTGAAGTTGGGTTCTAGGTTGTCTCCTGCTAGCAGACTGTTGACGGTGACCTGGTAGATGATGTGCAGAAGCAGGAAGGCTATACTGGTGAAGCACAGGGACTTGAGCAGGCGCCCTGTGTGGCCTGAAAGAGAGAGAAACATGATCATCTAAGGTTTTTCAGATACCGAGGTCATTCAAGTGTATACTTCAGACTCACTGAATAGCTAACAAAAGTTAAATAGTAGTAGTGATGACTAGGCTACTTCCAGTGGTGGAAAAAGTACTCAACTGTCCTGCTTGAGTAAAAGTAAAGATACCGTAATAGAAAATGACTCAAGTAAAAATTAAAGTCACCCAGAAAAATACTAAATGTTATTGCTAAAATATACTTAAGTGTCAAAAGTAAAAGTATGAGCATAAATCATTTCACATTCCCTATATTAAGTAAACCAAACGGCACAATTTTCTTCCGAATAGCCAGGCACACTCCAACACTCAGTCATAATTTATAAACAAAGCATTTGTGTTTCGTGAGTCCACCATATCAGAGGCAGTAGGCAGATGTTCTCTTGATAAGTGCGTGAATTGGACCATTTTCCTGTCCTGCTAAGCATTCGAAATGTAACGAATACTTTTGGGTGACAGGGAAAATGTATGAGGTAAATAGTACATTATTTTCTTTATGAATGTAGTGGAATAAAAAGTAAAAGTTGTCAAAAATATAAATAGTAAAGTGAAGTACAAAAATGCACTTAAAGTATTTTTGCTTAAGTACTTTACACCATTGGCTACTTTTTGGTTGTATTCTGGTTTTACTGGTGTTCAAAGGTTACTAGAGTATGAGACAAATTTCAACTTCACAAGGACGTCAACTAACAATATTATTGCAACATAAACTTCATAACTAATCTCCTATCATTAGTTAGGCCGTACTTTAAACTCAAATTGATTCAACCAAATCCTATTCCATATATCACAGACCTGTAAACACTCGCAACCAACTATTAGCAGCCCAATGATCCACCAACTGTAGGGTAATGTTAGAATCTAGTCATTAACCGAGTGGAGACCCCACAGCCCTGTTATAGGGTTGATGGTAATGATCTTATCCTGTCTGGTCCCATCCTAACAGGCCAGGCCTGCAGTAATCCACCTCCATTACTCCTAATACAGTACTGTATTACAGGCGTCTCCGCTGCCAAGGGCCAGTAATATCCCAGCGATATTTTTGGCAGCCCAGTGGCCGTCCGTCATGTGTGGACCAACCTAAACACACGGTGAGCTCAATGCCGGCAAAGCAAAAGTTAAATGGGATGCATAAAACAGAGCTCAACACCTAGAAATGATTGGTCGGCTGTCTGGTTTGCCAGTTGATTTTTATTTTATTTAACCCAGTAAATTGACTGAGAACACATTCTCATTTACAGCAACAACCTGGGGAATAGTTACAGGGGAGAGGAGGATTAGGTAGCTAGGGACAAGTAGGTAGCCATGGTGGTATGACAGCCAGATAGGGAATTTAGCCAGGACACTAGGGTTAACACCCCTACAATAAGTGCCATGGGATCTTTAGTGACCACAGAGAGTCAGGACACCCATTTAACATCGTATCTGAAAGACAGCACCAAGCAGCACCAGCACCAGGCAATGTTCCCAATCACCCCCATGGGATAGATATTTATTTTTGTTTTTTTAGATCACAGGAAAGAGTACCTCCTACTGGCCCTCAAACATCACTTCCAGCAGTATCTGGTCTCCCATCCAGGGATTGACCAGGACCAACCCTGCTTAGCAAACCAGCAGTTGGATACAGAGTGGTATGCTGCTGATCTGACAGGCTGCTTTGAGATGTTGAGTGATTATGGGAGGAAGCAGAGGTCTAGATGTGTTGTAGGCAAAAGCATCATGAAGCAAGGGGGGGAAGTGCCCAAAGAATAAGTTTCTGAATAGAAATGATTCAGCCTGTTCAGTCGATTAGTACAACACAGCATCTAACCAGGAAGCAGAAGAGCCCACTCAGTTCACGGCGGATCCAAACAAGATGTTGGCAGGATTTCATCAAAACAAACAAGTACATGTAATATTCCTTACTATGGAAACATAACTCCAAGGAAGATATCAAATAAAGCTGACAAATTGTCCCCTTCTATTTAGCTCAAACCTTATCAAAGACAGGCAGTGACACTAGCTCAAAGTGTGAGAGAGCTGAGAGTGCCTTAGCTGAGTGTCAGCCACTATCTGTGCAGCTGTCAGGCCCTTGACACAGAGCAAGAACACACTCCTGTAAACTCCCAAAGGGCCACTCCCATCTTTCTATTACACTAATAGAAAAAAGGGTTCCAAAAGGGTTCTTTGGCTGTCCCCATAGGAGAACCCTTTTTGGTTCCATCCAAAACATCCATGTCTTCATCACTGGAAAAGGTGAACGGTTGAGATTGATATAATTTAAAAGCTTACAAACAGGGTTGTCAAACTATTATATCATAACAAATAAAATAAAATCACTTTTTGTAAATGTTTTAATTGTTAACCCTTATACATCAATTATCTAAAAAAAACTCAGATTTCGCATATGTTGTAGTTTAAACCCTATTTTTGTGTTTTTTGTGTTGTGCACGCCATTGGTTGTGCTCGCCATCGGTTGAGGCACAACACCCTCTTCAATACAGGGTGGTTGTTGTGTTTTAGCTGTTAAATCTACTAATGGTAGAGAAATACCAAATGGTAGCACATCCGAGAATGTTGACTTTAATGGGAAAATTGTTGTTTTAAATTATACTGTCGATCTTCCATTGGAAACCTATTGAAATCATAGAAATATAGATATTAGAATAGACATGACCATTTGAGTTGACATTCAACGGTGGGTGGACCTGCGGCCATCTTTGTGGTAGTAATTAGAAGTAAAAATGTCAATTCAATTTACATTTCAATTGTGTACCAGCTAAATTGCAGTGGTCTGAAGGGATAGGTCCATTCTATGAATTATATTTCTATGACTGAAATGACACCCAGCCTGTATTTAGGAGCATGTTCTGTCACAACCGATGGTGGGCACAACACAAAAACCCACTGTTTGTAAGCTTTAAAATGATATCAAACTCAACCATTTTATATTTTCCAGTGATGAAGATATGGATGTCTCATGGTATGGTGGGGTATTCAAAATGGGTCAACTGCGTGTTTCGGAATTCAGGTCTAAAAAGTTACTTTCTGACCACTTCTTCCATGGCAAAAAATAATTTTGTTTTAAATCGAAAGGGATGATGTCCAAAAGTGATGGAATTCAAATGAATTTACCCTGCTCACATGACATTTTACAATTTTACAATCAAACTAAGAGCCAAACTTCAGTTGTACATTTATTGTCGTCAAACAATGGCTTGAACTTCCTTTAAAACGCTGGGGCTCTGATTAAAGTCAAATGTCAAATCTGTGGTGTATTAACATTGCATTTGCCACAATGGCACGTCAACAAAGGGACTTTCAGTGAATGGTCTCCATCATCCAATTGTAGTTGGCGTCTCGGTCTGTTTTAGATTAGACGTTTGAGATGTATTATTCCAAACCAACATGGCTGCAGGGTAACTATCACACTGTTTTCCCTGTTGCCAAAGGCTATCCCCATCCGTTGTAGTTCTCTACCATCACACACATTTCATAAGGCTCCACACATCAAACAGCGGACATGCTACATCATAAACACCTACTGGTTGTAATCTTTCAAACCGTCTTGTCGAGATGGAGGAACATTTTCCCGAAGAGCATTGTGTGTACATTACAATGAGATACTGTTGTGGAAATATATCAATGAGCCTGTTCATGTACCGTACGTATATATATAATTGCATTGTTTTTCTTTTCAGCCAATTATGTCTTAGAAATCATTTGTATCCCTTATATCTATGAGAACGAATAACTTTTTATACCATTAACCCAATGAGTCCCACCGTAACACTGATGCATGTTGAACTTCTAACCACTTTTAAACATAGTGTGTTTGAGCTACAGACTTTTGGGTTGTACAATTGGATTCGTACATTGAGTGTACAAAACATTAAGAACACCTGCTCTTTCCATGACAGACTGACCAGGTGAGGCTATGATCCCTTATTGATATCACTTGTTAAATCCACTTCAATCAGTTTAGATGAAGGGTAGGAGACAAGTTAATGATAGATTTTTAAGAATTGAGACAAATGAGATGTGGATTGTGTATGTATTCAGGCTCTTAAATATTTCATATTTCAAATATGTAAACACAGCTGAATAATGAAATTGCATTCTGAACTGAAGATCATGAAAAGGTGATTATTGGAGTCAGGTGTGTTAACTGGGGCAAAACTGTGACACCAATCAGGCTCTTGCAGATTGGAATTGCCCACGCCTGATTTAGGGCATAAGAACAAAAGATGTTGTGTAGGCATACTCCAACATCAGCAAAACAAATTGTGTCATTTACCCCCCCCCCCCCCTCCCCCCTTTTCACTTCTCTTCCATTCACCACCGTGTTTGAATTAAGGTTGAGATTAATGGAATGCAACAGTGTGAAGGTATGTATGTGAATCTCTGGATGCCAGTGCAAGGGGACTGGCAAGCGTACGGTTGCTAAATGTATGATTGCTAAATACTGCACAATTTAAACGCTTGCCTTCCTATCCCCCCTTCCCCAAAACATGTGTAAATATTGGACTATAAATTGTGCCGTCTTGTATTATACTTACAGATGTAGGACCTTAATATGAACTTGTTGCCTGCAGCAGGAAAAGACTCCTGTGGCAACATTTTTGTAGGGGTTGATACATTTTTCATTAGGGCAATTTTTTTTCAAATTAGGGAAATTTCAAAGTAGAAATACAAACTTTAGAAGCCTTTTAAAAACTTAAATACACCACAAGTTTGCTTTTCCTGCCGTGCAGCAACAAAAGAGGGATCAAATAGAAATCCTACATCTATGTAAACATGTATTCTATTCTACTGAGCCATTTACTTTATGTTCGTATCCTTATCTTGTATTATTTCTTATTGTTGTTGCGTTGTCGAGAAGGAACCTGCAAGTAAGCATGTCGTTGGACGGTGTTTACCATGTGTATCCTATACATACGACTAATACAACTTTAAACTTGGGGTGTGTTCGGTGTGAGCCCCACATGTTTCTTGGCGAGGCACAGGCTGCCAAACCGTGGGAGTGAGCTGCTTTGCTCGTTTTAAAGGGCCCCTAGGTAGGGCCCCGGCTTGCCTGGGGCCAAAGATGCTCGAGTTGCAACTTGGTTCCCGTCGTGCCCGTCATAACTTCTAATGGTTTTGCCTGACTCCGCTGCTCCTTGCCAATCCTGTTGCCTGACTCCACTGCTCCTTGCCAATCCTGTTCCCTGACTCCGCTGCTCCTTGCCAATCCTGTTCCCTGACTCCGCTGCTCCTTGCCAATCCTGTTCCCTGACTCCGCTGCTTCTTACCAATCCTGTTCCCTGACTCCGCTGCTCCTTGCCAATCCTGTTCCCTGACTCCGCTGCTCCTTGCCAATCCTGTTCCCTGACTCCGCTGCTCTTTGCCAATCCTGTTCCCTGACTCCGCTGCTCCTTACCAATCCTGTTCCCTGACTCCGCTGCTCCTTGCCAATCCTGTTGCCTGACTCCGCTGCTCTTTGCCAATCCTGTTGCCTGACTCCGCTGCTCCTTGCCAATCCTGTTGCCTGACTCCGCTGCTCCTTGCCAATCCTGTTCCCTGACTCCGCTGCTCCTTGCCAATCCTGTTGCCTGACTCCGCTGCTCCTTGCCAATCCTGTTGCCTGACTCCGCTGCTCCTTGCCAATCCTGTTCCCTGACTCCGCTGCTCCTTGCCAATCCTGTTGCCTGACTCCGCTGCTCCTTGCCAATCCTGTTCCCTGACTCCGCTGCTCCTTGCCAATCCTGTTGCCTGACTCCGCTGCTCCTTGCCAGTCCTGTTGCCTGACTCTGCTGCTCCTTGCCAATCCTGTTGCCTGACTCCGCTGCTCCTTGCCAATCCTGTTGCCTGACTCCGCTGCTCCTTGCCAATCCTGTTGCCTGAAAGTAGAGCTCTTTATTGGCCATCACAAATCACTGATAGGGAGTAAATCACATTATTACAAATGGACTCTGATTCCTATGGTTGTGAATCTATGACCCTTTACTGCTGTTCTTATTAGGGAGAGAAAATCGGATTTGTGAACCCATACTGTCAGAGCAAGAGAAGGATGAAGGGAAACAGAGTAGGTACATGTTGTAGTTAAGTCCATTGAAATAGCTCTCCTTCAGATTAAAAAGTTGATTGGCATTGATTTGTTTTGTCATGGAAGCCAACTAGTGGACTCCTCGTTTAGATGAGCTCAAATGACAGACAAAACAGAAATTTGACTAGATCTATTGCCAGAGCCTAAGCATAACTGATGTAAGAGCCCTATTCAACCAAACCAAGTTACTGGCTCTGATTAAATATGGCCCAAAGTTTTGAGGATTATTTGTTGCCAAAAAATGACTCAATGTAATGTGACTCAAAATGACACAAAATGTAAGTTGTTGACATTTAGTTGTTGGAAACATATTCCTGACATTAAAACATTAGCTGAATCAGGACATTGTTAATAAATACTGTCCAATATACCCCAGCAAACTGACCACATGTTTATCCCTTTACTTATCCAATGCTAAATTGAGCTATGTGTTAATACTATGTTACCTAGCTACCCGCTCAATGTAGTCTGTTTCATCTGGTGTAATCTAGCGGAAAGCACTTACCCTTTAAATACGGCCTAGCAAAAAATCTAAATTGTGCTATCGTGCCACAGTTACCTTCACATGCAACATCCCCTTTAAAGCTGCCCTTGGAATGAATACAGGTCTAAACCAGCCTGGAGAGAATTCCTTGAGTGCAAGCCCCAAGACATATTAGACTGTGGCGTGAAGAAAATGCATATTAGGGTTAGTTGTGTGTTTAGGTGATAGTGTAGTTATTATACTGCTATAGACTGCTGGGGAAAGAAGTGCATGAGAAGTAGTGCTGTGTATGATAACTAGATGGGTCTTTAGACTCAAATTCCCTCTGAAATAAAACTGATCTTGTAAAGAGCAAAGTTTTTTTTTTAAGTAAACAAACAAATAAAGAATCATGTTTTATGGCGGCCATCTTGAATGTAAATAAAAACAAATTACCCCAAGGGTGGTTGTGTAAAAATAAAGATTTCTGTCTTGACTGTAGTCAAAGCTTACTGGGGTAGTGAGGAAGTTTGGGACATCGTCATTAATTGAACTCCAATTTGATCTATTAACATGTTCTTGTAGAAACATGGCCAACATGCTCTCCCTCTACAAAGGTAGGTAATTAGAGGTAAAATCCCTCGTTGTACACATTTTCTGGGAGAATGTGGAGCGCCATGACTACATTTGAAGGATCAATGTGTTTTTTGGAACAGACACCCTGGCTTGACTAATTCTATTCATTAAAACAGTAGTCTTAGTCATAATACAAAATTACAATATTAGTAGTATTGATGCTATTGTGTTACCTTTTATAATTTTATAATTTTATAAAATGTTATTTTTTACTTTAGTTTATTTGGTAAATATTTTGTTAAAGCATTTCACGGTAAGGTCTACACTCGTTGTATTCGGCACACGTGACAAATACAGTTTGATTTGATAAAGATAAATATCAATATATTACACACAAAATAAATAGCAAAAAAAAACTGGAAATTTTGAGTTTTTGATTAGTTTGGCAGCAATTGTATGCTAAGAGTTTAAATGACTCAGGATCTGCTACAGTAAATGCTACAGCTAACAACATAGCTACAGATGTTTAATGCATCAAGGAAACAAACTGTCAACCAGTCTCTAATTAGGCCTTATGATGTTTCTCAGAGTCTATGATGTGCCCCAGAACACACCACTGGGACTCTCCAATGCACATTGTGGAAGCTCTGTGTGTGTGCGTGTGTGTGTCTGCGCCTGTGTGTGCGCGTGTGTGGAGAGAGGCAGAGACATCACCTCAGGGGCTCCCAAAGAATAAGCCCAAGCCAGAATACAGTATTGGTCTTGGAATGCAACCTCAACAGAAAGAGCTAGTTGACTGACCAGCAGACAATGATGCAGACACTTGCATTCTTCAACCTCCCTAAACATTTTGCACTATTATTATTAAATTCAGTACTGAACAAGCATCCAATCCAATTTCTATTCAAAACAATCGCTTCAGAGGTTTAAATTTGATGAAGAATCAACATAAGTTCAAATTCAAACCACAATAAAAAACACCCAATACCACAATGAATCAAAGCCTCACTGTTGGTTTGCCTTAACAGAGGACCCCAGAGGGCCACGGTTGACGTCTTGCATTTAGGCAGGATTCAAAGGGACATGGAGGGCGGAAGAGGGATGGCAGGCAGGGAGGCAGGCAACTCGTTGTGCGGACGGTGCAGGTGACTCATCGGCTTCCTGAGGAAAAGAGACTAAGGGGTTTGGATGAAGGAGTTTAGGGAGGCGTGGGGCTGGGGTCCCCTGGTGACGACCTCTCCATTGAGCTCTGTTTCCTCAGGAAGCCCTCTTGTCTCCTCTGTTTGTATTACCTTCCTGCTGGATGACTCGAGGTAGTGGAGATCGCTGCTATTGTGGTGCTGTATTGTATTACAGAGATTTCTCAGATTGAGGGGAGAAACTAGAATTTGTGGTAAAAAAGGTTTTTGTGTCAATTGGCGGTGTCTGGGTTGTCTACATCAATGGTTTGCTTAGTTGATAAAATGCATCAGGTCATCACACACCGACTGACTATGCAGAATTATCAAAACAGTTATACCACCTATTTGATGACTGAAAAACGCATAAGAGTGTGTTAGCACAGAACATGCCACAAAGCGAGACAAAGACAAAGCGAGGAGTGGCTATGAAATGACGCCTATCTTCAAGGAGCAATTTACCATCTTTATAATTAACGGACGACATCTGGTTCAGGTTGACGCGAATGCCAACCCTGTTACACCGCCTGAACCAGGTATGAATCAGCCCAATTGAACTAAGAGACCAGGCCGAAGCAAAGCAAACAGCATCTGATGAACTGTCAAAGTGAGCAAACCACGAGGAGACCTGGAGTTGTATTGGCTGTAGTAAATCACGCCTTCTGCACCTCTAAGCCTTGGTGGTGTGGTGATGGGGTATATACATGGGCTGGAGCCACTTGTTAACAGCTCACACAGGACTGAATCAAAACTTGAGCAATGTGCGTGTTTTAGTTCAAATCTCCAATTGACATAAATGAATGACTGGCACAAAAGTTGGATTTACTGTTTGTGCATGCACGCATGTCAAGATGGGATTTGTCGGCCTGACAATTGAACCTGCTATAGTGATGTTTACTGCTTTTCTCACAGTTTTGATTTAACTGTGGGAATAAGATCTACTGCGTGAATGCTGGAATGCGGGTATGATTGGATCGAGCCCTCTTGAAACTTACTCAACATTATCTAACTAGTTAGCTGCTTGGCCACTAAGCTTTGCCTCAACAGGTGTCGTGGAGGATGACGTACAGACTGTCACTTGAGCTTTATTAGAAAAGCTGTGTAAAATCAGAGAACATTTCGGATTGGTAAAGAACTTGAGGGAAAGAGCTAATTGATAGAGATGCATGTCCATGTTTTCCATGGAGTGGTGATGGGACTGAAGCCTAAAGCTGGAGCCGCGATGGAGGGAAACAGCTGGAGGAGGAGAAGAAAATTGAGGGGAAAAATGTCTCAATCTCTCCACTGCTCTGCAGCCAGCTGCTAAAGGACAAGAGAAGTCTGTACTTTTGAACCCTGACCTCCATCACCTCCGGGGGTCCCTCTCTATTGTCCATCACCGCCGGATTATCTTTTTCTAGCACAGTTTTTTTTTGTCTCGGTCCAATTGGCTGCCTCAGCTGCTTCATCCTTGTAAAAACCAGGGAACCACACAACCGTACCGTCATTCAAATGGTCATTCAATTTCCTTGGATATTAAGTGGAATGAGCGCCATGTCTTCACTTCACTAGATGTCATAAATGGTCTCCATGTTTTGTGGTGAGTAAATATAGAGTAAGAATCTGTCTTTGTGACGTACCGGCGTCATATTATTGAGTCAAGATTTTGAGGCTGAGATTTCCCCCCCACTGCCACCAATTATTTGGGGGGACTACTTTAGAGGCAAGAGAACCTCCTTAAACAAGAGAGACATGACTGACAAGCACGTGTTGCATGTTCTTACATGTAGGGAATGATGTATTTACAGTACGTGTGTTATGGACAAGGAAAGGAATCCAACAGCACAGTCTATCACAGTGCCATCCGTTTTGCCACCAAAGCCCCATATACCCACCTCCACTGCAACCTGTACACTCTCTTTGGCTGGTCCTCGCTTCATACTCGCCGCCAAACCCACTGGCTCCAGGTCATCTATAAGTCTCTGCTGGGTAAAGCCCCGCCTTATCTCAGCTCACGGGTCATCATAGCAGCACCCACCCATAGCACGCGCTCCAGCAGGTATATCTCACTGGTCACCCCCAAAGTCAATTCTTCCTTTGGCCGCCTTTCCTTTCAGTTCTCTGCTGCCAATGACTGGAACGAACTGCAAAAATCACTGAAGCTACAGATTCATATCTCCCTCACCAGCTGTCAGAGCAGCTCACAGATTACTGCACCTGTACATAGACCATCTGTAAATAGCCCATCCAACTACCTCTTCCCCATACTGTATTTATTTATTTATCTTGCTCCTTTGCACTCCAGTATCTCTACTTGCACATTCATCTTCTGTACATCTACCATTCCAGTGTTTAATTGCTATATTGTAATTACTTCGCCACTATGGCCTATTTATTGCCTTACCTCCCTTACCCTACCTCATTTGCACACACTGTATATAGACTTTTTCTACTGTATTATTGACTGTATGTTTGTTTATTCCATGTAATCTCTGTGTTGTTGTATGTGTCGAACTGCTTTGCTTTATCTTGGCCAGGTCGCAGTTGTAAATGAGAACTTGTTCTCAACTAGCCTACCTGGTTAAATAAAGGTTAAATAAAAATGAATTTAAAAAACATGGAGCCTGTCACCTTGGGTGTGAGGTGTAGGCCTAACTCATCCTTCAACTGGACACATCGACTGTCATTCTACCCTGAGAATAAGTGCAGAATCCAAGATTGAGAAATAAGCAAAGGCCTGTCTTGTATTTTTGTGCACAAGTAAATCCTTTACATTACTACTACTGGCACTAAAGTAGGATTTAGATAGCTTTAGTTACAAGCACATACAGTATCAAGTATGGATTTGGTCCACTAAGATATAGATGTCATGTACATCAACCTTATGGGTTCAGCACTCAATCAAATACAGTTTTTGTTAGCTTAGTCAATTCTTAATAAGTATGAATAAGCTGTTATCATTCCTTTTTGTGTGTGTGTTTAATGGCAAATACTATTTGCTTACATACAGTCAGGGGTCAAATATGACTGTGCTTCCAGACTGCTTTGTCAAGTTAAAGCAAACAGGCTGACAAATATATGAGGTCAGCCAAGTCTTCAACATTAGCATTAACATTTGAGTCATTTAGCAGATGCTCTTATCCAGAGCGCCTGACAGGCTGCCTCCCCATTATAACATTGTGATGCCTGAACATGCAAGGCGTAGAGTCAAGAAGCAAGACATTACCTCCTCCAGCTCATTCACTTTAACTGGGATGAATCCTAATCACATACTGCATCAAGGCCCTGTATTCAGCCGACCTGCAACACCAACCTGATCAATTAATTGACTTCATACCAGCAGACTTTTGTTGCGTTTGATTTTGCTTGGCTTGTCTGGCATGCCGTGGGACTACTCCATTGGTCGTGCTGTGCCAGGCAAGCCACACCAAGGGCATCTGAAGTTCTAATTGATGATGACCTATGAAGCTTTCAGTTGTTGTTGGTTTAAAGTGGGAGTCGTGTGACGACAAATACTACAGTATCGCAACAGATATAACACACACGCGGTCGAATTCTGTCCAGACCTACAGAATACCAGGTGGAGTGACTAAAAGAAAGAGTATTTCTCACCAGATAACAGCTGGGCTATTCAACACTGAAATAAGTCTGGCCAATGGAGGGGGGGGACAGGATAGGGTGTTTATACAATTCACATTTTTAGTCATTAAGCAGACGTTCTTATCCAGATCCACTGACAGTAGTGAGTGTATACATTTCAACTTCTTTTTTTTTTGTGGACTTTATTTAGTCTTTTCCATACTGGTCCCCCGTGGGAATCTAATCCACAAGCCTGGCGCTGCCAGTGCCATGCTCTGCCAACTCAGCTACACAGAGGGAATATAAGCTGGCACAACACTGCCAATACCTCACTATATACACCTCCTGGGAACAACCTTAGATTTAGGGTGTAGTGTTGCAATGCCTTCTTCAGCACTGATAGCGAGCAGAGGCACTGATAGTAGACAGAGGATTGGGCTTGTGTATGGGATTTTAGGATGAGCTTTCGCAGGCTAATGAGTGAGTGAGAGTGAGTGACCAAGTTTACATGTGCACAGTATTCTGGATAATAGCTTATATCCAGTTTAAGGTCTTATTCTGGATAAGTTTACATGCACCTTTGATATCCCGCTCACGACGAGGATCCTTGTATCCATGAATAAACAGAATATTCCTCATTTAAGTTCATATTGGTTAAATGGAATAGTAACTGAAATCTGGACACTGACTGTAGGCCTATAACCTCTCATATAAGCTAAAATAATGTTAACTCCTGCAGAATTATGCATTTCATGCAGTAAAATGATACAACAAATGTTAATTGTCTCAGGAACAGGAGTGGAAATATGATTTCTTTCTTTCAGCATCTCTTGAGAAAATGTGAATGTGTGTGTAATGTGTTATCTTTGACACTGTCATGCAAGCAAACAGTATTTCAACCACCGAAAATATGCACCAAAGACAAACTTAAGTCTTATCAGAAACCTGTTTCATCATTTTTCTCAGCTTTTCATTTCCTTAAAACTTGTCAAACTGATGACATTTGGACATTTTGCACAGACGTTTTCCACTGTTTTGAAGTTATTGCGTTTTCTCCCAAGTCCCTAAACGAAACAGACAACTTTACCAGTGTTAACTATTACTAATGCATTCATTCTATTAATGTAAGACATTATTCTGGTGAGCACTACTTTATTTAGTCTTCTGGGGCAACAAGTGATGACAGAAGAGAAGCTGCACGTATCTAACTATAGTTGACAAACAAATGGTCTACAAAATGTCGGAACTTATAAGCAGAAAGCTGTCTATATTAGGGGTGAAAGTAGCCAGTAGGCTATACAGCCCAGTGTGGAGTAACAGCAAAATAAATTATTATGGAATTATTATGGTGGATCAACCTGCGCAGTTAGCCTACTTCTTGAAGTTATTTAGTTGACAATCAGATGAAAACTTCACACAACACCCATGATATCCGAAACTGAGCCTGCGCAGACCGCGAAAAACAACGGTAAACGGGATGTTTACATGCCACAGTATCCCGTCTAAGATCAGCATATCACAGGCATCTTAACCGGGTTTCTCATAACCGGGATACAAGCTTTTTCGGGTTATTGTAAACAGGATATGATGTTTATATGCGTCAACTCAAAAACAGAATACTTGAGTATCCCGAATAACAACGGGATATTGGTGTGCATGTAAACGTGGTCAGTGTTGAACTTGTGGCCTGCTGACACTCAAGGGGGATAGTGTCTGAGCAGACAGGCAGAGGCTGCATTCTTTCATCTCACTCTATTTTTCTTGTCTTCCTTCCCTTCCTCCTCCCTCTCTTCTCCTGAGTGGTTCTATCACCGCCTACCACATGTTCACTAAATATGCCATTGTTCCTACAACAGTTCATTTTTTTCTTTCTTTCTTGTTTTTTTCCTAAAATTTTTGGGGGTCGATGGATAAGAGCTGTCTTATATTGGACTGCAGGCTTACAGTGTACAATAACATTTCATGTTCAAACTGAGACGGTAAAGATGGAAGTGTCCATAAAGGACAACGGCACTGTGGGTTCACCCCCAAAAATGTGTGCTGTATTTTAAGGACATGTGTTTTTGCTTCAATGTCCAATGATAGTGTTCAAAAGACTAACTGTGTGTGTGTGTGTGTGTGTGTGTGTGTGTGTGTGTGTGTGTGTGTGTATGTGTGTGTGTGTGTGTGTGTGTGTGTGTGTGTGTGTGTGTGTGTGTGTGTGTCATAGCCCCGTGTTACAATGACGACCCACTGCCCTATCATTTCCCATCCCCGTCTCCTCCTCTGACACAAAGATGGTCAAACAGTCAGAAATCATTCTGTCACCGAGTGCTGTTAATCCTAGGTGTAGGCCGAGGCCATCCATAAACCCTGATCATTTAAGCATTTAACCATCCACTCTTTAAAGTGGCTTGGTTGCTTTAGGAATTACCAGGTAGCCCTTTCCTGCAGTCAAATGGCCTATTGGAACAGTTTATTAGTCATTTAGTCAATTTCTTACCTCGCATTGTTGTTTTGGTGGGTTCTGGGAACAATGGGATGAGCAGGAGGTAGATGAGGTAGATGAAGGACAGGGCATTGTACCGGAACAGACACGCTGCAACACAATAAGGCAAGTCAGATCACAAACCATCTATGACATAACACTATGGATAAATCCCCCTTAAGAAGTTAGCACCCTTAATTAGAAGGAACCAAAATAAAGTAGTAGTAGCAGCACTGACGTTTAAAATGAAAGGGCGAAGAAGTTCTGTGGCTCACTAACAGTTATGATGGCAGCTTTGCAGAGTGGTGTGAACGATGTCAATGGGAATGGAGGAGAGGGTAGGGATAGCTCTATAAACCTCAACGCTTTTTGGATAGACGACCGCGCTGCACTCGAAATTCCAACAGTGTTTGACAACAGGCGTTTTGCCCTGGAGCAAACATGGCAGATCTCTGTCGGAGTGCCGAATTGGAGCCCGAAAGACATTACTACCGCTGCCCAGGCCAAAAACATCCAGATTGCATTAAGATAAACCGTGGCTGATGCCATTTCAGTCAAGCATTCAGCATGTCAGCCTGAGCACCAGTCCATCCATTACCTAGGAAAACATACATGAAGCTCAATCTGCAGCCGGCGCAATGTTTATGAAAAATGTCACTTATGGTACTTGTGTTCAACAGGCCTGTGAGTCAGCGCACTCACATGGTATTATTCAGCCGAAATGAAATACGTTGGCAGAACATTTCTTCAGGCTTTCAAACAAAGTGGTCCACTCCCATGAACAATCAGTCGTTGTCTAAGGAGTTCTATGAATTGTCAGTAAGCATTTCACTGAAAGGTCTACTACACCTGTTGTATTCGGCGCATGTGACAAATACAATTTGATTTGATTTGATGTTGAATTATTGCATGCAACAGAGGTTGGTGGCCTGGCCTGCTTAAAGGTCAAATAAAGACCCCATCGCTCACTCACCAACTCAGAAGTTAACCATAGATTTAAAATGTAAATTCTATGTCTATGCACACAACAATAGACACACTCAGTGCTGTTTTTTCCCTTTTTTTAAGTGGTCAGATTTGTCTGTTCTAAAGTATGATATTCATTTCTACACATCTCTGTTCTGCTTCATCTTGTTCTCGTCATTAACAAAGAACGTGTCTTGCTTAACCTGTCTAAAATGGAACGATCCCTATTGTTTTAACTCAATCCAGTAGGACCCATCATCTTAAAGGTGCACTATGCAGAAATCGCACCGCCACTGGCATCCCACTGGCGCAGTGGTCAAGGCACTGCATTGTATTGCTTGAGGTGCAACTAAAGACCCGGGTTCAATCTCAGGCTGTGTCACAGCCTGCTGTGACCAGGAGATCCAAGAGGGTACGCACAATTGGCCCAGTGTCTTCCGGGTTAGGGGAGGGTTTGGCCAGTCTGGGATTTCCTTGACCCGTCACGCTCCAGCAACTCCATGTGGCAGGCTGGGGTGCCTAAAATGCTGACTTCGGGCGCCAGCTGGACTGGCTGGCTTCTGGGTTAATAAGCGAGCAGTGCAGCTTGGCTGGGTTGTGTTTCGGAGGACGCAAGGCTCTCGACCTTTGCCTCTCCTGAGTCCGTAGTGGAGTTGCAGTGATGGGACAAGACTGTAACTACCAATTGGATATAACAAAAAAGGGGTAAAAATTTTTTGTTTTAATCGTACCACCATTTCCTGGTTGCCAAAATTGTAATAGTTTGTCAAATTTCAGTTTGTGACAAAACAAACAAGTAGTGTAGAGAATCATTGTACCATCCATCTCTGTTAAATCGGCCTACATTCCACACATTTTTGCACCTGAACCTCTGACCTCTGAACTGCTGCTGCTCCACACCAACTGATGATGTGGCAAGTGACACTTTGCTTTTTGAAAATACCTAATCCTATACACTTCACTGCTGACATGCACAACATTTTGGGACTATATCAACAGAGGGACTATATCAAAGATTGTTTTTGAGTTCTACACAGCAATTCAACCCTTACCATAACCCTAGCCCTAACCCTTAACCCTTACCCTAAGCCTAACCCTTAACCCTTACCCAAACCCTTATTCTAAACCTAACCTTAACAGTAATCTTAGCAAACAGCTGCTTATCAACAGATAGTATGGCCATCTGTCAATCATTTATATGGAACTATACAAATAAAGTGTGACACAAATACTGTATATACTGATTGCAGGATATATAGAGGGAAATACATATTACAGAATCAATGGAGTTAAATACACATTGCAGTATATGTGGAGGGAAATTCAGTGAGAGTAGAGGGATATCCCAGTTTATACTACGTGGCATTCCGAAGTGAGTCATGGATTAAATATCATACTGTAACATATAGTAACTACACATACTACACACTGAGTGTTAAAAACACCATCCTAATATTGAGTTGCACCCCCCCCCCCCCCCCCCCCCTTTTTTTTGCCCTCAGAACAGCCTCAATTTGTCGGGGCATGGACTCTACAAGGTGTTGAAAGCGTTCCACAGGGATGCTGGCCCATGTTGACTCCAATGCTTCCCACAGTTGGCTGAATGTCCTTTGGGTGGTGGACCATTCTTGACACACATGGGAAACTGTTAAGCATGAAAAACCCAGCAGCTTTGCAGGTCTTGACACAAACCGGTGTGCCTGGCACCTACTACCTTACCCCATTCAAAGGCATTTAAATCTTTAGTCTTGCCGATTCACCCTCTGATTGGCAAACATATACAATCTCTCCATGTCTCAATTGTGTCCAGGCTTAAAAATCCTTATTTAACCTGTCTCCTCCCCTTCCTCTACACTGATTGAAATGGATTTAACGAGTGGCATTAATAAAGGATCATAGCTTTCACCTGGATTCACCTTGTCAGTCTATGTCATGGAAAGAGCAGGTTGTCCTTAATGTTTTATACACTCAGTGTACATTTATAATGGTACACTAAATACAGGAAACATGTACCACATCTGCATCCTTTTCCCATGTAACATGGGGACAATCAAAAGTGTTATGACACTTCCATCAAAACCCACTGGGCACAGACGTCATTTCAACGTCTATTCCACGTTGCTTCAATGCGTTTTCATTGAAAGGACGTGGAAACAATGTTGATTCGACCAGTGTGTGCCCTAGTGGGACATGATCCTCATCGGCAGAAGACATGTGACTGAAAACGTCCGCATTATTGTTCAAAAGAATAGGAAATGGAAATGGAGGGAGAGTCGGTGGGGGACTGTTTTCATCGGAACGGAGAAGATGATCCCTCCTGTCAAATCCAAACAATGGCCCTAATCCACAGCTGTGTCCCTCCCTCTCTCTCTCTCTCTCTCTCTCTCTCTCTCTCTCTCTCTCTCCCTCCCTACCTCCCTCCCTCCCTCCCTCTCTCTCTCTCTCTCTCTCTCTCTCTCTCTCTCTCTCTCTCCCTCCCTCCCTCCCTCCCTCCCTCCCTCCCTCCCTCCTTCCCTCTCTCTCTCTCCCTCCCTCCCTCCCTCCCTCCTAATGAACTGTAAGGCACAGACCAGTCACCCGTGATACAGGTCAGTATTTTGACATCTATCCATGTCAGTAGACCTTGGGAGATGACATAGAAACCGGCCACAGGGGGCAACAGTGAGCGCTGTTACCTTAAGGTAACATAGGTTTCGGTTTTGCTAGGGCGTTGTGGACGGGGATGGCGGATTTGAATCCAGCGATAGAAAGTTGTTTTTGATTTTATGTTTCAAGCCTATCCCAAACCTTAGGCCTTACCTCAACCAATCTTAGTTAATGCCTAAACTTAACCCTAACCATAACAATTCGGAGTTAATGCCTGGACTTAAACTTAAACACTTAAAAAAATGTGAAGTTCGGAACAACTTTGAAATTTGACGTTTAATTCTGATGTGAGACAGCCAAGTACAAGTCAGCCGTAAAAAACCCCCACTAAATTACACAAAATGGGGCTTATCTGTTTGATCCGTGTCAATAGGGACCATTCATGGGCCGTCTGACCCACGGTCAATGCTTCCTGTTTCCTGGGGTATTGGCAGGAATAGTGTCAGGACTGGGCCCATTCGTTTCTCGAGCTTTTGCCAACCCTTACTAAAGAATAGTTCTAAGTCATGCAAAACAAACGCACACAAGAATAAAATAAATACACATTATATACAAGGCCAGCATCAGTACCAATCAATGGAAGGGATACTAGTGGCAGTTGTGTAATCAGGGTTACTGAGCAGCAATATAAATATAATAAAGTAGCAGCAGCAAATATGGTGATTGTGTGTGTGCATTTGGGGTTGTGTATGTGTGTGTGTTTGTGTATGTAGTCTGAGTGTGTGTGTGTGAGTGAGTGTATGTGGGAGGGTGCGGGAGTATCAGTGGATGGATGTGTGAGTAGAGTCTGTGAATGTGTATATAGTAAGTACAGATAGTCAGTGGAAATGGATGTGTGGGTAGTCTGTGAATGTGTATATAGTCAGTGCAGATAGTCAGTGGAAATGGATGTGTGGGTAGTCTGTGAATGTGTATATAGTCAGTGCAGATAGTCAGTGGAAATGGATGTGTGGGTAGTCTGTGAATGTGTATATAGTCAGTGCAGATAGTCAGTGGAAATGGATGTGTGGGTAGTCTGTGAATGTGTATATAGTCAGTGCAGATAGTCAGTGGAAATGGATGTGTGGGTAGTCAGCTCTGCATTAGCTGTTCAACAGTGTTATTGCTTGGAGGTAGAAGCTGTCCACGGAGCCGGTTGTTTTTTTGTGTGTGGTGGTGTCATGTCATTGATATCCCCTTGAAATACATTCCCGTGTTTTCCTGAGACAAATTGGGCATAGCTAATTGGCCAATAGAAGTGTGGAGGTTTAGTATTTATCGGTTCGGTCTCGTTCTCGGCCACATCCTGGCTTTTCCAAGGGTTTGGAAATGAAACACTAAATTGAAATGGGCACCTCACCCACCTGTCCTTCTGTGACCTGCACCACCGACCACATAAAACCCTTTACTGTAGATCCTCGGCGTCTGAAGACACCCACTCCTGAGGTCCCAGCCTGCTTTGAGAGGGGTGTGTGTGTGTGTGCGTGCAATGCAGGCATACGTGCTTGTCTGTTTGGATCCCCAATTGATTACAAAACCATGACCACCACTTAAAGGGTTGGCCCTGTGCGTGGGCTGCAGGCGCACTTGTATAGAGCAATTACAATAACAAAGTTCATTCGTTAATATCAATTGATGCAAGGTTGTGTGTTTGCACAGAGCAGAACATCTCGAAGTGAGTTTTCAACAGTGATTTACCACTGGATGCTTTATGTACAGAATACTGATGGTTCTCGTTATTCTGATAGATTCATGTATTGTTATTAGGGTGGTTTGGTAGTATATAGTGCGTGTGTGTGTGTGTGTGTGTGTGTGTGTGTGTTTTGGTTCCTGATCTATGTGGGTGGTGAGCCTAGTATCTGGCAGTGTTATTGGGATTAGGCGTCCATTAACACTTCCCCCCAGCGGGTGACCTCCTATTGGCAGCCAACACACGGCTTGACTGGGGCAGCAGCTTCAAACAGCTGGGTCTTCAGGACCAGCCTGACTGTTTGGAGTAGGAGACGGGACTGGAGCCACTGCAAACACACAAAAACCGACGCTACCCCAAAATGTCCGCACCCATTTATTTTCCTTACTGAGCTGCAAACACGGTCTTCCAAACACTGCAAATGATTACCCTCAGAATATCTGCTGTGGGTTTAAGTGACCGTAATGATAAAAACATCAGGACTCGGGAGAGCGAGAGGGAGGCTATGTCTGTCTTTGCGGATGCAGAGCAGCACACTTCCATGCCCCATTGCTTCCTCGTCAAGCCCCATGTCATGTAGAGTTTGCACTTCATCACCTATGCTGTACACACCCCATTCATTATTACGCTAAGATCGCTCCACCAAGCTGGTGGCTTTTAGGATCAGACATTTAGACCAGGTTTACTAGTTTCATCCCCTTGGGGATTTATAGACAACACCGGGATTGAGTTATATCACGCCGTTTAAACTATAAAGAAATGAACAGCACGGAATGATCTTTGGGGCTAAACTTCGTTTTAATTTTAGTAGAACGACTTGCAATTAGGGTTAAGTGCCTTGCTCAAGGGCACGTCGACAGATTTTTCACCTAGTTAGGTCAGGGATTTGAATGAGCGACCTTTCAGTTATTGGCTAAAGCTCTTAACCACTAGGCTACCTTCCGCCCTTCTTTGGTCAAATCAAAACATCTCTATTCAGCAGTGAGAGAATGCTGGATGCCCGCTTGAATATCGTTCCAGAGACCTAATCGGTCCAAAGTAAATAGCATGTGGTGGAATGTGACTACAGGCATGCCTTATTGTGACCAAACATGTCAATCAGACTCTATGTGTGCTTATTTATCACAAGCCGTTGGCTGTTGAGAACACATTATTTTCATGTAATGAAAGGACTTAACTGACAGACATGGAGAAGGAGTTTGACTTTGCTTTGGTACAATAATTCTATCCTATGTTATAGAATACCAGATTCAGTGTGGGGATCTTCCTCGAGCGTTTAGCCCTTAACACGAAAGCAAAAGTACAGAGACAGTAAAGAGCTACGAATTCTGCATTTCAGCATCGTAAAAAAAACATGGTGTCGTCGACAATAATGAAGTTGAATGAGAGAGACAGCAGTGTGGGTTAAAAGAAGATATTCGTAAAAATTAGTTGTGTCACAAAACAGTGTGTGGTTTGTTCCTAAATCAGACGAACTCAGCAATTGCTCAGCAATTTTACTTGCTAGCAGCCACAGGACACAGATATTGAATTTTAGCAAACATAACATGCTAATTAAGACAGTTTAATAATGCAACATAATAATAATTAATAATTCCAGTTCATATTTCCGGTAAAAGCACATCAAAAGATCCAGTACTGCTCCACAAAGAATTTGCAAACAATAAATATTTTCACCCTTCCCTTTCCCAACCTTCCCACTTCTGGCCAACTAAACGACTAGTGTTGCCAGACTTATGCACCAAACATACTAGAAGTTTAGATTTTTTTGTAATTCAATTCTTGTTCCAACATCTGTGTTAGGGTTAAAAAAAACGATATCTATTTACAGAATCTTCTGCAAATCTTTAAAAGTTTGCAATTCATGAAGGATCATAGCAAACTTTACTTTGAAATCACACAGGACGGCCAATAAATGATGATGTATCGCATCCTATAGGACTATAAAGTCGGTGTGGTCATCGTATTATCCCACAGACAAAGCGTGTCTTCTGTATGTGATCCTGTAACACTCACTGTAACACCTGTGAGCAAAGCAAATAGCAAGGGGCATAATCCCCCATCCAACCTCCATGCACTCCCATTATTTTCACCTCAGGCAGAAAATATGTATATCGACCAATCACACATCTAGTGGTCATCATACATATAAATAATGTACATACACTACATGACCAAAAGTATGTGGACACCTATTCGTCGAACATCTAATTCCAAAATCATGGGCATTGATATGGAGTTGGTCCCCCTTTGCTGCTAGAACAGTCTCCACTATTCTGTGAAGGCTTTCCACTAGATGTTGGAACATTGCTGTGGGGACTTGCTTCCATTCAGCCACAAGAGCATTAGTGATGTTGGGCACTGATGTTGGGCGATTAGGCCTGGCCCACAGTCGGCGTTCCAATTCATCCCAAAGGTGTTTGATGGGTTGAGGTCAGGGCTTTGTGCAGGCTAGTCAAGTTCTTCCACATTTCTGCATGTACCTTGCTTTGTGCACAGGGGCAATGACATGCTGAAACAGGAAAGGGCCTTCCCACAACTGCTGCCACAAAGTTGGAAGCACAGAATCCTCTAGAATGTCATTGTATGCTGTAGCGTTAAGATTTCCCTTCATTGGAACTGAGGGGCCTAGCCCAAACCATGAAGAACAGCCCTAGACCAGTATTCCTCCTCCACCAAACTTTACAGTTGGCACTATGCATTGGGGCAGGTAGCATTTAACCCTTAACAAGAAAGCATAAGGACAGAGACAGTAAAGAGCTGCGAATTCTGCATTTCAGCATCGTAAAAAAAAACATGGCGTTGTCGACAATAATAAAGTTGAATGAGAGAGACAGCAGTGTGGGTTAACCCCGATCCGTCCTTTGGACTGCCAGTGGTGAAGCGTGATTCATCACTAAAGAGAACGCATTTCCACTGCTATAGAGTTCAATGTGGGGAGCTTTACACCACTCTAGCTGACGCTTGGCATTGTGCATGGTGATCTTAGGCTTGTGTGCGGCTGCTCGACCATGGAAACCCATTTCACGAAGCTCCCGACAAACAGTTATTGTGCTGACATTGCTTCCAGAGGCCATTTGTAACTCGGTACAGTGTTGCAGTGTTGCAACTGAGGACAGACGCGCTTCACCACTCCGCGGTCTCGTTCTGTGAGCTTGTGTGGCCTACCACTTCACTGCTGAGACATTGTTGCTCCTAGACATTTCCACTTCACAATAACAGCATTCACAGTTAACCGTAGCTCTAGCAGGGCAGAAATTTGACAAACTGACTTGTTGGAAAATTGCCATCCTACTGCCAATTTTTGTCTATGGAGATTGCATGGCTGTGTGCTCAATTTTATACCCCTATCTGTTATGGTGAGTGAATGAGGACCCAAAAGCGAATCAACTTAAACAGAGCTTCTTTAATTACCAAACATAGGTAGGCTCAGATGGACCGGCAGATTCCGACAGGACAGGACAAGGTTACAGCAAACATGACGGCAGTCTGGTTCAGGCATGAATGACACAAACAAACAAGAATCCGACAAGGACAGGAGCAGAAACAGAGAGAGATATAGGGACCTAATCAGAGGGAAAAAGGGAACAGGTGGGGAACGGGGTGAATGGGTAGTTAGAGGAGACAAGGGACAGCTGGGGGAAAGCGGGGGAGAAAAGGTAACCTAACACGACCAGCAGAGGGAGACAGGGTGAAGGGAAAGGACAGAGACAAGACAACATGACAGTACCCCCCCACTCACCGAGCGCCTCCTGGCGCACTCGAGGAGGAAACCTGGCGGCAACGGAGGAAATCATCAATCAGCGCACGGTCCAGCACGTCCCGAGAGGGAACCCAACTCCTCTCCTCAGGACCGTACCCCTCCCAGTCAACTAGGTACTGATGACCACGGCCCCGAGGACGCATGTCCAAGATTTTACGGACCCTGTAGATAGGTGCGCCCTCGACAAGGATGGGGGGGGGGGGGGGGGAGACGAGCGGGGGCGCGAAGAACGGGCTTAACACAGGAGACATGGAAGACCGGGTGGACGCGACGAAGATATCGCGGAAGAAGAAGTCGCACTGCGACAGGATTAATGACCTGAGAGATACGGAATGGACCAATGAACCGCGGGGTCAACTTGCGAGAAGCCGTCTTAAGGGGAAGGTTCTGAGTGGAGAGCCAAACTCTCTGACCGCGACAATATCTAGGGCTCTTCGTTCTACGCTTATTAGCAGCTCTCACAGTCTGCGCCCTATAACGGCAAAGTGCAGACCTGACCCTCTTCCAGGTGCGCTCGCAACGTTGGACAAAAGCCTGAGCGGAGGGGACGCTGGACTCGGCGAACTGAGATGAGAACAACGGAGGCTGGTACCCGAGGCTACTCTGAAAAGGAGATAGCCCGGTCGCAGACGAAGGAAGCGAGTTGTGGGCGTATTCTGCCCAGGGGAGCTGTTCTGACCAAGACGCAGGGTTGCGAAAAGAAAGACTGCGTAAGATGCGACCAATAGTCTGATTGGCCCGTTCTGCTTGACCGTTAGACTGGGGGTGAAAGCCGGAAGAGAGACTGACGGAAGCCCCAATCAAACGGCAAAACTCCCTCCAAAATTGAGACGTGAATTGCGGACCTCTGTCCGAAACGACGTCTGACGGAAGGCCATGAATTCTGAAAACATTCTCGATGATGATTTGTGCCGTCTCTTTAGCAGAAGGAAGCTTAGCAAGGGGAATGAAATGAGCCGCCTTAGAGAACCTATCGACAACCGTAAGAATAACAGTCTTCCCCGCTGACGAAGGCAGTCCGGTGACAAAATCTAAGGCGATGTGAGACCACGGTCGAGAGGGAATAGGAAGCGGCCTGAGACGGCCGGCAGGAGGAGAGTTACCGGACTTAGTCTGCGCGCAGACCGAACAAGCAGCCACGAAACGACGCGTGTCATGCTCCCGGGTGGGCCACCAGAAACGCTGGCGAATGGAAGCAAGCGTACCCCGAACGCCAGGGTGGCCGGCTAACTTGGCAGAGTGAGCCCACTGAAGAACGGCCAGACGAGTAGGAACGGGAACGAAAAGAAGGTTCCTAGGACAAGCGCGCGGCGACGGAGTTTGAGTGAGTGCTTGCTTTACCTGCCTCTCAATTCCCCAGACAGTCAACCCGACAACACGCCCCTCAGGGAGAATCCCCTCGGGGTCAGTGGAGGCTACTGAAGAACTGAAGAGACGAGACAAAGCATCAGGCTTGGTGTTCTTAGAGCCCGGACGATAAGAAATCACGAACTCGAAACGAGCGAAAAACAGCGCCCAACGCGCCTGACGCGCATTAAGTCGTTTGGCAGAACGGATGTACTCAAGGTTCCTATGGTCAGTCCAAACGACAAAAGGAACGGTCGCCCCCTCCAACCACTGTCGCCATTCGCCTAGGGCTAACCGGATGGCGAGCAGTTCGCGGTTACCCACATCATAGTTACGTTCCGACGGCGACAGGCGATGAGAAAAATACGCGCATGGGTGGACCTTGTCGTCAGAGAGGGAGCGCTGAGAAAGGATGGCTCCCACTCCCACCTCTGACGCGTCAACCTCGACAACGAACTGTCTAGAGACGTCAGGTGTAACAAGGATAGGAGCGGATGTAAAACGATTCTTGAGGAGATCAAAAGCTCCCTGGGCGGAAACGGACCACTTAAAGCACGTCTTGACAGAAGTAAGGGCTGTGAGAGGAGCTGCCACCTGACCGAAATTACGGATGAAACGACGATAGAAGTTCGCGAAGCCGAGAAAGCGCTGCAGCTCGACGCGTGACTTAGGGACGGGCCAATCAATGACAGCTTGGACCTTAGCGGGATCCATCTTAATGCCTTCAGCGGAAATAACAGAACCGAGAAATGTGACGGAGGAGGCATGAAAAGTGCACTTCTCAGCCTTCACAAAAAGACAATTCTCTAAAAGGCGCTGGAGGACACGTCGAACGTGCTGAACATGAATCTGGAGTGACGGTGAAAAAATCAGGATATCGTCAAGGTAAACGAAAACAAAGATGTTCAGCATGTCTCTCAGGACATCATTGACTAATGCCTGAAAGACAGCTGGAGCGTTAGCGAGGCCGAAAGGAAGAACCCGGTATTCAAAGTGCCCTAACGGAGTGTTAAACGCCGTCTTCCACTCGTCCCCCTCCCTGATGCGCACGAGATGGTAAGCGTTACGAAGGTCCAACTTAGTGAAAAACCTGGCTCCCTGCAGGATCTCGAAGGCTGAAGACATAAGAGGAAGCGGATAACGATTCTTCACTGTTATGTCATTCAGCCCTCGATAATCTATGCAGGGGCGCAGAGACCCGTCCTTCTTCTTGACAAAAAAAAACCCCGCTCCGGCGGGAGAGGAGGAGGGGACTATGGTACCGGCGTCAAGAGCTACAGACAAATAATCTTCGAGAGCCTTACGTTCGGGAGCCGACAGAGAGTATAGTCTACCCCGGGGGGGGGTGGTTCCCGGAAGGAGATCAATACTACAATCATACGACCGGTGTGGAGGAAGAGAGGTGGCCCTGGACCGACTGAACACCGTGCGCAGATCGTGATATTCCTCCGGCACCCCTGTCAAATCACCAGGCTCCTCCTGTGAAGAAGAGACAGAGGAAACAGGAGGGATAGCAGACATTAAACATTTCACATGACAAGAGACGTTCCAGGAGAGGATAGAATTACTAGACCAATTAATGGAAGGATTATGACAAACTAGCCAGGGATGGCCCAAAACAACAGGTGTAAAAGGTGAACGAAAAATTAAAAAAGAAATGGTTTCACTATGATTACCAGAAACAGTGAGGGTTAAAGGTAGCGTCTCACGCTGAATCCTGGGGAGAGGACTACCATCCAGGGCGAACAAGGCCGTGGGCTCCTTTAACTGTCTGAGAGGAATGTCATGTTCCCGAGCCCAGGTCTCGTCCATAAAACAGCCCTCCGCCCCAGAGTCTATTAAGGCACTGCAGGAAGCTGACGAACCGGTCCAGCGTAGATGGACCGACAAGGTAGTGCAGGATCTTGAAGGAGAGACAGGAGTAGTAGCGCTCACCAGTAGCCCTCCGCTTACTGACGAGCTCTGGCCTTTTACTGGACATGAAGTGACAAAATGACCAGCGGAACCGCAATAGAGACAGAGGCGGTTGGTGATTCTCCGTTCCCTCTCCTTAGTCGAGATGCGGATACCTCCCAGCTGCATGGGCTCAGCACCCGAGCCGGCAGAGGAAGATGGTAGTGATGCGGAGAGGGAGGCGACGGAGAGCGCGAGCTCCTTTCCACGAGCTCGGTGACGAAGATCAACCCGTCGCTCAATGCGAATAGCGAGTTCAATCAAGGAATCCACGCTGGAAGGAACCTCCCGGGAGAGAATCTCATCCTTTACCTCTGCGCGGAAACCCTCCAGAAGACGAGCGAGCAAGGCCGGCTCGTTCCAGCCACTGGAGACAGCAAGAGTGCGAAACTCAATAGAGTAGTCTGTTATGGATCGATTGCCTTGACATAGGGAAGACAGGGCCCTGGAAGCCTCCTCCCCAAAAACAGATCGATCAAAAACCCGTATCATCTCCTCCTTAAAGTCTTGATACTGGTTAGTACACTCAGCCCTTGCCTCCCAGATTGCCGTGCCCCACTCACGAGCCCGTCCAATAAGGAGAGATATGACGTAGGCGACACGAGCAGTGCTCCTGGAGTAAGTGTTGGGCTGGAGAGAAAACACAATATCACACTGGGTGAGGAACGAGCGGCATTCAGTGGGCTCCCCAGAGTAACACGGCGGGTTATTGATTCTGGGCTCCGGAGATTCGAAAGCCCTGGAAGTGGCCGGTGGATCGAGGCGGAGATGGTGAACCTGTTCTGTGAGGTTGGAGACTTGGGTGGCCAGGGTCTCAACGGCATGTCGAGCAGCAGACAATTCCTGCTTGTGTCTGCCTAGCATCGCTCCCTGGATCTCGACGGCTGAGTGGAGAGGATCCGAAGTCGCTGGGTCCATTCTTGGTCGGATTCTTCTGTTATGGTGAGTGAATGAGGACCCAAAAGCGAATCAACTTAAACAGAGCTTCTTTAATTACCAAACATAGGTAGGCTCAGATGGACCGGCAGATTCCGACAGGACAGGACAAGGTTACAGCAAACATGACGGCAGTCTGGTTCAGGCATGAATGACACAAACAAACAAGAATCCGACAAGGACAGGAGCAGAAACAGAGAGAGATATAGGGACCTAATCAGAGGGAAAAAGGGAACAGGTGGGGAACGGGGTGAATGGGTAGTTAGAGGAGACAAGGGACAGCTGGGGGAAAGCGGGGGAGAAAAGGTAACCTAACACGACCAGCAGAGGGAGACAGGGTGAAGGGAAAGGACAGAGACAAGACAACATGACACTATCAGCAAAGGGTGTTGCTGAAATAGTTGAATCCACTATTTGAAGTGGTTTTCCACATGTTTTGTATATATAGTGTATGTTACTGACAGATAAGTCTCTCTCAATGACATTATTGTAAGACTTTACTGTCACGCCTTTCATTTGGTATGACCTTGAAAACTGGAAACATATTTATGCGCAAAGGAAGATTAAAAAACATTTGATAGATCTCTCCTGTCATTCAATCAACTACAAGAGAGATTTGAATGATCCAAGGCCGATTTCTTTATGTTCTTACAACTCTTACTCAATCTTACTCAATCGCTGCAACCGAATCTGGATGAACCCAAGGCATCTAGCATGGAAAAAATACTGAAAGAAGCTGCTACGCCAAAGAAGTTGATATTAAGGGTTGATTGAAACTCTACCTGATGGCTCAGAACCTAAATGGAACAAATGAGAAACCGATCTAAAGGAAGAAACTGAGGAGATCCATTGGTCACAGAGAAGTGAAAATGTTCATACCGGCTCCTACAACCTAAGACATAAACTACTGCAATTTAAGATAATTCATAGGACTTACTGCACTCCTGCCAGAATGCATGTTATGCTGAAGATGCAAAAAGCACAAAGGAACCCTATTACATATGCTGTGTTCCTGTGATAAACTGACACCATTTTGGGATAATGTCTGCGCTGTCATTTCATTGTGTTTCCACGATTATGTCTTCTGGGAAATGTAAATATTGGTGATCAATATCAGAGAATGTTTTGTAATATAGGTCTAACGGCTGCAAACAAATATATAGCCATCAATTGGAAAGCCTCATATCCACCCACAATAACAACCTGGAGAACTGAACTATCTAGCTACATCCCATTAGACTATATATTATAAATCAGACATTAACCAGACTTATTTGACAGAATTTGGAGACCGTATGTTGACCATCTTAGAGAATGTGCTGTGTAGTGGGCGTTTTTGTTGTTGTTGTTTCTGTTTGTGAATGTCAGTTTGGCACGTACTCGCACACTGGAGAATAGAGCCACTGGAACTTCCCTACTCTTTGCCCGATGAGTCACCAGAATTGAGGGGGATTGTGCACAAATTCAAATAATCATTTGTCCTATTTAAACAAGGGCATTTCCATCTAAAAGGACCCATGAGCACCAACATGTGAAGTTCAAAGGAGCATATCAAATTGGATGTCAAATTGTATTTTATTTAAACTTGATTTAACTAGGCAAGTCAGTTAAGAACAAATTCTTATTTACAATGACGGCCTACTGGGGAACAGTGGGTTAACTGCCTTGTTCAGGGGCAGAATGGCCGATGTTAACCATGCCAGCTCGGAGACTCGATCCAGCAACCTTTCGGTTACTGGCTCAACACCAAATTCAGCTAAGAGTATATATTTTTGAGAAATGAAGGCATTGATACTGTATATTTTTGAGAAATGAAGGCATTGATACTGTATATTTTTGAGAAATGAAGGCATTGATACAGTATATTTTTGAGAAATGAAGGCATTGATACTGTATATGTTTGAGAAATGAAGGCATTGATACTGTATATTTTTGAGAAATGAAGGCATTGATACTGTATATTTTTGAGAAATGAAGGCATTGATACTGTATATTTTTCAACCATTTAACATCTTACAAATTAGGCTGATTTGTGGATAAACAGATGGAAAAGGGGTCTTAGGAAACATCTTCCAGAAAAAAGTCTTAAAAGGTATCAGAAATACATCAAAACACAATCATGTTGATGTAAAGACCCCTGCCAACTAATAACAACACTTATATTTAGTTTTGTAGAAATGATTTACCTTCTCCAAGTTTAATAAATATGTCCTCCTCTACCTCATGAGGAGGGAGGATAATGAAAGTTCACACAAGTAACAAGTAATGGTAGACCTACAATAAATTATTGTGATTTCACGTACATCAAATTTATTTATGAATTATTAAGTGATTAAAACTGGTAATCAGATGGTACTACTATTGTACATTATGATAGTCAGTTTAGATAACACATTAGCATTTATTTTTCATTATTTTTTATTTTTTTTATGTAAAAGGAATACCATTGTTTGCCAACTGAATGACCCCAAAAAAATCTGTAACGGAATTACTACAGCTGAATTGGCTACAATGGGAAATCATAATCCACAGTTGGGCCACCTGCTACTGTCCTCCCTTCCACTGACATACTGTTATGTGCAGCTGATAACTGATTTCTTTCTCTTTCTGTCATCAGGTGGTCAAAGCAAGAGTGTTAAAACAGTCTGGACAACCCCTCCCAGTTAATGTAATCTCTCCTAGATCTTACTGACACCTACCCATGAGCCCCCTCTCTTTCCATTTACTTTAACCAGCATCCTCACCTACAAAGCAGCGACCGACACCAGTCGTAGTTGAAATTTGGTCAGTTCACCCTGGCCTTAACTTTAACATCCACAGACGACTGGACTAAATCTGAACCTGTCATAGACGCATGTTTCACAAGTTTGGATAGGATAGTAGAATACAGTACATTAAAGGTCTTCACGGGTCTGACAGACATGAAATTCAGACTTTTGTCTCGCATCTGGGTCGGGTCTGATATCGTTGCCACGAGTCTCGGGTATTTGCAATTTCAATTGATTTACCGACTGGACCCAATTGGACCCGTCCTCTGATAATTTTAAGTGTGTGAGTCGATGAGAACTGTGTGAGCTTGTTATCTGTGTCAGCCAATTGCAACTCTATAAAACGTATAGCCTATGTCCAGCTGAAACTAGTTCCGGCTGCTCACATCAGGGGCGCCTGCTGCCGAGGAGAAAGAGAGCAAGTGAAAGGAGCATTGGCCTAGGCTACTGTTGGTGGTTAAGATATAGGCCTTTTTCATTGGTGTAAATCAACAGTTAGAGGAGAAAGTGTCATGTTGTGTCTTGTCTCTGTCCTTTCCCTTCACCCTGTCTCCCTCTGCTGGTCGTTGTTAGGTTACCTTTTCTCCCCCGCTTTCCCCCAGCTGTTCCTTGTCTCCTCTAACTACCCATTCACCCCGTTTCCCACCTGTTCCCTTTTTCCCTCTGATTAGGTCCCTATATCTCTCTCTGTTTCTGTTCCTGTCCTTGTCGGATTCTTGTTTGTTGTGTTTCATGCCTGAGCCAGACTATCGTCATGTTTGCTGTAACCTTGTCCTGTCCTGTCGGAATCTGCCGGTCTATCTGAGCCTACCTATGTTTGGTTATTAAAGAAGCTCTGTTTAAGTTAGTTCGCTTTTGGGTCCTCATTCACTCACCATAACAGAAGAATCCGACCAAGAATGGACCCAGCGACTTCGGATCCTCTCCACTCAGCCGTCGGGATCCAGGGAGCGATGCTAGGCAGACACGAGCAGGAAGTGTCTGCTGCTCGACATGCCGTTGAGACCCTGGCCACCCAAGTCTCCAACCTCACAGAACAGGTTCACCATCTCCGCCTCGATCCACCGGCCACTTCCAGGGCTTTCGAATCTCCGGAGCCCAGAATCAATAACCCGCCGTGTTACTCTGGGGAGCCCACTGAATGCCGCTCGTTCCTCACCCAGTGTGATATTGTGTTTTCTCTCCAGCCCAACACTTACTCCAGGAGCACTGCTCGTGTCGCCTACGTCATATCTCTCCTTATTGGACGGGCTCGTGAGTGGGGCACGGCAATCTGGGAGGCAAGGGCTGAGTGTACTAACCAGTATCAGGACTTTAAGGAGGAGATGATACGGGTTTTTGATCGATCTGTTTTTGGGGAGGAGGCTTCCAGGGCCCTGTCTTCCCTATGTCAAGGCAATCGATCCATAACAGACTACTCTATTGAGTTTCGCACTCTTGCTGTCTCCAGTGGCTGGAACGAGCCGGCCTTGCTCGCTCGTCTTCTGGAGGGTTTCCGCGCAGAGGTAAAGGATGAGATTCTCTCCCGGGAGGTTCCTTCCAGCGTGGATTCCTTGATTGAACTCGCTATTCGCATTGAGCGACGGGTTGATCTTCGTCACCGAGCTCGTGGAAAGGAGCTCGCGCTCTCCGTCGCCTCCCTCTCCGCATCACTACCATCTTCCTCTGCCGGCTCGGGTGCTGAGCCCATGCAGCTGGGAGGTATCCGCATCTCGACTAAGGAGAGGGAACGGAGAATCACCAACCGCCTCTGTCTCTATTGCGGTTCCGCTGGTCATTTTGTCACTTCATGTCCAGTAAAAGGCCAGAGCTCGTCAGTAAGCGGAGGGCTACTGGTGAGCGCTACTACTCCTGTCTCTCCTTCAAGATCCTGCACTACCTTGTCGGTCCATCTACGCTGGACCGGTTCGTCAGCTTCCTGCAGTGCCTTAATAGACTCTGGGGCGGAGGGCTGTTTTATGGACGAGACCTGGGCTCGGGAACATGACATTCCTCTCAGACAGTTAAAGGAGCCCACGGCCTTGTTCGCCCTGGATGGTAGTCCTCTCCCCAGGATTCAGCGTGAGACGCTACCTTTAACCCTCACTGTTTCTGGTAATCATAGTGAAACCATTTCTTTTTTAATTTTTCGTTCACCTTTTACACCTGTTGTTTTGGGCCATCCCTGGCTAGTTTGTCATAATCCTTCCATTAATTGGTCTAGTAATTCTATCCTCTCCTGGAACGTCTCTTGTCATGTGAAATGTTTAATGTCTGCTATCCCTCCTGTTTCCTCTGTCTCTTCTTCACAGGAGGAGCCTGGTGATTTGACAGGGGTGCCGGAGGAATATCACGATCTGCGCACGGTGTTCAGTCGGTCCAGGGCCACCTCTCTTCCTCCACACCGGTCGTATGATTGTAGTATTGATCTCCTTCCGGGAACCACCCCCCCCCGGGGTAGACTATACTCTCTGTCGGCTCCCGAACGTAAGGCTCTCGAAGATTATTTGTCTGTAGCTCTTGACGCCGGTACCATAGTCCCCTCCTCCTCTCCCGCCGGAGCGGGGTTTTTTTTTGTCAAGAAGAAGGACGGGTCTCTGCGCCCCTGCATAGATTATCGAGGGCTGAATGACATAACAGTGAAGAATCGTTATCCGCTTCCTCTTATGTCTTCAGCCTTCGAGATCCTGCAGGGAGCCAGGTTTTTCACTAAGTTGGACCTTCGTAACGCTTACCATCTCGTGCGCATCAGGGAGGGGGACGAGTGGAAGACGGCGTTTAACACTCCGTTAGGGCACTTTGAATACCGGGTTCTTCCTTTCGGCCTCGCTAACGCTCCAGCTGTCTTTCAGGCATTAGTCAATGATGTCCTGAGAGACATGCTGAACATCTTTGTTTTCGTTTACCTTGACGATATCCTGATTTTTTCACCGTCACTCCAGATTCATGTTCAGCACGTTCGACGTGTCCTCCAGCGCCTTTTAGAGAATTGTCTTTTTGTGAAGGCTGAGAAGTGCACTTTTCATGCCTCCTCCATCACATTTCTCGGTTCTGTTATTTCCGCTGAAGGCATTAAGATGGATCCCGCTAAGGTCCAAGCTGTCATTGATTGGCCCGTCCCTAAGTCACGCGTCGAGCTGCAGCGCTTTCTCGGCTTCGCGAACTTCTATCGTCGTTTCATCCGTAATTTCGGTCAGGTGGCAGCTCCTCTCACAGCCCTTACTTCTGTCAAGACGTGCTTTAAGTGGTCCGTTTCCGCCCAGGGAGCTTTTGATCTCCTCAAGAATCGTTTTACATCCGCTCCTATCCTTGTTACACCTGACGTCTCTAGACAGTTCGTTGTCGAGGTTGACGCGTCAGAGGTGGGCGTGGGAGCCATCCTTTCTCAGCGCTCCCTCTCTGACGACAAGGTCCACCCATGCGCGTATTTTTCTCATCGCCTGTCGCCGTCGGAACGTAACTATGATGTGGGTAACCGCGAACTGCTCGCCATCCGGTTAGCCCTAGGCGAATGGCGACAGTGGTTGGAGGGGGCGACCGTTCCTTTTGTCGTTTGGACTGACCATAGGAACCTTGAGTACATCCGTTCTGCCAAACGACTTAATGCGCGTCAGGCGCGTTGGGCGCTGTTTTTTGCTCGTTTCGAGTTCGTGATTTCTTATCGTCCGGGCTCTAAGAACACCAAGCCTGATGCTTTGTCTCGTCTCTTCAGTTCTTCAGTAGCCTCCACTGACCCCGAGGGGATTCTCCCTGAGGGGCGTGTTGTCGGGTTGACTGTCTGGGGAATTGAGAGGCAGGTAAAACAAGCGCTCACTCACACTCCGTCGCCGCGCGCTTGTCCTAGGAACCTTCTTTTCGTTCCCGTTCCTACTCGTCTGGCCGTTCTTCAGTGGGCTCACTCTGCCAAGTTAGCCGGCCACCCTGGCGTTCGGGGTACGCTTGCTTCCATTCGCCAGCGTTTTTGGTGGCCCACCCGGGAGCATGACACGCGTCGTTTCGTGGCTGCTTGTTCGGTCTGCGCGCAGACTAAGTCCGGTAACTCTCCTCCTGCCGGCCGTCTCAGGCCGCTTCCTATTCCCTCTCGACCGTGGTCTCACATCGCCTTAGATTTTGTCACCGGACTGCCTTCGTCAGCGGGGAAGACTGTTATTCTTACGGTTGTCGATAGGTTCTCTAAGGCGGCTCATTTCATTCCCCTTGCTAAGCTTCCTTCTGCTAAAGAGACGGCACAAATCATCATCGAGAATGTTTTCAGAATTCATGGCCTTCCGTCAGACGTCGTTTCGGACAGAGGTCCGCAATTCACGTCTCAATTTTGGAGGGAGTTTTGCCGTTTGATTGGGGCTTCCGTCAGTCTCTCTTCCGGCTTTCACCCCCAGTCTAACGGTCAAGCAGAACGGGCCAATCAGACTATTGGTCGCATCTTACGCAGTCTTTCTTTTCGTAACCCTGCGTCTTGGTCAGAACAGCTCCCCTGGGCAGAATACGCCCACAACTCGCTTCCTTCGTCTGCGACCGGGCTATCTCCTTTTCAGAGTAGCCTCGGGTACCAGCCTCCGCTGTTCTCATCTCAGTTCGCCGAGTCCAGCGTCCCCTCCGCTCAGGCTTTTGTCCAACGTTGCGAGCGCACCTGGAAGAGGGTCAGGTCTGCACTTTGCCGTTATAGGACGCAGACTGTGAGGGCTGCTAATAAGCGTAGAACTAAGAGTCCTAGATATTGTCGCGGTCAGAGAGTTTGGCTCTCCACTCAGAACCTTCCCCTTAAGACGGCTTCTCGCAAGTTGACCCCGCGGTTCATTGGTCCGTTCCGTATTTCTCGGGTCATTAATCCTGTCGCAGTTCGACTTCTTCTTCCGCGATACCTTCGTCGCGTCCACCCGGTCTTCCATGTCTCCTGCATCAAGCCCATCCTTCGCGCCCCCGCTCGTCTTCCCCCCCCCCCCCCCATCCTTGTCGAGGGCGCACCCATCTACAGGGTCCGTAGAATTTTGGACATGCGTCCTCGGGGCCGTGGTCACCAGTACCTCGTAGATTGGGAGGGGTACGGTCCTGAGGAGAGGAGTTGGGTCCCCTCTCGGGACGTGCTGGACCGTGCGCTGATCGAGGATTTCCTCCGTTGCCGCCAGGTTTCCTCCTCGAGTGCGCCAGGAGGCGCTCGGTGAGTGGGGGGGTACTGTCATGTTGTGTCTTGTCTCTGTCCTTTCCCTTCACCCTGTCTCCCTCTGCTGGTCGTTGTTAGGTTACCTTTTCTCCCCCGCTTTCCCCCAGCTGTTCCTTGTCTCCTCTAACTACCCATTCACCCCGTTTCCCACCTGTTCCCTTTTTCCCTCTGATTAGGTCCCTATATCTCTCTCTGTTTCTGTTCCTGTCCTTGTCGGATTCTTGTTTGTTGTGTTTCATGCCTGAGCCAGACTATCGTCATGTTTGCTGTAACCTTGTCCTGTCCTGTCGGAATCTGCCGGTCTATCTGAGCCTACCTATGTTTGGTTATTAAAGAAGCTCTGTTTAAGTTAGTTCGCTTTTGGGTCCTCATTCACTCACCATAACAGAAAGAGTATAGTGAAAGGAGCATTGGCCTAGGCTACTGTTGATTGTTAAGATATAGGCCTTTTTCATTGGTGTACATCAACAGTTAGAGGAGAAAGAGTATAGTGAAAGGAGCATTGGCCTAGGCTACTGTTGATTGTTAAGATATAGGCCTTTTTCATTGGTGTAAATCAACAGTTAGAGGAGAAAGAGTATAGTGAAAGGAGCATTGGCCTAGGCTACTGTTGATTGTTAAGATATAGGCCTTTTTCATTGGTGTAAATCAACAGTTAGAGGAGAAAGAGTATAGTGAAAAGAAGACTACAAGGAGAATGGACATGTAGTGGACAAAGATGAAATAAAACACTTTTTAAAAATATAAAGAACTGTTTTAAATTCTTAAATAGGCCTTCGATAATAATAATAATAATAATAATGATAAAACAAATGATAGATGAGAGGAAGTTGGCGCGGCCATATGGACTGTACAATACAGTACATTACAGTAAAGAAAAGTATAAAGTATAGTACAGTAGAGTACAATATATTACTTTACTGAACTCTAGTGTACTCTACTGCACTCTACCCTAATCTGCTCTGCTGTGCTTTGCTGTGCTGTGGTGTATTGTAATGCACTGTACTTTCTGCTGTGCTGTGGTGTATTGTAATGCACTGTACTCTACTGTGCTCTGCTGTGCTGTGGTGTATTGTAATGTACTGTACTCTACTGTGCTCTGCTGTGCTGTGCTGTGCTGTGGTGTATTGTTATGCACTGTACTCTACTGTGCTGTGCTGTGCTGTGGTGTATTGTAATGTACTGTACTCTACTGTGCTCTGCTGTGCTGTGCTGTGCTGTGGTGTATTGTTATGCACTGTACTCTACTGTGCTCTGCTCTGCTGTGCTGTGCTGTGGTGTATTGTAATGCACTGTACTCAACTGTGCTGTGCTGTGCTGTGCTGCTCTGTGATGTCCAAACTTGTGAAACATGAAGAGAATGACATTCATATCCATAATTATGCATTTCTGTGTAGTACAGATCAGAGACCCATGATGTAATTATATATCCGTATTCCATTACCGGGTGTAAATCCACTTCTCTTACTGTACTGTAGTTCAATAACCAAAATATATGTTTTTAAACTCAAGGTGACATGTCATAGCTGACAACCCAGTCTTTCTGCAGACATCTTTGAATCTTAATGTGGAGGCAATATTTTGGGAAAACGTGGTCGCATAAAAACCTGAGGGAGATTTTAACGTTTTTCTGTTGCATCGGCACAGTTCTTCCACTTCTATTCATTTTTTGTGCTTAGAGTTGTATGCTTTGTTCAACTTTGAAATGAATGCTTTTTGTTTGGCCTATATTTTAAAGTGAAAAAACAACGCCTAATTCTGTTTCAGTGGAATTGCCCACAACACACCCACCAGGACACACCTTTGCTTGGCAAAATAAATAACCATACATGTACCCATATTCTTTTTTGGGGATATTATTTTGGTTTTGTTTGGTCAGTAAAGCCCAAGTCCTAGAAATCATGCAATACTTTTGAGCTTTTTACAGCACCATAGGCACGATGCTCTCAAGTGGACACAGAAAGCAAATAAGTAATGTTGAAAGTCAGATGTATGTTTCATAACACATGATTGGCTATACAGAGAATATCTCTTGGTTTACTGAAATTATATTTTGCTCCAGGAAATGTGTAATTCAGATTTTAAACTGCACGGTTATGAGGGACATCAAGGTGTGAGGGATGGAGAGTCAAGGATACCATATAAAGTACATGTGAAATACAAGACATGTTATACTATCACATATCTTTAATATAAAGTTATGATCTTGAGTGATGGTCATTAATATAAAACTACTGATCTTATTTATCTTACTAATGACTTGAGAGATAAGCAATTTAGACTTTCACAGTAAATCATACATTGGTGTCAATCAACTTTCTGGGTTTTTCAGTATTAATAATCAGAACTGGCCTGAAGATTTATGAATAGTTGTCGTTTCAATATTGACGGTTCTTTCTGGCAGTATTGTTTATTCAGAGTAAGTGTTTTCTGTTCGGTGAGTTTTTGGCTGAGAGAAAATTCTCGAAGTCCCTGGCATAGTCCGTGTCTACACTGAATAACATTGATGTTGACGTTAAAATAATACCAAGTGCCGATGAATATATATCCAAAACATATTAAAAAGACCCCAAAATGTTCCCAAATTTTTATATCAGAGCTAAACATTAATGTTAGGCGTAAAGATGTCAGTTCATTGATGCTGGTGAAATTAATGGGAGGCGGAGAGGACAGAAACGTCCGGAGGGAACAGTGTGTGCAGACACCCAAGTTCGCCTCTCTCACCGGCCCCCTCCAAAATGGTTCCGTTTTCACAGGTAACTCAATCTGTTATTTAACTGGGCTCTGTTTACACTAGAACTGCCAAACTTAAAAATGTCTGAAGTTCAGGAATGAGACAGAACTAACTCTAGTGAGCCTTGTTGCTCAAAAAACCCAGACTAAAACTAGCTGCACTCTGCCTGCAATTCCCACTCCCCCACCCCACATCACTTTTACCATCACCCTGCCATGTCCACCTTTCCACCCTCAGGGATTTAACTCTTTAAGAAACAACTGACTGGTAATCGGATGATACTACCATTGTACATTATGGTAGTCAGTTTAGATAAAATTGTGTGCCAAACTGTGTCCGTAAATTGAGAATACTTGCATTCTTGCAGTGCAAAAATAATACTATTTTTGACTTATCAGAAGCCCAGTATCCAGGATTGAGGGAACAGGGTCCTGAGTTTTAGTAACTAACTACAGTTTGATTCATGGTACTCTTAGTCTTAGCTCAATACCAACGCACCCATGGTGATTGTGGAAGAGTCTGGGGGATAGTTCATGACCCCAAGACAAACTACCAGTAACTCCCAATCACGGCCGGTTGTGATACAGCCTGGAGTCAAACCAGGGTCTGTAGTGACGCTTCTAGCACTGAGATGCAGTGACTTAGACCTTGGTGTCACTCGGGAGCCCAGATGCCTTGCAAGAACTACCATCTGTCTCCTAGTTGATTGACTTCTATGACTAACCCTTTCTGGAAGCTATTTCAATAGCCAGTTAAACAGATATGAGTCATCATTGAGATGATGCGAGACCAGAATCAGAGAGACGGGAAGTTCATTACAGGGTTATTAATGGAAGAATCCATAGGCATTGTTGCATAAGGTTATTCTTGATGAGTACATCAACCAGCCACCACTGACTCAGTAGAAAAAAAATTAAACACTAATACTGAAATCACTTTACCACAAAGACATCAGATACCACGACAACAACAGGTTGTGCTACCAGAATATTAAATTGTGTTAATTTCTGTAACAGGCAGAACTGTGGTAAAAGACAGAAAGCTTAAATACAAATGTTTGTTTTGTCTGCAAGTGGGAGCTTTGGGACCAAAGGCTTGGCACATCTTTCAGTGTGACCGTTGCTTCCACAGGTCTGTATTGTTAAGCGTTGGCGTCTGCTAGCTCGTCAATTTGCACGTCGGTCCAACAAACAAACGAGCAATGCAGCTGCCAGTGTGAGCAGCGTTAGCCCCCTCACAGCCTTGCTCAATGGAGTGACTACCTCGTGTGGCAAAGGTAAACCCTGAAACAATAATAACCTGTTGATTCTTTATTTAGACAAGGTATATGGGCCTAAGCCTAAACTAAGTACCCTCCAGCCAAAGTTACATTTCTGAGCTGTATAAATGATGTCCGCAATCAATCATGGGCCCTGTATCCAGGAGTCTTGGCTGTGTTAAATACAGTATAGTAAGAACGTGGGAGGTGTATTTCAGTAACCTCAATCACCTAAGTAATCGATGGGCTTATTCAGAAGGCTTTCTAATTATACTTTCACTGTCAGATTAACAAACCTACTAAACTGGAAAGAATCTTATTCTTACCCCATTATTTTACACACAATGTCAATCCTATAATTAACTTGAGATAGAATTGAAAGGTAAAACAAAAACACATCTTTAGCTCTTGAAACCAGACACTGTGAGGTGTGATATAGAACTGGCTTGTTTCTAGTAGTCTGCCTGTGATTGCTTAAGTGGATGGGTGGGAGGGGCTCTGGGTTCTGTGTGGTTGGGGGAGTTCGCACAAAAGGTCCATTCAGGTGGCTGAGTGTATTTCAGTGGCACTGCTGTCAGATTATAGACAGGAAACAGTTAAGATAAAACTGTATGAATAGTCTGACTATAAAGCCAAAGGGGGAGGAGAGAGAGAGTGAGAGAGAGTGTGAGAGAGAGAGTACTTTAACCATTTGTACATTGTTACAAAACTGTATATATATATTATGACATTTGTAATGTCTTTATTGTTTTGAAACTTCTGTATGTGTAATGTTTACTGTTAATTTTTATTGTTTATTTCACTTTTGTATATTATCTACCTCACTAGCTTTGGCAATGTTAACATGTGTTTCCCATGCCAATGAAGCCCTTTGAATTGACAAATTGAATTGAGAGAGAGAGAGAGAGAGAGAGAGAGAGAGAGAGAGAGAGAGAGAGAGAGAGAGAGAGAGAGAGAGAGAGAGAGAGAGAGAGAGAGAGAGAGAGAGAGAGAGAGAGAGAGAGAGAAAGAGAGCGCTCCAGGGAACTACAGAGTGATAAATCCCCATCTTATTTTAACAATGGGCCAAAAGCTGTTTTCCTGATAATGGCGTAAACTTAAATTAAACTTTATCCAACTGACCAGGAATGGAAAAATAATCACAAATTTATACCCCAAAATGTTTTGATATATTTCTCACTAGGTATTTGACTCCATGTCCAGACAAATGTTTGCTTCTGCTGGGGACATCATGTACAATGCCTTCAGAAATGATTCATACCACTTGACTTATTCCACATTTTGTGGTGTTACAGCCTGAATTCAAAATGAATTAAATAGATTTTTTCTCTCACCCATCTACACACAATACCCCGTAATGACAAAGTGAAAATATGTTTTAGAAATGTTTGCAAATATATTGAAAATTAAATGCAGATAGATCTCATTCACATAAGTATTCACACCCCTGAGTCAATACATGTTAGAACCACCTTACAGTTGTGACTCTTTCTGGGTAAGTGTGTAAGAGTTTTCCAACAGCTGGACTATACAATATTTTTTACCTATGCAAGTCAGTTAACAACAAATTCTTATTTACAATGACAGCCTACCAGGGAAGAGTGGGTTAACTGCCTTGTTCAGGGGCAGAACAACAGAATTTTACCTTATCAGCTCAGGTATTCGATCCAGCAACCTTCCGGTTACTGGCCCAATGCTCTACCCACTAGTCTACCTGCCGCCCCTATATTATTACATTATTATTTTCAAAATTCTTCATGCTCTGTCAAATTGGTTGTTAATCATTATCATGGATTATCAAGCAGATTTAAGTCACAACTGTAACTTGGCCACTCAAGAACCTTCACAGTCTTCTTGGTAAGCGACTCCATTGTAGATTTGGCCTTGTGTTTTAACTCCCCAGTCTGTAACAATTAAAAGCATAACTATAACATGATGCAGCTACCTCTATAATTAAAAATATGCAGAGTGGTACTCAGTAATGTGTTGTATTGATTTGCCCCAAACAATACAATATGTATTCAGGACAGAAAGTCAGTATTACTTTAGTGCCTTGTTGCAAACAGGATGCATGTTTTGGAATATTTTTATTCTGTTAATAATGTTAGTATTGTGGAGTAAACTACAATGTTGTTGATCCATCCTCCGTTTTGTCATATCACAGCCATTACACTATGTAATTGTTTTAAAGTCACCATTGGCCTCATGTTGAAATCCCTGAGCGGTTTCCTTCCTCTCCGGCAACTGAGTTAGGAAGGACACCTGTATCTTTGTAGTTACTGGGTGTATTGATACACCATCCAAAGTGTAATTAATAACTTCACCATGCTCAAATGAATATTCAATGCATCTACCATTAGGTGCCCTTCTTTGCAAGGCATTGGAAAACCTCCCTGGTCTTTGTGGTTGAATCTGTGTTTGAAATTCACTGCTCAACTGAGGAACCTTACAGATAATTATTGTATATGTGGGGTACAGAGATGAGGTAGTCATTCAAAAATCATGATAAACACAACAACAACAAAATGGTTGAATACTTATTGACTAAAGACTGTTAATGTTTACTGTTAATTTGTATTGTTTATTTTACTTTTGTTTACTATCTACTTCACTTGCTTCAGAAATGTTAACATGTGTTGTCCATGCCAATAAAGCCCTTAAATTGAATTGAGAGAGAGAGAGAGAGAGAGAGAGAGAGAGAGATGTTTTACTGATAAGAAGGAGGAGAGAAAGCAATATGTGTTCTTGGGGCAGCACACACTCAAATCCCAGCCTCATTTAAATGCTCAACTTCTCAGACTAATCCAGGGAAGATGCTGGGTAACTCAGCACAAATGGCAGCCACCATGATAATTTAGCAGAGCCCATGAGGCTTCCAAAAGTTCCAGTAACAGTTGTTTTCAAGGCCAGAGAAGAGGCATGCGTGGCAAGACTCAGTGCTAAGGGACAGCTTAAAGTTATCTGGAAAGCCTTGCGGCACACCATGTACAAACACTGGTCCCTTCCTCTCCAGCCATGCACAGCTTCATTTATCCATTTAGCTCATTCACCGGCGCAGCTCTCTATAAACTTTATAGTCTCTGTATACATCCTGGGGACCCATGCAAAAAAAATAGTGTTTTTCCAAAGAGAAAACCGCATAAAAAGCTTTAATAAAAGCTAAACAAAATTGGTTGATGGTCACCAGTGCGCTGTGAGGGGAACTTGAGGGGGCAGTAGGCTATGACTGGAACATGAAATAGCACTCAGGTATAATGTCTTCTTTTGTTTACACATTAGTCTCACTGGTTGAGATGTATAGTTAGAAACAGCTATCACTCTACTTGGTCTAAAAGCTCATGGATTCTTATGTCCTATCATTTGTTAAGAAGGCAAATACCGTCACTCTTATTTCAAGTGAGATAGATCAGATACAAACTATCCTTGGAGAAGCTGTTTCATCAGGTGATAGGAAGACCACCGTCTCAAATAAAACATCTATTCGTCACATGCTTTGCAAACAACAGGTGTGGACTAACAGGGAAATGCTTACGGGCCCTTCCCAACAATGCAGAGAGAAAGAAAGTAGTGAAATAATAGAAAAGTAAAACACATAATAATAGCAGTAATAATAATAGATACATAATGCATAATGATAACATGGCAATATACAAGGGCTACCAGTACTGAGTCTATGTGCAGGGGTACGAGGTAATTGAGGTAGATATGTACAGTACATACCATGCATTCGGGAAGTATTCAGACCCCTTGACATTTCCACATTTTGTAACGTTACAGCCTTATTCTAAAATTAATTAAATAGTTTTTTTACCCCTCATCAATCTACACACAATACCCCATAATGACAAAGCAAAGACAGGTTTTTAGACATAAAAAACAACAACAACTGAAATATAACATTTACATAAGTGTTCAGACCCTTTACTCAGTACTTTGTTGAAGCACCTTCGGCAGCGATTACAGAGTCTTCTTGGGTATGACGCTACAAGCTTGGCACACCTGTATTTGGGGAGTTTCTTCCATTCGTCTCTGCAGATCCTCTTAAGGAGAGACCAGCTATTTTCAGGTCTCTCCAGAGATGTTTGATCAGGTTCAAATCCGGGCTCTGGCTGGGCCACTCAAGATCATTCAGAGACTTGTCCCGAAGCCACTTTAGCACACATCTTCAGCTCTTATAACCAGACATTGTCAGGTGTGATATACAACTGGCTTGTTTCTTGTAGTCTGTCTGTGATTGCTTAAGTGTGTGTGTGTGTGGGGGGGGGGGGGGGGGCTCTGGGTTCTGTGTGGTTGGGGGAGTTCGCACAAAAGATCCATTCAGGTGGCTGAGTGTATTTCAGTGGCACTGTCAGATTATAGACAGGAAACAGTTAGATAAAACTGTATGAATAGTCTGACTATAAAGCCAAACGAAAGGGAGATCGAGAGAGAGAGAGAGACAGAGAGTGAGAGAGAGAGACAGAGAGTGAGAGAGAGAGACAGAGAGTGAGAGATCTCCAGGGAACTACAGAGTGATAAAACCCCATCTTATTTTAACAATGGGCTATAAACTGTTTTACTGATAATGGCATCAACTGCTTTAGAGGCACTTTAACTTAGATTAAACTTCAACCAACTGACCAGAAATGGAATAATAATCACACATGTATACCCCCCCAAAATGGAAGTATTTCTCCCTAGGTATTTGACACCTAGTCCAGACAAATGTTTGCTTCTGCTTGGACCATCATGTACAGTGCCTTCAGATATTATTAATACTCCTTGACTTATTGCACATTTTGTTGTGTTAGAGCCTGAATTCAAAATGGATTAAATAGATGTTTTTGTCACCCATCTACCCATCTACACACAATACCCCATAATGACAAAGCAAAAAAGGGTTTTATACATTTTTGTACATTTATAAAAAAAAACTATATTTAAATATCACATTTACATAAGTATTCAGACTCTTTACTCAGTACTTTCTTGTGTATGACGCTATAAGCTTGGCACGCCTGTATTTGGGGAGTTTCTCCCATTCTTCTCTGCAGATCTTCTCAAGCTCTGTCAGGTTGGATGGGGAGTATCGCTGCACAGCTATTTTCAGGTCTCTCCAGAGATGTTCGATCAGGTTCAAGTCCGGACTCTGGCTGGGCAACTCAAGAACATTCAGAGACTTGTCCCGAAGCCACTCCTGCATTGCCTTGGTTGTGTGCTTAGGGTCATTGTCCTGTTGGAAGGTGAACCAAGTCTGAGATCTGAGCACTCTGGAGCATGTTTTCATAAAGGATCTCTCTGTACTTTGCTCTGTTCCTCTTTCCCTCGATCCTAGTCTCCCAGTAGTCTCCCAGTGCCTGCCTCTGAAAAATGTCCCCACAGCATGATGTTGCTAACACTGTGCTTCACCGTATGGATGGTGCCAGGTTTCCTCCAGACGGGTAGCTTGGCCTTCAGGCCAAAGAGTTCAATCTTGGTTTCATCAGACCAGACAATCTTGTTTCTCATGATCTGAGAGTCCTTTATGTGCCTTTTGGCAAACTCCAAGTGGGCTGTCATGTGCCTTTTACTGAGGAGTGGCTTCCATCTGGCCACGCTACCATAAAGGCCTAATTGGTGTAGTGCTGCAGAGATGGTTGTCCTTCTGGAAAGTTCTCCCATCTACACAGAGGAACTCTGGAGCTCTGTTAGAGTGACCTTCGGGTTCTTAGTCACCTCCCTGACCAAGGCCCTTGTCCCCCGATTTCTCAGTTTGGCTGGGCAGCCAGCACTAGGGAGAGTCTTAGTGGTTCAAAACTTCTTCCATTTAAGAATGATGGAGGCCACTGTGTTCTTGGGGACCTTCAATCCTGCAGACATTTTTTGGTACCCTTCCCCAGATCTGTGCCTCGACACAATCCTGTCTCAGAGATCTACGGACAATTCCTTTGATTGTTTTTTGCTTTGACATGCACTGTCAACTGTGTGACCTTATATAGACCGTTGTGTGCCTTTCCAAATCATGTCCAATCAATTGAATTTACCACAGGTGGACTTCAATGAAGTTGAGGAAACATCTTAAGGATGATCAATGGAAACAGGATGCACCTGAGCTCAATTCGAGTCTCATAACAACGCGTCTGAATACTTATGTAAGTAAGGTATTTTTATATATATATATATTAGCAAACATTTCTAAAAACCTGTTTTCACTTTGTGATTATGTGGTATTCTGTGTAGATTAACGAGTAAAAAAAAATTGAATCAATTTTAGAATAAGACTGTAACGTAACAAAATGTGGAGCAGCAGCGTATGTGATGAGTCAAAAAAGTTAGTGCAAAAAGGGTCAATGCAGATAGCTATTTGGTTAACTATTTAACTAACTATTTAGCAGTCTTATGGCTTGGGGGTAGAAGCTGTTCAGGGTCCTTTTGGTCCTTTTGGTTCCTTTTGGTTCCAGAAATGGCATGTGCACTGTTTGCTGTGGTGTAGCAGAGACAACAATCTATGACTTGGTTGGCTGGAGTCTTTGACAGTTTTTAGGGCCTTCCTCTGACACTGCTTGGTATAGAGGTCCTGGATTGCAGGGAGCTTAGCTCAGTGATGTACTGGGTCATCCGCACTACACTCTGTATCGTTTTGCGGTCAGGTGGCAAGCAGTTGCCATACCAAGCGGTGATGCAGCCAGTCAAGATGCTCTCAATGGTGCAGCTGTAGAACTTTTTGAGGGGGAAGAAGTGTTGTCGTGCCCTCTCCACAACTTTGTTGGTGTGTTTGGACCATGATAGATCCTTGGTGATGTAGACACAGAGGAACTTGAAGCTCTCGACCCGCTCCACTACAGCCCTGTTAATGTGGATGGGGCGGCCCTCAGTTTCCTGTAGTCCACGATCAGCTCCTTTGTCTTGCTGACGTTGAGGGAGAGGTTCTTGTCCTGACACCACACTGCCAGGTCTCTGACCTCCTCCCTATAGGCTGTATCTTCATCGTCCGTGATCAGGCCTACCACCGTTGTGTCGTCTGCAAACGTAATGATGGTGTTGGAGTTGTGCGCGGCCACGCAGGTGTGGTTTAACAGGAAGTACAGGAGGGGACTAGGTACGTACCTCTGAGGGGCCCCCGTGTATTGTTGCCTACCCTCACTCCCTGGGGACATCCCTGGATCCCTCCAGGATCCAGTTCTAGAGGAAAGTGTTCAGAGTCCCAGGGTTCTTAACTTAGTGATGAGCTTGGAGAGCACTACGGTGTTGAATGCTGAGCTGTAGTCAATTAACAGCATTCTCACATATGTGTTCCTTTTGTCAAAGTGGGAAAGGGCAGTGTGGAGTGCAATAGCGATTGCGTCATCTGTGGATCTGTCTCACCCTCCCTCTCTCTCTCTGTTTCTCGCTCCCTCTTCCTCAAACTGGACTTTGAAAAACACCTTTCAAAATGAGTCATCCAATGTAATCATACTCTACATGAACAGAATTAACCAAATCTGGCTTAGGGCTTCCAAAATGCCAGAAATGACCCTAATGGTGCCACTTTAAAATAAATCTAAATGTTCACCATCTGATAGGGTTAAGTGCCTTGCCCAAGGGCACATCTACAGATTTTTCACCAAGGCATCACTTGAATTTGAACCAGCAACCTTCCGAATACTGGCCAAAGGCTCTCAACTGCTAGGATACCTGCCTCCCCGTTTCTACTAGAAAAGACCCAACCACAGCTGCCTGAGAACACTCCAAGTTTCAAAGAGTCATAGAAGATTTTGAAAAACATTAAGGAGCCATTTTGAAAAAACAAAAAACTAAGTAATCATACCATATTTTGAAAACGTTATAGAAAATCCCACTGTCAGACACAATCCATCAAAGTCACATCTAATAACATCTCTAAAACAGCAAATATTTCATTATCTGAGCATAAAACCTGTTTTACACAAGCCACATAAGAAGCTGCTTAGGGCCCTGTGGACAATAGGGGGCCCCCAACCAGGAAGTCAGTTGGGGTATTATCTTACTGTTAGTAGAATACACAACATGCTATCTTAACTATTTCAAAATGTGGTAATGCATCAGCACTTGTCCAATTGATATGTCAGTCAATTTTTCCATGTCAGCTAACATTTTATAGATTGCTGAGTGACTCTCACTCAGATATCACATGAACATGGCATAAGTCATGGTAAAATGTGTAGAATTGCAGGAAATTACTGCCAAATGTTTTATCTCCGTCGTGTTTAAAATGATGGTAACACTTGCAAAAAAATGTAGAGGTCTACATTTTCACCATCTGGCCAATGGTGAGTCATGAGGATGGGTAGTTGTTAATTGACTGAACTCCTCCAAAACAAGAGATATCAATCAGCACTGGTATTGGTCGCCCAGCTTCGATAGGTCTGTATAAACAAGCCTTCCAGATAAACCATGAGTCATAGAACAGACATGTCGCTGGACAATCACATTACCAGGGGACTCTGAAACTCTGACTGCTCGTCCTCCCATTGACTGTGGGCGTGTCGTAAAAGAGACTGCACAGAGTCCGATAAAAGGACTGAAAAGGGAGGAATAATAAGAAGGAAGACCTGGACGAGTAATATAACATCTTTCAAAGTTGGAAGTTAATCTGGTTTGAGAGGTGCTGATAGTCTCCCACACAAATCTTTATCACTGCCAAACTGAAGGAATGTGTTGGTGGCATACACAATTCTCTTTTAGCAGGCAAGTCAGTTAAGAATAAATTCTTATTTTTATTTTCTATGAAGGCCTTGGAATAGTGGGTTAACTGCCTTGTTCAGGGGCAGATTTATACCTTGTCAGATCGGGGATTTGATCTCTCAAACTTTCAGTTACTAGTCCAACACTCTAACCACTAGGCTACGCTGCCACCCCAATGAAGACTCTCCTATGAGGTGATGCCATTGAGAACAAACCGTGTAATGGTTAATGCTTTATTTGGTGGACATTTTGTACTGTATTTGATAGACTCAGTCCATCCATGTCCAGCTAAACACACTTCCATTGTTTCATGTATAACAGATATTGGGGGTTTCAATGGTCAAAAGTGACATGACCTCAGCAAGTTGCTCACTTCACATTAGTTTGCACTGCTTTGAAAATGAATACCTGGTCATTTAATAATAATGTCCTTTGCTGTCGTAGTTTGCCAACCCTACAGTCTTTAGTATAGAAATACACAATGTTGATGCTGATAAAATATCTTAAATGATTTCACATATTTTCTTCAAATCTGAGACTGATTCCCTAGGCAATGTACCCCTGGTAAGGTTCATCCAAACATTGTGACCAATCATTTACAGTAGCAGGCATCTGTTCCAATATCTCACCAATCTGATCCTTAGAAATGTAATTAGTTTATATTCATTTTTAACACACATCCTTAACATCACATCAATTGTGTTATAAAACCTACACAGCCTTTGACTAGTGATTTGAGGCATCAAAACATACATTTGCTCGCTCCCTTTGGTTTCGTTTGTAAAGCAAGATTAGTCCCCATACTGCGAGATCGTGAGCAATTATTGTGTAGTGAGAATATTCCGAATACAAATCTGAATATTCTGACGATAGGAAGTGAAACACAGACAAGGACAACCTGACCACAGTGTCCTGCTAAACAATATAATGATGTTCTATGGTCCTGCTGGACACCCCATCCACATAGTTTAATTTAGCAAAGCAAATAGGATTAAACGTTGAAGATAATCACAGTGTCAGACACAATCCATCAAAGTCACATCTAATATAATCTCTAAAACAGCAAATATTTCATTATCTGAGCATAAATCCTTTACAAAACTTCTAAAACGTGTTTTATGCTTAGATGCTACCTCTGAAGTTATTAGAAAATAACTTATTTTCACAATGGCTTCTTAACAACCTATTTGGCCTCCAACACGATATTCCCGAAATGCAAAACAGTCTATTTCATTTATTTTAATTAATCTAAACAAAAACACAGTTTTAGTCGCATATTTGTATTACTTCAAATTAGTTCATATTGGCACATTTTATCGAGTGATCAATAATTAAGCCATTTTTATTACTTGCATCAAGTTTAGCTGAGTTATTGTTTTGTTAGTTTTTGCAATGTTGCATAACTGGGTCTGATGAAGGATACATTGTTAGCTCAGTAATAATATTAATAATAGTAATGAATAATTATTATTATCGTTATTATATGGATGTGCATATATTATTATTATTGCTTGTTTTATTTTCTACGTGTTTATGCTGTTATCAAATGTAGCTAGTGGACTGATTTAGAACTTTTCCAATTCAGAATGGTAAGTCCCAAAAAAACTAACCAATAACTTTTCAAAATACTTCAGTAATATGTCTAGATTATTGCACATATTTCTTGGATTTTCAATTATCGATGCAGCTGCAATTTTAGCAACACGCTTCATATAATCTTACCTGCAGCGAGACAAACTGGCAGCAGCAGCCTGAAGATCAGTCCGCACACCACCTGGGAAGCCATTCCTTAAGATGTATCAAATATAAACAGGCAGCTAGCTGTCTTATTGTGATACGCTGCTATCTGGCATTGGGGAATCTTAATGCACCCGTCCAGCTCTCTCCAAAGTCCAGGTGAGAGGGCATTGTCCCGTTGGTGTCTCCAACATCCTTTTTAGAAGTCCAAGTCCAAAACAGCGCTTTTGGTAAGTCATAGCCAACAGCGGAGAAAAGTTTAGGTACAGCTGCTTCCTCTGCCCTTAGTTTCGACACCCCATATCCAAGACCCTAAACATCTGGGCCAGTTGGATAACAAACGTTACACGGAGTTTCACACCATTTCTAACAGGGGAAAAATGTGGTTGTAACAACGATGTTGCAGTTTATCCACACTAAACTTGCTACCTGTTGATAACGGTTGGACCACGCTTATAGTAAATAAATACTTCACCGTGCTTAAAACAGAAAACAATTATGAAATACGGGCAGCAAGTTGCAAATTCATAATCTCGGTCTTGGATAGTTAACGGAGTTAGTCAAGCGTCCTGTTTCTTAATTCTCCTTTAGTTTGGTAAGAGAAGACACTTGGAAATGCGTAAAAGCGTGACTATAATTTCTTTCGGAGTAGCCTTAACAGACATCGCGCACGACCCAGCCCCGCACAGCTCTATGCTTTACCTCATATGATTACACTTTTCTCCTCCTCAATGAAAACTTCACAAGACCACCCTGTAACTGACAAATGACTCCACCATTCAGAAATCAGGCAAGAATTAGGGAAGGATGTCTAGTCCCCAATGAGGAGGAGCGGGAGGCAGACGCAGGGCAGGGCTGTGAGCGTGTGGCCTAGCCTAACATGTTGCTCGCCCCTCCTCTGAGAGAGCCGCAGGCGTGGCTACCGCATTCCAAGCCCTCCTCTGGGTCAGGTAACTCCAACCCTCACAGATTCCAAGCTGGCCGATTTTACGCGACTAACGGGAAAAGGGGAATAAGTGTTGAGCCTTGCACAGGTACAGGTCATGGACTAGCAGTTCACTATTATATAATTTTGATATGATCTACACAATCTATATAATGTTGTTATAACCATAGAGATAGAGCTTGTTCACACACACACACACGTATACATTACCAGTCCAAAGTTTGGACACACTTACTCATTACAGGGTTTTTCTTTATTTTTTACTATTTTCTACATTGTAGAATAATAGAGAAGACATCAAAGCTATGAAATAACAGTTATGGAATCATCTAGTAACCAAAAAAGTGTAAAACAAATCAAAATATATTTTGTATTTGAGATTCTTCAAAGTAGCCACCCTTTCACTTGATGACAGCTTTGCACACTCTTGGCATTCTCTCAACCAGCTTCATGAGGTACAGTAGTCACCTGGAATGCATTTCAATTAACTGGTGTGCCGTGTTAAAAGTTCATTTGTGGAATTTCTTTCCTTCTTAATGCGTTTGAGCCAATCAGTTGTGTTGTGACACAGTAGGGTGGTATACAGAAGCTAGCCCTATTTGGAAAAAGATCATATTATGGCAAGAACAGACATGATGGTCAGTCAATGTGGAAAATGTCAAGAACCTTGAAAGTTTCTTCAAGTGCAGTGTCAAAAACCATCAAGCAACATGATGAAACTGGCTCTCATGAGGACCGCCACAGGAATTGAAGACCCAGAGTTACCTCTGCTGCAGAAGAGAAGTTCATTACAGTTACCAGCCTCAGATTGCAATCCAAAACTATGCTCCACCTAGTTCAAGTTACAGACATATCTCAACATCAACTGTTCAGAGGAGACTGTGTGAATCAGGCCTTCATGGTCGAATTGCTGCAAAGAAACCACTAATAAAGTACACCAATAAGAAGAAGAGACTTGCATGGGCCAAGAAATACGCACAATGGACATTAGACCGGTGGAAATCTGTCCAAATTTGAGATTTTTTCTAACCGCATTGTCTTTGCGAGACGCAAAGTAGTTGAACGGATGATCTCCGCATGTGTGGTTCCCACAGGGAAGCATGGAGGAGGAGGTGTGATTGTGAGGGAGTGATTCGCTGGTGACACTGTCTGTGATTTATTTAGATTTCAAGGCACACTTAACCAGCATGGTTACCACAGCATTCTGCAATACGCCATCCCACCTGGTTCAAGACAAAGGAGATGATTGTGGACTACAGGAAAAGGAAGACCGAGCATACCCCCATTCTCATTGACGGTGCTGCAGAGGAGCAGGTTAAGCGCTTCAAGTTCCTTGGTGTCCACATCACCAACAAACAGACATGATCCAAGCACACCAAGACAGTCATGAAGAGGGCACAATAAAACCTTTTCCCCCTCTGGATACTGAAAAGATTTGGAATGGGTCCTCAGGTCCTCAAAAGGTTCTACAGCTGCACCATCGAGAACATCCTGACTGGTTGCATTACTGCCTGGTATGGCAAATGCTCGGCCTCCGACCATGAGGCACTACAGAGGGTAGTGCGAACGGCCCAGTACATCACTGGGGCCAAGCATCCTGCCATCCAGGACCTCTATACCAGGCGGTGTCAGAGGAAGGCCCTAATAATTGTCTAAGACTCCAGCCACCCTAGTCATAGAATGTTCTCTCTGCCACCGCATGGCAAGCTGTACCGGAGTGCCAAGTCTAGGCCCAAGAGGCTTCTAAACAGCTTCTACCCCCAAGCCATAAGACTCCTGAACATCTAGTCAAATGGCTACCCAGACTATTTGCATTTCCCCCCTCTTTTACACAGCTTACTCTCTGTTGTTATCATCTATGCATAGTCACTTTAATAACTCTGCCTACATGTACATATTACCTCAAGTAACCGGTGCCCCGTAAGCATTTCACTGTAAGGTCTACACCTGTTGTATTCGGCGCATGTGACTAATACCATTTGATTTGATTTGCGCTTAGTGGGACAATCATTTGTTTTTCAACAGGACAATGACCCAAAACACACCTCCAGACTGTGTAAGAGCTATTTGACCAAGGAGTTCTGCATCAGAAGACGAGTATACCCTTGCAGGGCAATGGGCGAGGGAGAAAGGAATTATTTTTAAATGGACAGCCCTTGCCCGGAAATTCGTCACTAGTTCATCCCGCGATGATTGTGTTTTCAGCCACCAGTACCTTGTGGGTGCTTTATATGCATTACAGTCAATTATGATTGCATGTATACTTAAATTAACTATGTAAATATTAAGATACGCCTAATGATAGCTAGTAAATTAATTAGCTAACTAACGTTAGCCTGCCTAGCTACTTCTGAAGAAGGATTTTTTTTTATTTCTACAATTTCCAAAAGCGAACTAAACAAAAACATAATTACTTTATGAGACGTGTTTGTGCATTAGTAGCGCATTAGTGGCACAATTTCTAACTTATTTACATTTGTTTTTACTTTAACTTGTACGTCCATACTGACGTTGAGGTTTTAAGTTTTGGCTGACTTTTCTTAGCGGATGTACAATCCTCACAAATTTAATTATGGGGCGTTTCAGGCCCCAAAGTGAACTTAATTGTACACTCACAAACAACGTTAAAAGCAAGGGCTCAGGGGCTTACGTTGCAAACTTCCCTTGCTTGGCTAATCTTTTGGACCGACGACAAATATGGCGACGTGGATTCCCCCAAGGACATAGGGCTGAGGGTTTACGGCCAAGGGCTGTCTACTTTGAATTTGAAACGCAGCCCCGGTGTCACGTTTACTCCCGTCCCCCTCTCCGGTGCTTGACGTCGCCCATTGTCTCATCATTACTTACACCTACCACCATCGTTACGCGCACCTGCGCCTCATGACACTCACCTGGACTCTATCACCTTTCTGATTACCTCCCCTATATCTGTCACTTCCCTTGGTTCTGTTTCTCTTTCCTGTCTCTTTGTGTTTTGTACTATGTTCTATTTATTATAAAATTTGTACTCCCTGTACTCCCTGTACTTCCCGACTCCCAGCGTACACGTTACACACGGCCTACACAATCACCTGACATCAACTCAGAGATGGTTCCGGATGAGTTGGACCGCAGAGTGAAGTAAAAGCAGCCAACAAGTGCTCAGCATATGTGGGAACTCCTTCAAGACTGTTGGAAAAGCATTCCTCATGAAGCTACTTGAGAGAATGCCAAGAGTCTGCAAAGCTGTCATCAAGGTAAAGGGTGGATACTCGGAAGAATTTCAAATATAAAATGTATTTTTTCATTTGTTTAACACATTTGTGGTTACTACATGATTCCATATGTGTTATTTCATAGTTTTGATGACTTCAATATTATTCTACAGTGTAGAAAATAGTAAAAACAAAGAAAAACCCTTGAATGAGTAAGTGTGCCCAAACTTTTGACTGGATTTGTGTATTGTATATTAAATATTGTCACGGATCCTCCAAAAATGCTGCTAACAGATCCCAGGTACTACTTCTCGTCCCGTGTATTGTTATTACGGGTCTCGTCCCGTGTATTTATTAGAAGTTTAACCTCCCTCTTTTGTTTGGGTTACATCCCTGTGTTTTTGTATATGTGTTTATTTTGAACTTCGTCCCCGTGCCTTTTCGTAGCATGTTGTATTTTTTGGGGTGGAGTATTAAAACCGCATATTATTCCTGCGCCTGTCTCCAATCATTTATACAGCGTGACAGAATAATCGACCGAAAATGGCCCGTCCAACACCGCTGCGTCCAACACCGCTGCAACTTCGGCAGCTGCAACTGGCCCGTCCGACGCCGCCACAACTCCGGCAGTAGCAACTGGCCCGTCCGGCGCCGCCACAACTTCGGCAGTAGCAACTGGCCCGTCCGACGCCGCCACAACTTCGGCAGTAGCAACTGGCCCTTCCGACGCCGCCACAACTTCGGCAGTAGCAACTGGCCCGTCTGTCTGACGCCACCGCAACTTCGGCAGCTGCAACCGGCCCATCTGTCTGACACCGCCGCAACTTCGGCAGTAGCAACTGGCCCGTCCGACACCGCCGCAACTTCGGCAGTAGCAACTGGCCCGTCCGACGCCGCCACAACTTCGGCAGCTGCAACCGGCCCATCTGTCTGACACCGCCGCAACTTCGGCAGTAGCAACTGGCCCGTCCGACGCCGCCGCAACTTCGGCAGTGGCAACTGGCCCGTCCGACGCCGCCGCAACTTCGGCAGTGGCAACTGGCCCGTCCGACGCCGCCGCAACTTCGGCAGTGGCAACTGGCCCGTCCGACGCCGCCGCAACTTCGGCAGTAGCAACTGGCCCGTCCGACGCCGCCGCAACTTCGGCAGTAGCAACTGGCCCGTCCGACACCGCCGCAACTTCGGAAGTAGCAACCGGCCCGTCCGACGCCGCCGCAACTTCGGCAGTAGCAACCGGCCCGTCCGACGCCGCCGCAACTTCGGCAGTAGCAACTGGCCCGTCCGACGCCGCCGCAACTTCGGCAGTAGCAACTGGCCCGTCCGACGCCGCCGCAACTTCGGCAGTAGCAACTGGCCCGTCCGACGCCGCCGCAACTTCGGCAGTAGCAACTGGCCCGTTCGACGCCGCCGCAACTTCGGCAGCTGCAACTGGCCCGTCCGACGCCGCCGCAACTTCGGCAGTAGCAACTGGCCCGTCCGACGCCGCCGCAACTTCGGCAGCTGCAACTGGCCCGTCCGACGCCGCCGCAACTTCGGCAGCTGCAACCGGCCCGTCTGTCTGACGCCGCCACAACTTCGGCAGTAGCAACTGGCCCGTTCGACGCCGCCGCAACTTCGGCAGTAGCAACTGGCCCGTCCGACGCCGCCGCAACTTCGGCAGCTGCAACTGGCCCGTCCGACGCCGCCGCAACTTCGGCAGCTGCAACCGGCCCGTCTGTCTGACGCCGCCACAACTTCGGCAGCTGCAACCGTCCCGTCTGTCTGACGCCACCGCAACTTCGGCAGCTGCAACCGGCCCATCTGTCTGACACCGCCGCAGCTTCGGCAGCTGCAACTGACCAGCACAGCATCCCTGTGGTCGTCCCCGAGGCCTGTGTCATTCCGCTGCTAGTGCAGTGCATCTGTCACGGATCCCCCCAGTACTGCTGCTCATTCCGCGCACCAGTTCCGGAGGCCTACGTCACCAGCCTCTAGGCTTCCCTAAACTGTTTAATTACGCACTCCTGGTTCCCATTTCCCCTGATTAGTAATTGTATATATGTGCCCTCTGTATCCCATTGTCCTGGTTGTTATTGTTCCCATGTCCGTTGGTCTTGTGAGTACCTGTGCTTTGTTGTTTTGGCTTTCGTGCTGCATGTATTGTGTTCTCGTTATTACGGTCCCGTGTATTGTTGTGCACTTGTTATTACAGGTCTCGTCCCGTGTATTTGTTAGAGGTTTAACCTCACTCTTTTGTTTGGGTTACATCCCTGTTTTTGTATATGTTTGTTTTGGGCTTCGTCCCTGTGCCTTTCATGGCATGTTGTATTTTTGGATGGAGTATTAAAACCCCCTATTATGTATTCCTGCGCCTGTCTCCAATCATTTATACAACTTGACATAGATAGATATTTATTAAGACTCCGACATTGCTCGACGTAAATGTTCTATAATTTTCTTAATTCCATTCTTTTACTTTTTAGATTTGTGTGTGAGATATTACTGCACGGTTATTGCTATGAACACAAGCATTTCGCTACACCCACAATAACATCTGCTAAATATGTGTATGCGACCAATAAAATTTGATTCATATTATCTATGGTTATTGCATATACAGACATTTCTCATTAATTGTTAGGTCTACACTAATTGTGTAAAAATAGGCTAGTTGAGGATTATATTAGGAATAGGCTTTCATGCATATGGTTATGATTTTGTACTTCACTTATTGTATGAAAATAACATGTAGGCCCATGTAGGCTACACCTACATACAATAAATCATAGCCTAACCTATGGCTCAGCAACAATAATATAGGTGAGGTATTCATAGGCTACAAAACAGTTTGTGTAACAATTTATTTGAAGTAGAGTACAGATATAGGTTCAAACGCTTTTGCTTTGTTGTTGCACAACTTAAAACCAATAGCACAGTAGCAGGCCTATTTGGTTTTAGAAGAATGGTTACGTATAGTGAAAGTCATGTATAGGCTACAACAGCGACATCTATCGGGATTTGAGTGGTGCAACATGAGCGCTTTAGAGCCTTGCTACAGTATCTGTGTTCCTTGGGACATCCCTACATCGTTGAATTTGCATTTTAAAATGGTTAAAAGTAATGAACTGTCATGAAATGTGATATTTGGATGAAACCAGATCAAAGTATGAAAAATGACAGTTGCTTCTACATTGATAAAGTTTGATCATAAAGTTACTGGTCCCCGCCCCCATGTCAAAGACTTGGATTCAGGAGGCGGAATTATTAAGGGGATAGTGACATCACCCTAACTCTCGTTTTAATACACCAATGGTAACATGAAGTTCTCTTACCTAATTTAAATAAGTACCTTCTTGTAACCAACATCTGAGAAGGTGTGCTTGCAGAGGGGCGTGGTTTATATGTACAGTGCCTTGCGAAAGTATTCGGCCCCCTTGAACTTTGCGACCTTTTGCCACATTTCAGGCTTCAAACATAAAGATATAAAACTGTATTTTTTTGTGAAGAATCAACAACAAGTGGGACACAATCATGAAGTGGAACAACATTTATTGGATATTTCAAACTTTTTTAACAAATCAAAAACTGAAAGATTGGGCGTGCAAAATGATTCAGCCCCCTTAAGTTAATACTTTGTAGCGCCACCTTTTGCTGTGATTACAGCTGTAAGTCGCTTGGGGTATGTCTCTATCAGTTTTGCACATCGAGAGACTGAATTTTTTTCCCATTCCTCCTTGCAAAACAGCTCGAGCTCAGTGAGGTTGGATGGAGAGCATTTGTGAACAGCAGTTTTCAGTTCTTTCCACAGATTCTCGATTGGATTCAGGTCTGGACTTTGACTTGGCCATTCTAACACCTGGATATGTTTATTTTTGAACCATTCCATTGTAGATTTTGCTTTATGTTTTGGATCACTGTCTTGTTGGAAGACAAATCTCCGTCCCAGTCTCAGGTCTTTTGCAGACTCCATCAGGTTTTCTTCCAGAATGGTCCTGTATTTGGCTCCATCTTCCCATCAATTTTAACCATCTTCCCTGTCCCTGCTGAAGAAAAGCAGGCCCAAACCATGATGCTGCCACCACCATGTTTGACAGTGGGGATGGTGTGTTCAGCTGTGTTGCTTTTACGCCAAACATAACGTTTTGCATTGTTGCCAAAAAGTTCCATTTTGGTTTTATCTGACCAGAGCACCTTCTTCCACATGTTTGGTGTGTCTCCCAGGTAGCTTGTGGCAAACTTTAAACAACACTTTTTATGGATATCTTTAAGAAATGGCTTTCTTGCCACTCTTCCATAAAGGCCAGATTTGTGCAATATACGACTGATTGTTGTCCTATGGACAGAGTCTCCCACCTCAGCTGTAGATCTCTGCAGTTCATCCAGAGTGATCATGGGCCTCTTGGCTGCATCTATGATCAGTCTTCTCCTTGTATGAGCTGAAAGTTTAGAGGGACGGCCAGGTCTTGGTAGATTTGCAGTGGTCTGATACTCCTTCCATTTCAATATTATCGCTTGCACAGTGCTCCTTGGGATGTTTAAAGCTTGGGAAATCTTTTTGTATCCAAATCCGGCTTTAAACTTCTTCACAACAGTATCTCGGACCTGCCTGGTGTGTTCCTTGTTCTTCATGATGCTCTCTGCGCTTTTAACGGATCTCTGAGACTATCACAGTGCAGGTGCATTTATACGGAGACTTGATTACACACAGGTGGATTGTATTTATCATCATTAGTCATTTAGGTCAACATTGGATCATTCAGAGATCCTCACTGAACTTCTGGAGAGAGTTTGCTGCACTGAAAGTAAAGGGGCTGAATAATTTTGCACGCCCAATTTTTCAGTTTTTGATTTGTTAAAAAAGTTTGAAATATCCAATAAATGTCGTTCCACTTCATGATTGTGTCCCACTTGTTGTTGATTCTTCACAAAATACAGTTTTATATCTTTATGTTTGAAGCCTGAAATGTGGCAAAAGGTCGCAAAGTTCAAGGGGGCCGAATACTTTCGCAAGGCACTGTAAATAGCTACTCTACTCGTGCCAAAATGTGACTGTAGGGTTTGAGCAAATATAATTAAAAATGTACACTATTGATCTATGGCAAAGATACTTATGTTTCCCTTTTCATCTATGTCTGGTGTTAGCTAGTTACTGACCAGCATGGAACAAATAGGGGGGAAGGGTTGTTCAAAACTCTGACGCAGTTGTCATGTCAACACATCTGTCAGAGCTGCTGTGAATTGCATAACAAGAGACAGGCCAAACGGGAGATGTATATTAAAAGAAAGTACATAATTGATTCAGTTTCAAGGTCTGGGTTTCTTTAAGTAATTTTTCTAAACTTTTGGGCATTTCTATCTCCCAAAAAGACTATGGGTGTTCCAGGGACAGGATTGGAGAGCCCTGGGGGCAAGGGCTAAGGTTAGGGTTTAGGGTAGGGACGTCACAAGGATTCGAGACAGCAGTAACCTTTCTACCTGTCACTGTCATCTGAGATATTCTCTTTCCAGAAGGCCTATAGGCCTATCCAGTTGTTTTTATTTATTTTACCTTTATTTAACTAGGCAAGTCAGTTAAGAACAAATTATTATTTACAATGACGGCCTACCCCGGCCAAACCCTAACCCGGACGACGCTGGGCCAATTGTGCGCCCCCCTATGGGTTGTACCTAGTGTTATGAAATCTATATCAGTTGTATTTTCTTGGAATGTAATTTGGTGAGAGAACAGGGATTGTTAGTAGCATAGCCACATTGCTTAGCAATATTAGACTAAGCAATGCTACTGTACCACTTCTTGACCATCTAAAAGTGGAACGCCCGAGTGGCACAGCGGTCTAAGGCACTGCATCTCAGTGCTTGAGGCGTCACAACAGTCACCCTGTATCATGTTTTAGGGAAGACCCAGATGCAGACAGTGTCAAAGTAATACGTTTATTACTAGAACAGGGGGCAGGCAGTCTCAGGTTCAGAGCAGGCAGAGGTCAGTAATCCAGTGTTGTGGGACAAGGTACAGGATGTCAGGGCAGGCAGAATGGTAAAAACCAGGAAAACTAGAAACAGACAGGAGCAAGGGGGAAAACCGCTGGTAGGCTTGACAAACAAAACAAACTGGCAACAGACAGAACAAAGGTATAAATACACAGGGGATAATGAGGGGAGATGGGAGACACAGGTGAAACAGATCAGGGTGTGACACCCTGGTTCGAATCCAGGCGGTATCACAATAACTGGCTGTGATTGGGAGTCCCATAGGGTGGCACACAATTGGCCCAGCGTCGTCCGGGTTTGGCCAGAGTAGGCCGTCATTGTAAATAAAAATTGGTTGTTAACTGGCTTGCCTAGTTAAATAAAGGAAACAAAATAAAATAATGTCATACAGCTTGTGAGAGCAAGGCAAGACCTACCTTTAAACTCAGTGTCTCTTTGCTTGACATCATGGGAAAATCAAAATAAATCAGTTAAGACCGCAGAAAATAAATTGTAGACCTCCACAAGTCTGGTACATCCTTGGGAGCAATTTCCAAACGCCTGAAGGTACCATGTTCATCTGTACAAACAATAGTACGCAAGTAAAAACACCATGGGACCACGCAGCCGTCATACCGCTCAGGAAGGAGACGCGTTCTGTCTTCTAGAGATGAATGTACTTTGGTGTGAAAAGAGCAAATCAATCCCAGAACAACAGCAAAGGACCTTGTGAAGATGCTGGAGGAAACCGGTACAAAAGTATCTATATCCACAGTAGAACGAGTCCTATATTGACATAACCTGAAAGGCCGCTCAGCAAGGAAGAAGCCACTGCTCCAAAATCGCCATAAAAAAGACAGACTACGGTTTGCATCTGCACATGGGGACAAAGATGGTACTTTTTGGAGAAATGTCCCCTGGTCTGATGAAACAAAAATAGAACTGTTTGGCCATAATGACCATCGTTACGTTTGGAGGAAAAAGGGGGAGGCTTGCAAGCCAAAAAACACCATCCCAACCATGAAGCACGGGGGTGGCAGCATCATGTTGTGGGGGTGCTTTGCTGCAGGAGGGACTGGTGCACTTCACAAAATAAATGGCTTCATGAGGAAAGAAAATTATTGGGATATATTGAAGCAACATCTCAAGACATCAGTCAGGAAGTTAAAGCTTGGACACAAATAGATCTTCCAAATGGACAATGACCCCAAGCATACTTCCAAAGATGTGTCAAAATGGCTTAAGGACAACAAAGTCAAGGTATTGGAGTGGCCATCACAAAGCACTGACCTCAAACCTATAGAAAATGTGTGGGCAGAACTGAAAAAGCGTGTGCGAGCAAGGAGGCCTATAGACCTGACTCAGTTACACCAGCTCTGTCAGGAGGAATGGGCCAAAATTCACCCAACTTATTGTGGGAAGCCTGTGAAAGGCTACCCGAAACATTTGACCCAAGTTAAATAATTTAAAGGCAATGCTACTAAATACTAATTAAACGTATGTAAACTTCTGACCCACTGGGAATGTGATGAAAGAAATAAAAGCTGAAAGAAATCATTCTCTCTACTATTATTCTGACATTTCACATTCTTAAAATAAAGTGCTGATCCTAACTGACCTAAGACAGGGAATTATTACTAGGATTAAATGTCAGGAATTGTAAGAAACTGAGTTTAAATGTATTTGGTTAAGGTGTATGTAAACTTCCAACTTCAACTGTATGTTAGCTGACACGGGCTAATTGATTGACTGTCAGAAGAGAAAAACTACTGATGCACTAACTTACACCTTGTATAAGTTACCTGCTCTCAACAGTAAAATGAGACCCCGACTGAGTTCCTTATGTTCGCTTATGCCTTGGACCGGCCCTGTGCGAGGAGCCATGTGAGTGTGAAGTGAATTAGATACGGCCATCATCACAAGGATAAGGCATCACACACCAATCCAGTGAAAACAGAACCAAACAGCTACCTACTGTAGAACCAAAGAGCTGCCTACTGTAGAACCAAAGAGCAGCCTACTGTAGAACCAAAGAGCAACCTACTGTAGAACCAAAGAGCTACCTACTGTAGAACCAAAGAGCTACCTACTGTAGAACCAAAGAGCTGCCTACTGTAGAACCAAAGAGCTACCTACTGTAGAACCAAAGAGCTGCCTACTGTAGAACCAAAGAGCTACCTACTGTAGAACCAAAGAGCTACCTACTGTAGAACCAAAGAGCTACCTACTGTAGAACCAAAGAGCTACCTACTGTAGAACCAAAGGACACATATGTGGATCCATATTTGTACAGGCACACAGTACCAAGAAAAACATGTTTCCCAGTGATAACTACCGTACATCACAGTGATATTCTATCAAATAAAAACACGTGTCAAACATATGAAAGGAACCACTAAATTCATTAGACAATGTGTAAAATGAATATCCAACTTTCTTGTGAAAATGCTTGTGGAAAAAAACACTATGAAAAAGGTGCTGTGCTAACAGCACAGACAATGAGAAACAGGTGAATACAACTTACAAAAACAAAACATACATACTGTAATTGTTTATTTATTCATTTAAGATGACATATTGAATAAGTAAAGGTGCTGAAAATAACAGTGATTTTAGTGGCAGTGATTTAGGTCTTAAAAACATGAACAACCATCACTACAAGCCAAATCTCTAGCTCCCATACAAACCTGCTTCATCTACAGTATTTTCATTGCATCATTGAAAAGACTTCTACATTTTCCACCATTTTCCTGTCTGTATGAGGATCCATATTTAGAAAAAGTTGTTTAAAAAAAGAAGGTGAAACATGGTTAACTTCAGTCAGTGTATAAACAGCAAGAAATGAGCGATAAATCATACAAAACCGTTTCATTGAGTTTCAGTAGTTTTAACGCAATGTAACAGTGTGTGTATCATAATTAAAGGGACATTTGACTCACAAATAAATTAATACCTAGAACTTTACTGTAGATATATGCGTCGGATGAGGTCCAATTTGGAATATGACTGATCTACTCCTTTAATTTCCTATAATACATTTCTATCATGGTCTGGTACCACGTATGGCAAAGACTGTCAAACAATCTAGGTAATAACTACTGTAAATGTAGTCAAAAATGTCTAACTTTCCTGTGTGTATATTATTACATATACACACATGTTAAACTGTAACAAGAGTTTGCATATTGGAGGAGGAAAATGGTGTTTCTTGCAGAGCACACCGCAGACGATGTGAACAGGACAGTGTGCTGCAGGATTTCATGATTTGAGGTAAAAGGCGGAGGAGAATCCACTAGAGAGATGGAGGTTGACTTTCACTTTTGCACATCGGGGTCACTGTCGTCCCGCTCGTAGCTGATTGGCTGCAGTTGCTGGACGATGTAATTGGCCATCTCGTGGGTTCCCGCGGCGACCACTCTTCGGGACATGAGGTCAAGTGGACCCCCTGGAAAAGAAAAACACATACATATGTTATGTAACAAACACACTCATATAACCACATATTAAAAGAAACTATACAAAATACAACTATAGATAAATACATTAATCAGTCCTAACCGTCAGCACCAAAAGCCTGGCCTCAGAGGGCCCTTGTTCTCTCTTTGCTGCCAGAGACTGAACTGCAGCACACCCAGCAGCTGACCACATGATCCTGACCTCACGCCCAGACCAGTCCCTCACACTCTCAACAGTGGTCCTTTTGTGCAACACCCCGGAACTGGGGAAGAAGAGATGAACGAGGCGGGCAGCCAGTCACTTCTTCAGCCGGATATCAAGCGTCACAAAGGCTTCGGAAGTCCATTCACTCATACAGTATCACTCAGGGGATAGCAGCCATCGTGTCAAATACAATACATTTTGGATTCTCTTTTTAAAAGTCAGCGTGTCCATCACAATAATGACAGCCTATGAGAACTGCTTTAATCATACTCTAGGGACTTTTCCATTATAACAGCATGCATTGTGGGGCCTCAATAGTTATTTTCTCAAGTGAAAGCTCAAGTTAATATATCCATCTCATCTCTGCCTCCTCCAGGAGAACTGTACAGCTGAGAGCTAAGTTTGAGACCAGATAACAGAGGACAGACAGGACAAATTATTTAAACAAACATTGACTGCTTGTGAAACCGGTCCCTATCACCTATCAACCATCATTGACTAGCAGTAACATATTGTATTCTAGAACCCCCACCTGAGGTGTCTATGACGATCCCCCCGGCCTCTCGGATGATGACAGCTGCGGCGGCGATGTCCCAGCAGTGCAGGCCGTACTGATAGTAGGCCTCAGCCGCCCCCGTGGCTATCAGACACAGGGCCAGGGTGGAGCTGCCGATGATCCTCACCCTGGAACACAAGGAGTAGCCTAGGGCCGTGTGTATCAACCGTCTCAGAATAAGAGTGCTGATCTAGGGTCAGGTCCCACCTGTCCATGTAATCTTGTTCATTGTTATCTAAAAGGCAAAACTGATCCTAAACCAGCACTCCTACTCTGAGACATTTTAAATGTACGGCCCCTGGTCCCAGATCTGTTTGTGCCAATGGCCATATGAGTTGGCGAGAAAGATCAAACAGATCTGGTACCAGGCTATTCAAGGAAAGTCTAGGGCTAAAATACATCACTGTATTGAGATTTGGAGCGCGCCACATATACCCTGATGTGAGGCCCATTAGACCAGGCTCATGTTCATTAGGGAACACAACGGAAAATGAGTGTCCAGGTAATCCCTCCCTGTTTCAGTCTGTTTTCTTCCGTTTGGTGCCTAATGAAGATGACCCAGAATGACCACTGAAAGTATTGGAGAACAAACGGTCAGTTCGTACCCATGAGTTGGAGCACTCAGTAACTTCATGATGTTCCCAGAGAAAATGTTCAGTGTTGCTGGGTCCCGCTTGGCTCCGATCTCGGTCAAAATGAGCGCCTTGGAGACATCTAACAGTCGTTGGGAATAGAAAAACAGCTCTAGATTAGGATAATGGATACAGTACAGGTGTGAGAACTTAATTTGATCACTCTTTTGTTGCTGAGAATTTTCCTGCACCGCAGGAGACAGATCTTTGTGATTTACATACATTTACTGAAAACCCACAGTTATATTAACAGTATTGCACATTTCATGTAGTCTAATTTTGGCAAAGTAAATAGCCTAACCACAAATGTTTGAGTCCTATTGCTGCAGGATTCTTTTTCTATGACAATATAGGTCAAATTCTATATCTGTACATTTTGGTAAACCAATATATTTTTTAACATAAATGAATCAATCAAGCTTTTGATAATTCTACATTGTACAATGTTTTTAGTTGCTTGCCTTGGTAGTTTAACACATTTCAATCCAAGGAGAAGTTGACTTACCTTTTTCCTTTGATACTTGGATCCGTACACCATTGCAAAATGCCCCATGGCCTTTTCTAGCTGTGTATAATGTTCCATCGAAGCAGTGGTAGATCACTCCAAACTCAAGCTACATTTGAAAAAAAATGAATAATAATAATAATGAGAAGATTTTCAACTTGATAACTTCTGTTTACCCACATTTCTCGTGCTTACCTCTTTCTTTACAGCGAAACCAATGCTAACTGCAACCATGGGGAAACTGAGAAAATCAAGTACATCATCAGTAAATCATCTGTGGTGATAGTATTCTATCGACGACTGAGCATTCATCTTTTATTTTTATTAACAGCTATGTTCTCCTGACTTCAACATGTATAGTTCCAAATCTCTAATCTGAGGAAATGGCTGTTGTGTATACATTTCTGAAGGAATCTGTATTGTACCTGTGAACAAAGTTGCAGGTCCCATCGATAGGGTCTATGATCCAGGAAGGGTTGTCTGTGAGGATGCATTTCTCTCCAGCTGCAGACGATTCCTCTCCAATGAACCTGTCGGGTCACAATTTACAGTGACCTTGATTCACGTAACAATAACGTATTTGCATACCCCATGGCTGTAAGGAAGCACCATTCACTACCACTCAGAAGTGTCAAAATGAGATGCCTGATTCAGTTTACAATCACTCGCTTGTGAAGAGAGAGGCCAACGCTTACTATTTTTGACTCATTCCATTTAATTGCCTAGACAATTCCCCTCGACCCTATTTCTTTAGAATCCACAGATCTGAATGGACTGTAAAGGACGTTGTCAATATAGGGATGGCTACATGGCTGTGGCTCCACCTAGCCCTCCAATACAGCTAACACGTATTCAGTTAACACAAGAGATCTTTCAGATCTGGAAACGCAAAGGAACTAGGTTAAGGGGCTAGCTAAGGGCCAAAATGAAACCACCCCTGTGTTGGGAAGATACCATTGGCATACATGTTTGAGTAGACAATTGGAATTCTTATTTACAATGACGGGCTACACCAGCCAAACCCAGACACCCTGGTTCGAACGTGATTGGGTGTCCCATATGGCGGTGCACAATTGGCCCAGCGTCATCTGGGTTTGGCCGGTGTAGCCCGTCATTGTAAATAAGAATTTGTTCTTAACGGACTTGCCAGGTTAAATAAAGGTTCAATATTTTGGGGGGGGAGATACCATTGCATACCTGTGTGAGGGGAACTTGTCCCTGAGGGTGGAGATGATGAGCTCTTCCACCTGCTGGTCTGCCTCCGTCACCAGGTCAGTTGGAGTGCTCTTCGTGCTCACACTCTTCTCATGTTTCACTGCCTCCTGTACTACCTGGAGGGAGAGGGAACAAGTAACATATAACACACACCACCAACATTCAAGACTGGGAATCAGGACATGGGCTTTCCAAGCTATTTTTTAGGGTAAACCCGGTTTATACAGTATCAATATATTAATGAATAGGCCTATTTTGAAGATTCTAATCTATGCAACAAGCTTTACTGGTCCCACTTTTTAAACAGGTATCATATACATAACAATGTGTACCTACACTGTAATTACATTGTATCTGTACCTATAACTGCAGTACCACAAAAACGTGGTCTTAGAGTCACTTCACATAAAGCGAGCCCGGTTATCTTGTCCACTGTTACAATGTCTGCTTTGGTCTGCCTGATTAAACAGGATAGGAAGATCGGAGTGGCAAGTTCTGCCAACCTCAATGTGTCAACACGGTGAGGCATAGCAGGTCATGAACATGCGCTATGTCTAAAGTATAGGCCAAACGAACGTCAATTGAATAATACCGCCATCTGCCGGCCAATTGGGCGATCTAAAGTAAAGTGCAATTGGTAAACTTACAAGTATGCATCAGTGTGCTATTATAAATAGTCTGCACTGTATTGAAATGATTAAACACTTGTTGAAATACAGTGTTACCATGTAGCTTATATATATATATATATATATATGTTTGTGGGGTAAAATAACCCCTGCAGGTCCTCAATACAAAATAAAATAAGAATATGTTCTTAACTGACCTGCCTAGTTAAATAAAGGTAACAATAAAACATACATTGTAGCCTTCTAAATGTAGCCAGGTTAAAAACATTTTAACCAGGTTCGAAACCTTGTAGCCAGGTTTGCAAAAATATAAAATGTCGTTAGCAACATTAAAAAAAACGTTACAAAGAGCAACACAGAGACATCATGGAATTGATGGATTACGGCGCCCTTGATTTACCTTGCCAGCTCTACATGCAACTTCTACAGCAACATCCATGCACTCCCGCCAGCACTTGTCGCTTTCCGAGGTTGCCATTTTATAATGAGGAACAGATGCTATTGTTTTGCCGTTTACATCACCTTATTCTAGACATCCAAGAGCAATTTATAACCTATTATGTGGTTTGCGTGCGGTGTAGGCTACGGTCTCTGGTATGGTCCCGTAATGGCCGTTGTCCTCTGTCGACTTACTCGGTGCTGCAGACGGGTGCTCTCGCCTCCACTGTCCTGTTATTGAGTGGATTTGTGCGGCCTATATCTCCGACCTTCGATACAACAACATTTGTAAATAATGTACGATTCTACATCGGATGCGAAGGGCCTTGATAGGCGCAAAACAAATCTCTAAAATAGTCCCGTCAACGCTGATGAGACATGACCAGTCTGTTCGGAACTAAATAAAAGCAACTCCATGTTATTGACAGCCATTGTCAACCTGTAGCCTATAAATAAATCCAAGAAATAACATTTGGCGAGGAGATCTTTTGATTAAACAATATTGTATTTTACGTATTTAACTCAAGTTAGCTCGGCACGTAGAATGAAATATATTGCAGATGTATCCAGAAGAGGATGCTAGACGCATTTTCTCCAGTAATAACAAAAGAGATGCCGCAGTGAGAAAGGTAAGCGGAACTACCACTGCACCACGTGATCATGTCTGGCATGCTGTTGCCGCGGTCACCAATGGTTGTCACACCCTTTTGCTAGAGGGATAGCCTACAATTGTATCCACGACCAAGAATGTATCCTAGCCTAGTAGACTGCATTACATTTGTGCTTGCAGATCAAAGTGATGTCTCTCAATGCATCGAAAATATTTAGTCTATGTACAGTGCATTCGAAAGTATTCAGACCCCTTGACTTTTGTTACATTACAGCCTTATTTTAAAATTGATCAATCTACACACAATACCCCATAATGACAAAGCAAAAACAGATTTTTACGGAAATATACAATTTACATAAGTATTCAGACCCTTTACTCAGTACTTTGTTGAAGCACCTTACGCAGTACAGCCTCAAGTCTTCTTGGGTATGGCGCTAAAAGCTTGGCACACCTCTATTTGGGGAGTTTTTCCCATTATTCTCTGCCGATCCTCTCAAGCTCTGTCAGGTTGGATGGGGAGCATCGCTGCACAGCTATTCTCAGGTCTCTCCAGAAATGGTAGATCGGGTTCAAGTCCGGGCTCTGGCTGGGTCACTCAAGGACATTCAGAGACTTGTCCTGAAGCCACTCCTGCGTTGTCTTGGCTGTGTGCTTAGAGTCGTTGTCCTGTTGGAATGTGAACCTTCACCCCAGTCTGAGGTCCTGAGTGCTCTGGAGCAGGTTTTCATCAAGGATCTCGCTGTATTTTGCTCCGTTCATCTTTCCCTCAATCCTGATTTGTCTCCCAATCCCTGCCACTGAAAAACATCTCCACAGCATGATTCTGCCACATACAGACAAAGCAAAAACAGGTTATTTTTTAAATGTTTGCAAATTTATTACAAATAAAAACCAGAATTATCTTATTTAATAGGTATTCAGACCCTTTGCTATGAGACTTGAAATTATGCTCAGATGCATCCTGTTCCCATTGATCATCCTTTAGATGTTTCCACAACTTGATTGGAGTCCACCGGTGGTAAATTGAATTGAATGGACAAGATTTGGAAAGGCACACACCTGCCTATATAAGGTCCTACAGTTGACAGTGCATGTCAGAGCAAAAACCAAGCCATGAGGTCAAAGGAATTGTCTGTAGAGCTCCGTGACAGTATTGTGTTGAGGTACCAATCTGGGGCAGGGTACCAAAACATTTATGCAGCACATGATAGCCTTTTACTGAGGAGTGGCTTCCATCTGGCCATTGCACCATAAAGGCCTGATTGGTGGAGTGATGCAGAGATGGTTGTCCTTCTGAAAGGTTATCCCATTTCCACAGAGGAACTCTGCAGCTCTGTCAAGAGTGACCATCGGGTTCTTCGTCACCTCCCTGACTAAGGGCCTTCTCCCCCGATTGCTTAGTTTGGCGGGCGGCCAGCTCTAGGAAGAGTCTTGGTGGTTCCAAACTTCTTCCATTTAAGAATGATGGAGGCCACTGTGTTCTTGGGGACCTTCAATGCTGCAGAAATGTTTTGGTACCCTTCCCCAGATCTGTGCCTCGACACAATCCTGTCACGGAGCTCTACGGACAACTCCTTCAACCTCATTGCTTGGTTTTTGCTCTGACATGCACTGGTGTGTGCCTTTCCAAATCTTGTCCATTCAATTGAATTTACCACCGGTTGACTCCTATCAAGTTGAGGAAACATCTCAAGGATGATCAATGGAAACAGGATGCATCTGAGCTCAATTTCGAGTCTCATAGCAAAGGATCTGAATACTTATTAAATAAGGTTTTTTATTTGTAATACATTTGCAATCAAAAATAATATGCTTTCGCTTTGTCTATATGGGGTATTGTGTGTAGATTGTCTATATGGGGTATTGTGTGTAGATTGTCTATATGGGGTATTGTGTGTAGATTGTCTATATGGGGTATTGTGTGTAGATTGTCTATATGGGGTATTGTGTGTAGATTGTCTATATGGGGTATTGTGTGTAGATTGTCTATATGGGGTATTGTGTGTAGATTGTCTATATGGGGTATTGTGTGTAGATTGTCTATATGGGGTATTGTGTGTAGATTGTCTAAATGGGGTATTGTGTGTAGATTGTCTATATGGGGTATTGTGTGTAGATTGTCTATATGGGGTATTGTGTGTAGATTGTCTATATGGGGTATTGTGTGTAGATTGTATATGGGGTATTGTGTGTAGATTGTCTATATGGGGTATTGTGTGTAGATTGTCTATATGGGGTATTGTGTGTAGATTGTCTATATGGGGTATTGTGTGTAGATTGTCTATATGGGGTATTGTGTGTAGATTGTCTATATGGGGTATTGTGTGTAGATTGTCTATATGGGGTATTGTGTGTAGATTGTCTGTCTATATGGGGTATTGTGTGTGGATTGTGTATATGGGGTATTGTGTGTAGATTGTCTATATGGGGTATTGTGTGTAGATTGTCTATATGGGGTATTGTGTGTAGATTGTCTATATGGGGTATTGTGTGTAGATTGTCTATATGGGGTATTGTGTGTAGATTGTCTATATGGGGTATTGTGTGTAGATTGTCTATATGGGGTATTGTGTGTAGATTGTCTATATGGGGTATTGTGTGTAGATTGTCTATATGGGGTATTGTGTGTAGATTGTCTATATGGGGTATTGTGTGTAGATTGTCTATATGGGGTATTGTGTGTAGATTGTCTATATGGGGTATTGTGTGTAGATTGTCTATATGGGGTATTGTGTGTAGACTGTCTATATGGGGTATTGTGTGTAGATTGTCTATATGGGGTATTGTGTGTAGATTGTCTATATGGGGTATTGTGTGTAGATTGTCTATATGGGGTATTGTGTGTAGATTGTCTATATGGGGTATTGTGTGTAGATTGTCTATATGGGGTATTGTGTGTAGATTGTCTATATGGGGTATTGTGTGTAGATTGTCTATATGGGGTATTGTGTGTAGATTGTCTATATGGGGTATTGTGTGTAGATTGTCTATATGGGGTATTGTGTGTAGATTGTCTATATGGGGTATTGTGTGTAGATTGTCTATATGGGGTATTGTGTGTAGATTGTCTATATGGGGTATTGTGTGTAGATTGTCTATATGGGGTATTGTGTGTAGATTGTCTATATGGGGTATTGTGTGTAGATTGATGAGGAAAACAATGTATTTAATACATTTTAGAATAAGGCAACAATGTGGAGAAGTCAAGGGGTCTGAATACTTTCCGAATGCACTGTAAATATGACAAATAAAATGTTTTTCTTGCATGAATGATTGTAGAGGATGTCTTCATTGATCACACCTTTGATTACACATTGGATAGATATTATGGAAATGGTAGATCTTCTGTCAATTTTGTTGGGTAATGTAAGTGTATTGATTAATGTGATTAATTGTAATCTACTGTCATTTACAGTACTGTAGCATATTACTTTCGGCACTTCTATGGGTGATTTTAAATGTGTATCTTGCATTGTTTGCCTTTGGATTAACTGGTAGATAAAACAACTAAATTGAAAAGATATCATTATGTTGTGTTTTAGTGATTAAACCAATGTTCTCATTACACTTCACAATAAACTTAGATTTTGAATCAATGGTTATGTGGCAAAATATGTTTACAATCCAAATGAATGCACAATGACAGGTTTTGAATAAAAGACTGGCTGCGTTACAAGTGTGACCAGTTTGCAGTTTTATATAATTTCTTTAACCTTTATTTAACTAGGCAAGTCAGTTAAGAACAAATTCTTATTTACAATGACGGCCTACCGGGGAACAGTGAGTTAACTGCCTTGTTCACTGCCTTGTTACCGTGTCAGCTCGGGGATTCAATCCAACAACCTCTTGATTGCTGGCCCAACACTCTAACCACTAGGCTACCTGCCGCCCCCAAAAGAGAATTAAGAGTTGTGAAAATGTGCAACATACTTATAAAAATAGTACCAAAGCGATATTTTTTGTGGTTGTAATATTCCTAATAGGAAGAAAAGAACATCAGCCAAGCTTCTGATTAATGAAATGCTACTCAAATAGGTTCTGACAATTCCTAGAGAAGGATCTTGTCAGGGTGAGCATGCTTGTAAACTATTCTCTCCATAATCCCAATGCATTGCTGGATAGTGTTGAAGATTTAAGAAAGGACGATTAAAGAGATGGATTTAGAGCAATTTTATTAATTTACTTACAGATCTATGGGTAATATAGGCATATATGATAGATATTCCCCAAGGGTTAGAATTAGGTGGAAACACATGCAGAAATGCATTCTACAATATATTTTTAAAGCAGCAGTGGCTATAGTGGGGTGCCTCAATAGACTAATCCTCCCATTGTGCACCTAGTACATGGTGGGTTAACTGGCGTGACTGGATCTGAAACAATACAGATAGGTTTCTGTCGGAGATTACATAATAGGACTCATGAAACAGCATACCACTCTTCATCCCACTGCTGGCTTGCAGTGGGATGGTCCCTGGATGGGAGGCCAGATGCTGCTGGAAGTGGTGTTGGAGGGCCAGTAGGAGGCACTCTTTACTCTGGTCTAAAAAAAAAATATGAACTATGTAGGGGGCCCTGTAGGGTGCCTAAAGATCCCAATGCACTTATCGTAAGAGCAGTGGTGTTAACCCTAGTGTCCTGGCTAAATGTCCAATCTGGTCCTCATACCATCATGGTCACTTAATCATGCCCAGATTCCAATTGTCTCATTCATCCCCCTCCTCTCCTCTGTTTATTTTATTTTATTGAACCTTTGTTTAACTAGGAAAGTCCGTTTAGAACAAATTCATATTTCCAATGACGGCCTACCAAAAGGCAAAAGGCCTTCTGCCGGGACGGGGGCTGGGATTAAAAATAAAAGTATAAGACAAAACACACATCACGACAAGAGTGACACCACAACACTACATAAAGAGAGACCTAAGACAACAACATAGCATGGCAGCAACACATAACAACAAGAGATGGAAATAAAACTAACTATTCCCCAGGTCGTTGCTGTAAATGAGAATGTGTTCTCAGTCAACTTACCTGGTAAAATAAGGTTTAAATATGAAAATATAAAATATAAAAAAATGAAATTACATGAAATCACATAAAAATAATAGGCCTATTAATATCTCACATCTTGGATTTCCAAAACCTTAAAGAGAATTCTTGCTAATCATGTCACTATGTGTGTCCGACGTGTATAAGGTCGTTTTTGTCTTTCAAGGATTAGTGTACTCTCTAGTATGCATTGAAATACAATGTAATTTGCACTTCAGTGAGATAAAAGATAGAAAGACTCCAGTGGTGGCTGAAACAAGACAGGTCACTTTGGGTCTTCAGGTCACTTTAGGTCTCTTTCAGTAAGCTATATATCATCAGGAGGATAGATGATAGAATGGTTGAAAAATACAAACCTTATCATGTTGAAATTAAAACGATGTAGCTAGTCACAAATTAAGGGAAATGCACGTAACAGAGTAACGTTCCAGTCAGGCTTGCACCATTGGGAATGAGATCGATCTCTGAGGAATGTTGCTCGTCCTGCCTTTTTTAGAGGTCAAAACAGCTCTCTCCCTCACACACACACACACACACACACTACACAGTCTTTTTGTTGTTGACCAGGCTAAACAGTCTATCTCACTCATGCTTTGAATAATTTGTAGTCACATTATGCACGCAACAACAACAATTCAGCGTCCGCATTCTCTCGACTAGGGTGCGCACATCGCACGCGAGTCGAATTTGGGAGATTGCTGTCGCATGACAATCCTAAACTGACCAAAAAAACTATTAACACCGACGAATATGCGTATTTCTTTGCCAGGGATACGGTTATCTAAGGCACGTTTTTTTCGTGATTTAGCAGGGTTTAGTTCGCCTCGTGCCGGTGTGGAACAGATTCACATTTCGTTCTCAGACATGCACGGACTGAGTGGCAAATGTAAATGGAGCGTAATTTTCACTCTGTTCTTATCTGTCATTTGCGTGTTAATTTTCTGTGAATATTTGATATATTACCCTGCAATTTTGCATTGTTCGTGGTCGGAGTTGAATGGGAACAGCGGCAAAGGACTCTCCAACCGCCCCAGTTTCGCGCTTTGTTTCTCTCGTGTACCCACCTGCTAAGGTAGGCTGTGCACTCCTGTTCCAATTTCATGGTTTATGCGTTTATTACTTAGTTATCATACTGATAAGTGATAAAGAAGAGAGTTTACATAACCCTCATATTATTTGTGTGTTTTACATTAATTTAGGCCTGTCATTTGTTGAATGTTTTAATGGAAGTGCATTTAAAACGTTTCATTGGTCAAAGCTCTAATGATCTCAGATCATGTGACAGGAAAAATAAAACTCTGAAATAATGAACAGACACAGACTGCACAAATCAAGTCCTTGAAAACAAAAAGCATAAATCACACATTTTGTTCATAGCTGATTGAGTCAGGACTATTGGAATTTGCATATCGTGGGAAAACATCATTTTGATCCTGTGTGCACTGAACACTTTGGGTTGGATAGTGGGCATTATTAGTGTTTTTAGGACAGGAATATAATTAATTGTCTTAATATCAGATTCTATGAATTCACCATGACATCCACTTCACCAGCTAGGGCAACCAGATGCCCCGCTGTGACTCCAATGTCTCATGTTCACATGGTCCACAAAATAAGTTATAGTGGTCAGTCTCAATAGTTTTCTTCATTGAGAAAGGATGCTACCAGGACATTGTTGGTAGGACATGGCCTAAAGATCATTATTAGGGCCAGGGGATATTCCTTATGTGGCCTGACCAAGGACAACACTGGGTTGTTATTGTAGGCTATGACTATAGTCAGGACCCATAGTTTCTCCTACTTGTCCTTCTTAGTGGTCTTTCCACATGGGCAATAAAACTCCCTGCCCTAATCATAATGTACTGTACATTCATTCCTGATAGAGAAGGGCAGATGGAGAGGGCTTTCCGGACAGCCCTGGGGCTCCTACAGCCAGAGGTGGTCTTCATTTTGGGAGACATCGTTGACTGAGGGGAAAAGGAGCTCCTCAAAGGTTTGTTGATAGAAACTGACGGTTATTAGACCACACACAGCCCCACCAGCTGGACTATTCAGGATAGTATGTGATCATGTCGTGTGTGGTCTTATTACCAACAGTGTCCATCATTTATTCTAATTCCTAATTATATTATATCTCCCACTTATGACACAATGGTATGATTTAACCCCAATCCAACTGATTGAGGAAGTAAATAACAGTAGAGGCCCAAATGGTTTGTGTTGGGAGGAGATGGAGACATCCTACTGTGTGTAGTGCTGAGGGGTTAAGGCAGATGTTGATACCCCAGCTCAAACTTCTCTGTAACACTTTACTTGACACTGAGTGTCATAACATGTTATGACAGTCAGAACCATGTCATAATATGTCATAACAGCTAACATAACTTTTTTGTAACCTGTAGGCAGGTAGCCTAGTGGTTAGAGCGTTGGACTAGTAACCGAAAAGTTTCAAGATCGAATCCCTGTGCTGACAAGGTAAAAATCTGTCGTTCTGCCCCTGAACTGTTCCTAGGCCATCATTGAAAATAAGAATTTGTTCTTAACTGACTTGCCTGGTTAAGTAAAGGTCAAATGAAATATTTAAAAAATAATAATAATATGATCATAACACAGTCATGACCCAAATTTCCACCTGTTGTGACATATATTGCATTATTTTATGACACCTACAGTGTCAAAACCCACACGTATTAAAATTATATTTTTTTCTGCCATGAAGTTTCCTTTGTTGTTGTTGTAATGAATTCTTTACAGTCATCATTTTTTAATCATATTTTAAATAACATGTAGAAAATACACTTTATGTCATGAAGCATTATGACCATCCTGTGTCACTTTACTTGGACTAAGAAAATACACTTTATGTCATGAAGCATTATGACCATCCTGTGTCACTTTACTTGGACTAAGAAAATACACTTTATGACACTGTCAAGAAGTATTATGACCATATTAATCATATAAGCCACATTGGCCTAATACATACAGTTGAAGTCGGAAGTTTACATACTTATGTTGGAGTCATTAAAACTTGTTTTTCAACCACTCCACAAATTTCTTGTTAACGAACTTTAGTTTTGGCAAGTCGGTTAGGACGTCTACTTTGTGCATGACACAAGTAATTTTTCCAACAATTGTTTACAGACAAATTATTTCACTTATAATTCACTGTATCACAATTCCAGTGGGTTAGAAGTTTACATACACTAAGTTGACTGTGCCATTACAGCTTGGAAAATTCCAGAAAATGATGTCATGGCTTTAGAAGCTTCCGATAGGCTAATTGACATAATTTGAGTCAATTGGAGGTGTACCTGTGGATGTATTTCAAGGCCTACCTTCAAACTCAGTGCCTCTTTGTTTGACATGGGAAAATACAAAGAAATCAGCTGGTCTGGTCTGATGAAATCATCTGGTCTGATGAAACAGAAATATAACTATTTGGCAATAATGACCATTGTTATGTTTGGAGGAAAAAGGGGGAGGCTTGCAAGCCAAAGAACACCATCCCAACCATGAAGCACGGGGGTGGCAGCGTTATGTTGTGGGGGTGCTTTGATGCAGAAGGGACTGGTACACGTAACAAAATAGATGGCATCACGAGGGAGGACAATTATGTGGATATATTGAAGCAGCATCTCAAGACATCAGTCAGGAAGTTAAAGCTTGGTCGCAAATGGGTCTTCCAAATGGGCAATGACCCCAAGCATACTTCCAAAGTTGTGGCAAAATGGCTTAAGGACAACAAAGTCAAGGTATTGGAGGGGCCATCACAACGCTCTTACCTCAATCCCATAGAAAATTTGTGGGCAGAACTGAAAAAGCGTGAGCGAGCAAGGAGGTCAACAAACCTGACTCAGTTACACCAGCTCTGTCAGGAGGAATGGGCCAAAATTCATCCAACTTACTGTGGGAAGCTTATGGAAGGCTACCCAAAATGTTTGACCCAAGATAAACAATTTAAAGGCAATGCTACCAAATACTAATTGAGTGTATGTAAACTTCTGACCCACTGGGACTGTGATGAAATAAATGAAAGATGAAATAAATCAATCTCTCTACTATTATTCTGACATTTCACATTCTTAAAGTAAAGTGGTGATCCTGACTGACCCAAGACAGGGAATTTTTACTATGATTAAATGTCAGTAATTGTGGAAATACTGAGTTTAAATGTATTTGGCTAAGGTGTATGTAAACTTCCGACTTCAACTGTACATGCCCTTATGTCAGTCATCAGTCAAAAAGAGGGTGTCTTGTCCTGCTTCTGAAATCTGCTCCTGCATTCATCAGCAACAGATCATTGGGTGGGTCTGATATTGATGTGTACACAATTACAATGGACATTTTTTGGTCAGTTAAAAACATATACAGTGCCAGTAAAAGGTTTGGACACACCTACTACTTCCAGGATTCTTCTTAATTTTTTTACTATTTTCTACATTGTATAATAATAGTGAAGACATCAAAACTATGAAATAACACATGGAATCATGTAGTAACCAAAAAAAGTGTTAAACAAATAAAATAAAAAATTTATATTTGAGATTCTTCAAAGTAGCCACCCTTTGCCTTGACGACAGCTTTGCACACTCTTGGCATTCTCTCAACCAGCTTCATGAGGTAGTCACCTGGAATGCATTTCAATGAAGTATTCTGCAGCAATACACCATCCCATCTGGTTTGCACTTAGTAGGACTATCATTTGGTGATAACATCCCCACAGCATGGTGATGGCAGTATCATGCTGTGGGGATGTTTTTCCAGCAGCAGAGACAGGGAGACTAGTCAGAAACGAGTGAAAAATTAACGGAGCAAAGTACAGAGGACCTCAGACTTGGGTGAAGTTTCACCTTCCAAACAGGACAACAACTCTAAGCACACAGCCAAGACAACGTAGGAGTGTCTTCTGAATGTCCTTGAGTGGCCCAGCCAGAACCCAGAACATCTCTGGAGAAGCCTGAAAATAGCTGTGTAGTAACGCTCCCCATCCAACCTGACAGTGCTTGAGAGGATCTGCAGAAAATAACGTGAGCAATGCATCACACCCAAGAAGACCTAAGGCTGTAATCACTGTAATCACTGTAATCACTGCCAAAGGTGCTTCAACAAAGTACTGAGTAAAGGGTCTAAATACTTAGGTAAATTTGATATCAGTTTTTTATTTTTAAGACATTTGCAAAAATGTCTAAAAACCTGCTTTTGCTTTGTCATTATTGGGTATTGTGTGTAGATTGATGAGGGGAAAAAACGATTTACTACATTTTTTAATAAAGCTGTATCGTAACAAAATGTGGAAAAAGTGAAGGGGTCTGAATACTTTCTGAATGCACTGTAAAGCAGGCAGACAGGCAGAGGCATTCAGTTACTGTTCTATTGTACATTAGAATGGGCAAAACAAGTGACCTAAGGGACTTTGAGCATGGTATGATCGTCGGTGCCAGGCGCGCCAGATTCATAATCCCTCCTGGGCTTTTTACGCACAACAGTGTCTAGGCTTTTTCGAGAATGGAGCTACAAAAATAAAAAATCCGGGTGGCGGCAGTCCTGTTGGCGAAAATAGTTTTTTGATGAGAGAGGTCGAACGAGAATGGCAAGAATCGTGCAAGATAACTAGCGGGCCTCAAACAGACAAATTACGGCACAGTACTATGGTAGTGTGGCTATTGGAACGCACAACTCGTCGATCCTTGTCATGGATGGGCTATTGCAGCAGACGACCACACCGGGTTACATTCCTATCAGCTACAAGCAAAAAGAAGCTGCTCCAGCACAGGAGGATGGTGGGACCTTAATTGGGGAGGACGGGCTCGTGGTAATGGCTGGAGCGGAATAGGTGGAATGGTATCAAATGCATCAAACATGGTTTCTATGTGTTTGGGGCATGGATTCTACAAGGTGTCGGAAACATTCCACAGGGATGTTGGTCCATATTGACTCAATGGCATCACACAGTTTCTGCAGATTGGACAGCAGTACATTCATGCTGCAAACAGCCCATTCCATCTCATCCTAAATATACTTTATTGGGAATCCCAGTTCCTATTGCATATTCTGAGGGATGAGTCAGGAGTCAACGGTACAGGCTGGTGGCATAATGGTGTGGGGAATGTTTTCCTGGCACACTTTAGGTCCCTTGATATCAATCGAGCAACGATTGAACGCCACAGGGTATCTGAACATTGTTGCTGACCAAACCCAATAAAGTATATTTAGGATGAGATGGAATGGGCTGTTTGCAGCATGAATGTACTGCTGTCCAATCTGCAGAAACTGTGTGATGCCATTGAGTCAATATGGACCAACATCCCTGTGGAATGTTTCCGACACCTTGTAGAATCCATGCCCCGAAGAAATCAGTCTGTTCTGGAGGCAAGGGCCAGTACTAAATGGGTGTACATAATACAGTGGCCACAGTGTATTTGACCACATCTGTATCGTTAGCATTCATTAGCATAGTTCACTCATGTAATGTTCTAAGTGTGGCAGGTAGCCTAGAGGTTAGAGCTTTGGGCCAATGACTAAAAGGTTGCTGGTTCGAATACATGAGCCAACTAGGTGAAAATCTGTCGATGTGCCCTTGAGCAAGGCATTTAATCCTAATTTTCTCCAAGGGTGCGTACTTGGTCCAAACACACCAAACAGTCGTGAAGAGGGCACAACAAAACCTTTTCCCCTCAGAACACTGAAAAGATTTGGCATGGGTCCCCAGATCCTCAAAAAGTTATACAGCTGCACGATCGAGAGCATCCTGACCAGTTGTATCACCGCCTGGTATGGCAACTGCTCTGCATCTGACCGTAAGGCGCTACAGAGGGTAGTGCGTACGGCCCAGTACATCACTGGGGCCAAGCTTCCTGCAATCCTAGACCTATGTAATAGGCGGTGTCAGAAGAAAGCCCATAAAATTGTCAGAGACTCGTCACCCAAGTCATAGACTGTTTTCTCTGCTACCGCACGGCAAGCGGTACCGGAGCACCAAGTCTAGGACCAAAAAGTCTCCTTAACAGCTTCTACCCCCAAGCCATAAGACTGCTGAACAATTCATCAAATGGCCACCGGACTCTTACATTGCCCCCCCCCCCATTTGTTTTGAACACTGCTGCTACTCGCTGTTTATTATCTATGCATAGTCACTTCACCCCTACCTACATGTACATATTACCTCTAACCTGTGCCCCCGCACACTGACTCGGTACCGGTGCCCCATATTTTCTTAACTCTTCTTGAACTGCACCTTTGGTTAAGGGCTTGTAAGTAAGCATTTCACAGTAAGGTCTACACTTGTTGTATTCGGAGCATGTGACAAATAAAGTTTGATTTGACTACTATGGCCAACTCTTTGAACAACACGTTTCACTGCATCTATCTGGTGTATGTGACAATAAACATCTATTTACTGTTTGTTGACCTTTTCTGTGGGCAGCACTACCCTGTGTACCACCTGAACGATGCAGAGTGCACTGGGAAGGATGTCGCCTCTCCTGAAGAGTGCCACCAGGTGTTCCATGAGCAATATGACATGCTATACCAGGAAACTTCTCAAAGGGTGAGTTTAAATACACAGAACTATCACTCACACATGGGATTCATCTCTATTGTCTGAAGTGGCCTCTGCTTGCTTTCATAAGTCGTTTTTTCCAGATCAGTGCAGATGAAGGAAAGGTCCCGACAGAGGAAGCCACTTCAGACTGAGATAAATCCCTAAGAATCATTCTGAAGGGTATCTTTCTGACTGAAAACAATAATAGGTTGTCACTTACAAGCTTGTGATTGGAGAAATATGATGTATTCTTTTGGTTTCACTCTACAGTTACTTTGCTAGATTCAGCTCCCCCTTATCCTGAGTGGCCACACCCACAGTGCCTGTAAGGTGGTTCATGACAACAAGCACCCAGAGATCAGCGTTCCTTCCTTCAGCTGGAGAAACTGCAACAACCCCAGCTTCATCCTAGTAACTGTCAGGGTTGGGGTCAATTCCATTTCAATTTAAGTTTACTTCATGAATTTAAATAGTGTTAGAAGGGTAGAGAATCGGGACACAACCTCCCACTCCCTGCAGGGCACCTTCTTTCCTGCTAGAGGAGAGCAGCGTGATGGCCATCTACTGCGCCACAGGCATGGTAGTCTCCCTCATGCTCATGGCCCACCTCCACTTCTCAAAGAGCTTCATGCTCCTAGCCACCAGCCTCATGGGCAAGCACAAGGGCCTGTGACTGTTATAGTGAGTGTTTCCCCTAGATCAAATAATTATTTCCTTGGCAGGCCACATAAGAAAAGGGCAGCATTCAGGTTAGCAAATACACCAAAAGTGTGATTGAAATCAAAGTAACGGTAGGGGACGTCTCATCTGTGTGACCGACCACCTTTGACCTCCTCACCCTGACCATGTTCATCCCTGAGACCAAAGAGACAGTAATAGGGTTGACACTCCTGACATCCAAACCAACAGCACCTTTTAAAGGCCTCGGTCACTCTTTGTTGGTGCATTTTAATAGCGTGCAATGATATGTTATCCGTTCATTCTCTTTATAAATTATTGGCAACTGAATGTTTATTTTTTTTTATCCCGGTGAGTAAGCTAATGCAGGGCCATCATTGACCTTTAAATGTGACCCGGAAGAAAACAGTCGAGGGAAGACGGCAGAACTGGGTTTCTTGCAACTGTAATTTATGCATATACAAAGTGTACATAAGTATCATTTTCCCACATATTCAGTTTAGACAAACCAAAAAAAACAAAGGTCTTCTGATGTGCCTCTTTATTAAAATAAAAATACTTTTTGTATTCCTTAAAGGCCTGAAAACACAAACGTTATCACATCTACCTCCTCGCTCTCAGAATAGACTTGCACATTGAAAGCTTCTGTTCAGTCTAAAGAATATCCTGTCTAACTGTGCCCACACGCTCACAATGCCTGTGCCATTGTGAAGGGATCTCTATGACCGAAGGATCACTACTTTATCATCTCGTCTCATTCTATATAAGTTGATGCCTATACATCTGTATGCATACATACGTTCTAGACATTCATAAATATGTATACGCATAGGTACACACATTACTATGTATAATTGTACATATAGATTTATAGAATATATGTATATCTTTATAAATGTATATGTACATATATATTAATACAAAATGCACATGTACAATGTAGATATACAATGCATGAGTACATGTGTGTATATATGTTTTACAGTACATGCATGCTTTGAAGCACACATACACACACATTTACTGGCACGCGCATGTATACATCTCATACACACTTCATATCTAAAAAGATGCTTCCTACTGTAGTAAAACAACGCCAGGTTGTGATTTGGACACGTCAATGGATCTTCCAATGTATTAAAGCTGAGAATCAGAAATAAAAATATACATTTTCACCGTCGAAATGAAAGAGGATGAAGGCATGTCTCTGGCTGCGACCTGCGGTCACTGCGGTAGGTAAGTGGTTAATTTGCATAATGTATACAGGATTTGAGTTTTTTTTTTTTTTTACACCGCACAAATATTTCCGCCGTTTTCTACTAAAGAACATTTTCTTTTTTTATAAACCAGAAAAACTAACCGAGAGAGAGCGAGAGCGAGAAACTCCCTGCCTGCAGTCTCTACTGTCAGATAGAGTTTGACATCAAGCTGTACAGCGCAGTCAAAAACATACATCAGAGCTCAATTTACAGGTACAGCCATTATCAAGGCACAAAGATATTCTACAAGAAGTTTTTTCTCTCAATAAAGTTGTACAAAATAACATTACATTTTGCAGTCTGTACAAGATAATCAACCTTGCACAGTGTGCAAGATAACAAAAACAAAAATATATTATATATATTTATATATATATATATATAGAACTATTGCCCAAGAGGATCTAAGTCAAAAAGGACTGTCTGTGGGCAAATCAAAGTGAGTGTGGTATTTCTCTTTCCATCTAGACACGTGGCAGAATGCTGCTGCCCTACGACAGGAGGTGCATTGGACTCAAACTCCCAGCACCCTCCTGGTCCTCCCACAAGCCCCACCCCCTCTATGCTAATTCTAGAGCTCTCAGCATCCACACAAAAGCAGTCTGAAAGCCTCTCTCTCCATGTTGCAATAAAAACAAACAAACCCAAATAAAAAGTGACAGAGTAATAAATATCTCGGTGCTACATCATGTGTATACTTCCTTGACGGCGTTAAGTTACCTGATGCAAAGTGCATTACATCTCCTGCCCGCCCCACCGCCCCACTCCTTCATCAAGTACTCAGAGCAGAATAGAGAGAGGGAGGGAGAGAGCGAGCAAAGCGGAGTAATCCATGCAAAGGAGTGTCGGAAGGTTGATTCCAACTCTGGAACCAACACACACAGGAGTTACCTCATTAGATACCTCAACTCTCTCACGCACAAACGTACACACACACGCACACACCCTCTGACAACATCAGCTGGTCCAGGTCCAACCACAACAGAAACTACAGAAGACTAGTTCAAATCAAAAACCACAAAACAAGATGTCTAAAAAGGCTTAGTGGAATGAGCAGAATAAAGGCATTTGAAATAAAAGACTGAGGCACACACACATCCTTTCCCATCCCCACTTATACCTACAAAATAACAGTAAAAGAAAATGGGCCAAAATTAAAGAACAAAATAAAACCAAAAATGGCAAACAAAATGACAGCATTGTGATGCTTCAGTAGTTCTCCTGGTCCCTGTGGTGAAAGGAACTTGTGTTTTGGGAGTGGAAACAAACTGCACCGGGATTGGCCCAGAGCCGACTGGATGGTGGGCTACGACCAATCACAAGAGTTCGTACTGGCGCAGGTGCATCCTCTGGATGATGTCTCGGCAGTCGTTGAAGACACGGCGGATGTTCTCCGTGTCCACGGCGCAGGTGAAGTGGGGGTAGCAGTAGTGCTTTCCGTCGCCGCTCGCCGTGCTGATCCTCTGTGGAGAGACACATTTCTGTTAACTTCCTGAATTGGAACGAAAATGACCCCAAACCTGAAATGGTTAACACTACAATACAAGCATCTACAGTCAGTACATAGAATGAAAACTGTACGTACAAGGAACTCATCTCGGATGAAAAACTTGGCCCGGGTCACTTTAGGGTCCTCTCCGGGGTCTGGAACGGCTGTTCAGAAAGAGACAAACAGAAGAAATCCAGGTTTATCAGTACAAGGATACCATATCATTAGGACTGGATGTAGTGCAGTGCCTGATGACGGTATCTGCAATCAAATGTTTATGGAGCATCTCTAACTAGTGCTCTCCGTGCTCCAAACTATTCTGTGATTTCATTTGACGATGGGGAAGAAAGGCATGTTTATGCTATTACATCCTGCAATTGAGTACCTGGGATATCTATAAGTTAGAGGGTCATATGAGGGCTAAATAAAGGTTTATTCCAGGGCCTGCGCAAATGACTCCATTTGAGTCACAAATTTCAAAAGTGTGAGTCGCCAAAATGGGTTAACCTTTGTATACATCTTGTGGATCGGTTTGGAGGTCCTTCACTGTGAAGCAACAACGATTTGGTGCACGCTTCGTTGCTGGAAGAGCGTAATGTGTGGGTCTCTTAGGTTAGTAGATCTTCTTAATTATTATGATCAAGTTTTATTTAAAGAAACAGTGTTTTCCGCACATCTCAGCACCCACCTTCGGCCGGCACAGTATAGCGAGCGTACTCAGGGAAGTAGTCTTCAAGTTTGGATTTCCCTGCTAAGATCTTGTCAGCCAGCATGTCCTGCTTGTTCAAGAACAGGATGACTGAAATGGTCCGTAAAAATCTGAAAAGATAGATTGTAAAGAATGACGTGACTAGACAGGCATTTAAACAATGACACTGTGTCAGAGTTATTGGAATGTGAATGGATGGGTTTAAAAATAAAATATCTCTATCCAACTCATGTTTTGCTTCCGTTTGACCGATTCCCACTGATACCACCACGTTGACTGATTAAAACTAAAATGGGAAGCATGCTTCATTCAGTCTGTTACCATTATTACTGTCAATCGCTAAAAGTACATCCTCTTACAATAATATATACTCCAGAAGTCATATTAGTATACATGTAGTGTTGCAATGTACAGTAAAACACATTTTCACCAAGAATTTGCTACAGAAAATAAACAAAGCTGGTTTAAAATTAATTCAGTTTGCAAATGTATTGCAAGTATATTGAAATCACAACAAAATGGAATGCAAACGTTACATTCGCCTATTACTAAATCTGATGTGAAATTTTAAGTAGGGCATAATTGAGTCGGGAGAGGGCAGAGAGCCTGATTAGGTGACCATGACCAACCTGTTATTCCAGATGCTCTTGAAGAGATCCAGGGATTCCCGGAGTCTGTTGGTGCTGTTGTCTTCCCTTATGACCATGTTATAACTGCTGCTTGCCGCCACAAAGATGATCGCCGTCACGTCTAAAAGAAATAAGAGCACATTAAATGGGTTGTTTTAGCATGAAATGGTGCATAATGGTGCATAATGGTGTGCATTATGAGGATCAGACACAGTGACATCGTAAACCATGTAATGTTAAAGGAAAATTCCACTAAAAGACTATCTTTAGTCATTTGTTTCATTAGTCCACTGTTGATACAGTCCATCATACTATGACACCTTCTGTATTTGTTGTTACTTGGTAGCAACTAGCTACAGACCCTGTATTGCGGATCATTTACAACTATTTTGGATTGTCCAAGCTGTAACATTAACGTTAATCTCAGGCTTCACTAACTAACGTTACGGTTTTAAGTGGAGATATTTTTTGCTACTTTTCAAACGAAGACCAAGTAGTAACAAGTTGCTATATATGCCTTTTGTTTTGTTCATGAGGAGTAATGGCCGAGAGAAGGCAGGAGACACTGTTTTGTTGAGCGTCACATTGGTTAGACTGCTCCATGTAACGGATCAGTCGTCCACCAGACTACACTCTACGATTAGAGGGAGGTGGGAGAGGAAGCGTTGGGTGTCTCGGTTAGGGAGACAAGGGAATGGTGTTCAGTGTTTTCCGGTTAGGATAGATTCATGTTTGTTTCAACAGATCTTTACATATTTTCCTCACTACAAAGTATTAATGCGGTCCTTGTGGTTACTAAACATACACTATCACCCCTGTTAACCAACCCGTTCACACACCCCAATATCCCAGACCTGTGCTATATCCCAGACCTGTGCTATATCCCAGACCTGCGCTATATCTCTGAGATTACTTCTACCCCAATACCATTAATCCCTAAACTTTGCGACCTAAATCTTTACCCAGAGAATATCTCTTTACATAGGAGAGAGAGAAGAAAATAGTTGACCTCTGTCTATTACAAGCTAGGCGTTCAATTTCTCTCCTTTGGAAGTATGTCAGTTTCCCCTCACTTGGTCATTGGTTAAAATAATTAACGTCAAGCCTAGCTCTTTAAAAATTCACTTATATAGTAAAAAAAAGCAAGAAAAAAAGCCTGTCACTGTTTCATCTGTCCTTGTGATGGTCTCCACCCCCTCCAGGTGTCGCTTATTTTCCCCGGTGTATTTATCCCTGTGTTTCCTGTCTCTGTGCCAGTTCATCTTGTATGTTTAGTCAAGTCAACCAGTGTTTTAGCATGAAATGGTGCATAATGGTGCATAATGGTGTGCATTATGAGGATCAGACACAGTGACATCGTAAACCATGTAATGTTAAAGGAAAATTCCACTAAAAGACTATCTTTAGTCATTTGTTTCATTAGTCCACTGTTGATACAGTCCATCATACTATGACACCTTCTGTATTTGTTGTTACTTGGTAGCAACTAGCTACAGACCCTGTATTGCGGATCATTTACAACTATTTTGGATTGTCCAAGCTGTAACATTAACGTTAATCTCAGGCTTCACTAACTAACGTTACGGTTTTAAGTGGAGATATTTTTTGCTACTTTTCAAACGAAGACCAAGTAGTAACAAGTTGCTATATATGCCTTTTGTTTTGTTCATGAGGAGTAATGGCCGAGAGAAGGCAGGAGACACTGTTTTGTTGAGCGTCACATTGGTTAGACTGCTCCATGTAACGGATCAGTCGTCCACCAGACTACACTCTACGATTAGAGGGAGGTGGGAGAGGAAGCGTTGGGTGTCTCGGTTAGGGAGACAAGGGAATGGTGTTCAGTGTTTTCCGGTTAGGATAGATTTATGTTTGTTTCAACAGATCTTTACATATTTTCCTCACTACAAAGTATTAATGCGGTCCTTGTGGTTACTAAACATACACTATCACCCCTGTTAACCAACCCGTTCACACACCCCAATATCCCAGACCTGTGTGTTAATTGTAACACACATCTAGGCACCTTGTATCATTGCCTATGGGAGTGTGCCGAGATAAACATTTTGGAGCTCAGTGCTGCGCTATATCTCTGAGATTACTTCTACCCCAATACCATTAATCCCTAAACTTTGCGACCTAAATCTTTACCCAGAGAATATCTCTTTACATAGGAGAGAGAGAAGAAAATAGTTGACCTCTGTCTATTACAAGCTAGGCGTTCAATTTCTCTCCTTTGGAAGTATGTCAGTTTCCCCTCACTTGGTCATTGGTTAAAATAATTAACGTCAAGCCTAGCTCTTTAAAAATTCACTTATATAGTAAAAAAAAGCAAGAAAAAAAGCCTGTCACTGTTTCATCTGTCCTTGTGATGGTCTCCACCCCCTCCAGGTGTCGCTTATTTTCCCCGGTGTATTTATCCCTGTGTTTCCTGTCTCTCTGTGCCAGTTCATCTTGTATGTTTAGTCAAGTCAACCAGTGTGTTTTTCCCCATACTTCTTTTCCATTCTCTTTTGCTAGTTTTCACGGTTTTGACCCCTGACTACTTTCCCGCCTGCCTGATCATCCTGCCTACCCTGACCTTGAATCTGCCTGCCCTTCAGTACCTATTGGACTCTGAACTGGTTTTGACCTTTTTCCTGTACATGACCACTCTCTTGCCTACCCCTTTGGATTAATAAACATTGTAAGACTCCAACCATCTGCCTCCTGTGTCTACATCTGGGTGTCGCCTTGTGCCTTGATAGCCCCAGAGTTTAATGTTACTTGGGATCTGTTGATTTTCTACAATTTTATTTTACCTTTGTTTAACTAGGCATGTCAGTTAAGAACAAATTCTTATTTACAATGACGGCCTAGGAACAGTGGGTTAACTGCCTTGTTCAAGGGCAGAACAACAGATTTTTACCTTGTCCAACGCTCTAACCACTAGGCTACCTGCCACCTATAAACCGGTGATATTGTAGAAGAATTGGAACTGTATATCTGTATATTCTAAAGAAATGTATATGAATATTGGCTATAGTTCAAGCGTAATCCGCATGATAATGTGAGTACTTTTTTTCTCTTCCGTTTATCTGTTGTTAATGTTGGATTGTTAAGTTTTTGTCTTTGGGTTGGGTGAAAAAGAATTGTATTTCTGTAACTGTTATTTGGAACTAATACATAAGTGTAAAATTATAAATATTTTTAAATTGACTAATTAAACAAATACCAAAAGATATATTTTTTTTTAGTGGAAGTGGATCCAGATGGTATACAATGCTAAGCTACTGTGACACAGTCCCTGTTCCACCACAAGACGGTCAGGAGTTAACGCAGGTCTTCCGGTTTCAGGTAAGGTTACTCATTAAGCAAGCATGGTTCACTGAACCACCAATAGGACACTTGCAAAACAACATTGTGGGCAGCAAAATTGTCTACATAATCCAAACTTACCATTGAAGCACTGAATCCATTTTCTCCTCTCGTCTCTCTGGCCACCTACATCAAACATACTGGGAGAGAAGAGAAAAAAAAACGTTTTAACAGACTTCTTTCTGTATGATCCAATGTGTGAAGGTGCCTATTTAACTCAAACATGTCTTGATCTCAAAACACATCTTATTTGTCACATGCGCTGTAGACTATAGACTACCTGCGCTGTAGACTATATTGTGAAAAGCCCTTAACCAATAATGCAGTTTGAAGAAAATATTTACAAAATAAACATTTTAACAAAATAACAATAACAAGACTATATACAGGGGGTACCTGTACCGAGTCAATGTGCGGGGTACAGGTTAGTCAAGGTACACATCATGGACAAATTGAAATGGACAGCGTGGTGACAGCGTGGTGAAGGCGGCGCAATAGCGCATCTTCAACCTCAGGAGGCTGAAGAAATTTGGCTTGTCACCTAAATCACACAAACTTTACAGATGCACAATCGAGAGCATCCTGTCGGGCTGTATTGCCGCCTGGTACGGCAACTGCACCGCCCTTAACCGCACCGCCCTTAACCGCAAGGCTCTCCAGAGGGTAGTGCAGTCTGCACAACACATCACCGGGGACAAACTACCTGCCCTCCATGACACCTACAGCACCCGATGTCACAGGGAGGCCAAAAAGATCATCAAGGACAATAACCACCCGAGCCACTGCCTGTTCACCCCGCTATAATTCAGAAGGCGAGGTCAGTACAGGTGCATCAAAGCTGGGACCGAGAGACTGAAAAACAGCTTCTATCTCAAGGCTATCAGACTGTTATACAGCCATCACTAACAGAGTGGCTGCTGCCCACATACAGACTCAAATCTCTGGCCACTTTAATAAAAAGGACTTAATAAAAAGGTATCACTTAGTCACTTTAAATAACGCCACTTTATTAATGTGTACATATACTACATTACTCATCTCATAACTAAAACTGTATTCTTTACCATCTACTGCATCTTGCCTATGCCGCAGAGCAATATATTTATATGTACAGTTGAAGTCGGAAGTTTACATACACTTAGGTTGGAGTCATTAAAACTGGTTTTTCAACCACTCCACACATATCCACACATTTCTTGTTAACAAACTATAGTTTTGGCAAACTATAGTTTTGGCATCTACTTTGTGCATGACACAAGTCATTTTTCCAACAATTGTTTACAGACTAATTATTTCACTTATAATTCACTGTATCACAATTCCAGTGGGTCAGAAGTTTACATACACTAAGTTGACTGTGCCTTTAAACAGCTTGGAAAATTCCAGAAAATGATGTCATGGCTTTAGAAGCTTCTGATAGGCTAATTGACATCATTTGAGTCAATTGGAGGTGTACCTGTGGATGTATTTCAAGGCCTACCTTCAAACTCAGTGCCTCTTTGCTTGACATCATGGGGAAATCAAAAGAAATCGGCCAAGACCTCCACAAGTCTGGTTCATCCTTGGGAGAAATTTCCAAACGCCTGAAGGTACCACGTTCATCACTACAAACAACAGTACGCAAGTATAAACACCATGGGACCACGCAGCCGTCATACCGCTCAGGAAGGAGACGCGTTCTGTCTCCTAGAGATGAACGTACTTTGGTATGAAAACTGCAAATCAATCCCAGAACAACAGCAAAGGACCTTGTGAAGATGCTGGAGGAAACCGGTACAAAAGTATCTATATCCACAATAAAACAAGTCCTATATCAACATAACCTGAAAGGCCGCTCAGCAAGGAAGAAGCCACTGCTCCAAAACTGCCATAAAAAAGCCAGACTACGGTTTGCAACTGCACATTTTTGATTTTTTTTTTTAACCTTTATTTAACTAGGCAAGTCAGTTAAGAACAAATTCTTATTTACAATGACGGCCTAGGAACAGTGGGTTAACTGCCTGTTCAGGGGCAGAACGACAGATTTGTACCTTGTCAGCTCGGGGGTTTGAACTTGCAACCTTCCGGTTACTAGTCCAACGCTCTAACCACTAGGCTACCCTGCCGCACATGGGGACAAAGATCGTGCTTTTTGGAGAAATGTCCTCTGGTCTGATGAAACAAAAATAGAACTGTTTGGCCAAAATGACCATCGTTACGTTTGGAGGAAAAAGGGGGATGCTTGCAAGCCGAATAACCCCATCACACCCGTGAAGCACGCGGATGGCAGCATCATGTTGTGGGGGTGCTCTGCTGCAGGAGAGACTGGTGCACACAACAATAGATGGCATCATGAGGAAGGAAAAAATATGTGGATATATTGAAGTAACATCTCAAGACACCAAGTTAAAGCTTGGTCGCAAATAGGTCTTCCAAATGGACAATCGCCCCAAGCATACTTCTAAAGTTGTGGCAAAATGGCTTAAGGACAACAAAATCAAGGTATTAGAGTGGCCATCACAAAGCCTTGATCTCAATCCTATAGAAAATGTGTGTGCAGAACTGAAAAAGCGTGTGCGAGCAAGGAGGCCTACAGACCTGACTCAGTTACACTAGCTCTGTCAGGAGGAATGGGCTAAAATTCACCCAATTTATTGTGGGAAGCTTGTGGAAGGCTACCCGAAATGTTTGACCCAAGTTAAACAATTTAAAAAAGGCAATGCTACCAAATACTAATTGAGTGTATGTAAACTTCTGACCCACTGGGAATGTGATGAAAGAAATGAAAGCTGAAATAAATCATTCTCTCTACTATTATTCTGACATTTCACATTCTTAAAATAAAGTGGTGATAAACTGACCTAAAACAGGGATTCATTACTAGGATTAAATGTCAGGAATTGTGAAAAACGGAGTTTAAATGTATTTGGCTAAGGTGTAAGTAAACTTCAGACTTCAACTGTACATATTCCTATTCATCCCTTTACGTGTGTGTATATAAGGTAGTTGTTGTGAATTTGTTAGATATTACTGCATTGTCGGAACAAGAAGCACAAGCATTTCGCTACACTCGCATTAACATCTGCTAACACATAATGTGTATGTGACCATTAACATCTGCTAACACATAATGTGTATGTAACCATTAACATCTGCTAACACATAATGTGTATGTGACCATTAACATCTGCTAACACATAATGTGTATGTGACCATTAACATCTGCTAACACATAATGTGTATGTGACCATTAACATCTGCTAACACATAATGTGTATGTGACCAATACAATTTGCCTTGATTGGACTTGAATATAGTGCCTTCAGAAAGTATTCAGATCCCTTGACTTTTTCTAACTTTTGTTACGGTACAGTCTTATTCTAAAATTGATGAAAAAAACATCTCATCAATCTACACATAATACCCCATAAAGACAAAGCTATTTTTTTGTTGACATTTTAGCTCATTTAAAGCGTTGAGCCTTCATGGGTAAGATGATACAAGCTTGACACACCTGTATTTGGTGAGTGTCTCCCATTCTACTCTGCAGTTCCTCTCGCGCTCGGTCAGGTAGAATGGTGAGAGTCACTGCACAGCTATTTTCAAGTCTCTCCAGAGATGTTTGATCGGGTTCAGGTCCGGGCTCTGGCTGGACCACTCAAGGACATTCAGAGACTTGTTACAAAGCCACTCCAGCGTTGTCTTGGCTGTGTGCTTAGGGTCATCGCCCTGTTGGAAGGTGAACCTTTGCCCCTGTCTGAGCTCCTGAGAGCTCCGGAGCAGTTTTTTTTAATCATGATCTCTCTGTACTTTACACCATTCATCTTTACCACGATCCTGATTAGTCTCCCAGTCCCTGCCGTTGAAAAACATCCCCACAGCATTATGCTGACACCACCATGCTTCACCGTAGGGATGGTGCCAGGTTTCCTCCAGACGTGACACTTGGCATTCAGGCTAAAGTGTTCAATTTTGGTTTCATCAGGCCAGACAATCTTGTTTCTCATGGTCTGAGAGTCTTTAGATGCCTTTTGGCAAACTCCAAGTGGGATGTCATGTGCCTTTTACTGAGGAGTGGCTACCGTCTGGCCACTCTACCATAAAGGCTTGTTTTGTGCAGTGCTGCAGAGATGGTTGTCCTTCTGGAAGGTTCTCCCATCTCCACAGAAGAACTCTGTCAGTGACCATTGGGTTCTTGGTCACCTCCCTGACCAAGGCCCTTCTCCCTCGATTTCTCAGTTTGGCTGGGCGGCCAGCTCTAGGAAGAGTCTTGGTGGTTCCAAACATCTTCCATTTAAGAATGATGGAGGCATCTGTTCTTGGGGACCTTCAATGCTGCAGAAATGTTTTAGTACCCTTCCCCAGATCTGTGCCTTGACACAATCCTGTCTCAGAGCTCTACGGAGAATTCCTTCGACCTCATGGGTTGGTTTTTGCTCTGAAATGCACTGTCAACTGTGGGACTTTACATAGACATGTATGCACCATTCCCAATCATGTCCAATCAATTGATTTTACCACAGGTGGACTCCAATCAAGTTGTAGAAACACCTCAAGGACAATCAGTGGAAACAGGGTGCACCTGAGCTCAATTTCGAGTCTCATAGCAAAGGGTCTGACTATTTATGTAAATAAGGTTTCTGTTTTTAATACATTTGATTTTTTTTCGAGAAAGAGACTTGTTTTCGCTTTGCCATTATGGGGTATTGTGTGTAGATTGATGCGGAAAACATTTAATTTAATCAATTTTAGAATAAGACTGTAACGTAACAAAAGGTGGAAAAAGTCAAGGGTTCGAATTCTCCCCGAATGCACTGTAGGTGACTTATAGTATAGGGATTTCTCAATAAAGCCCCTGCAATACAGTTGATTAGACTAGTTTTCTACATGGAGTGATGATGGAAACAGAGCTCCTGTGGGTAAAGTTAACCACTACAGTAAACCACTTGGCAGTATGTTGAGTTCCTGTGTCGTGGTGTTCTAGAGCAGATACTGCTTTCCTATTTAGTGCGCATACGTTAGACAAAATGGTAATCTAATCAAGGAGCAACGGTCTGACCCCACATTAGAAGAGTTGGGTGACCAAATTGTGCTTGTGGAACAGTTTGGAGATGTCGCCCATGGATGATGTCCTGATGAGAAAGTGGGTACCTCATAGTAGTTTTGTGGGGGAGGCTATTAGTCAGGTTGTTGTACCAGTTAAGTTGTGTGAGTTGGTGCTGAAAACTTCCCTCGAGGATGTAGCTGGTCATCTGGGTGTGAGGAAAACCTACAATCGCATACTGAGAATTGTATTTTGGCCTAGGTTAAAGAGGGATGTTTCTGCGTTCATCAAAACCTGTCAATTAACGGGTAAACCTACTCAAGCTATTTAGCCGGTACTGCTGTTTCCTATTCCCGTAGTCAGCCAGCCTTTTGAGTATCTGATTGTTGACTGTGTTGGCCCTCTGCCTCGCTCTAAGGTAGTAGTTACCTGTTCACTGTGATGTGTGTCAGACCACTAGGTTTCCTGTTGCCTATCCGGTCTATCACAACTAAGTCCGTGCTAAAAGCTTTGACTCAGTTTCTCGCTGTTTGAAATCCATAAGTTTATTCAGAGTGACCAAGGTTCTAATTTCACTTCTAATATGTTTGGTCAGGTTCTCCAACAGCTCCATATTAAAACAATTTGTCTAGTGCCTGTCCCGCGCAGAGTCAAAGAGCGCTGGAACGTTTCCATTAAACACTTTGTTGAGAGCTTATTGTACGGAGATGGATAAGGATTGGGATGAGGGGTTGCCATGGTTACCGTTAGCCACCAGGGAGGTTTCACAGGAGTGCACAGGTTTCAGTCCAAAGGACCTAGTGTTCGGACAGTGTACGTGGGCTTCTAGCAGTGCTCCAGGATGAATGGAAGTCTCCTAAGCCACCTCAGTCCCTGTTATCCTATGAGTGTGATTTCCGGCGCCGCCTGTAAGCCGCTGGTGAGATGGCCAAAGAGAAGCTATCATCTTCACAGGGGAGGATGAAAGGAATATTTGATTGGCGAGCTGAGCCTCGTCACCTGGACTAAAGTGACCAGGTTCTTGCTCTGCTGCCAATAGTTGGTTCTCCTTTTCAAGCCAAGTTTAAGGTCCATATACGGTTGTGCGCCAGTGCACTGAGCAAAACTATCTAGTTGCCACTCCGGGAACGGAGGGAAAAAAAGCACCATCTGTGTCATGTCAATGTGCTAAAACCCTACTACACACGTTCCTCTGGGGACGAAGAGTGGGAGTTCGCAGAGGACGGTAAACCTGTTATTTTGGCCAGTACTGTTACATTGCTGGGTCCTTTCTGTCATGCTATGTCCGTGCATGGTGAGGAGGATGTCCTTGGTCCTGACTATTGTGTACTGTCTATTGTGTACTGACTATTGTGTACTGCAGGGTACAGAAAAATACAGAGTCACAGGATGTTTTGGATAGCCTTCTTGCTCATCTACCTGCTGATAGGCGAGACAAATTGGTCAGTCTGAGTTTTCCAGTTTTGTTTTCTGATACACCAACATGTACAAACGTAATAGAACACGATATTGATGGTGGGGATGCTGACCCCATCTGTCAGCGGTTCTATAGTTTCTTCAGAGAAACGGCGTTATCTGGACGCTGAGATCGGGTACATGCTGGAGAATGAAATTGCAGAGCCTTCTTTCTCCAGCTGGGCTTCTCCCTGTATCTTGGTCAGTAAACCGGATGGGACAAACAGATTTTGTACGGACTACCATAAGGTAAACAGTGTCACTAAGCCAGATTCATTGCGCTGTTTATCTGGACGATGTAGTGGTTTATGCAGATATTTGGGAGGAGCATCTGGCCTGTATTCAAGCCTTGTTCGACCGCCTGGCTGCGGATTCCCTAAAATCTGGCAAAATGCAAGTTTGTACCTTGGTAAGGTGGTTGGGCAGGGTGAAGTGTGTCCTGTTTGGTGGTAGCTACTGATACTTTTCCACCGCCAACCACTAAAAAGGAACTGATGCGTTTCTTGGGAATGATAGGTTATTACCGTAGATTTTGTAGGAACTTCTCTACCGTAGTCGAAAGATTTTCTGAAAGCTATGGTGGTTTACGTCAGGTCTCCTCTCTGTCAACAGGCTTTTGAAGATGCAAAGAGGTTACTTACCTCAACTCCAGTGCTGGCTGCTCCTCGTTTGGATTTGTAATTTACCTTGCAGGTGGATGCAAGTCACATGGGGGCAGGTGCAAGCAGATGTGTCCGGTGTTGAGAGGCGTGTTAGTTAAGTTTCCAACAAGTTTAATTGTTATCAGTTCAACTTCTCCGTGTTGGAAAAACAATCGCTAGCACTCATATGGGCACTACGACACTTCGAGGTGTAGGTCGGGTTGGGTGTAGTACCTATTGTGGTCTACATTGACCATAACCCTCTCACCTTCTTGAGGTCTATGATGTGTGCTAACCTGAGGATAATGAGATGGTGTTTGTTTTTACAGGCATTCCATCTCGATGTGCGCCACATGTCGTTGCTGACACACTCTCTCGTGCGCCCTGTTCCTATTGATCGGTGGACAAGCGTTCTCATACGCGTTGTCCCCGTGTGTATGCGTGTCGTCCACGTGACCGGCCACTGTTTATTTTGTGTTGTCCTGTTGTGCCTGTCTTCTGTTCCCTGCTGTCTTCATTTTTTTATTTCCTTTGTAAAGGTTGCTTCCTGTGCACAAAGGTTGCTGAGGTCTGGGGAGGCTGAGGTGGGCTGTGGCAGTGGGGTAGCGTTTACCTGGGCTAGGGTCTGTCCCGGGGATAAATACACCTTTCCCCTCATACATTGAGGAGACTCTCTCCACGCAGACGCGCTGTTGTTTTTGGCATTTTGGAGCTTCTTTGTGTTCATTTGTTTTGGCACCTCTCAACACCCCTCATTATCACCATCTATGCAGTCATCCACTCACTTACACTACACACAATTTTTTTTTTATTTGTATATAGTTTACTTTTTAAAATATATTTTTGTTACTTCTTTATCTCTGCGTTGTCTCCCTCTTTGTTACGTAATACAAGCCGGTTCATAACAAACTGAAATTAAAAACAACCCTAAGGTGGGGACATTTCCAATATAATATGAAACCACAATGGCCATTTACAGTACACTGTTTATACAGTTAATAAAACAGACAACAATGGGCACCATAACATCACAATGAAGGGGACACTTACTGAAAGTTCACTTTGTCGACTTGAAATCTTGTTTCGAAAATCCCTGAAGTCAAAACTCGGCAGCGAAGCAAGTCCTGGGGTTTAAAACAAGAGGAGCATAGAGATGAAGATATGCACTAAAGGAATGAGTAGAAAAGAAAGGTAGAGAGAGATTGAAAGAGAGAGCGAGAGACAGAGAGACTAAAAGTGTATGATGTTTTCCTACACAGTGCTTATTGATTAAGCAATACAGTTACAGCTATGGTTGGTAACATTTGGCATGTCATTTTATCACTACATTTTTAGCCATGCTCTAGAGCGTTGAAAAGTAATCTTACCTGATCTGTTGGTGTGTAGTCATTCGACCTCACCGACTCAATTCTGTCCAAGAAGCTGCAAAACACAAAACATCATTATATGACACTGGCCTGGATCTTAAGAACAGTAAATATCACTGTCATTACAGTAGATATAGCTTAAGATCTGATTCTACACATTTAAACTAAGAAAAGGAACTAATGCAGGCACTAGCATAGAACAATCATATCCAGAATATATCTCATCACATAGAGCAGAACTATATTGTAAGATATAGAATGGAGCCCAATCTATCCACTGCATTTCTATCTATAGCCTTTTGAATGTTTCACCTCAGTACATAGCTAAATCCCTATGACAACGGACTAGAATACAACTGTAGGGGTGATCCCAGCACTGCACCATCCTTCCCCAGCAGAGGGCATCAGAGTACATCCCCCGCCTATTTATGTCCCCCTTTTCCTGTCCCATTACATAAGACCGCAATTAGTTCCTGCCAGAGCTAGACGAGAGCCTCTCGCTCTGGTGTGCACTGTGCATGAGCTGTATGTTCCCTGGGTGTGTGTGAGTGTGTGTCCCCGCGGTAGAAGAGACGGGGGGGAAAAGACACACACACAGAGCAGCCTGTAACCACTGAACAGCATGGTGATATCACCAGCACTGTCACCAGTCTAAACCAGCAGATACCACACTACAAATCCCTATTCTGTTCTGTTCTATTCCGTTCCGTTCTATTCTGTTCTATTGTATTCTAGGAAGCAGCCACAACACAGAGCAGTTCTGTACAGGTTTATTTGACGTTGTGTTTTTACCTCAGAATTCAGTTCTAGGAACTGACTGATATGTAGGTCTTTGTGTGATGACAATGATCACACTATGAGCCTTAGGGAAGTCCAACTGACTCAGTCCTCATCTCTAAGTACCTAGAAAAGAGCCAATCGGGTATATTATAAAGTTATTTAACCAGTCACTGTTCACAGACAGTTGGATCCAATAAAAGCTTTATTTTACTGTAAAGAAAGAACCAGTTAGTTACTGAGGTTCAGAATGTACAGCGTATGATATAAAAAGGTAATAACCTTTACTTTTTGGTTTATATTGGAATTATTCAAACTAGCACCCGTCTGCATCATTTGGTACAAGGCAGTTACCAATAGAATTCTTTAGCAAGTACCATAGTTAATAAAGTGTTAACAAACCTGATACAAGTGCCAGATTGTTTACACAAAAAACACTGAAACAAAAAAGTGCCCTCCTCTGGAGTTTGGGCCTGTAAACGCTACAGCAACACAGCCAAGTTTCATAATGAATTATCCATGACTGTAAGTGACCCGCCCCCCCCCCCCATCATCCCCTGCTACCAACACTCCGCTAGGTTGACCTGTTAATCCACAAACAGACCAATGCTGCCCTGCTTTTTTGACTCAGACTTGTCCATAGCCTAGATCTACTGGACTGATGCTATTAATTGGTTGAATGGAAAGATGGAATCAATAGTTTCCACATTTTGAGTGGCTATTGGGGTTGATGTGAAAATGTGGTCAGTCACCAAAACAACAACACAACGTACAGGGAATGTCTTTATCAGAGGAGCCTGACAGTTCCAAATAACAGGCAAAGAAATATAGATCTTTTCCCAATGGATCTGGACGGCCTATACTGTAGTCTTTTCTACTTCTATTAATCAATTGAAGAAAATGGCTGTATTTTATGCCACAAGTTATAGTATAAAGGCAAATATGTAAGCTTGAGGAGTTTGAACCCATTTCACACTAGGAACACTAGGATGCTGAAATGTTACATTTGTACTTTGTCATTTAGTAGATGCTATTATCCACAGCAACTTAGAGTAGTGAGTTCATACATTTTCATACTTTTTGCATACTGGTCCCCCATGGGAATAGAACCCACAACCCTGGCGTTGCAAGCACCATGCTCTACCAACTGAGCCCCCCCCCCCCACACATTCTCAGTTACACACCAGAGCAGTACACTAAAATAGCTCTGTCTGGTTCTAGTGTTACATGTCTGAATAGCTGCTGGGTGTTTATGTGTGTGAGTCTGGTCTGCTTATCTCTGGCTCTGCCAGAAAACGACAGGAATTTACACAACTCCTATATTCCTGGTAGCAGCAGTCGTTTAACATTACGAACTCTATCTCCATCCAGGTCTGTGTCTGAAATTAAACCCTATTCCCTATATAGTGTACTACTTTTCACCAAAGCCCAGCTCTGGTCCAAATTAATGCTAGTCTGAAATTATAGACCCTATTTTCCTAAAGTGTGCACTATCTTTGACCTATATGGGCTCTGGTCAAAAGTAGTGCGCTATATAGGAAATAGGTTGCCATTGATGTCTAGGGGGGAAATGAGGGAAGAACATGAAGATTTAGTTGACAAGATTGATGTTAGGAGTCTTAGTGCTACTAGAAGCTATGATAGGCGCTCTCGTTCTCCCTGGCAATAGAGAGAGTTTATACGAGGAAAGACGGGGCCATTTTGCATCCTAACAGATACCACACAGACAGAGACACACACACACCCACCCAGCTGCAGGGGAGCTGGGGCTAAAAATATCCCTGGGAATGGATCCGCTCCGAAAAAGACAGATTATACAAGCCCCGAGCGGGCATATAAACACACACACACACACACACACACACACACTAGAGCTGGGACGATAAACTGAACATTTTCGACACGAACCATCACTTATCACAGGCATTTTGCTGATATTGTTCATTACGATAAGTAGCTCTATGCTAGGGAAATTGTTAATGGGACAATTGATGGAGAAAACCATCAAACTAGTAGTAGTAGTAGTAGTAGTAGATCTTGCTACCATGGAAAGGTAAATCTGTCTATTTGTGGAAAAATCGCCCTTATTAATTCTTTAGTCATATCCCAGTTTACTAATTTACTCATGGACCTGCCTACATGGAACAACTTTTTAAAATTATATAAAATAATATCCCACTTTATTTGAAACGGCAAACCTGACAAAATTAAAACGACCTATTTATATAATGCATATGAGGGCCAAAATGATTAAATATTAAAGCATTAAACCTCTCACTAAAAGCTTCAGTCATGCAAAAGTTAATCTGAACTGGTTCTCCAGCAGATTAGTAAGAATGGCTCACCTAAGGTTCAAAAATAGCCTCTTTCCCTTCATTCAGATTACAACCTCTAACTTAATTTGACAATTAAATAATCTCCAAAATATAGCTATTTTTTTTTTAAAAAGCCATAGAAAAGCTGATTGCAATTTCAGTTTAATCCACTAGAAAATACTAAAACACTGCAACAATTATTATGGTTAAACTCAAATATACCAATCGTTTTTTTTATCAAACATTATTTTTAGATATGATTTTTGTTACTGTAAGAAGCTAGTGAACTTGTCAGCCCTGCATTAAAGACTAAAATTGGTGAAATGTTTTTGTTGAGATAAATAACAAACCAAACCAGTTCCACATAAAGCCCAGGAAAGTGACAGCTACGCCATACAAGTTGCTAAATAGTTTGAAAGAGATTTGCGATGTGCCGATTCCATCGCCCATGGTTTATAAACTGATACACAAATACGTTTTTCAATTTCAATTATAAAAAATGAATCTAACCAATAGAATGTTCTGTATATGGAGGATACAACACAACAATTACCTAATGCTAACTCTGCAAATACTACAGCTGGGTGACTTGAAAAGCCATATTGATTTGATCACTAATATAATAACTCTTTGTAAAAATGGTCATCTTTAATTTACAATCTGTAGAAACTATGAGAATAGAAAGGTTTGGAACTTTTGTGAAACATCACAGAACATTTGAAAAGATATATGGCAAATAGAAATCAACTCTGGATGGTTTTCAGAGATAGATGGTAGGGGTTGAGGGTAGCTGAAGGGTGGGACCAAAAAATGGATTACTAGTGTAATATGTACTGTGTCTGTAAAATGTATATAGTATGTATAAGCTGGAAGTAGAAGCCTAAGTGTTGTTGTCCATTAGTTTACGCCAATTAGGGGAGGAGTGGTAGGGTTAGGGGAAAATAATAAAGACAGACAACATTTTTAAAAAATAAGAAAAAAATAAATTATATAGGGGATTGGAAATACAGACAATTACATTGATAGAAACCACAATTGATCTGCAATTTTAAAGCTGACTACCCCCCCCCAAAAATGGTAAAATAAAAAGTAGTAGTAGTTTAAAGGATAATTTGTGCACTGCATATTAATGTTATAAAACTTTCTATTTAGGGAAGTACAGCTCAGCACATACACTGCGCAGGCCCCACCAGTTTGACACACATACACACAAACGACTAGATTTATAGACACACTTTTGAGAAACTGCTCATGGAGAGAGAGAAAAAGCGAGAGAGAAGGAGAGAGAGGTCTGTATCTCTACAGTTGGTCCAATCACTAACTTCCATAAATAAAACAGGGACGGAAATAGAAGCAGAGCCGTGATAGGATGTTTGATTTATCCAAAAGGAACAGGGCCAGCTTCTTGACTCTTAACTGACCGAACTCAGCAGACGGCTAGGCTCTGTTTGTGTTATTCCTCTAGTGGCCACTGGGTGGCACACCCTCTGACTGAGATGGGTGAAGCCAGAGCACCTCCTTTAGTGACTGACTGTGCCTGCTCTGAGCTGCAGCTGGGTTGCCATGGCAACCTCTGTCAGCTGGGTCGATAGAGAGCGCTCCTCCTCTTCCTTAGCTGGCTTGCGCTCACTCACACACACAACCATAGGCAATGAAACAATCACAAACAAACCCACACGTCTACAATAGCCTAGATCAGAATAAAATGTAAACAAAGACACACTCGCGAGTACACACACACACACATCTCTTGCCCTGCACCACACTCTCCTACTCAACCTCGGGAGGAATGCAAGTATGTCAAAATTCAGTCCAACAATATGAGAAAAGAAGCCATAACAGCTGGGCCTAGCTGACTGGGGAGAGAAGTCATAAACTAGCCAAAGAATCACAGTGTACATCACACACACGGTCTTCAGATTTTATCTGGCTACAAACATCTGCACATGGACAAACAATGACCAAAAGATATGTAGGGAATGATGAAGGTAAACTAGAGAAGGAATGAACTGACGATGACCAAGTGGTAGAGAAGAAGGACGGGCCTACTCTATCTTCCATTTTAGATGAATTACCAGCAGTGAATTTCAAACACAGATTCAACCAAAAAGACCAGGGAGGTTTTCCAATACCTTGCAGGGCACCTATTGGTAGATGGGGGAAAAATTTTAAAAAATACACCTGACATTGAATATCCCTTTGAAGTTATTAATTACACTTTGGATGGTGTATCAATACACAGAGTCACTACAAAGATACAGGTGTCCCTCCTAATTCGGTTGCCGGAGAGGGAGGAAAACGCTCAGGGATTTCACCATGAGGCCAATAGTGACTTTAAAACAGTTAGAGTTTAATTGCTGGGATTGGAGAAAACTGAGGATGGATCAACAACATTGTAGTTACACCACATTACTAAATAATTTACAGAGTCAAAAGAAGCTATATAGTATAGTTGCCATTTGGGGCCTATATACAGAAGTTGCTGTACACATTAGTCAAACCAGAGTCAAATATATATATGTATATAATCCTTCTGAGCATGCAGTAGGTGTGTGTGTGTGTGTTTGCCTGTGCTATATGACTATAGAAAATGCTCTGTGTATGTAGCCTGTGTGGGGCCGTCCCCTCCACTTTCCTAAAACAGCTAGCTTTCAAGCTTTCCTTCACACACCACACACACACACACACACACCCTGTCGCACTCCTGAGTGACAGAGGAGGGGGTGGAAGGCACTGGGGGCTCCCTATCACTGATGAGGCTTCACACAGGGATGAGCAGACTGAGCACACACACGCGCACCTCAAAAGGCCTACCGATCCCTCTTCACGACCATCACAAATGTGCGTGTGCCTGTGCTGCTATAATCAGAGACGGTGTCACAATGAGATCCTCTCAAGGCCTTCTGCCCGTGAACAGAAGAAGGTTCCTTGAACCGTAGGGTTGGAGTGTTTGGCAGGACTGTGTGAGTGCACAAGCCAAGCTATGTGTATGTGCACGTCTCTCGGTCTGAGTGTAGGTGTGTGTGTGTTTATGCTAGTGTGTGCACTGCAGACCACCTCATATGTGTAAGTAGTACAGTCTGTGTCTGTTAATCTGCCCAAACACCATGGAATACTATCTAGTATGTGTGCAGACCACCTCGGTGGCATAGTCCCTCCCTCCCTCCTCTCTCTCTCTCTCTCTCTCCTTCTGTGGCTGACCTTCCTTTGTTTAGAGCCTATTGGTGGGTTTCTCCCTTTGATTTGGCCATGCAGCCATGTGACCCTGTAGCCAGTTTGTGCTCGGCAGCACCGAGTGGCTAAAAATAGCTCCAGCTTGCCCCGGCTCCACGGCTCGTTTACATAAGCTCTGAGGAAGGGGGAGGAGAGACCCCGTGGAGAAGAGGGGAGAAGGGGATGAGGGAGGACAGGAGCATTGTACAGAAGTCCACAGGCGCTGGCTGGGGCCTAAAATGCAGCCCTGCTGCTCTGCCCTTCTCTTCCTTCCTTAAGATCTCCCTCTTTTTCACTCTCTCCAGTCTTCTCTCTGTACTCGTGGGCTGGGGCCTGGTGCACGCACACGTACAGACTGACACAGAAACACACACACAAACACACTCTAGATGAAGACACCCTGCTGCCTGTGCCTCTGTACCTTGTGCTAGCTAGCGCTATAGGGAGGTGCTCTACTTGACCTCATTTAACATAGCTGCTTTGAAACAGGAGGCATTACCTAGGCCTAGATTCAATCAGATCAAGCTTTCACCGGCGATAGCAGACACCCGCATAGCGGATGTTGTGGCTGCGTCGGAGGTGGTGTTGGAGCCGACAAATCAGAGAGCAGCTACTCCTGATCATTGTCACAGCCACACCCGTCCCACTTGCGTTAGAAGTTCAGAACGAGAAAGTATAGGCTATATATTGTAGACATAATTATGCTAAAATGTAATATTAATTCAACAAAACAATGAGAATTTCTATCATCCTAATCAAGGTATAGATTACATCTCACATTCCAGTTTTCAAACTTGTAAAGAACGCTGCATGGGATTTCTGTTAATGCGACTGCGTACAGCCAATGGCAATTTCCGCTTTAGGTATAATGCCGGGAGCCACTTGTGGATTTCTCAGCTCTAACTCAGTTCCTCCTCAGACACCTCCAAAACCAGCGCTATGCGGATGTTGGCTAAAGCTGATCTTATTGAATCGAGCCCTTAGTCTGTCCTTATGGTGATATGTTCCTCTGCTGCTAAGCACAACCAATTACACACCACAGATGTGTCAAAGTACCAAATCAACCAAACTACAGGTGTAGGATCTTAATTTGATCACTTTTGTTGCTGAGAATTTTCCTGCAATGCAGGAAATGCAGATGAGCATCGTGATTAACATAAAAATCACTGAAAACCCACACTAACAGTATTGCACTTTTCATGTAGCCTAATTTTTGGCCAGCTAATATCCTAACCACTGATCAAGCAACATTATGAACTAAAATGTTCAAATCCTGTTGCTTCAGGATTATTTTGCTGTGACAATATTGGTCAAATTAAGGTCTTACACCTGTAGCTTGTATCGTGCCGGAGTAACGTCTGTAGTCCTAAACTGTCATAAGTTGATACAGTAAGCATTCACTTGTGAAAAAAGGATCCATATCAGGGGATATCTTTACATGACATGTTTTTGATATTCTAGAAAATACAGACCATTTCCAAATGCATATTTAGAGTTTTGTGGATTTGCACCCTATCCTTACAAATTATGAATCCAGATGTGTCTTATACATGTAACAATTTCGAAAGGTACAGTACATTCTAAAATGTTTTAATTGATTAAATTGAGATTTTTAATGTCACTGGCCTACACACAATAGCCCATAATGTCAAAGTGATGTTTTTCACAAGTTTAACTAATTAATTAAAAATTAAAAGCTTAAAATGTCTCGAGTCAATAAGTATTCAACTATACTTTTTATATGGCAAGCCTAAATAAGTTCAGGAGTAAAAAAAATGTGCTTAACAAGTCACATGGACTCGGTGTGCAATAAAAGTGTTCAACAGGATTTTTAAACGACTACCTCATCTCTGTACCTCACACATACAATTATCTGTAAGATCAAGCAGTGAATTTCAAACACAGATTCAACCAAAAAGACCAGGGAGGTTTTCCAATACCTTGTAAAGAAAGGCACCTATTGGTAGATGGGGGGAAAAAAACAACCTGGCATTGAATATCCCTTTGAGCATGGTGAAGTTATTAATTACACTTTGGATGGTGTGTCAATACACCCAGTCATTACAAAGATACAGGTGTCCTTCCTAACTCAGTTGCCGGAGAGGAAGGAAAACGCTCAGGGATTTCATCCCGAGGCCAATGGTGACTTTAAAACAATTACATAGTTTTCTCCAATCACAGCAATTAAACTGAGGATGGATCAACAACATTGTAGTTACTCCACAATACTAAAGAATTGACAGAGTGAAAAGAAGGAAGCTTGTACAGAAAAATATTCCAAAACATGCATCCTGTTTGCAACAAGGCACTAACGTAATACTGCAAAAAACATGGCAAAGCAAAAGTGTTGTATTGGATTTGCACCAAACATATTAGAGTACCACTCTACATATTTTCAAGCATAGTGGTGGCTGCATCATGTTATGTGTATGCTTGTAATCATTAAGGACTGGGGAGTTAAGGATAAAAAAGAAAACCTTGTTCAGTCTGCTTTCCACCTGACACTGGAAGATTAAGTCACCTTTCAGCAGGACAATAACCTAAAACACAAGGCCAAATCTACACTGGAGTTGCTTACCAAGAAGACAGGTGAATGTTCCTGAGTAGGCGAGTTACAGTTTCACTAAAAATCTGCTTGAAAAGCTATGGTAAGACCTAAAAAATGGCTGTCTAGCAACGCTCAACAACCAATTTTTTAAATAATATTGTGCAAATACTGTGCAATCCAGGTGTGCAAAGCTCTTAGACTTACCCAGAAAGACACAGCTGAAATTGCTGCTGCTGGTGATTCTAACATGTATTGACTCAGGGCTGTGAATACTTATGTAAATGAAATATTTCTGTATTTCATATTAAAACACAGTTGCAAAAATGTCTAAAAACATGTTTTCACTGTCAGTATGGGGTATTGTGTGTAGATGTCAACAAAACATATATTTAATCCATTTTGAATTCAGGCTGTAAATAAGTCAAGGGGAATGAATACTTTCTGAAGGCACTGTATGATATTGGGATTACTCAGAATATTACACATGGACATTTCCTATGGCCGGATATTGACTCATTCCATATCCTGAGATATGTGACATCCTATTTTCTCTCTTCATGTTGACAAAAACTGACTGTATACATCACATATGTTTTCTCAGCCCATTCAAGATATGAAGCTATTTTGATTTCAGATATGCTTCTCTTGGCTGAGGTCCATATCCGGATCTTGATAGGATTTTCGATATGCTGAAAATAAGGATCATTTCTGAGTTTTCAGCACATACTCAATAATTTGTCAAAAATAAAATCCATATTTATTATTCACAAATCATTTTTGGATTCCGTCTGGATATCATACATGGTATGCCTGGATATTGACTCATTAGATATCCTGAGATAGAGAACATACAATGTCCAGATAGGCCTATATGAGGAATGACACTGACACTCAGCCTACACAGTATATTTTCTCAGCACATACAATGCATAGGCTCGACTGAGGTCCATATCCGGATCTGGATATGCTAAATAAGGACAATTTCTGATGCTTATGAGTTGAGCACATACCCAATAATTGGACAAATATGAAATCCATATAATTGTTTTTGTTACTCAAATTTCACATTAATACACATAGACATGGCAAAATTACTAGAATTGCAAAAAAAAATGCTTTAAAACTGCTAAATTCTCTCCACCAACAAGAGGGGTGGGAACAGTTTGTCATGAACAGTATTATCATGACATATGGTCATTTTCATGTATTTAACTGTATATCCAATATGTGGCCTATGCAGGAGTCAGTACCACCCAGCTGTTGCAAGCACCATGGTCCAATCATAATTAAACATAACAACTGCAACTCAATGGTCTTTAAAACAAGTCAGGCAGTCTGCCATTTTGCAGATGCTTTTATCTAAAGTGACTTACAGTCATGTGTACATACACTTCTTGCGTATGGGTGGTCCCAGGAATCGAACCCACTATCCTGGCATTTCACACCTCCGGTGTGTAGGCTACATACTTGTGTGAGTGCCACCTCTTTGTATAATCTGGAATAAGTCCAGTGCAACGGCAGAACCACATGAACAGTATGGTAGAACAATGACATAGTGTGATTGACTTCAACTGTACTGAGTAATTGGGCTGCATTGCACATGGTAGGGAGCCCTTGTATCACGGCTGGCCCGCTCATTAGGCAGGATTAGGTGGCCGTCTATGGTGGCAGATTGACACATTTTCTGGGCTAAACTGACCAAGATGCACCTCAAACAACACATAAAACCTCACAAAATTCTGCCAATGACAATTTCTCTCAAGCAGTGGCATGTGGGCTTTTTAGGTGAGCGCTGATGCCGCCCTTTGATAAGCTGTGCCCACTTTGTCAAAGACAGGGGGGGAAATGATTTAGCTTGTCTATTCCCAGTGCGTCCTTCCAGGGTGCTGTTGGAGAGATGCATATTTTTATTTAACTAGGCAAGTCAGTTAAGAATACATTCTTATTTACAATGACAGCCTACCCCCGGCCAAACCCTAACCCGGGCGACACTGGGCCAATTGCGCGCCGCCCTATGGGACTCCCAATCACAGCCGGTTGTGATACAGCCTGGAATCTAACCAGGGTCTGTAGTGACGCCTCTAGCACTGCGACGCTGCGCCAGCATTCCGCCAAAAATGATAATCAAACATAAATCATGTAGCAGATCTAGGATATGGTAGAAAGAGTATGTAACCTTTTCTGTAGCCTACAGGCTGGAGATACATTGTATGAATTACGCTTTTTACATCATGCAGGTTTCTCTGATCAAATAGCCTAACCTTAAATGGCGCTCAATCAAATAAAAAAAAATGTGCTGTCATGTTAACAAACATATCCTAAAAACAGGACAGGTCAAAGTTGAATGGACAATCAACTTTTGTCCAGACGTTTCACCTCATTGTTATGATCAGTGGTTTTAAGTTTGTATCTGTACATTTTTTGACAAGCTGATCATCGTGAAAAAGAAAATACTCTTGCATTTCCCGCTGTGTAAACACATTGCAAATGTGCTCGTGATAACTCCTGATAAAGTTAGGTAGATGATATTCAGAGCTTATTTAGCCAAATTGATTAGTCACAGGAATCAGGATTAATAAAGTCAATTCAATGGCCAGTTTTAAAAACGGTGTGCCTACCACATGGATGGGCATTCATAAAATGATATTGCGGTCCAACGTGGTAGGCTACACCCCAGTAAGCACGAGCCAACGTCTTTTTTTGGTCTTGTCCGGAAGTCGTTTTTTGGTGTTTTACAACCGGTAGGCTTACCACATACAGTAGATATATGGTTATTCCTAAAATTCAATTTCAGGCAACACTGTAGGCTACACCTCAGTAAGCACGGGCCGATGCCTTTGACATATTTTTTTGGTGCAGCTCAGGACCGGCCTTGATATCCACATCCACTGATATTTGTTTTTGGTCCGTTTAAGTTCGGTTCAGATTTTGTCCGGTCTAGACCAGCCTTGATTTGGTCCAATCATAGATGTCTATAAATTACTTATTTTCAACTTTCATTCAAAACCAAAATTGTCCAGGAAATACGTATTTTTTAACATTCGTTTAAGATGCCTTTTCAACGTACTGTAAAATGTGTTTTTTAACATCCGTTTAAGATGCCTTTTCAACGTACTGTAAAATGTGTATTTAAAACAATAGGGAAAATACCTTGAATTCAGAACTGAAATTGAACCCAACTTCAACGTCTGTAAAATCTGTCTTTTTAACGCCTGGGACTTACTGGGACTATTCCGGCCCTGCCTTGTACGGCAAATATTTGCATAGGAAACCTGATATTCCTGAGTTCATTGAGAAAACAAGCAATCGCACCCACTTCAACAAAATAAATATTTGATCTGAAGTTGAAATCTCAAGGCTGTGTTTTGATATTTTTCTTTTGTACAATGTAGGCTATACGTGTTTACCCAAAGTTCATACCAAACTCCCTGGATTACCAGAATTAAGGGTGAAATACAGCTGAGACAGAAACCTTAACTCAACTAAAGGCCTTATACCAACCTGGTTTAGGCAAGGAAAAACAAACTAGATTAACTAGGCTAGCCGGGAGAGCGAGCGACAGAGCGAGCGACAGCGAGAGAGGACAGAAAGAAAGTGAGAGAGGACAGAAAGAAAGCGAGAGAGGACAGAAAGAAAGCGAGAAAGGACAGAAAGAAAGCGAGAGAGGACAGAAAGAAAGCGAGAGAGGACAGAAAGAAAGCGAGAAAGGACAGAAAGAAAGCGAGAAAGGACAGAAAGAAAGAGAGAGAGGACAGAAAGAAAGCGAGAAAGGACAGAAAGAAAGAGAGAGAGGACAGAAAGAAAGCGAGAAAGGACAGAAAGAAAGCGAGAGAGGACAGAAAGAAAGCGAGAAAGGACAGAAAGAAAGAGAGAGAGGACAGAAAGAAAGCGAGAGAGGACAGAAAGAAAGAGAGAGAGAGGACAGAAAGAAAGCGAGAGAGGACAGAAAGAAAGCGAGAAAGGACAGAAAGAAAGCGAGAAAGGACAGAAAGAAAGCGAGAAAGGACAGAAAGAAAGCGAGAGAGGACAGAAAGAAAGAGAGAGAGGACAGAAAGAAAGCGAGAAAGGACAGAAAGAAAGCGAGAGAGGACAGAAAGAAAGAGACAGCGAGCGAGAGCGTGCGTGAGCGAGCGTTTGTGTATGCACAATGCTCTCCCCAGCTAGGAACAGAACAAGCAGTCAGAACAGGATTCCTATTGTGCTCCCACAGGACTATATTAAGGCCTTATCAGCCTGCAACATCAACAGTGTCCTCTGCTTGCTACTGCCCACTGAGCACACAAACCAGGATATGCAGCTAGCGCACACAGCTTTAGCGTGCTAGGCTAACGCTAACGTTTATCGTGCTAACGCTAAAGTTTTTGAGGTGGCGATGCTGTTGCTATTGTGGCGATGGTAGCTATTAAATACATAGCTACTTGAGCATCAGTGACATACTCGAGGGGAGTTGCTGTGTAGCTTTGAGAGTACACCATACGGTTGCTATGTGTATATTTGTATACATGTTGTTGTGGAAATTATGTTTTTATTTAGGAAAAACAAGGTTCAGACACACATGACATTTTCACACCAATCCATAGATCAGCAATAGTCCATAAGCAAGTCCAGTTATGAAACACAGCCCTCAGGGCCACCCCACCAAATCCATGCATAGAATGTACATAGTTGCCACCACTAATTAACAGTGCGAATATGCAAGATGTCTACAATGAAAAGTAAAAGAGCACAGTAAAAGTTGAAAGCATGAAACAAAAAGTTAAGAAGTTCAGTGAGTGTCAGGAATTCAATGTGCCATAAAGCACAAAAGTCTTAATAATTCTGCATATGCCAATTCTTATTTCTTTGTCTTACATTAACTATTGTGCTAGGTTGTTTTTATGCAAATTCAAACCTGAAGTCAGACGGGGTCCATTTCGACGAGCTTAAATCTCAGAGTTTTGTATATTAGGCTAAAGTAATCGACTAGCCTGAAGCTAACATTACCAGAGAGTAAGAGGAAGAGGACCCTCTGTGTACTTATGCTGCTATGATATCAGTTACTGAAATATACAGCAAGCTAATGGATAAACTCAATGGTACACAAACGACGGTGTGTCTAGATGCTAGCCTTCAAGCTACGGTACAGTATGCTCACAAATTACATAGTAATATCAGTTGTTTGGTGGTCGTTTTGTAAATGGCATTTAGGTCACTGTAGTTTCAATGCAGTGTGATACGCCTACAAACTGACCGTTTTCTGGGATTGATATACTAGGAAGTAAAGTAAATACGTAACACGATTGTTACTAAACAAGACACTTCCCAACATGTTGAGTCAATCTCCTGACAACACTCCAATGGATAAACAAAGTGGAATGAAACAAACTAGCCATTCCATGACATTTATGGGCTTTCAAAGGCACACAACGATGCATCAATGCACGGCCCAACGGCTTCGAACTGTACAACAGAACAGAACATTGAAATCAATTTAAATGAAACAGAAAACGGATCTCCCCCACCTCCCAAAAAAACCCTAGATGCACTATGTACAGTCTAAATGTACAATGTACAGTCGGTATTGATTGGCTTATAGGATTGTGGAATGTCAATATGGGCCTCCTCTTTGACACAAGCACTTGGATCTGCCGACTTGTCTATCTGCCCATAATCATTTAGAGTTTAAATTGGGGTTGAGAGATAGCAGCGGCTAACTGAAAAAAAAAAAAAAAAAACTGATGTGATATTGCTAAATCTACCTTTAAAGCTAAACAAAGTGAGCGGACTAGAAGAAACACGCTATCATGCTAGCTACGGCTAAATGGACAGGAACAGGAAGTTGAAATGCCAGCTTGTGCTAACTTAGCGCTAACCATCAGTTATGGGCCCTCACAGATGGCAGTTTCCTCCTCCTAGCCCAATGGGTGTCAATGGAAACGAGATAGCCGGTGAGCAGTTGAACATGGATACAGTGGAGCTACTGTGCGTCATGGCATTGAGCGATATGTGCGTGCGCACACACAGACACACACTCAGCCAGAGCAAACACTCAGATGGGTGTGTGTCTGCCTTCAGTAAGGCTCAGCATAATGGGTGACTTCCTGGGAGAGGAACAACAAGGGGGTCTGACGTCACATATTTCACTCCACTCGACACAACCCGCTGCCATGTACAGAATGACTGGAGATTAGAAGGAGGACAACTTGTTTGTATTTCACAGTATTTGCCAGGGGTATAATACACTGCTTCACAGCAAAGAGGGGAGCACAAACAGAGACTAGACCGTGGTAAGCCAAGTGGCGTCCGTAGCGCTTTTCCTAACCAAAGGAGTGCTTCTCATTCAAGCACATCATCGACAACAACATGTATGTTGCATAATATGTATGTTGCATAATGGGCTGTACCGTCGCCTATGGAAATGGTATGGTTATTAATGAGGGTCAAATAAACACCAAATAAGGGGTCGTGTTCTGCGAAGTGCACACAAAAAAAGTGTATACACATATAGTACCAGTCAAATGTTTGGACACACCTACTCATTAAAGGGTTTCTTTATTGTTAATATTTTCTACATTGTAGAATAATAGTAAAGACATCAAAACTATGAAATAACACATTTGGAATCATGTAGTAACCAAAAAAATGTTAAATCAAAATATATTTTATATTTTGATTATTCAAAAGTAGCCACCCTTTGCCTTGATGATAGCTTTGCACACTCTTGGCATTCTCTCAACCAGCTTCACATAGAATGCTTTTCCAACAGTCTTGAAGGAGTTCCCACACATGCTGAGCACTTGTTGGCTGCTTTTCCTTCAATCTGCAGTCCAACTCATCCCAAACCATCTCAATTGGGTTGAGGTTGGGTGATTGTGAAGGCCAGGTCATCTGATACAGCACTCCATCACTCTCATTCTTGGTCAAATCGCCCTTACACAGCATGGCCGTGTGTGTTGGGGCATTGTCCTGTTGAAAAACAAATGATAGTCCCACTAAGCGCAAACCAGATGGGATGGCATATCGCTGCAGAATGCTGTAGTGGTTTCTTTGCAGCAATTCGACCATGAGGCCTGATTCAAGCAGTCTCCTCTGAACAGTTGATGTTGTGATGTGTCTGCTACTTCAACTCTGTGGAGCATTTATTTGGGATGCAATTTCTGAGGCTGGTAACTCTAATGAACTTATCCTCTGCAGCAGAGGTAACTCTGGGTCTTCCTTTCCTGTGGCGGTCCTCATGAGAACCAGTTTCATCATAGCGCTTGATGGTTTATGTGACTGCACTTGTAGAAACTTTCAAAGTTCTTGAAATGTTCCAGATTAAGACATGAAGGTCGGTCAAAGTAATGATGGACTGTTGTTTCTCTTTACTTATTTGAACTGTTTTTGTCATAATATGGACTTGGTCTTTTACCAAATAGGGCCATCTTCTCACAACACAACTGATTGGCTCAAAAGTATTGGGAAGGAAAGAAATCCCACGAATTAACTTAAGGCACACCTGTTAATTGAAATGCATTCCAGGTGACTACCTCATGAAGCTGGTTGAGAGAATGCCAAGAATGTGCAAAGCTGTCATCAAGGCAAAGGGTGGCTACTTTGAAGAATCTCAAATAAAATCTATTTTGATTGGTTTACTACATGATTACTACATGATTCCATATGTGTTATTTCATAGTTTTGATGTCTTATTCTACAATGTAGAAAATAGTACAATAAAGAAAAACCCTGAAATGAGTAAGTGTGTCCAAACTTTTGACTGGTAGTGTATACACACCCGCGCTCAAACACACACACACAGACACAAACGCCTAAAACATAAATCTCTATTAAATCTCTAAGGAGCACCTCTGAGGACTTGGGTGCTTATGTGAGGTCTAAAAGGACAAATCAAAATGCCGTGAGGGTCCAGGACACATGAGGAGAGTCAACGGAGACACGTCATTGGCTGAGAAAGCAACCAGGGCTGTGATTGGATGGAAACCACAGAACTCTTCTAGCGCTGTATGATCTTAATTGGATCAACGTTGAGAACTTTCCCTTACTAAATATGTATCAACTCCTACAAAAAGATCCATTAATTATAATCCACATTTCCTGTTGCTGCAGGATTATTTTCCTGCTGAAGAAAAATAGCTCAAATTAAGTTACTACATCTTTCATTAAAGAGGATGCTTGAGTAACACTCATGCACACACACACAATGGATATTCTCACCCGTAACACAACTGGACAGGCTTAATTGAAGTTGCACTATGTAGAAATCGCTTCTCCATTTCCTGGTTGATAAAATTTTAATAGTTTGCATGCAACGTCAGTGGAGAGATGGGGAGTCCACAGGGACAAGAGAGAGGGGAGATAGGATGAGGACTGGGGGAGAATGATTGGGATGGAGGATGAAAGAGGCAACGAGGGATGGATGGAGAAAGAAGGATGAGATGGGAGAAAGGGAGGGCACGAGGGATGGGGGGGAGGTTACTCACTACTGTGCGCAGTCGATGAGCTGGTACTCGTTGGAGCGCTCGAAGCACGCCTTCACGCCTTCATCGTCCCAGAGCTGCTTGGCATGTTCGAAGAACTCCTGTTTTTCCACCAATGAAAATAAGAGTGAAGAACAGAGAGGGTTAGGAGGAGGAGAGACACGTGACAGCCCAGGGAGAAACCTGTGTTGTCAAAGCAGAGTGTCTTCAACAGGGAATTTTGTTTAAGACAAGAGAGCCAACTTATCGTCACTTTTGAGTTCCATGTATATTTGCATGATAGATTTAAGTACATTTCATGTAAGTGCCCTCTGTAGCAGCAGGTTAGATGATCACAAGTGTCTTCCATCATATATTATTCACGTGTTGCACCACGTGAAAAGTGAAAAGATTGGTCGTAAGGGATGAAATAAAATAAAACCAAGGTGGAAAACGTCTGATCCATTCACAGCGTGAACACAAAAACAAGAAAAAGGGGGGTAAAAATGATACCGCTCGCAGAAAAAGAGCATCCCCATAATTACCAATTCAATGAGGGGCTAGTGAGTGGAGGAGCAGTCTATGGCTTGTAAGGACAGAAGGTGTGTGGTGGAGGAGGTTGGGAAGGGAACTTGTAATATGAGGACAGGGCTAATCTCACATGATACCGGTGGCTTTTAGAGAGCCAGAGAGACATACTGTATAAAGATTAACTTTTAATATCCAAACCGAGAAAGACAAGACAATAAAATGCTGAACTTTTAGGGAGAAACCAGCGCTAAAATCCAAAACACTTTTTTGGACAACACAAACACACTGTTCGCTGTCTTCTGCCTCAGAAGTATACCAATAGGAAAGAGGGAGGGAGGGAGAAGGGAGGGATGATTGGAGGCAGGAAGACGAACAGAGGAGAGGGAGGTTCTGAGAAACAGGCTCGTTCCTTAGAGAGTCGAGAGATGGGTATAAAATAATTAGTCCCCTGGTGGGGTCATCACATAATAACCACAACACAGGCAAACAAATGGCAACAGACACTCAAAACAAACTCAAATGCTAAACAGGGCTTGACATTAACTTTTTTATCTACTTGTCCATCGAACAAGTTAGGACCGATTTATCACTTTCGAAAGTCCCTTGTCCCAACAAGCTCACTTGTCCCAATCACCCCAAAGGTTTGCTAAAATGGTGACATTACTTCTCAACACCCAATTTTGAGAGACGGTTTTACAACCGGAGTATGAAGCATTGGTTTCATCAACTCTCTCCCCCTCCCCGGCAACAGCACACTGGCTCGTACGCAGTTGATGCCAACACCATGACTTTTCCAGGATTTTCTTTGCTGACCTAAAATTTGTTATAACTGGGTAAATAACTCACTAACTAGCAATGAAAATCAACAAATGTGCACACGTGGCTCGCTTTGATCTCAAAAACGTATGTCAGACTAGAGGTTGACCGATTAATTGGAATGGCCTATTAATTAGGGCCGATTTCAAGTTTTCATAACAATTGGAAATCTGTATTTTTGGACACCGATTTGGCCAATTTAAAAAATAGATATATTTTTTTTACACCTTTATTTAATCTTTATTTAACTAGGCAAGTCAGTTAAGAACACATTCTTATTTTCAATGACGGACTAGGAACAGTGGGTTAACTGCCTCGTTCAGGGGCAGAACGACAGATTTTTACCTTGTCAGCTCAGGGATTCAATCTTGCAAACTTACAGTTAACTAGTCCAACGCTCTAACCACCTGATTACATTGCACTCCACGAGGAGATTGCCTGTTATGCGACTGCAGTAAGCCAAGGTAAGTTGCTAGCTAGCATTAAACTTATCTTATAAAAAACAATCAATCAATCATAATCACTAGTTAAACTAGTAATATCATCAACCATGTGTAGTTATCAATACACAGAAGTATATATTTTTTAAACCTAAAAATAAAAGAAATCCAGGTCACCAGGTGAAATTGTGTCACTTATCTTGTGTTCATTGCACGTAGAGTCAGTGTATATGCAACAGTTTGGGCCGCCTAATTTGCCAGAATGTTACTTAATTATGACATAACATTGAAGGTTGTGCAATGTAACAGGAATATTTAGACTTAGGGATGCCACCCATTAAGATAAAATACGGAACGGTTCCGTATTTCACTGAAAGAATAAACGTATTGTTTTCGAGATGATAGTTTCCGGATTCGACTATATTAATGACCTAAGGCTAGTATTTCTGTGTGTCATTATTTTATAATTAAGTCTATGATTTGATATTTGATAGCGCAGTCTGACTGAGCGATGGTAGGCACCAGCAGGCTCGTAAGCATTCATTCAAACAGCACGTTCGTGCGTTTGCCAGCAGCTGTTTATGACTTCAAGCATTGAGCTGTTTATGACTTCAAGCCTATCAACTCCCGAGATTAGGCTGGTGTAACCGAAGTGAAATGGCTAGCTAGTTAGCGGGGTGCGCGCTAATAGTGTTTCAAACGTCACTCACTCAGACTTGGAGTGGTTATTTCCCTTGCTCTGCATAGGTAACGCTGCTTTGAGGGTGGCTGTTGTCGTTGTGTTCCTGGTTCGAGCCCAGGTAGGAGCGAGGAGAGGAACGGAAGCTATACTGTTACACTGGCAATGCTATAGTGCCTATGAGAACATCCAATAGTCAAAGGTTAATGAAATACAAATGGTATAGAGAGAAATAGTCCTATAATTCCTATAATAACTACAACCTAAAACTTCTTACCTGGGAATATTGAAGACTCATGTTAAAAGGAACCACCAGCTTTCATATGTTCTCATGTTCTGAGCAAGGAACTTAAAACGTTAGCTTTCTTACATGACACATATTGCACATTTACTTTCTTCTCCAACACTTTGTTTTTGCATTATTTAAACCAAATTGAACATGTTTCATTATTTATTTGAGGCTAAATTGATTTTATTGATGTATTATATTAAGTTAAAATAAGTGTTCATTCAGTATTGTTGTAATTGCCATTATTACAAATAAATAAATAAATAAATAAATAAATAAATAAAGTCGATTAATCGGTATCGGCTTTTTTTGGTCCTCCAATAAATCGGTATCGGCGTTGAAAAATCATAATCGATCGACCTCTAGTCACGAATTCATGATTGAACGTGACTGCATGATTGAAAGACTGCTCGTGCCTGTCAATGAAGGCCTACAATAAATTTTACTGCGATGCGCTCTGCAAAGATTGGGAGGACAAATGGCGCTGGAGAACGTAGAGGTTTTACGTGCCCCCAGCCGATTGTTTTTTGTTTGTTTATTTGCAGCTTATTTTTTACTTATTTTGTGCATAATGTTGCCACTACCATCTCTTATGACCGAAAATAACTTCTAGACATCAGGACTGCGATTACTCAGCACAGACTAGAAAATCATTTTTTTCCTTTCATGACTCTGACGAGCCCGACGAAGGATACACTGCTTTCTCGGAACAGGCCACGATCCCTGTGATCTGTGTGAAGAGGAGGCAGAGAAAGAGGGGCCGAAGGTCAGGCTGCTATTTGAGAATTAATAGGCGATTGAATAAACCCCCACTTCCCTGCAATCTGCTAGCAAACGTGCAGTCTTTGGAGAATAAAATCGACGAGTTACGCGGAAAATTAAACTACCAACTGGACATTAAAAACTGTAACATCTTATGCTTCATCGAGTCGTGGCTGAATGATGACAATATCAACATACAGCTGGCTGGTTATATGATGTACCGGCAGGATAGAACAGAAAAATGCGAAAGGCCCAGTACATCACTGGGGCCAAGCTTCCTGCCATCCAGGATCTCTATACCAGGCGGTGTCAGAGGAAGGCCCTAAAAATTGTCAAAGACTCCAGCCATCCTAGTCATAGACTATTCTCTCTACTACCGCACGGCAAGCGGGTACCGGAGCGCCAAGTCTAGGTCCAAGAGGCTTCTTAACAGCTTCTACCTCCAAGCCATAGGACTCCTGAACATCTAGTCAAATAGCTCCCCAGACTATTTGCAGTGCCCCCCCGCACCTCAACTAACCAGTGCCCCCGCACATTGACACTGTATCGGTACCCCCCTGTATATAGTCTCACTATTGTACTGCTGCTCTTTAATTACTTGTTACTTTTATCTCTTATTCTTATCCGTAATTTTTTGAAACTGCATTGTTCATTAGGGGCTCGTAAGTAAGCATTACACCTGTTGTATTTGGCGCATGTGACTAATAGAATTTGATTTGAACATGTCGCACTTTGATCCGATTCTGACCGGGGTAGCCACATTTTTGATATTGTGATGTGTTTTTTTTACTTGTCCATTCAGACATCTTAAATATATAATCTGCTATAAGGTCAATTTTGATAAAAGCAAAATCTTACCGTTGTCGGTCTTTGACCATCATACCATCAAGCACAAGTTTCCTTTTAGATGGTCGCCTATGGGCTTCACATATTTGGGCATAATGGTGGATGGTAATCTGAACAACCTCTATAAACTCAATCTGGCCAGTTTGTTGCAAAAGGTGGAGGGTGACCTTTGTAAATGGATGGACTTACCTCTCACTCTACTGGGTAGAATCAATGTAATTAAAATGAATGTCCTGCCCAGATTTCTATATCTGTTTCAATCTCTCCCTATCCCTGTTCCCGCAGCATTTTTTTTCCTCTCTCGACAAGCTGACCAGACGGTTTATCTGGCACGGCAAAACCCCTAGGGTTGGCCTGGATAAACTGACTCTTGATTACAGTCAAGGGGGCTTAAACCTCCCCAATTTTAGAATGTACTACTGGGCTGCACAGTCTAGGTTTCTGGCTCAGAGGTTTGACAATGGTCCCTCTCCCTCATGGTTGAACATTGAAAAGCTTGAGGTAAATGATGACACTGGGGCAGAATTGTTTTACAAATGGGACAGAAAATCTATAAAAGCCATCACAGGCAACCCTTTAATCATACATTCTGTCCTGGCATGGTGCAAACTACCTGAGCTGTTCGGACGAGGGGGATTCCTTTCCCCTAAAACCCCTTTATGGAACAATAGATTGATCCCTATGTTTTTCCAGAATAGTAACTTTAGACCATGGTCTGATAAGTGGATCACTCTTCTGGAACATTGTTACGAGGAGGGAGTTCTTATGTCTTTTGATCAGCTGAAACAGAAATACCACTTGCCTAACAGGGACTTCTTTAGCTACCTACAACTACGAAACTTTATTAGGGTGACTCTCAAGGGACAATGGAACCTACCTAAGATGTCACCTATTGAACAACTCTGCCACGCAGACCAACCACTGTTCAAGACCATTTCCCGTGTATACGATGCTCTTATGTCAGGACTAACACTGCCTGGGCTAGATAAACCCCGACTTAGATGGGAAAAAGATCTGGATATTGATCTTGATGAGGATCTATGGAGTGACCTATGCAGGGATGGTGTTACATCCACATTGAACTCCAGATACAGACTGATCCAGTTTAATTTCCTCCATCAGCTCTATATCACCCCATCTAGACTGCACAAGTTCAACCCATATATCTCCTCCCTATGTTTTAGATGTGGCTCAGATGAAGGAACGTTCCTCCATTCCACTTGGCAGTGGTCAAAACTACACGGTTTCTGGCAGGGGGTATGGGATACCATATCCTCAATTCACGGGGTTGCATTCCCTTTAGACCCGGAGGTCTGTCTACTGGGCAACTTTACTAACACCAATCTTAGGCAAAGCCATACTATAAAGCGAACAGAAATATTGCTAGCGATTGCCAAGAAATGTATTGCCTTGAAATGGAAATTGGATTCCTCCCTGCCAGTTGCAATGTGGCTATCGGAAGTTAATAGTTGTATCCCTTTGGAGAAAATCACTTACTGCTTGAGGAATAAGTTAAAGACATTTTACAGAATTTGGCAACCTTTTATTGACCATATGGAGATTCTCCCCCCACATCTCATTGATCGAATCTCTATATAATCCTCACATAATGTTTCACACGTAATGTATAATATGCAGCCTACGGCAGGTGATCCAATGTCTCATTTTTTTCTTTCTTATATATATATAAATAAATAAATAAATAAATAAATAATCTGCTTGTCCAACAATTTGTTTTAATTGACCCAGACAAGTGCTAATGTCAAGGCCTGCTAAAGTCGCTGACGCCGATGCAACCGATCCAACCGATGCAACCGATCCAAATGTAGCATGCAATTCACTCACATTTTTTCCTCATATTACATTCTTTCTATCGTCCAATTGTTATTTTTTTATTTTATTTTGTGACAACTGATGCTTTCTCTCCTTTAGTGTTGAACTGCATGTATCTGTTGATAGTCATTAATCTACAAGTAATTCTGCATGCTGAACAACCCAAAGCAATTTTCACTGTTCAGTAGCCTAGTCAAACTGCGCACTGTGCCCAGCTTCGCAGGCTGAACAGCGCAAGATAGGTGGCCTGTTCCTGATCTTGCACATCTGTGTTGCACCCCAAAATGGCTTGTGTGATATTAGGCTTTATTAGTTGAGTGACAACCTATATTATTTGCTAGGTTATTATTATCTATGTGTCGTTGAAAATGATATTTTACTGTAATTAAAAGTAAGCTATCGAAGACAACTCATCTGGCTATACCTGCTGATCAGGACTTACAATATATTTTATTTTGATTGTTCAGGTTTACCATAGGCAATAGTTTTGGTAGTTTTGCTTTAAACAAATCAGTGTATATGCTATATCAGTGTAAAGCTTATAATTTCATAATGGGGAACACAATCACTTTTGCAAGGGCACACTGCATGGCCGAAGGGAGAGAAGATCACTTCATTAAAAATTCCAAACAGTCAAAACAATTAGATTTTGAGATGGGGGTGTGCTATATATTCATATGTCATAGCTCATTTGTAAACAAATATTTACATATAGTGGGTGATGGTGATTTCAGAACCAAAGTAGGGGGGACAAGAAAAACATTGCCCCCCCCTAATCTTATTGGTAGTGGGTTGGTAGATCCCTAGTCTACCTTATAGCTCAGATCAGTTGCCTACATAGTACATACACCATAGACATTGTTTTCCCAATTCATAGACACACACACACACAGCTCAGAGAGGCCTAGCTCATGAGCTCCATCAGAAGCAGATGTTAATGTACAATGGAAAATGTGTTTATGCAACAAATGTTAGTGCATCGAATCATATCGCATCGATTCGTTCTCTAATCAAAACGAATTGCACAAAATATAAATGCAACCATAAAGGTTTTACTGAGTTAGTTACTATAAGGAAATCAGTTAATTGAAATAAAATGTATTAGGCCCTAATTTGTGGATTTCACATAACTGGGCAGGGGCGCAGCCATGGGTGGGCATAGGCCCACCCACTTGGGAGCCAGGCCAAGCCAATCAAATGTACTTTTTCCCCACAAAAGGGATTCATTACAAACAGAAATACTCCTCAGTTTTATCAGCTGTCCAGGTGACTGGTCTCAGACGATCCCACAGGTGAAGAAGTCATATGTGGATGTCATGGCTGGAATGGTTACACGTTGTCTGCGGTTGTGATGCCGGCTGGACATACTGTCAAATTCTCTAAAATGACATTGGTAGAGAAATTAACATTCAATTCTCTGGCAACAGCTCTGGTGCAACAGCTCTGGTGGACATTCCTGCAGTCACCATGCCAATTGTGCGCTCCCTCAAAACTTGAGACATCTGTAGCATTGTGTTGTGTAACACATTTTAGAGTGGCCTTTTATTGTCCCCCGCACAAGGTGCACCTATATAATGATCATGCTGTTTAATCCGCTTATTGATGTGCCACAGCTGTCAGGTGGATGGATTAGCTTGTCAAAGGAGAAATGCTCATGAACAGCGATGTGAACAAATGTGTGCACAACATTTGAGAGAAATAAGCTTTTTGTGCTTATGGAACATTTCTGGGATATTTTATTTCTTGCTCATGAAACATGGGACCAACAATTTACATGTTGTGTTTATATGTTTTGTTCAGTATAAAACGTATCGTTCCTGTATCATATCAGAGCCCATCTATCTAGAAACTTATCGATTGGTCTTAAAAGGAAAAGATGGACATCCCTACTATCTACCATGTGTCAACCATTCCCCAGAAACCCAACACAGTAGGAGGGCATTTAGTCATATTGTCATAGTTTACTTTCATCGGTGGTAGAGAAAGGTTTTCAACACGCACGCCTCAAAGCTGCCATCAGAGGGAAAACAAAACATCCTTCCACACACTGGAATGTGCAAATTGCAAGAAAAAATTCCTACATAGTTCCTATGATATTTCATAAATAAAAAAACGCTCCAAAAACGGCTTACTAAGCGTCACTTATCAGGTTTAATGTCTCCACTGAAATATAGCTCTGTATATGACCACAACCGCACCTCTCGGACTTCCTCTTTGCCTCCATTAGTCCCAGGTGACATTTTGATGTACTGACCCAGCAGAGTCGCTCTCTCCACAAAGCAGAGTCTGGATGTCTCGCTCTCTCCACAAAGCAGAGTGTGGATCTCTTTCTCCACATGCAAAGCAGAGTCAGGATCTCTCGTTCTCCACAAAGCAGAGTGCGTCTGCCAGGGCAGTTTCCTAGTCAAGGCTGATGATCTTACCGCGGGAACAGGAAGTTGATAAGCGGAGAGGAGGAAAGAAGCGGGAGGACACAGAGCCAGTTCATATGCAATGCTGCCTGTATCAGAAGATACAGGGATGTTGCTTTAATGTGTGCCATGTAATTATGTTACAGCAACACTAAGCCAGGTTCTATCAGTCTTGTGACTGAGGAAAATTATATGTTTTTTCCCAAATTAATGAGTTATTACTTGCACTGGACCAAAACAGGGAGCACAATGAGGGTGCTCTAAAATGTTTTAGAACTACTAATTCCAAGTGACAAACACCCAGCCCATCTGTTTCTAAAATTTTGTCAAATTGTTTTTGACATAGCAAGTGAATGATCAAGCATTGTGGAGTGTAGAAATGAGGGGGTACCCAGCCTAGTTAGATCCATCTAAAAACTAAATGACTTTGGTCTGCGTTTAGACAGGCAGCCCAATTCTGATATTTTTTTCACGAAAATATCTTTTGACCAATCAGATCAGCTCTGAAAAAGATCTGATGTGAAAAGATCTAATGCGATTGATTGGTCAAAAGACCAATTAGTAGAAAAAATATCAGAATTGTGCTGCCTGTCTAAACACTGTTTATGAAATCCAAATTTACACCAGTTTAAATTGCTGGAAAAAAACCTGAGCTAAAAACAAAGGAACTGTAAAGAACGTATGTAGCCTGTGGCAGGCAGCATATCACAGGGCTGGGGATCACTAAAGCGGCTCTGTGGGTCCCCACAGTCAAAACTCACAAGGCCCAACACTGAGCCCTGGGGAACATCTGGTGACACAAAAACACATTAACAAAACCCTGATGCCCATTTAACCAGTATGTCCTTCACTGTACCTAGGCCTTCATTAGCGATGAAGCAATGGCAAAAAGAGTAATTAGGAGTGTGTTAAACAGAGCTAGTCCTGTGCCAAGGAGCTTTGGCTAATGGCGTCCCTGGCTACTTTGGGGCTTCCTCCAGTCCCTCCACACCGCTACCCTAGTTATCAACACTCCCCCTTGTATACCCTCCAGTGGATCAGTGAGGGAGATTGTGCTAGGATACCACTGTCTTTAGTGCCACAACATTTGAGCTCCCAGGGCAGGGTCTCAATCTATGGCGTGTTTGTTCATTTTTAGGGCCACAGTTCTGTCCAGGTGGGTGCTAAGTGATGGGTTAGGCAGGGTTCAGGCAGTGTCTGTGGTCTGGTACCTGACCTAGAACCCAGGAAGGCTGTTTTCACTGGAGATGTTCCATTCAAAACAAGTGTGTGTGGGGGTGGTTGGAGGGAGGGGGGGGGGGGTTACTAGCCGTGTCTTCTGCAACACTTTAACAATGTTATGGTAACTTTCACAGACAAATCTAAATTCTGGTGAGACGACATCCTCAGCCATGTATAACAAGTAATGAGCACACTTACAATGAAATAAAAAGCCTTTTTGGAAGCCTGCCTGTCAGCTACGGTTTGCTGTCACTAAACGCTCAATTAAATGTTCAAGTTTTTCAGTTGTTTGTGCGTATGGATGCAGGGTTGAATACAATTGTATGCATGTTCCATAAAACTCACATTGCAATTTCCACATTGTTAGTCATGGCCATCCTTTTTTGAATGAGATGGTTCATCAACTTTATGAAAACAACATCAAAACAAGAAGTCCCAAGAACAACTCCCTTGAATGAATTTCTGCTCAGAAACCAAATTTCAGAGTACATTCAGACAAAGAATTCTTAGATATATTTGTCAACCCACAGCTATGCATTATGCAATTTCTCAGGAATCCCACTCTATCACAGAGCCTGCTTTTCTGCCCCAGGTTTAGCTTTCCTGTCACACATAAAGCTACGATGAGTCATCAACAAAATGAAGAGGATATTTTTAGCTCCTAATAGTTCTCGAACACAACACACACCCTCAGACAAAACCGTCAGGGGAGACATAATGCTGGTCAAAACGCCAGCAAGGCATGATCCTGCGTCTCTCAGATACGTCCTGTTACACTTCAAAACACCCCTTCCTGTCAAACACACACACACACACGCCTCTCTGCTCTTTTGCCTGTCTGTCAGTCTGTCACTAAAATAATCTGGTGTAAATGGCTGCCGTCAGGAAATGGTGATGCAGGCCAGAGCAAAGGAGCCCCAGACAAAGGATTAACAGGAAGAGATCTAGAGAGAAGGGGAGCGTGCGAGAGAAGGGGAGCGCGAGAGAGAGCGAAAACAAGAGAGCGCGCGAGAGAAGGGGAGCCCGAGAGAGAAAACGAGAGAAGAGAGTAAGAGAAAGAGAACATCTGGTCCTGTTACCAACTCTTCTTGATGTATGAATTTTTCACTGGCAGACAAAGAGAAGAATAGCACTGAAATGGATCTGTCGGTGACAATGTGTTGAAATGCTAGCCTGACATACACACCCCTTAGACCAAAAAAGCCCTATGAGGTAACATTTTACTAACATGTCACACAGCACTTCAGGATTAATCCACAATTAGCAATGGTCGCTTTTAATCGAGTTTCAGAAAGTTCGGAGGGCACACAATTATACAGTAGTATTCAGTGTCTTCAACAAGCATTACAAAACGCCATTGCTGAGGCATGTCTGAAGACGAGAGGTCTGTCTCTCATATGATCATTTTATTTGGATTTTAAAGCATATCGGTCTTCAACTTGCCATCATTGGCCTACTAAAGAACGTAGGACTGATCTGACGGTTTACACATACTATAGGTAACTGCCCCAAAATAATGGAAACACATGAGTTTACAAAGTATATTGAAAGCAGGTGCTTCCACACAGGTGTTGTTTCTGAGTTAATTAAGCAAATAACATCATGCTTAGGGTCATGTAATATGATAGTGGGCAGGCCATTATTTTGCTACCATGGCTAAGCCCCCATAGGATGACAATGCCCCTATTCACAGGGCAGGAGTGGTCACTGGATGGTTTGATGAGTATGAATACGATGTAAACCATATGCCATCTCAGTCACCAGATCTCAACCCAATTAATTGAATACTTATGGGAGATTCTGGAGTGGTGCCTCAGACAGCGTTTTCAACCACCATCAACAAAACACCAAATAATGGAGTTTCTCGTGGAACAATGGTGTTGCATCCCTCCAATAGACTTTCAGACACTTGTAGAATCTATGCCAAGGTGCATTGAAGCTATTCTGGTTCGTGGTGACCAATGCCCAATATACTGTATATATACTATGTAGGGTTAATGAGGTTAGAGAGAGGCAGTTTACTCCATATCATACTGTATGGTATCAATCCCGTTCACCATTCCAACCCTGTCGTCCATTACACTCTGGAGCGTCCCTCCAGCCGACAATCTAAAAACCCACTGGCGCTTCTCTCTCCTCTTCCGATGGCTTAACAAAGGAGGCCTAATATGATCAAGCTGTTTGTGTGTGTGTAGAGAAGCAGGAGACACTCCTCAGGGCTCGGGTTTAGGGAGGCTCGTGACACAGCCTGAATAAACGCAGTGTGCAGTTTACAGTCTCTAATGGAGGGGCCCATGAAAGACAGCAAACGGGACAATGTGTACTTAGCTTACGTCTCCTTAACTGTTTCATACCTATGGCCGGGTACCGCACTCTCACCATATTGGGCAAGCCCATTCCTATGTTTTGTATTGACAATTCTGTCGTTGTCTCAAATAAATGTATTCATTGGTAGATTCCGCAATTTACAGGAGATATTAACGAGCGTTTTATATCATTGATAGTTTCCGCTTAACACCTGCATCTGCCATCAATATTTCCCCTAAATAGAATAGATAGACAAGTAGATAAAGTGTAGTCGTGATGTTGCATAATGAAGTATCACATGTCAACTTTAGGCAAATGCAAAAAGCAGAGCAAACTGAACACGAGAATGCATTGGAGCCAAGTCGCAGGCCCCAAATTCTATCTACGATTATTCTAGTCTAGCCGCTACTGGCACCATGTCAAGAAATCTTGGAATGGATGAAAAAATTAATGCTCTTCAATTATGTAACCACAATCAAATGCTCAACTGCTGAGGCGTTATTTTAAAAAAAAGGGGCAATCTGTAGTTGCTACATCCATTTTTAAACTTATAAATGAATTATATATTCTTCAAGAATCAATGGGTATATATAACTTATATAAAATCACTTAAATTCCTCATGAACTTAGTTCAACTGTGGCACCTGGTCAGAACCCAAGGTATAAGATTGTTCTACTCCAATGTTTGATATCATGGATGGTCAGTCCATAGTGCTATCTATGAATTTGAGAGTAATTACATTTCTCCAGGACCATCCTTCAGCTTTTTACCAAAACAGATGTGGGGTGATCCACTTTATTATTGTTTCAACTGTTGATTGGGCCTTTAAAGCAGTGGTTTTTAACCAAGGTTGTATGTCTCCTGCTGCCAAAATAATCAAGCCATATATTTTGCTATATTCTTTTTTTGCCTAAATAATCACTGAACAATCTATGAAAAAAAGAAACACGTCTATTTGCGGTTTCATATTGAATTATGAAAAAATGGACTACTGTGATTCTCAATTATCAACGAATGCGGGTGGGTAGAGATTAAAGAGTATGGTATGCAGACTCTGCATTTTATTGTTTTAATAATCTGAAGGGAACCATTTTGAAAGTGCGTGCTTGCGGGCATGGTGAATGAAGTTGAAGGCATCATTTTATTAATTCAGGTTTAAATGAGAGAAAACGTGGTTAAACCCATTTATTTCTCAACTTAAACACTGGACAACTGCTCTTTTTAAAGTCTGTTTTTTATTAAAAATTAAATAAACATTAAAAAGCTAATTGGATGATATGATTTACCTAAATATATTTACCTATATAGCCTAGCATGAAAGTAAAGACATCACATCAAATGTCAAATCTTCAGCAGAGGCCAATGCTGAAATTTATTTTTGTAATTTAAAAAAATATTTTTTTTTTTATTTGAGGAAAAATTGCATTTTGAATCTCTGCTGTGGTAGACAAAGGAGGTTTTGAGTCCCAGCAGAAACAGGGCCGTACATGTGACATGGGAGGCCAGACATAAAACACAGACCTGCTTTAGAGGGAAATTATTAAGTTGTTTGGTTGCTGGGAGGGCCTCTCTTTGTCTCAGCCTCTAGCCAGCATGTTTACTAAGAGAAATCGATGCGCCATTACATAATAGGCCTAATTAATGAAGCCTGTGTGTTGCAGCCAAAACATCTACTGTTTCTACTGTCCATGTTTTGACAGACTAGTATAGAGTATGCATCTCCACTAGTATAAATACACAGACGGACGGACCGACACCTCCAACAACTGGGCAACATGAGAGAATAGGACTGAAATGGCGTTCTAATCAGCTTTAGTTTGAACACCAAAGCAAAAGCACTCGGTTGAAATATACGATCCAACTCAAAATGTCTGACTTGAACAAAGTGGACATGTTTGAGACGCAATGCAATAAACTTGATGTACCCCCTCTTCTTACAACGTCCCATTATAAAAACAAATAGAAAACACTAAACAGAGGAAACGTAAGCTCTTAACAAATATCCTCATCTTGAAGGTCAAATAAACTTTTGAAAGTCCCATATTTCTAGTTTGTCGGCCAATCACAACCAGTGCATATCATTAGCAAGCCAATGTCAAATTCACAACGGCCTTCATCAGGGCTCGTACAGTACACAGTTAAAAGCATTAGATAACTCAGCATCAACACATCCTGGAGCAGAACCATACTCTCGTCATCCGTTTCATGTCGTCTGCAACGTCTCAGAACCAACACAGGGAATCTAAAACAACTAAAAGAAACTACTGTTTGGATTCTTTCGTAACACCTCGGCACCAACAGACCAACGCTTTGTCTGCCTTGCCTTGACCCAGTGAACGCAGAGAAGGCATCAAACAATTCCTTGTGAGGAAGAAGGGACGCTTTAATTTAAATGTCTAACGATGCGCTCCCCCAAACTCACCCCTCCTCCAAAAAAGGCAAATTAGGTTACTAAAAGCTTTTTCTAGGAAGCAGACTCATCATGTAACAGTTGATTAGTATTTATCTAGTCCAACAGATGTGTTCAGATTGCACACTGGGCCAGCCTCCCCTTACGCACTGTCTGAAAAAACAAGATTACTGATTGGAGCAAACTTTTGGACCCGTCCTATTTTGTGGACATTCCATTGGGAGGACGAAACAACAAATATCACAGCCAATAGTAAATCTTGTTTTAGTTAAATCATGTCATGTTACCTGTTTTTATTTATTTCAAGCCTTTCCAGAAATGAGAATTACCAAAAAATAACATTTACATTTAGCAGATGCTCTTATCCAGAGCGACATATTTTTTTAATGAAAGCAATAGTGAACAGTTTGATGAAAAAGCTTTAAAGAAAAGGGTAAGCTCAAGGTCATGTGACATGATCAAACAAAACCCCTGGGCCCTACGTTATAGGCTATATACTGTGTAGAAGGCGGCAGGTAGCCTTGTGGTTAAGAATATTGGACCAGTAACTGATAGGTTGCTGGTTTGAATCCCAGAGCTGACAAGGTGATTTTTACCCCCTCCATGTGCCCTTGAGTAATGTACATAACCCCTCATCGCTCTGGATAACAGCATCTTCTAAAATTACACGTCTAAAATATCATAGGTCAAATACAGGTCTATCTATTTTCTTGGGTACGCATACAAAGTACTGTTAACTTCATACAACAATTCAATTCATAGCTGGGAGATATCATTGAAAGCAAACACCAGGAGTGATGTCATCTATTTGCCCACATCAGGCCATTTCATTCAAATCCAAAGTAAAGAAGACATCCAAGGTATCCACCGTAGCCTACTACTGGGCATTTGCAGAACCTGTTGCAGAGCTCAGGTAGTCATACATATTACACAATTTAGTAAAGCATTTACAACTTTTTTTTTTTGTTTAAATGATTAAACCCTGCAATGGTTCATACATTTATAAATGACCAAATCATGTAGCTTATGGCTCAGAAGTTTGTGGTTTTGACTGGAATCTGATCCTTTATGAGTAGGATCTGAACACTTCTCTGAACAAACTTGAATAACTCGCTTCTCGTTGTTTCCTCAAGGAAGTAATTGCAAATAGTGCTGTGGTTGATTGTTTGAAGCAAATGACTCCTCCCCATTGGCAAAAATGTCCATCCACCAGGCCTACTAAACTAGTCTGATTACAGCTTTAAAAAAGGACACTAGTGAATGTGGCTAATTTAGATGACTGCTCTTGGAGTATAGGCCTACATAACCGCTTTTTCATGGTGACCGTATATTTGGCATCAGCATTTAGACTCCACATTGAACAACTTGACTATAAATAAACTTAGAAAACGTTTGTATTAGAGTGTCCACTGAATGAGTAAATTCAATCAGTTGGATAGTGTATCAATAGCAGGCCTGATCAATGCCTTAAAGTTGCTTCTCAGGGCATAACTAACAGGCTGTAGAGTGACAAAGACAGAAATCAGCTTCAAAGACTATAAAGCATTAATGACAGTGTTTGGTCAGTCGCCCTTACCTCTGTGTAGTCAAAGTCCGAGAGAGGTGCTATACTTTTGATGTAGTCAATTCTGGACTCGTTCGATGGGTTGCCTATTGGAACTGGGGGTATTAACGTGCTCATCGCCGAAACTACCGTCTAAAAAGCAGATAAAAACAAAAACATTAGACATTAAGCTGGATAAATGTGGGATAAGCCAGTCTAATCAGTAAAATGGGATTGCAGGAAACAATCTCATAGGGTGTGACCATATTCTATCATACAAATCTCAGCACATCAACTTACCACAATGGCATCCTTCACATTTTTCCGAATATCCAGGACTTTCTGTTTCTTTTCTCTGGATGGGGAAACAACATATACAAATGGGTCTGTTAAACATGGATTAAATACCTTAAAAATGATCATTGGATTCATTAAATTAATCTTTATGCTGCCCCACAGAAAGGAAAGGTTGTCTCATATCACCACTAATGCAAACCATCATAGGCCTAATAGCCTATTTAGTAATACTCACTATTTGTAAATTAACAGTAAGGATGTATTGTGCTAAAATGTTATTTGAAAGTTTACTTTTTAAGCTATTACATTAGGCTAGCCTATGCTACAACAATGTGTCTCATTTAGAACTAAAGGTGGACAGAAATTAAGCATAGCCTATATTTACTTGGTCCATTTCCTCAAATAATATCAAATGTATTATTAAAGATATAAATATTGAGGACAGTTTAGGATTGGGTATCATTCATTCATTCATTTCCTAAAAAACGTATTCAGTATACTACAGTCTATACAGAAGCATATATTACAGTGCACAATGTAACCAAATCAAACTACAATGTAACCAAGTCTAGATTGAATATAGTAGGATATCATAAACCATAGAAAGATCCCACTGGGCACACACTGGTTGAATCAACATTGTTCCCACGTCATTTCAATGAAATTACGTTGAGCCAACGTGGAATAGACCTTGAATTGACGCTTGTGCCCAGTGGGATACATTGACACATACATATAAAGATACGTCGTTTAAGCACCGTTTTAAAATACCACTGCACACATTACTGTCGCAAAACAGTTTTTTTTTTTAAAAACACATTAATTCAGTTGAGATTTTGTTTGTTTATTGGGTCCACATTATAATGCAATAGCAACTGTAAATACAGCGTAACATGTATCTGTAAGTGTTTTGACACACATAATCTCGACCACAAGTAGGCCTAAATCTGCTACTATGTCGTCTTTATCACTGTGACAGCTATTTGAAATCAGTTGGACATAGCAGGCTTGTTGCCATGCTGTTGTTAAACCATTGGGCCCGATGGACACTGCAGTGCTACAGAGCAAAGACACGTCTACCCAACCCTCGGTCCTTTTCTTATCCTACATCAAACTAATCAAAATGACAACAAGAAAATATATTTTAATACTCAACACTATCAAAATAGAACAGGAATACGTCCAATTTTGCACGTAAATAATTTAAAATAAATGAAATAACGGGTACTTACTCCGCATTAAAGCCATTGACGTGCAGAATCCGCATCTGCTTGACAATCGTACTTTTCCCAGACTCTCCGGCCCCTTCGAAATAAAACACAGATGAAGCATAAGGAAATGGAGCCATCGCTAAAATATAAGAATGTACTTGGGTGCCGCATATGCTGGTGTTTAAAATCCATGCCAATTGTACAATCCATCTGACGATTCAGTCAGCGCTCGCCTGCGAGACCTGTCAACATATGTGGGCTGGGGGCGAATCTGAAAACATACATGATACCTATCCGTTATCATATCCACCTTCTGGACCTTACCCAATAAAAGCAGTCGATGTGTGGCTTTATATGCTTGTCTTTCCTTTTGTAATTGTTTCTCGATTTTTTTATTCGCTTCTCTTTGTGCCTTTTCATCGATGCGTTGATCTTCAGTCTTGCTGTTGCCCAAACACCCCATCTTCCGCTGAGCTCTTCTCGTAAAAAGAAAGTATAAAATAACAGCTAATGCAATTCCTACTTTCAATATAAAAGGAGAAGAAATAGGGCGAAAAATCCGTGCGCCACTTCTCCGTCGCTCAGAAAAAAATCTTCCCCGTTACAATTTCGTTTTAACCCCTTGTCAAACCCAACCCAGTGGATTCAGTCGATTCTAATAAATATGTGCATCATAAATAGAACAAAAAGATACATTGACTTCATAAATATGCAAAGAGTGGAGCGGGGCTGAATCTGGAAGCCAGCCAACTGCTCTTCTCTCTCGCTCCTGCTTCCCACTCTCTATTTTTCCGGTCTAAAATTCTGTTTGTGTTTCGGTCCCTTTAACTCAGCACTGCCTCTCTCTGTAGCACCAGGAAGTCACACTGCACCGAAAGAGAAACACCTCACAGAGCGCGCGCCACCTTACCACTGTTTGAATACCCAGTTTAAAACAACATTTCTTAATTTAACAAGTACAACAAACAAAAAAGATAGGCTGCGTTTATCTAATAAAATGTGTGCCGAAAAGTTTCGTTTCAATATGCTGTTCAGTGTAAAATAATTGGTGAATTATATAGTACAATTGTTTCCAAAAACGGGTATATGTTTGATCCAGACAAACACTTTAATCACGTTTCCTACACAAATCATTTCCCAATCCACATTGCGCGCGTAAATCATTTCACAGGTGCTTGCAAACACCGGTAAATGGAGGGTAACCAGAGAGCGCGACCGTAGACAATCAGGGCCGCGCACCAGCGTATAATCACACAAACCATATGGATCATATTACAAAACCAAATAATAACACTGTTAAACTCGATACAAAAGATAATGGAACAAGTAGTTTGCTGCTATTCAAATTTCTCTGAAGTAGCCTATTAACTTAACTTAACTATTAACTTAACAGCTCGGGGCGGCAGGGTAGCCTAGTGGTTAGAGCGTTGGACTAGTAACCGGAAGGTTGCGAGTTCAAACCCCCGAGCTGACAAGGTACAAATCTGTCGTTCTGCCCCTGAACAGGCAGTTAACCCACTGTTCCCAGGCCGTCATTGAAAATAAGAATTTGTTCTTAACTGACTTGCCTGGTTAAATAAAGGTAAAAAAAAAAAAAATAAAAAAAAAAAAAAAAAAAATAAAAACTTGACATAGGCCTACTCTATAGCCTAGTAGGTTCTCTTTCATCTGTAGCAATACAAAATTACACACTACAATAATAAACTCAGCAAAAAAATAAACGTCCTCTCACTGTCAACTACTTATATTTTCAGCAAACTTAACATGTGTAAATATGAACATAAGGTTCAACAACTGAGACATGAACTGAACAAGTTCCACAGACATGTGACAAACAGAAATGGAATCATGTGTCTATGAACAGGGGGGGGGGGGTCCAAATCAAAAGTAACAGTCAGTATCTGGTGTGGCCATCAGCTGCATTAAGTACTGCAGTGCCTCTCCTCCTCATGGACCAGATTTGCCAGTTCTTGCTGTGAGATATTACCCCACTCTTCCACCAAGGCACCTGCAAGTTCCCAGACATTTCTGGGGGGAATGGCCCTAGCCCTCACCCTCCGATCCAACAGGTCCCAGACGTGCTCAATGGGATTGAGATCCGTGCTCTTCACTGGCCATGGCAGAACACTGACATTCCTGTCTTGCAGGAAATCACACACAGAACGAGCAGTCTGGCTGGTGGCATTGTCATGCTGGAGGGTCATGTCAGGATGAGCCTGCAAGAAGGGTACCACATGAGGGAAGTGGATGTCTTCCCTGTTACGCACAGGGTTGAGATTACCTGCAATGACGACAATGATGCTGTGACACACCGCCCCAGACCATGACGGAACCTCCACCTCCAAATCGATCCCGCTCCAGAGTACAGACCTCTGTGTAACACCCATTCCTTCGATGATAAACACGAATCTGACCATCACCCCAGGTGAGACAAAACCGCGACTCGTCAGTGAAGAGCACTTTTTGCCAGTCCTGTTTGGTCCAGTGATGGTGGGTTTGTGCCCCTAGGCGACGTTGTTGCCGGTGATGTCTGGTGAGGACCTGCCTTACAACAGGCCTACAAGCCCTCAGTCCAGCCTCTCTCAGCCTATCGCAGACAGTCTGAGCACTGATGGAAGGATTGTGCATTCCTGGATTAACTCAGGCAGTTGTTGTTGCCATCCTGTACCTGTCCCGCAGGTGTGATGTTCGGATGTACCGATCCTGTGCAGATGTTGTTACCCATGGTCTGCCACTGCGAGGACGATCAGCTGTTCGTAATGTCTCCATGTAGCGCTGTCTTAGGTGTCTCACAGTACGGACATTGCAATGTATTGCCCTGGCCACATCTGCAGTCTTCATGCCTCCTTGCATCATGCCTAAGGCACGTTCACGCAGATGAACATGGACCCTGGGCATCTTTCTTTTGGTGTTTTTCAGTCAGTAGAAAGGCCTCTTCAGTGTCCTAAGTGTTCATAACTGTGACCTTAATTACATACCGTCTGTAAGCTGTTATTGTCTTAATGACCGTTCCACATGTGCATGTTCATTAATTGTTTATGGTTCATTGAACAAGCATGGGAAACAGTGTTTAAACCCTTTACAATGAAGATCTGTGAAGTTATTTGGATTTTTACAAATTATCTTTGAAAGACAGGGTCCTAAAAAAGGGACGTTTCTTTTTTTGCTGAGGTTAGTAGAGAATCCAAAGGTGTGAATATAACATCACCTCAAGCTTTGAGAAAAAAAAGTCACAATGCAAATGCAATGGAATATGCAAACGAGTTCATGTGTTTGCATATCAGCATCCATGTTCTAGCAGTGCTCCCATCAACAGTGGAGAGTATATCCATGTAGTGAGCGAGAGCCAAAGACAATCTCCCAATATGATAGGATGGAGGTGGTGTCTGGGTCATTTTAAGGTTAGTGTGGATGAACATGCCCTGACAACCAATAAAAGCCATCCTCAAAGTAAAGCATTGTTGGGAAAATGAATCATTAATGAAGTCCTTTCAAACCCCAATAAAATGTAGTCAACTAATTCAAAGATGACAGATACAATGACTAAAGTAGTACTTTGTGATCTAAAGTAAGTGAGGTAGATGTGTTTGACCATTTCAGTGGCAAACCAGACTCGGAAGGACTAGAATTAATTACATCAATTGAACGATTGATTGATTTCAAAACATTTAAAAAATAAATCAGACATATCAAAACATGGATTATATCAAAAGTAGTGAGAGGCAAACTGGCAACTGAGGGGCCATATGTGATGGTTATCTGTCGTGATGTGTCACAGTTCAGAACATTAGCAGCCTCCAGAACAATGGAAAGATTTTCCAGTACAAAAAAAATATGAAAACAAGATGCAAATGTGATGTTATAGGTCGAGTTGGCCAGTGTGTGGCTCCTCTGGATGCAAATTTAGCCCGCGGAGCTTACTAACTGTTAATGTTGTGTGTTGGTTGAGAGTGTCGGCTCTACCTACCGCTAGCCTCGTTCAAACCATCCTGATCTCATGAGCTTACGCTCTGTTACAGAATGTAAACTCACAAGATCAGGATGGTTCGTACGAGGCTAACCTACCGCTCTACTATTCAGAAATGAGTAATTTACTGTATGTCTCCCTACAATGCCATGGGGAGTTAAGACAATCTTTGCTTTCACTTGTTTTGGTTTTTGTCACCTGTTTGCATCGCGCCCAGTCACAACTATGTGAACTACAGAGCCAAAGTTCTTTCCCTGTTTGGCACAAGGAGTTAAGTAACAAACATATTTTTAAAGTCACTAGAAATGATCACCATCATCTTATCTAATTCTCTCTATAGTGTCAACGTCGAGCAGCCCATTGACTATCGTCTTACATTGCCTTTTGTCTCCCTCTTGTGGTTTAGATTAATACTATACACTTCAGTGTGTGTGTGTGTGTGTGTGTGTGTGTGTGTGTGTGTGTGTGTGTGTGTGTGTGTGTGTGTGTGTGTGTGTGTGTGTGTGTGTGCTTGATGACAATATGCATGTACAACAAAGGACTGGTCAAGAATACATGCATCCTTTACTAGAAAGCTATGACTGTATGACTTTCACCCTTCCTCCTTGTACCCTGTTGCCTGGATAAAAATAGCTTGTGTATGATAAGTTAGTATATAGCTCAGGTCATACCTTAGGCTGGAAAACTGGTATTCTAGTTTCTCATTCCAGTGAGTACACAGAGAAGGTTAGAGATTAAGAGGATACCTGGAATGGTAGCTAGCTTTCTAAAAGCTCTCCGTAGTCATAACATGGCATTCCCAAAGGCCCAGTGCAGGGTCATGTTCATTAGGCACTAAATGGAATAAAACGGCTTGACAAGGGGAGGGACAACCTGGACTTAATAACAAACAGTAATTTTTGTTTTCGGTTTTCAAAACGCTTTGCTATGGTGTGCCCTACTGAACATGACCGAGGAGATCTGCAGGTTAGTATTGACCAGATAAACTTGCAAATTGCAAAAGCAACTGCTTTCGGTCAACTGAGTTGAGAGTGCATCTAAGACAATCATTCCTTTTTTATAGTAGGGTAGTCTGTCAGCAGGCTGGTGGCCAAATGAGTGAATTTGGGATATTACTGTCCTTTGTCACACATTCCTGGTGCGTGATCTTTTGATTTGTTTTGGTTCGGGTTGAACTTTCAACCCCGCTGGACAGCCCCGGGTTAGTTTCCGTAGGACGTGGGGCCCGATTTAGAAAGCGAGAGTAAAAAAAAAAACAGGATGCACATTTTCTCCCCAGAGAACGGGAGGTGTAAGAGAGGTCTGATGAGGTCAAGATGAGGTCATAGCTGCTGGTTGGTGGGTTGGATGGTAGGTTCACCACCACTGTCTGTCTGACAAGAGTGGCACAGGACTGAGAAAGTGAAACCATTTCCAGGGAAGACATAACTTTACAAAAACATCCACCCAGAATTAAGTCACCTTAACTTGAACCCTTCATAGAAAGGGCTACATATCACTGACATAGTAATTATGTAACGGATGTCATAAATATATCTGTCTGCTGGATTGCTGTCAGCTTGCAAACAGAACTCATTTTATGTCACGAGTAAAGTCAGTTGACATAAGCACCCCTTAAGGAACAACACATGAATTTCACGTGAACACATGTGAAGTGTTCCAAAAACACACTTTCATGTGATCACAATGTGACAACATGTAAAGCAAAATGTGATAACATGAAGCTACATGTATAAACGTGAATTGTTGTTTTTCTGTAAGGGACAGCTATATGTAACCCTTGTGACTTAGATTTCCAGCAGAAGTGTAACCAGCAGACGTTTCAATATAGAGACAGAGAATAACATTTAACTGTGTGCATGTCTGTCAGCCTTGATAATTAGCCTAAATAGCTGACTAAATTATCTTAGAACATTTTTGGATCCCAGGTCAGGTCTACTGGTCTAGTGACTGAGGGTGAAAACTGATTAGGGACGTTGACGTCAAAGAACATTAAAGGACGTTAGAAGAAGTCAGCAGTGAGAAGGAGGCTTTTGTCCCAATGACCAGACCGGCAGTACATGCCGATAAAAATGTAAATAAAATGACAGTGCTATTTTTCCTATTACCAAACAAACAGAGAAGGCATGAACAATAGATAAAACCGTTTGGAGACATATTTTGCCTTTTCACATGGCAAGTTCTTAGCTCAGAACTATCCTTAATGAATATTGCAATTAAGTGACGCCGGGAAACACGGAACTGATTAGCTAGCCTAGCCCTGACAATGTGGTGTTAAGAGCTCTCAATTGTTGATTACTTTCTCACTTAGAAGGTTGAATGTATATGACTTTAATGTTACTTTTTCAAAAATGGCTGCTATATCCATTCAGGTAAATCACAGCTACTTGAGGGGATAGGATCTTTCCCAACTGATCTCCGAACATTTGCATATTTGGATGGAACCTGAACCTGCTTGAGAGCATCTCTGTTCCATATCTTGAAATTCCGTAACCCAGATTCCATCTGGGCTAAAAATAGCCCCCACAGAGAGCGTCTCTCTCTGCAGCTCTGATATGGAATGATAACAGAGCCAACCTGCCCCTTAGCGTGTAGAAACACACATGCATGCAGATAGACATGTTACACTGCAGACAGACGTGTTACACTGCAGACAGACGTGTTACACAGCACACAGACGTGTTACACTAGAGACAGACGTGTTACCCTGTACACATACGTGTTACACAGCACAGAGACGTGTTACACAGCACAGAGACGTGTTACACAGCACAGAGACGTGTTACACAGCACAGAGACGTGTTACACAGCACAGAGACGTGTTACACAGCACAGAGACGTGTTACACTGCAGACAGACGTGTTACACTGCAGACAGACGTGTTACACTGCAGACAGACGTGTTACACTGCAGACAGACGTGTTACAAAGCACACAGACGTGTTACAAAGCACAGACGTGTTACACTGCACAGACATGTTAAACTACACTCAGACGCATTTACTCTTCCCTTTGTTGCCTCACAAACATCTTCCACCACACACATACACACACACCACACTTGAACTCAAACTCCATATTAATAACGAAGGAAAATGTATTGTATGAATGATCAATGAACATGCACTATGGCGCTCTGAGGCCAAGCCTTTCCCCTCAATCTCTTATCATTGGCCATTGGTCATCCCAGATATGAAAGATTACAATAGCTGAAAACGTGGCAGCTATGTTCAGGTCATGAGACTGAGAAAGCAAGGTGGGGAAGGGTTTATGGGATGGGCCAGCAGCAAAAATAGCACAGACTTTGGACTATTCCCACTTGAGTTTATATATGGCATCATGACACAAGGATGGACCCCACTCTCAATAAACACAATATCATAAGAATGACACGTGCATTACAAAATGAGAGTTTGGAGTTCTTAGTCAAGGAAAGAATAGGGCTAATCATAATAATTTCAGACCTTATTTGGTTACAGACAGACCTGCATGCCAGCAGTAAAGTATGCTAGCAGTAGCAAGGTAAAGTAGCAATATTTGTAAAACTTTGATACATACCCGCCAGGACAAGTGTACTGTATGCAGTGAAGGGTACATATGTTGGATCTTAATTTGAGCCAGTTTGCTACAGCAGGAAAATAATCCTGCAGCAACGGGAATTGTAAATTATTATGTGGATTATAATTCATGGACATTTTTGTAGGGTTTGATAAATGTTTCACTATGGCAAAATCAAATCTGACATTTAAGAGGAAATGACTAACTTTAGAAGGATTTTTAAACCTCTAATACACTACAAGTTTGCATTTCCTGCAATCTCAGCAACCAAATAGTGATCAAATTAAGATCCTACATCTGTAATGCCTAAATACACAATCATAGAGTTTTTCAGAGTAGTAGAATGGGGACAGGGCGATGTGTGAGAGAAAGACAGAGAGAGAGAGTGGGAGATAATGTGTAACATACACTAACAGTTAATGTCACTTACCCACATAGGATAAAATTGCTAGCTGTTCAAATAAAGGATAAAATGAAGTGTTAAGCATTTCAGTCAGTTTTCCTAGAGGCTGCATTTGTGGCCTTGTTCCCCCACCTGAAAGAACATGTGGGGTGAGAAATTGGTTTAGATGCACACAGGCAACCCAGAGATATGAGTACCAACAGGTCTCACCATTTTTTAACTATTACGAGACAAAGCTGATATTTTCTTTTCACATTTCCCTTCTCACCACAGTTCCAGCAATATGGTGGATGAGTAACCAGGCTAGCGCAGTACAACTCTGTTTGGGGTTAGCTCAGTAGTGTGGAAAGGGTCATGTATCCAGAGCAACTAACAGTAGTGAGTGGATACATATAAATTGGCACTGGTCGCCCATGGGAATCGAACCCACAACCCTGGTGCCAATTGAGCCACACAAGAACGCCGACCACTCTCAACGTTAAATTCCATATGCTAACGTCCTGACACCCATGGTTGCTAGGCGCCAGTCATATAAACCCAGCTGAAGTTATGTCAACTTCCTGCATTCTGCATAAAAAGCAGAGGAATGGTGTCATTTCTAGTGTCCTTATAGTCTCAGCAATAAAATGCTACAGCCTGCACTGTATAACAAAATGAACTACAATATATATGTTTTTTTTTTTTAAATAACACACACACACACACACACACACACACACAATGCATTCGGAAAGTACTCACCCCTTGACTTTTTCCACATTTTGTTACGTTACAGCCTGTCTAAAATGTATTAACTTGTTTTTTTCCTCATCAATCTAAACACAATACCTCATAATGACAAAGCAAAAAAAGGTTTAGACATTTTTGCAAATGTATTAAAAAATAAAAAACTGAAATATGACATTTACATAAGCATTCAGACCCTTTGCGCAGTACTTTGTTGAAGCACCTTTGGCAGCGATTACAGCCTTGAGTCTTGTTGGGTATGATACAAGCTTGGCACACCTGTATTTGGGGAGTTTTTCCCATTCTTCTCTGCAGATCCTCTCAAGCTCTGTCAGGTTGGATGGGGAGTGTCGTTGCACAGCTATTTTCACATCTCTCCAGAGATGTTTTATTGGGTTCAAGTCCGGGCTCTGGCTGGGTCATTCAAGGACATTCAGAGACTTGTCCCGAAGCCACTCCTGCATTGTCTTGGCTGTGTGCTTAGAGTCGTTGTCCTATTGGAAGGTGAACATTCACCCCAGTCTGAGGTCCTGAGTGCTCTGGAGCAGGTTTTCATCAAGGATCTCTCTGTACTTTACTCTGTTCATCTTTCCCTCGATCCTGACGAGTCTCTCAGTCCCTGCCGCTGAAAAACATCCCCACAACACAATGATGTCACCACTATGCTTCATTATAGGGATGGTGTGAGGTTTCCTCCAGACGTGACACTTGGCATTCAGGCCAAAGATTTCAATCTTGGTTTCATCAAACCAGAGAATCTTGTCTCTCATGATCTGAGTCTTTAGGTGCCTTTTGGCAAACTCCAACCGGGCTGTCATGTGCCTTTTACTGAGGAGTGGCTTCCATCTGGCCATGCTACCATAAAGGCCTGATTGGTGGAGTGCTCCAGAGATGGGAGAAACTTCTAGAAGGACAACCATCTCTCCATTAGGAACTCTGGAGCTCTGTCAGAGTGACCATCAGGTTCTTGGTCACCTAACTGACCAAGGATCTTCTCCCCCGATAGCACAGTTTGGCCGGGCGGCCAGCTCTAGGAAGAGTCTTGGTGGTTCCAAACTGCTTCCATTTAAGAATTATGGATGCCATTGTGTTCTTGGGGACCTTCATTGCTGCAAAAAATGTTGCTACCCTTCCCCAGATCTGTGCCACAACACAATCCTGTCTCGGAGCTCTACGGACAATTCCTTCGTCCTCATGGCTCGGTTTTTGCTCTGACATGCACTGTCAAATGTGGGACCTTATATAGACAGGTGCGTGCCTTTCCAAATCATGTCCAGTCAATTGCATTTACCACAGCTGGACTCCAATCAAGTTGTAGAAACATCTCAAGGATGCACCGGAGCTCAATTTTGAGTCTCATAGCAAAGGGTCTGAATACTTATGTAAATAAGGTGTTTCTGTTTATTTTTAATAAATCTGGAAACATTTCTAAAAACCTGTTTTCTCTTTGTCATTATGGGATATTGTGAGTAGACTGGTGTGTCCAAAAAATGTTTTAATCCATTTTAGAATTGTTTGCTTTATTTAACTAGGCATGTCAGTTAAGAACCAATTCTTATTTTCAATGACGGCTAGGAACAGTGGGTTAGCTGCCTGTTCAGGGGCAGAACGACAGATTTGTACCTTGTCAGCTGGGGGATTCGAACTTGCAACTTTTAAGTTACTAGTCCAACGCTCTAACCACTTTGGCTACCCTGCCGCTGTAAAGCTATAAAATGTGGAAAAATGTGATTGATTTCAGAACAGAAACTATACCATGAAGTCCAAGGAACTGTCTGTGTGGAAAAAGTCACTCCACCAATCAGGCCTTTATGGCCAGATGGAAGCCACTTTCCTGTATAATATATATACCGTTTATAATAATATAAACCATTTAGCAGATCCAAAGCAACTTACAGCAGCAAACATATGGGTGATTCAAGGATTTTTTTTATTTAACTAGGCAATTGAGTTAAGAACAGGAACAGTGCCTGCCTGTTCAGGGGCAGAATGACAGAGGGGATTTGAACTTGCAACCTTTCGGTTACTAGTTCAACACTCTAACCACTAGGCTACCCTGCCACCCCAAATTAAACCCACAACCCTGGCATAACAAGCACCATGCTTGGTATATGCACTGCCAACTAAGCTTCAGATATATAGTATCATGGTATAGGTCATTTCTCAATATCCCATGTGAGTTTATTAGTCAGCAATGTATTTTCTGATATTCACTGCCAGCTCTCAATACATTTTTTATTCAAAAACAGTAAATACAGATTGCTACCCTAATTTAAAATGTTAGACCTCATGTTATATCAGAGGTTTCATGATGAATTGGGATGTGAGGTAGGCTATAACTGTCACTAACGAATGACTAGTGACTGCATATTGCCATTGGTGTGCTTCACGCCTGTGTGCCACAACTTCAGGATAGCATGTAGTGCTTTCAGAAAGTATTCATACCCGTTGACTTATTCCACATTTTGTTGTGTTCTGCCTGAATTCAAAATGGTTAACATTTTTGTTTTTCTAATCCAGCTACACACAATACCCCATAATGACAAAGTGAAAGCTGACTTTTAGAAATTTTAGCACATTTATTGAAAATGAAATACAGAAATATCTCATTTACAGTATTCACACAGGTGCATCCAATTTCCTTTGATCATCCTTGAGATGTCGCTACAACTTGATTGGAATCAACCTGTGGCTAATTCAATTATTTGGACACGATTTAGAAAGAAACACACCTGTCTACATAAGGTTCATCTGCATTGCCAGCTGTTTGGGGTTTAAGGCTGGGTTTCTGTACAGCACTTTGTGACATCGGCTGATGTAAAAAGAAAAAAGACAAAAGGGCTTTATAAATACATTTGATTGATTGATTGATTTCAGAACAGAAACTATACCATGAAGTCCAAGGAACTGCATGTAGATCTCTGAGATAGAACTGTGATGAGGCATATACACTGACAGTAAAAACATAAGGAGCACCTTCCTAATATTGAGTTGTACCTCCTTTTGCCCTCAGCACAGCCTCAATTCGTTAGGGCATGGACTCTACAAGGTGTCAAAAGCGTTCCACAGGGACACTGGTCCATGTTGACACCGATTCTTCCCACTGTTGTGCGAAGTTGGCTGGTAGTGGATCTCTACTCCGAATTGCTCGTTCCATGTCATCCCATAGACGCTCAATTAGACTGAGACCTGGTGACTGGGTAGGCCACTGCAGTAAGCGGAATTTACTGTCATGTTCGTGGAACCATTCCTGGACAATCCTCGTCTTGTGGCATGGGGCATTATTCTGCTGAAATAAATATATTTGCAAATGGATACTGTCATGATGGGATGCACCTGATTGGTAATGATGTTCAGATATACTGTGGCACTCAAACGTTGCTCCAATTTGAACACACCATCACAAGCCTTCAATGTTGACACGCTGCATGATTGATGCATGTACTCATGTGTTTTTCTCCCATCAGCGTGAAACAGCAGGAACCAGGATTCACCAGACCAGGCAATGTTTTTCCAATTCTCCAGTGTCCAGAGTTTTCAATCATTAGCCCACTATAACCACAGTTTATTGTATTTTTCTGCAAGAAGTGGAACTCTTAGGTCGTTGGCTGCCATACCCCATTTGTGTCAAGGCACGACAGGTTGTGCATTCTTTTATGGGTCTTTGGGCATCAATGTTGTACTGGAGTGTCAGTTGACTAACTGTAGCCGTCTGTAGCTTTGCACAATTCGTGTCAGCCTCCTTTGTCATCTTTCATCAATTACCTGTTTTTGTCTACTGATCTGTTGTTTGCTGGACATCCTTTGGGTGGTGGACCATTCTTGATACACATGGGAAACTGTTGAGCATGAAAAACCCAGCAGTGTTGCAGTTCTTGACACACTCACACCAGTGTGCCGGCACCTACTACCGACACCTACTACCATAACCCGTTCAAAGGCACTAAAATCTTTTGTCTGGCCCATTCGCCCTCAATGGAATACATACACAATCCATGTCTCAATTGTCTCAAGGCTTAAAAATCCTTCTTTAACCTGTCTCTTCCCTGTCATCTACACTGATTTAACAGGTGCCATCAATAAGGGATCATAGCTTTCACCTGGATTCACCTGGTCAGTCTATGTCATGGAAGAACGGGTGTACTTAATGTTTTGTACACTCAGTGTATCTGGGAAAGGGTATAAACCAATCTCTAGAATGCTGAAAGTTTCCAAGAGAACAGTCTCCATCATTGGGAAATGGAAATAATATGGAACTGCCCAGACTCTGGCCTTCCGATCAAACTGAGCAACTGGGCAAGAAGAACCTTGGTCAGGGAGGTGACCAAGAACCCAATGACCTCTCTGGCAAAACTACAGAGTTCCTTGGCTGAGATGGGAGAATCTACCAGAAGGACAACAGTCTCTATAGCACTAAACCAATCTGGACTTCATGGGACAGTGGCCAAACGGAAGCCACTCCTGAGAAAAAGGCACGAGAGCACACCTAGAGTTTTCACAAAGGCACGTGAAAGATTTTGAGATCAGACCACATCATCTTTTGCCTTATGATGAGACAAAAATGTTGCCCCTTTGCATGAATGCAAAGCATTGTCTGGAGAAAACCAGACACAGCTCATCACCTGTCTAACACCATCCGTACCGTGAAGCATGGTGGTGGCAGCATCATGCTATGGAGATACTTTTCAGTGGCAGGGACTGGGAGACTGGTAAAGATAGAAGGAACAATGAATGGCGCAAGACACATACAAATCCTTGATGGGAACAAACAACCTTAGACGGGGGTGAAGATTTACATTCAAACAGGACAATGACCCCAAGCATACAGTCAAATCAATGCTGGAATGGCTTCAGAACAAGAATGTGAAAGTCCTTGAGTGGCCCAGCCAAAGCCCAGACTTGAATCCCATTGAAAATCTGTAGAAAGACTTGAAGATTGCTGTTCACAACTGCTCCCCATCTAACTTAACAGAGCTTGAGAAAATCTCCAAGGAAGAATAAGAGAAAATCCCCAAATCCAGACGTGCAAAGCTGATAGACATACCCAAGATGACTCAAAGCTGTAATCGCTGCCAAAGGTCCTTCTACAAAGTATTGCCACAGGGGTTTTAATAATTATGTAAATTAGATATCAGTATTTAATTTTCAATACATTTGCAAAAATGTCTAAAAACATGTTTTAACTTTGTCATTATGAGGCACTATGTGTAGATGGGTGAGAGAAAACAATATATTTAATCAATTTTGAATTCAGGCTGTAACACAACAAAATGTGGAATACATATGTTAGCATACATGCATTAGCCTAGGGTAGAATTTCCTTTAGTAACTGAAAATATCATTTGAAGGTTTGGGGTGAAGTGTCCCTTTAAAATCTTCTGTGTGTCTTGTACGGCATTGTGCTATAATGATTAACCCATCGCTTATCTGTTGTCCTATAGTCCAAGTGCATTTTCAAGGACATTTTGCACGTATAATGCTTCAACCTGGAATGAGAACCAGTAGCCTACTTAATATTCTGTTATCAATGCATTACTGTCCATACTCCTGTGACTGTATTAATCACTGGTAGGCTATATTGTCAGGCCTAATGAAAAATGTCCATTCATTAATGCAAATATATATGAAATATTACAGCTGAATTAATTGGTAGAGGAGAACTAGACCATAGGCCTCAGGGACCATCATGACGCGTGTTGGAGGTATGCCGTGCATTAGCCCTCTACTGCACATCATCGCCCTCAGGCAACACAAAACCCTTTTTCCCCCTCACCCGCCCATCATATTAAAACAATCCTATACATGACAATATGTGATGACATGTCTGTAAACAATCTAATGAGGTGCAGAAGTTGGTATGATGTATCGATTGGGGCAGGAACCTTCTTTCAGGGAAAGCAGAGTGATGTTAGTGCATGATGTGAGTGAAGGGTACAACACATTTCATTATTTTACATGTTTAAATAGAGAAGTACACATTGTCTATTGTCAAGTTGTGTAGTAACCTCTAAAGAAGCATATTTGATAGGTTTTTAACACACACACACATATATATATATATATTCAGAGCAACATTGTGCAGTTAGGCTACATTTCAGGGAAATATCATGCTCGGTGAAATAGCATTTGATGTAAAATTATGGCCTTGGTCAATGTTTTTGCCAACATATCCACTGACATTCACAGGCAGTGGACACGGGGACATTATATAGTTGATAGGACCCTAATCAAGCAGTTAGGAGGCTCATATCCTCTGATAGTAAGAACAGTGAGCTTGACTACAGTGGCAGCAAGGAAGAATGGGCCCCAGAATCAGGATTGAGAGGAAGTGAAATACTAGTTTATGCCCAATTCGAATTTATATATTAAAATATCAAGATGTTCTTTTTGTTTTTTAGTACCCTAATGGCACATCATTGCCCTGAGGCAACAAAAGGGGGGGGGGGGGGGGGGGGGTAAAAGTATTTTATTACTTTTGATACATCAAATTAAAATAGGATGGAATATTTATTTTCCCAGAAGAAAAAAAAATGTGCGCAGTAGAGGGTTAATTACACTGGCCGTTTATTTTCATAGCGTGGAAATACAAGATTGAGGGGTTCTCGAACCTGGTGGACATAGCCTATTCCATTTAATGTATTTATTTTGATAAAGCTAGTGTATAGATTAAATAAGTTAGCCTATAGCCTATTCATGACCTGACATACATGTCATTGGTTTGTAGAAGGATAACATAGCCTGGGCTGGTCAATGTATTAGCCCCAGCCATCTATCTCACACACCTACCGAGTAAAAGCAGACGATGCGTCTGCTCGTATTCCCGTTTCTGCTCCTTCAGAGTTCGGTCAATATGTTTACTGACTTTCTTCGCCTGTTTTTTGACCTCCTTCTCCTCCGATAACTTTTTGTCCAAGGTTTTCTGTTTCTGTTTGCTGAGCTTCTTCTGCAGCAAATGTTGCCGCTGGCTGCGGTCAGCTCCAACATTGTCCCCATTCTGTATGGGCACGCCTTTAGTCGTGTCCCCTCTACCGGCATCTCGTGCATTCGGCTTGCCTTTGCTAGGGCCCCCGCTGCGACACCAACAACCACGGAGCAGTGTCATGTCATTATATGCCTCTGTATCCTCGTGGTCAAGGTCCTTGGAGCGTAACGATACAGAGCAGTCCGCCGGTTTCTCGGTGTCACTGGATTCGTCAAGACTAAGACGCAGGCTGTAGCACAGTCCCATTGTGGGGTTTGTTCCGTTAGTAAAATGGAAGGGAAATGTTCAAGTGAAAAGCGCAAAATTCCTCGAGAGATGTTAGGCCTACCTGCTCGCCTATACTCATTGTGGCATTTCCCCTGTCCTGGGATGCTTGTTGAATTCAAACTGCAGAGATGATCTAATCACGGTCTTGGACTTGCCACCATGTGAGCCATTTTGCATTTTGTCCCGTCTGTCAATGCCAGCCTGTAGTTGGTGGATAACCTGATTGTGACAGTGGCCACCGCAGGTCCACCTTACCGTAAATAAATCTAAAGTACAACCCAAAAAATACGCAAGGTAGTGTGCGCCCAGGACTGGCTCTCGAATTATAATACTCTCTAGGGGCGCCAGTAGTATGTGCATCCCCCTCATTGTGTGAGGCGTCAGCGTTAAATTCACTACTGGTGTAGTCATGGACTTTAACTATTCGTGTGCCAGGACAAAGTAAAATCTCAGTTGTTAGAATTGTTTTTTTCAATTCTCTCCTACAATAGCCTAACCTAAATATTTTGGTAACACTTTATCAAGAGATATGATTTATTACTTGTTATTTGTATGAGCCCATATGATCTTATTATATACCGAAATAATAGGTCATTTATAATAAAACAGAATATATATACACTTTACTGCATATTTTTCTATGGAAATATATAATTTTGCTGTCACAATACCCAACCACACACATATTTCAGGATAAAGTGTAGGGTGCCTTGCTCAAGGGCACAATGGCAGCGATTGGTAGGCTATCTTGGATGAGGGTCCTACAATCAGCTCTCTGGTTGCTGGTTTAGTTTCCATTTGTACCTTGCCCAAAGATAGAAATATGAAAATAGATGTTATTTAACACATTATGAGGTGATATTTAAGACATTATGGGGATCATACATGCTTATGACAAGTCTTACAATGCAGATAACAGCATCCCAATGCATTATACATGTCAGCTTAAAGTAAAATGTTACCAGAAAACTAAAATGGCACTTCTCACTACACGTACGAGTGTAGATTCCTGTGTAGGTCTACACCATTCCTACTGTAGCAATGACCAAAGGTTCCAGCTCAGCACAGGCTGTCAGCCTTGAATGGTGATCTCAACATTTATTGGGCAGTTCACCAATAAAGCCTATTTGATACCACAGGGCTGAAGTAGACTGTACAATGCAGGGGTAATAAAACATTGTGTCAGCACCAAATACTGATAGGTGTTGATTGCCTGAATTGTCTGTGAACTTTCCCCAAAGGAGATATCCAGAATGTTCTGTCTACAGGTGCAGGATCTTAATCTGATCACACTTTTGTTGCTGAGAATTTTCCTGCACCTAAAGTAGCCTACAATTTTTGCCAGCTATTAGCTTAACCACCAATAAAGCAATATTATGGACTAAATATTAAAATCCTCTTGCTGCAGGATTATTTTGCTGTGACAATATAGGTCAAATTATGATACCACATATGTACTACCTTGACTTTTTACAGTGTGAGCAACTAGTTGTGTAATGCAGGGCAGTAGACTCTTGAACAGATAAGAAGAGCAACTTGGAGCCAAAGAGATTGGTATTGCCTGGTAGAGGTGTGACACCCACAGCTCTGAGAATAGATGTTCTACTCAGTCGGTCTGTGGATTAATGGGGAAAGTATACTGCCTCTACCTCACAGTCCAACAAAGGTGTATGAATTGAAGAATAAACTGAATGTTCCAAAAATTGGACAATTTCAATTAAATATAAAGTCCTTCTTTATTAACTTAAAAAACATTTTGGTATTAAAGCCTTCATCGGGGTGATTGATCTCTTTTAATATGAAATTTAAGCACTCAGAAAATAAGTGAGAGGTTGGCACCAATGCATTTTCCTCATAAGACCATACATTTATCAGGGGTGTTTTATAAGACTATGATGACATCATATCACTAAGAAAAATAAATGTCATCTTTCTAGATATCTTGAGTTACTTCAGAAAGAATAATCATCTGAGTCCATAGGGCCATCACACACATTTTGTTGTGTTACAGCATGAATACAAAATGGAGGAAATGTAGATTTGTCACTGGCCTACAAACAATAAGTCATCATGTTAAAGCGGAATTATGTTTTTCCATTTTTTTTTTTTTACAAATGAATTAAAAATTTAAAACCAAAATGTATTGAGTCAATAAATATTCAACCCCTTTGTTATGGTAAGCATAACTAAGTTCAGGAGTAAAATAATTCTGAAGAAGTCACAGCTGCATGGACTCACTCTGTGTGCAATAAGAGTGTTTAGCACAATTGTTTAATGACTGCCTCATCTTTATACCCCACACATATAATTATCTGTAAGGTCTCTCAGTCAAGCAGTGAATTTCAAACACAGATTCAACCACAAAGACCAGGGAGGTTTTCCCTTGCCTCGCATAGAAGGGCACACAAAAAAGCAGACATTGAATATCCCTTTGAGCACAACAAAATTTGGAATAAGTCAATGGGTATGAATACCTCCTGAAGGCACTGTAGCTTCCTTATCGAAACAGTTCCATGACTAGACAGTATATAGTCTTGTTGATTGGTAACCATAACTCATATCTAAACAATGTTGTGTGAATGGGCCAGTGCAGTGCAGAGAGTGAGGTGTGTCACAGTACAAAGGTCATAAAGGGATTCCCATGGAATGGCTATTCTGTGTCTGTGGTGAGGCCATCACAGGTGCATGCTCTAAAACGATCCATTGTTGTCACCTTGTGGAGAAATGTTGTACATGTTGTACATGCAAGCCTAGTTTCTGCATGTCAAGGCACACTTCTTCTTGTAACCAACACATTGAACACAATGGAGGACAATAATTGTCCAAAGTAAACAAAAATGAATTACTCATGAGGGTTTACATTAGCCTGGGTGCCAGTCTGTTTCTGCTCTCCTGCCAACTTAAATAAAATAAAATTGTATTTGTCACATGAAATGCTTACTTGGGGGCCCTTTTCAACAATGCAGAGAATAATGGAAAAATAATAAAACCTAATAATAATAAATACACAATGAGTAATGATTGGATGCCAAGCAGATGCCATACCAAGCGGTGATGCACCCAGCCAAAATATTCTCAATGGTGCAGCTATCTGAGGGCACATGCCAAATCTTTTCAGCCTCTTGAGGGGAAATATGCCATGTCATGCCCTCTTCACGACTATGTTGGTGTGTGTGGACCATGATAGATCCTAAGTGATGTAGACACCAAGGAACTTGAAGCTCTCGACAAGCTCCACTATAGCCCCATCGATGTGAATGGAGACATTCTCGGCCCTCCGTTTCCTGTAATTCACGATCGGCTGCTAATCTTGTCGTCGTTGCGGGAAAGGTTTTTGTCCTGGCACCACACTGCCTACCACCGCTGTGCTGTCAACAAACTTAATGATGGTGTTGGAGTCGTGCGCTGCCATGCAGTCGTGGGTCAACAGGGAGTACAGGGGGCACGCACCTCTGAGAGGCCCCATGTTCAGGGTCAGCGTGGTGGATGTGTTGTTGCCTACCCATACCACTTGAGAGCGGCCCATCATGAAGTCCAGGATCCAGTTGCAGAGGGAGGCGTTCAGTCCCAGGGGCCTTAGCTTAGTGATTAGCTTGGAGGGCACTGTGTTGTTGAAGGCTGAGCTGTAGTCGATTAACATGTTTGGTTTGACAATGACAGCGGAGTAGACAAAAGCACAAACGGACCAGGGACCAGGCTAAGTTGACCGACAACTGAGTTTCATTCCAAACACATCACTTCCAATGCATGTGACTGTCAACTGGTAACCACCACAAGACCTTCAGCTGCATATCCACAGGGTGGCAGCACCATCAAAGCTACAGATCATATACTCCTCCCAGATCATTCAGATCATTCCAATCAGCTCGCACACATTATGATCAGCCCAGCCTGCACTGCAGCATTTACAGGTGTAGGATCTTAATTTGACCTATATTTTCACAGCAAAATAATCCTACACCAACAGGATTTGAACGTTTAGTCCATAATGTTGCTTTTTTTGGTGGTTAGGCTATTAGCCGGCCAAAAGTAGACTACATGAACAGTGCAATAGTGTTAATACAACACGTGTGAGTGCGGGTTTTCAGTTCATTTATGTAAATCACAAAGCTCACCTGCATTTCCTGCAGTGCAGTGTCATTTTCAGCAACAAATGACAGCCAATTAAGATCTTACCTCCGTGCATAGGCCCTAGGGCAGGTTTCTCCAACCCTATTCTTGGAGAGCTACCACCCCAATTTCGCTCTACCCCAATTTGTAACTAACCTGAATCAGTTTTTCAACCAGCTACATATTAGAATCAGGTGTGGTAGATTAGGCTTGGAGTAAAAACCTACAGGAAGTTAGTTATCCCTGACCAGGGCTGGAGAGCCCTGCCCTAGTGGAACATACTTTCTTGTAAATATTTTCTTATGCACTCTCCATTATGTTTAGTCTTGTATTTCATAAATAAATCATAAACTCTAAACATATATACTAATACCAATCATATTAGGATAATATATTATAAACGTTGGTAATTGTCTTGTCGGGGTAGAACTACACTGACTGACAGCATTGAGAATGGGTTTATGGCAACACTTGGCACTATGCAAAGTGTTTTCAAATCAACAACCACACCTTGAAGTTCGATTCATTGGTCAATGGACATTTTGTGTGTCATGGGTAAAGATTCCATGTTTGGGAAGTTTGCCTATTCAAATGAATCCTAAAGGACGATATTAATCTATGCAATGTGTGTGTAAGAGAATTTAGAAAAAATATTCATATTGCAAAAATAGCCCACATCATCATCATGTTTTCTCCATTAATTTTTTATATTCCACTCATTCCCCGAGCAGTCGAAAACAGTCTGAAATGCATTTGGAGGTATGAACGCTAAGCTGCCTGAATGCACTGGAAAATATAGTATATTACATTGCTGGATAAGGGCATCTGAATGCACTAGTTGCATTACAGGGGAGATACAGCCGTTCACATCCCACATTGCAGAAAATGAGCATAGTAGGTTTATCCCGCAAAGTGTCCTGTCTTTGTCGGGTCAATAACGTTGCCTTTTTCCTGCCCGCAGCCTATGCTCAGGTGTCATCCATTCAGTGGTTCTCTCTCGCACGTGAATACCCGATTCAGTAGCTTCATCGACGTCAATACAAAAACAATGCCGTCCCATCCATCCCTTCTGTTCCGTCATGTCCAACCCCGGCAGCCTCCAATGTATGATTAGATTGCCTTGCCGCCACTGCTGGAACCGCGCCCACGCTGGCGTGCGCCTTGATTGGTCCCTGTCGGTCATTTCAGCATCCCCAACCGCCCAGTCGTGGGTTCACAGACCGGCATATGACGGGCCATACTTCGTAGGGTCTGTGGAAGCATGCCACAGCGAGCTATAATGGCGGATCCCGAGATACCCCGGACAGCACACCTTCTGTTTCCTTTAGTTTATCTGTCTCTCTTCAGGGTAACGTGCCTCACAATCTTAACACTATTTGACCTCCGCTGTACCAAATACTCGTCTTCACCCAGCAAAAAGAGATGGTAAGCACACTGGCCTATAGGCTATAGCCTACTGTCGGCATCTATTGGAAATGTTTGGGCGTAAAGTGATGTTTGGCACAGACTTCCCACATATTCTAGGGAAGATACACTCTCACATCAACAAGGGGTACTGTAAGGGATTTGATTGCTCTGGATTCTTGTGCTTGTCTAAATGTGCGTTGAATAGGTGGAAGTATTGTCTGACTTGAACCAGAGTCAGTATCTCTTTTTAACACTTTGAAAAGTTGAATGTCACAGCAAGGAATGTGGACCTCCCATTTGACTTGAAAGAGGGTCAGGGCAATGGGAAGCAGGTAATAGGAAGTGCAAATTGCAAACTCGAATCAATACTTAGCTACATGTTTATTACATTGGCACTGATTTTGTTTACTGTAGAAGGCTGAACATATAAAACATATATTAATTAACATATTCATATTTGATTTAAAAGACGTGTACGTTGTAGCCTGCTATTATTGCATGGAGCCTATTAATCTGTGCAGTGTGCTCACTGTCAATTTAAAATAATTTAAAATACTAAAATACTACTATTTAAAATACTAGGTATGATGAAAACATTTAATACGGTATTTAAAAAAAAAATCATGCCTTGCAATGTATTGCTTGTTGGTCACTTTTAGTTGAGTGCTTCTATCAGCAAGAACCAATTACATTGTTTAAAGGAATCAACATTTTTGTTGGTTATTGCCTGGTTGACCATTGACAACAAACTCTGTTCAAACACAACAATACTTCCAAATCCATCTGAGTGAGTTATTAAACACCTTAAACAAGAGCCAGAGTGACTTCATACTGTAGATGCTGTCAGCCAGGAGCTGGGAAATCAGGAATTACAAAGCTGCTCTGGGCTACTGAGATGCACACTGTCCTTCCAGTCACAGCTAATCCTAAATCCTGGCCCTTCAGATGTGACCACCAATTCAGGTTCTTACCAATACATACCACCATTTCATTCCTTGATTAAAAATACAAAGGAAAACAATTGGGCTAACTATTACCTTGTCGATGCCCATGGGGGAATTCTTACGGAAACACTGCACTTCGTGTAGGGAGAGACACTGACAATCTGAACCAAATTTGAGTAGTTATAGCTTAGAGTACATGCTAGAAGCTAAACCAGGTTAAAAAAAGACAAAGAGTAGACAAGACAGCCAGGTAACAATGTAAAGAATCTGAGAACAAAAGAGAACACCATATGGCAAAGTTTCATACCTAGACCCACTTCACAACAAGCTATGTATTTCAGGCCAATACCACAGGCATGTGTACCAAAATGTATCTCCTCGTGACTGCACAGCTGATTTGTTTCTGGGTGCTGAGATGATATTTCTCATTGATATATTATTTGAATAACCCAGTTGTTTTCTTCACAAAATGCTCTATAGTTCTTGCTGAACTGTGTTATGGCTTATCAACAATATGAAATTTGGTTATTCGGAGAAAGTAAAATGAATGGTGTGCTCTGACTCTCATTGATGGCTCTCTATCGAAGTGGCCAGTCCTGCCTGCCTGTAGGCCTAAGGGATAGTTTAACCTCTCAGCTTAGTTTAATGAGATAAGTGACACTAAGGGCTGCTGGACAGGACAGGACAGGAGTTGTCAATATGGTGACACCAAAGAGCCGAGGACAGGCCACAAGTTGTACTCCTCACCTCTGTATCAGAAATCCATCACCCCATAACAGGTTTGGTCGGTTGGGTCATCTCTCCACAGGAGGTGGAATGCATTGTTCTGATAACACTTCACTTACACGTGGGAGATCGTTTTCATGGAAATAAGCAGGTGTTTTAACCTGATTATGCTCATGTCAGCGCTGGGGGCCATAGATCAATGGATAATTGAAGGTCACTTGTCCAGAGTGTAGGCCTAGTCTGGCCAGCTCCCTGGACCAGAGGAAAGAGGAGTAGACAAGAATGGAGTAGAGAAAAGCATAGGAGTGCAGAGGGGTGGCAAGGAGAGGATAGAAAAGGGTAGGCGAGGAAAGGAGAGGGTAGGAAAGGAGAGGGTAGAAGAGGAAAGGAGAGGAGAGGGTAGGAGAGGAAAAGAGAGGGTAGGAGGGGAAAGGTAAGGAGAGGGTAGGAGACGAAAGGTAAGGAGAGGAGAGTAGAGCAGAGGGTAGAAGAGGAAAGGAGAGGGTAGGAAAGGTAAGGAGAGGAGAGTGGAGGAGAGGGTAGGAGAGGAAAGGAGAGTGGAGAAGGTAGGAGAGGAAAGGTAAGGAGAGGAGAGTGGAGTGGAGGAGAGGGTAGGAGAGGAAAGGAGAGGGTAGGAAAGGTAAGGAGAGGAGAGCGGAGGAGAGGGTAGGAGAAGAAAGGGGAGGAGAGCGGAGGAGAGGAGTGGGAGGTCAGACAGGAAGGAAGGACTTCCTTCTCTTGCATGGCTAGAGTCCATGTTGTCCATTGCTTAATAATACATAGCATTTATATAGTGCTTTGCTAAAACCCAAAGACGCTTAAAGAACAGGAGTCATCATTGAATGTGACATAGACCACTTTTTAGGCGTTTATCCCATGCATTTGAGGACCTTGATGCGTTTGTAATCCAATGCATAATGGCATCTAAAATCAGACTGTTTACATGAAAATGGGTTCTATGATGTAATGTGCATTATTTTGATAAATGCCATAGAAACAGACACACGGTGGCACATACGCACTCATTTATTGCAAGTGACTTCATTTTTCTTTTGCTTTCCGAACCATTTAGAAAGTTTGGACAAGCGGTTAAACACGTTTTTGTACTACGTGTTTGGAGCGAGAGGTATGTACTTCCCAATGAAGAGTGCAAATATGGCTGTTGAAAAACTACAAATATGTTTTTTGAAAAAATAAGTCTGCTCAGACTACAGCGTAGCATCAGCTGATGTGTGACTGACATTAGAGAGTCCTTCAAGGCTCACCTCATGCAGGAGAGTAGCAGTCTAGATCCAGGAAACTGTATGTCATCAGACTGACCCTTCTGAATACTAGGAATCTCCACAGCGGTGTCTTATCACCTTGTTAAGTAAACCTATTAGGATTTACACCTGTGTAATTAAGGTGTAATAGCCTATGTCATAACTCTAATAGAGGAGTAAATACATACACTTATGGAATACTTACTTTTGATAAAGACGTAATATGTAACTACCTATCTGCACATAACAGGTTCAAGGTAAGTTCCAATAGAAGTGCTGCCCGAAAGTTGTGATGGTAATTAGTTTATAGTCGTAGCCCCTCTACCTCCTCATAGTATACCTGGGACCAAAATACACGAGGAACAGACCTTTGTACTCACTCAAGGGTGTTTTACTAGTGTACAACTTCTCTGTATCCATGCTCTCCCTCTACATGCTGGTTGAGGTAAGTTGTTCTAAGACAAACCGCATGAAGAGAGAATTCTGTGGATGAGTTGGGGCTATTGAGTGCCTTGATACCCTGGGTCATGTTAATTAGGGATCAAACGGAAGAAAAAGACTGAAACAGGAATTACCTAGACTTCTCCAATAAGAAAGACTAATTTAAATGTTACATTGCAAAATGTTTTAAAGGGTTTTCCATGGCATGCCCTAATGAACAATACCCTGAGAATGGATATCTGGTGGTAGAGTGTGTCTTACTGAGAAACTGTAGGTATAAAAGAGCCTTTGACTGTCAGACAAGTCGGAAGACATCTATATTAAAAACATCCTAGTATTATACAGTGGGCAAAAGTGATGCTGATGCTTCGATAAATGATTCACTCTGAAAACAAAGAGATGATGCCTCAAAGTGATGTTTCCTCACCCCTCCAAACGTGTGTGTGTGAAAAGGCCCTCTGGCAATAAAGGAATCTACAGTGTGGAGAGGTCATAGAAATCCTATTAGATTTATTATATTAATTTATTTATATACAGTACCAGTCAAAGGTTTGGACACACCTACTCAATCCAGGGTTTTACTTTATTTTTTACAATTAGTGAAGACATCAAACTATGAAATAACACATAGGGAATCATGTAGTAACCAAAAAAGTGTTTGTGTGTATATATATATATATATATACATTTTTTTTCTTATTTTTTCTTCATATTTTAGATTCTTCAAAGTAGCCACCCTTTGCCTTGATGACAGCTTTGCACAATCTTGGCATTCTCTCAACTAGCTTCACCTGGAATGCTTTTCCAACAGTCTTGAAGGAGTTCTCACATATGCTGAGCACTTGTTGGCTGCTTTAAACTTGTTTAACACTTTTTTGGTTGCTAATGATTCCATGTGTGTTATTTAATAGTTTTTATGTCTTCACCATTATTCTACAATGTAGAAAATATTAAAAATAAAGAAAAACCCTTGCATGAGTAGGTGTGTCCAAACTTTTAACAGGTACTGTAGATATTTACTGTATTCTAATTCTATAGTTGAGGTCATGTTACACTTTTGCCTTCCGGGAAGAGAGAAAGGGAGGGATGGAGGGAGGGATAGAGAAAGGGAGGGCTAGAGAAAGGGAGGGATAGAGAAAGATAAGAGGGATGAGGAGGAACGCTTGGTACCATCTCATGTTCAGGTCCCCCCTAGCTTTCTCCCGCCCTCTGTCCCCCACCTCCCAACTCTATCTCCTTCTCTCTCTCACTCCTTTCTCTGTCTCCCGCCCCCCATCTCTCTCTCTGTCTCCCGCCCCCCCCATCTCTATCTCCTTCTCTCTCTCACTCCTTTCTCTGTCTCCCACCCCCATCTCTATTTACTTCTCTCTCCCACTCCTCTCCCTGTCTCCCTCTCTCACTGTGGCCTCTGGGCATGGGCCCGTCTGCGGTCTAATATGACATGTTGTGCAGTGGGCCAGAGGCCAAATCAGCTCTGATTCCAGGCTAGGTGAAGGACCATACAGACTACTGTCACTGGCAGGCTGCCACTCTCACACAACACAGATTTGACTATTAATGTTGATAGAAAGATGATAATGTTTTGCAATAATATAAATCCAAATTAAGATCCTATGTATTGTGGAAGGACCACCAGAGGGCAGGCTGGGCTCATGGATAGTAGCCCAACAAGGCATGGGAGACAAGGTAACCAGAGGCAATTAAGCACAGCTGACGGTACTAATGACATACTCTCCTTCCCCTATAAGAGAGAGAATGGAACCAGCAGAGAGGAGGGGAAACTATCTCTGGAAGATGACCACCGAGAGAGAGGAGCTATCCAGGAAGAACCACTAAGACGGTGACAATCCCGTGACTTTTTGTTGTAGTTTAAAGATAATCCTATTATGTTCTTGTTTCATCTGGAGAAGAAGATGTATGTTTTTCCTTGGAAGATTTTCATTGATTATGTTGGAGTGTTTGTGTTGACCCAATGCCCTCAATAGAGAACTGTGTTCAATCAAGAAAACTTACTCCTGACTCGTTTATTCCACCTTCCCGCTTTAGAGTGACGCCCAATTACTTGGTCCGCTCACAGTATTATGTATATCTTTTTGATAGTGTGAAATAAGGTTTGAGGTGGGGTTTTTTGTCACTTGTATTGTTAGCTTCCGGGCCCCGGCATCTTGCCTATGGATGAGCCCAGTTGAAAAGGCCTGAAGAGGAGTTTGTACTGCATTACGTGCTTCTAACATATCCTCCAGTTAAACTGTTGGTGTCCACCCCTTTTTCATTTGACTTAATGTATATTCTGTATGTTTCACTGCATAAAACCCTCAGTTATCTCACATCACAATCTTATACCCCTATGAAATAGTACGTTTATAAACCAGTTGTCCTAAAGACATACTGTATAGGGATGGTTTCCCCGACACAGATTAAGCCTCGTCCTAGACTAAAAAGTGAGCTCAATTGCGAATCGCCATTGTGTGGGGCAGGGTGGTGTTTGTGTGTTACAGGGAAATGGTGCACAACTGTGTGTTTGGTGAGAGAAACTGTGACGTTGACGTGGTGTTTTGGTTGCAGCTCATCTGTGCATCGTGGTCGGGGAGGCTACCGGCTACAGTGTCAGGGACTCCATGAAGCAGGGGAAGCGGATGTCAGGGTTAGTGAGACGATGGCCGTGTGTGTGTGCTGACTCACCCCCTAATCCTTTGCACCATCCTTCCTTCGTCTCTCAGTAACACTTCTGTGGAGTTCTGCTGTCTACTCCTTGACTGGCCAATGAAAACCACTGAAATAGACATGTAGAAATATATTTAGCTAACACACATCCACTATTCACATTTTATTTAATTTTTAGAATTTTACCCCGTTTTCTTCCCAATTTCATGGTATCCAATTGTTTTTAGTAGCTACTATCTTGTCTCACCGCTACAACTCCTGTACGGGCTCGGGAGAGACGAAGGTTGAAAGTCATGGGTCCTCCGATACACAACCCAACCAGCCGCACTGCTTCTTAACACAGCGCGCATCCAACCCGGAAGCCAGCCACACCAATGTGTAGGAGGAAACACAGTGCACCTGGCAACCTTGGTTAGTGCGCACTGCGCCCGGCCCGCCACAGGAGTCGCTGGTGCACGATGAGACAAGGACATCCCTACCGGCTAACCCGGGCGACGCTAGGCCAATTGTGCGTCGCCCTACGGACCTCCTGGTCGCGGCCGGTTCCGACAGAGCCTGGGCGCGAACTATTCACATTTTTAAGCAAGGAACCATGTAGTGTTAACTGTTGTGCCCTTACTACTTATTATAAACGTTATACATTCTATATATTCTTAGAAAAAAAGGGTTCCGAAATGGTTCTTCAGCTGTCCCCATAGGAGAACCCTTGTCACAGGTTCTACATGGAACCAGAAAAGGGTTCTTACTTGTAACCAAAAAGGGTTTTCCTATGGGGACAGCCAAATAACCCTTTTAGGTTCTAGATAGAAAAAAGGTGCTAAGAGTGTAGTTAAGAAATGCAATATGTTGTACCCACTGTGACTATTAAAACCTACCCTAACCAGAAACCGTGGATGTATGATGGCATTCGTGCAAAACTGAAAATGTGATCCACCGCATTTAACCATGGAAAGAAGTCTGGAAATATGGCTGAATTTAAACAGCGTAGTTATTCCCTCCGCAAGGAAATCAAACAAGCGAAATGCAGGGTCTACAGGAAATCACAGAATAGAAATCAGCCACGTCACGCTTCCAGGCAAACTAAACATCTTCTTTGCCCGCTTTGAGGATAATACAGTGCCACCGGCAGGGCTCGCTAACAAAGACAGTGTCCACCCCTCTCCTTCTCAGTGGCTGACAGGAGGAAAACATTTTAACTTGCTAACCCTTGCAAGGCCGCTGGCCCGTGCGGCATCCCTAGTCGCGTACTCAGAGAATGCACAGACCAGCTGGCTGGTGTGTTTACGGACATATTAAATCGTTCTCTATCAGTCTGTTGTCCCCACATGCTTCAAGATGGCTACCATTGACTATCACCCCGTAGCACTAACTTCTGTAATCATGAAGTGCTTTGAGAGGCTAGTCAAGGATCATATCACCGCCACCTTACCGGCCACCCTAGACCCACTTCAGTTTGCATACTGCACCAACAGGTCCACAGATGACGCGTATCGCCATCACACTGCCCACTGACCTATCCCATCTGGAAAAAAATAATACCTATGTAAGAATGCTGTTCATTGACTACAGCTCAGCATTCAACACCATAGTACCCTCCAAGCTCATCATCAAGCTGGATGCCCTGGGTCTCAACACTGCCCTGTGCAACTGGGTCCTGGACTTTGACGGGCCGCCCCCAGGTGGTGAAGGTAGGAAATAACATCTCCACTTCAAAGCTGGGACCGAGAGATTGTAAAACAGCTTCTATCTCAAGACCATCAGACTGCTAAACAGCAATCACTAACTCTGAGAGACTGCTGCCTACATTGAGACCCAATCACTGGACACTTTAATAAATGGATCACTAGTCACTTTAAACAATGCCACTTTAATAATGTTTACATATCTTACATTACTCATGTCACATGTATATATTGTATTTTATACCACCTACTGCATCTTGCCTCGCTCATCCATATGTTTATAGGTACATACTCATTCACCCCTTTAGATTTGTGTGTATTAGGTAGTTGTTGGGATTACTGCACTATCGGAACTAGAAGCACATGCATTTCGCTACACTCGCATTAACATCTGCTTACCATGTGTATGCGACCAATAAAATTTGATTTGATGTCGCTTGCACTCACATATAAAGCGTCTTATATACGAGTTCAATATGAGGTGAAACTATGGAGCTTGCATGAACCAATTCTCCATGACTCAAGTAAATTATGTTAAAGCCCTTTCTGTTTTGCCTCGTACAACCAGCCTGGTCTTGCAAGCAATATAGCAAATCATTTATGTAAGCTGGCGATATCAGACTTGCCGATTCTGGAGTGGCGCCTGACACAGCGTTTTCCACCATAACCAAATTATGACATTTCCAAGAGTGTGCAAATCTGTCATCAAGGCAAAGGGTGGCTATTTGAAGAATCTCAAATATATTTTGTTGTTTAACCCTTTTTTTGGTTATTACGTAATTCTATGTGTGTTATGTCATAGTTTTGATGTCTCCACTATTATTATACAATGTAGAAAACAGAAAAAATTAAGTAAAAACCCGTGAATGAGTAGGTGTTCTAAAACTTTTGAACAGTAGTGTATGCCAGGGCCACCCAAGTGGTGCAGCGGTCTAATGTACTGCATCACAATGTTGCAGAATCACTAGTTGTGTCACAACCGGCCGTGACCGATAGTCCCATAGGGCGGCGCACAATTGGCCCAGCATGGTCCGGGTTAGGGGAGAGTTTGGCCGGGAGGGCTTTACAAAGACCAGGCGGTTGGAATCAAAGACCAGGCGGTTGGAATCAAGCTCGAGACCCTGGGTCTCGACCCCGCCCTGTGCAACTGGGTACTGGACTTCCTGACGGGCCGCCCCCAGGTGGTGAGGGTAGGCAACAACATCTCCACCCCGCTGATCCTCAACACTGGGGCCCCACAAGGGTGCGTTCTGAGCCCTCTCCTGTACTCCCTGTTCACCCACGACTGCGTGTCCACGCACGCCTCCAACTCAATCATCAAGTTTGCGGACGACACAACAGTGGTAGGCTTCATTACCAACAGTAGTGTCGGAGTGTGGTGTCAGGAAAATAACCTCACACTCAACGTCAACAAAACTAAGGAGATGATTGTGGACTTCAGGAAACAGCAGAGGGAACACCCCCCTATCCACATCGATGGAACAGTAGTGGAGAGGGTAGTAAGTTTTAAGTTCCTCGGCGTACACATCACAGACAAACTGAATTGGTCCACCCACACAGACAGCATCGTGAAGAAGGCGCAGCAGCGCCTCTTCAACCTCAGGAGGCTGAAGAAATTCGGCTTGTCACCAAAAGCACTCACAAACTTCTACAGATGCACAATCGAGAGCATCCTGTCGGGCTGTATCACCGCCTGGTACGGCAACTGCTCCGCCCACAACCGTAAGGCTCTCCAGAGGGTAGTGAGGTCTGCACAACGCATCACCGGGGGCAAACTACCTGCCCTCCAGGACACCTACACCACCCGATGTCACAGGAAGGCCATAAAGATCATCAAGGACAACAACCACCCGAGCCACTGCCTGTTCACCCCGCTATCATCCAGAAGGCAAGGTCAGTACAGGTGCATCAAAGCTGGGACGAGAGCCTGAAAAACAGCTTCTATCTCAAGGCCATCAGACTGTTAAACAGCCACCACTAACATTGAGTGGCTGCTGCCAACACACTGACTCAACTCCAGGCACTTTAATAATGGGAATTGATGGGAAATTATGTAAAATATATCACTAGCCACTTTAAACAATGCTACCTAATATAATGTTTGCATACCCTACATTATTCATCTCATATGTATACGTATATACTGTACTCTATATCATCTACTGCATCTTTATGTAATACATGTATCACTAGCCACTTTAACTATGGCACTTTGTTCACATACTCATCTCATATGTATGTACTGCACTCAATACCATCTACTGTATCTTGCCTATGCCGCTCTGTACCATCACTCATTCATATATCTTTATGTACATATTCTTTATCCCCTTACACTTGTGTCTATAAGGTAGTAGTTTTGGAATTGTTAGCTAGATTACTTGTTGGTTATTACTGCATTGTCGGAACTAGAAGCAAAAGCATTTCGCTACACTCGCATTAACATCTGCTAACCATGTGTATGTGACAAATAAAATTTGATTTGATTTGGAACCAAAAACTTCAAATTTGGACTCATCAGAACAAAGGACATATTTCCACCTGTCTAATGCCTTCATGTTTCTTGGACCAAGCAAGTCTCTTCTTATTATTGGTGTCCTTTTAGTAGTGGTTTCTTTGCAGCAATTTGACCATGAAGGCCTGATTCATACAGTCTCCTCTGAACAGTTGATGTTGAGATGTGTCTGTTACTTGAACTCTTATTTGGGCTGCAATTTCTGAGGCTGGTAACTCCAAATAACTTATCCTCTGTGGCAGAGGTAACTCTGGGTTTTTCTTTCCTGTGGCGGCCCCCATAAGACTCAGTTTCTTCATAGCGCTTGACGGTTTTTGCGAATGCACTTGAAGAACCTTTCAAAGTTCTTGAAATTTTCCGGTATGACTGATCAGGTCTTAAAGTAATGATGGACTGTCATTCTCTTTGCTTTATTTGAACTGTTCTTGGCATAATATGGACTTGGTCTTTTACCAACCTCTACCTTGTCACAACACAAATGATTGGCTGAAACACATTAAGAAGGAAAGAAATTCCACAAATTAACTTTTAACAAGGCACACCTGTTAACTGAAATGCATTCCAGGTGACTACCTCATGAAGCTGGTTGAGAGAATGCCAAGAGTGTGCAAAGCTGTCATTAAGGCAAAGGGTTGCTACTTTGAAATATATTTAGATTTTTTAACACTTCTTGGTAACTTCAAAATTCCCTATGTGTTATTTCAAAGTTTTGATGTCTTCACTACTATTTTACAATGTAAGAAAAGTACAAATAAAGAAAAAAAACACTTGAATGAGTACAGTTGAAGTCGGAAGTTTACATACACCTTAGCCAAATACATTTAAACTCAGTTTTTCACAATTCCTGACATTTAATCCTAGGAAAAATTCCCTGTCTTAGGTTAGTTAGGATCACCATTTTATTTTAAGAATGTGAAATATTAGAATAATAGTAGAGAGAAGGATTTATTTCAGCTTTTATTTCTTTCATCACATTCCCAGTTGTTCAGAAGTTTACATGCACTCAATTAGTATTTGGTAGCAATGCCTTTAAATTGTTTAACTTGGGTCAAACGTTTTGGGTAGCCTTCCACAAGCTTCCCACAATAAATGGGGTTAATTTTGGCCCATTCCTCCTGACAGAGCTGGTGTAACTGAATCAGGTTTGTAGGCCTCCTTGCTCGCACAAGCTTTTTCAGTTCTGCCCACAAATTTTCTATAGGTTTGAGGTCAGGGCTTTGTGATGGCCACTCCAATATCTTGACTTTGTTGTCCTTAAGCCATTTTGCCACAACTTTGGAAGTATGCTTGGGGTCATTGTCCATTTAGAAGACAAATTTGCGACCAAGCTTTAACTTCTTGACTGATGTCTTTAGATGTTGCTTCAATATATCCACATAATTTTCCTCCCTTATGATGCCATGAGGGAGCAAAGCACCCCGACAACATAATGCTGCCACCTCCGTGCTTCACGGTTGGGATGGTGTTCTTCGGCTTGCAAGCATCCCCCTTTTTCCTCAAAACGTAACGATGGTCATTATGGCCAAACAGTTCTATTTTTGTTTCATCAGACCAGAGAACATTTCTCCAAAAAGTACGATATTTGTCCCCATGTGCAGTTGCAAACCATAGTCTGGCTTTTTTATGGCGGTTTTGGAGCAGTAGCATCTTCCTTGCTGAGCAGCCTTTCAGGTTATGTCGATTTAGGACATAGATATAGATACTTTTGTACCGGTTTCCTCCAGCATCTTCACAAGGTCCTTTGCTGTTGTTCTGGGATTGATTTGCACTTTTGGCACCAAAGTACGTTCATCTCTAGGAGACAGAACGCGTCTCCTTCCTGAGCGGTATGATGGCTGCGTGGTCCCATGGTGTTTATACTTGCGTACTATTGTTTGTACAGATGAATGTGGTACCTTTAGGCATGTGGATATTGCTCTCAAGGATGAACCAGACTTGTGGAGGTCTACAATTTTTTTCTGAGGTCTTGGCTGATATATTTTGATTTCCCCGTGATGTCAAGCAAAGAGGCACTGAGTTTGAAGGTAGGCCTTGAAATAAATCCACAGGAACACCTCCAATTGACTCAAATTATGTCAATTATCCTATCAAAAGCTTGTAAATCCATGACATAACTTTCTGGAATTTTCCAAGCTGTTTAAAGGCACAGTCAACTTAGTGTATGTAAACTTCTGACCCACTGGAATTGTGATACAGTGAGTTATAAGTGAAATAATCTGTCTGTAAACAATTGTTGGAAAAAATATGTGTCATGCACAAAGTAGATGTCCTAACTGACTTTAAAAACTATAGTTTGTTAACATGAAATTTGTGGAGTAGTAAAACAAGATTTAATGACTCCAACCTAAGTGTATGTACATTTACAACTTCAACTGTAGCTGTGTCCAAACTTTTGACTGTGTCACGGCCGTCCTCCTCTTCATCTGAAGAGGAGAGACGAGATGGATCTGAGGACCAATACGCGGCGTGGTAAGTGTCCATGGCAAATCTTTAATCAAGAAAGACTGAACACTATACAAACGAGTAACAAAAACAATAAACCAAATTCGACCGTGAAGCTACAAAATGAGACCTGTGCTGAAACAAGCCATCAACATAGACAATCACCCACAAACAAACAGTGCAACCCAGGCTACCTAAGTATGATTCTCAATCAGAGACAACTAATCACACCTGCCTCTGATTGAGAACCATACTAGGCCGAAAACATAGAACTGCCCCAAAACATAGAAAAACAAACAGACTGCCCACCCAACTCACGCCCTGACCATACTAAATAAATACAAAACAGAAATAAAGGTCAGAACGTGACAGTACCCCCCCCCAAAGGTGCGGACTCCGGCCGCAAAACCTTGACCTATAGGGGAGGGTCTGGGTGGGCGTCTGTCCGCGGTGGCGGCTCTGGCGCGGGACGCGGACCCCACCTCATCATTGTCTTAGTCCGCCTTATTGTCCGCCTCCGTGGCTTTCTCAGCATGACCACCCCTCTCAATGACCCCACTGGACAGAGGGGCAGCTCGGGACAGAGGGACAGCTGCTCGGGACAGAGAGACAGCTGCTCGGGACAGAGAGACAGCTGCTCGGGACAGAGAGACAGCTGCTCGGGACAGAGAGGCAGCTGCTCGGGACAGAGGGGCAGCTGCTCGGGACAGAGGGGCAGCTGCTCGGGACAGAGGGGCAGCTGCTCGGGACAGAGGGGCAGCAGCAGCTCTGGGCAGAGGGGCTCCGGCAGCGGCGCCGGACAGGCGGGGGGCTCCGGCAGCGGCGCCGGGCAGGCGGGAGGCTCCGGCAGCGGCGCCGGGCAGGCGGGAGGCTCCGGCAGCGGCGCCGGACAGGCGGGAGGCTCCGGCAGAGGCGCCGGACAGGCGGGAGGCTCCGGCAGAGGCGCCGGACAGGCGGGAGGCTCCGGCAGAGGCGCCGGACAGGCGGGAGGCTCCGGCAGAGGCGCCGGACAGGCGGGAGGCTCCGGCAGAGGCGCCGGACAGGCGGGAGGCTCCGGCAGAAGAGCCGGACAGGCGGGAGACTCCGGCAGCGGCGCCGGACAGACAGGACCACCTGCAGGGAGGAGACAGAGAGACAGCCTGGTGCGTGGGGCTGCCACAGGAACCACCAGGCTGGGAAGACCTTCAGGAGGCTTGGGGTTAAGAGGAGGCACCTGAAAGACCGGGCTGTGGGGGAGCACTGGAGCTCTGGTGCGCAACCTTGGCACCACTTCCCCAGGCTGGATAACCACTCTAGCCCAGACCGTCCAGAGTGCAGGCACAGGTTGAACCGGGCTGTGGGTAAGCACGGGAGATCTAGTGCTTACTACACGCACCTCTCCCTTCGGCTCCATTCCCACATTCGCCCGGCACGAGCGGAGAGCGGGCAGAGGACGCACTGCACCCTCCCAGCGCCCCGGAGACACAGCACGCAGAGCCGGCGCAGGATACCCTGGGCCAAAACTGCGTACCGGCGACCAGACCCGCTGAGCAGGCACCATACGCCCTGGCTCGATGCCCGCACTCGCATGACACTCTCGGGGGGCTGTCCCATAGCGCACCGGGCTATGGGCACGTACTGGCGACACCGTGCGCTTAACCGCATAACACGGTGCCTGCCCAGTATCTCGCTGCTTATAATAAGCACGAGGAGTGAGCGCAGGTCTGCTACCTGGCTTAGCTCCACCCCTCGTGTGCCCCCCCAAAAATTTTTTTTGGGGCTGTCTCTCGTACCTGTCGCACTGCCGTGCTGCCTCCTCATATCGCCGCCGCTCAGCTTTCGCTGCCTCCAGCTCTGCTTTGGGGCGGCGATATTCCCCAGCCTGTGCCCAGGGTCCCTCTCCGTTCAGTATCTCCTCCCATGTCCAGGAGTCCTGTGATACCGGCCGCTGTTGTTGCTGCTGCTGCTGCTGTCGTCGCTGTTTTCTACCACGCCGCTTGGTCCTTGGTTGGTGGGTGATTCTGTCTATGTTGATGGCTTGTTTCAGCACAGGTCTCATTTTGTAGCTTCACGGTCGAATTTGGTTTATTGTTTTTGTTACTCGTTTGTATAGTGTTCAGTCTTTCATGATTAAAGATTTGCCATGGACACTTACCACGCCGCGTATTGGTCCTCAGATCCATCTCGTCTCTCCTCTTCAGATGAAGAGGAGGACGGCCGTGACAGACTGGTACTGTACATTTTCTTTTATATTTTAATTGTTGGACATAAAAGACTAAAAACACCAGGAAATCAAGGTTTGAAATGAGTATGTTTAGTCAAATATTAAATCTGTTAGGTATTCTTGCGGTCAATTTGCAGTCTACAATTGATCTGTAATTATGTTCCTGACGCCCGACCATCCACTCACGAAAAATGATCGTCCCACAGCTAAATCTATACAGTTGACGAGCCTTGATCGATGGCAAGGCGCATTGACACTGTTCTGCCGGCTCGTAGTGGCCCCACAATGGACACACAATACAATGGACACACAATACAATAATTTATCGTCAGAGATCATGTCATAAGTGAATTAAAATAATACATGTTTAATGTTTATTGCTGCACTAAAACATTGAAATTAGATTATGGTCAAATGTTTTGTATATAACAATTCTTAAAACATCTTTGGGCTACTAGCACGTCTAGCCCTCGACAACATCCAGTGAAATTGCAGAGAGCGAAATTCAAAATACAAGTATCGTAATATCAAACATTCATGAAAATACAAGTGTCTTACATCGTTTAAAAGCTTAACTTCTTGTTAATCTAGCCGCTTTGTCAGATTTTACGGCGAAAGCATACCATGTAATGATCTGAGGACAGCACCCTGTCAAAAAAAAGCATTAAAAACATTTTCCAAACCAGCAAAGGCGTCACGAAAGTCAGAAGTAGCGATAAAATAAATCACTTACCTTTGAAGATCTTCCTCTGTTTGCAATCCCAAGGGTCCTAGCTACATAACAAATGGTTGTTTGGTCGAAATGGTTGTTTGGTTCGCTCCTTTATATCCCCAAAAAGTATGTTTAGTTGGCGCACTTGATTCAGTAATCCACCTGTTCCCCTCGTTCAAAATGCATACAAAGGAATCCCAAAAGTTACCAATAAACTTTGTCCAAATAAGTCAAACAAAGTTTCTAGGCAATCCTCAGGTACTCTAATATGTAAATAAATAATCAAATTTAAAACAGCAAATAGTGTGTTTAATACCGGAGATAAATAACGAAGTGCGCGCCCTCAACCACGCGTGCCACAACACTACAGTCAAAATGAGAGCCACCTAGAAAAACTACAAATTCTAGCTCATTTTTCAAAAAACAAGCCTGAAAACCTTTCTAAAGACTGTTGACATCTAGTGGAAGCCATAGAAACGGCAATCTGGGAGGTATTCCTTTGAATCTCCCCTAAACAAGGATTTGAATGGGCTGTGACAAAAAATTAAATATTGATGGATTCTCTTCAGGTTTTTGCCTGCCACATCAGTTCTGTTATACTCACTGACATTATTTTAACAGTTGTAGAAACTTCAGAGTGTTTTCTATCCAATACTACCAATTATATGCATATCCTAGCTTCTGGGCCTGAGTAAAAGGCAGTTTACTTTGGGCACCTCAGTCATTCAAACTTCCGAATACTGCCCCCTAGCCCGAAGAAGTTGAGTACTTTTGTAAGCAACAGGGTCAAAGTGACAGATACATGAAAGGAAAGTTTATCCAGTGCTGGCCATATGACTTCCTGCACGTGTATCACCACGCCTCCATGTTCAACATCTGGTGGAGTGTTCTCAACTGGATCCCCTGTGGACAGAGTAGGTCACAACCACTTTTGCCAACATCACTGTTAGAAGAATGTATCCTTCAAAGGACTCAACTGATCCTAGAGCGAATCGGAATGGGGCTGGCAGTGTGCGTGGTTTAGGAACATCGGCTGCGTTTACACAGGCTTCCCAATTCTGATATTTTTTCACTAATTGGTATTTTGGCTGATCAGCTCTGAAAAATATGTGATTGGTCAAAAGGTCAGTTAGTGAAATAAAGATCAGAATTGGGCTGCCTGACTAAACACAGCCTTAGAGGTTAATGTAACGGTTAGATTAAAGCTGAGGTTGATGTTCTTCCTGAGGATAAGTTATGCCTACTCTTCAATGTTGGAGCCCAACAAGGGTAGTTCATATTCTGCTGATTATGCCACCGGTTGGCATTTATTGGGATTACTCATGTACTGCGCCACAGTCATAAAATCTGATTTTAAACCTTATGCCTAACTCGGGGCAGCAGGGAGCCTAGTGATTAGAGCGTTGGGCCAATAACCGAAAGGTTGCTAGATCGAATTCCCGAGCTGACAAGGTAAAAATCTGTCGTTCCTAGGCCATCATTGTAAATAAGAATTTGTTCTTAACTGACTTTCCAGGTTAAATTAAAAAAATTAAAACCCAAACCTTACATTTTTGTTTTCATTCATTTTTTGCTATATAGCCAAATTTGACTGTGATTATGCCAATGTTCTTCAAGCAAGTTAAATAGCCCAAACAACCCGATCGGAGGGCCTGTTGTCTGGACCTCTGACAGTCTCTATGGGTGTGCCACAGGGTTCAATTCTCGGGCCGACTCTTTTCTGTATACATCAATGATGTTGCTCTTGCTGCTGGTGATTCTCTGATCCACCTCTACGCAGACGACACCATTCTGTATACTTCTGGTCCCTCCTTGGACACTGTGTTAACTAACCTCCAGACGAGCTTCAATGCCATACAACTCTCCTTCCGTGGCCTCCAGCTGCTCTTAAACGCAAGTAAAACTAAATGCATTATTTTCAATCAATCACTGCCTGCACCTGCTCGCCCGTCCAGCATCACTACTCTGGACGGCTCTGACTTAGAAAACGTGGACAACTACAAATACCTGGGTGTCTGGTTAGACTGTAAACTCTCCTTCCCGATTCACATTAAGCATCTCCAATCCAAAATTAAATCTAGAATCGGCTTCCTATATCGCAACAAAGCATCCTTCACTCATGCTGCCAAACATACCCTCGTAAAACTGACCATCCTACCGATCCTCGACTTCGGTGATGTCATCTATAAAATAGCCTCCAACACTCTACTCAACAAACTGGATGCAGTCTATCACAGTGCCATCCGTTTTGTCACCAAAGCCCCATACACTACCCACCATTGCGACGTGTACGCTCTCGTTGGTTGAGGTTGGCTACAGGTTATCTACAAGTCTCTGCTAGGTAAAGCCCCGCCTTATCTCAGCTCACTGGTCACCATAGCAGCACCCACTCGTAGCACGCGCTCCAGCAGGTATATCTCACTGGTCACCCCCAAAGCCAATTCCTCCTTTGGTCGTCTTTCCTTCCAAGTCTCTGCTGCCCATGACTGGAACGAATTGCAAAAATCTCTGAAGCTGGAGAGACTCACATCTCCCTCACTAGCTTTAAGCACCAGCTGTCAGAGCAGTTTACAGATCATTGCACCTGTACTTAGCCTATCTGTAAACAGCCCATCTATCTACCTACCTCATCCCCATACTGGTATTTATTTATTTTGCTCCTTTGCACCCCAGTATCTCTACCTGCACATTCATCTTCTGCCGATCTACCATTCCAGTGTTTAATTGCTATATTGTAATTACTTCGCCACCATGGCCTATTTATTTAACTTACCTTAACTTACCTCATTTGCACTCACTGTATATAGACTTTTTGTTTTATATTGTTCTACTGTATTATTGACTATGTTTTGTTTATTTCATGTGTAACTCTGTGTTGTTGTATGTTTTCGAATTGCTACGCTTTATCTTGGCCAGGTCGCAGTTGCAAATGAGAACTTGTTCTCAACTAGCCTACCTGGTTAAATAAAGGTGAAATAAAATAAATAAATAAAAAATGTCCCTCCCTGCTTCAAGCAATTTGCAAATTCTGGTTTATTCCTTTTCTCACATTTTGTTGCCTTTGTGACAGTGACAGACCAAACTGAAGGACTTCAATGAAAGGGTTGGTCAAATATCTCCAATGTCTTCAAGGTTTCTTTGGGCCAACTCTGAACAGTTTCATCCATGTGTGTATGTACTCCTATTACGGCCTGTCCACAACACCCTCCATGCAGAAATAGCTCTGGTAGAAGCACTACCTGACTCAGGCTCAGCTGGTGAGTACACTGGTCCCTCTAGTTCACTTTTCTGTCTGAACGATAATGATGCCCCTCTTTCAGCATCCACATGGACGTAAAAAAAGATATATCCTGTCAACAAGCAGCATATAGGCAGGATGCAAGAACCCCTTAACTCTCATTAAGGGAGCTACCCTTCTAATCTCTAGTTTAGGAACCCCTCTAGACTAAGAAATGCTTTTTGTGTGTTCATTAACGAACAACATGGGATGATAAGATCCAAGCATGTTAGAGGAATGATAACTCTTTACTTTCCCTCTGCCTCAGGTCCAGCTTCTACTGTCCATCATACACACCCTGGGTGCAGTCATCGTCCCCTGTGGTTTTCCCATCAGACGCCTGCTCATCCAGGTCTCCTACATGGCCACCCTCGTCATCCTCTTTGTCAACGTCTACATTCAGGTACAGTAATGACTGGGGCCAACTTCACATGGCCAGTGGATCCACTGGCCATGTGAAGTTGGCCCCAGTCATTACTGTACCTGAATGTAGACGTTGACAAAGAGGATGACCATGTAGGAGACCTGGATGAGCAGGGTCATGTTACAAGAAAAATGCTTTATGTTTTGCAACAGAAAATGTATTATTGGAAAAGTCCAGGTAGTCCCTCCCTGTTTGTCCATTTGGTGCCTAACAAACAACCATGGTCTTTGTTACATTAGGGCTTGATTTAAAGGCATTGCTGAATGTTTGTTGGTTTCTCAATGATTCGACGTTGACTGAAGTCCAAATGCTTTGATCCTAGACCTACAGAAAAAGACGTCCCAGCGAAGACGATAAGCTTACTTTTGAGCAGAGCCACATCAAGTCCAGTCATCCAAATGGCCACTCCGCCTCGACCAATGGCACCAGCCTCAAGAAAAGGCAGTAGTCATCAGACCCGGATGGCAAGATCACGACTCCAACCACTACTAGAATCTGTTTATGCAGTGACACTACTATATCGCTCCAACTCAGCATTTTTGTATAGAATATTTTGTACTTCATTTTTGTATCAAATACTTGTTTTGGTTTCCTTGAAGCTTGACACTGAATTTGTAACAGTACTGCTCCCTCAATTCCTATATTGTCATTGTGTTATCTTGAGCTCAATCAGCAATTTCCACAATACTTTGAATAGGCACCCTGGCACTTTGTATAGGCACCCTGGCAAATTCATATTTATTCTAAAGTAAATTGAAATTAAACAACTTGATATCCACACCTTACTGGATTTGCAGAACCAATTTTATTTAAGTTTACATAAAAACACTTAACAGAACGGCATGGACAAAATTGCCACCCCCGAGCTAGAACTTGGTTGCATGTGGCACCCCGTTTGGGTCTTTGCGTGTCAAAAATGATACACATCAAAAGGGGTGCCCTCCAACTGCTGTTTTCAGCTCTCTCCATAGTTTTATTTATTTAACCAGGAAGGGCTCATTGAGATTTGAAATCTATTTTTCAAGCGCATCCTGGCCAAGATAGGCAGCACCAAGTCATTACACAATTACAGACAAACATGAAAAATTACTGGTAATCTAGTAAAAAAATACAAAAAAAATACAAAAAAATAAAGAATTCACAAGAGTATAACAAAATCATAAAACAGATAATTAAAAACAATGACAGGTCAGGGAATCAGAAATGAAAATCCTTCAATGGTTTAAACACCAATCGGGACAAGTTCTTCCAGATTAAAAGTATTTCAGGCATTCCAAGCAGATGGCACAGAGTACATAAAAGCCCTTGTACCAAATTCATTTCAGACATTTGGAACATCTAGCAGGATAAAAGTCCTGCGAATGAAGAGAGTACCCACCACATTTATGAAAAATAAAAATGGCCAAATAAAATAGTAAACCCAAAATGGCTTTATAAATAAAAGTATACCAGTGACTGAGACTACGAGTGACTAGAGAAGGCCAGCCAACCCTTGTATAAAGTGCAGTGGTGCGTAAGGGTTTTGCAGTTTAAAATAAATCTCAACGCTCCATGATAAAGAGTGTCAATTGATCTCAAACACTGAGCGGAAGCATTCATATATAAAATATCCCCATAGTCTAGTAAAGGCATAAATGTAGCTGATACTAGCCTCCTTCTGGCTTCAAAAGAAAAACAGGCCTTATTCCTAAAATAAAATCCCAACTTCAGCTTCAATTTTTTTGTAAGTTGTTGAATATGCAATTTAAAAGGAGTCAGTCATCAATTAAAATTCCAAGATATAAATGAGGTTACCGTCTCAATCTCATTACCCTGACACGTAGTAATAGGTGAAAGGTTCAGAGGTCTATTTCTTGCTTTAGAAAACACCATTAGTTTAGTCAGTATTGAGGATTAGCCTTAACTGACACGGTATGTTGAACAGTATAAAAAGCAGTTTGCAAGTTCTTGAAAGCTTTTGTGAGAGACGAGGCACAAGAAATAGCAGTATCATCAGCAAAAAAGTGAAGTTGCGCATTTTGCAAATTTGTCTTAATTATTTATATAAATAGTGAAGTGGGAACCAAGTACAGAGCCCTGAGGCACACCATTAGACCATTTAACAGACATGAGCCCATCAAATTGAGTGCACTGAGTTCTATCAGACAGTTAGCAAACCCTGCAACTGCATGCTCCGAAAGACCTACACGCGACAATCTCTGCCTCAGTATAGCATGATCAACTGTATCAAAAGCCTTAGAGATCAATAAAAAGTGAGACACGGTGCTGTTTTTTGTCAAGGGCTTCAGTGATATCATTTCAAAACTTCATGGCTGCTGTAATTGTGCTATGCTTCTTTCCTGAAATCCGATTGGTACATTGATAAATTATAGTATATAAAAACTATTAGCTGTTCGCTAACAAGCATTTGCGCCAGGGGTAACAGCTTTGAGATTGGCCTATGATTATTTAAAAGAGTTGGATCTCCCACTTTTAAAAGTGGTAGGGCAAATGCTGATTTCCAGATCTTTAGAATTTCATTACATTCCAGGGTTAGATTGAACAAATACGTAAGTGGTTCAGCTATGAAATCAGCTGCCAGTTTTAAAAAGCTGGGATCAAGAAGATCAGGACCTGCAGGCTTTCTCTGATCTAAGGATTTCAGGGCTTTATGTACCTCCTGCAGCAAAAAGCTAAAAGTTTGACCAACTCTCACTGGTTTATGCACACAGGGTTGTACAGAGCCAGAGGATACTGAATTAAGCAGCCTACCAAATGATGCAAAGTGCTCATTGAAACAATTCAGCTGTCATATACAGCAACAGAGTACTTCAATACACGTGATGGTAATTCATTAATATTACTGTTACCAGACCGACTTAATAGACTTCCAAAACTTTAGGGTCATTCAGGTTATCAGTGGTAACAGACATAAAATATTCAGACTTCCTGAGAAGAAAATAACACTTGTTTCGTAGCTGTTTAAAAAGAACCCAATCAGAACATGATTTCCTTGCTTTAGCCCAGGCTAGATTACGTTTGTGAATCATACAAAACAGCTCAGAAGAAAACCATGGATTATCCTGCCCTTTAAACTCAGAACCTGCGAAGTGGGGCATGTTTGTTTACTATTTGGGGAAAAACCTTCATGAAAGAACTTCCAGGCAGTTTCCACGTCAGGAATAAGCTCAATCTTTCTCCAGTCACAATAAAACAAATCATGACAGAAAGCCTGCTCATTAAAACTCTAAAAATGTATTTTATGAATAAAGCGTGGATTTGTTTTAGGAATCTTAGGAACAGCAACAACAGCACAATGGTCACATAAATCATTACAAAAAACACCAACCGCAGAATATTTATGTGGAACATTTGTCAATATCAAATCAATCAGGGTAGATTTCTCTGGACATTTGGGTGGGTGGGTGAGTTTATCAACTGGGTAAGATTCATAGAATTACAATACTGTAATGAAACAGGCAGGGAGCAGGTCTCGAACCCTCGACCTTCGAGCCCCAGCGCCCTATCGACAGTGCCGCAAAAACACGCTCGAGCGAAAGAGTTGATTTCCGTGCTTATAAACACAGGGTCGTTACAATACATTTAGACAAGTACAATCAGACAAGTAAAGGCATCACCGATACAGTGCCTTGCGAAAGTATTCGGCCCCCTTGAACTTTGCGACCTTTTGCCACATTTCAGGCTTCAAACATAAAGATATGAAACTGCATTTTTTTGTGAAGAATCAACAACAAGTGGGACACAATCATCAAGTGGAACGACATTTATTGGATATTTCAAACTTTTTTAACAAATCAAAAACTGAAAAATTGTCCGTGCAAAATTATTCAGCCCCTTTACTTTCAGTGCAGCAAACTCTCTCCAGAAGTTCAGTGAGGATCTCTGAATGATCCAATGTTGACCTAAATGACTAATGATGATAAATACAATCCACCTGTGTGTAATCAAGTCTCTGTATAAATGCACCTGCACTGTGATAGTCTCAGAGGTCCGTTAAAAGCGCAGAGAGAATCATGAAGAACAAGGAACACACCAGGCAGGTCCGAGATACTGTTGTGAAGAAGTTTAAAGCCGGATTTGGATACAAAAAGATTTCCCAAGCTTTAAACATCCCAAGGAGCACTGTGCAAGGGATAATATTGAAATGGAAGGAGTATCAGACCACTGCAAATCTATCAAGACCTGGCCGTCCCTCTAAACTTTCAGCTCATACAAGGAGAAGACTGATCAGAGATGCAGCCAAGAGGCCCATGATCACTCTGGATGAACTGCAGAGATCTACAGCTGAGGTGGGAGACTGTCGATAGGACAACAATCCTGTATATTGCACAAATCTGGCCTTTATGGAAGAGTGGCAAGAAGAAAGACATTTCTTAAAGATATCCATAAAAAGTGTCGTTTAAAGTTTGCCACAAGCCACCTGGGAGACACACCAAACATGTGGAAGAAGGTGCTCTGGTCAGATGAAACCAAAATTGAACTTTTTGGCAACAATGCAAGACGTTATGTTTGGCGTAAAAGCAACACAGCTCATCACCCTGAACGCACCATCCCCACTGTCAAACATGGTGGTGGCAGCATCATGGTTTGGGCCTGCTTTTCTTCAGCAGGGACAGGGAAGATGGTTAAAATTGATGGGAAGATGGATGGAGCCAAATACAGGACCATTCTGGAAGAAAACCTGATGGAGTCTGCAAAAGACCTGAGACTGGGACGGAGATTTGTCTTCCAACAAGACAATGATCCAAAACATAAAGCAAAATCTACAATGGAATGGTTAAAAAATGAGCATATCCAGGTGTTAGAATGGCCAAGTCAAAGTCCAGACCTGAATCCAATCGAGAATCTGTGGAAAGAACTGAAAACTGCTGTTCACAAATGCTCTCCATCCAACCTCACTGAGCTCGAGCTGTTTTGCAAGGAGGAATGGGAAAAAATGTCAGTCTCTCGATGTGCAAAACTGATAGACATACCCCAAGCGACTTACAGCTGTAATCGCAGCAAAAGGTGGCACTACAAAGTATTAACTTAAGGGGGCTGAATAATTTTGCACGCCCAATTTTTCAGTTTTTGATTTGTTAAAAAAGTTTGAAATATCCAATAAATGTCGTTCCACTTCATGATTGTGTCCCACTTGTTGATTCTTCACAAAAAAAAGAGTTTTATATCTTTATGTTTGAAGCCTGAAATGTGGCAAAAGGTCGCAAAGTTCAAGGGGGCCGAATACTTTCGCAAGGCACTGTAGCAGGAGGTGGGTCTATAACAGACCTTTTGAAACCTCAGGATTCAAAACAAGAAATTCCAACGGTTTACAAATAGTTTCAGACTTTGGCACACTTACAATGAATTTAGTCTACATGTATAGCCGCACCACCACCTTAACTCGATCAGTGTGAACATTTCAAATATCCTTATCAAGAACAAACTTGCTGAGCCAGGTTTCAGGAAACACAATTGCATCAGCATCTGTTGATTTTGGCCAAATCCTAACCCCATCATTTTGACAACCGGCTACGTTCATTGAAATGAAAATCACCAAAACCAGATCTAGATTCAAAATCAGAGGGGGTTTGGAGACATTGCATATAAGGACCAGGTTGCACGTTGCCTGATAAACAAAATAACTAGGCACCTCTGTAATAACCTTGAACCGCTTCTCTTTTTTAAAAGAGTTACTGCAAGTGAATTCTACGAGTTTCCAGACAATCCAAAACAGTCATTTAAAACCATTAGACTTTGGTTGTGACAAGTTCGTACTGGTCACATCATGCCACAAATGCATCGGCACTTGGACCGAGTGAAAAAGAGCGAGTTCTCGCAGACAAACTGTCTAATGGACGGGAGAGCACATTGTCAGACGTACTCACCCAGCGACAATGTTTTCTCCAGAGTTCAGTAAAGTCAGTGCATAAAGCAATACCACGAAAATTGTCATTTTCTCTGAGCGATGTAAGAAATGGTGACGAATGAAAGGTAAGGAGGGACTGTGTGCATGTATCAGCCTGTATGCGAGTGTGTGCACGGGAGTAGATTGGGGGTTGTTGAGCTGCCTCTGACAGGCAGGTGGAGAGCGAAGAGGAGCAGCTTGGACGAGACACCCCGCTAACGGAAATCTGAGGATAGAACCCAGGCCAGTCAGATAGGGGTACTTTGGTAAACGTCAAGTAAACAAGTGCAAATAGCGAAAAAGAAATGTAAAAAAATAAAATAAAAAAATAAAAAAGTGTATCCGAGTTGAAGGAGACCCGCGAGCTTCACACCAGTAAAACTAAATCGTTTGCACAACACAAGGAAATTGTAGATTTGCTCCACCATAAACTAATAGGTTATTAGTCGGTTAACAATCTCATAGTCACAGACAAACAACTTGACATGCTGCCATCTTGGATTTGATGGATTGGAATCTGGGCCCGGTTTTGCATCTAAAGGCTCAAATCGTTAGAACCATCAGTTCTATAATGAACTTAACCTGAAGATGCTTTTGGGAAACCATGTCCTGGACTCTTCACTGGCCACTCCAGAACAGTCCAGTGTTTCTTCTTGAACCATTCCAGGGAGATTTTTGTTTGTGTTTTAGGTTGTCCTGCTCAAAGAGCGTTTTTGGACACTTGGTTGAACTTTGAACTCAAACGGGAGATTTCACGAGGTCGTGCACACCTCACAGCATTATCAAGCCTCGTTCTAATAAATTGTAGGAAAGGTGTTCTTTTCTTTGAACACTTTATTTGGTTGATGGTAAACATAGGAAGACCACACTGCTGACGGAGACAAGAAATCCTGCTTTAACTAAAACTACTAAACACTTCAATGTTATGTGGACCAAAGAAACAAATGAGTTCTATGGCAATTTCAGATCCGCGCTGTGTACTGACGACCAAATCAAGTTTTCAATGAAAAGAACACCTCCGTACAATCAAAGATGGGGTTTGATAATGCTGCAGGGTTACATTGCTTTTGGTACTAGGGGCCTTGAATGTGCACAAAGCATCATGAAATCAGCAGATTATGTGTTGGAGTCCAATGTTCAACCCAGTAGCCAAAAAACTGGGTCTCCGTTAATGGTTGTGGATCTTCCAGCACGACAACGACCCCAAACACACAAACTGCACCCAGGAATGGAAAAGAGATGCTTGACTGTTGTGAAGTGGCCAGTGACAAGTCCAGATCTGAATCACATCCAAAACCTATGAGAGATCTGAAAACAGCAGTTGGTGGAGGGCATCCCTCAAACATTGACAAATTAGAGCCATTTGCTGCTGAAAAGTGGGCCAAATTGTCAGTAGAAAAGGTGCAGCAAGCTTATTGATAGCTACAAGAAGCATTTGTCTGCCGTTATCTTGGCCAAAGACTGAGCAATCAAGTACTAGCTCCAGAGTGGCAATCATTTTGTCCATGCCATTTGCCTGTATTTTCTAAACACATTTATTTTTATAAACAAGTTCACAAAAAATGTTAACAATTCTGGAATGTTAAAAAAATCAAATATCACTGGGTTGAACATTGCAAAAGTTAACTTATTTTAGAGGGAATTATTTAAGAAAAGTGCAAGGGTGCCAATATATTTGGCCACAACTATGCCTTTATTGAATATAGCCTCCGGTATGTACTCAACAAAAATATCCCTCCAGAGCATTCACTCAAATCATTGTTCAACTAATGATGCCTTAGAAACACTGCTAAACCTACCTGATATATCCCACTGTATTTGAATGTAAGTTTATGGGTGCAAAACATAGTAAACATTTGACTGGTTCTTTAGAAAAAATATATTTTACAGGCTTTCCTGACGACTTTCGTAGACTTCATACATTGCATTTCTCAATCAATCACTGAATGTCTGAGTGGCTATCGACAAACATGACAAAAGTTATTTAAAAAAAGAATAAACACGCATGGTCTGCCTTGCTCTCTGATGTCTAACCAAGTCCCTGAAATTCATCAGCCTATTATTATCCTTTCTCTAATTGAGTGTATTTTGAACAATGGCAGAAAAAAAAATTGCAAGGTAGGTCATTGCCTGTGTGAGAACTTTGGTCATGGTCTATCAGCCATTACGCGTCTGTACGACGTCACTCATGGTTCAATGTCAGCATAAAGGTCCAAAGTGGTGTTGGTTTCATCAGGACCTGGAGAGTCTTATCTATTTCCTTTGTCACCGGCTTTCTACTTTGGAGGTTCCTGGGGAGAGGAAGAGAGAAGTCATCTTTATTGTAATTGTAAAAAGAGATTTAAAAAAAAGTCTAACTATTTTCAACTTGCATATGATATTGAAATTCCATCAATACAATAAGATCATTGGCTGGTTATTTAGCCACATGCAGAATCTCCCAACTTCTAAAAGTCACCTATCCCTTTACGTCAACGTAATCCCATGTTCAATATTGTTACAGGAATACTGCCAGACCTAGTAATCCAAAACAGCCATATTCTACACTGACTGTACTCAGGCTGGGAATATTGTCTTTGATACTCTAGGAGTCAGGTGGGTTACGGAGTGTTGCTGCTGGCTCAGTTCTGCTTGGTTCAGTGTGGGCTGTAACTCATCCTGGGGGAGCCTGAGTACATCCGAAGTCCAGTAACACAGCAACTCTGACCATGATTCACACCACAACCAAGAGCACGACTACAGAGGTGACGGGTTCTTCTGCATCACCCAGGCTATATTTGCAGTGTACATAGTGTTTACTCTTGTTTTCACAGACATCGTCCCAAAAAAACAATTGATGGGTGACCCATGTCTGTGTTTATAGGTTATAATACAATATCTAAATTTGCCATTTGAAAATACAAGAATGATGTCCAAGGGCAGGGTGGACAGACTATTCCACGGGATGTGTCATGTGATGCATGGTATACATTGTGTGGGTCAGAAGTGTACCGGTGGTGCTGCCGCCTCCTCCCTCTGTGACATGCTGCTTCTCCAGCCATCTCTGGGCTCTCCTAGCGACTCTAACCTGGAAGGACATGGGAGAGCATGACTTTCAATCTGACATGGCTATTATTATTAGATACATGTGATGTAATATGTACTGTATCCCTGCATTGAGGTTAGGTCAGTTGGCCGTTTAGTGCTTGCTTACCTCTGCTGCTGTCGGTCACAGAACGACCGCACGGACTGAGACTCGCTCTGCCAAAAGTTCTGAAAAATTAAAGGGGTTAACAAAACAATGTGAACCCTTTGAATCAATTTGAACCAAACCCTAACTCCTAGGAGTGGGCCAGAAAGCATTATGATGTAGTGGAAGCAAACGTGAACCCTAGTGGGAGAAAGGAGGTACTGTCAACTGGTTCTTGTGCAGTTTGCCTGCCCTACTTTCCAAGTCATCTTCGTTGCAGTACATACATCAGCCACAAATCTCATTATGAACATAAGGCAGCCTGGGTCGTGTTCATTAGGCACCATAAGGCAGACAACAGAAGTTGAACCACCTGTCCATAAGACATGTAATTCTGTAACAAATCTTTTCCTTTGCTTGCCCTAACGCGGCCCAGGTTTAAGTAATGGTAACATCAAATTAAGTAATGCTTTTCAATGAGGACGGTGTGCTAGCCAGAGAGACAGAAGACAGACCACAGTTTCACACTCAATCTCTTTGAGCGAGATGCAGTCATTCTCCAGGCGGCCCAGCTCCTGGACTACGGTGGCCTGGAAGCGCTCCAGGTGGACCAGCCTGCACAAACAGGAAGACTGTCACTGTAAACCACATCCTCAACCAACCTCTGCGGAACCTTCCAACAATCATAAGACAAGAATGGGTGGCATTTCCAATCACTGTGTATAAACTGCACCCATGGATGAGGCAAGTTCCCAAGTGGAAAGTGACTTGAGTCATCTAAATGACATCAATTATTACTGAATCCATTATTATTTAAGACTGGTCCAAGTGATAGTTTTTACCTGCTGTCATGGACAGCACCCAGGAGAGAAGTGACGTTTTTCTGACAGTCCATCAGAGACTGCAGGGAGCGGGCTTCAATTTTCTTGTACCTGGACTGTAGGAACAATAGGAAAGGGGGATTAGTCATCTGAAACATGAATGGTAGTAACCTTTATCAAATAGCGCCATAGTCAACTGTTTCCTAGTGTCTAGTTTTAAAGGTCTTGATGGGTAAGCGATTGGAGGAATCGTGTGTTAATGGCAGGCTGGTGTCTGGTGAAAGTAGTTTGTCAGCGCATGCAAGATAATTCTGGGTTGGAGATTAGAATGGAGCAAACTAGAGCTCTCCAGGACCAGGGTAACAGTAGGGACCATGATTGAAAACTCAGCAAAAAAAGAAATGTCAATTTTTCAGGACCCTGTCTTTCAAAGATAATTCAAAATAATCCAAATAACTTCACAGATCTTCATTGTAAAGGATTTAAACACCGTTTCCCATGCTTGTTCAATGAACCATAAACAATTAATGAACATGCACCTGTGGATCGGTCATTAAGACACTAACAACTTACAGACGGTAGGCAATTAAGGTCACAGTTATGAAAACTTAGGACACTAAAGAGGCCTTTCTACTGACTCTGAAAAACACCAAAAGAAAGATGCCCAGGGTCCCTGCTCATCTGTGTGAACGTGCCTTAGGAATGCTGCAGAGGCATGAGGACTGCAGACGTGGCCAGGGCAATAAATTGCAATGTCCGTACTGTGAGACGCCTAAGACCGCTCTACAGGACGGACAGCTGATCGTCCTCACAGTGGCAGGCCATAGGTAACAACACCTGAACAAGATCGGTACATCCGATCAACAACTGCCCGAGTTACACTAGGAACGCACAATCCCTCCATCAGTGCTCAGACTGTCCGCAATAGGCTGAGAGAGGCTGGACTGATGGCTTGTAGGCCTGTTGTAAGGCAGGTCCTCACCGGCAACAACGTCGCCTATGGGCACAAACCCACCGTCGCTGGACCAGACAGGACTAGCAAGAAGTACTATTCACTGACGAGTCACGGTTTTGTCTCACCAGGGGTGATGGTCAGATTTGAGTTTATTGTCGAAGGAATGAGCGTAACACCAAGGCCTGTACTCAGGAATGTCAGTGTCAGACAGGAATGTCAGTGTTCTGCCATGGCCAGCGAAGAGCCCGGATCTCAATCTCATTGAGCATGTCTGGGACCTGTTAGATCGGAGGGTGAGGGGTAGGGCCATTCCCCCCAGACATGTCCAGGAACTTGCAGGTGCCTTGGTGGAAGAGTGGGGTAACATCTCACAACAAGAACTGGCACATCTGGTACAGTCCATGAGGAGGAGATGCACTGCAGTACTTAATGCAGCTGGTGGCCACACCAGATAGACTTATTTTTTTTATTTTGACCCCCCCCCCCCCTCCTTTTGTTCAGGGACACATTAAATTTCTGTTAGTCACATGTCTGTGGAACTTGTTCAGTTGCTCAGTTGTTGAACCTTATGCTCATACAAATATTTACACATTAAGTTTCCTGAAAATAAAAGCAGTTGACAGTGAGGGGACATGTCTTTTCTTGCTGAGTTTATGTTGTGTTGCACGAGTCCGTGTGATGTGATCACCGAGAAGTGCGCTCTCAGCTGGCTCTTGAAGGTCTGGAAAGCAGCGATGACTCCAGAGCCCATCTCCATCTCAGACTCCACCTCCTCATTCAGCACTCTGCTCATTGATTCTGGAAAGCATGAAACAGATGGGGTTGGAATGAACGCCTGCACAACCAGTAGCATACAGTGCCTTCAGAAAATATTCTTATCCCTCGACATATCACATTTTAATGTGTTACAGCCGGACTTTAAAATTGGATAAATAAAATCTCAAAACATGTTTTCTTTAAACATTAGCAATTTTTGGGAAAATGAAATACAGAAGTCTAATTTATACAAATATTCTACGGACAATTCCTTCGACCTCATGGCTTGGTTTATGCTCTGACAAGTGTGTGCCTTTCCAAATCATGTCCAATCAATTGAATTTACCACAGGTGGACCACAATCAAGATGTTGAAACATCTCAAGGATGATCAATGGAAACAGGATGCACCTAACCTTAGTTTCGAGTATCATAGCAAAGGGTCTGAATACTTATGTAAATAAGGTTGTTTTAGATTGATTAGGAAAAACATTTAATCTATTTCAGAATAATGCTGTAACATAAAATGTGGAAAAAGTCAGGTTTGAATACTTTCTGAATGCACTGTATGTACAGTACTAGTCAGAAGTTTAAACACACCTACTCATGCAAGGGTTTTTATTTTTTACATTGTAGAATAATAGTGAAGACATCAAAACTATTAAATAACACATATGGAATCAGGGAGTAACCAAATGGGTGTTGACAAGTCAAAATATATTTTAGATGTGAAATTCTTCAAAGTAGCCACCCTTTGCCTTGATGGCAGCTTTGCACACTCTTGCCATTCTCTCAACCAGCTTCATGAGGTAGTCACCTGAAATGCATTTCAATTAACAGGTGACTTGTTAAAAGGTCATTTGTGTAATTTCTTTACTTCATAATGCACCAATTGTGTTGTGACAAGGTAGGGGAGGTATACAGAAGATAGCCCTATTTGGTAAAATACCAAGTCCATATCATGGCAAGAACAGCTCAAATAATCAAAGAGAAACAGTCCATTACCTTAAAGACATCAAGGTCAGTCAATACGGAAGTGCAGTCACAAAAACCAAGCGCTATGATGAAACTGATTCTCATTAGGACCGCCACAGGAAAGGGAGACCCAGAGTTACCTCTGCTGCAGAGGATAACTTCATTAGAGTTACCAGCCTCAGAAATCGGCAATTAACTGCACCTCAGGTTTCAGCCCAAATAAATGCTTCAGAATTCAAGTAACAGACACAGCAACATAAACTGTTCAGAGGAGACTGCGTAAAATCAAGACTTCATGGTAAAATTTCTGCTAAGAAACCACTAAAGGACACCAATAAGAAGAGACTTGCTTGGGCCAAGAAACATGAGCAATGGACATTAGACCGGTGGAAATCTGTCCTTTGGTCTCATGAGTCCAAATTTGAGTTTTTTGGTTCAAACCACTGTCTTTGTGGGAGAGTAGGTGAATAGATGCTCTCCACGTGTGGTTCACCATGAAGCATGGTGGTGGTGGTGTGATGGTGCTTTGCTGGTGACACTGTCTGATTTCTTTAGAATTCAAGGCACACTTAACCAGCACGGCTACCACAGCATTCTGTAGCAATACGCCATCCCATCTTGTTTGCACTTAGTGGGACTATCATTTGTTTTTCAACAGGACAATGACTCAAAACACACCTCCAGGCTGTGTAAGAGCTTTTTGACCAAGGAGAGTAATGGAGTGCTGCATCAGATGACCTGTCCTCCAATCACCCGACCTCAACCCAATTGAGATGGTTTGGGATGAGTTGGAACGCAGAGTGAAGGAAAAGCAGCCAACAAGTGCTCAACATGTGGGAACTCTTTCAAGACTGTTGGAAAAACATTCTTCATGAAGCTGGTTGCGAGAATGCCAAGAGTGTGCAAAGCTGTCATCAAGGCAAAGGGTGGCTTCGAGAAGAATCTTAATTATAAAACATATTTTGATTTGTTTAATACTTCTTTGGTTACTACATGATTCCATGTGTGTTATTTCATAGTTTTGATGTCTTCCCTATTATTCTACAATGTAGAAAATAGTAAAAATAAAGCAAAACCCTTGAAATGAGTAGGTGTGCCCAAACCTTCAACTTGTACATATGCACAGTTGAAGTCAAAAGTTTACATGAACTGAGTTTAAATGTATTTGGCTAAGGTGTTTCACAATTCCTGACATTTAATCCCAGTAAAAATTCCCTGTCTTAGGTCAGTTAGGAACACAACTTTATTTTAAGAATGTGAAATGTCAGAATAATAGTAGAGAGAATGATACATTTCAGCTTTTATTTCTTTCATCACATTCCCAGTGGGTCAGAAGTTGAGAATGACAAATATTTAATGCAACAAAGTTTGCTGCTTCAGTGTCTTTAGATTTATTTTTGTCAGATGTTACTATGGAATACTGAAGTATAATTACAAGCATTTCATAAGTGTCAAAGGCTTTTATTGACAATTACATGAAGTTGATGCAAAGAGTCAATATTTGCAGTGTTGACCCTTTTTCCGAGACCTCTGCAATCCGCCCTGGCATGCTGTCAATTAACTTCTGGGCCACATCCTGACTGATAGCAGCCCATTCTTGCATAATCAATGCTTGGAGTTTGTAAGAATGTGTGGGTTTTTGTTTGTCCACCCGCCTCTTGAGGATTTGACTACAAGTTCAATGGAATTAAGGTCTGGGGAGTTTCCTGGTCATGGACCCAAAATATTGATGTTTTGTTCCCCGAGCCACTTAGTTATCACTTTTGCCTTATGGCAAGGTGCTCCATCATGCTGGAAAAGGCATTGTTCGTCACCAAACTGTTCCTGGATGGTTAGGGGAAGTTGCTCTCGGAGGATGTGTTGGTACCATTTTTTATTCATGGCTGTGTTCTTAGGCAAAATTATGAGTGAGCCCACTCCCTTGGCTGAGAAGCAACCCCACACATGAATGGTCTCCGGATGTTTTACTGTTGGCATGACACAGGACTGATGGTAGCGCTCACCTTGTCTTCTCCTGACAAGCTTTTTCCCGGATTCCCCAAACAATCAGAAAGGGGATTTATTAGAGAAAATTACTTTACCCCAGTCCTCAGCAGTCCAATACCTGTACCTTCTGCAGAATATCAGTCTGTCCCCGATGTTTTTCCTGGAGAGAAGTGGCTTCTTTTCTACCCTTCTTGACACCAGGCCATCCTCAAAGTCTTCCTGGCGCTTGCTGGACTTTCTTGGGCGCCCTGAAGCCTTCTTCACAACAATTGAACCGCTCTCCTTGAAGTTCTTGATGATCCGATAAATGGTTGATTTAGATGCAATCTTACTGGCAGCAATATCCTTGCCTTCGAGGCCCTTTTGTGCAAAGCAATGATGACGGCATGTGTTTCCTTACAGGTAACCACGGTTGACAGAGGAAGAATAATGATTCCAAGCACCACCCTCCTTTTGAAGCTTCCAGTCTGTTACTCGAACTCAATAAGCATGACCGAGTGATCTCCAGCCTTGTCCTCGTCAACACTCACACTTGTGTTAACGAGAGAATCACTGACATGTCAGCTGGTCCTTTTGTGGCAGGGCTGAAATGCAGTGGAAATGTTTTTGGGGATTCAGTTCATTTGCATGGCAAAGAGGGACTTTTTATTATTCAATTAATCTGATCACTCATAACATTCTGGAGTATATGCAAATTGCCATCATACAAACTGGGGCAGCAGACTGAAAATTAATATTTGTGTCATTCTCAAAACTTTTGGCCATGACTGTACACTCAATTAGTATTTGGTAGAATTGCTTTTAAATTGTTTAACTTGGGTCAGACTTTTTGGGTTGCCTTCCACAAGCTTCCCACAATAAGTTGGGTGAATTTTGGCCCATTCCTCCTGACAGACCTGGTGTAACTGAGTCAGGTTTGCAAAGCACCCCCACGACATGATGCTGCCACCCCCGTGCGTGCTTCATGGTTGGGATGGTGTTCTTCGGCTTGCAAGCCTCCCCCTTTTTCCTCCAAACATAACGGTCATTATGGCCAAACGGTTCTATTTTTGTTTCATCAGACCAAAGGACATTTCTCCAAAAAGTACGATCTTTGTCCCCATGTGAAGTTGCAAACCATAGTCTGGCTTTTTTATGGCGGTTTTGGAGCAGTAGCATCTTCCTTGCTGAGCAGCCTTTCAGGTTATGTCGATTTAGGACATAGATATAGATACTTTTGTACCGGTTTCCTCCAGCATCTTCACAAGGCCCTTTGCTGTTGTTCTGGGATTGATTTGCACTTTTGGCACCAAAGTACGTTCATCTCTAGGAGACAGAATGCGTCTCCTTCCTGAGCGGTATGACGGCTGCGTGGTCCCATGGTGTTTATACTTGCGTACTACTGTTTGTACAGATGAACATGGTACCTTCAGGCATTTGGAAATTGCTCCCAAGGATACTGAGTTTGAAGGTAGGCCTTGAAATACATCCACAGGTACACCTCCAATTGACTCAAATTATGTCAATTAGCCTATCAGAAGCTTCTAACGCCATGAATAATTTTGGGATTTTTCCAAGCTGTTTAAAGGCACAGTCAATTTAGTGCATCTAAACTTCTGACCCACTGGAATTGTGATACAGTGGATTATAAATGAAATAATCTGTCTGTAAACAATTGTTGGAAAAATGACTTGTGTCATGCACAAAGTAAATGTCCTAACCGACTTGCCAAAACTATAGTTTGTTAACAAGAAATTTGTGGAGTGGTTGAAAAACGAGTTTTAATGACTACAACCTAAGTATGTAAACTTCCAACTGTATGCATGTATTACCAGCAGCCTCCTCGAGAGTTTCTGAAGGAAAGAAGGCCCTGGGTCTTTGCCTTGGATCACTTTCTAGCGGCACACTCTTCTTCTCCGCTGCACCTCCCGAGTCGGCACACTCTGCTGAGTAATATGACCACAACATGGCCATTGACCATGGTCAGCTCCAGTCCACACCTTTATGGTAATTTCTCCTTCAGTGAGGGCCATGTTTTATCAAGTGTTCTATCATCTGAAAACATTTTGCAACTGAAAACGAACAAACTTTTGTTATAAGACAAGTTCAGGTAGTCCTTTAAATTCAGTTTGATGCCTAATGAATACTACCAAGGTAAGTATTTGAAAACAGATGCTCTTTTAGAATTTTTAAAAGACCAGATTGGTCAACAGTACATGTCAAGTCATTACAGAGAGACTTCAGAGACATACCTGAGGCCCAAGGCCTCTTCCTATGAATTCCAGCCTCCTGATTGGGAACATGGTCCTGAAATAATAATTTTACATTATGGCCTGGACTGAAATAGGTGCTGGTACTCATTTTGTGTGACAGTACTGTTTATATTTAGGTGCAGGAGCACCACAATACTTTTGAGCTAATATTCTAGAGGAACAGGAGCTCAAGCAGTAGAAAGATGTAGGTGCCGGTACTCAGCTCCAGTGAGCTCCTTTCCAATTCAAGCACTGATTATAACAGATTACATGTATATAATGAAAATCTATACATGTTATAACACATTAGTTAGAAACAACAGTACAGTAAACACCCAACAAAACAATAGAATAACTAGCACCAGGGTATAAATGGAGGTTCTCTCTGTTAGTAAATCTTCCAAGAGAAGATTTAGGAATAGGAGAGGGATTCTCCTATTGGAGAGGTGAAACATGTGTTATTGTGTTGTATCATGAGTCTGGTGCCAGATCTGTCTGTGCTGTTGTGCCAATGCTTATGGTCGTAGTCTATGGCGTTGGCTAAAGATCACAAACAGATCTGGCACCAGGCAAGTACTACGGAGTACCTTACAGTAGGTGTAGATGCATCTTGTTCCTCTCGGGGAAACACAGATTCGTCCCAGTCCTCCCCAGTCACATCACGGAAGCCTACAAGGAATGCAATGTTGTTAGCTAATGTGAGACCTGTATGGGACTTTTATTTTGACATGCTGTATACCTGTATTGAAGGGAAAATCCCATACAGGTTTCACATCAGCTACAGGTCTAACTATAGCCCCATAATCCATGAGAAACAGGTCTGTATACCACAATGTACGATGTGGGTGTCAGGTGTGAAAAAAAATCTGCCGATGTGCCAAGCTTGAGAAAGGCACTTAACCCGAATGCTCCTGTAAGTCACACTGGATAAAAGTGTCTGCTAAATGACAAAAATAAAATCAATTCAACCATAGTTAACATTGCCCTTATGAGCCCTGGTCAACTGTACTATATTGAATATCGTACCATTTCAGATGCAGCCTTGTTCTGATGAATGCCTTCGGAAAGTATCCAGACCCCTTGACTTTTTCCAAATGTCCAAATTTTGTAGTGCTACAAGCTATTCTAAAATGTACTAAATCATTGTTTTTTGTGTCAATCTACACACAATACCCATAACGTCAAAGCAAGAACCAATTAGACATTTTTGCTAATTTATAAAAATAAATATCAAATTTACATATGTATTGAAACCCTTTAATCTGTACTTTGTTGAAGCACATTTGGCAGTGATTACAGCATCAATTATTGGGTATGACCCTACAAGCTTGGCACACCTGTATTTGGGGAGTTTCTTCCATTCTTCTCTGCAGGCCCTCTCAAACAGTGTCATGTTGGATGGGAACGTTGCTGCACAGCTATTTTTAGTTATTTTCAGAGATGTTCGATCGGGTTCAAGTTCGGGCTCTGGCTTGGCCACTCAAGGACATTCAGAGACTTGTCCCGAAGCTACTCCTGCATTGTCTTGGCTGTGTGCTTAGGGTCGTTGTCCTGTTCGAAGGTGAACCTACACCCCAGTCTGAGGTCCTGAGCAGGTTTTCATCAAGGATCTCTGTACTTTGCTCAGTTCATCTTTCCCTTGATCCTGACCAGTCTCCCAGTCCCTGAAAAACAACCCCACAGCATGCTACCACCACGCTTCACCGTAGGGATGGTGCCAGGTTTCCTCCAGACGTGATGCTTGGCATTCAGGCCAAAGAGTTCAATCTTGGTTTCATCAGACCAGAAAATCTTGTTTCTCATAGTCGGAGATGCTTTAGGTGCCTTTTGGAAAACTCCAAGCGGGCTCTCATGTGTCTTTTACTGAGGAGTGGCTTCCGTCTGGCCACTCTACCATAAAGGCGTGACTGGTGGAGTGCTCCAGAGATGGTTGTCCTTCTGGAAGGTTCTCCCATCTCCACAGAGGAGCTCTGTCAGAGTGACCATCGGGTTCTTGGTAATTTCCCTGACCAAGGACCTTCTTCCCAATTGCTAGTTTGGCCGGGTGGCCAGCCCTAGGAAGAGTCTTGGCGGAGGCCACTGTGTTTTTGGGGACCTTCAAAGCTGCAGAAATGTTTTGGTACCTTTCCCCAGGTCTTCGCCACGACACAATCCTGTCTCGGAGATCTACGTACAATTCCGTCGACCTCATGGCTTGGTTTTTGTTCAGACATTCTGGCACTGTCAACTGTGGGACCTTATATTAACAGGTGGGCCTCTACCCAAATCAGGTCCAGTCAATTGAATTTACCCTAGGTGGACTGCAATCAAGTTGTAGATTTAAAAAAAATAAAAAATAAATTGTAATGTTTATTTAACTAGGCAAGTCAGTTAAGAACAAATTCTTATTTACAATGACGGCCTACCGGGGAACAGTGAGCTAACTCAAGGATGATAATGGAAACCGGATACACCTGAGCACAATTTTGAGTCTCATAGCAAAGGGTCTGAATACTTATGTAACAAAGGTATTTGTTTTCTAAAAATGTGTTTTCACTTTGTCATTATGGGGTATTCCGTGTAGATTGCTGAGGATTTTTACTTATTTAATCCATTTTAGAGTAAGGCTGTAACATAACAAATTGTGGAAAAAGGGGTCTGAATACTTTCCAAAGGAACTGTATAGCTTGCCTGAATCTCGTGATATCAGGTTGGACGGAGGAGGAAACTCCAGAGATTCTTCCTCTTTGAGCTTGTCAAATAGCCGTTCTGCAATGTTTGTACTTGGTGTTCCCCCCGCTGATCTGCATGCTGGTGTACGGTGCTGTTCAAAACAGAAAGGGGATGTCATATTGTCAAACAGTAACAACATTTCCTATCACACCGAGGTAGAGGCAAACCAAGAACTGGACCTATGCTATTAGAGCTACAGCAGTGGCCAAAAGTTTTGAGAATGACAAATATTAATCTTCAAAGTCTGCTGCCTCAGTTTGTATGATGGTAATTTGCATATACTCCAGAATGTTATGAAAAGTGATCAGATGAATATCAATTAATTGCAAAGTCACTCTTTTTCATGTAAATGAACTGAATCCCCCAAAAACATTTCCACTGCATTTCAGCCCTGCCACAAAAGGACCAGCTGACATGTCAGTGATTCTCTCGTTAACACAAGTGTGAGTGTTGACGAGGACAAGGCTGGAGATCACTCAGTGATGCTGATTGAGTTCAAATAAACTGGAAGGATCAAAAGGAGGGTGGTGCTTGGAATCATTGTTCTTCCTCTGTCAACCGTGGTTACCTGCAAGGAAACACGTGCAGTCATCATTGCTTTGCACAAAAAGGGCTTCACAGGCAAGGATATTGCTGCCAGTAAGATTGCATCTAAAATCAACCATTTATCGGATCATCAAGAACTTCAAGGAGAGCGGTTCAATTGTTGTGAAGAAGGCTTCAGGGCGCCCAAGAAAGTCCAGCAAGCGCCAGAACCGTCTCCTAAAGTTGATTCAGCTGCGGGATCAACTACTACCAGTACAGAGCTTGCTCAGGAATGAGTGCATCTGCACGCACAGTGAGCCGAAGACTTTTGGAGGATGGCCTGGTGTCAAGAAGGGCAGCAAAGAAGCCACTTCCCTCCAAGAAAAACATCAGGGACAGACTGATATTCTGCAAAATGTACAGGGATTGGACTGCTGAGGACTGGGGTAAAGTCATTTTCTCTGATGAATCCCCTTTCCGTTTGTTTGGGGCATCCAGGAAAAAGCTTGTCCGGAGAAGACAAGGTGAGCGCTACCATCAGTCCTGTGTCATGCCAACAGTAAAGCATCCTGAGACCATTCATGTGCTGGGTTGCTTCTCAGCCAAGGGAGTGGGCTCACTCATAATTTTGCCTAAGAACACAAGCCATGAATAAAGAGCGGTACCAACACATCCTCAGAGAGCAACTTCTCCCAACCACCCAGGAACCGTTTGGTGACAAACAATGCCTTTTCCAGCATGATGAAGCACCTTGCCATAAGGCAAAAGTGATAACTATGTGGCCCAAGGAACAAAACATCAATATTTTGGGTCCATGGCCAGGAAACTCCCCAGACCTTAATCCCATTGAGAACTTGTGATCAAATCCTCAAGAGGCGGGTGGACAAACAAAAACCCGCAAATTCTGACAAACTCCAAGCATTGATTATGCAAGAATGGGCTGCCATCAGTCAGGATGTGGCCCAGAAGTTAAATGACAGCACGCCAGGGCGGATTGCAGAGGTTTTGAAAAAGGGTCAACACTGCAAATATTAACTCTCTACATCAACTTCATGTAATCGTCTATAAAAGCCTTTGACACTTATGAAATGCTTGTAATTATACTTCAGTATTCCATAGTAACATCTGACAAAAATATCTAAAGACACTGAAGCAGCAAACTGTAGATCCCATACTGTACCTATAAAAAATAATCACTGTGGCATACCAAATCATTCTATCCATTTTGATAACTGCCCAACATGTTAATGACAGTCTGTTCTAAGGGGTGGTAATGTCTGGTAGCCTAGGTGAAATAGGGCTATGGTTGCCATTAGCTATGAAGTTACTAACCTAGAATAAAGGAGAGATGTGTTACCTTGACAGGGGAGGCCTCGTCTGCACTGCTGGGAGAGGACAGGGGTAGAACTGTAGAGAGAGTGAGGGGGAGACGGGCTACAGCAGGGTGTCTACTAGACCAACGCAGCTCAGAGCACTCAAACAGAATGAGTGGGTGTGAGGGGAGTCGGGACGTGGCATGCTCACTCTTCAGTTTGCTCTTGGTTTTGGGCTTCTTCCTGGTGTAGTCGTGTTTGGCCCGCTGGGACAGGATCACACTGCTGCCAGCCTCAGCAGGGGGAGGAGGAGAGTCTTTTGATTTAGACTACAGAGGATATCAATAAAGTTCAATACCTTATTCATTCATATGAATAGGACAGTTTCAAAACAACGCCACTGGCTACAGCAGTGTTTCCCCAACTCCGGTCCCCCATACCCTCAACAATACATATATTTGTTGTGGCCTCGGACAAGCACACCTGATTCTACTAGTCAACTAATCGTCAAGCCCTTAAGTTGAATCAGGTGTTTTAGTTTACAACAAAATGTGTTTTGTTGGGGGTCCTGGAGGACTGGAGTTAGGAAACACTGGGCTTCAGTATGAATGAAATTGGTGGAAAATAGCTACGATTTCACAAATGGTTAGCAGCGAATCCCATTCAGAGTGCAATAACATTATACTTTGATCAAATAGTGAAAATTGTTATGCAAACCTTTTGCTTCCGTTTCTCCTTGTTGGTTGGGGTGGAGTGTGTTGACCTGAAGCAGAAGAGGACACAGAAGGACATGGAGATTGATTGACAATCAATGAACTGTAATTGCACTAGTCCTCTGCAACTAGTAGTGACCACACGATTATCAAGGGACAACATCAACTACAGATACAGTTTCAGACAACTGTGACTAATATAACAGGAACAGAACTGTTAAGTGTCCTGTAGAGGTCTTTTGGACAAGTGTTTGGGACTGTGGCCTTACCCGCCAGAGGAGAGAGACTGAGTGCTGAAGAGCCTCGTTTTTGCTCTGGCCACCTGCAAAACAGACAAACAGCACACACACACAGAGATATTTAAATGTAGAGGGAAATATAGCCAAACAGATGCCCTTGAGGAAAGTCATTTAGTACTTGACACACTAAACATACACAATAGCCAGTCGACAATAAGTAGTCTATATACATTTCTCTATCTACAAACTGACCTGGTACCTCTTCAAAGCAGTCAAGAATGTAATACTCTCTGGCTTCCTGACATGTGACAAGTCTGTATACGTGGCACCAATAGTCTCAGTTACTTCAACAGTGACCTGAGGCAGTCAGACGTTAACACATGCAGTGATGGTGATGCCGAGGCCCAAGACATCACAGACGTTTTCAGTGACATGATCTGACTGCACAAGCAGTGTTCCTGTGGTCTCCAGAAGGTTGCAGGTTTTCATTATGATCTTGGACACTCCCCTCCGTATTTATTTAGAGACAGTGAAGCTACATTTGTCTCTATAGTCCAGCATTTTGGATTTGAGATAACATTTCTCATACGAGGCACAGTACAGAATGTCACCTACTTGAGGGTATTTTCATAGATATCCATTTTACCGTTTAGAAATGAAAGCACTTTATGCATCTAGTCCCTCCATTTTTTCATACGCATTTGGACAAATTCCCTTAGTGAATAACTTATTTACATGCATTTTCAGTTTGGGTTGTGTTTCTGATTATGTTAATGTTAATAATGTAGTGTCATTTTGGAGTCACTTATTGTAAATAAGAATGGAAGAGGTCACTGAACACATCTACATTCATTTGGATGCTACCTACCATGATTATGGATAATCACTCATTCACGATTAATTAATTATCCATGACAGCATCCATATTAATGTAGGTGTTCAGAAAGGTCTTCCATTCTTATTTACAATTAAAAAGTGACAAGACATTATTCACCCTTCAGTTCTTTTTGGGCAAAACAAAAACATCAGAAACAACCTACAAATGCATCCAAGTGCTAGTCATTGAGTGCTAGAAATATGGGACCAGATACTAAGTTAATGTCAAAATACACACGTACAAAATTCACACACACGACCAAATGTATGTGGACATCTGCTCATTGAACATTTCATTCCAAAATCATGGGCAATTATATGGAGTTGGTCCCCCTTTGCTGATAACAGCCTCCCCTCTTCTGGGAAGGTTTCCACTAGATGTTGAAACATTGCTGCGGGGACTTGCTGCCATTCAGCCACAAGAGCGTTAGTGAGGACACTGATGTTGGGCGAATAGACCTGGCTCGCAGTCGGCGTTCCAATACATCCCAAAAGTGTCCAATGGGGTTGAGGTCAGGGCTCTGTGTGAGCCATTCAAGTTCTTCCACACCGATCTCAAACCATTTCTGTATGGGCCTCGCTTTGTGCACGTGGGCATTGTCACGTGAGCATTCAATCTTGTTTATCATTGTCTGAGAGTTTTTAGGTGCCCTTTGGCAAACTACAAGCGGGCTGTCATGTGCCTTTTACTGAGGAGTGGCTTCCATCTGGCCACTCTACCAAAAAGGGCTGATTGGTGGAGTGCTGCAGAGATGTTTGTCCTTCTGGAAGGTTCTCCCTTCTCCACAGAGGAACTCTGGAGCTATGTCAGTGACCATCGGGTTCATGGTCACCACCTGTTTTTATTTTTATTTTACCCCCTTTCCCCCCCCCCAATTTCGTGGTATCCAATTGTTAGTAGCTACTATCTTGTCTCATCGCTACAATTCCCGTACAGGCTCGGGAGAGACGAAGGTTGAAAGTCATGCGTCCTCCGATACACAACCCAACCAAGCCGCACTGCTTCTTAACACAGCGCGCATCCAACCCGGAAGCCAGCTGCACCAATGTGTCGGAGGAAACACTGTGCACCTGGCAACCTTGGTTAGCATGCACTGCGCCCGGCCCGCCACAGGAGTCGCTGGTGCGCGATGAGACAAGGATATCCCTACCGGCCAATCCCTCCCTAACGACGCTAAAATGGTTAAACATTTGCATGAAAATTCCCTCAAATAAAAAAATGTGACATTCTGCACTGTTGCCTCATGAAACATTGTTCCCAAATCGAAAATGCTTAGTATAGAGACAAATTAACCAATTTTATCATCACTGTCCAAATAAATACAGAGGGGAGTACCAACCAAGCGTATTGAATGTACAGTTGAAGTCAGAAGTTAACATACACTTAGGTTGGAGTCATTTAAACTCGTTTTTCAACAACTCCACAAATATATTTTTAACAAACTATAGTTTTGGCAAGTCAGTTATGCACAAGAAGATGTCCTGACACAATGTTTCCAACAATTGTTTACAGACAGATTATGTCACTATCACAATTCCAGTGGGTCAGAAGTTTACATACACTAAAATGACTGTGCCTTTAAACAGCTTGGAAAATTCCAGAAAATTATGTCATGTCTTTAGAAGCTTCTGATAGGCTAGTTGACATAATTTGAGTGAATTGGAGGTGTTCCTGTGGATGTATTTCAAGGCCTACCTTCAAACTAAGTGCCTCTTTGCTTGAGATCATGGGAAAATCAAAAGAAAATCAGCCAAGACCTCAGAAAACAATTGTAGACCTCCACAAGTCTGGTTCATCCTTGGGCGCAATTTCCAAATGCCTGAAGGTACCACGTTCATCTGTACAAACAATAGTACGCAAGTATAAACACCATGGGACCACGCAGACGTCATACCGCTCAGGAAGGAGACACATTCTGTCTCCTAGAGATGAACGTACTTTGGTGTGAAAAGTGCAAATCAATCCCAGAACAACAGCAAAGGACCTTGTGAAGATGCTGGAGGAAACAGGTACAAAAGTAACTATATCCACAATAAAACGAGTTCTATGTCAACATAACCTGAAAGGCTGCTCAGCAAGGAAGAAGCCACTGCTCCAAAACCGCAATAAAAAAGCCAGACTACGGTTCGCAACTGTACATGGGGACAAAGATTGTACTTTTTAGAGAAATGTCCTCTGGTCTGATGAAACACAAATGAAGTGTTTGACCATAATGACCATTGTTATGTTTGGAGGGAAAATGGGGAGGCTTGCAAGCCGAAGAACACCATCCCAACCGTGAAGCACGGGGGTGGCAGCATCATGTTGTGCGGGTGCTTTGCTGCAGGAGGGACTGGTGCACTTCACAAAATAGATGACATCATGAGGGAGGAAAATTATGTGGATATATTGAAGCAGCATCTCAAGACATCAGACATCATCTCAAGACATCATCATGTTAAAGCTTGGTTGCAAATGGGTCTGCCAAATGGACAATGACCCCAAGCATACTTCTAATGTTGTGGCAAAATGGCTGAAGGACAACAAAGTCAAAGTATTGGAGTGGCCATCACAAAGCCCTGACCTCAATCCCATAGAAGATCTGTGGGCAGAACTAAAAAGCATGTGCGAGCAAGGAGGCCTAGAGACCTGACTCATTTACAACAGCTCTGTCAGGAGGAACTGGACAAAATTCAACCAACTTCTCGTGGGAAGCTTGTGGAAGGCTACCCAAAACATTTGACCCAAGTTAAACAATTTATAGGCAATGCTACCAAATACTAATTGAATGCATGTAAACTTCTGACCCACTGGGAATGTGATGAAAGACAGAAGCTGAATTAAATCACTCGCTCTACTATTATTCTGACAGTTCACATTCTTAAAATAAATTGGTGATCCTAACTGACGTAAAACGGGGAATATTTACTAGGATTAAATGTCAGGAATTGTGAAAAACTGAGTTTAAATATATTTGGCTAAGGTGTATGTAAACTTCCGACTTCTACTGTATATTTTTTAAATGCATCTACAGTCATTAGATCCACTGTCTTGATTAATAGTTGTCTCATTGAAAGCATTGCTCAAATAGCATCACAGCAGACATAAGATGACAAGACTCAAATAGCAAACCTCAGTGTCAGAGCTGGCACACAGTTCGAATATGTCCTCCGGTGAAGTTTCAATTCTTTCCCTGTGATTAGAGAAAATCAATTACTTGACGGAAATATGACAGTATAGAACGAGTGCAGTATTTGTGAACCATTGAAACACTTTTTGCTGTGATCACTCACTGAGACAGAGTTGTTGCCAGACTGGTCTGGTTTACAGCAGGGATCTATAAGACAAAACAGTCATTAGTACTCCCATACTATTTGTGCAGCAGTCAACTCTTTATTACCATGTGCCATAATGATATAGCTTGACAGAGTTGGACACTGTGGGACTAGGTTGAAGGAGCCCCACTGAATATGGCTAAGTTACCCCTTCATGTGTTTTAATGCTTACCCCTGTGCTGCCTGCAGTTGCCAGAGTAGGGGACCTTGGCGGAAACAATCAGTTGCTCATCTTAAAAACCCAATGTATCATAAATAACCATATAGACTGCCAAATAAAGCATAGGGTACTTACAGTGATGAGGTCTCCAATGCAGCTAGCACGTCAAGATCTAATGGAGAAATACATTCCATGAATTCATACATTCTTTTAGAGCAGCCTGGTCTCAGACTACACTTAACATAGTAAATGGAAACACTGAAATTAGTATGATCGGTTACATAAGACGGGTTCCTTAAAGCAAAAACAAAAGTAGGGTGAAGTCTAGCAAACCAAATATTGTGTGTTCGAATCTCACAGACAACTGTAGCAACTTTGTAACTACATAGCATGTTAACTAATCCTTCCCATAACCATAGCTAACTAGCTAACTTAGCCAAAACAAATTGGTAACAAATTAAACAAAATGGATGAACATCCACAAAATTAACACACACACCATACTGGTGTGTCCTGGATTTACATTTACTATGTTACCTCTACCCCCAGAGTCAAGGTCGTTTAAAAGGACACACACACACAAAGGACACTTGCTTCAATATATCCACATAATTTTCCTCCCTCATGATGCCATCTATTTTGTTTAAAGGCACAGTCAACTTAGTTTATGTAAACTTCTGACCCACTAGAATTGTGATAGATTATTTCCCTGTCTGTAAACAGTTGGAAAAACGACTTGTCATGTACAAAGAAGATGTCCTAACCGACTTGCCAAAACTATAGTTTAACAATAAATATGTGGAGTGGATTAAAAGCAAGTTAATGACTCCAACCTAAGTGCATGTAAACTTCTGCCTTCAACTGTATCTACGTACAGTATGAAGGAAGTTGGAGGTAGTTTTGCGAGCCAATGCTAACTACTGACTGGAAGTGTATGGGTATCTGTTAACAAATATTGCCAAAATCCCAAAGCATCCCTTTAATGTGGAAATTAATATAGCATAACCTATGTGATCTGGTCTGATACATCACAGTCTATGAGATTAAAGAACTGAACATATCTGATTGCAAAGGTTCCATGACGTGTTGTATCGATGGCTGGTCATCTGAACGTACACTTTGCTGTGGGAAAGGGAAGAATATGGCATAGCCTACTTTCATAACTTAACAATGGGCATCTCATGCTCGTAACTTTATTGGTAAAGCATTGTCCTCATAATTCAACTGTCATGTTAGGGGTTACCAGTAGTCGTTTGCTTTCAAAGACCCTTTTGGCAGCGTCCAGGATGTCATGCTTGGAATCGAAGAGGATCTGGACCATCTTTCCCTTGGTCATGCGATAGGTGAGGGGATTGGACAGGTGAACAGTCAGAATGGTCTGATTATCACAGTCTGGAAGGAGAATCATGGTAAACAATATAAAATACAGCTTGTTACTTCTCAGATAAAGGCAAAGTCCCATATTCTCATTTCAGCATCAAACTGAAGGGCTAATGATGCAAGATGAATTCTCCACTCACCACACACACTAAACCTAAAGACGTCTGCTCTTAGCAAATGGATTGATTCCCACAGTGAACCCTGTAGCACCAGACGACATGGCAGAGGGGGAAAACAAATTTAAAAAGCCTCACTTAGGACATTGTAAATCTAGGAGCAACCCATTAAAGTAAACATCACTGACATTCATGTATCGCTGACGTGCACTGGTGTGTGTGGTCTGGTCAGTCTCACCTCGGGGTTGTTGACAAAGAGGCTGATACAGGACGTTCCTAGGTTGAAGTCCACCCAGAAATGTTCCAGTTTCTCATCCTCTGGCATGAACAGCTGAAGACAAAGACATTAATTTGTAAGTGTTACACACCATTGCCTGAGGGGAATATCAGACCCAATTGGAGGTACCCATGCATGACACAAGACACAGTTAGCTTTAAATAAGACATTTGTAAGTGCCACACATGTATCTTTATTATCTGGAGTGTCATCCATGTCCCCTTATGACTGTGGAGCAGTGATCCTGGGACTACTGCTGGTCTTACCTCAGTGGTGTCAAGAAACACACAGATGCAGGGGAACGTGAACACCCTATGAGAAACAGGCCATTATCTTACCATGTGAAACTTGTGTTTGATGTGATTTATTCTTTACAGAATAATATATTTTTATTTAAATAATATGAAATGAGAATAATGAAGTGGGTGTTTGAAATGTAGAGAAAAATAGTGTGGACTCCCCTTCTTTCATCTCCAAAATAGCTGTTCAAGTCATTGAGAAAAGTTCTGCAGTCCTATTTTGCAACAGAGAAGAAGAAAAATCAAGGCTAGTCTGACAGTTAAGCCATGCATGTTTTACCCCAAATAACAGTCCTCTTTGAATGCCACTATCAACATTTGATTTATTTATGGGGGAGGTTAGAACCCCGACTTAGAGAAACTTACTATCTCAAATTCTGTATCGTTTATTGCGTTGAAGCCCTCTGCAAAAACTGGGTTGGCAAACCACTTGCTGGTCAGCTCTTTCCTCGACCTCTTTATGGTCATTCGACAGAGTGCTTCGGATAGGGCCACCTGCATCTCATAGTCTGAACAAAACCATTACCCAAGTCACAGTCAACTATGCATTTTTCATACAGTGAATTGCATGCCATAAAAAAACTGAAGTGTCACTCACCGCCCACATTGAGAATGACTTTTGCAAATTGCTCACTGGGGGGAAAAAAAACGTCAAACTTCATGAACACGATCTTGCGAAAGAAAGTAAAAATGCAATGTAGACTAAATCTATCCACTAGGGGGCAATGCATCCTCAGACAACCAATTCAATGTTGGAAAGGCCTCCTCTCCATGTTCTCGTATTTACAGGAATCTGTCATGACTGAAAGCTTACAGGAGTAGACAATGGTCTTTGGACATGCTCAGTTTCCTCCTCTCTTCTTTTGTGGTATTGTCGAGGATCGAGTTAATCGTTCTTATAGCCTGAATGGATAGAAAGAAAACAGTGAAGTATTCGTTTTTATCATTTTGGAGACAAGAACAATGTAACATCCAATAGAATTGCAGGATGTTAATGTTTAGAAAAATATATCCAGTTCTTTAGTAACGTTATTCCTGCTTTTCTATTAGACAGTCTCCCTTTTTAATGAACAAAGTGTATTTCTTCATAACCTTCTGAACCAACAACATCGCTCTCAATGACTGTACAGCCTTACCTCTAATCTCAGACTAAACGTGACGTCTGGGTCGGTCCCAACCACTCCAACATGCAGCAGGAAGACGCTGGTGAGCTCACCTCTGTCTTTCCCCAAAAAACAAACAGCATTACTGTAGCTACCAGCATAAAACAAAGCAAGGGATGGCAATTGTAGAATGATCAAAATTAGAAAAAAAGCTCACCTTCAACAGAAGGAGGCAAACGCTGAAAAATGAGGTGAAAAAAAACAGTATTTAGTTGGCTGATGCAGTGAATAACACTGGAAATGTATTCTAAATCAACCCTAGACCAGGGCTCTCCAACTGTTCTTTCAGAGCTGCCCTCCTGTAGGTTTTCCACTCCAACTCCAGTTGTAACTAACCTAATTCAGGTTATCAGCGAATTATTAGAATCAAGTGTGCTAGATTAGGGTTGGAGCAAAAACCTACATGACTGTAGCTCTCCAGTAACAGGGTTCGAGAGCTCTGCCCTAGACACTTATGTAGATCTGAAATTATTTGATTATTAGCGTCGCAAAATTCCTGTAACTTTTCCAAAATTCACGGATTTCCTGCTTATTCCAGGAGTCTTCAAATCAGGATTTCTGGACAAACTGTTGAGAAAGTTTGTAATTTTGCTAACCTAGATAGCAAATGGCAAACTACTCACCCAGTCTATCATAAGGCAAGGTGAAGTAATTAACACTGTTTAGACATCCAATATTTTCCGATCTACATGAGTGGGTAGGGCTAGGGGGTTGATTTAAAATTTAGCCAACTCACACCTTACCAGGAAAAAATCAAAAAAGGTCTCAATTAGGCTGGGCAGGTCCTTCACGCCTTTGTATTCTTCCATTTTCAGAAAGTCTGCAGCTCTTTCAAACCACGTCAACATGTGGAAATGAACAAACACAGTCAAATAGACCCATCAGAACCCGATAGATTACATTTAAATGTTAAATATCGTTGGAGATAAAAATATATATATATGTGTTAGATACTTATCTTGTAAACGAGACCTTGCCTGGCCAGGCAGTTAAAGCAGTCTTCATCATACTGGCATACATCTTCAATTGCTCTCAAAAGCAAAGTGACACTTTTGAACACACTTCTGTCAAGTTCCTGCAATCCACAGAGGAGAACGGGGAAGAGAATGTTCACAATTCTAACAAAACTGGTCAGCACATTTATTGTGGAACCAATGTGCTTTGGTAAGGTTTTACTGATCCTTGTTTTACATAGATAGGCTACTTCAAGCAGGAATTTCATACCCACAAAGGGTTAAATGTAATTTGATGGATGTGGATGTGAGAAAATAGGCTACCTTGTTAGCGACTTTGTTCAATCTGTTAACCAACGACTTGGAGGCTTTCTCCCTCAGAAGTGCTGCTGTGATGGCTCCAACATTATTGCTGACGAAAGCATCCTCCAAAATTATTTCGAACTGATAGAAAATGTGAAAAATACGCATCGTTTTGATCAATATGATTGTAATAGATAGGCCTACAATTAGCGTTACACCGCTGGTCTCTTCAGTGGGGTCCTATTCACTAACATAAGCAAATCTAAATACATTTCCATAATTTACCATGTTTTACGATAATATTGCCGTTTTTTAGGCAGCTAGGCAATAATTCACGAAGAAACGATTGCATATAATTGTTAAAAAATTAACAAACTTACGTTCATAATTAGCGGTGTGCGAGTGTAGCTATTGGGACAATTTTGCCACAGGTGAATCTAATTAGTGAACTATCGCTAGAAAAGACGAGCATGAAGGACCATAATCTGTCCAAATAAATACATGCTGTAATCTCCTTTTCGTTACGGGTAATTCAAACTAAACTAAGTGAAACTGTGAACGTTTTCTTGATAACAGCAATCTGAATCCATTATTGTGTTTGAAAGTCTTTTTTAGGCGGAAAAACATTCGTTTTTTTGTGTGAAGCCATTCGATCTTATTTGCATATGGAGGATACATAATGGTCAAACAAACATCTAAAGTTGTGCATAACATTCGAATTTTGATCAATTAAAATGGGACTTTCACAGTTAAAATAGTTTTTATCGGGGATTTTTACCACTATCAGATCTTTCAGCAATGTGACGGAGTTGAAGTTAAAGAAAAAATCTGACTGTTTGTCATACTGAGTTTTTTTTCTACTTCATTCAAGTGGTATACACAGTAGCAATTTTGTTTTTCCTCAGTTGCTGTATGACTTTAAAACCTAATTAAATGTAACATTGTGCAAAATGCATATTCTAGTTTAACCTATCAGTCAGATGGGGCTGACAGTTTATGGTTGTGACCTTGGTGATTACAATATTGTTTGTTTAAATCTATCAACACTACATGTAACGAGGACATGAATAATTATGTTATAGCTGACCCTACTCATTACTGTTTAATTTTGGACAAATCTGACAGTTGACCAAATCTCCAGACACATATTATAGGAATCACAGTTTTGAGAGAAATATTCCTTAGTCACAGAGGGCTATTGCAAGAAACTACATAAGATCCTTTTCCAGTTAATATCCATTATGGCCAGTTTATTTTGTATTGTAAACACTTTTTTTGGAGTTTGAGGGGCGGGGGCTTACCTCTGGGGCGACCCCAAACAAATGATTAAATAAATATATATAAATAATACATTTTGTTATATGTTTGGGTTGGATGGGGGTGCTACGCCAGTGGTTCTATTTAGGTATTCTGGTAATTCGTTCAATGAATAGCCTAATGGACAGCAATAGATTTTAATTTCACATGAAGGAGAATAATAATCGAAAAAAGTACATTTAACCGTATACAGTAGCCTATGTTTTGATCAGCCTCAAGTCGTAACAGTGCCGATTTGACGGATGGAAACATGCAAACAAATCCCTGACATGCTTCAAATGTGTATTATACTCTGCCAAATGCTGTCGGGAAAATATCCAAATTCTGATTCCCGAATAAAAGAAAAGTGAACAACATTCCACAATAAAACAATAGGTAAAGACATTGGTGTAGCCTACAAAAATCTCTAAAACATGACATTCGTTAACAATGCCGAATGATTGATGCTTTGTTTATTGTTAATGTGCAGCCCCAGCTGTTTTGATGTTTACACGTCAGTGTGGCTTTAGGTTTACATACAACAACTCTTAATGATCTCAGATAGATCACTTGTTGACACCTGTCAATGTAGGCTACTTGTGTAACCGTTGAATGTTGCTATTTCACATTCAGATTATTCACATATATTTTTGCTTATTTGTGAGTTTAGAGGACTCGTTAATCCTAACCAACAGGTTTGAAATTTACAACAGATAATATATCTGTCATAACTGCAAGCATCATCGAAAAAATAATAATATAGACCCACATAAACAGCCCAGGCCAATTCCCATCGTTTGTGGGCGGCCTTGGGTAATTTCATGACGTCTGTGTGTATTCAAGTTCAACATAGAGACACAGCATAATAGCCTAATATTTTTGATGTTTCATGCATACACAGTGCTAGAAAGAAACGTTCGGGGAAACGGACATGCAGTAAGTGGAGGTCAGTGCCACGGATCAGGTGAACTGAAAGTGCACAGCGCTCAGCCTCAACAGAGCTGAGACTAGACATATTTCCTAGTCCTGCCTCCTCCTTTACATAGACGAGACAGCCCTTACCTACAGTCATTCACTTTGCTATTCCGGTGGCATCTCGTGACACACTCTCCAGGACACAAGGGAATTTTGGATTAACACCGAGAAAAGACAGAGGAAATCGGATAAAGATCATGTACTTCTGGACATATATTCTCTAATTCTTTTTCATTTTTAGCGTTGTCTGTCATATGCTTTATTTTTGACAAAGGAAGTGATTTCGTAAGGTTCGCGGCTACGGGACGGTACCTGTATTGGTGGGTCCTGCTATGAGTCAAATTCAAAACCGTAAAATTGTGAGATTCTAAGATGTCAAAGTCATCGGATCAGTTTGAAGACCCCGACTGTGTTTCTTCCTTTGGTATGAAGTTAACGTGGGATATCAACGACCCAAAGCTGCCTCAGGTAGGCTAATGTCGACGTTTTGCATACGCCAGTTGGCGCTATCATTTAAAATATATTCAGTGACAGCTATTTAAAATAACATTCTATAGCATTTGGTAGCCTATAAAGTAAAAGTATTTCACGGTTGAATCGAATAAATCAGTTTTCATTTGTAAAGATATGCAGAGTTAATGATACATTAGTTGACACGCATGTTGTCATGATTTGCCTTATAGCCTATGCTTTCATAGCTCAGATATCAAATAACATATATTCATTTGCAGTTTGTCCATATCTTTGGTTTTCGTCACAATTAACAATATTTACAGGAATATTCTATTAATTGGCCTGTCGTTTTTTGTTTTAACCGTAATATCCTTTTTAATAAAAAGCACTTGAAAATAATGAATCTATCAAAATCTATATTTTTCCCTAATTCTGACAGGACACAAAGCAGTATGACGCTTTCCAGGAGTGGACGGATGGGTATGTTCGTTACATCTACACCGGCGAGGATAAGAACGCACAGCGGCACCTGAGCGGATGGGCCATGCGAAACACCAACAACCACAACTGTCAGATTCTCAAGAAGTCCTGCCTCGGCGTGGTAGTCTGTGGCCGAAATTGCACGCTGGCTGACGGAAGCAAACTCCAGCTCCGACCGGCTATCTGCGACAAAGCACGACAAAAACAACAAAGTGAGTAAATGCATTATGCACAGCTGTCATGCATATGGTATACACCTGGCGACCCGTCTCCTCGGAAAAACGAGGAAGACATTAAAACACTTGTTTATGTTGAATCAAATAATTTCCTATTGTCTAAATAAACACTAATTTTTCTCAAAGCTTAATGAGCTCAGTTAAATTATTCATAATGATAGCCTACTAATTGGGCCTGTCATATGGTAGGCTGTTTTTGAGAATAGCCTATAATTCCACTCACTCTGTAAAGAGATTAAACTATTAAACTTAACACCTGGTAACACTTGACATCTGACTCATTCATTCACATCGTCATGACCTTGATACACTATAGAAATGTGACACTTGGTGCTTCAATAAAATAAACTCAATAACGCTTTACATACAGAACACCTACTTATTAAACAACTTCAGATATTGTTGGTCTGACTGAAAAACGGTCTAATTAAAAATAATACCCCTCATAGTAAATATGTATTTTTTTAATTGTAAAAAATGTATTCATCAGTATTCACTTTCAACCACCCTCCACATAGACTATTCTTCTCCTCACATCCATAACAGTATAATATTTCATAAATAAACTTACAATTCTTGAATACAAAAATCACTTCTATACTATTAGCCAACATGGCTTTGTTTAAAACTGTGTGGTTGTGTGTATTGGTGGTTGTTCTCCAGAGAAGCTGTGCCCCAGCTGTAACTCTGCCCTGGAGCTGATGCCATGCAGAGGACACAGTGGCTATCCCGTCACCAACTTCTGGAGAATAGATGGAAAAGCTATATTCTTCCAGGTTTGTGGGCTCATATTCTGAATTGAGAGGTAACAAGTTTGCAGGTCTCTCTATTAACCGTTTTTTAAGCATTGTTTAATAGTCTGTCACCATTAATAAACTGTTTGATAATCATTGTATATCAATTGTTAATACAATACATCATACAATAATTAATGTACAGTACTGTAATGTATTGTACAGTACAGCAGATCTTATACATGCATTTACTTATCAATGTATGTTTATTAGCCGTTTATAAGCAGACCTACAAGTACTGTACGTTTTTAGTATTTCTATTTTGCGATATTAGGCAATAAATGATAATTTACATGGCTTCATGGATTTGTTGTTTTATTAGTGAAATGTAACGATATGAGTTAATTAAAGTAAAAAAAACAATAAACAAACCATTTTTAGTTATGAGCTTCTGTGCAAAACATTCCCTCACAAATATTACAATTTATTTAGTTAAGAGTAATCCTAAATGTGACCAAAGATGTTTCTAATTTCAAGAAAGTAACATCCTAGTATGTATTGATGTGATTGCAGGCGAAGGGGGTCCATGACCACCCCAGACCAGAGAGTAAGTCTGAGACGGAGGTCCGGAGGAGTGCAGTGAAGAGGAGGATGTCCTCTCCACACTTCTCCCAGAAGAGGAGGTTGATGGAGACAGATGTAAGAAACTTTGTCCTCAATAGTCATATCTATACTGAACAAAAATACAAACGCAACATGCAACAGTTCATATGAGGAAATCAGTCAATTTAAATAAATTCCTTAGGCCCTAATCTATGGATTTCATGACTGGGAATACAGATATGCATCTGTTGGTCACAGATATCTTTAAAAAAACGGGCCTCACAGTGGGCCTCAGAATCTCTTCATACTATTTTTGTGCATTCAAATTGCCATCTCTAAAATGAAATTGTGTTCTTTGTCTGTAGCTTATGCATGGCCATAACATTACCCCACATGGGGCACTCTGGTAACAATGTTGGCATCAGCAAACCGCTGCAAAACATACACATGGTCTGCGGTTATGAGGCCGGTTAGACGTACTGTCAAATTCTCTAAAACAACATTGGATGTGGCTTATGGTAGAGAATTGAACATTAAATTATCTGGCAACGGCTCTGGTGGACATTCCTGCAGTCAGCATGCCAATTGCACGCTCCCTCAACTTTAGACATCTGTGGCATTGTGTTGTGTGACAAAACTGCACATTTTAGTGGCCTTTTATTGTCCCCAGCACAAGGTATACCTGTGTAATGATCATGCTGTTTAATCAGCTTCTTGATTTGCCACACCTGTCAGGTGGATGGATTATTTTGGCAAAGGAGAAATGCTCCCCAACCGGGATTTAAACAAATTTGTGCACAACATTTGAGAGAAAAAAGCTTTTTGAGGGTATGGAACATTTCTGGGATCTTTTGTTTCAGCTCATGAAACATGGGACCAACACTTTACATGTTGTGTTTATATTTTTGTTCAAGTGTACTTTGAATATTTACCTGCAGAAACAGTAAGCACTTTGTAACCTGTACTTCGAATACCGTAAAAGCCCTTCTTTGCACATACAATGTGACTGAAAAGTAAATAACTCACAAACTACCCACATGCCATTTTTATTAAATTGGTAGATGCAGTGGACTGTCTTTGCCTAGCCAATCACTAATATGTACTAAATATTCTTCAGACCGGGAGATACCACGACCTGGGCACTCCTTTCCCCAACCTGCACCAGCTGTCCTGCATGGAGGGCCCAGACCGCTTTAGCATCATCGCTGAGTCCAACTTCCCCATCCAGACCCAGCACTACCCTCCCTTCCAAAACCCTGAGCCCTACAAGTTTGCCTATGATGCCCACACCAACATGGGTGAGGCCCCATCCACACTCCAGAAGCAGGCCAACCACCGTCTGTACATGCCCCGGCCTCCGTGTGGCTACGACTTTGCTGTGCCGAGCTATTTAGGCTCGGGCTCCTACACAGCCCTCTATAAGGACCCCAGTAGCCCCCAGGCGGAGGCCCCTGAGCCCAGCAAGGTGAGCTCGGGTCTGGGTACCAGCACGGCCACACCCCACACCACCGGGGTCCTTTCGGGCCACGACCGCAACAACTACGACACGACCAGCAAGCACCACGGCTGGAAACAGATCTTGGGCAAGGGGACGTACAGCGAGCGGGGCGAGTACGGACAGTTTCCTGGCAACACCAACCACCACTACTACAACAGTGAGTACCCGTGCAGGTACCCTGGCCCAGCGCCAGCCACGCCCGCTGCCCTGCAGACCATCATCACCACCACCACCAAAGTGTCCTACCAGCCCTGCCCCAAGTCCTCCGTGGTAAAGTACGGCGACAACATCTACGACGTCAAGGGCCTGCCCAGCTGCAGCTCCCTGCTCGAGGACACCTCGCCCACCTCTTACTCCGATCTCAAGATTCCTGAAGATTCTGGGGTCATCAAGTCTGCGCTGTCGTACCAGCCGGAAACCCTGCCAGCTAAAATCGAGAGGGCTGAGAACTTTGACACTTACCGTTACGGCAACTACGCGTCCAACAGCTATCCCGACAGGGTTTCTCATCCATTTAGATACGACGGAGGGGACTACTAATTGAAGCGGAAGCCACCAAAACAAAGACTGTGATTTGATAGTTATGCAAATGATCAGAAAGAACGCTTGGAACAGACTTTCTGCCACCTTTTATCAGGTTTGTAAAGCTCTATTGTTATTTATATATTTGAGGTGTTGGATTGCATTTGGACTGCTAGTGATGACACTACGTTGAGTCTAGACTCTTCTAGGATGTTCCCAACATTTCCCCATTTAATGCATAAGAAAAAACCACAAAGTAGTTATTATTGCCCTTTGGATTTAAAAAAAAAATCGGATTAAATGTGTTTGTAGAATATGAATAATATGTATTCTTAAGGTATTTTGTCTGTTACAATATCACATCATGTTCCTATGGCACTGAAATAAATGTTCTATAGACTGGGAATGGCCAACAAAGTATCATGAAAATGCTTGTGGTACAGTGCAACTGTAAATGCAGTCTTCAACTGTACAGTTTGTGAACATTGTTATGTGACATAAAAATTCAATGAGCTCCCACCATAGATTTGACACATTCTGATGCTGTGGTTATGGATGTTGCCTTTTGTTTGGTCAAATTCACTTCATTTACTTCCAGCCCTTTGCAAGACCTTGCAGTTTAAACAAAGTAATTACACTGTTATCGACTGTCTTAAAATACTGGGGGGTGAGGAACATAAGTCAAAAACAAGCTCATTGCCACCCCCCACACACACACTCACTCACTCAGAAAAGGATGTGCTCGTGTCAAAAGGGATGAAGTTGGGCAATTAATCGTCAGGTTTGTCATCGGGTCGCTTTCAATCTTGTGGTTCAGAGGCGCCCTGACAAGTATTTCCCTCCACGCTGGGGTAGAGACGAGAGAAAGATAGAGGGAGAAGAGATGAGTCTTTCTCCCCTCCTTCCAGAATGCCGGTAATACCTGACGCTGACAGTATCTCTCCTCGCGGACGGTTCAGCAGGGAAGCGGCGCCGCTTCTTTTCGAAGTTCAACACTCTGACTCCGCCGGGGACTTTTCCTCTGATGTCCCATCTAGATAAACAAATGACTCTCTATTATTGTAAGGACAGAGGTGGTGCTAGCCCTGAATCAGTTTCTCCATATGTGTGATCCTTTTTAGTGTAACTGCGTGCTGACAGGAGACATAATGGGAGCCTTGTCAGACAGACTGATCACAGATGACTAATAACGGCTCGGTTTCAATAATTCAGAAAACTCTTACCTTGTATTGGATTAATTGTACAGAGATGTAGCCTTTTCTATGTAGTTAAGCTGGGTTTGTAGGCCAGCTACACCTAATATACAAGGTTTTGACAACATAAACGTTAATATACAACATGTTGGTAAAAAAGTATAAATGTAACGTAGAGCTCATGAGACTGGATAGACAGGACGATGGGTACAGACTGTTAGCCTGTTTCTTCTCTTCAAGATTATAGACTTGGTTGATTTATAGTATATTAGAATCATAGATTATATTACAGTGCACGGTACAGTGCAGTGTATTATTTGTAGGCCCTACTTACACAAATAATGTACTGCAGTACAACACAAAGCAGGATTGGGTCATTTGAGATTTGAGTGATTCATCAAACCTAACTTGTTTAGTTGTGAGGTACATCCGTACATCTAATTAACAATACAATTCCCCTCTGTAGGACTGTATGTCTAACAAAAACATGGGTCCTGGCTTTATTTCACAGTCCAGTTTCAGCTTCCACTTGTTTAGTACAGTATTTACAATGAAATTGTGACAATGGATACTTTTTAGCACTTCTCAAAAAATGAACTCGGGGCTCTATTAAATCTGTAATGCTGAAGCATTACACATTCCGCAGTAGAAATGTGAAGGTCATTTCCGATTGAATTGACAATCGTCAGCTGTGAATGCAGTCTCCGCTAAAGCAGGAACATTGCCTTTACATTTCAATCACGCTGTAAAGCTGAACTTCCGCGATGCAGATTGAATACAGCCCTCCTGGTACTAAATTGCAGGCCTACATACTGATGTTGTAGTGCTTTCTTCTAATGAGTGATCAATCAAATGTATTTATAAAGCCCTTTTTACATCAGCAGATGTCACAAAGTGCTACACAGAAACCCTGCCTAAAACCCCAAACAACAAGCAATGCAGATGTAGAAGCACAGTGGCTAGGAAAAACTTCCTAGAAAGTCAGGAACCTAGGAAGAAACCTAGAGAGGAACCAGGCTCTGATGTGTGTGTAACTCTGTATTTCACTGTCCAGTTTTAGATGGTTTCTGTAGGTTACAACTTGGATAGTAGTCAGTATTTTCTTTCAAGCATTGACTCAAGCTGTGTTAAACTCACATTCACACTGGATGAAAAACAAGTCAAATTGTTCTGTTTTTGACCCTCAACATATAATCATCATCCTATCAACATAACTTTCACCACTACCAACGATTTGTATTGTAGTACATGTACTACAAATAGTAGTGGTGGTGGTAGCTAATAATAGTACAAATAACCTCATTAGGGAACATTCCAGAACACATGGATTACAACCTATAATACACACCTATGTGACATTTTTACTCTTCACCCAAACACGGCAAACTTTAACCTCTAGGCCTCTGAACCCTGCTTGACCTTTGATCTTTCTCTCTCATGAAACCTGTCTTGAATTCCACTGAGGGGTTGACTAAGCTAGTATGCTCCACTCAGAAGGTACAGAACCACGGTACTGCTGTCAGGGCTGTAGCACTGGCTGGCTGATGGGTGCCTGATTAATGTTGGTGAATCTGCAGCCACCCCTATATTCCTCCCCCAGCCCTCATCCTACACCATCATACTTCAAGAGGTTTTGTTTACAAACAGTGGGATAGAGATATGCCATGCTTAAAAGCAGGTGCCAGGTTATCTCTCCAAACATATAGCGCTTCAAAGGGATCCAAAAGCCACTCAGAAGTGGGACGATGCCTTTGACTGTTGAACACATTATGGGCCTTGGCAAGCATTGCGAACAACGAGGGTTGCAGTGCCCAGTACAGAACATGTATATTGGGAAAACTAAAGTAACTTAAAGGGCCAATCTGCAGTTTATACATCCATTTTTGGACTTATACATTAATGATATGTACTCATTGATTCTTGAAGAATTTAATTTATAAATGCCTCATGAGCTTAGTTCAACTGTCGCACCCCATCCAAAACCAAAATATAAGCTTGATTACCTCCAATGTTTGTAAACAAAGTAAATGTAAACAATCAATATATAGCCTCAAAACATGGTTAAAATTTTACAAAAATTAGAATATGTCCTTGCATCCATAGTTCTATAAATTTGAGTGGTTACATTTCTCCAGCCCCATCCCTCAGCTTTTTACATAAATTGCACATTTCTGCTTTAAAGCTGGTAAACACAGACTACCAGTAGGAAAGCATTGTATTGTACCTTCATGGTTCAATTTTCCCTTTCAAAAGCAACAAACATTTGCTTTCTGCATTGACATGTCTCTTTTTTACCATTGCACATTTTTTCAAAAAAGCATTCCTGTGAAAATGAAGATGGAAGGTCCCAGGTGGTGGGCCCACTGAACCAGCCTTCCAACAGCATGAGCGACAGCCTTTTACGCTCCTCAACAGACCCTCTACTACTTTTACATTAGCAGCTGAGCGGTGGTGGTAGTGATAGTGGTAGTGGTACACAGCACAGGCAGGCTAGGTGCTCTCTAGCTCTGTAGGCCTCTCTCTCTCTACAGGTCACTCAGGCTGATTAGTGCAGGGCCTCAGCTGCTCCTGGCCAGAAAAATAGGCCATTTATACAGCCCTTTTTCTCTCTGTCTGAGTGTACCTCACACACGCACACACACACACACACACACACACACACACTGATGGGCGCATAAATAAAAAACACACACACACACACACTGATGGGCGCATAAACATTTTGTGGACCAACAATCGATTCCCAATCAACATACTATTTTCCCTAACCCATAACCCTAACTGCCTAATCCTAACCCTAATCCATAAACGTAAATGAGCCTTTTTACAAGTGAGGACTTCTGGTACTCACAAGTATAGTAAAGCGTGTACACACACACACGGCCTCAAATGCTGAGCCTTTCAGCTTTTCTGATCCCTTTAAGTGAGAACCATTGATGAGTGACTTCTATACAGTTTGCTCTTGAAGAGCCCAGAAACACATTCTGTTCCACCTATAGATTACACAAAGCTGATTCATCACACCACAGCTACCTCCAGTCAAATCCAGACATAAATGAAGATGAAACTGATCTGTGACACAATAATAATTAACTAAAAACTCATCAATCTCCGACAAGTTAAGTCTCTCACTGTTTTTTTTAGCTTCTTCTTCAAACAACAACAGTCAACGACAATCATGCCACGGTTCACACATCTGGTCTTCAGACACGTACTGTAAGTCTGCTAGCCTAGGAAGCTGTCGCACCTGATGGATTCTGTTGTTTTGCCCTTAGCCGTGAACCGAAGCAAGAATCTCAGGCATGCCAGTCTGAAGATGTCACATAATTGTTAAGAATAGATGGTTAGGGACAGGTTATTCTTTATACCAGGCCTCGATATCTCTGCCTGAAAGGCTGCTGGAATGCAGGTGCTTTGCTGAATGCGGCGGCCATGTATCATTAACATAAATCAACTGAAACCGATTCTAAAGGGCGCTGAGCGCTAGAGTCCATGTCACCACAACGCCTGCAAAAACAAAACCTGTGCCTATTGTTTCCCTTTAAACTTTCATCTGCCGCATTGGACTGTAATATCAATAACTGCTGTTGACAGCAGACAGCCCAGTCTGGCAGCTTAAGTGTTGTATAATTTGTAAGAGTGCAGAGCATGTCCGATATACCTGCCAGTATTTAACATCTCCACTAGGGCCCCCCAAAAGGGGTTTAAATGGTCATTGGGAAATGGATACAACGTATTGTATTGTCACTTGAACGACTGTCACTACAATATAAGCTATATCAGTTTTTGAGTAATATCTCAAAAAAATGTGGATGGAACACAGTACACTCTTAGACTATGTTTCCAAATGGGTTCTTCGTCCCCATAGGACAGGGGTCACCAACAGGTTGATAGCAATTGATTGGTCGATCTCCAAGGCATTCCTAGTCGATCGCCATGGATTCAATATTCAGCAGCCCTGCGTGCCGGGTAGGCGAAGTGTTCCCATTTTGAACCATTTCATATGTCTGAAGGTACAACTCTCCCTTCCTGGCAGGCCCAGAGAGCAATTCAAGTGCACTATAGGCCAGTGGAGGCTCTTCTGTGAATTTAATCAAATAAAACAACTGTGAAACATTAAAGTTCTCCTTTTTAGATAAAAACTATACCTAATATATACACAATCAAATAATTGAGTAAAACATTTTGCAATGAAGATCTACAGTAGCCTCAGCAGAACTCTGTAGCATAGCACCATGGTATAGGCGGAGGACAACTAGCTTCTGTCCTCCTCTGGGTACATTGATTTCAATACAAATCCTAGGATCCATACAAATCCAAATCCATGGTTCTCACCCCCTTCCATAGACTTATACAGTAATTATGACAACTTCCGGAGGACGTCTTCCAACCTGTCAGAGCTCTTGCAGCATGAACTGACATGTTGTCCACCCAATCAAAGGATCAGAGAATGAATATAGTACTGAAAGTATAAGCTACAGCTAGCCAGCACTGCAGTGTATAAAATGTGGTGAGTAGTTGACTCAAAGAGAGAAAGAAAATAGTTGAACAGTTTTTGAACAGATTAGTTTGTTCCAAAATTAAGGAGAAGTGAGAGAGAGCTAGCTATATATACACTGCTCAAAAAAATAAAGGGAACACTTAAACAACACAATGTCACTCCAAGTCAATCACACTTTGTGAAATCAAACTGTCCACTTAGGAAGCAACACTGATTGACAATAAATTTCACATGCTGTTGTGCAAATGGAATAGACAACAGTTGGAAATTATAGGCAATTAGCAAGACACCCCCAATAAAGGAGGGGTTCTGCAGGTGGTGACCACAGACCACTTCTCAGTTCCTATGCTTCCTGGCTGATGTTTTGGTCACTTTTGAATGCTGGCGGTGCTTTCACTCTAGTGGTAACATGAGACGGAGTCTACAACCCACACAAGTGGCTCAGGTAGTGCAGCTCATCCAGGATGGGACATCAATGCGAGCTGTGGCAAGAAGGTTTGCTGTGTCTGTCAGCGTAGTGTCTAGAGCATGGAGGCGCTACCAGGAGACAGGCCAGTACATCAGGAGACGTGGAGGAGGCCGTAGGTGGGCAACAACCCAGCAGCAAGACCGCTACCTCCGCCTTTGTGCAAGGAGGAGCAGGAGGAGCACTGCCAGAGCCCTGCAAAATGACCTCCAGCAGGCCACAAATGTGCATGTGTCTGTTCAATCAATCAGAAACAGACTCCATGAGGGTGGTATGAGGACCCAACGTCCACAGGTGGGGGTTGTGCTTACAGCCCAACACCATGCAGGACATCTGGCGCCCTGTGCTCTTCACAGATGAAAGCAGGTTCACAGTGAGCACATGTGACAGAGTCTGGAGACGCCATGGAGAACGTTCTGCTGCCTGCAACATCCTCCAGCATTACCGGTTTGGCGGTGGGTCAGTCATGGTGTGGGGTGGCATTTCTTTGGGGGGCCGCACAGCCCTCCATGTGCTCGCCAGAGGTAGCCTGACTGCCATTAGGTACCGAGATGATATCCTCAGACCCCTTATGAGACCATATGCTGGTGCAGTTGGCAGTGGGTTCCTCCTAATGTAAGACAATGCTAGACCTCATGTGGCTGGAGTGTGTCAGCAGTTCCTGCAGGAGGAAGGCATTGATGCTATGGACTGGCCCGCCCGTTCCCCAGACCTGAATCCAATTGAGCACATCTGGGACATCATGTCTCGCTCCATCCACCAACGCCATGTTGCACCACAGACTGTCCAGGAGTTGGCGGATGCTTTAGTCCAGGTCTGGGAGGAGATCCCTCAGGAGACCCTCCGCCACCTCATCAGGAGCATGCCCAGGTGTTGTAGGGAGGTCATACAGGCACGTGGAGGCCACACACACTACTGAGCCTCATTTTGACTTGTTTTAAGGACATTACATCAAAGTTGGATCAGCCTGTAGTGTGGTTTTCCACTTTAATTTTGAGTGTGACTCCAAATCCAGACCTCCATGGGTTGATCAAATTTGATTTCCATTGATAATCTTTGTGTGATTTTGTTGTCAGCACATTCAACTATGTAAAGAAAAAAGTATTTAATAATAATATTTCATTCATTCAGATCTAGGATGTGTTATTTTAGTGTTCCCTTTATTGTTTTGAGCAGTGTATATTTTTTGTTTAATTTTCACTTTCAATTAGCTGGCGAATGCAGCTAGCTAGTTTACCCTACACTCGGTTCAAACAGAGAGGGATGCTATTGTAGCTAGCTGGCTATGGCTATCCAACACTGGAACTCTTCCAAGGTAAGCTTTTGGTTTTATTCATTTATTGCCACCGGGCCCCGCCGATGTAACTGCTACACTGCTTTCTGACTGTACACTGTACTGCATGATTGTAGCAGGCTTACTAATGCATTGGTTCTAGTAGCTATGTTGACTATGACGTGACAACGATGTAGGCTGTGTGTAGCGGTTAGCGTCATGATATGAAGGTTTGGCTTGGAAATGCTTTTAGCCTGGCCACAGACAGCTGATGTGTTGTGTCCACTGCAGTCCACAAGCGAAGGAAAAAGATGAGAGGATGAAAGCGCGTAGATAGTTGTGAGAAATAATTATATGTATAACGAGAAAAGTGATCAAGCTGTTTTTATGTGGCTGCTATGAAAGTGAAGTGTGTGATCAAGGGTGTATTCATTCCGCCAAATCTGCTGAAAAATATATCTTAAACAGAAGCAAATGGAATGAAACAGGGATAAACATAACTGAATTTGTCCAATAGAAACTCTAGTTTGAAACTGTTGGACTAATGATTACACCCTAGATCAGCTAGATGCATGCAAGAGTGTGCAAGGCGGTATTAAATGTGTCTCTGTCTGTCACCTTGATTACTCAAAATGTTCTCTACCTGTGCACCTATGTTGTAAACTTTCATTCATAGGCTAGGTCGTGACGGGTATAGGGAAAATGTGAGTGTCATGCAGTTGCCTAAACCTATCTATGTTTCATTGAGCTGGGTGAATAGAATATGAATGACAGTCATCCAATATGCTGTAATAAAAATAAGACCATGTCCATAAAAAAAAGTAATCCTCCCTCATCTTAAACGGCACCAACCGCCACTGCTATAGGCCTATCGCTGGCCAATCAGATGGCTCAGATTCCCCTGTCTGCAGTAACGTATCAGGCTTAAAAGAAAGCTACAGCAAAGTTGATACTGTGAGATTTCAAAACTTTTAAAACCATGACTAGAGGGAGACTGTCAACGAATACAGCAAAGATCTGCAGTTTTTATGAGTGAGTTTTTATAAGTTCTTACTCAGCACTGTCAACACACAAAATGTGCGTTCTCCCTACTTCCAGTCACGCTACAACCAGCACTGCAGCTGTAATGAATGAGTATGAAAGGGTATCTATAAGCTTGCGTTGTTATTATTAGCCTCTTGGGTCTTTTTTAATATTGAGGAATATTTCACTTTCTCTGTTCATAGGAGTAACAACAGGAATTTGCAGAAATAATGCAGTGCGACTAGTTTCCCCATCAGCTGGAAGACAGTGTCTCTTTTTTAGGTTCCATGTAGAGCCCTATGTAGAAAGGGTTCTACATGGAACCCAAAATGGTTCTATCTAGAACCAAAAAAAGTTTTACCTGGAACCAAAAAGGGTTCTCATATGGCAGTCATCAAACAGTCAATATGAAAGCCAAGATCTACCGCTCACATTTCTTTAAAACATGACTTAAAAAACATAAGCCTATGCAACACTAACCTATTAAAAACAGTACTGTAGCCATTTGTTTTTTTGCAGTAGGCTATAGTCCCAATACATTATCACTGCATATTGGCCTTACTTTAATTGACCTGCCAATGCATTGTTGTTCAGACCATTTTTTTGAGGTAGGCTATATGATCACACCAGAACTAAACGGGTTCCACCTGGAACCAACCAAGGGTTCTTCAAAGGGTTCTCATATGGGGACAGCCGAAGAACCCTTTAATATTCTAGATAGCATATTTTTTGTAGTTATCACAATGAATTCCCTGTTTCGGTTGTCTGACAGATTCAACTCAAGTCCCCCTCCCTTCATCCAGTATGAACGCATCTATCAAACTCTCCCGGATCTCTCCTCTACCTTTGCCAAAGATTTTGATGGAACCATTAAGTCTTCCAGAGAGCTGAGAGCCCCTTGAAGGCAAGGGGATGGAGGAAAAATACGTTTGATTAAGGACAAAGCAGACGGCCATGCTCGGTTTGCTCCATCGGGGCTGGGAGTAAACCAGCCGCGGCCTCAGATCTCCCCCTCTCACAGCTCCCCTGAACCCCAACTGAGCCTTCCAGGACGGGGAAAGATTAGCACCTGCAGTACCGAGGATCGTACGTATTCTCCCCCCCCCCACCCCACACCTGTCGGAATATAAATGCCCTGACGGATGAGTCCAAAGAGGCCTAGAGAGAAATGCGGTACAGATATCTGTAAAATCCTTGTGTCAATTTGTTTTTATTGGCTGAACAATGGCAGAGAGTTTAAATATCCATCTAACTGTAACAAAGTAGCCCAACAGTGAAAGATTTGTTCATGGATCTCGTATAGGGCCATGTGGACGGGTTTCTGAAGGTATGCCGAGACCTCACACTCAAAAGTGTCAAAGTAAAATTTGGACGTCCATGTCAATGACTGTGTAAGTATGGAAAAAGAATCCTTAATAATTCTGACCACCCCTCCATTATCGGGTCTTAACGAGAGGACCCAGAATGTAAAGCTATCATTTATAGTATAAACTGCCAGAGGAAGATGTCCAACTGGTATCATCACCATCTATTCTTGGGATCTGGGAAGAGTCAGGATCTGTTGTTTGTCTGTAAACCAATGACTGGGGCCAATGATCTCAAACCAGGCACGAGGAACTAACTCAAAATAGACTAGAGAAGGGAAGGGCTTCAAAATGGGGCCTATTTTCACAGGTAAGGTAAGAGCAGACGGACGTGGGAAAAATATGGCCTGTGCAGAGTAAGGATCGGTTGTTTGTCTGTAAACCAATGAGTTGGGCCAAAGATCCTGCCGACCCCTGAAAAAAGATTCCAGATGGAAATACCATCAAAAAGGAGCCCATTTTCCCAGGTAAGGTTAAATAGTCATTTTTATTTTAGCCAACCTATTTGTGGCTTTGTATTAGTTACCATAATACATGGCATGGGGCTAAAGCTACCAATCATAACAGTTTGTCAACTAATTTACTGGCCCTCTTTACATCACTTTTCTTATAAACTGCTACCAGACAAGGTGGTTGGGCACTATCTAACAGTGACAAATGCCTGCATAGGGTATTCTATGAGGCAGCACTGAGTATTTAGAGCATAGAGCATAGAGCATTTACAGTAACACCCTGAGGTGTCTAAATAATGGCTTTCCTCATGTCTCAGAACATAAACACGGCCCTCATTTCCAAATGACTGAACTAATCCCTAATCCCCATAAAGTTACATTTCCTGTGTTTACTAATTTAGCATTAGCGATAAAAGAGTCAAACGTATGAATATGGTCCCAGATTGTATCAGCGTAAACCAGTGATTTGCATCAACACAGTGTTTGATTAGTACATGTAGCTAACCAATAATGTATGAATTTAAGTATGGGATACATAGCAAATACGATGACTGGCAGACTAAGATCGTTGACAAAAGACTATGGGACCTGGACATGTCAATCAAAAACTCAACCTGGTTTCTAGGAACAAATGAAATTTTATGCATTAGTTCAAATATTCTTTCATACAGTGGTTAACAGCGTATGAAATAGGGCTCTATGCACATATGTGCTATATACAGATGTAGGATCTTAATTTGATCCCCCGGTTGCAGGAGAACCTTCCTGCAATACAGGATATGTAATATTTGCCGTGCATTTGCGGTTTAAAAAGGCTTCTGAAGTTTGTCACTTCCACAAATGTATGACTTGAATTTCCTTCACGAAAAATGTATTAACCCCTACAAAAATGTATATTTATTATCCACATAATAATTCACATTTCCTGTTGCTGCAGGATTATTTTCCTGATGTAGCAAACTGGCTCAAATTAAGATCCTACATATGTATGCGCCTTATGTACTGTAACTATGATTTCAAAATCGGAATCCTATAACAAACTTGTACATCCAATTAACGAGTTTCATATTATACAAGTGCTGAATTTACAGTACAATTAACATTGAGAATACAATGCTTGAAAAAATCCATCAATGACCTAATGACTCTGAAAATCCTTTTTGGTTGAGACGTGACCAAACACTTTCCTGTATCCGAGCATCAAGAACGTCTGTTCTGCTTCATTTCACTTGTGTACTGTCTCGGGGTCAGCGATCAGTCATCCGATCCTTATCATGAGTTTAGAGGGATGATTAAATGTTTTACCAGAATATGTTGCAGACATTAGACCTAGACTGCTGCTGCACCTACAACCAACACATGAAGGGTTTCATTCCAAAATGCTATATATCCAGTTTCATAAACGTTGGTAAATGAGCTTTTATTGTTTAAAGAAATTATGAAAAAGATCTGTTTTTTTAACTATCTTATTATGGCATGTTCAATGACAGACGTATTTGTTTAAAATCTATCACTTGATGGTTTAATTCCAGAGACACAAATAATCAACCATTTTTTTTTGCAAAATGCTGTATATCTGCCTCTCAGAGAAATAAGTAGCACTGCTAGGTTTTTACAGTCAAATGTAACAAATAACTAAATTTTTTTATAAAGAACTGTACAAATGATACATTTGTGACATCAATATCAATAAGATACTAAAATAATAATAATTCAATACAGTAATATGAGTTCTGTATGTAAAACATAACATGTAACATTTGACATTTGAGTCATTTAGCAGATGCTCTTATCCAGAGTGACTTACAGTTAGTGCAATCCACCTTAAGATAGCTTTGTGAGACAACCACATCACAGTCAAATATACAGGATATGAACATTCCAATCCAGCTAAACAATGGATATATAGCGTTTTGCAAAAAAACACTTTCATAAAAATCGACAAAATAAAACATCTGAGAACAGTAATATTTTACACACACATGAAGGTACCCATTGGCAATCATTTCTGATGAAATAACACAAATGTGAAAAATTGGTGGATATAGAGTTTTGGAAATAAACTCTTCACATATTTAAGCACTCAATCAATTCAGCCACGGTGAACTACAGACAAGTTATGACAGAAAACAACCCCACACTTGTCTTGCGTCAAGATAAACTTTGAGTAAGCCAACTTCATTCTTCTCAACTGAACCAGAAAGACTTCCTCTGCTGTGAATGGAAGGTGAGAAAATACAGACTAAGAAACTGCTCTTGACTTTTTGTGCGGTTTGTAAAAATGTAGACTGAATGTTACCCTGTCTCGCAACCTATATTACAACAAGGAAAGAATTGTCATACTTATGAGAACCACATTCACACTCATACAATGAATGTTTAAAACTAGAACTGTCAGGTCCATAAGTTTGTGGTATATTTAAACAGCATAACTTGATGGATAATATCTGAAAAACAAAAATAACCCTTCTACTGCATTAGCAGTTAGAGTACAGGAATAACGTAAAAACCACAAAGTGACCTCCGCTGTTAATAGTATGTCCTCTATGGCCTAGACCATAGAGGACTGGAATAGGTGTCGGTACTATTTATATTTAGGGACAAGATCTCCACAATACTTTTGAGATAATATTATATAAAAGGAACAGGAGCTCAAGCAGTAGAACATGTGAGGTGTGCCGGTACTCAGCTCCGGTGAGCTCCTGCCCAAGTCAAGCATTGGCCGAGACAAAAGCAGCAGGCCACAACACCAAGCATGGCTAACAGAACACTGTTTGGAAAAGCTACTTCAAGCCTTTCAGAATTTATTTGGGGTGTGCATACTCTTTATGATTCCTTCTAAATCAAAGTTAATCAAATTGTTGTATTTATTGTGTTTATTACAAATACATTTGTGAAAGTAAAAAGTGAATGCAAACCAGACCTAAACCCCCCATATACCTATGTAACATGTTATGTTAAATATTATTATCGAGGTCGACAGAGACTGATGATGACTACGGTACTGTCTGGGGACAGACAGGACAGGTGCAGACGCTGAGGACACGGACAGGATGTCTCACAACTGGAGAAACTCCCACAGTGCCTACCGAGACAGAAGAAGGGTGTGGCCCCCCCAGTCCAGCCTGTCTCCTCACAAAGGCGCCGGGAGAATAAACACTATCATTTCTCTTTCACGTCCTGACACATTTTTCCTCTCTATCGGTGTGATCTGAACAGCTTGTTACTATTTCATCACATTGACCTTCGTGTGTGTGTGTGTACACGCGCACATGAGTGTGTGCGTGTGCCTCTGTCCTCCCTGCCAACAGCCATGCTATTTACTGTATCTACATGCATCAGATTCATCATCACGAAGGTTGGGAAACTGAGCGTTGGCCATCAGTGTTATGTATGTCATGTTATCACAACGAAACAAAATGAATAGTGGCTGCAAGGACACAGATCAAGGATACAACGCCACCAAAAGTGGTGGAAAACACACCTCATTTATGAAATGTGAAAAGTTAAAAGCGTCGATGCCAACTCCTCTTATACAGTTGAAGTCAGAAGTTTATATACATCTTGGCCAAATACATTTAAACTCAGTTTTTCACAATTCCTGACATTTAATCCCAGTACAAATTCCCTGTTTTAACTTTATTTTAAGAATGTGAAATGTCAGAATAATAGTAGAGAGAATGATTTATTTCAGCTTTTATTTCTTTCATCACGTTACCAATGGGTCAGAAGTTTACATAAACTCAATTAGTATTTGGTAGCATTGCCTTTAAATTGTTTAACTTGGATCAAATGTTTCGGGTAGCCTTCCACAAGCTTCATATAATAAGGGGTGAATTTTGGCCCATTCCTCCTGACAGAGCTGGTGTAACTGAGTCAGGTTTCTAGGCCTCCTTGCTCGCACATGCACACGCAGTTCTGCCCACAGATTTTCTATAGGTTTGAGGTCAGGGCTTTGTGATAGCCACCCCAAAACCTTGACTTTGTTGACCTTAAGCCATTTTGTCGCAACTTTGGGAGTGTGCTTGGGGTCATTGTCCATTTGGAAGACCCATTTGCGACCAAGCAAAGACCACTTCCTGACTGATGTCTTGAGATGTTGCTTCAAAATATCCACATCATTTTCCTACCTCATGATACCATCTATTTTGTGAAGTGCATCAGTCCCTCCTGCAGCAAAGCACCCCCACAACATGATGCTGCCACCCCCGTGCTTCACAGTTGGGATGGTGTTCTTCAGCTTGCAAGCCTCCCCCTTTATCCTCCAAACATAATGATGGTCATTATGTCCAAACGGTTCTATTTTTGTTACATCAAACCAGAGGACATTTCTCCAAAAAGTACGATCTTCGTCCCCATGTGCAGTTGCAAACCGTAGTCTGGCTTTTTTATGGCGGTTTTGGAGCAGTGGCTTCTTCCTTGCTGAGCGGACTTTCAGGTTATGTTGATATAGGACTCGTTTTACTGTGGATATAGATACTTGTGTAACTGTTTCCTCCAGCATCTTCACAAGGTCCTTTGCTGTTGTTCTGGGATTGATTTGCACTTTTCGCACCAAAGTACATTCCTCTCTAGGAGACAGAATGTGTCTCCTTCCTGAGCGATATGACGGCTGCGTGGTCCCATGGTGTTTATACTTGCATACTGTTGTTTATACAGATGAACGTGTTACCTTCAGGCATTTGGAAATTGCTACCAAGGATGAACCAGACTTGTGGAGGTCTACAATTGTTGTACTGAGGTCTTGGCTGATATCTTTTGATTTTCCCATGATGTCAAGCAAAGAAGCACTGAGTTTGAAGGTAGGCCTTGAAATACATCCACAGGTACACCTCCAATTGACTCAAATTATGTCAATTAGCATATCAGAAGCTTCTAAGGCCATGACATAATTTTTTGTAATTTTCCAAGCTGTTTTAAGGCACAGTCAAATTAGTGTATGTAAACTTCTGACCCACTGGAATTGTGATACAGTGAATTGTAGGTGAAATAATCTGTCTGTAAACAATTGTTGGCAAAATTACTTGTGTCATGCACAAAGTAGATGTCCTAACCGACTTGCCAAAACTAAACTAACCACACATTTGTGTGGTTGAAAAGTAGTTGAAAAACAAGTTTTAATGACTCCAACCTAAGTGTATGTAAACTTCCGATTTTAACTGTAAGTAGGTTGTAGGGGCCTCCACAAGATAGCCTGGTCCAGTTTGGCATAACAACAACCATAGAAGTTGTCTAAACAGCACAAACAGTTCTGGGACCAGGTTATCCACAGGTGTCATCGTCTTGTACCTTGTGAACCCCTCCAGATCCACAAACCAAACAGTGACATGTTACTACTGGACCCCCTTCCTCATAACAGCCTATAAGCTCCTTGTGAACGCTAAATCACTGTAACTGGATTAGGCTGGCTGGTTGGGCAAGGGTTGCCCCCACTGGTCCTCCTGTTGCCGGGTGGGGGGTATTGATTCATGCCTGACCCTCCAAAAGAAATGAACCCCAGCCAAGTCAGCAGGTATGAGATATACCTGGTGTAAAACGAGAAGACAAGCAGGTGTGTGTACGTATGTGTGTCATGCTTGAATATATGCGTGTGTGTCATGCTTGTGCTTGGACACCCTTATTTTTTTCAGGTTAACCCGCTCTTGTACCACCCCCCTCCACACCCCCATTCATCCATGTTAATCATTGTTTCCTGGTTCATGTAGAGAGCAGCAGAGCACATTAGCCGTGTTATGTCTGTGTGCTAAAATGACGTGCTAATGGATTTGACGGGGACCAAGTTCTGTAAGCTCTGAGTGACGACCATGTCTTGAGGACGTTTAATGTGAGAAGCTATTCACCCGTTTTCTTTTTTAAATGTATTTCAAACACTCAGGTGAGGAATGAGAGAGAGAGAGAGAGAGAGAGAGAGAGAGAGAGAGAGTGCAAGCTGTGTTTGAAGCAACCAGTTTGTTTGCCCTCTCAGCTGCCTTTTGTATGAGGCATTTCGTCTGTCTTTGTTGAAGATAAAAACATTACAACTCGTCAGTGTCATCCGCAGACACGCAACACTGGGAACATCTGTGTGTAGGCCACAATAGCTGGGGGAAATCAGTTGTGTGTTTAAAGAAAAAAACTGGAACACAATGCAATAGCCTCACGTCAAGGAATAGGTAACCATCCAGGCACAATACGATTTCCTATGTTCGCAATGGAAATGGTTTGCTTCCTGGTTTGCGTAAGGTTTGTTGTCATATCACCCATTTTATTCATTGGGTCTCCACTGTGCGCTGTGTAAGTTAGGAAAATGTTTAAGTACTGTCTTTCCGATTCAATGTAAGAAATCTTTGATTTAAAATTGTCTAGCTTTAAAGCATGAGCCTAAAGTCAACATACCGAGAGCAAAACACAAATCAAAAGAAAAGGAAAACAAATAGTCTGCTTCTTAACAGTGAGCACCGTTTGGCCCCCAGGGCATGTACACACAAGAGTTCGGGCACGGAGAGCAAGTTGCAAATGCATCTACTTGATCTCTAATTTAATCCCGATGAAGGTGGTGAAAGGGTGTCTGTGTAGCTTGGCGGGGCGGAAGGGCACCACGAGCGAAGACGATGATGATGATGCACCACCAGAGAACGCAGAGAGAGAGAGAGAGAGAGCTGGAAGGGATGGATCAGCGCCATGGGGTAATCCCCATATCAGCGGCACCTCATGAGCTCATGAGCAAGCGCCGCGACGCCCCTCTCATCACCCTTCAACCCCCTTATGGCTGACACCCAACACTAACAGGGCAAACAGGGGTTGCACAGGGATGAGTCTGTACGCTAACTCACATGTGGGTGGTAGGGTGGTGTAGCTTCGATGTGTCAATTATTTACCTTAGAGACCTGCCTCAGTGTGTATTGATAGGTATGAATGAATGGTACTATTTTACCAACAGAAAAAAGAGCCATACGGTACAAGGCATGAACATATTGGAGCTAGTTGGATGAAGAAGACACCTGCCTAAATTAATTCACACTTTCAATCTAATAAATGGACAGCAAAAATGATATTGACAATGATACATACAGAGGCAGTGGTAAGGGGCCTCCACTGTCCTCAATGACCTGTCAAGGCTAAAGGACAAAGTGATGAGGAGGAATGTAAAGGATGCTGCTGTGAGAGACGTCCTTATAGACAGCCACTCACCTGGAACTGCCATTCGTCCAAGAGAGGACACTTAGACGTCTGCCTCGAGGCTTGCAATGGAAAGTTTGGTGCATAAGAAGGGAATATTTATTTGCAAAATAATTTAATTGGAAATGTCTCTGTCGTTTGAACACTAGAATGTCCTAATCCCTCAACAGGTAATTAGCGAATAACAAGATCATCATCATCATCATTAATCATGTCTTGTCATTAAAGCTGATAATGGTCTCCAAGTTCTCAGTGACGCACATATAAAAATAGTTTACAGCTATTTTATCACAACATCAGTGCCCTCCACAGGTATCATAGCACTGCCATATCTCAGAGATCTTCAGCATCTAAACATGATAGGTAGTGACATCAGCCGTTGGCATCATGAATCATGCGAGTCAGGGAAAACCATGTGATTTGAGTGTAGTAGGGTCAGGTGATTGTTGCCGCTGCGTTGTGAGTGACACAACTCTAAACAAATGCAAGTGCCAGGAAGTGGATGTCAGGGACGCATAAGCAAAAGTGGAGCCAAAAGTTGAAAACCAACCACTGTGAAATCCTATAGCATTCAACCTGATGGTGCCTGTGAAAAACTGTGTGACGTTCCCATAGAGCCCCACAGTGGAGGTGTCATAATACCCATGAAACCTAGCGGTCACAGGGAAATGGTTCCAATCATTTTTACACCATTCATTTTTTCGATAGGGGATTTTAGAAACACGTAAAATAAAAGCTGTATTTCATGTAGACTTACCCTGGCGCAACGTTTTAATAACCGTGTATATCTCTCTAGGACAAGCTGACTTTTATCAATATATTCAGCTCTATTTTCTCTCAAAAATGGTAATTAGCGTCAAAGTAGACATCATGCAAAACTACAAATCCCTGCAAGCTCCTGCACGTATTCTCTAGCTGACACCTTTGCCAACAAGTATTGTGTCAATTTAAAACTTGCACAAGACAGTTCACAGAAGTGTCAATTTAAAGAAATGCAGCAAATTTATTCATTGCTACATTTAGCCAACATTAGATGGTAAGAATGTCTGGATTAACTTTTGCCTCGATTCGGTAATCTCGTCCAGATCCGCACGGCATTTCTAGCTCTTTATGATATCCACATTAGCAGCTAATTAGCATTTCATTTTGGGGGGGGTAAATACAGGCCAATATATTGATAAAAGTCACCTTGTCCTAGAGAGATTTACACAGTTATCAAAACGTCACGCCAGGGTTAGCCTACACGAAACCCAGACCTCATTTTAAGTGTTTCTTAAACACCCTATGGAAAAAAAATGAAGGGTGTAAAAATGATTGGAACCATTTCCCTGTTTGACTGCTAGGTTTTATGGGTATTAGGACTCATACTCATCGCTGCGGGTAATTGTCTTGTCACTCTTGCTGCAGGTGATTCTCTGATCCACCTCTACACAGACGACACCATTCTGCATACATCTGGCTCTTCTTTGGACACTGTATTAACAAATGAGCTTCAATGCCATACTTCACTCCATCCGTGGCCTCCAACTACTCTTAAATGCTAGTAAAACGAAATGCATGCTTTTCAACCGATCGCTGCCCGCACCAGCCCGCCTGACTAGCATCACTACTCTGGACGGTTCTGACTTAGAATATGTGGACAACTACAAATACCTAGGTGTCTGGCTAGACTGTAAACTCTCCTTCCAGACTCATATTAAACATCTCCAATACAAAATTAAATCTAGAATCAGATTCCTATTTCGCAACAAAGTCTCCTTCACTCACGCTGCCAAACATACCCTCGTAAAACTGACCATCCTACCGATCCTCGACTTTGGCAATGTTATTTACAAAATAGCCTCCAACACTCTACTCAGCAAACTGGATGCAGTCTATCACAGTGCCATCCGTTTTGTCACCAAAGCCCCATATACCACCCACCACTGCGACCCGTAGGCTCTCGTCGGCTGGCCCTCGCTACATATTCGTCGCCAGACCCACTGGCTCCAGGTCATCTATATGTCTTTGCTAGGTAAAGCCCCGCCTTATCTCAGCTCACTGGTCACCATAACAACACTCACCCGTAGCACGCGCTCCAGCAGCTATATCTCACTGGTCATCCCCAAAGCCAACACATTCTTTGGCCACCTTTCCTTCCAGTTCTGTGCTGCCAATGACTGGAACGAATTGCAGAAATCACAGAAGTTGGAGACTTATATCTCCCTCACTAACTTTAAGCATCAGCTATCTGAGCAGCTTACCGATCGCTGCAGCTGTACACAGCCCATCTGTAAATAGCCCATCCAATCTACCTACCTCATACTTTTTTGCACACCAGTATTTCTACTTGCACATTATCATCTGCACATCTATCACTCCAGTGTTAATTTGCTAAATTGTAATTACTTCACTACTATGGCCTATTTATTGCCTTACCTCCTCACGCCATTTGCACACACTGTATATAGACTTTTTCTATTGGGATATTGACTGTACGTTTGTTTATTCCATGTGTAACTATGTTTTGTTTTTTGTGTCATACTGCTTTGCTTTATCTTGGCCAGGTCGCAGTTGTAAATGAGAACTTGTTCTCAACTGGCCTATTTGGTTAAATAAAGGTTACATTTTAAAAATATATATATAAAAAGAAAATACTTCTAATTCCTAAAGAAAATATACTTTTTACTTACATACATAAGGGACTCACTAAACACAAATGCTTTGTTTGTAAATTATGTATGCGTGATGGAGTGCGCCCCTGGCTATCTGTAAATAAAAAATGTCATAAAAATTGTTCCATCTGGTTTGCTTAATATCAGAAATTTGAAATTATTTATACTTTTACTTTTGATACTTAAGCATATTTTAGCAATTACATTTAGTTTTGATACTTAAGTATATATAAAACCAAATAGTTGTAGACTTTTACTCAAGTAGTATTTTACTGAGTGACTTTCACTTTTACTTGAATGATTTTCTATTAAGGTATCTTTACTTTTACTCAAGTATGACAATTGAGTACTTTTTCCACAACTCTCTATATGTCATAACTGTGTCAATCTAGAAATTATATGAATAGGCTTGGGGTGAATGTCATCTGTTTTAACATAGGTAGCCTATGTTATGCAGTCGTGTCACTTCCTACAGGCAATATATTCCGTTGATGATTGCCGTAAACATTGTTTTATTCAATTATATTCTTATATTCTAAACCCCCATACATCAGAATAAGGGTACTCTTACCGCACTCTCATCATTTCATAAAATGTTGATAAACTTTATTTTATTAGCATATAAAAACCGTTTTGAGACTTCATCCCATACTGTCTTAATGAAAGTAACTGGTGTTTCAGATCGAAAGATGAATAGAAAGAAAAAATACCGTATTTGTGAAGTTGAGTATATGGTTCAATAGAGTACCACTGTATTTTAAATAAAAATTAAAAAAACTTTATTTAACTAGGCAAGTCAGTTAATTAAGAACAAATTCTTATTTACAACGATGGCAAGTAGTCAAAAATATAAGTAGTAGAGTAAAGTACAGATACCCCAAAAAACTACTTAAGTAGTACTTTAAAGTATTTTTACTTAAGTACTTTACACCACTGCCCATAGAAGCAAATGTTCCCCAAAAGCAAAAAATGAAAATTTTAAAAGTGTACTTTTCTTGCAACAACTGAATTACTTTTGTAAGTTACTCTTCTGTTCCTTGATGCTTTTTAAAAAAGGGTTCTGAATCAGATGGAATCTCTGTCTGTGCACTGGAGAAGTATAAAATGTCTGTTTTCAGATCGGATGATAACTTCCCAGATGTAAAGTTAAGATAAAACCCAGTCCTGGCATTGGACAGGCATGTGACATGGAGGACAATTCTCCCAAATATGTAAACTGAAGAAGTCCTCTGGTGCCCAATGAAAAAGAGTGCCTCGTCTCCCCCTGCAATTGCATAATGCAAATACTGACATGCTCTGGTAGGTGTAGATTAATTAGCACCACTGTCTTGTATCTGAGATTGTCGAACTTGGACACTAAAGCAGAGACTGGCTCCGTTCCAGAGGCACACCAAGCCAACCTGAAAATAGTGCCGAAACAGTCCCTCCGATTCTTTTGAAATCAAAAACCCTGATAAACCTGATGGATATAATGCCCGCAAGTCCATACAGGAGCACAATAGCAAATTAAGAAACCGTTCCACAAAGAAGATCCAAAATGGCTGTTCCTTATTTGGAACCTTCGCTAGTTTAGGTCTTGGAAAGTTTGTATACAGTTGCATTCTTTACTATCTCCAGACATTGCTGATGCATTCAGAACACATGGTTGTTTAGATGATGTAAAGAAACTGATACTTTATCAAAGCTACCAGCATGAGTTTTTTCCTCCCTCCATTTTGGCTCTGGTCCCACCAGTGTGAGAGGTGCCTACGTGCAGTTCTTCTGCAGTAGTGGTGTGAACTGGCAGTCAATATGAGGCTGACCAGGAGATTAGACTTTCAACAGGTCTAACCTGTACAGTTCGGCATCAGTAGCTTCTGCATTCAAAATAAACTTTCGGCGACCATATCGCTTCATGCACATTCTGCGCAGTGTGAGTAATGATCCTGCTAGCAGACCACAGACAAATGCAGACGAGGTATTGTGACAACCTGGTTCACGCCCCGGTGAAGCTTTTCCAGGTTGATAGAGAGGTTGGCGCCAAACTTAGGGAAACTGTACCAAAAGTACCAACAAGATACACAGTAGTTAAAGATGCAGTCCGGGATCTTAAGCACTTAACGATTCATAAGGGATGACGCATTACTCAATTGTGCAACATTTTTTCAAAACAACTACTTGCTGAAATTATAAAAAACTCTGGAGCATCACTTTAATGTGAACTCAGATACTGCCCAGCTAGCCCAGCCCATTTGGTTCCTTGGAAGTTCTGGGAACATACGTTTTTGGTTTCCCATTGGTTCTGGGAACGATGACATCAGTTTCCTGACCAGTTAAATGTTTTGAGAACGGAAGTGAACTTTTAGACTGTTCTGGGAACGTACATTTTTAGGTTGCAGGTTGTTCTGAGAACGTTTTACTATGGTCCCGAAAGTTTTCCTGGGAGGTTTTAAAGAATGAAAACTGTAGGTTATTTAGAGGGTTTTGAATAACTTCCTTAACACTTTCACTGAATGTTTCAATAAGACTTTTTAATAACACTGCTAGCTTAGGTTAATTGTTTTAAACTCCAAGCACAGAAATGACACATGGGAATTAATTTTCTTAGGCATTAATCATGCAAACATGTTTCTTGTGGTACGACATCAGTAAGATTCTAATCTATGATTTTCTGTTCTCTATCCATGGAATTAGGCCACTGCGCCACCAGGATACTCACTCAAAGCTGTTAATTTTAGTCTATTAAGGTGCAGGTAGCCTAGTGGTTAGAGTGTTGGGCCAGTAACCGAAAGGTTCCTAGATCGAATCCCCATGTTGACAAGGTAAAAATCTGTCATTCTGCCACCGAACAAGGCAGTTAACCCACTGTTCCTAGGCCGTCACTGTAAATAAGAATTAACCGACTTAACCGACTTACCTAGTTCAATTATAAATAAAATAGACCCCATTTCAAAGGAAAGACGCACTTATTAAGATCAGATGTGATGACCAACACACTTTAGAAGATAGAGAGTTTTGTTGATGCAGAGAACAGAATGCATATGTTTATACAAAACAAAACTCTCTAAACAACATTCTTAGAATGTTACGGTTTTCTTGTGTTTTTTATGTAATGTTTTCTTAATGTTCTGAGAACATGACTTTAAATAGAACCATGTGGAAACCTACTAAAAATGTTATGCTGAAGTACTGAATGTTCTCTGAACTATTTGAGAACATTCCCAATGTCAAACAAGTTGGAGAACGTTCCTAGAACATGACAGTTAAAGAAAAAAATGTAACCCGTTTTGAACTATTTGGCAACATCCTGTTAAAATTATGAAATACCAAGCAAATAATGTTGTTTGGTTAAGTTCTTTACATGTGCTGAGAATGATCCAAAGCCAATAAACTATCCTACACCATTCCCAGAATGTTGTGGGAAGGTTGTATGAAAAATAACCATAGGACAAGCACGCTCTCACCAAGCTCTGAGAAACATATGATTCTCAGAACTTTATGTGCTAGCTGGTTGTATACTTCCAAAAATCTGAACAAGATATACAGTAGTTAATGTGAATTCATAAAACAAATGAAACATAGAATTGTTTTAGTTTGTTGATAGTCAGCAGATAAATGCATCACTGCCTCTGAATAGTTTGATGGACACTGAAGCTTGTGCGTTCCCAGAGATGTATGATTCAAACAATGATTATGTTATTTACAAAAAAGGCAAAGAAAACATGTACAGGGAACTATTTTGAATGATGGCATGACAGCCACTTGCTTCCACTGAAAACCTGACACACAGGAAATACCCCTGTGCTCCTGGAACTATTGGGTAATATTTTGGTTTGGCACTCCAGGGGTGCATCTCAATGATCTAAAATGGCTTCCTTTCCTTGTATTCTTTCCATTTGCACTGATATGAAAAGACATTGAAAAATGAAAGCAACTCCCCAGTAAGCAATAGATAGCCTATCCATCCAGCATATTGCTTTCACATACCCTGCTTTCAGATCAGTGCTGATGAGGGATAGAAGACGAGAAGAGGGGACAGCTTTAGTCTATTGATATACTGTACACCCTGCATTTCATACTGATGTGTCCTGTTAGGATTTTCTGCTGTAGCTAGCTGCCTGAGAGGACACCAGCGCCCCCCAGCCACGAACCCTACCCTCAGGATAGCTCAGCTCAGGCAACTAATTCTGAGACAGCCCGATGCAGTGGGGTGATAAGGCCAAAGAGGACACCTTTCCGTGAGAATCCTTATCTGAGAAGGAAGCGAAAGCCAAAAATGTACTGTCTTCTTTAAGAGGCATGAAGCTGCTGGTTTAAGCCACCGCCTCCCAGATAGACATCTTAAAGTCAGGATATTGTGCATCGTTCCCGATAAGCAATCTGCCAGCTGCCATGCACCATGGATTCCACTAGGCTCATTTGATTTCTCCCCGTCTTGCACCCTCCCTCTCAGACCTCCTTCTGTTTTTGATCATCACCAAGTGGCCCACAAAGGAAAACAGCCATTAGTGCAGAGCCACATCTGAGTCACAGGCAAGAGGGAGGATGCATTTCATCCCAATATGGTGATTTATTTATATGCATGGACAGAAAATAATTTGCATGAGGAAAAATAGAGATTTGCTGATTAAGCCTTGCCACGTTTCATCAACATTACAAGCGGGAAGATAAAAATAACCTGCAAAACAATCCCCTTGTTTTGTAATGGATACCCTTAGACTAGGTTGGGCCGTTATAGACTGCTCTTAGATTTAGGACACAAAAGGCTGTACTGGGTGTATGGATGAGGACTGTGTTATTCGTCTGGGTAAGTTCTCCAGCCATAGGGGCCATTAAGAACTTCAAGATGAAGGGAGAGCACAGATACCAGCTGTGCAGGGGGACTCCAACTAAAAGACAAGAAACAACAGAATCAGATGCAGGCAATAAACCTGATAGAATATGTCCATACTGTAACTCCATGTAAATTGTAAATTCAATGAATATGTTAACACTGTGGTAGATTTTCTAAATAAACAGGGGCTTATAACTACCCTAAAGGTGTAAAAGGAGTCCATTGAACAATGTTATTTTTCCCATGCACAATAGACCATACAATTGATCCCACAATAAGAGCCACTTCTATGGAACTGGGCTTTGATATGTTTTGTTGATTTGCACAGTTGCTTAGATGATGTTTTCCTGCGTGGCCCCTTGCACACGTCAGTCTCCACATTATCCCTGCCGACCCACAGATAGCTGATTGCCAGAGATACCTTGGCTGATTTCAACTCGAAGGCCTTTGATGGACCCGTTGTGATGGTTTCTCCCCTATTGTGATAAGCATCCGTTGTGATCTTCTTCTTGTTGTTCATTCTGATGAAAGTCGACGTCGATGCCTAATGCACAGTCAGAAGGATGAAAGCTGTCTATGAGGACGGTAGTGTGATGGTAGGGTGGACAGGGGAAGTTGTATATCGACGGTAGTAGGGTGGACAGGGGAAGTTGTATATCGACGGTAGTAGGGTGGACAGGGGAAGTTGTATATCGACGGTAGTAGGGTGGACAGGGGAAGTTGTATATCGACGGTAGTAGGGTGGACAGGGGAAGTTGTATATCGACGGTAGTAGGGTGGACAGGGGAAGTTGTATATCGACGGTAGTAGGGTGGACAGGGGAAGTTGTATATCGACGGTAGTATGGTGGACAGGGGAAGTTGTATATCGACGGTAGTAGGGTGGACAGGGGAAGTTGTATATCGACGGTAGTAGGGTGGACAGGGGAAGTTGTATATCGACGGTAGTAGGGTGGACAGGGGAAGTTGTATATCGACGGTAGTAGGGTGGACAGGGGAAGTTGTATATCGACGGTGGTAGGAAATACAGGGGGACAAGGTGAAGCGATGGTTACAGTTCAGAATGAGGACGTGGCATAACATATGTAAGAATGGTACTGTTGAATCCCACAATGTTTTCCATAGAAAAAAATGAAGCATGGCTCAAGGTTTTTCTTAAAAGTAGCATGTCGAACAAGTAATTTTTTTAGCATAAATTGTGAAACTTTTTGTCTTGCTCCCAATATTTTTATTTATTTATTTGTATCCGGGCTAACAGATTACTTAAAAAAAACATAGCTCATTTTTTCCTGTCCTTGCCATTTCATTACCACTTAAAAGGACACCGTGACTCCATTTCTACAGTGAGGGAAAAAAAGTATTTGATCCCCTGTTGATTTTGTACATTTTCCCACTGACAAAGAAATTATCTGTCTATAATTTTAATGGTAGGTTTATTTGAACAGTGAGAGACAGAATAATAACAACAAAATCCAGAAAAACACATGTCAAAAATGTTATAAATTGATTTGCATTTTAATGGGGGAAATAAGTATTTGACCCCTCTGCAAAACATGAGTTAGTATATGGTGGCAAAACCCTTGTTGGCAATCACAGAGGTCAGACGTTTCTTGTAGTTGGCCACCAGGTTTACACACATCTCAGGAGGGATTTTGTCCCACTCCTCTTTGCAGATCTTCTCCAAGTCATTAAGGTTTCGAGGCTGACATTTGGCAACTCGAACCTTCAGCACCCTCCACAGATTTTCTATGGGATTAAGGTCTGGAGACTGGCTAGGCCACTCCAGGACCTTAATGTGCTTCTTCTTGAGCTACTCCTTTGTTGCCTTGGCCGTGTGTTTTGGGTCATTGTCATGCTGGAATACCCATCCACTACCCATTTTCAATGCCCTGGCTGAGGGAAGGAGGTTGTCACCCAAGATTTGACGGTACATGGCCCCGTCCATCGTCCCTTTGATACAGTGAAGTTGTCCTGTCCCCTTAGCAGAAGAACACCCCCAAAGCATAATGTTTCCACCTCCATGTTTGACGGTGGGGATGGTGTTCTTGGGGTCATAGGCAGCATTCCTCCTCCTCCAAACAAGGTGAGTTGAGTTGATGCCAAAGAGCTCCATTTTGGTCTCATCTGACCACAACACTTTCACCCAGTTGTCCTCTGAATCATTCAGATGTTCATTGGCAAACTTCAGATATGTATATGTGCTTTCCTGAGCAGGGGGACCTTGCGGACGCTGCAGGATTTCAGTCCTTCACGGCGTAGTGTGTTACCAATTGGTTTCTTGGTGACTTTGATCCCAGCTGCCTTGAGATCATTGACAAGATCCTCATGTGTAGTTCTGGGCTGCTTCCTCACCGTTCTCATGATCATTGCAACTCCACGAGGTGAGATCTTGCATGGAGCCCCAGGCCGAGGGAGATTGACAGTTCTTTTGTGTTTCTTCCATTTGCGAATAATCGCACCAACTGTTGTCACCTTCTCACCAAGCTGCTTGGCGATGGTCTTGTAGCCCATTCCAGTCTTGTGTAGGTCTACAATCTTGTCCCTGACATCCTTGGAGAGCTCTTTGGCCTTGGCCATGGTGGAGAGTTTGGAATCTGATTGATTTATTCTGTGGACAGGTGTCTTTTATACAGGTAACAAACTGAGATTAGGAGCACTCCCTTTAAGAGTGTGCTCCTAATCTCAGCTCGTTACGTGTATAAAAGACACCTGGGAGGCAGAAATATTTTTGATTGAGAGGGGGTCAAATACTTATTTCCCTCATTAAAATGCAAATCAATTTATAACATTTTTGACATGCGTTTTTCTGGATTTTTTTGTTGTTATTCTGTCTCTCACTGTTCAAATAAACCTACCATTAAAAGTATAGACTGATCATTTCTTTGTCAGTGGGCAAACGTACAAAAGGCAGAGCGTCCCGGCAAAATAAATAGTGGGGGTAGCCTACGCCGTACCGGTAAAACATGAGCCTATAACAATAATTAAAATAAAAGGATACTGTAGGATATTACAACATTATTTATCATTATCATGTCAGCCACATTAAACATTTGCGAATGGACTTAAACAGGTGGTAGCCTATACGCTCCAAAATGTAGTGTGGTTAGATGAGAACACTGAACATTTTCCAAGGCAGAGCCCAGCTAGCACATTTGGTTAATTGGAAGGTATGCGAACGTATCTTTTTGGTTTCCCATTGGTTCTGCGAACGAAGCCATAACTTGTCTGATCTGTAAAACTGAACGTTTTTTCAATGTTCTGAGAATGGAAGTGAAAATTGTACCTGTTCTGGTAATGTAAATGTTTAGGTTGCAGGGAGGTTCTGAGAACATTTTACCATGGTTTACTATGGGGAGAACAAGTATTTGATACACTGCCGATTTTGCAGGTTTTCCTACTTACAAAGCATGTAGAGGTCTGTCATTTTTATCATGGGTACACTTCAACTGTGAGAGACGGAATCTAAAAAAAAAATCCTGAAAATCACATTGTATGATTTTTAAGTCATTCATTTGCATTTTATTGCATGACATAAGTATTTGATCACCTACCAACCAGTAAGAATTCCGGCTCTCACAGACCTGTTAGTTTTTCTTTAAGAATCCCTCCTGTTCTCCACTCATTACCTGTATTAACTGCACCTGTTTGAACTCGTTACCTGTATAAAAGACACCTGTTCACACACTCAATCAAACAGACTCCAACCTCTCCACAATGGCCAAGACCAGAGAGCTGTGTAAGGACATCAGGGATAAAATTGTAGACCTGCACAAGGCTGGGATGGGCTACAGGACAATAGGCAAGCAGCTTGGTGAGAAGGCAACAACTGTTGGCGCAATTATTAGAAAATGGAAGAAGTTCAAGATGACGGTCAATCACCCTCGGTCTGGGGCTCCATGCAAGATCTCACCTCGTGGGGCATCAATGATCATGAGGAAGGTGAGGGATCAGCCCAGAACTACACGGCAGGACCTGGTCAATGACCTGAAGAGAGCTGGGACCACAGTCTCAAAGAAAACCATTAGTAACACACTACCCCGTCATGGATTAAAATCCTGCAGCGCACGCAAGGTCCCCCTGCTCAAGCCAGCGCATGTCCAGGCCCGCCTGAAGTTTGCCAATGATCATCTGGATGATCCAGAGGAGGAATGGGAGAATGTCATGTGGTCTGATGAGACAAAAATAGAGCTTTTTGGTCTAAACTCCACTCCCCGTGTTTGGAGGAAGAAGAAGGATGAGTACAACCCCAAGAACACCATCCCAACCGTGAAGCATGGAGGTGGAAACATTATTATTTGTAGATGCTTTTCTGCAAAGGGGACAGGATGACTGCACCGTATTGAGGGGAGGATGGATGGGGCCATGTATTGTGAGATCTTGGCCAACAACCTCCTTCCCTCAGTAAGAGCATTGAAGATGGGTCGTGGCTGGGTCTTCCAGCATGACAATGACCCGAAACACACAGCCAGGGCAACTAAGGAGTGGCTCTGTAAGAAGCATCTCAAGGTCCTGGAGTGGCCTAGCCAGTCTCCAGACCTGAACCCAATAGAAAATCTTTGGAGGGAGCTGAAAGTCTGTATTGCCCAGCGACAGCCCCGAAACCTGAAGGATCTGGAGAAGGTCTGTATGGAGGAGTGGGCCAAAATCCCTGCTGCAGTGTGTGCAGACCTGGTCAAGAACTACAGGAAATGTATGATCTCTGTAATTGCAAACAAAGGTTTCTATTCCAAATATTAAGTTCTGCTTTTCTGATGTATCAAATACTTATGTCATGCAATAAAATGCAAAGTAATTACTTAATCATACAATGTGATTTTCTGGATTTTGTTTTAGACTCTGTCTCTCACAGTTGAAGTGTACCTATGATAAAAATTACAGACCTCTACATGCTTTGTAAGTAGGAAAACCTGCAAAATCGACAGTATCAAATACTTGTTCTCCCCACTGTATATGTTTTTAAACAACATTCTTAGAATGAACGTTACTAATGTTGGGTTTTGAGAACATGACTTTAAATAGAACCATGAGGAAACCTGTAGGAAACATTATGCTGAAGTACTGAAATTCCCACAGAAGAACGTTCTCTGAACTATTTGAGAACATTCCCAATGTCAAACCAGTTGGAGAAGGTTCCTAGAACATTACGAAAATTGAAATGAAATGTAACCGTGTTTGAACTTGTATGAAACGTTCTGTTAAAGTATTGAAATACCAAGAAGAAAAAAAGTTCCTTAAATATGCTGAAAATGTACCAAAGCTAAGAAAACTATCCTGCACCATTCCCAGAAAGTTGTGGGAAGGTTGTATGCAAAATAACCATAGGACAACCATGCTCTCACCAAGTTCTAAGAAACATATGGTCCTCAGAACATTATGTGCTGGCTGGGAGATGACTGTCAGAGACTGATGCACATGGACAGCAGTAGACACATCAATTCAGGCTACAAGTGTAGGCATAATGACAATCGCTAATATGTCCTTACACTTTTTAGTGTTTGCTTCATCAAATGGCAGGTGCACAGAGTACATTTTGTCTGCTGGAATTCATTTTTGAGTGGACAAAGATGCGCGGGTAGCCTACATCTCACTGGGTACAGACGTCAGTCAGTTCAACCTCTAGTTTAGATTTACATTTGGTTGAGTTTTCAAATAATGTGAATTCAAAGTGAAACCAACAATGTCATTGGATTTAGGTGTGTGTGTGTGGGGGGGGGGTCATGAAATGCTTTTATGTTGACGACTTTTTGCAAATCCTATCAGTTCTTACTACATGGCCCACAGAGATCCTTTTAAAATGATAGGTTTTCTAGATGTAATTCTAATTGGCCTTTAAAAAATATTCAAAGCACATACACACATAGGAGGTCCTGTACCGGGAAGAAATTAAATCTACTTTTGGCCCTGATAACAAGTAATACAAACGTACATCTGTAAAGAGACCAATATTAGTCCATAAAAGGGCATTTAACATTAAAACAGTGTGCGGAAAGTATTCTTACAGAAAAGTCAGTCCTCACTGGGCAAAAACTGGTTGAAATAACGTTGCTTCCACGTTATTTCAACCAAAAAATGTGATGATGTTGCATCAACGTGAAAAACTGTTTGGATTTGAAAAAAGTCATCAGCATAAGGGAATTTCATATTTTTTCCAACAAACTTTTAACCTAAATCCCATGACATGGTGACATTTTTTTGTGAGATATTTGATAACTCAACCAAATGTAAATCAAAAGTAGACGTTGAACTGACGTCTGTGCCCAGTGGATCCTCAGTGTTGCACGTAAACAAGCACAGGAGCCTTTTAAGAGTCTGTGACCACTCCTAGGTCCTCCAGCAAGTGTTTAGAGGACGGGTGTAATGAGGGAGAAAAAAAGAAAATAACCAGAGATACCCATACAAACACGGGAGGGGAAAGTATTCAGTGCAAACTATGTGCTGATTACTGCTGAGCTCAACCAACGGACCTTAATTCTACCCTTTGTAATGTGAGACGCATCATAAACACTGCCAAACTCAGCAGGATTAGGCACACCTGGCTACTGATATTTACCTCAGCCTGTCACTTAGTACCTGCCTGGCTGACACTACTAAAGCTAAATGTCAATGAACTCTGGGCAATGTGATTAATTTTGTGATTAAGTTTCATTCAGACATTTTTTAAAGTCATTAGATTTCAGTTATTGTATTGTTTAAAGGCCCAGTGCAGTCAAACAATGTGATTTATATATATTTCCACACTAGAGGTTGGAATAATAGTGTGAAATTGCATAAATTATGATAATGTCTTTTTAGTGAATGAGGTGTTTGAAAAGACTGCCTAAAATTTCTGCCTGTTTTGGTGGGATGGAGTTTTGGCCTACCTGGTGACATCACCTGGTGTTAAATTAGTTAATAGACCAATAAGAAAGAGTTCCAAACCTCTCTGCCGATAACAGCTAGTTCTCAGTTTTCCTCTCCCCACTCAGACCACTTCCAGACAGTCCTAGCTAAGTTCTTGCTTGAGAAATTGCTATTTTCTGTACATTTTTGACCATTTTAATTGAAAACGATTACATCTACTGCGTCTAATTTACAGATTCAGAGCTGAAATAGGAGACACCATTGAAGTATCCCCCGAGTGACACAGCAGTCTAAGGCACTGCATCTCAGTGCAAGAGGTGACACTTCAGTCCCTGGTTCGAATCTAGGCTGAATGTCATCTGGCTGGGATTGATTGGGAGTCCCATACAGGGATGCACAATTGGCCCAGTGCCGTCCGGAGTTGGACGTAATTGTGAATTTGTTCTCAACTGACTTGCCTAGATAAATAAATACAGATATTCAGGAATAAATGTTTCCGAGGTCAGAAAGCAGAAATTAAAATCTATCCCAAAACATCACTTCTTATGCACACAATAACATTCTCAGTTTGTCCTTACAAAACATATCTAAAATTGTAGCGAGAGGTATAGTAAATCCAATGTTTGATAAACAATGACTGTGTGAACCAGTGACACATAGCTACTACAGTCACAGCCATGTTAGATATGGGGGTTTAGAGGTCAAACGGAAAACGCCTTGGGATACAGACCTTGAGAGCTCTATTCCCACGGGTGTGTGTTGAAAACCCACTAGGATCAGCGCTTTTGGATCCAGTCTGACACGCACTCACAAACACACATAGTCACTGACGCAGTCACACACACATACACACAAAAAGCCCCACGCAGCTGTGGAAGGCCCACTACTACAGGCAGGTGGAGGAACTGGGTGAATAGATAAGCATCGGGCGGGGGCTATTCTTCACCACTGGTGTGTGCTGTCAACTGCAAGCAGAGGCCTTTGAGCGCTGTAGAGTGTGAAGTGCTTGTCACTGAGCCCTGAGAGTGCTTCCCTTGTGGGTAATAACACGTATCTCAGGTGTTACCCTCTGCAGGGGTGATCTTTACCCCTTTACCCCAAAAAACAGCCCCCCTCTCAAGTCAAAACCTTTACTTTCTTTCATCTTTTTGGGGCGTTTCAGCAGGTGAAAATGTGGTAAGTTTACACTTAAGTTCTTGTCACATATGGAGATTAAAGTGGGAGAAATATCCACCTATTCCAAACAATCTCATTGTTAATTTTTTTGTCAACCATCTTTATTTTACTTGATGTCCCTCAGACCATTACATTTGAAAGTGCCAACATTGGGAAAGTTGTTTTTTGGGGACAATTGTAAATTTTTATTATGATCCGTCCTGTTATTTGGTGGATAGAGATGGTGGATAGATTACCTGTTTTTGGGGTACTGCTAGTCAAACACTTCTTGCGGAATATGCGCTAGGCTATAGGCTGTAAAATGCAGACACCTTCTCACTGCATGGCTTTTGTTGGGGAAACAAACGTGGTCCATTTCATGCTTGAAGATGTTGACTTATTATGAACCAAACACTGTTTGCTTTGCTTAAGGTGCTGTACCTTTTGCTTGAAAGTCATCCAAGTCAGTGACCACCTTGCCCCGCTGGGTGTCAAGTGCCGTTGGAATCACTCCGTCTCCTCTCCTACGCAAGTGCAAAAATCACCTATGGCAAAACATCATTACTTTTCCTGTGACAGTAAATAAATACCCCACCAGATTTCCACTAGTCTAATTATTTATGGTAATGTGTGATGCCTTTTTAAAAATAAGAAACACAAGAGTAACCAATTAAATAAATCCAAATTAATTTAGTGTAAGTAAGTTTTATTCAGACTTTAATCAAATTAGCAATACAAACACTACTGAAAACAATTTTCACAGACTGTTCCTTTCCCTATTTGTTGTCCAATCCAGATTTTTACAAGCTACAGGGAATTTACATGTGAGTTATTCTGCTCCTTTGAGCATGGAAACAAAAAAGGGAATTGTAGGTTCCATGTAAGTCATGCTAAGGTTATGTTGTGTGTGTGGCCCTTAAAACCCCAGTGTCTCATGGAGGTGCCCAGGAAAAGTATGCCCCTATGAAACCCAATCCTCACATCTGCAGGATATCCCCCCCTTGACTGTAATGGTTAATGAATACCAATGCAAAACCAAATCATGTTGAACATTTCCCCGATTGATGGATTACTCCTGCATAGAGAAAAAGCAGATGAAAACGTGCTCATCCTTTTATTCACCCCATGCAGCTCCGGTGTTTGCCAAATTGCATGCTGGTTAATAGAGTGTTATGGAGGCACCAGGCTTATCAGAAGACAGGTTAATCAACTGTTTAAGTAATCTAATATATGTTATTAGTTAGTACATATGTAGGATCTTAATTTGAGCAAATGTGTTACAGAAAGAAAATAATCCTGCAGCAACAGGAAATGTGAATTATTACATGGATTATAAATAATGGACATTTTTGTAGGGGTTGCCACATTTTTCTTAAGGGAAAAATCAAGTGTGAAATGTCAAAGTGTAAATTACAAACTGAAGCCTTTTTAAACCTCAAATACACTACATGTTTTCAATTTCCTGCATTGCAGTAAAGTTATCCTGCAACAGGGTGATCAAATTAAGATCCTACAGCTGTAGCACTAAGTAGAATTTACAGGTGTATGCTTGCCAAGTTGTCATTTAAAAACCAAGGTAATAATATATTTGAGAGAGAATAGTTTTTGACTGCACCCCTTTAGATTTGAACAAAACTTTCTATACATATTTGCCCATTGTAGAAGTGGTCAGAAAGTTACTTTTTGGACCTGAATGCCCAAACATAATAGATAAAGGTGCTCAATGGTGACCCATTTTACATACCCCACCATACCATGAGACATCCATGTCTTCATCCCTGGAAAAGATGAACTGTTGAGTTTGATATTATTTAAAAGCTTACAAACAAGGTTGTCAAACTATTTTATAATTCCATGAAAAAAATATTTTAAAATCAAAATTGACATTTTTTTGCCTCAAACGTAAATTTTCTAAAAACAAGTAAACTAAAACACGCATATGTTGTAGCTTATGTCGTAGTTTAGACCCTATTTAATATAATCTGAGGTGTTTGCGTTGTGCCCGCCATCAGTTGAGACACAGCATACTCTTCAATATAGGGTGGGTGTCATGTTTTGGCTGATAAATGTACTAAAATGGGGATACAATTTAAATTTCAACATTCAAATGGTAGCACAAAGAGGGTTGGAGACCCACACATCAGAGAATGTTGACATGAATGAGAATATAGGAGTCGTTTTACATTTTTACTGTCAATCTTCAATAGGAATGATAGAAATATAGATCATCAATTTTTATTCAAATTGAATAATGTCCAAGTTAAATTGTAGTGGTCTGAAGGCATATATATTTATTTGATTGAGGTCCATTTATATTTATTTGATTGAAATGACACCCACCCTTTATTCAAGAGTATGCTGTGTCTCAGCTGATGGAGGGCACAACACAAACACCTCAGATTATGTAAAATAGTGCCTAAACTACAACATATACCAGGGGTGTCAAACTCATTCCATAAAGGGCCTAGTGTCTGCTGGTTTTAGTTTTTCCATTCAATGAAGAACAGCAGGTGAGGGGAGTTCCTTGCTAATTAGTGACCTTATTTCATCAATCAAGTACCAGGGAGGAGCGAAAACCCGCAGACACTCGGCCCTCTATGGAATGAGTTTTTTCACGTGACGTATGTGAACCCCAAAAAATCGGAGTTTATGCTTTTTTTTAGATAATTGACGTTTAAGGTTAAAGACAACCCTGTTTGTAAGCTTTTAAATAATATAAAACTCAACAGTTTATATTTTCCAGTGATGAAGACATTGATGTCTGATGGTAGGGTGGGGTATGCAAAATGGGTCAACTTTGAGTAGCTCTATCTCGTAAATGTTTTGGCATTCAGGTCCAAAAAGTTACTTTCTGACCACTTCTACCATGGGCAAATATGTATGGAATGTTTTGTCCACATCGAACGGGGTGCGGTCATAAAGTGATTGAAATCAAATGGAACAACCCAAATAAGTATTTAAACTTGAACTCTAAACTTGAACTCTTGAAATCCAGGATATATTTAGTTATTATAGATGTTTAAATTCGATTACATTTTTCACTTTGTTTAAAGCATATAAGACGGAAATAATATACAAGTGAATAGAAAAGCTTACATAGACGCCCTTATCAGAGGTGTTGTTTCATGTGGGTGGATGGGGAGTGAGGGAAGACTGCTCTTAGGGGAAAAAATAATATCAGGGGAGTTATACACTGCTAATAAATGTTACAAATGTATCATAATACTCAATAATAGCTCTGCGCAGGTATATTGTGCCAAAAGGAATAGATTATCAACAGTAGGAAAAAATATTTTTAGGTGAGGATGACCCATGACCATCTCTCCCAAGAAGTGTTATTACAACAACCTCATTAAATCAACAGTTTGAACAGCATTCATCAATTACAAACACTGAGACACTGAAGTGTTTCCAATACGGAGTTACGACAATTCTCCCAATGTCGCCTTGACCGGAGAACCAGTATAGAGGGGGACTATACACTGAGTGTACAAAACATTAGGAACACCTTCCTTATATTGAGTTGCAGCCTCTTCAGGCCTCAGAATAGCCTCATTTCGTCGGGGCATGGACTACAAGTTGTCAAAAGCGTTTCACAGGGATGCTGGCCCATGTTACCTCCAATGCTTCCTACAGTTGTGTCAAGTTGGCTGGATGTCCTTTGGGTGGTGGACCCTTCTTGATACACACGAGAAACTGTTGTGAATGAAAAACCCAGCAGCCTTGTAGTTCTTGACACACTCAAACCGGTGTGCCAGGCACCTTCTACCATACCCCGTTCAAAGGCACTTAAATATTTTGTCTTGTCCATTCACCCTCTGAATGGCACACACACAATCCATGTCTAAATTGTGCCAAGGCTTAAAAATCCCTCTTTAACCTGTCTCCTCCCCTTCCTCTACAGTACACTAATCAAAGTGACTTCAATAAGGGATCATAGCTTTCACCTGGATTCACCTGGTCAGTCTACGGCATGGAAAGAGCAGGTGTTCCTAATGTGTTGTACACTCAGTGTGTGTCCACTGCACCTGAGTCTTATAATAAAAAGGCAGACACTCCATCTCCAACCACTAGTCAAATAAAGGATGAAACTTCAATCAGTAGAGTGCTGCTGGTAGTCAGCTGGTGCTTCTTACTCAGAGAGCTCAGTCCATGCTAAAATCACTTAGAGGATGGGGATGTTAAAAAATCCATTTCCCTGTGCCTTTCCTCCTTGTCCCTTTTGACTGGTCTGTCTGAAGTGTTACTTTGGACACTGAGTGCCTCAGCCTGAGACAATTGGGTCTCTTGCTGCCACTGTCAGAGCCGTGTTACTCTGTTTTGCTATGATAGGTGAAATAAACAATGGAATAGTGGACAAACTGATAAATATAATGTGACTGAAAATGAATGCTTTTCTAGAGGTACGTTTTGAAAATAATTATAGGAGAGTCAATATTTTCTTTGTTAGATTAGCCATTTTAAATGATTTATATTGGGTCGGGAAACTGGCTCCTGTATTCCTTGTATTGGAAAACGTTACTGTGAATTTCAATTTGTGTATCACAAACCCTTGTGGATTGAGAAACAAACAACCGGTATACATTATCTCAGTACAGTTCCACTTCATGCCAAGGACGGTATAATTATTTGGATGACCAATGATGTGATTTTTACAAAATAGTGGTTTAAAGCTAGAGCCCTTAATTGAAACAAAAACAAAGTCGTCACCTCACCTTCGTTTCGGGTAAAAGCTGAGGAATGGGCCTGGAGAAATGTAACCACTTTCAAATTCATAGACAATCTATGATATCAAAATTAAGTGTTTGTTTACATTTGCATTGTTTAAAAACAAACGTAGGTTGGGTTTTGATGGGGTACGACATTTGAACTAAGCACATGAGGCATTTATAAGTTATATTCTTCAAGAATCCATGGGTAGGCCTACCTATCATTAATTTAGAAGCCAAAAAATTATGTAGCAACTAAAGATTCTAAGGACTCAGCTATTGCGATGAGCGAGGTGCAATACCTCGCTTTCACATAGTATCTGCGCATGTGCATGGATTCGCTTTAAGCTGTAGGGCGTGGTGGGTACTGCACCAAAACAGCTGAGAAGTTTTGCCTTGCGCGTCAACGTTCTTTAGTTGTTGGTGCATTGCCGCGTTGAAAACAACTGGGAACTCGGAAATCTCTGACTTCCGACTTCAGTGTGTTCAAGACACATGGAACTCAGAAAAAAACGAGCACCAACTGGGAAACATCGTTTTCAGCGTTTACTACAATTAGGAAGCTGTGTTTTAAAATTTAGAAAAGTAAATCATCATTGCTTTCAAAACGGTTTTCGAAAAACATATGAAAAATAAGGTGCATGTCTGCATATCAGAGAAATAATATTTCAAATAAAAAATATACACTTACTGTAGCAGTTTTGCACAGATCCACAAGCGGCATGCCTTCAGTTGATGCACTACACTTCCTCCCCAGTTACACTTACACACAGGTGTTCGGAGAATGTTAGATCGCTAATTAACACAGGTGGCCGCCACTGAGGAGGTCTACATGCCCACTAATAATTAGATATCGAACTGACTATGGCAGTAGACAGATGATGCAATAGTCATGTAAATGCCTTTCTCTTTCTGAGCAATCTTTAGAATCATTAAAACAGTAAACACCTTAATCGGTGTTCCAGAAGTGTATTTGATCTGCGCATGTGCTAGCTAGCACCAGCCGAGCTAGCCTCCCTCTTTAGCTGTGTTCGGAACAGCTGAATGTATGCGTTTTATAAGTCATTTTCACACACAAACTTTATATGTCCGAACTCCGAAACAAATATACTTCAAAAAAATAAAATTTTCGCTGTGGTAGAATGTTTATTTTGATTGGTGATTTTCTGCATTTATCAGGTTGCCTGATTTCAGAGGTGTCCGTGTAAACAGGATTATTGGGGAAATTGTTATTCTTGCAAAGCATTTAAACGTTTTAAATGGAACTATTATATTAATCTGACAATCATCACATTATTGTGTGGAGGAAACCGCACTCTGTCTTCCATCTGTATTCAGTAAACAAGCCATGTAACATGGAGATATGACCCTGTGGGAAGACTAACATTATAAAAGGTGTGTAGTAGTTTAACCTTTTGTTGAAAAAAAATATTTATTGCTGATCTGAAATATGTTCCTTATGTTTCCAAAAACGTACAGAAAATGATGTTAATGTTTAGAGCCAGTGTTAGGGCTTTTAACAAAACTCCCCAGGTCAGGAGATAATTTCATCAATATGCACTAAAGAAGTTAGCCTCTAATGCAGTAGCATCTTTCTAAAGCTCCAAAGATCACTGACGTCATGATTTGACCTCGTTTTTCCCTCGTTCCCAGTTGTCTTGAAAGCACCAATTGACCCTCCGGAAACTCGGAAGAAAAGGAGCTCCGAAGGGGAAAAAATAGTTTTGAGCTGTCATCCAACTCGGAATTCCAATTCGGATATTCGGGCATCTTTCTAAAGGTCTGACCTGAAGATCACTGGCGCCATGATTTTACCCCGTTTTTTTCTCCATAGTTCCAAGTTGTCTTGAAAATGCCAATATAAATTTTAAAATTATTATTAAAAATCATTCAAACGTCGGGAACGAACTACACTTTTGTGCGAAATGGCTGGCAAACACTTACCTGAGGGAACCGAAGGCGCAGAGATAAGCCTGAAAGGTTGCCTAGGTATGCTGCTCTGTGGGTGACAAAATATGTAAAGAATAATAGCGCCATCTGGTGGCAGCGGGGCTATGATGAGGACTATTTTACTGGTATTTGGTTGACTACTTGTGTACTGTGTGCCATGCTAACGCAAATATAGAAGCCTGTGGTTTCGTCGGCCCCTGGTTAGCCTTGGTGGTAGGCCTCGACTCTGAAGACACACTCAGGCACGCGACAATAAGTCCCACAAACCATTGCGTTTCCACCCGACATCGTTGGTCTGTGTACGTTGCCAAGGAGAAGCGCCACACACCTTATCGGAACACTAAGGACGCCACTTGCATTTTATCTCAAGAAACTTCAGCGCTATCTACAAGCTCAGAAAACAGTGGGAGGAACAACACCCTAAAATGGTGAGTTCCGATAAAATATTTTTTAAAGACAGGCAGCCAAGAAGAAACGTTTTGGCCAAGAAAGAGGGACAGTTGAGAGGACTGTTATTATGGGCATATGTCAACACATGTCCACACATGACAGAACATATAACGTAACTGTTGTGTAGGTTAATTCTAAGCCAAAAATAGGCCTGTATAATAGGCTATAATAATTAAGAGACAGAAGTTTGTCAAATATAATATTATTCAAGGCATGAATATTCTTTATTTTTTAGAAATGTGAAACACTTGGTATCAGCATAGCTTCAATTTAAGGTTAGGTTCTAATATAATTTGAGTTTTATTCATTTGAAATGCAAGGCATCTTGACATATTGTGCCTGTGTCCAATTTTATCATGTCAGTGACAGTAGTTTTTTACCCAGAAAATACTGTCTCTCAATTCAAATCTCTAATTCCCTTGTGGTTGTTAGGTTATCCTAGCACTTTTGGTATCATAAAACGTGTGCATATTTCAGCTTCATCATCGACCTTCAGGAGCTTCTTAATGTCATGTGCCTTTAATACATCTTTGTAATTCCTCCTAAACCCCTCTCTAACAGATTACAATACTGCGAAAGCTTAGTGGACTCCAGCAATCTGTTACAGAGGCCCTTCCTTGCTCACCATTCCCTGCCTATTTTAGAGGCATATGGAAAGGGAGTTTTGCTATAGACTGGAGCAAGCAATTAAAATCATAGAGAAGATAGAACATAATACTTTTATGCAGTTTTCTCTGTTTTCAGTTATTTTATAAAGTGATTTAGGGCAGACTTTTGTCTACTACAAGAAGAGTGCAAAGTATTTTCAAAATATTATTTTCATATTTGATGGAGAGCAGTCTCTTTCCTGTCTTGAAATTCAATTGAGTAGACCAGTCTTATTTAATCCTAGAGAATAATCTAATTCCGTGGCTTTGAATCGACTAGCCTAAATACAGACAGTATACACATATAGTGGTATTATTATTTACCCTAGATGTGCCCATTTTTTTGTTCAAATATGGCTGTTTAGAAAGCTGTTGGCGATATGACTATTCAAATTTCCACTCAACAATGATCACCTATAACTGCATCTGAAATCAGAATTAGCCAAAGAGACCAAATGGCTTTGTCAATCCTACAGTGTCTAATTCAGATAAGAAATCTGGTTTGAGATGTCCATTTTAGTCTCCTTTATTGAACAAACTCTAGATTGAGGTAGACTTATATAGCCTCTCTGTCATTTTAGTCTTTTGATAATGGTTTGCTATATTTAGACTATATTGTATCGTCCCCTCAGAATATAACACAAAGCAACTGGGGTCATAGCCTACATGGGCAATGCTGTGTCTCTGTCGTAAGCATGACATGACATGTTTACCTTAAACAAACCTCTGTACTATAGCAGCCAACACTCTGATTACTGTTGCTGTGCCCCTTGAAATCCAATTGCCAGTCATGCAGGGTTGGGAGTTGGGAGCTTGGGATAGAGTGAGTGCTGGTAAGTGAGCATGGTGGTGATGTAATGCCCTATTTATATCCCAGTGGACCTAATCACCGGCAGGCCACGCCTGGCCACGGATGTGTCATGTCCCTGGGTAGTGTGACGACGGCGTCAGCTCAGGCTCAAGCCCTGCTGTCACACACTTAATCCACCTCCTCAACCTCTTTCTCAATGAGGAGGAAGAGAGGACGTTCTCTACTTCTTTACTTTCATTTAACAGCCCTTTCATTGAGATATTTAGGACTATAATTTGGGAGCTTCCACTACTGAAAGTCCTGTTTTGTTGTTGTCTTATGATTTCCTGTAGGCGACTGGTTACCTTAAAGTTGACAGTATTGTATTTTTTCCTGTGTTGTTGAAGATATGCCAGCATCAGGAAGGAGTGTAACATTTGGCTGACCTCCAGTGTGGCGATCAGGAGAGAGCAATGGCACCGTTCCTGTGTGACCTGTTGTGAATCCCACCAATGAAGAACATCACATATTGACATAGTGAGCGAGAAAGAGAGGACTGGTAGAACTATCATTTAGGAGAGAGAAGCACCCTGCAACTCCCCCAAGCCGATGATTCTGAGACAATGAATCGCTACACGCAGCTGAAGCAGTTGGGAGATGGCACCTATGGCAGCGTGCTGATGGGGAAAAGCAACGAGTCGGGAGAACTGGTGGCCATCAAGAGGTACGTATAGTCCTACACTGGTGGCCATCAACAGGTACGTATAGTCCTACACTGGTGGCCATCAACAGGTACGTGCGTATAGTACTAATAAACTAGTCAAGGGTCTGGGTGGTTTGTTTACTCACATGGCTTTGTTCTGAGAGGCTAAAGGTGTCAGTATGCTTCAGTTTGGCTTCAGCTAGGCGAAACCGAACGAGTGTGCTCACATACTCCCTTAAAAGACTTTTGCTTGAAAAACAAGAAAAAAGCAGCAATAGTACTGTTTGTCAATTTTGAAACGCCATAGCCAGTATACACTTCCTCAAAATAGTCAGAATTCATCTAATATAACTCAAGAAATCTGTCATTAATTTTGACGTTTTTGCAGAGGAGATCTTAGTCATGTAATTTTACATTAAATGTATGGTGCAGTATTTCTCAATTAAAAAATGTGCATGAAAACGAGTTGTCTCTTGTTGAAAGACTTAATTGAAGAATCCTTACTGTTGACCTATCATTGACGAAGGGGTGTCGACTTTGGCTACCGACTTCGGCTTGCCTCGAGAAAAAATGTTGTGTGCCCAAACAGCTGAAAAAACCCTTACCGAAGTCTAAAACTAACAAAAACATCACAAAATGTCACAAACTCTTCCGTACTGTTTCGGGAGGGAGGCATGCAGACTCCTTAAGTGTTCTCACAAGCGGCCATTTTGAAGCACATAAGTGCACTACCATCCTAAAATACACCTTCATGAGTCATGATGACTTAAACACCATGCCTGGCACAACGTAGTAACAAGGAAGTATATATTCAGCTGACAGAAAGGGAAGGGTTAAGCATAGGGATCAATATTGGTTAAGTTCAGGATTAATGTTAGGCTTAAGGTTAGGTTTAAGGTAACCACACTCCGGAACCATACACATTCTCTGGTTGTATAATGCCTAACTACAAACAAATCCGGCTGAAGTCTCACTTTAGGTTTCCCCATGACTAAGGCAAGCCAGCTTACAACTCTGCCTTTCATCATGGAGGGTAGGTTGAATAATGGATACGGGGAGGGGGGGGGGGGTTGAACGCTTCGTTACCATGCAAAGTGATAGCCATGGTGACGGTGAAAGGAGTGAAAGTAGTCTGCAGTGTTGTGTTGCTGCGGAGAGAGGCATTGACGGATGCACGGGAGGAGGAGGAGTGTGATATCTGCAGGTCCCAGTGTCCAGTTACATAATATCAGGTGGGAGTGTCAGAATAAAGGTCCTCGACGGATTAGGTTGTACTAGAGTGTCAGTTATACCAGGTGGTGGACCTACTATCTACCAAGCATAGCAACATGTATTAGCTGACACGTAATGGACACCTCCAATGTTAATTGGGAATAAGGTTTAATTTCATGTACAGTACATCTGTAAATGACGCCCCGACGATGCACTAACGCCTTGTTTTACAGTCCTTTTTCAGTTAGTGTTTACCTAGCATTTATTGAAAAGATGTGGTCACTATATAGATAGATACATTTTTGGCACTTTAACTGAAATAATTAGGCCTAATAATAATTAATATCTTAGCATTACAAATTTAGTAGGTGTGCTTGTATAGATTACAGAGAAACTGAAATGTAACGATTAGGATATTCTTATGCTATATATTAGTGTGGGATTTCTATGTAAATACTGGGCTGCAGAGTAAATAATAAATATAGTATGTTCCTGTAGAGTGAGAAAATGGTATTGAAACTGTAAACACCATGTTGTTTGTCTCGTTTTACAGAATGAAGAGGAAGTTTTATTCGTGGGAAGAGTGCATGAATCTGAGAGAAGTAAAGGTAAAGATTGGTACACAACACATGATTAACAGAATGTTTTAGGTACATTTCATGTTTCATACAGGATGGTATCAGCACCAACTGGAAGTGCTTACAATTATCACTAACAACAATGACATCCGTGTCTTGCTTATGGAATTTAATGATTCAATTTCAGTTGATATTTTATGATGATTATATTCTAGAGAATGTTTGTCACTATATTTCATTTAAAGACATAATCATACTTCATCATCTTGGTCCATCCCATGATGTATTTCCACAGTCCCTGAAGAAGCTGAATCATGCCAACGTGGTGAAGTTAAAGGAAGTCATCAGAGAAAACGACCACCTGTACTTTGTCTTTGAATACATGAAAGAAAATCTCTATCAGCTCATGAAGGACAGGTAAGGGCGTTTCATTTCAAACGACGAAACCCTGAAAATGGTTTAATAGATAATGCTTGTTGGGGAAGTAATTTATTTAAGAGTGGGAATCAACAGGATTGTGTTCATTTGGCACCAAACTGAAGAAATGTGAAAAAAGCTGTATTTTCGTTTTCCGTTACAAAACGTTTAAAAATGTTTTTCGTTCTGTGCCCTTATGAACACAACCCAACATTTACTTGAAGTTTCATATAGAGTCTTATCAGTTGACAATTCTATCAATTCTTCATTTGCAGAAATAAATTGTTCCCTGAATCAGCGATCAGAAACATAAGCTTTCAGATATTACAAGGCCTATCATTTATCCATAAACATGGTAGGTCTCCCGCATAAGAACCACTTGACTCTGTCCTCTGACACACCAAGGACAACTGGGGCTACAGAGGTCTCTGCTGTCACGGGCACTCCCATCATTCATAGAGTTGGCTATTGTCTGTAAACACTGACAAATATTTAGCCTTTCACACGCTAGCTAGCTAGCACCTGGCTGGCTGTCACCCTTGGTTAGACCTCCGTTGTCTTGCTGTTTCGGTGAACGGACATGTGGATACCTCACTTGTGCAACCCAGCGTTGAAAAGCACTTTAAACTTTGAGGTAAACAGGTTTCTAGTCCATCTGGCCTGTTAGAGCGTGAGTGACTTAGCAAGAGTTGTTCTTTTCTCACACCACGCTAACTCAGTCTGTGTTTGTCCAACACGGCCACGGTTTCCACTAGTCCTATGGGCTGCATGCATCCTGGGGGCTGTTTCCCTATCTCATCTCTCTCTCTTCTTATTTTGTCTCTTTTCTCCTCCCTCCTTTCTTTTTTTCCTCTTGTGTGCCTTTCCTTTGCGCTGCCAGGGAAAATAAGATGTTCACTGAGAATGAAATTAGGAACATCATGTTCCAAGTGCTGTCTGGTATGGCATTTGTGCACAAGCATGGTAAGATGCTTTGTCCTCCTGCTGCTCTTTTGTCTATTGTTTGCGTGACATTGCTTTTTGTAAATTAGCATACTACTCCATGTCGCAAAACCCCATATGATGCATATTAAAGGGATGGTTCACTCCATTGTCTTGGGATTAAAGGGATGGTTGGTTCAAAGTTAGTCTGATATTTTCCTCAAAAGTGGTCTCAAGTCAAGCAAAATCCTTATTGTATGCTTGTTGTGTGTAGATCCCAGTATATTAGAATCCATCTATAGATGTCAATCCCAAATAAATGTACTGAACTATCAATTTAAAGCCATTTGAATCTATTTTGACTGAATGATTCATGTACAACTAAAATCCATTACAGTAATCAAGTATGAAATGTGGTCTTCACCTAAACACTCCATGGTCAATATAAATATTTAAAACGTCCTTCTGGATGACCTGTGAAGAGGTTGAGCTGAGTGTTCTCCATGACCCCTTGTGTAGGATTCTTCCACCGGGATATGAAACCTGAAAACCTGCTCTGCATGGGCCCAGAGCTAGTCAAGATAGCCGACTTTGGATTGGCCAGAGAGATCCGCTCCCGCCCCCCATACACGGACTACGTGTCCACAAGATGGTGAGGTACCCTCCATAGTCTAGTGGGGACTTTTGGTCCCCTCTTATTTTAACAATGCATAACGAAGTTGAAAAAAACGCTGCGCTGTCGTCGTGTCCAGGTATCGCGCCCCAGAGGTGCTGCTCAGGTCGTCCATCTACAGCTCTCCCATAGACATGTGGGCAGTGGGCTGCATCATGGCTGAGCTCTACACACTTAGGCCTCTATTCCCCGGGAACAGCGAGGTGGACGAGATCTTCAAGATCTGCCAGGTTCTGGGGACAGTCAAGAAGGTAAGAGAGGGAAGAGCAACCAATCCTCTGTCTACAGAGAGATATAGTACTAGTGTGTTATAGTTTAAATGATGGCCTGGTGAAAATGTGTGTGTTGGAAGTAATCCAGTAAACCAGCTATTCATGCTCATTTAAACTGATTAGAATAATACTGTTTTCTATTGACATTTGTGTAATGGGATCTGTTTATATTCCAAATCTATTACAATTAGCTCTAATGGGTTTGAATAGTTGACATACTGTATTGCTTCCAATATACACAGATATTGTGAAGCATTGAGAGAGTTAATGAAACGTCATGCAGTATTATTTCTCTAAAATAACTTTCCTCTCCTGTTCTACCAGTCTGACTGGCCGGAGGGATACCAGCTGGCCTCGGCCATGAACTTCCGCTTCCCTCAGTGTGTGCCCACCCACCTGAAGACCCTCATCCCCAACGCCAGCACAGAGGCCATCACCCTGATGAAGGACCTGCTCATGTGGGACCCTAAGAAAAGACCCACGGCCGTGCAGGTATTCAGTCATCACAGTGCTGTAGCCTGCTCCCAGATCTGTTTCAACTCCTATATGTAACTGATGGGGTATGATAAAAACTCATTCCTCAGCTTGAAATGTCTCTCCACGCCACCAAATTTCTAGCTATTTGGTGGCATAGCTGGCTAAGATGTTGTCAAAAGACTGAGGTTCTGAGTTCCAGTGTCTGTGTTAGCTGGTGAGGGAGGAAGAGGTACGGTTAAGCAGCACTGTAATGCCTGTTACATAGTCGTTGGCTAGGTGTGCAGTGAGTCATGCCCACTAAGACTGATTACCCCAAGAGCCTCATGGGGCTCTTCTGTGTGCTGCTTACGCAATGCCTGTTTATGGCTGGTCAACATATGTCCTTTATGTTCTGGAGTCATTAATGATAAGTAATTCATCCTATTCATATCCCCATTCTGTGTTCTAGGCTCTGCGGTACCCTTACTTCCAGGTGGGTCAGGTGTTGGGGCCTCGGCCCGGGAGTGAGATACGCAAGGCCACGGTGAGGACTCAATCCCGAGGCTCATCAGAGCCCAAAGGTGAGCTGCAGTCCTCTTCAGGAGACTCCTCTGCCCGGACGTCTCAGGGCAACCACCCCAAAGCTTCAAGCAGACACCACCAGGCCCCCCAACAGCCCCTCCAGCAGACAGACCATCAGATTGACCAGACATCTCCACATGGCCAAGTCATTAACTCCAATACGGTGGGTGGCAGGACTGTGTCCATGCAAAGAGATGTGAGGAAACATGGAATAGCTGCTAAACATGTTAAAAACAGTAGCAGTTATATAACAATTGTAACATTATTACACAGTCCCCCCTTGAAATCAAACTCAGAGACATCTGGGTATCTATTTGGACTTGGACATGTACAGTTGAAGTCGGAAGTTTGCATACACTTAGGTTGGAGTCATTAAAACTCGTTTTTCAACCACTCCACAAATGTATTGTTAACAAACTATAGTTTTGGCAAGTCGGTTAGGACATCTACTTTGTGCATGACACAAGTCATTTTTCCAACAATTGTTTACAGACAGATTATTTAATTTACAATTCACTGTATCACAATTCCAGTTTAAATACACTAAATTGACTGTGCCTTTAAACAGCTTGGAAAATTCCCGAAATGATGTCATGGCTTTAGAAGCTTCTGATAGGCTAATTGACATAATTTGAGTCAATTGGAGGTGTACCTGTGGATATATTTCATGGTCTACCTTCAAACTCAGTGCCTTTTTGCTTGACATCATAGGAAAATCGAAAGAAATCAGCCAAGACCTCAGAAAAACAAATGTAGACCTCCACAAGTCTGGTTCATCCTTGGGAGCAATTTCCAAATGCTGGAGGAAACAGGTACAAAAGTATCACTTCACAAAATAGATGGCTTCATGGGGGAGGAAAATTATGTGGATATATTGAAGCAACATCTCAAGACATCAGTCAGGATGTTAAAGCTTGATTGCAAATGAGTCTTCCAAATGGACAATGACCCCAAGCATACTTCCAAAGTTGTGGCAAAATGGCTGAAGGACAACAAAGTCAAGGTATTGGAGTGGCCATCACAAAGCCCTGACCTCAATCCCATAGAAAATGTGTGGGCAGAACTGAAAAAGCAGGTGCGAGCAAGGAGGCCTAGAAACCTGACTCAGTTACACCAGCTCTGTCAGGAGGAATGGGCCAAAATTCACCCAACTTATCATGGGAGGCTTGTGGAAGGCTTCCCAAAATGTTTGACCCAAGTTAAACAATTTAAAGGCAATGCTATCAAATACTAATTGAGTGCATGTAAACTTCTGACCCACTGGGAATGTGATGAAAGAAATAAAAGCTGAAATAAATCATTCTCTCTACTCTTATTCTGACATTTCACATTCTTAAAATAAAGTGGTGTTTCTAACTGACCTAAGACAGGGAATTTTTACTATGATTAAATGTCAGTAATTGTGAAAAACTGAGTTTAAATATATTTGGCTAAGGTGTATGTAAACTTCTGACTTCAACTGTAACTGAATTACTTATGTCCTATGAAATGTATTGCGTTTGGCAGAAGCCATCTGTCGTGGTGGGGACTGGGAGTGAGAACAGTGCAGCGGTGGGTGTGAAGAGCGGGCGGAGGCGCTGGGGCCAGACAGTGGTAAAGACAACAGAGAGCTGGGATGAGTCAGAACCTTCTGAGACCTCTGTGTCCCACTCCAAGAAACCCAGCCTTGGATCAGAGGAGGAGAAGGGCCCTAAGGACCATAGTAATGCGCAGTAAGATCAATGATTATATTACAGCAGGGGACCATTCTCCCCTTCCTCCCTGCATAGATGTCTCCTTGTATTGATTTACCTGTAACCTTATGTTTACATTTCATGTATTATGGCACAAACCAATTCCATTTCTGTGACAACCGTTATACTATTTGTGCAAACGATGAGAAAGAAAAGTGGCCTTTACAGTTAGCTACCCTGTTATAGGTTGATTTACCTGTAGGAGGTTCATATTCAATCTAACTGAAATATTTCATTGGCTGAGATTAATCGTCTTGAGTTGTTCCTACTGTTTGATTTTCTGCCTTTCTTATCTATCAGATCCAAAGAGCAAAAACCGATATACTCCTTCAGCACTGTTACTAAGTTACCAAGCAATATTAAGAAGGGCCAAATGGACTCCAGTCTCCCGGGCTCCTCAGCAAGACAACATTACCTTAGTCAATCAAGATATCTGCCTGGTAAGACCAATTGAAAATTAGCTTATTTGTTTGTTTGTTTTAAACAAGAAGAATGTGAGATAAGCAAGTCATTTGTAGGAAGTATATTTTCTCATGTATCAACTGGTCCTCTTATGTCCGTTTCAGCCATCCACATTTTCAGACCCAGATCTTCTTTCCTTTCAGGGTTGATCGGCAAGAACTCTGTAGACAAGGAGCCCAGTGGGCCGACACTCCGAGATCTGTGGGACAACTCCACCAATGTCAACAGTAAACCCCTCGGCCCCATTGGAGCTGGTTTGTCCGTCACCAGAGTCAACGCAGGTAACCCTTTGTCGCTTTATATTACACGCTTGCCCTCCTACTCTTATGCCCCGATATCACAAAGGGCCTACACGTCATATGCTTTAGTTCTACAATGCTCATTTTCTGATTCGCCCTGATCTTTTAGTGTTGGCTCGGCACAAAAAAGGCAACTGTTTGGAGTATGCTACTGTGCTTAAGCGTCTGGGCCACTTTGGAGACGGGAGCCTCCATTATTCATTTGTCATGTAGACAGACACACAATATGTGCCTCTGTGCTCTCTCTCTGCCCCCCACTTTCCTTATTCATGAGATTAGAGGACTATTAAGACAGTTGCTTAGGATCAAGTGTCTCCAAGCCCACCCTCCCACCCTGCATCTTGAGTTTATGGACTAGATGGCCCAATTTCTCGCAGAAATCTACAGTAGCCTTCCTCATCTTCATCTCTATTTCTGACTTATATTTCACTGTGCTTCTCTAATGGCTCGATAAATTGTTGCATCATTTCACCAATTTCTCTCCTTTCCGCTCTCTCTTTTCCCTCTGCTTTCATGTGTGTATTGTCTTATCCCCCTGTCATTAACTGTGGGAGCAGAAGACACTGATAACCCTTCTGATAAATCTACAGATAAATCTGTTCTAAAAGAAAGAATACCTGATTCAGCTAAAGGTACTTTAATTGTAAAGGCTTTTAGAATTGAATGTTCATGTCTTTGTATGTTCATGGATTCCTGCTGTTGACCTCTAAGATCTATAGTAAAAATGAATTGAAGTGGTTTATTATTAAGTATAATCATTAGCAATAATGCCCAATTTTCATAAACATTTAGTAACATGTTATTATGTATTTGTTTTATGCTGGATATACTAAAGTGAAATAAGTGTTTCTGCTTATGCAACCATTTTCCTAATACTGTGGGTGTGGGTTAACATGTTGATGAGCCCAGCCAATTATGACACAGCAGGAGAGGGAGCCCAAACACACAGTGCTACACGAGAACCACGCTCCAGATTACTAAATAGATTAAGGTTGCTGGAACCATGGTCATTTTTATGACCAAACTCTAAATAACAAATGAACTGCTGCTAAAGATGTACAAGTGAAGCGTTATTTGTTATGAATAAAGTTTGTCTGTATTAAATCATTCTTATGAATAACATTTGTCAACATTTAAATCAATTCGTTTTTTTGTCTTTCAGGAAACTTTGTCAGTACAAAGTACAATCTGTCTGGAGGTTATGTTCCCTCCTTTCAGAAGAAAGAGGTTGGCTCTGTGGGTCAAAGGATCCAGCTTGCTCCTCTTGCCGGCCAGCACACAAGTAAGATCCTATAGTTACCATTTTAATTGGCATAAAAATGCTCTGGTCTTTGGACTAGATGGCACAGCAGACACAGATAAGGCCACTTGGAAGGGATTTATACCATTACATGCTCTCTTTTTCTGACATTTCGTCATTTTTTACTCATTTTCTATTATTTATTTTTTTGCATTAAACTCATCTCTTGCTGTCCCTCTCAGTTGATCTTGCTACTCCTGATAACAAAAATGTCAAACCAAAACCTTCAAAGACAAAGTCCACTTCCACCACGCCCATGAGTGAAAACACTGAAGGTAATGCAGATGGTCTCCCAGGGATATCTGTCTCAAGCAGACAAGGGAGACAGTTACATTGAGGCTGGGCTAGACACGCTATATCCCTGTCCAGAAACAACCCCGTCATACCAGTAGACACTATATCCCTGTCCAGAAACAACCCCTTCATACCAGTAGACACACTATATCCCTGTCCAGAAACAACTCCCTCATACCAGTAGACACTATATCCCTGTCCAGAAACAACTCCCTCATACCAGTAGACACTATATCTCTGTTCAGAAACAACCTCCTCATGCCAGGGCACTTGCCTAGATCTGAAAGGATTGGACAGGTATAAAAATATCTGTTGCTCCACCCTGCCAACTGATAAATTGCGTAGAATATTGCATATACCTGCACAACACTCTGATCTACACACGTGCCTATATGGGTGGTAGGGGTGTTGTTTCAGGATTGTACCTGGGTGTCTGTTAATAGAGGGAGTCCTGTAAATATGGAATAGTAAATTCAGCACATGGAGGTGTCACTCACATAGATCTTTTTTCTTTTCAGATTACGACGGCTGGAAAAGGAGGGCGGACAAGCCTCAAATGAAAGGCCAGGACTATTCTGCCCTGGGGAAAACCTCTGGCAACCTTCTGACTAGAGGTCCACCTGTACAGCCAGTCCATGGGAGGGTAGACTGGGCATCCAAGTATGGAGGCAATCGGTAGTGCATCAAGAGATGCTATTAAACCAACTCACAGGTTTAGCCAGTCTTTGCGCTAAGGAAAACCTTTTGTTGCTCTGCTCTGAATTTAACTACCCTCAGTGTATGTACTTCTGAAAGACCTCCAATACATTATTACAACTAAGTAGCACATGTACTGGGATGTTCAAGGAGATATATACATGTTTGTTTTATACTGGCATCATTGGGTGATGTATGAAGGAAAGACATACGCCAGGAGGCCTGATCCCTGTAACTTCAACAGAAGACCCGGAGTCATCTATCGCAGTGTTTTCCAACTCCAGTCCTTCAGTAACCTCAACAGTACATACTGTTGTTGTAGCCCCGGACAAAAATACCTGATTCAACTTGAATCAGGTGTGCTAGTCTTGGGCCACAACAAATATGTACTTGAGGACCAGAGTTGGGAAACACTGATCTACTGTATGGTAATTGATGATAGACTGGCTGATAGGGCTGCTCTAAAGTATCCCTCAAAGATAACCATGTCCTGAAGCCCATTGGGTGTTGTCTGGATTGAGTCTGATGCCGAAAAATGACATTAGTCTTACAATCGGTTTTATGATACGATTAGAACCAATAATGGTGGATTTTGTATTTTAGATTTTTATAATGTTATATTCTGTTTCTATTTTTTAACTTTTGTTTACATTACTCAACTCCAATGAAATTATAAGGAAATGTTTCCTATCACTCATTGTAATCTCTTGAATAGGCACTTACTGTATCAGTGGCTAAAGAAGTGTTGACTTCAGTTATGTATTATGACAATCCACGCTTAAGATGCAGCTATTAAACACTGGCCATTTTTTTAAACCTTTTACACAACTTAACGGTTCATTCATGTAATGACAATCTGTGTAACAATATGAACAAAAACACATGCCATCCTTGTCATTTTATAAAGAAGATAAAATCCGTGTTCAATTATACATTTTTACAAAATAACATCCACATATGACTGATGACCGGTTGTGCCTGAATAATATAAGACAATGGAAAAGAAAGAGGATAATGATTTTTACATCAGTGTATTATGACTCCTGGGGCTTCTGCAGCAGCATTCCAACACTGAGCTTTCCCACCATAAGGATACTACAGAAAGTAGAGAAAATAAACACGTTAAGTACTGTAAGATCATGTACTGTATCATCTACATGCATACCTATGACCTATTCCTGAAATGCAGGAGTTGGTCATCTCAGCTACCTTGCTGCTGCCATCATTCCAGCAGGCATAATCTTCCTGGAGCCGTAGAATCTCTTTCCCATCACACCTGCCAGGGCTCCTGATGTGACTGATACAGGGGGAAATGACTCTCAGTACAGTATAGTAGGCCTATTGTAGACCTAATCAATAGGGGACCATCATGCTTGGCTGGTGCGTAAAACCCACAAATTCTGACAAACCTAATGGGTCCACACTCAAAGATGTTGCACGTCTGTGTATGCTATCCCCGACGCAGTGAAAATTACAATTGAAAAGGGAAGTAAGCTTTATGTAACATCTTTGAGTGCGGACCCATTACATCTTTTGTCTATTGTAAACCTAATCATCATGAGTATCTAGTTAGCGGTGATCAAAAGAGGTCTGGGCGATGGGAGGCCTGTTGCAAGTGTAACCGATGTGAAATGGCTAGCTAGTTAGCGGTGGTGCGCGCTAATAGTGTTTCAGTCGGTGACGTCACTCGCTCTGAGACCTGAAGTAGTTGTTCCTTGCTCTGCAAGGGCCGCAGCTTTTGTGGCGCGATGGGTAACGATGCTTCATGGGTGTCAGTTGTCGATGTGTGCAGAGGGTCCCTGGTTCGAACCCAGGTAGGGGAGAGGGAAGGAAGCTCAAAATACTGTTACATTGGTGCCGTGACTCTGATCACTGGTTGCTGCGGAAAAGGAGGTCAAAGGGTGGTGAGCGCTAATAGCATTTCAATTGGGTGACATCACTCGTTCTGGGACCTGAAGTAGTGTTCCCTTTGCTCTGCAAGGGTCGTGGCTTTTGTGGCGCGATGGGTAACGATGCTTCGTGAGTGACTGTTGTCGGTGTGTGCAGAGGGTCCCTGGTTCGGGGCGAGGAGAGGGAAGGAAGCTATACTATTACACAAGCATGCTTTCACATTCATAAAACAGTAAGGGCCAACACCTAAGTTCACCAACCTAGTGACACCCAAATATTTTTGGGATCTTGTGATATCTGGTAGGCACCAACCCCAGCTAGGCCTCCAAATAGAAGACCTGCTGCCAAAGAGGGGACACTGCCTGGGGACATAAAAATAAGTACAGGGTGAGTGGTAACTTGGTTACCAGTTCATTATCAAGTATGGGCAAGCACAAGAGTAGAAATATGATAGAATAAATTAAACTCACCTGTAAATGGCTGCATAACTATATAATTGAGTAAACCTGGATGGCACAATAATAAACTTACCTGCTTTGACATAGCCCATCGCTCCCCCGGATGCAATTAGGGCTGCATACCCATATCCAGCCCAATCAGTCATCTAGATTAGAACACATAACGAAGTAAATTAGGGAGAACGTTACTATCGCCATTCCCCACACACCCACTGCAGAACAATTGGCAGTGGGCACGTGCAGACGATACAAATGTAGCAAATTAGTAATAGAAGATTAAACGATCATTTTGTTGCGCTGTGCCTGTCATTTTTTTACATAGTTGCAAAACACATAAATGACTGTACATACAGTATGAATGTGGTAAAAAACAAAACGTGGGCAAATAAATGGTATCTGCAGCTAAACTGTTCTTCCATACAATAGCCTATCCTAGTTCAGCTGAATTCCTCAGGGGAACACGGTGGTTCATTTCCCCAACGTTGATCACATATTTGACTTTCTTCGGTACATTTTGTGTGTCGGTTGGGTAACTAGTAGGCTAAGCCAGTCCCACAAGAGTAAGTCAGAGCAACATAGCCTAGCATCAATGTTACGAGAGCAGTACACCACAGTAGCCTACATGCATACTAGAATCTCGACTAGCATGTATGTTTGCTACCGATATTAATTTATATGCAGATACGTTATCAAACTCTGAAAACATTTGGATACTAAAACACTCGTTTGTGTACAACCTTGCTGCTTTCGATACGTCCTTTACCGCTGCTTCGTAGTGACAACCGAGCCACCAATGATGGCGCACACAACGTAAATCGTAGCAATGACTCATTGCCAAATAACTGATGGGAAGTGGAGTTTTTCTCAACATGGCAGCCAGTATACCATCAGCTGTCTGGCACACAACTAGAACTCGTATCCCATTTAACCAAACCCAAAACGTTTTAAAAGTGACAACATAGAGAATTATAGAGGCCTCTGGTTGCCAAAAGGCCGATTTAGCATGGGCAGCGCCATTGAGGGCATCCACCATGCTTCCGCCATTTTAAAGTAGTCAAAGTAGTCAACTGGGTGAAGATTCTTGTGGGTTGTAGCCTCAATGGAGCTGCCCATGCTGTCACAGCCGCTATAATGGCACAGATATAAAGATGATGCTGCGTTCACGTGCTAGTCTGAACTAGGAAACTCTGAAAATTCACTGAAAATAAGGTTCCACATATATCTTCACTATCAGTTGTTTTTCAGCAATTAATTACAGTCCTTTCATTGTAGGGTTTCACAATTCATTGTAGACTTTTAACAGTCTCGTGTGACTTTAATGCTATTGGGCGCATTCCGGCAGATCACTTTTGTCAAGTCGGTGACATGGTCGGACTACTGCATTTGCGCCCACCCATAGTGAAGAGAGAGAAATGTGCAGTTTTATGATGCTATTCTACACATTTTGTCATAAGGCTAAGAGAAAATGTTGCAGTTTAAAATAAAATTTCCGCAATTCTACACTTTTTGCCATGGGGCAGGTATTTTTTGTTGTTGTGGTTTTATAGTTCATCTCTTGCTTTTGTTCATATTTTGCCATTAGGCTGATAAAACATTTTGCAGTTTCAAAGCAAATTTCCTGCTATTCTAAATATTTGCCCATGAGGTTGAGAGACAATTTTGCAGTTTTAAAGCAAATTTCCTGCAATTCCACACATTTTGCTGTCATGTGCTATCTGGGAACACTGCGTGCCCCTTCGGTAATCCGGCCCTGGTCAGTCACCACCTTTCAAAGTGTGTTGCTTTATGGGGATAAAAATTGTCCGATTTGCATCTACTGCAAGTTTCTGCAGTTGCTCTTCAATGACATCCTGCATCCATTGCCTGCATTGTGGGTGGCTTTATTGTCAACAAACATCATTTTTATTGTATTTTTAACTCACACGAACATGACCAAAGACATGATTGAAACATGAACCAACTTTGCTGTGAATCATGAAGTGGATACATAAGGCCTAATACTGACAAGAATATCCTCTGTCAGAGATACGGCCAATATGAGTTGAATTTGAGTGTTTGTAAGGTGTTTTAGATTGACATATTTTCAGAATGGAGCACTATAGCCAACTAGATCTTCTGCCAAAACAGAATAGGTCTATCAAGTACCTAAGTAAGTGAAATATGTAATAACTGTCCAGGTGAATTGACTACATTTTAGTTTGGGAGAGATATGGTCCTTTTAAATTGTATAATTTCAGCCACAAGATGGCGCAAGAGGATCAATTAAGATTTATGCCTGATTTATTGCTTGTTGATGTCTGTGTCCAGATTGGGCCAAATCTGAGATGATTATCATTATGAAGGATTTTAGGTTGAGATCAAAGGGTTAATTTGAAAGAAGAATATGTGTTCGATTCCAGTATAACGCATAAATCACTCTTATAGATTATTGATATAACATAAAGTTAATTTTGGCATATAGATAATTTTTTAAAATTGTATTATCCTTGCAGTGATATGAAAACTCATGTTGCGAACTGTACTGCACAGACCTGGTAGGCTTTTGGCTTACTATTTATTCCTGTATTTCCATTTGAGTACATTTGGTTTCAATTACAGTTGAATTTGAAACTTTTTTGCCTTTCTGCAGCGCTTTTCTTTCTTTTAGAACTTGATGGCGCCAGACCACAGTTTATTCTTCTGGGGATCATAATTTGAAAACCAACGATTGTTTCATCACTTGAAACGCATAGGGTAGGCCTACACAACCAGAAATCCAGAATGCATAACATTATGTGAGAGGCCTCTCTATAGATTTGCGGAGGAATATAATATAGGCAAATTCTGTGTAAATGATGTTTTACTCCTGGATAATGGTAAATACCTTGCAGCGGAGTGATTTTATAGTGCTTCAAACCATTATATATTTCTTTACTTAGCTATACGGATTAGCGTTTCATCACTCCTAACTTGTTAAATAATGAATAAAGTAATGCGCCAAAGTTTGGACAAATAAGAATTACGCACGAGGATGCGTTTCTCTAGCCATTGTAATATTTTATGACATGTCGTGTTTTGAAGTAGACCATTTATTTAGCGTAGCACTAATAATTCAGTAAACATCTGAAATACTACTACTATTACTAATAATAATAATAATAATAAATGTTAGATGTTATTGGAAAAATGCATTGCGCATTATCCTTGCTAAATTGTGAGATATATCAATGCCCAAAAGGTGCAACCAGTCGTTTCAGTATCGTTGCCTATTAAACATCTTGTACGGTTTTATGATGCTTAACTGAAATTGTGCCTGGGGCTCCTGGCAGGGGTGGAAGTGGTTGAAACCAAGCCTTAGACAAACAGGTTGGATATTCACATGGAAACGGATCCTGTCCAGAACTCTTTAACACACTTGCTCGCGTTCCCTGTGCACAGTACTGCAGTAAGCTACACCTTGTTGCTCTGAATATATGTTTTAGATTGTTCTATTTTATCTGTATTCCTGCCTGTACTTTTATTATTTTCAAATCGATTATCTTTGAAGACAAACATTGAGGGAATATTAAAGTTTCCCAAATATAGTACAAATATGTATAGAATACAAGTTTATAGACCGCACAGTTGCCAAACACAACAGTCAAATGCAAGACAAAAACAAATATGTAGTCTAAAATATTTCAATATTTGCCCAATTGTGTGACTGTAACTCAACTGAGCTGTGTTTTCTCAGGAAAGGGCCTGTTGCTTAAAATAGGCTATATATCTAGACTATATAGCTTACATAGTACAGTTGAATTTGAAAGGGAATACTTATCGTTATGGTTTGTTTGTCATATTTATATCAACTAAATAATACATCATAATTCAAGCCAGATATATCTTTCCATTCTGAAATTGACAGTGCTGTGCAGCCATATTGTGGAGCGCCCCATAGGTAGAGTCGACATGTGTCCCGTTAGAATTAGAAAGAAAATACTTTCCGACCATCATTACCATTAACACCTCGGTGAGCGCACGTGTTGCTCTTTTTATTTTTTGGTGTGCCTGGTGAAGAGCTGAGCTCATTCATTTCTGGCCTGAGGCGTCTTCATAAGTATGTATTAGAAATAAACAGATGATAAATAAACCATGACCCCAATACACGTAAGGGAACCTGGTAGATTGTGTTTAAGTAATGATGTTACAGTTAACCTTCAGATTTTATCTTGACACGGTTTAATTTTTAATGTGAATAAATATTTTATAATCAACTGATATTGACATGATGTTGATATTCAATAATAAATAGATTTTTCATTTACTTTTGTATTTTACATATATAAATGGTATGCAAATCATATTGTTATATTGTTGTATTCACAACAGTTAGCCCATGTGCGAAAGTTTCGTCCACACACTTTCCAGCCATATGTTCATTCACAGTTGAACGCAGTAAGCCCCAAAAGCATATTCACAAAAGAGCATTACCTCAACTTCAGGTAGGTTAACACATCCGGTCTATTGCGCATGTGCCACCAGGTGGCCCAGAGGGTTTTTATGGCCAGGTGAGCTGATCTCGTTCACCACAAGTAAAAGCAAAAATTGGCTTATGGACGGAAGCCTCAATGAGATAACACGACGTGTGATCTACCATATCCAGGCAAATTGAAGAAACAATGATGTCAATAATGGGCAAAATGGGGGATTGGCAGGTATGTGCTGTTTATTTCAAGACAAAGAACGTGTAGGCTACTAACTAGCCTACAGGAGTGTAATATATGTCGAATAATATGGCCACAATTGGTAAATGCATTGCCATCAACTTTTCATTGTAGAATTAGTAGGCAAGCACTATATTTAGCCTAAATATTATACAGTTATTCAATAGTTTTAATTATTTTTACTTTGACAGTGTTATTTTTTCTCGCAAAAGTCGATAATGTTCCTATTTACGCCTGATTAACAATAGCGCATTGGCTCTCGTAATAACTTGGGGAAAGCAGGTTTAACTTGCATAGAAGGCTACATCACTTTATATATCATGCAATTTAAGACTATAGAAAACCGTTCCTTATATAGAAGCAAATAATAGCCTATAGAGTATCCTTTAGGATATAAAATGTATTGTTTTGCTATAGGCTAGTGTTTATTGAAATGTGAATAAAATCAATAAAACATCACAAATCATACATAGTATGCTCCAACTTATCATTATAGATGTTAATTCGTCTATGATATGATAAATGGCATCTCATACTAAAGTTATAGCTCGCCCGGAAGTTGTGGTTCTTGTCATCTAAAATGTCAAAACAAATCTCTCCGATGTAGGCCTATTACTTTGGAGGGGTATGTTGGCCTAATGCAATTGATTTTTAAAGAATCATTTCATGTCGATTGTAAAACAGAACTTTCTAACGCGGTGAAACTGGAGTCGGTGAAACAATCCAAGCCATGGTGAGATTGAGCCTTTTCGTTTCACTCTCCAAAAGCACACAACCTCTAATATCCACACAGCAGCATATAGAAACACATACAGACCCACACACCCCACGATTTATTTTTTAAGGCACCTTTACCCCGCTGATAGTTGTCATTGTGATCTAGATTCATGGGCCCTCTCATTAATAACAACCGGTTGTAAAGGTACCCCACCAAAAATGTAAATCTGAACTAGGAGAGGCCAACGCCTAGGAGTTGGCGACCTGGTTCTTGACCCGCCCAAATACTTCAGACCCTCATTCACATTAAACAAGCTATGTTGTTGTGTTAATTATTTACATTACAAAAACGGCGCTCTTACATGTCGTCAATGGAGCTGTATACCTACTTTAGATTGTTTCTTCTTTTGCATGACAGTGACAGAATAGCTTTTCATGGTCTCAACTCTCAATACGTCTAAAACAACAGTTTACGAAAATCAGTTTGGCAACAAAGTATGAAGAGAGCACTAGATAGAGTATTTGCGTGTGGCACGCTCTTCAGAGCAAGTTAACCATCCTAAAATGTAAGAACAGACAGATTGTACCATAGGCCAATATATGGTGTGAGATGATGGAACTTGTTTTTATGAAACTGTTACATAAACAGTTATTTTTATGAAACCACATTTCCTAAAACGAATATGCACGACAAAGGAAGCAAATGAATACATAACATGTATTATCCAATTATTTGTTTTATCATAGCCATCAAATGAACGTTCACACCCCCAGGTGCAGGGTGTGTTGTTGCCTTTTTGTCATAGAGAATGCTTATAAAATGTACGCTCAATTCCTGCTGTATATTCTCATTGAATGTGGGAGAAGTAAATACATGTGAAATCTCGCTCCAGTGTTACCTGTGTTGTCCATTGGTGTTGGGCAGATGGGAATCAAGCGGCTGTTGATATGCTAATGAGGGAATGCGAATGTTATTACAGTGGTGCGCGAGCCTTTTACTTTCACCATTAGAGGGAGATCTCAGAGCGCAGACAGCCAAGCTCAACTAAAATAGTTTCCGCTAGAGCACAATTCACTGTGTAAAACAAGGAAAGGCGCTCTCAATATCCACCACAACTCATGAAAATGCTTTGGAAATTAACTGATAATATAAAATATGAAGATTGCGAGGTAAGAGGCTCATATTTGATTTATTGCTGTTTTCATGTAATTAATGGGGTATACTGCTTTATTTTCATTTTGTCAATCTCTAATTGTTTTGACAGTTGTCTGGGAACATATTTAATTCATTGAAGGATATACAGATGCATATTGGTTTATTTCATATGTTAGATATTTTGCTATTTTGCTATGGAATAATGCAATTTTTAATTGTGTAGAAAAATACATTTTACACAGTTTCAATATTAACAGTGAAAATAAAGTAATAGCAATAATAATAATACATTTTCACATCAATAAATTAAAGTAATACATGGCAAACCCATAGGAAAACATGTATTTATTTATACCATTTTAAACGTAATTGTATAAAATAGGATTTCAAAACTCACTGCTGAAACATGCTAAATGTACATAGAAAGTAAGAGAGTGTACATAGGGAGACATACCCAAAATGCATGTGTTGACTGTATCATCGAAAAAGAAGTATGTTTAAAATAATGTGTTTAAATAATAGGATGCCTATCCCTTACATTCTTATAAAATAAATCGGTGCATTTCGATCCCTTAGTGGTGTGTGTGCACTGCACACGCTGTGTGATTGTTATTATAGAATAGAAAGTTTGGCAGTCATATCAGGGAGTTGTTTAGGAGTGGTGCAGCCAGTTGAACGTGTTTTAACCGCGTCTGGAGAATACGCATGCAAAGAGCAGGGAAGAAACGCTGGGCTGGATTTCGCCGCCCGTGCTTGAATTTGTGATTCTCTCATTCAAGTTTAGTTTACGGTTAGGCTAATAGACCTGTTTCTGTTTTTATCGAAATCAGTGTTAACTACCGTGTTTTCATAATGGTTACTCTTTTGCTGTTTTGTCAAAATGGTCGCGTGCAAATAGGTTAGAAGTGGAAAGTGGATGTCTTAAGCTTGCGTATCCGTATAATAACTTTTGAATATATTTGCTCGGAGTGAAAGTTAGCTCGGCTGGCGTAGTTTGAATTCAAATAACCGTGGATTAATTCATTCGAGAGACTGGGGAAGGGCCATGGAAAGCGAGGCGTCGGAAACTGAAGTGAAAAACAAAGGGACATGGCGAGCAGACAACCGCCCTCTGAACAGTAAAAATGTGCCAGCCGAGATGCCCTCAGCGTTTGCTGGATTTTCACACGAATCAGAGGTGCACATTGTTTCCGTCCATGGCTCTTCCTCTATCTCTGGTCCCCCCTTCATTCTGCCTTTCTTTCACTTGTGCTTGCCTTCGAACCTTTTAAAATGTTCCCCCCTCTCTCTGATTCGTCAGACGCAAGAGAATGTCCCTCTTTTTGTCTCCCTCTCTCTCTCCCCTCCTCACTCACTCCCTCTTTCTCTCCCCATCTCTGATTAGATAGATATACTGATTCCTCATTCAATGGACGTCATTTAGTGCAGACTCTGCCTTGAGTTGCTTCCTCGCTTCACGCTCGATTTCCGACCATTCTTCCCTTATTAAGAATTCGTGTAATATTAATAGTCATGAATATCTGCTATTAGGAGTCCAAGGAAAGAAGCAGCTCTTTGCTAATATGAGCTCAGTCGAGGGAACAGCACAGTGATAGAGACAGAAGACGGAACAGGGATACAGGAAACTTTAAACATAAATCCGCAAGACCAAACATTGCATTTTAGAATCGAATGAAGGGCAGTGGGAATTTAACCAAATTCTGATGGATTATCGTTCTTCGGTGGTGCTTATCTGAACATTGGGCTCCGTGATCTTTCAATAGTGTTGTTGCTGGCATTATTTTGTTTGCTCGTACATTTTCGTTGTGTTATATCAACGTTTTTCTTCTGAAAATTCTCTTTTGAATCGCTCGAAAATCTTCGCAGATGTTAGTGCACAGCTTTTCCGCGATGGTAAGTTGGACTCGGTGGCAAAGACAGTTATAGCCTACTTCGTGCAGCAATCAGACTCCGATTATTGCCTTTTTTAGTCAAATAGTTTTGCTGAACTATCATACAAAAAAAGAAAAAGAATGCAAGATTGCTCTCACATTTAATTTCAGTAGGCCTATCTAAATATTTCAACTGTAATCATTTTCCCCCTGAAAATGATCAAATAGGCCTACGAGTGTGTTATTAGCCTACAGTAATTATCACTGTTATTATTGTTAGCATTATTATTATTATTAGGCTATTATTGCTGCGTTCAACAGATAAATGCTGTTGATTTTATTTCAACCAACGACTTTGAATAGACATTCAATTATGGTAGGTGACAGTCCATAAAAGCCCCGGTGAAAACGGGTAAAATGGAGGGTTGGTGTATAGGTTTAATTTCTCCGATTCTTTTTTCCTGCAGGATCGTCACGACGGTACCAGCAATGGGACAGCCAGGCTACCTCAGCTGGGAGGCGTGGGCCAGTCTCCATATAGCGCCCCTCCACTCTCCCATACCCCAAACTCCGACTTCCAGCCACCGTACTTTCCTCCGCCCTACCAGCCAATCTACCCCCAGTCTCAGGACCCATACTCGCACGTCAACGACCCCTACTCCCTCAACTCCCTGCACGCTCAGCCGCAGCCACAACACCCTGGCTGGCCGGGCCAGAGGCAAAGTCAGGAGAGCAGTTTGCTGCACCAGCATCGTGGCTTGCCCCATCAGCTCTGTAGGGAGTACCGTAGAGAAGTGCTCCTGCCGTCGGGCCACGGAATCGATACGGGACTCTCAGATTCTATCCCAATCCATGGAATACCTCACTCTTTAGAAGATGTTCAGGTAATTCAGCATTATTTGGTAATTATATTATTATTACTATTACATTTTTACTATTACATTGTTGTCGTTATTATAATAATAATTGTTGTTGTTTTTATTTTTCTTATTATTATTTTGAAATTATTATTAGGCCTACACACGTAGCCTTCTATAGCCTAAGTGTTTGTTGCTGTAAATTGTCAGCTCTGTATGAAATGTCACGGCCTACATGTAATGACTCAGTGCATGGCATGCAATTTTATAAATGCAGAAATGTTCCAAGATTATGGCCATAACCATTGCATTGAATTGACAGAGACCTTTTTATGTAAATGTTCCAACAGACATTACATTTTACAAACGGCTCTCGAGTGAAACACTGTATAAAAGCCTATTTGCATGGATTATTCAGTCTATATTCTCGAGCTGTGTTTGCACTTTATTAGCCGTATTATTTTGTTGACCCCCTCCCTCCACTGAAAAGATGCATAGTGTTATAAACACTTGCCTTAAGCAAATAGATCAAAGCTGAAGCTCTGAGAACTATAATATGATCTGCAACCCCTCTCACAAAATGGATGGTATACCGCGCTTGTTGATTAATATTCCCTGTCATTTTTGGACATGATTCTGGATATCCTCCCTTCATCTTTAATTTAATTGTGCTCATTGAAAATACTCAAGTCCCGATATGAGCGGGAGGCTGAGAGCAATAATAAAATGTCCACTCGGGAGTTTTGCACATGCAGGCACACTATGAGCACCATGTTTTAGATTAAGTTCCATCGCTCTGCAGGTAATACGAATACATCAAATAAGTAAAGGCCTGTACAATGACGCGTTTTTTTCTAAAACAAATGCCTAGTCCCCAATTAGCGTGCACGACGTGTATTACCACCTTTATTCCGAATACAATTTGGATTCATAGTTATTCATAAGTATCCACTCTGCGGATGGAATGAGGTCACGATTATTGGGCGACAGAGCTTCATTATTTAAGTCTGATACGCACTGCCCAACAGCTATAGCCAATATCACCCTCATTGAAAATAATAACAGGCCCATCATATATTTGGATTGTGGGCTACATGCCAGTCTTTTGCAAACAGCATGACATGTAAAATTAATTTCATTGTATTCCATATTAAAGAGTGTATTTTGCATCTGTGTGTTGCAGCATGTTGAGGATCAAGGAATTCACATCCCAGATCAGACTGTAATTAAAAAAGGTAAGCAATTTCCTTCGAGATGCCATGTATGTTTCCACAAGCTGCACACCACACCTCTGCTCCGGAGCTTGTGCGGTAGTCACAGCGCCTCACTGAACCAAGTGGATTAATGCGCAGTGTTTCTTATTACGTGAGCTCGAGTGCATCAAACTAACTGCATGCACCTTTTCATCAATTAATGCCAATGTCAGCATTTCAGAGTAGGCATAGTCAGATGCGAATATGCCCTATATAGGCTATGCTGTTTAGGCTATTGGTTTTAATGTGTTGACGCATCTTTTCGCTATATATCGTAAATATAGGCCCGTTCGGGAGCAAATCTAAAATGGCAGTTGGTAATGCTCTATGTATTAAGTATCAGGATGATACCAGATCCTGCATCAAAGGTGGAAAAAAATATACGCTGCAAAAATAGGCAAGGTCTTTAAACCATTTATAGTCTCATTCCATCAGTGTTTGGCTTCGGTTGATTATGGAATAATGCGTTCAGTGTTGCATTATCATATATGGGCCTAGCATAATTGCGTGTGAATTCGATTGTTTACTCCTACAAGACCATTTCTGGCGTGCTAGGCCTACTTCATGGTCAGGTTGAACGTTACCCCTCTCGCCATGTGGAGTCTTTTGTCAGTTCAAATTAGATGCGCAGGGGATAAATCTTGAGAGATGCTCTTTCCGCATCAACATGATAATTGGCTCTTATATTAGTAATCTCAAGAGTTCGTTTAACTCCTATCGTCTCTATTAGCCTCCCCTGGGCTATTAATGTCACAAGTGATCTATCCAAAAGCGCTAGTCCCTTTGTCTCCGGTTACAGCACACAAAACGGTAACCCCTGCAAAGTGAAATCACACGCGCGACTGTATTTTTGGGGAGACCATGGATATTTGAAAAAAGGCTTCTCTTCGCGTGCTGTGTGTGTGTGTGTGTTTTAAGTATTGCAACATGTGTGCGCGCGCGTCTGCAAAAGCGTGCGATGTTTCAGAGCTCAAATTGCATAGATAGCCTACCCTAAACAAATATTGGGCCTATACGAGGCCTACAATATGGTACAACATTTTGCAATGGTTAGGCCTTTGTGCGTAGGCCTAATAACCAAAATAAGAAAACAATAAATAGGCCTATATTATCATTATTAATGTTTATTATTCGTGTTAATATTATTATTATTATTTGATTATTATTATCATACCCTATGCCAATTGTTTTAATTGTGTGTAGGCCTCTACACCCACACCGCGTTTAAAATGAATGTCATCTGATTAATGGTCTACATTGAATAAGATTCACAGAAATTGTTCTCCTTCTTCCTTAGGTCCAGTTTCTTTATCCAAGAACAACAACGTCTCCGCCATTCCGATAAATAAGGATGGTCTTTTTGGCGGTGTGGTAAACCCCAACGAGGTGTTCTGCTCTGTTCCGGGTCGCCTGTCTCTGCTCAGCTCCACATCAAAATACAAGGTCACGGTGGCGGAAGTGCAGAGACGCCTTTCGCCGCCTGAGTGCCTCAACGCGTCACTGCTGGGCGGGGTGCTGAGAAGGTGAGCCGGACTTTAATGTCGCTCCTCATTCTTTATCCCAGGTATAATTAAAATCGACCAAGCGTGATACCTCCTGCATTTAAAACAGCCTAAAAGGCAGACTGTTAAATTCCATATTAACTTTACACTCACAATGTAGCCCACAAATTAATGTAGGCCTTTTGGCCTTACCCTCAACCCTGTAGGACTAGGTTACGCACATCATATTTCGGCCTACACCAACAACAGTAAACTTCTTCAGTGTTTAGTCTATAGATTCCAACCTCGACACAAAGGCAGTATTTTGGGTACACACTGTGCATTCAAATAAAGTAGTTTCAGTGATTTGAAAATACATAGCCTATATTGACACACACATAGGCCTGTAGACACCGATAGTGTTATAGAAGTGTATGGAAGGAAGACGATGCTATTATGGCATTGTTGTTTTTTAAATCAAGATAGCTACCTAATCTTTGATTCAATAATATGATTAATAACATACTTATTCATTCAGACCTTTTTGGATCAGATAGTGTGTAACAATGATGGTACAAATGTTTTTTTTTTTAAACATGCCATTTTACAAATTAGCCTATTCATACAACCTATTTTTCTGTTCTTGTCACAGGGCCAAGTCTAAGAATGGCGGAAGGTCCCTCAGAGAGAAATTGGATAAAATCGGATTAAATCTACCTGCAGGTAGACGCAAAGCCGCAAACGTTACCCTGCTGACGTCACTAGTCGAAGGTAAGTTGCATTGTAAATGATCTGAGTTCCGGTTCCCGGGATAGCAGGTGCTTTGAACGGTTTTAGGGGGGACATTCGAAATCAGTATATGCGCTCATCCATGTAATTTGGACTGACTTTGCCTTGCAAACCAGTCATGCATGAAGGATATATGTGTGTTTTTGAGAGAGAGGATGATGGTAATAATTTTAAAAGGCTTTTCGCAACATTGGCCTGTGTATTTAGCCTTCGTGTGTGCAATCGTGAAAGTGGTCCTAGAATAGACTACTACAGTGTGAGGTGGGTTCGGTAAGCCTGACTGGCCTAGTTTGTACCAGATGAACTAGGCTCCTTGTTGAAGCAGGGTTATGGGCATTTGCTTATTTATTGTCTAGCGTGAGTTTGGAGCTGTTTCACCTCTGGCAGAGGTGGATCGATTGATTTATTAACCCTATAGTGGCTTGTTATCATGATCATTATTATAAGGCCTATATTAGGCTAGTAGTAGTAGTAGTAGTAGTAGTAGTCGTAGTAATAATCATAGTTATAGTAATAGTAGTAGTAATAGGAGTAATAGTAGTCGTAGTAATAATCATAGTTATAGTAATAGTAGTAGTAATAGTAGTCGTATTAATAATCATAGTTGTAGTAGTAGTAATCATTGTTATAGTAATAGTAGTAGTAGTTGCAGTAATAATCATAGTTATAGTTGTATTAGTAGTAGTAATAATCATAGTTATAGTAATAGTAGTAATAATCATAGTTATAGTAGTATTAGTAGTAATAATCATAGTTATAGTAACAGTAGCAATAGTAGTAATTAATCATAGTTATAGTAGTATTAGTAGTAGTAGTAATAATCATAGTTATAGTAATAGTAGTAATAGTAGTAATACTCATAGTTATAGTAATAGTAGTAAATGTAGTAATAATCATAGTAATAGTAGTAATAGTAGTAATAATCATAGTTATAGTAATAGTAGTAATAATCATAGTTATAGTAATAGTAGTAATAATCATAGTTATAGTAATAGTAGTAAAAGTAGTAATAATCATAGTTATAGTAATACTAGTAGTAGTAGTAATAATCATAGTTATAGTAATAGTAGTAATAATCATAGTAATAGTAGTAATAGTAGTAATAATCATAGTTATAGTAATAGTAGTAATAATCATAGTTATAGTAATACTAGTAGTAGTAGGACCACTAGCCAACAGCTACAGCTACTGTTATTAGACTTCTATTATTCACACATGCAGGGACACTTTCTGTTTCTCTGTGATTGAAGTGGAAGTGACCTATGGAAGATCTATATGTTGTGAGACTATTAAATAATAAATTAGGTAATTGTGGCACACTATGAGGATGCCATTGCTATTGAATAAATCCATTTTGCTTGCAAAGTTGAACCTTATTATTCAGTGCGGTGGTATTTGGTGAGCTGTGGATTTTAAAGGTGAAAGCCTGGGACGGTTCATTGGTTCCTGTTAATCATTACAGCCGTGGAGCGAATGCAATATTCATTGTACTTCATTGAAATTGGGTGCTGTATGGTAATGAGGTGGAAGAAATATATGATTCTTTGCGATAAAGTGTGTGTGTGTGTGGGGGGGGGGGGGGGGGGGGGGGGTATGAAGACACTCGGTTATTTAGTGAAGAGACACTGCGTTTTTCTGAAGTGCTGTTATTGTTTATGATCCGCTCCATTTTATGGAAACGAGTTTACTGGACTTGAGCTTTGATGCTAATTGGCGCATGCGTTCTTCCGGAGTTGAGGCTTATGGCAGGAAGCCCCGCAGTAAAAACCCAACTGTTTCAGGAAATTAAAACCAAAGACTTGAAAAAATCTACAAAAAAAGGCAGACCTCAATGGAGTGAACCTATAATTCTCATGGCTAAAGTTTGTAGGAGCGAGATTTGCATATAGCCTTTTAAAATTGCTTTCGTTGTATGATCTGCTGGTCGTTCAATAATGTTTAGGAATGGCTAAGCAATGACATGGTGATATGCATGACGCTACTTATGGCATTTTATATTGCTTCCCTGATATTTAACTCTTCTCACGGAATGGGGGCCTGACTCTTATTGATAACAGGTAGCCTAGCGGTTATGGGCGTTGGGCCAGTAACCGAAAGGTTGCTGGTTCGAATTCCCGGGCAGACAAGGTGAAAAATATGTAGATGTTCTCTTGAGCAAGGCACTTAACCCAAATGTCTCTCTGCGTAACAGCGTCTGCTAAATGACAACAACAAAAATAAAATAATCCATCATGTGATGGAAGGTACAAGTGCTAGCCTATAGCCTACTGATTTAGAATTTGATGCAAAGACAAGGCCTTCTCTTTGGCAGAGGACGTTCATTAGATGAATCATGTGTTAAATGGAAGTGTTAATTGGTCTATATTTAATGTCCAATTTAGAGCAATATAGTATACTCAATCCATTCTTTCCTTCTCAGGCGAAGCCGTGCATCTTGCCAGAGATTTTGGTTACGTATGCGAGACTGAGTTTCCAGCCAAGGCAGTAGCTGAATATACAAACCGTCAGCATTCCGACCCAAACGAACAAGTCCAGAGGAAAAACATGTTATTGGCAACGAAGTAAGTGTTATATTATCACATTTCATATGTAAAAAAAAAATGTGATTCTCGTGTTTACATTGACAGTGTTTGAAACACAAATGGATGGTCGTGGTCAATTCTATAAATTCGTTTTTTATATTTTTTTGTAGGCTTTTTGATGCATTTTTAAAGTGTTGATTTATGGACTCGTTATTTGTGTTACATTGCAGTAGGCTATTGAATGGATGTGGCATTAAAACTGACAAAAAAATTATTGGATACAAATTAATCGACAAATGTCCAATTATTTGTCCTTCTAATAAGCCAAATAGGTCATCAAGTGATGTTATGCACACGACAAAATGCCACAATGAACAAACACTTCTTGAATTCGACACTTTCAACTAATATTAGATGTACTGAATTTGATATCCATGCTCTGTATTCGATTCATGCCAAGCATTTTGGCGTTGCGTAAGCATTGAATAAAACACGTGCACGAATAGCCTATCGGAGACTATCCAATATGGAGTTTACTGTAATTGGTTGATTGAACAGGCCTCAGATTCATCCATATGCAACCATTTTGTTTGCTGTGATTGGGATTACATTGAAACATAGTTGGTTTTACTCCAACGTCAACCTTTCCCCACTGCATTTTAACATTTAGACATAGTACGACACTATACTTATACGTCCCTTTGAGCAAATATGCGATAGGCCACATTCTAATGTTGTGGTACTAACTACATAAAATTAATAGGATCTTTGAACATGTCTTGTATAGGCCTACACGTCATATTAGGGGCAGACTGTTTATGATTGTAATTAACATATATATTGTCTCCCCATTTTAGGCAAATCTGCAAAGAATTCACAGACCTGCTTTCCCAGGACCGTACGCCCTTGGGGAATTCTCGACCACAACCTATTCTTGAGCCAGGGATTCAGAGTTGCTTGACCCATTTCAGTCTCATTTCTCACGGATTCGGGACCCCGGCCATGTGCGCGGCCCTCACCGCTCTCCAGAACTATCTGACCGAGGCGATTAAAGCCATGGACAAAATGTACCTGAACAACAACAGTCACTCAGACAGCGGCACTAAAGGCGGAGACAAAGACGAGAAGCACAGAAAGTGATTCCCACCTGAAAGCCCAATATAAATATTATAAATACATATAAATACTATTGATCAAGTTAACGTGCCACTTCCTGATCTCGCGATGATTTTACATGTTTGTTTTTAATACCATTCAACTTTGGATTCACGGGAAGTGATGCGCAAGATCCCCACAATAATTAAAAAGAAAAAAATGCTGAAAGGCGCAAAGAACAGATCCAGAGAGGGAAAGATCTCTGCCACATCTATGACTTTTTATGTACTCCCTCTTTTTATGAGCTGCAACGGACTGAAATCGAGCGACCCTTATATCTCTCAATTTACGATTGTAGCCATGTGACAAAAAGAAGCGAAAAGAGGATGAATTATTATCAGTATTGTGAATAATAAACTTGAAAAAAATCCACAGAGTTCCATGTCATGACTTCAGTTGTAGACTCTCACTCCAAGCGACCAACTTGAACTTTGAATTTCAACACGATTCACGGTTATATAAGGGAATCTGTGTTCATGTATGTATATATTTATTTATGTGTAATTTAATGGGAATTGTAAATATGGTGCGTCTGTTGAAACTTCTTTTTTATTTATCTGGTGCCTCCTGTTTTAGTGGGTTTAAATATTCGGTTAGTTCTTCATGTGGTTTTATGGTTATTAGAAAACAGAAGTTTGGGGTATTTTTTCTCTGGGATATTTCAATTCAGCCCTCTTGTAGCATGTTGAGGCGACATTGAAGCAAGTAAACAAATTTATTAGAAATAAACCTCCATTTCTCTCTAGCTATATCATCCTTATTCCATTCAGTTTTTTAATTGAAAAGTGCATAATCGAGACCCCGAAGAGAACTGTTTTGTGTTTCTACTTTCTTGTTTTTATACAAGCTTTTATGTGTTGTGCCAATCAGAATACGTTTCACTTGTTCTTCCCTTGAAGCACCATAAAAGCAATAAATGGATATTGTCTTTTGATTATTTTTTTTATGTTCGAAGTAATTCTAAGCATTTGGGACCATCTGATATCTTGTATGTCCAATGTCCAAATTGGAGGCGGTTTTAGCTGTATTGTATAGACTTGTGCTGGCAATAGTTCCCATGCCTGTCAATGTATTATAGTCCTTTGTTGCCCAGAAAAAAATAAACATTTGATACGCTTCATGTTGATTTTTATTCATATATTTTCATTTTTTATTCAGTGGTTGAGACGCCCGGGTGTATTTTCGTTCTTGGCCATTTTTTCTATTCAGCACGGTTACAGTAATTGAGTTTAACTCTCCCCTGACGAGTGTTCCTTGCAATAAGCAGCTGAACCCATTGTTTCCCTCAAGTATAATAAAACAACTTATACTTTCAACTCATAGTTCAGAGCACAGGATCATTCAAAACCGGAGCCGAGCTTTTTTACCATGCCAAATGACACAGAAAACAATGAATTCTTTGGTGTTTGAAGTGTGTGTGTGAAGCGCCAGCCCTCAAGCAAAACCGTTCTTTAAAATCAGTGAGATCTATATGGCTGTGTTGAAGGTTATTACATTTGCCTTTCCCTACCACTCTATTGTTTTCTTTATTTCGTTTTTGTTAAAGCTTTTTTAAGACATGCATCAAATATTTGTTATTACTAGCCTGTCTGTAATTATTGGTGTTGTTTGACAGTATTCAGTTGGAATAAAATGTGGGAAACCTATTTCAACTGCATTCAGTTAAATGATATGACAAATACGTTTACCTGTGGATATCTCTTATATTTGCTCACATCTCTACCCATATTCTTCGTTGTAGTCATGTCGATGCAAATGATCATGTATGCTTCTAACACACCTGCTGTAGCCTTGTTTTGCGTGCCTAAAGCCACGGGGACGATGCATTACATAAGCGAATTCAAATGGAGTTTTGATTGTGTATTGATGGCATGCACCTCGAAATCAATCTCTACTGAAGCATGGTGGAGTGGAGTCGGTGGATGTATATGCATATCCTGTGTCTGTGCTCTGTTCTATTTTCCACTCTCTGGTTCTAGTCGAGAGCGTTGTGGCATGGGGATGTTGTGACATCGAGATAGATTTAGGCCTACTGAGCAACTTTTCTTCACCCCCCCTTTTCTTTTACATTTTTCCAAAATAGCGGTTATTTATTATCTGCATACTTTAAGCCCAGACGGTCTGTTTTATTCCGAAGCAGTTGTTTTCAAATAAGGTGAATGAAGCCTAACTGTACATGTCCTTGGCATAATTGCGGTGCAGTGCTGTAGCAGGTGAAGCGAGCCATTGTCTGTCAGGGCTGTTTTTGTTGGCTGCATCTCAGATTGTGTGTGGGATCCTAACCCCAGGCACAATAGCTCACTCATAAAGAGGAATACCCGGCTGCTCCTTCCATTAAAAAAAAGCATAAATAGTCACTTTAAAGGAAACAATCGTATTAAATAGCATTCAGTGGTATTAGGAAGCCCCTCACGTGTGTCATTAATGCTAATGTTATTTAATAAATGTATCGGGGGTAAATGAAAGCGTTTTTTGAGAGCGAGACGAAAGCATTATACATGTCTATCACAATGGCAGCTATCGAAAGCACGTGAAGGCTATAGGCCTATCAAGGAACGAACATGCAATGCCATTGCCCCATTTCTGAAGAGAAAAAAACAAATTTTCTTTGGTTTGTTTACTTTGATACAAACCTGTAATTTACATAGGCTACTGTTTTATACGACATTTTTAATTTGGCGATAATTTGATCTTAAACAGGTAGAACTAGTTTTACATAATGCCTTACAGCTAAAGTAATTTGCAATAACGAAGAGGCCTGAAATTTGAAGAGCCAGTCAGCAATACCCAACTGAATTTGGCTAATTCAATCCGTAACCCCTGGTTTCAGCTACATCAATTACACTTGATTCCACTATAATAATTAATACGTGCGTCTGTTGTGTACTGTTCCCCGAGTTGTTATTAAATAGCCTATTCTTAAATGTTAGGCTACAATTTACTTTTTTGAAAATCTGATCTTCCCATGCATCAGCATACCCTTGATTGCATACACACGAATATGCAGAGATGCATGCGCTCAGGCACGCATAGCCTACACTCCACACGCATCATTCATTATCTGATCGTAGTCCGAAACTATTTTGATGAGATGTTGTTGGGAGCTTTGGTTGGTGAGCTGATTTCACTACACCACGATCCGTTCTTCAAAATAGACCAGACCAAACTCACAACATCCAACATTTTTAATGGCAATACAATACTTTGAACCGGCAGATTTGGCAATAGACTAAATACTGTTACTAGTGGCTATATATAGCGTTGGTTTGATGTGCAGTGCTGGGTCAATTCCATTTCGATACCAGTCAATGCATGAAATAACAGAAATGTAATTAATTGAGTGTGAATGGCCCCAAATACAACGTCAAGGGTTAACAAAAATGAAAATGATGAAATAGACTAACACAGACCTAAAATAATAGAAATTGCATTTAATGCCATTGCATCAGAATGGCTAGCTAACTAAAAAAATGTTTTTTAAATTAGTCACGTGCAACTATAGCTTTGATCCATGCAGTTTCCATAAAGATGGAATACTAGATACGTTTTTGTCATGTGCTGTGTACACAAGTAACCTTATAATATTGACCTCGGGACTGAAAACCGGTTGTGTCAAGCATGCATACAGTGTAACCTTTCATCTGCAACATGCAAACGATGTATAGGCTATTTGGAGAGTATACCATGTAAATCTTTATTTTATTTTGTATTCAAGCTACTTTTAGTTCCTGCATGGACACATCTGTTTACCAAATTGCTAATTTCTTTATATCTTATTATTGACGAATTGAAAACTGCAGGACATTCTACAAGTAGAGAAATATGTGTTCTATGCATATAGGGTTCACTCAAATGACAATTGAAACGCGGACTGGTGAAATCGAATTATGTGACTCTATAAGTTTGCAATGAAGCGCAAAATAGCTAATTGTCGTCAAGTCTGACATCAACCCTCATTTCGGTCTCGACACCCTTCCACTGACCTCCCCCCACTGTGCGAGCCGGGGCTCAAAAGCCACGAAAGGTCAACGACTCCACCAAATCGTTCTTGATTACTTGGGACATCAGGTAATCGATTAGAAAACATTAACTGAATAAACAAAAGGACTCACAAGTAAGCTGAGAAGTCGATAATTCCAACGCGATATGGGTCATTCCAAAATAATGCTAGGTGTTGGATGAGTCTTGGGGTGACAACTTTGGAACCACATACACCCACATAACATCTGAAGTATATATATATATATAGGCCTAGGCTATATGTGCACAGGCTACCACTGATTTCTTCTTTAATGTGAAGGGAAAAAATCTCACCCAGAATTAGATTATCCAATTAATTTATGTACACAAAATTGTCAGAGATTACATCAATTTAACATCAAAAGACAATATTTCGACTAGATGGCCTTATCTTGGCTTATAAACATTCATGTTGTTTTCAGACCAATAATGGCCTAATAAGCCTACATGATATTGATTACGTTTTGTTAAGTTTAAAATAATATCATGTTTATATGGTGTCATCTGGGCATGTATTTACTTTGTATCTTAAAAAATGTTAGTGGTGTGATGACTGCTCATGCTCATCACAATTCATAGGCTGCAAGGTTCCATCACCTGTCAAAAGCGGAGGTCGACTCATTTCATGGGTTTGTGTCTCCCAAATATACAAAAAGAGGGGATTAAAAATGTTGTTAATGTTTCCCCTGTCGGTTTATATAGTTTATATTCTAGTTTTCAGTCTCTCTGTCTCTCTCTCTCCCCGCATTCTCTGAAGGCAGCCGGGGGGAGTGTCGCCCCGGGCCAAACATATGCTTCTTTCCATTGCACTAATCCAAATTCAGCGTGGAGGAATAATTGCTCGAGTGGCCATGGCTTCGCGGGGCTTTGTCCCTCGCTGGCTCCCGTCAGCCCGGCACACGCCATTTCAATCAAACGCCTTTTGAGGGCTGTCTCTTTTCTATCAAACCTTAGACCTCGAAAATGATGCGAACATTTAACCAAACGGCTTCACGCTCCATAAACAACACCCCCAAAAGACTATTCATTTGTTGATTAATTTATTAATCTATCAATTTATTTATTTATTGGTCTCATGCAGTCTGTTCCCCTTTAGTTATTGTGTCATTATGTTGGTCATTCGATCACATGACGTTCGTCACAGATTTTTGGGGACCCGTAGAACGACTTGTCTGTGTAGGTCACCTAGTTGGTGAACTTGGTCAAAGTGAGGAGTGGTAGGCCTATCTATTTTATTGCGCATCTTAATTATGCATTATACATATAGAAACCTAGCCCACAATGTATATTTATTTGGTCAATGAAAATTTTGAATTTTATCACACTCAATGAAATTAGATAACACACACGAAATTCCATCAATTTGCCTCATAAAGTTCTGGCTTCAGGAGCATCAGCTATTGGGTTATAAGTAAATATTAACATAACATTAGAAAAAGCTACGAATGATTTGTATTGAGAAACAGTTTTTTACCCAAACGAACAGTTGCACCAAGACTTGGTGTGTGCAATCTGAAGATATACAACTTTTTAAAAGGACCAAAGCCTTAAGCGATGCTGACCCCATAACATGCTTTGGGGTTCTCGTTGGCTTATACCATGGTAACACGTCCTATATGTCCAAAACAAGTGGAAATCTTTCTCATGCTCAAAACTGCTTGCTAAAATGATACCATATGATCGAAGTTGGTGTTATTGGTGTAATAATATTAATAACAATAATATCAGGCAAAATTACCTAATAATAATAGAATAATGTTTACATGTGTTATATTCTTTTCATACCAAAAAACGTATATGCCTATATCTAAATCAAAGTAATAGCCTATTGGTGTATTTTTTATGGAGTGAAAAAATTATCAAATTTCATTGCGAAGCAAACTTATTTTAGACTATAATATTACCATAGTGACATTACTACGAAAGTATATAAATACACAAATAACTATTAATGCTTTATAACTATTACACCTGGTTTGTTGATCATATTGACAATTTACAGCAGCAACCTCCGCCTACATCTATTAATTGAGATACATGAATTCACAAGATAACGAGGTTATTCGATAAGCACTCTCTATTGCCTATTTTTCTGTGATGAATTTATGACATAGCCTTCAATGTGAACGAGTCCAGCAAATTCGAAAAGATAATGACAAAATGCATCATATGTTTTGTTACAGTTTAAAGGCTCCCTGTACTGGGTCTTCAACGAAGCTGCCCTTTTTTGAAGCTCACAGCCCCCAGCCTTATTTTCTGTGAATCAACGATGAAAAATTACTTGAGTAAAATGGACCATTTGCTAGAAAATCGCATATTTTCACGGATAAGGAATGGAATAAGAGAGAGAGTGGAAGAGAGGGGAGAGACGCTGATGTCTGACTGAATTAATAGACATGATTATTTCACACCAAAGAAGAACACTATTTCATCTAAGCTGCTATCGGTTCCATCACAAAGGGTCACCGCGCAGCTGTGGCGAACCCAGCGTTATTATGAAGTTTGATGATAGGATCCCGTTTGCTATCCTAGTACCTTGCTCGAGGCAAGCAATAGCTCGAGGCAACGCCAGTGCCGCCCGGTGATAAAGGACTTACTCTGTGCGCAAAGAAAGAGAGCAGCTTTCACTTGAGACTAATCAACTCGCAGGCTTGGCCTATACTGCTTTTCGGTTTTTCCCCCCTCTATCCTTTTTTCATAATACAGCTAACTTTTAGCTTATTGCACATTTCCTGGATATTTCCTTATTTATCCTGCTAAAGAAAGGAGTGGATTTGAGGGATATAGAAATGATGTAAGGGTGCATTTGCTCACAAACCGTTAGAATCCACAACAATTGTTTTAAAATACATTTATTTAGAAATACAATAATGAAATAGTGCAGTTGTTAAGCAAGTTACAAGACACACGAAGACTTGATGGAAGGAACGGAACCATTCTGTCTACAGCTCATTTGAGCATCTGCCTTTAAGGTTGATAGTTTAAACTTTATCCAGTAAGGTAGGCCTATATCACGTTTACAAAGTAATTTCCACTCTAAATGCCAATAAGAAGTGTATATTGATGCATTGCACTGATGTTTTCCCCAATTGTCTTTTTCCACTTTTCCAATGTCTTTTATTTCCTGCTGTTTGGAACATTTTTATAAATGTTTGTGTGTCTGTGTTGAGCCAAAGATGAATTCCCACTTTAATCTGAATGGACACTAAAGCTGTGAATTGCAATGCACTGACACTCCAAATGTCTCTCTACCTGAGCTGTCTGAAGCAGTGGACTCTAAGCCCCAGGTGTTGCAGTGTGTGTGTGTGTGTGTGTGTGTGTGTGTGTGTGTGTGTGTGTGTGTGTGTGTGTGTGTGTGTGTGTGTGTGTCTAGCCCTCCCATGTGTATGTTGTGAAGACTGAACTATGCTGTCTAAATAGAACCTGTTCACAATAACACCTTCACATTAACACCATATTCATCATCATCATCATCATCATCATCATCATCATCATCATCATCATCACTATCCTCATCAACATCATCATCATGCTGATCATCATTCTCATGGTCATCATTATGAATCCTGTCTGTACAGATAAAGATGCTATGGCCGTCTAGTTCCCTATAGGCGGAGGATGTGGTCCTGTGTGGCTCAGTTGGTAGAGCATGGCAACGCCAGTGTTGTGGATTCAATTCCTATGTGGGATCAGTACCAAATATGCATGCACTCACTACTGTAAGTCGTTCTGGATAAGAGCTTCTGCTAAATGACAAAAAATGTAAATATAAAAAAATTGATGCCCAGAAGAAGTGAGTTTAGCTCTAGGACAGAATAGCTTATGTCTGACTAAAAGTTGAAAGGAGGCCTGACTGAGTCACTTGGATAGTAACGTTTGGTGACCTACTCCTAAAAATCCCTTACGATAATAAGAAATGTACTTATAACAAATTTCAATTGTTTATGACTTGATATAAATATTGCCTGAAATGTCATTTTCAGTACACGGGAAAGGGGTAGATCATGTGTAATAACTTTTCATGATGAATTGCTACATTATTAACTTATTAGAGGAAACCTATTGGGGAGGGGAGATTGCTTCGACCTCTCGAGTGTGAGAAGAAACAGTTAGATCTAACCACAGGCTAAACACTTCCAACAGGACTTGACATTGCAGAACAATTTCCCAATTACCTTTTGACATGCATATTGACACAAACGTGCAAAACTGTAATTTTCTCTCTGAATTTGTTAGCTTGAGGGGATCGCTTTCATGCCAGTGAATTGTCAGATGTATTTCTTTCTTGCTCCTGCTAGTCTGACTGACTGTGACAGTCAGAGTTCACTGACAACCATTGCTAAAGGGAGAGGCCATTTTCAAAATGGCGGAGATTTATTTTTGCAAAAAACAGACAACTTTGATTTTCCCATTCTTTAGATGGAGGAACACCATGTCAATACTATTTGGAGTGAAACAATGAATATGACTGTAGGGTAATCAAGGTAATGAAAAAAATAGCATTTACCATGTAAACAGAAAGGGTAATCACAATGAATCATCAAATTGGATGTGTGTATTGTGTTTCGTTATTAAGAAATGTTGTTGTGTGCTAATAGTGTGCTGTATTCTCTGTCCTGAAAAAGGAAGTAAGCTTATGCGACATCTTTTTGAGTGCGGACCATTTTGTTTGTCTGTTTCACCCCTACCCAATAAACTTCCCAAACTTCTTAAACAATTGTTGTCACAAACACGTGCTGTTGTCTCAGCCAATCATGCACTATCCAACCTAGTCTGCCAGTTGACATTGAAATGCCATGGCCATCGAGACATCATCCTGTCTTTGACATAGCCAGGCAGTGAGAGGAGAGGGAGCTCTCTAGCCATGTCATCACAAACTTGTCATCCCATCCGGGTTGATTGGCACGTGCTAACCCAGTTCACGGCAGCTAGCATTGACGGAAGAGGGTTTCCCTGATTCCCTAACAGACCCAGGAGCCTCATGACAGGATCCTCAGCAAAGTGGGTCAGTTGGGCCTCGTCTGGCTCTTGGGGCCCCCTGCTTTGGCTCCAGCCCCATACCCAGCTTCAGCCCCATTCCCAGCCCATGCAGCCTCATACTCAGCCCTTGCCCGCACATGCTCCAGTCACAGCCCACACCTCCAGCATTATGCCCTGAGTGAGAGGCTGGAGGTAGCCTAGTGGTTAGAGCGCGTGACCTGACCTGACAAGGTAGAAATCTGTCGTTCTTCCCCAGAACAAGGCAGTTAACCCACTGTTCCCTGGTAGGCCACCATTGTAAACAATAATTTGTTATTAACTGACTTGCCTAGTCAAATAAAGGTTAAAAAAATATATACTAATTGCCAAGCCTGCATCGCCACGCTCCTCAAAGTGTGAGGTGGGCTGTTGGTGTGCACAATCTGTCACCAAAACCTGTTTTCTACTGGTTGGTGGAAGGTATTGAGTGGAGAAAGGAGCTGAGTGGGTATGGTCTGATGCTAGCTAGCTAAACCAGGAAGTACTCATGTTGTGAGTGGGACTGGTGGACTAGTGTCAATCATTCAGTCAATTCAATCCTTCAGTTAGTTAGAAAGGGTTCAAACTGTTCATGGTACGTGAAACTAGATAGAGGTGAAAATGCATGTTTGGAACTGGTCACAGAAGGTTAAATGCTGGTCTCCACAGCATACTATACATTCAAAACCACGTAGACAGTATCTGACGACAGTCTGACTACTCCTGCAGCCTTGAGTTTGACCGTGACAGAACGGTGACACCATCCGTGGTTGTCCTCATTCACATACTGTCACTCCTTTCGTCACACGGTGGCCACATATCTCATACCACACCACAGCCTCCAACCACATTCACCACAGCCTGCATTATTAACATTCACCACAGCCTCCAACCACATTCACCACAGCCCCCAACCACATTCACCACAGCCTCCAACCACATTCACCACAGCCCCCAACCACATTCACCACAGCCTCCAACCACATTCACCACAGCCTCCAACCACATTCACCACAGCCTCCAACCACATTCACCACAGTCTGCATTAACATTCACCACAGCCTCCAATCACATTCACAGCAGCCCCCAACCACATTCACAGCAGCCCCCAACCACATTCACTACAGCCTCCAACCACATTCACCACTGTCTCCAACCACATTCACCACTGTCTCCAACCACATTCACCACAGCCTCGAACCACATTCACCACAGCCTCTAACCACATTCACCACAGCCCCCAACCACATTCAAAAGTCTTTGCGGTGAAATGAGCAAAATGAGCCTCCGCTCCTTCTAATCACCCAAATTAGCATGGCAGCCTCAACTGGTGGGGACGAAACGCCAGCATCTAGCGAGCAGCAGCACTGTGTTTAACACAAGTTCCATTAAAAGAGCCCATTACTATTACTGAGGGGAAACAGTGCCCCGGGGTTCTCAAAGTGTTGCAAAAAACCTCATTGATAATTAAGTGTTGGTTACCCCGGTATGCATCACTTCCAAACGTTGCTTACCAATCACAGGTCTCTCTCTCTCTCTCTTTCTCTCTGTCTCTCTCACTCTCTCTCATTTATCATAGAATCACGTGGGCCCTCTAATAAGCGTCAATTAGAGCGACGGGAGGCCGGGGTTAATTATGCCTCAACACATTTTGATTGAACGTCATTAGAATGTACAGTGTTTGGGAGGAACGATGACAAGGGGTAACGGTAGATAACACGTTCGTCTTCATGTGTGTACACCACTCACTTCCTCCCCCCCTTCCTGTCGCATTGGTAAATACTGACACGTAAAAGCCCCCATGACAAAACCACTGCTATTTATTTGATCAAGCCCTGTGGTTTTGCACGTGTTATTCAAAATGAGTGCTTTGCATGCACACAATGGCTGGTACCTTTGTGTTGAGTGTTTATGCAGACTAGATAGCAGGAAAAACCCTGTTGGAAGATGAAAGACAAGCAGTTGCTATTAATCATTTGTGTTGTTGATAGAATTACTCACAAGTTACCAACCCAAATGCCCCCTAATGTGGAGGCTTTTCTGTAGCCAAACAAACAGAAAAATCATTGTCTTTGCAGAGATGTGCTTTCAAGTGAAACAGATTCCACCATCAACAACATAACACAATATGTGCCTCGATACCAAAATACAGAGTCAAGGAGGGAATCATCATTCCACTGTAAACACTTGCAGTGAAAGAAACTTGAAGACAAAAAGGCACAATGAATGCTAGGTATCTTGATTGAGGCCCAGCAAATGGATAGCAATCATTATCCCAAATAATAACGCTTCGTTTGCGAGACAGCGAAGCAAAGACATAAAAGTAACTTCAAAATTAAGCTCTTGACAGCCCGTTAATGGATCGCTGTAGGCCCATCTGGTTCATTGCAAATAGAAATGGGGTTTGATTTCGTGAACTGTTACCACTGTCACTGTAAACAATAATTGTCAAACATATTTACCCGCAATCGCTTTAGCAGATGTTCCGGTTTTTGTTTTGCTCGGCTTTTGTGTATCTCCCCTCTGCAGACGCGCCACATGCCCTCCCCTACCCTCCTCCCTATCCCCTCTGTACTAGAATATTGAGCAGGTATTTGCTGAAGGTGCTTCAGGGCACAGGGGGAGAGGGGTGAGGGGAGGAGAAGGAGAGATTATCTGGCCCCCTCATCAGCGGTGCTGGGCCCACTCCCCTCTACCCTCTGCCCGGGGCCTGTGGGGGGGGGGGGGGGGGGGGGGGGGGGGGCTTGCCTCGCAGCCATGCAACCTCTTTATCACCCTAATCTGTTAATTGTAGGCGCTCAATTGGCACATGGTGGATTTTTATTAGAGCTTCCCCACATTAACTAGACAGAGAATGCAGACAAGCTGGTGTGGCCCTCTGTTTTTTCTCTGTCTTTTTTTGTTAACCCCTTGATGTTTGGCCTCATAATGGAGACTGGGCCCTTTCAGTAGCTACAGAGACGCCCCTCACTGTAGCCAACTGATCTGATCTCAGGTGCTCTCCATACCTTCTCCTCCTCCTCCCATTTATTCTCCTCCCTCTGTCTTTGTCGAGCTTCTTACCGTCAACCAAGCCCTTCATCTAAAGGGCTACAGCGGCCACCTTCCCGGTTCAGGCTAGTTTGTGGACTGCTCTTTTTTCTCTCTTTGTCAGGCCAGCCTGCGTCCTATAACATTATTACACACACACACACACACACACACACACACACACACACACACACACACACACACACACACACACACACACACACACACACACACACACACACACACACACAAAAATCCGTTGCTGGGCCTTCCTGGCCAAAACAGACTGTGTTTGTTGTCAAAAGAGTGATTAAGAAAAATGACCCCTCCCTGCTTGGAGTAGCAATTAGAAAGGTCAACAGAAGTTAAACTCAGATTTTTTTTAAAGCTGGTGGTTTTGTTTAGCATAACTGAATCACACACTATCAAACTCCAGCAAAAAGGGGTCTGTTGAAAGGGTGCAGTTAAAAAGGAGTCAACCTGTAAGCACCATAGAGTGCAGACAGGGTCCACGTTTGTAATTCAAAGCGGAGAAATATTGGAATGCACTCTTAACCGAGAACCAAATTAGAGAAGTCGTGCAAGAGGGCAAATTCAAAGGAGATTGAGCTGGGGTTAATCAGCTCTCCAATTATTTCAATGCACTCAAAGATGAGTGAGATGTGACTGCACGGTGATCATGACGAATGCAAAACGTAGCATCTTCGGTAAAAACAGAAGCAAAGTTTTTAACTGAAAAAAAATGTGGACCTGTAACTTGGTGGCAGGACAATAGAATGAGTGAGTTATGCCAAGCTATTAAAGGCTCCTGCTTTCAGCCATGGCAAACATGTTTTTTTTTCTCAAATCAGTTCAAAATAAAAATCCTAGTATTTTTCGACAGAAGATATCAAGATAACAACTCTTGGTAGTCAGGAGCTCTTGGTACATAGCCTGCTCTGCAAGCACCCAAATCCTGGGACAGTAACAGTCCCTCTGACCCTGTTCCGCCATTAAACAATGCACTTCACGACATGCAGCGGCCGGTTTACAAAGATCTCATTGACCACTCATTGGGTGTGAATCACTCCATCTAATTCTTTTGATAAATTACACAAACTCAATCTCGAGCCAAATCTAATTTGTTATCATGCCGCTTTTTTCACACCTTCATCAAGATCAGTACATACACTTGAAATAGTCAGTAGTCAGAAAAAGAGGTCTATATTCTCTTATTAAGGTCAAATCATTCCAACATCGACCCACTTTTCATTCTCTTTCTAAGGAGAAACCCACACTCAGTCAGGGTCACACTTAAGTCGCACACAATCAAAGGCCACCTTGTGTCCAGACTCCAGCTTTCGTAATGTCCCTGCGTCAACATTCGTGTCACATTTACAGTACCGATCTTGATGAAGGTGTGAAAAAAGCGGCATGATAACAAATTAGATTTGGCTCGAGATTGAGTTTGTGTAATTTATCAAAAGAATTAGATGGAGTGATTCACACCCAATGAGTGGTCAATGAGATCTTTGTAAACCGGCCGCTGCATGTCGTGAAGTGCATTGTTTAATGGCGGAACAGGGTCAGAGGGACTGTTACTGTCCCAGGATTTGGGTGCTTGCAGAGCAGGCTATGTACCAAGAGCTCCTGACTACCAAGAGTTGTTATCTTGATATCTTCAGGCCTTAGTCACAAGGACTCATGTGGTGCCTACAGCAGTCCAGACAACAAAACAGATGCATGATAATGAAGCATGGATATATCTGTAACAAGCATGCCACAATCACATTGGTTAGCTCTAAGTCTCAACTCAAACATATAAACAGTTTCAAAAAGGCTGAGGATGACCCATTTGTTTGGACTTTAGAAGTCGGTAAAACAGCTGTTTTAGGCTCACTCTAAAGATTTTCAGTTATAATCACATGCAAATACATATGCAAAGTTGAACTAAGTCAAGATACCATTTTCTTTGCAAATGTGAGGGCAGTATATGCTGAGTTTGGTAGCAGAGTTGATGCAAACACAGGCATCATCCAGAATAGTTGTAGATATCTAGCTAACATGCAGACAAGATCCACTTCCCCAGTGTTGCCCCTGTTCATCAAAGCAGTGACAGACACAACTGAGCATCGCTGCTAACGCTAACGTAGCACGTTGAAGTAGCTTGTGTCACTTGTGTCATGTTGAAGTAGCTTGTTCTTGTGTCACTCAGGACCCACAATCTCTGCTTGTTTAACTTGCTTGGTGGGGAGATAAACATGTCTTCACTCTGTGGGCTTAGCCTCTGTTAGCCTCTGCTAGCCTAGCGCATGGCTTTTATAGTGACTTTTCATCAGGGTAAATGGGGATACATTTTATCATAATGTTTAGGGGAGCCCTCAGCCCGGGTGTTGAATAGGCCAACACAAGGCAGTACAGGGGCTTTACAACTTAAATAAGTATTTTACCCGGGGCTCTGTTTTATTACGACTACTGTTTACATCTGACAATACATCCTAAGTATTCTATTATTAAGTTTGGACAAATCATTTGCCCCGGGTTGAAGGTAGTATGCCATTGAAATGTAATCCTTCTGTTGATCTTATTACTGCCAAACCTAACAAGAAGAAATCAATTTCAGGGGGAAAGGAAAAGGGGGAGAAAAAAAACAGGAAAGGAAATTAGATAAAAAAGACAAGGTGGTGGCAGGAAGTAAATGTATATGCTCCACTGTGAGTCTGGTTGACGCCCCAACAAGTCGACAAATAGTGCGTCGTAATTTTTCGAGACGTTAAAATATGGTGCCTCTCGACACTTTTTTCCCTTGCCCCCAAGGTGAAAGCAGACACCTCGGATTAGTTCATTGTGGAGCCCACATTGTCTTAGCACTTACTCCTCACCGTGAGAAAGTGTGCAGGAGCAGCTTGGAACGTAACACTACCTGCAGCCCTATACCGACTTCTCTGACAGACAGGCCATGAAAAACCATTTCAAGGTTTTTATACCAATTCGTCAATTGAGTTGAACTGAAATGTACTAGTCTACCATTGTTGTCGTGAATGTGCCCTTGTTATTTTAAAGCAAAGTTGAGATACTCTTTCCAGACATCTCAAGTATTAGCACCACTATACCTTGCTATGGACAGTTTGTTAGTATGAACCCAGACAAACTAATCCCAGATGAATTAGAGATATTTCATACAGACCAATGATATAGAAATGGATTAGACAGCGTAGACCTGCAACTGAAGCAAACCTTTACAGCGTGAAGTAGGCCTATCTCTAACTCAGTCCGATTAGCAAAAGCACTTAGTTGTGGTGTAAAGTATACTAATGTAGCTTAGTCAGCATGCTACTAGGTCCACAAACACTAAGGGGTCACCAAGCATACTATCACTGATCTCTACCACACTACCACTGAACTCTACCCCACTACCATGGAACTCTACCCCACTACCACTGAACTCCACCACACTACCACTAAACTCAACCACACTACCACTGATCTCTACCACACCACCACTGAACTCAACCACATTACCACTGAACTCCACCACACAACCACTGAACTCTACCACACTACCACTGAACTCAACCACACAACCACTGAACTCTACCCCACTACCACTGAACTCCACCACACTACCACTAAACTCAACCACACTATCACTGATCTCTACCACACTACCACTGAACTCTACCCCACTACCACTGAACTCAACCACACTACCACTGAACGCAACCACACCACCACTGCACTCTACCCCACTAGCATACTACCACTGTACTCTGCCACACTAGCATACTACCACTGTACTCTGCCACACTAGCATACTACCACTGTACTCTGCCACACTAGCATACTACCACTGTACTCTGCCACACTAGCATACTACCACTGTACTCTGCCACACTAGCATACTACCACTGCACTCTACCCCACTACCATACTAACACTGTACTCTGCCACACTAGCACTGAACTTCACCCAACCACCACTACACACTAACACACTACCACTGTACTATACAATACTACCACTGTACTCTATCACACTACCACTGTACTATACAACACTACCACTGAACTCTACCCCACCACCACTGAACTCTACCCCACCACCACTGCACACTACCACACTACCACTGCACACTACCACACTACAACTGAACTCTACCACACTACAACTGAACACTACCACACTACAACTGAACACTACCACACTACCACTGCACTCTACCCCACTAACACACTGCCACTGTACTCTATTACACTAGCACTGAACTCTACCCAACCACCACTACACATTAACACACTACCACTGAATTCTACCCAACCACCACTACACACTAACACACTACCACTGAACTCTACCCAACCACCACTACACACTAACAGACTACCACTGAACTCTACCCAACCACCACTACACACTAACAGACTACCACTGAACTCTACCCAACCACCACTACACACTAACACACTACCACTGTACTCTACCACACTACCACTGTACTATACAACACTACCACTGCACACTACCACACTACCACTGCACTCTACCGCGCAACAAATGTACTCTACCACACTACAAATGTACTCTACCACACTACAACTGTACTCTACCACACTACAACTGAACTCTACCACACTACAACTGAACTCTACCACACTACAACTGAACTATACAACACTACCACTGAACTATACAACACTACCACTGAACTATACAACACTACCACTGTACTATACAACACTACAACTGTACTATACAACACTACCACTGTACTATACAACACTACAACTGAACTATACAACACTACCACTGAACTATACAACACTACCACGGAACTATACAACACTACCACTGTACTATACAACACTGACACTGCACGCTACCACACTACAAATGTACTCTACCACACTACAAATGTACTCTACCACACTACAAATGTACTCTACCACACTACAACTGAACTCTACCACACTACAAATGTACTCTACCACACTACAACTGAACTCTACCACACTACAAATGTACTCTACCACACTACAAATGTACTCTACCACACTACAACTGAACTGTACCACACTACCACTGTACTATACAACACTACCACTGTACTATACAACACTACCACTGTACTATACAACACTACCACTGTACTATACAACACTACCACTGTACTATACAACACTACCGCTGAACTGTACCACACTACCACTGTACTATACAACACTACCACTGTACTATACAACACTACCACTGTACTATACAACACTACCACTGTACTATACAACACTACCACTGCACACTACCATACTACCACTGTACTATACAACACTACCACTGTACTATACAACACTACCACTGTACTATACAACACTACCACTGTACTATACAACACTACCACTGTACTATACAACACTACCACTGTACTATACAACACTACCACTGTACTGTACAACACTACCACTGTACTATACAACACTACCACTGCACACTACCATACTACCACTGAACTGTACCACACTACCACTGTACTATACAACACTACCACTGAACTGTACCACACTACCACTGTACTATACAACACTACCACTGTACTATACAACACTACCACTGTACTATACAACACTACCACTGTACTATACAACACTACCACTGTACTATACAACACTACCACTGTACTATACAACACTACCACTGAACTGTACCACACTACCACTGTACTATACAACACTACCACTGTACTATACAACACTACCACTGTACTATACAACACTACCACTGTACTATACAACACTACCACTGTACTATACAACACTACCACTGTACTATACAACACTACCACTGTACTATACAACACTACCACTGTACTATACAACACTACCACTGTACTATACAACACTACCACTGTACCACTGCACTCTACCCCACTACCATACTAACACTGTACTCTGCCACACTAGCACTGAACTTCACCCAACCACCACTACACACTAACACACTACCACTGTACTATACAATACTACCACTGTACTCTATCACACTACCACTGTACTATACAACACTACCACTGAACTCTACCCCACCACCACTGAACTCTACCCCACCACCACTGCACACTACCACACTACCACTGCACACTACCACACTACAACTGAACTCTACCACACTACAACTGAACACTACCACACTACAACTGAACACTACCACACTACCACTGCACTCTACCCCACTAACACACTGCCACTGTACTCTATTACACTAGCACTGAACTCTACCCAACCACCACTACACATTAACACACTACCACTGAATTCTACCCAACCACCACTACACACTAACACACTACCACTGAACTCTACCCAACCACCACTACACACTAACAGACTACCACTGAACTCTACCCAACCACCACTACACACTAACACACTACCACTGTACTCTACCACACTACCACTGTACTATACAACACTACCACTGCACACTACCACACTACCACTGCACTCTACCGCGCAACAAATGTACTCTACCACACTACAACTGAACTCTACCACACTACAACTGAACTATACAACACTACCACTGAACTATACAACACTACCACTGAACTATACAACACTACCACTGTACTATACAACACTGACACTGCACGCTACCACACTACAAATGTACTCTACCACACTACAAATGTACTCTACCACACTACAAATGTACTCTACCACACTACAACTGAACTCTACCACACTACAAATGTACTCTACCACACTACAACTGAACTCTACCACACTACAAATGTACTCTACCACACTACAAATGTACTCTACCACACTACAACTGAACTGTACCACACTACCACTGTACTATACAACACTACCACTGTACTATACAACACTACCACTGTACTATACAACACTACCACTGTACTATACAACACTACCACTGTACTATACAACACTACCGCTGAACTGTACCACACTACCACTGTACTATACAACACTACCACTGTACTATACAACACTACCACTGTACTATACAACACTACCACTGTACTATACAACACTACCACTGTACTATACAACACTACCACTGTACTATACAACACTACCACTGTACTATACAACACTACCACTGTACTATACAACACTACCACTGTACTATACAACACTACCACTGTACTGTACAACACTACCACTGTACTATACAACACTACCACTGCACACTACCATACTACCACTGAACTGTACCACACTACCACTGTACTATACAACACTACCACTGAACTGTACCACACTACCACTGTACTATACAACACTACCACTGTACTATACAACACTACCACTGTACTATACAACACTACCACTGTACTATACAACACTACCACTGTACTATACAACACTACCACTGTACTATACAACACTACCACTGAACTGTACCACACTACCACTGTACTATACAACACTACCACTGTACTATACAACACTACCACTGTACTATACAACACTACCACTGTACTATACAACACTACCACTGTACTATACAACACTACCACTGTACTATACAACACTACCACTGTACTATACAACACTACCACTGTACTATACAACACTACCACTGTACTATACAACACTACCACTGTACTATACAACACTACCACTGCACACTACCATACTACCACTGAACTGTACCACACTACCACTGAACTCTACCACTGTACTCTGCCACACTAGCACTGAACTCCACCCAACCACCACTACACACTAACACACTACCACTGAAATCAACCACACTACCACTGTTCGATACAACACTACCTCTGAACTCTACCCCACTACCACACTACCACTGAACTCTACCCAACCACCAATGTACTCTACCACACTACAACTGAACTCTACCATATTACCACTCAACTATACAACACCATCATTTAACTCTACCACACTACCACTGATCTCTACCCCACTACCACTCAACTATACCATACTACCACTGAACTCTACCACACTATCACTGTACTCCACCACACTACCACTGAACTCAACCCCACTACCAATGAACTCAACTACACAACCACTGAACTCTACCACACTACCACTGTACTATACAACACTACCGCTGAACTCTACCCCACCACCACTGAACTCTACCACACTACCACTGCACTCTACTGCACAACAAACAAACTCTACCACACTACCACTGACCTCTACCCCACTACCACTGCACTCTACTACACTACAACTGAACTCTACCACACTACAACTGAACTCTAACCCACTACCAATAAACTCTACCACACTACCACTGAACTCTACCCCACTACCACATTACCACTGAACTCCACCCCACTATGACTGATCTCTACCACACAACCACTGCACTCCACCACACAACCACTGAACTCTACCCCACTACCACTGAACTATATCATACTACCACTGAACTCTACCACACTACCACTGAATTGTACAACACTATCACTGAACTATATCCCAGTACCACTAAACTCTACCACACAACCACTGCACTCCACCACACAACCACTGAACTCTACCCCACTACCACTGAACTCTACCACACTACTACTGAACTCTACCACACTACCACTGAACTCTACCCGACTACCACTGAACTCTACCACACTACCACTCAACTCTACGGCACCACCACCGCACTCTACCACACTACACACTGAACTCTACCCGACAAGCACCAAACTCTGCCCGACTAGCACAGAACTCTACCACACTACCACTAAACTCTACCACTTTACCACTGTACTCTACCCACTACCACACTACCACTGAAATATACTACACTATCACTGATCTCTACCACACTACCACTGAACTCTAGCACATTACCACTCAACAATACAACACCACCATTGAACTCTACCACACTACCACTGAACTCTACCACACTATCACTGAACTCTACCACACTACCACTGAACTCTACCACACTACCACTGACCTCTACCACACCACCACTGAACTCTACCACACCACCACTGAACTCTACCACACCACCACTGCACTCTAGCCCACTACCACTGAACTCCACCACACTACTACTGAACTCTACCACACTACCACTGAACTCTACCCGACTACCACTGAACTCTACCACACTACCACTGAACTCTACCACATTACCACTGAACTAAACACAAATACTACTCAACTCTACGGCACCACCACTGCACTCTACCACACTACAACTGAACTCTACCACACTAGCACTAAACTCTACCACACTACCACTGACCTCTACCACACTACCACTGAACTCTACCCGACCAGCACAGAACTCTACCCCAAAACCACTAAACTCTACCACATTACCACTGTACTCTACCCACTACCAAACTACCCCTGAACTCTACTACACTACCACTGATCTCTACCACACTACCACTGAACTCTACCCGACCAGCACAGAACTCTACCCCACTACCACTAAACTCTACCACATTACCACTGTACTCTACCCACTACCACACTACCACTGAACTCTACCCTCTATCACTGTACTCTACCACACTACCACTGAACTCAACCAAACTACCAAAGAACTCAACCCCACTACCACTAAACTCTACCATACTACCACTGATCTCTAACACACGACCACTGCACTCTAGCCCACTACCACTGATCTCTACCACGCTACCACTAAATTCTACCCCACTACCACTGAAATGTACCCCACTACCACTGAACTCAACCACACTACCAAAGAACTCAACCCCACTACCACTGATCTCTACCACGCTACCACTAAATTCTACCCCACTACCACTGAAATGTACCCCACTACCACTGAACTCAACCACACTACCAAAGAACTCAACCCCACTACCACTGAACTCAACCCCACTACCATTGAACTCAACTCCACTACCACTAAATTCTACCCCACTACCACTGAAATGTACCCCACTACCACTGAACTCAACCACACTACCAAAGAACTCAACCCCACTACCACTGAACTCAACCCCACTACCACTGAACTCAACCCCACTACCACTGAACTCAACCACATTACCACTGAACTCTACCCCACTACCACACAACCACTGAACTCTACCACAATACCATTGAAATCTACCACTGTACTCTACCACACAACCACTGAACTCAATCACACTACCACTGAACTCAACCGCATTACCACTGCACTCTACCCAACTACCATACTACCACTGAACTGTACCACACTACCACTGAACTCTACCACCGTACTCTGCCACACTAGCACTGAACTCCACCCAACCACCACTACACACTAACACACAACCACTGTACTCTAACACACTACCACTGTACTCTAACACACTACCACTGGACTCTACCACACTACCACTGTTCGATACAACACTACCACTGAACTCTACCCCACTATCACACTACCACTGAACTCTACCCAGCCACCACTGCACTCTACCACACTACCACTGAACTCTACCACACTACAAATGTACTCTACCACACTACAAATGAACTCTACCCCACTACCACTGCACTCTACTACACACCCACTCAACTCAACCACACTACAACTGAACTCTAACCCACTACCAATAAACTCTACCACACTACCACTGAACTCTACTCAACTACCATATTACCACTGAACTACACCCCACTACGACTGATCTCTACCAAACAACCACTGCACTCCATCACACAACCACTGAAATCTACCCCACTACCACTGAACTCTACCGCACCAGCTCTGCACTCGAGCCCACTACCACTGAACTCTACTCAACTACTACTGAACTACCACTTAACTCTACCACTTAGCTCTACCACACTACCACTGAACTGTACCCCAATACCACTAAACTCAACGGCACCACCACTGCACTCTACCACTGAACTAACACACTACAACTGTACTCTACCACACTACCACTGAACTCTACCACACCACTACTGAACTCTACCACACTACTACTGAACTCGACCCCACTACCACTGAACTCTACCACACCACTACTGAACTCTACCACACTACTACTGAACTCTACCCCACTACCACTGAACTCTACCACACCACTACTGAACTCTACCACACTACTACTGATCTCTACCCCACTACCACTGAACTCTACCACACCACTACTGAACTCTACCACACTACTACTGATCTCTACCCCACTACCACTGAACTCTACCCCACTACCACTGAACTCTACCCCACTACCACTGAACTCTACCCCACTACCACTGAACTCTACCCCACTACCACTGAACTCTACCACACCACTACTGAACTCTACCACACTACCACTGTACGGTAACAGTACGATTTCAATACCATGTACGATTTCAATACCATTGAAATCTACCACTGTACTCTACCACACTGCCACTGAACTCTACCACACCACTAATGAACTCTACCACACTACCACTGAACTCTACCACACCACTACTGAACTCTACCCCACTACCACTGAACTCTACCACACTACCACTGTACTCTACCACACTACCACTGAACTCAATCACACTACCACTGAATTCAACCGCATTACCACTGCACTCTACCCCACTACCATACTACCACTGAACTGTACCACACTACCACTGAACTCTACCACCGTACTCTGCCACACTAGCACTGAACTCTACCCAACCACCACTGCACTCTACCACACTACCACTGCACAACAAATGTACTCTACCACACTACAAATGTACTCTACCACACTACAAATGTACTCTACCACACTACAAATGAACTCTACCACACTACCACTGCACTCCACTACACCCCACTCAACTCAACCACTGATCTCTACCCTGCTACCACTAAACTCTACCCCACTACCACTGAACTCTACCCCACTACGACTAAACTCTACCACACTACCACTAAACTCTACAACACTACCACTGCCCTCTACCCCACTACCACATCACTACTGAACTCCACCCCACTACCCCTGATCTCTACCACACTACCACTAAACTCTACCACACAACCACTGATCTCTTCCACACTACCACTGAACTCTACCACACTACCACTGATCTCTACCACACTACTACTGAACTCTACCACACTACCACTCAACTATACCACACTACCACTGATCTCTACCCCACTACCATTAAACTCTACCCCACTACCACTGAACTCTACCCCACTACCACTGAACTCTACCACACTACCACTGATCTTTACCACACTACCACTGAACTCTACCCCACTACCACTGATCTCTACCACACTACCACTGAACTCTACCACACTACCACTGAACTCTACCACACTACCACTGATCTCTACCACACTACTACTGAACTCTACCACACTACCACTGAACTCTACCACACTACCACTGAACTCTACCACATTACCACTGATCTCTACCCCACTACCACTCAACTATACCACACTACCACTGATCTCTACCCCACTACCATTAAACTCTACCCCACTACCACTGAACTCTACCCCACTACCACTGAACTCTACCACACTACCACTGATCTTTACCACACTACCACTGAACTCTACCCCACTACCACTGATCTCTACCACACTACCACTGAACTCTACCACACTACCACTGAACTCTATCACACTACCACTGAACTCTACCACACTACCACTGAACTCTATCACACTACCACTGACCTCTACCACACTACCACTGATCTTTACCACACTACCACTGATCTCTACCCACTAGCACTAAATTCTACCCCACTAGCACTAAACTCCTGCACATTTAGGAGTGGTGGATGCTCACACCCTGGAAAAAAGTGGGACAAGTGAACAACTAACCAAAGAAGTGATAAATTAGCCCTGGGAAGAAATATGAAGCAGAGTGTCTGGCAAGACGCCACATGGAACCCCAATAAAACCTGCAACGCGTTCTCTCTCTCCCACATCGCCTTGCTTTGAGTGACAACAGGGGAGAGGAGGAAAAGAGAGAACAGACACGTTAATGGGGTTAATGCCTGACGAGTGATGTCATGGAAAAGTTGCTGATCACCAACACCCGCCCCTCTCTACCACCTCGTTGGGCCACGTGGGGGGGATGAATGGCCGTTCCCAAGTCTTCCATTTCCACTGACTACACACACACACACACACACACACACTAAGGATTTCCATGTGTTTCACTCCTGATATAAGTTAATCAGGCTCACATTTTAAACAGAGTAGTCATATAGTCCTCAGTTTGCTCATAACACAACACTTGTGTGTGTGTGTGTGTTTGTGTGTGTGTTTGAGATGGAGGGCATCAGCGATGCGTATGAACACTTCAGAGTGCACACTACCCTACGTCCAATAGGACCAGACAAGTACACGTGAAAATTCTACTTTTCTAACCTATAAAAAAAGAACTATTAAATATTAAAACAAACTAGGTCATTTATTCTCATCCACATGAATGAACTTGGGGAGCAACGTTCGATTAAAACACATCTGGCATATGCCTTAAAGATCATACATATTTCAAATATGTTAATAGGCCCGGGAATATTTGCAACATGAAGTTACAAAATGCACATTAGAAAGCCGTGCTTTGGAGCTTATGAAAAAACATACTGCTCCCTAATTATTCTGGAAAATAATCAATTGCAAAACAGCTTCTCGCATTCAAAATATAGCTGTGAAACTCTCTGTTGGGAGGCTTCAGTGTGTCGTGTTTTGAGCTGCGGTCGGCCATGCATCTCAACCAACCAGAATTTCCTGCGACTTTCGTCTTCTTTCATCATGTTGCCGCGGCGATAATGAGCACAGAACTCTCCCTCTCTATAAGCAGATCTGTGGAATGTTGATACCAAAGACAGACACAAACACACACAAACACACATCAATTGCACACAAATGCACACACAGGCACACACAGGCACACACATTTTTATTCAGGTGTGGAGTGAGGCGTAGGAGCAGGAAAGACAGCTAGGGCAGATCAGAGAACACCAGAGGGATGGCTGATTTACAGTGAAAACAAGTAATTTTTTCTGTGAACAACTACAGCTATTTACGGGTCTAAACTGCAATTACAGGATAAGTATTTGTAAATTTAGCTAATCCATTATTGAAATAGTGTGATATCTAATGGAGATAATTGCGATTGCATGCTTTGTTCATTTACTTTAATAGCTGTCAATATAAAATTTGCCCTGTCAATCAAATACACTGTATGCAATGACTTGAATCTGTTTAGCAGGATCGCCAAGTCTTAGTGGTGGTTTGGGGTTTAGATCTTCCTCTGCAATGGCACGCCTTTGATATGCTTAGAGATAGGTGGAGGACAGTAGTGACCTATTGTCAGGCCAGTCAGACAGTCAACTAAAATCTGAATGGCACTATAAACGGTCAATAACAATGATGACAGAGAATCCCTTGGGCCAGCTATGACACTTCTCAATTGTAAAAGGAGCATTATACACGTTTACACTGAATAACTAACACTTTAATGCCTCTAATACTTTAAGAGAGAACTAAATGGATTAAACAATATTTCCTGTCAAGAATGAAGTACTACGAGCTATAGTAAACAAATATTGATCTTAACGTCTTCAAAAAGAGACAGGGATCCTGGCATTAAAAACAGAAGCATAGCTCTAGCAGACTACTCTGTTAACAATGATCAAGCCAGAAGAGACAACTTTCATGATGAGAGACAGACAAGACATTAAAAACACTATAAAGAGGGTGAATGTTTAGAGTAATTTTTTTCATGCATCAGGCCCTGCTGTTTCTGGTACGTTGTTCTAAAGCAGTGAATAGATTCAACACACACACACACACACACACACACACACACACACACACACACACACACACACACACACACACACACACACACACACACACACACACACACACACACACACACACACACACACACACACACACACACACACACACACACACACACACACACACACTTAAAGATGTAGGATGACAAGACAAAGAGCTGGGGGAGAGAGAGAAATGGCCCTGGGCGCCAGTGCTTCCAGTCATGCCATTTCCCTTGGTGGCAGCCCAGGCAGTCAGCCCCTAAATAAGTGACTTATAAGTATTTATTGATGCACAAGTGTGGCATCTGTTCCCGAGGTCTGTGGCTCTGGATGTAATTAGCTCTGAACCTTACACTTCAATCAGGCGACACACTTAAAGAGAAAGACTAAAGCCCCCCTCTTCCTCCTTCGCTCCCTCCTTCGTTCCCTCCTTTGCTCCCTCCTTTGTTCCCTCCTTTGCTCCCTCCCTCTCTATCCGCCTGTTTGTTCCAAATCCACACTGTATGGCTCCTCGATGAGTGGTAATTATGAATTATTCCATCATTACCTTCATCATCATTATCGTTACCCCCGCCACATTTCCCACAACGTCGGGGCCAATGGTTCATAGTAAAAGGCAAAGGGAAAACACTAAAGCAATGGCATTGACGTTAACAAACAAACAAGCAAACAAACTATCCAGCGGTTGATTGTTGTTGCCCATTTCATGGCCTAGCTTAAAACGCTTCCTGAAATGCTCTGAGTAGTGTGTGTGTGTGTTTGTGCAAATTGGGTGTATGTGCATCCATGAGTTTTCACATATGCGTGTGTGCATTCGTGCAGTGTGACTGAAATTAAATTTGATTAATTTCAGCCGGATTTGAAAATATAAACTATTCATTTTGTTTGGGGAGAACACAAGAGGAGGTTTAAACCTAGCCCAGGGGTTGGAGGCTTTGTTCAGCCTCTCCTTTGATATTACGGAGGGCTTTTTTATTGAGCGCTTGACAAGACAGATAAACCATACAGTGGATTGAATAGCCTCCTCTTGCAGCACACAGTAAATGTCATTTGCCATTAACAATGCTGCAGTGAGGTACATAAAACCATTAATACACCCCTTTACGACCGCACGGCCTAACTGAGCATGTCTCCCATGCAACCCTCAATCTGATGGACGTGCTAGCCACGGCCTTGCTGCAATACCCCCACAACAGCATTTAATTGCCACCAAGCAGATGAGAAGACAGACATTATCTTTTTAAGGCCCGTCGTAAAAAGGAAGATGGAATGAAACACACAAGGCTGAGCACACCTATCTTGAGAGAAGTTGCCACCAATAAAAATACACATTGTGAATAATGAGGTGTAGTTTCTGCATACTCGGACAATCCCAGAAACAACAAGAACAATACGAGCATGGATGGACTCGGGGGGGGGGGACAGACAACGGCCACTTTTAGGACACTTGGCCAGGAGAAGGGGCGAGGGGTAGGGGTGGAGGGGTGACAGGCTATCAGTCAAAAATGAGTGGTCCACCCACAGAGCCCTGTGGTGCCCCCGTAAAGCCAGGCCCAGACCAACAGGGGCTTTGGCCATAGATCATCACTAGGGGCCCATCGGGGCCCGGGATGTGACTAAAGCGGGGCATGCGTGGAAACAATGGCCCATAGTCTGGAGAACGAGCTTAAGCAGCTGGGCGTCACTGGCTTTAATGGGGGGGCAGACTCCCCACTCCCCTCCAGACGACCCACAATGCATTGTCTGTTCCCCCAGCACAGAAAAGGTGGTTTCTCCAGGGCCCTGCTACTATCATGTGGTGGCTTTTTCACCCTGTGAGAAGCCGCTGCCAGCTGAATAGGGCTGGGACGAGTGGTGGGCTAGGGCCCTACATGTTTCTGTGCGTGTGTATGTGTGTGTGGAGAGAAAGGGGAGGCTTTGAAAGAAAGCGGCCCATTGAGGGCCATTTTGAGGCGGGGAACACACACGGCATATCACAAGGGAGCATCTGGGCCCTGTGGAATGTGTACATGATGTCAAATGATGTCCTAAAGATAGGCTCCATGAAAACACTTGGAGAGGGTGATGATAGGATACCACCCACCCCAGCTCCCCACTTGCCATATAAGTCAGCTGAAGAGAGGGTGTTTGTGTTGCCTGGATGGAGTTTTGCTAGTGGGACCCACTGACGATGCGTTACCAGATAGGGAGGTCTGCTGCCGTCGTCTCGTGACACATGAGTAGGAATGTTCTGACTCAAATCCTGTTTTGGCTGTGTTGCTGGGGTACTACACGACACAACCCCCCCCCCCCCTCAAGTGTGTATTTCTGGAGTTAAACTTTGAGAGCACACACAAATCCTCTCTGAGCCGTCCCACAGAATACACACTTTCCCATCAGCCTGGGCGAAGCGTGCCCAGACTCGTGCATGTCATTACAGTCCTGCAGACGCCTGCTAGTTTGGAGCCATCTGATTATTGTCATTTCCATTAAATCTCTACCTGCACGCACATAGGCAGTTAAAGGAGGAGTAGTTGTTACAATTACAGGTTAGGTTAGTTAGCTGTCATAGGGCCCAGGACCTTCACAGGCTTTACTACTGGGTTTCCAATTGATTAATTTAATGGCAGGTATACCGCAATAGACACACCCCCATCGAGGTGTGCTTTGAAATGGGTTGGTGCAATCAGACCTCAATTATTTCCATAAGATGATATTTAGTTTGACTATACGTATCTTGTCAGATTGGCCTCCTCAAAAGTTTCTCCACACTAAAACCATTTCTGACTGAGGTCCAAGTAGGTCAAAAGTCAGCCACTGCCACACACACACACACACACACACACACACACACACACACACACACACACACACACACACACACACACACACACACACACACACACACACACACACACACACACACACACACACACACACACGTATGAGTTGACCAGAGGAAGCGAGGGGATCAAGAAGTCATTTATCATGCACTTGTCACATCCTGACCTCATTACAATTAGCAGCCAGATGTCTGTGCACCGCAAACCTGCGCTCATACTCCGAGGGGCACTTTTCAGTTTGTCTCACAAGCACAGACACACACACGGCCGCATGCAAGGACACACACAAACACACACATTTACACCCTCAAAAATCCCAGCCTCTCATTTCGCCTCAATGGCTCTGTCAGTGAGGATGGGACTTAGGGGACAAGAACTAAGTGGTGGTAGTGAGAGTGTGTGTGTGTGTATGTGCGTGTGTTGGGGGGTTCAACCCAGGGGGGACCAGGCATTCAACTCTCCTACACTACTGGACCCCCTGGTTGACTGACCCATCCACCCCTCTCTCTTTCTTTCCTCCCCTGGGGGGACTGGTAGGGGTGATGGTGTTGGACTGCTCTGGCCCTCAGGGAACCCTTACTATGGCAGCCTTGGTATTACCTGTGGAGTGAGCTGTCACACTCAGCCACCTGCACTGGGGAGGTACACCCGGGCCAGGACACCCTGGGGGTGGGGGGGGTGTCAAGGGACTGACGGTATGAGAGGAGTGCATACAATCACTCAGGGCCAACACCGGCTATGGCTACCTCTTTGGAATCCCGACCTGGAAGGAGGGTGGAGGTCACCAAATCGTCGCAGGGGGCTCTTGTGGATTTAGGTGAGAGAGAGGGGGACCCTGGGAAGGATCTGTGAGGAGGAAGTGGTGGAGGAAGAGATGAACTGCTGGTGGTCAACATGGTCTTCTAATTACCTCCCATGATGGGCTTCTCTCTCTCTCTATAGCATATCTCCTGTGAGCCCCCACACCCCTACTGTGAGCCCCCGCACCCCTTCGTCTGTGCCCCCACACCCCTCCGTCTGTGCCCCCCTGCCACACATGCAATATGTTGACCCACCACCACAGACCTCCTACCCCCCTACCCTAACAGCTAACACTCCAGCCTATCCGTCACAGCCTGGTGCCACTGTACCCTACACGGTCGCGCCACGTTGAGGGGAACAATGAGGAAGTTGAGGAAGCCGCCAGGCGGCTAATTCAATGAGATGGGCCCTGTCGGTGATCTAGGGATCAGGGATCAATGTTCTTTTGGGCTCTTCAACCTCCTACAGTTAGCTAGCCGTATAGGCTACCACTACCCAGGGGACCGCCGCTACAGCTGCTGTAACTTCATTAAATGTCATTAAATGCAAACGCTGTGCATACGGGGCCCAAGGCAGACAGGGCTGAGGTGAGACTGGCACAAAGGCAGCCATTGTGGCTCAGGATGTGGGACAGGGAAGTGGAAACACACTGACACATGCCCCTTTCCCACACTTATCAATGAAACTGTGGTCCGCAAATGATGTCACAGGTTAGAAATAGTGGTGATGAGTTGACAGCAATGACAATGGGAGTGAGGGAGCATTGTTTGACCAGGGAGAATAGCGTACTCAATATACTGTACTTGCTTAAATGTTTGCCTATTGTGACTCATACATACGTGATAGGTAGAAGTTATTCTTAACATTGCTGGTTAATAATGTAAGAAATGATCCCCTATGTCCGCAGACGTCAAGCCAGCAGTTGTATTCTGAGCAGACAGATGAAGCAAGAGCACAAACTGACAGGCAAACCCAATGCTGTTTTGAATAAAGCTGCTGCCTGTGTAGCGATTTGGCACCCTGGTAGAGTGGATTGACCACTGCCCCTCCAGTGGAAGGGAAAAATAGGAAGAAAACAATCTTCTGCTTGTTTCTGCTTTACCTCTCCTGACACGGGCTGACCTCCTCATCGATCTTCACTCCGCAAAATAGGTTTCGTCCTCGGGAAGAATAGACTGTGTGTGTGTGTGTGTGTGTGTCTTTGTGTCCTCGTTTATAACAACATATTTTAGGCCCACAAAGACTCTACTCTCCAAGGTCTCTTCTTGAGGGTCTGATATTAATGCTAATAAAAAACATGTTTTATTGCTGTTTATTCTGTGTTGTTTTAGTCAGAGGTTAGGCTATATACTGCATCATATTTCCTAATGATTATAGAAATATACGGGTATTGCTTATTCCTTCCATTTGTAATCACCTATTAAAACCTATTAAAACCACTACCTTGTGATTATTTAATTATTTTTTTTAACCTTTATTTAACAAGGCAAGTCAGTTAAGAACAAATTCTTATTTTCAATGACGGCCTAGGAACAGAGGGTTAACTGCCTGTTCAGGGGCAAAACGACTGGCTTTTACCTTGTCAGCTCAGGAATTTGATCTCGCAACTTTTCAGTTACAAGTCCAATGCTCTAACCACTAGGCTACCTGCCGCCTATTAAAGTAACTGTCCTGTATTTTCCAGATTTCTATGAAATACAACCTATAATTACATGACTGAAATAGCTTTCCTTCCAAATTGTTTTTTAATTAAGTATGTTAAAAAGCATATTTTCTGTGTTGGAATGGTGTGGGCGTACACCAAGAACAGAATGGTGTGGGAGTATACTAGTCATTAAAAATATGAACACAAGTAGACCGCTGACTGGCCAGCTCATCCTCCTCAGAAGTATGACATCATACACTATGAGGAAATAGCAAGGATTTTTTTTAAACGGTCTGTTTGAGATGTTTGATGTGGGATTTTTGAAGTGTCCCCCCCCACCCCCAATTTATGCTTTGGCCACAAATACGAATATAGGACGAGTCAACAACATTATTTGGGTATGACTTAACAGAATAGGAACTTTTAAAAGTGAGATTTTCACTGGACAAAAAGTACTTGAATTTATTCAGTTAATTTCAGAAGATATGAGTAGGTCCTTGCTTAATGTATATCTACATAAATGGCAAAGCTGCAAGCTGAATCAACAGTTCTAATGTCATGTGGAGACCGGCCTGTTTTCTGTGTATTTATTACTTTATTCTTGAAAACATATCTTTATTAGCATCCATTATTTTGCCTTTGCATATCCTTTGGTTTTCTGTACCAATATTCTATGTGTCTCCTAATTATAGTCTCCTCCCTTTTGGCTGGTCTCCACGGTGGTCGGCACTCCTCTAATTGACAGACCTGAGGCTAATACCCTCACTTCTGCAGCTGGTGAGAACAACTACAGATACCACGCCACGATACAATGCTGCCGTCTTCGTCGTCAGATGACCTCCACCAGAACCTAGCCATGCTGCCGCCTGGAGGTGGGATGGAGGGCAGAGCCAAACCAACAAGTGCTATGATGCACAATGCCTGGACGGTCTTTCCTGAACTGAGTGAGTGAAGAAAGTGTCCTGCAGAGAGAATGCTCCCCCCTGATCCCTGCTCTGTTCTTTCCCCCTGCGCCAGTGGTAATTCAGCACATGCCAATGAGCAGGTCCCGTTTCTAGCTTTTTGGGGGCCACGCGGGCAAAACATTTTAGTGGCCCCCCTCTTGGCAGCAGAGAGAAACATTTGCAGTTTCAAAGTTAATGACCTGCAATTCTACACATTTTGCCATGATTTATGCCATGTTCATTTGAGTGCAAGTACCTGCAATGACCGTTTTTGCACTAACTCTCTTGCACTGACTCTGCACACACACTGCACTCTACCCACACACTCAAACATACTGACACCCCAACAAACACATACACACTACATATGCCCACACATGTATAGGCTGCTACTGTCTATCTATCCTGTTGCCTTACCCCTAATTTCTTATTGACAGATTCTCGTGGACAGATAAAATGGTGAGAATCTGTCAAGGCTCACAAATAATTATTTGATTACGAGCAGCAGTAGTACCTGGTTTGGGGTTTCCGTCATTGATATTTGGACGAATCAGGATTGGGCGAAGGTGGTGCTTAAACTGGTGCAGTGATTTTCAAGCCCGTGTGAGGATGATAAACGGTTTACACTAGATTCCACAGCAACAAGTAAAGCATTCATGAAAACAAAAATGTGCTTTTTGGCCATGATAAACCAGGGAAATTAACGGAAGGGAGGGGTTTGGCCAAGAGTTTCCGTTTGCGAGGGAGGAGACTTTGCTTCCTTCCTTTGCACAAAGGTAATCAAGAATAATAATATAAAATCAAATCAAATGTATTTGTCACATACACATGGTTAGCAGATGTTAATGCGAGTGTAGCGAAATGCTTGTGCTTCTAGTTCCGACAATGAAGTAATAACCAACGAGTAATCTAACCTAACAATTCCAAAACTACTACCTTATTTATCGCTTTCTCACAAGTGTAAAGGGATAAAGAATATGTTCATAAAGATATATGAATGAGTGATGGTACAGAACGGCATAGGCAAGATGCAGTAGATGGTATCGAGTACAGTATATATATATGATAGTTGTAACTGTTCATGGCATTCCCCCCCAGAAGTAAAACAGGAAATTACAAACTGTTGAGAGATAATTGTATTTCTTGGTAACCAAGATTACTTTACCCCTACCTATATGTACATACTCAATTACCTCGTACATCGACTCGGTACTGGTACTCCCTGTATATGTCATGTTGTTTTCTACTCCCTGTATATAGCCATGTTGTTTTCTACTTCCTGTATATAGCCATGTTGTTTTATTTGTTTATTTTTTTTATTTTTTGTTTTGAATTTTACCCCTTTTTCTCCCCAATTTCGTGGTATCCAATTGTTGTAGTAGCTACTATCTTGTCTCATTGCTACAACTCCCGTACGGGCTCGGGAGAGACGAAGGCTGAATGTCATGCGTCCTCCGATACACAACCCAACCAGCCGTACTGCTTCTTAACACAGCGCGCATCCAACCCGGAAGCCAGCGTGTCGGAGGCTACACCGTGCACCTGGCAACCTTGGCTAGCGCGCACTGCGCCCGGCCCGCCACAGGAGTCACTGGTGAGACAAGGAGATCCCTACCGACCAATCCCTCCCTAACCCTGACGACGCTAGGCCAATTGTGCGTCGCCCCACGGACCTCCCGGTCGCGGTCGGTTACGACAGAGCCTGGGCGCGAACCCAGGGACTCTGATGGCACAGCTGGCGCTGCAGTACAGCACCCTTAACCACTGCGCCACCAGGGAGGCCCCCATGGTGTTTTCTACTCCCTGTATATAGCCATGTTGTTTTCTACTTCCTGTATATAGCCATGTTGTTTTCTACTCCCTGTATATAGCCATGTTGTTTTCTACTTCCTGTATACAGCCATGTTGTTTTCTACTTCCTGTATACAGCCATGTTGTTTTCTACTTCCTGTATACAGCCATGTTGTTTTCTATTCCCTGTATACAACCATGTTGTTTTCTACTTCCTGTATACAGCCATGTTGTTTTCTACTCCCTGTATACAGCCATGTTGTTTTCTACTTCCTGTATACAGCCATGTTGTTTTCTACTTCCTGTATACAGCCATGTTGTTTTCTACTCCCTGTATACAGCCATGTTGTTTTCTACTCCCTGTATACAGCCATGTTGTTTTCTACTCCCTGTATATAGCCATGTTGTTTTCTACTTCCTGTATACAGCCATGTTGTTTTCTACTTCCTGTATACAGCCATGTTGTTTTCTACTTCCTGTATACAGCCATGTTGTTTTCTATTCCCTGTATACAACCATGTTGTTTTCTACTTCCTGTATACAGCCATGTTGTTTTCTACTCCCTGTATACAGCCATGTTGTTTTCTACTTCCTGTATACAGCCATGTTGTTTTCTACTTCCTGTATACAGCCATGTTGTTTTCTACTCCCTGTATACAGCCATGTTGTTTTCTACTCCCTGTATACAGCCATGTTGTTTTCTACTTCCTGTATACAGCCATGTTGTTTTCTACTCCCTGTATACAGCCATGTTGTTTTCTACTCCCTGTATACAGCCATGTTGTTTTCTACTCCCTGTATACAGCCATGTTGTTTTCTACTCCCTGTATACAGCCATGTTGTTTTCTATTCCCTGTATACAACCATGTTGTTTTCTACTTCCTGTATACAGCCATGTTGTTTTCTACTCCCTGTATACAGCCATGTTGTTTTCTACTTCCTGTATACAGCCATGTTGTTTTCTACTTCCTGTATACAGCCATGTTGTTTTCTACTCCCTGTATACAGCCATGTTGTTTTCTACTCCCTGTATACAGCCATGTTGTTTTCTACTTCCTGTATACAGCCATGTTGTTTTCTACTCCCTGTATACAGCCATGTTGTTTTCTACTCCCTGTATACAGCCATGTTGTTTTCTACTCCCTGTATACAGCCATGTTGTTTTCTACTCCCTGTATACAGCCATGTTGTTTTCTACTCCCTGTATACAGCCATGTTGTTTTCTACTCCCTGTATACAGCCATGTTGTTTTCTACTCCCTGTATACAGCCATGTTGTTTTCTACTTCCTGTATACAGCCATGTTGTTTTATACTCCCTGTATACAGCCATGTTGTTTTCTACTTCCTGTATACAGCCATGTTGTTGTATACTTCCTGTATACAGCCATGTTGTTTTCTACTTCCTGTATACAGCCATGTTGTTTTCTACTTCCTGTATACAGCCATGTTGTTTTCTACTTCCTGTATACAGCCATGTTGTTTTCTACTCCCTGTATACAGCCATGTTGTTTTCTACTTCCTGTATATAGCCATGTTGTTTTCTACTCCCTGTATACAGCCATGTTGTTTTCTACTTCCTGTATACAGCCATGTTGTTTTCTACTCCCTGTATACAGCCATGTTGTTTTCTACTTCCTGTATACAGCCATGTTGTTTTATACTCCCTGTATACAGCCATGTTGTTTTCTACTTCCTGTATACAGCCATGTTGTTGTATACTTCCTGTATACAGCCATGTTGTTTTCTACTTCCTGTATACAGCCATGTTGTTTTCTACTCCCTGTATACAGCCATGTTGTTTTCTACTCCCTGTATACAGCCATGTTGTTTTCTACTTCCTGTATACAGCCATGTTGTTTTATACTCCCTGTATACAGCCATGTTGTTTTCTACTTCCTGTATACAGCCATGTTGTTGTATACTTCCTGTATACAGCCATTTTGTTTTCTACTTCCTGTATACAGCCATGTTGTTTTCTACTTCCTGTATACAGCCATGTTGTTTTCTACTTCCTGTATACAGCCATGTTGTTTTCTACTTCTATTCCTCATGTCACTATTTCTATTTGTGTCTTTAACTCTGCATTGTTGGAAATGGACCCTTCAGTAATACTTCACTGTTAGTCTACACCTGTTGTTTACCAAGAATGTGATAAATACAATTTTATTTGAGTGACTAACAAAATCAATGGTGGCCCCCTGGAGGTAAGGGCCCCTGGGCATGTGCCTTGCGTGCCCGGTCAGTAATTCGGCCATGGTTACTACAAGGTTAAGATAGCTGGCTAGATTAATTTACCTAGCAATCTATAAAATGTCAGCTGGGCTAATTGAGTGACTGTCAGTGACAGAAATAACAAGAGAAACTGAAGATGCACTACCAAATCTAAAAAATTGCATGTTGTGACCCCGAATTACTTCCTGGTTGGGGGCCTCCTAGCGGCCACGGGGCCCTAAGCGACCACTTATGTCACTTATGCCTAGATATGGCACTGGCAACAAGTGACCAGATGGGCAACTATGGACCAACAAACAACGGACAGACATGGACAGTGGCGTCGGGCATTTTGTTCTACCTAACCAGCAGCTGGAACTTAGTCTTGGAACTGAGTGTCTGTGTGCCGTTGTGTTCAATTTTTGTAAACCCCTGAGACCTCAAGGAGAGATAATCTAAACTCTTATCAAAAAGTTGTCTATGTGTTGGCCTGGGATTGTACTTACCTGTTTCTGACACTAACAACACACAAGCACCACAGGCACTGATGTTAAAGGTAAATACAACATGCAACGTATTGCACTAGGAGTAAAACCCAGAACCTTACAAAAGAAGATAAAATAAACACAAAAAGGAAGGATTTGATTTTTTTTAAGCTCCAGGAGATGGTCTGGGGGAGTGGCTTCAGATAAGAATAACAAGTCACACGGCAGAGGACAGATCTGGGCGCTTCTCCTCTGCCCCGAGGCCTGGGCCTGCACAGCGCCACTGAGGCGAGGGAGGGGAGAGGGGGACGTTTCTTAGCAGAAGATAGAGAGGGGTAGGGAGAGAGAGAAAAAGGCCTTGTGTTTGATGTATGAGCTCTGGCTTGCCATTGTGAGTCACCACCCCCTCAAATCAGCTGCAGGCAAAACAAAAATATTTTGTGATTAATTAGAAAAAAAAATGACAATTATGAATTGACTGCACAAAAGCCAGTGTATATGGTAATATAAATAGTAAATGAATCCCACACAATGCCATGCAAGTGTGTGAAATCACAAGGAGAGAGACTTTTTTAGACTTGGTCCTACAACTGGTGTTGTATTGAATAAACCAGCATCTCTGTGCTGTCATTGTTTTGGGGTATATTCCCTTAATATACTGATACACTTTGAGCTGCGTTTTTGGTGGAACTCCTATATTTTCAGTAGTACCACAGGAGAGACCTGAACGTCAACTGTCTGTCTAAGAATTTTTTTTAATACATACACTGAGCATCACTGTTTTGAATATGGGTTGACCACATGACCAGGAAAAACTATTTTAACTCCCAACTCCTGGCCCTAACTATTAGTGCACTCAGTGTGGGAGCCAGCCAGACATTTGTAATGGCAAACTATCCATTGTCATGTGAATTTGCCGGTGGTGTGTTCAGGAGCATTCCAGTGAAGCGACCTGATGGAGGAAACCTATTCAGCCACATCACAGGGGGAACTACTTTTTTAGAGTCCACATCTAACAAGCAGCTGGAGCGTAACACAACATCTTCTTCCCCCTTTGCACAAAAGTTTTCTTCCCTGTCAGACAAGGCAACAGTGTGGTTTCCAGCCTGCTGACATATGGCCCCATACTGTTGGGGTTCTACTTAACAACCTAGGCACTGAGTTTCTTTGCAAGAGAGGGCCTGTAAAAAAACAAACACAGAAAAAAGGCATCCGTGGCTAACGCCTGATGGCCATTTCTCCAGGAGGGATGCCTTCTTGCTTGGCACGGCATCTCCCCCTCCCCTGGAAGGGTAATTAACTTGTTATCTAATGATACCCCATATCCCTGTGTCTTAGACCCTCTTAGACCCGGGCCCTCCCGTTGGGTTGGAGCTCGGCGATCCCAGCAACCCTCGCATTGTTTTCTATTATTATTCAAGCGGTGATGCCTCGGTAGTAAAGCCATTGACCATTCAGTCAGTCCGAGGAGCGGCTGGATAATTAAAAGTTCCCAACCCTTGGCCCTCGGGGGGTTGAAGGGGCCATGGCAGCCAGTCACACAGGAGCCAGGACCGCTGCAGCACCACAGCGGCCAATCGATCAGCTGATTAACCCTCATTACTGATTGGTCTGAGCTGATGGCACCCCAACCCACAGTCAAGAAATCACCTTCGGCCCCCAAGGCATGGCGAGAGCTGCTGTGCTGCTGCAGCACACTCCATTACTGAGGGAGGGGTAAGGGAGTATTGGAGGAGAGAGGAGAGGCAATCTTTTGTGTGTGTTTTCACCATCGTGACACAGCAGACAAGAAGTCAACCAGGGAAAGAAAAAAAGAGGAAAGAAATCAAATTTGGGTGATTTTTTTCCCATGTTAATGTTTATTATCCTGAGCTGCCCTTCCCTCTCTCCATTGCTCCCTCTTGCCATCGCTCCCTCCCTTCTTTGTTTTGGTGGTGGCAGTTGTAAGCTGGGTCAAGCAGAAACGCTAGCCCAGTTTCCGCTGCAATGCCAGATAAGGCATTGTACCTTGGCTCAGTAAACAATAGACTGCCATCTGTCTATTAGGAAGCACAGTATGAGTGGGTGGAGGGGAGAGAGAAGCACAAGAGGAGGAGAGGGCTCTCTGTGTGCTAGGGTTCAACTAGGCCTGCTTTCCTCTGCTGCCCTCTACCCCTCTGTCTCTTTCTGCCTCCTCTCTCTCCATCTCTTTTCTCTCCCTCTCTCTCTCTCTCTCTCTCTCTCTCTCTCTCTCTCTCTCTCTCTCTGTCTCTCTCTCTCTGCAGAGCCACTCATGTGTTTGTCTCCCTGGTAAAGAATGCACAAGTGCATGCTGGGTGCGTGCTGGAGGAATTCTGAATCTGGAGCAAGATGTGCCGCATGCTGATTCTGTCTGAGAGAGACATACTGTATTCCAGAGGGAGCGAGTCTAAGGAGAACCAGCCGTCTCCCTCCATCTGAAAGTAAAACATAGCGTTGGCTGCTCTTAAATAGACTAGTGGAATAAGAGGGAAAGCTTTGCTGCTTTGAGCATGACATGACAGATTAGATACCGGAGCAGACACTCTGGGGACATTTAAAAAGGTTGCGCCGTGCCCAAACAGAACACTCCAGATCTGCTGGTGCTATCTGAATTCTAAACGTTTGGGGTGTAAAAGAGTCAGAAGCCTGTCATTATGACATACTGTGTGTGTGTGGGGGGGGGGGGGGGGGGGGGGGGGGGGGGGGGGCTTGCACACTTCTCACTTTCATCCCCTAGGCAAGAAGTTATTCTGTTGTCCAATCTAGAAAGGACTAGATAGCCTAATTTGCAATAGGTTTTTATCTCAAATTAAACTCTGAACATACACACAAGGCTCATTACACTAAAGGGTGGTTTCATGGTCCCAAATTAAGCCTGCTGGTCTACAAAGCACTTCCAATGAACATAGTTCAGGAATAAGCTTGATCTGGGTTGTATTCTTAGAATGTATTTGAATCAGCCCCAATCCAAAGAACACGACTGGTGATTTCAACATGTACTGTATGCATGTATACCTTCTATCACATCTATCTCTATGCTCCAGAGCAACTGAATATATTATCTTATCTAAACTGTTAAGAAAACACAGTTCATGCCAGTCACTCATGCGGGATGAGCAGAGAGAGCGAGAGAGGGAGAGGGAGGGGGAGAGAGAAAGAGAGGAGAAAAAGAAGGAGCAGAGCCTGAGGGTGCCAGCTTACCGCAGTGGGAAACGGTGAGACATCAAAGCGCCAGGCTGTCACCTCCAATGCTTGACCTTTAACCTCTAACAATCAGCCAATCAGTTGCTGTGACCACACATCATATTACCCAATCTCTGCATCCGAAAAATGGTTACAGCTATGCTAATCTTTTTTCATCCATTTAAGTCTATTAAACTATAGTCCTGGGTGCACTGTGCAGAGGTGAGATTAATACAAATAAAAAGTATGTTCCTGGGACCCAAAAATAAAAAAGATGCTTCCAGAGAGGGTAGAAGATAGGAAGTGTGGGGCCAAGAATATGATTGTTTGAGGATGTGAACTGGTCCCCTCCCCTTTCACTCCCCAGCCCTCCCGAGATCTGCATCAAAAATAAATAAATAAATAAATAAAAGTATCCAGCAACAAAAAGATACCTTAAAACCATTTAAAGTGAAATAAACAGAGCTGGCCCGGGGCCAAGAGGCGCAAGGCTGATGAAATCAGATGCTATCTGCCAGGTGAGCCAGGCCCACATGACAATAAGAAGAAGAATCTCTGGGCTCTGCTCAATTATCAGGGATTTACATCCATTTATCTCCATGGGACGCTCGCTCCAGAAAAGTGGTGCGAGGTTCAATTCTCTCAGAAGCAGCTAACTCGCTGATAAGACTTTAGAGAAAACAAACCTGAAACTGCCTGAATGTCATCGGCAGGATCTAACCTCCCTCCGCTATCAGTCTGACGGGATCTGATCTAGTAGGGGCTTATCAACACAAACAATATGGCTGTGGATTATCATCATTTAAAACGATCAATCTTCGGGGGGAGCACTATTTTTCTCACGCTAGGCGGCTAAGGAGATATGCAGAGATATGAGAATACAGATACAGGCAACAAAAGGGGATAGGCTCGTCGTGTGGCGCTCGGCTGTTTAAGGTCACATTAGGATACGGCGGATCGGAAGTCAAATCGTCCATTTACCGGATGGATATAAATACGGGAAAAACACACACACACACATACGAGAGCTGGTGCAGACTTGTGTTGGGGGCTGGTGATCTCTATGAGCTCTTGAATAGATTGCTATCTGTTTTATGTCATGATGCCCCGGAGGGCAGGCTGACATCTGATGAGCCAGGTAGAGCGTAAATACCTGGTTTCTTTAACATCATTCAGGACGCATCTTGGGAGGAGGAGGGGGGCTGGGTCAAGGTGTGTGTGTATGTATGTATGTATGTGTGTGTGTGTGTGTGTGTGTGTGTGTGTGTGTGTGTGTGTGTGTGTGTGTGTGTGTGTGTGTGTGTGTGTGTGTGATTTCATCCTGGCCTGTACCACTCCGGCTCCTCTCTTGGAGACCGGGCCTCACATTCTGCAGGCATTGTGCGGTCACAAATCAACTGACAGTCACCTCTTCTCATTCAGCCACCATGCATTGTTCCTGCGGGAGAGAGAGAGAGAGAGAGAGAGAGAGACAGAGAGAGAGAGAGGTCCTTAGTGCACTGGTTAAAATGAGGAAAAGACAACAATAGACTACAGAGTGGTACAGTTACTCAGTCTTTGGTACACGGAATGAGTTTCACTCTGCCTTAAGGCCTTGTGTGCAGTGTGTACTTTAACATTCATAAGACTACGTTGTCAACCCCTATGGGGGATGGTCAGCAGCTGAGAAGCCGATATGAGTTTTAGGAGTCTAAGAGGAGGTGGCGAGTGTGTGTGAAGGTAGATCCAGTACACTGATCTTCCCCAGTCTTAATGCTGAGAGGCTAAAGCCAGAGAAGCAGGCTGTGGCAGGCTCTTTAAGAAGCCCCTCTCATTCAATCATCATTGAGGTGCTTTGAAGTGTGACCCCTGTCCTTGTGTGTGTGTGTGTGTGTGGGGGGGGGGGGGGGGGGGGGGACAAAATGAAGGTCCAAATGAGGCAAAGGGGCTGCGCCCACTCCCCCAACACACACACACACACACACACACACTAAAATCCATGACTCAACAGGAGCCAAACCTGAGGGAATGCTTCTATTCTTCCTCTGGACAAACATCTTGAACATGTGAGGGTTTTGGAAACATTAAAGAAATGTTGAAGGAAGGGTTTAGAGAACATTGAGTCCTGCCTGAGAGGTCCAGGTGAGATACTCTAGTTCGCGTGTAAAATGACACTGATCCATATGGGAATGTGAGCCAGTGACCTTTGGATGGCCCTCTCACACCCACTGCAGAAACCGGGAAGCCAGTCCCACAGCGCATTACACACTAAGTATACTATAATCTACTTGCCCCTGCCTTAGACAATGGAGGCTGATGCGTGCATGCCAAACCAAGACATCCTGGCTTCTAAACCAAGACATCATGGCTTTCAACACTGCAGCAGCAATCTGGATCTTCACTGTATGAGGAAGTCCTAACCGCAAGTGGTGATCCACTCTGTTGTTTATATAATAAAACATAGCTGTTTGTCTGTGTCCAAAAGTACAGCGACAGTCTTGTTTTAAACAGTCTTGTTTTAAAGCACGTGAATATTTGTGGTCACAGTCAGACATGGTCGACTATACTTTTCATAACAATAGTGGCTGGGCAGAAAGCGTGCGTCAATATATTCAAATATTTGTAGTGAATTTGGGGATATTTTCAATACTTACCACTGTTTGTCCTTCGTAGTTTTAATGCGTGTCCTGTTTGCGCACATAAAGCCATGGAACGGCTGTGCTGTTGAAAATGTTAAGTGCATGGTACTATTTAAAGGCATTTAGTGGTTTGTGGCAACCGACTCCAAATTGCAAAACATTTGCACGGCAATGCGCCTCACTCACCAAACTTGTTTCCAGATTGGGTTTTATAGTGTTTGTTGACAAGTGCCGTCGTTTACTTGCTTTGCTCCATTGCTTCACTTCTTGTCTATTTTCGAAGAACATTCCACTTGTTAATTCGCTGACATCGATCGATAAGGCGTTATTTCTGTTTCTGCGACGAGGTGGATCGAACGCTCACAAAAAACGAGCACTGTGCAGTAAGAAGAAGTTAAGTTTAATCTGAAGTTGTGAATGACAATATTGATTGACTTTTTCTCTGGACATAATATGGCCTGGGTGGAAGGTAGTGGACAAGAACTGTCACAACACATAGTTAGATGGATTCTGTATTCCTCTCTCTCTCTCTGTCTCTCTCAGGTGTGACAGAGGAGCAGAGACGCACCATAGGGTAATGCTGTGGGAATGTGTGGAGAAGAGGAAGAATTGGCTGAGATGAGAGTGGGGACAGACAGGTGTCAGTAAGAGTGATCCTCATGGGTCTAATACCGCATTTCCATTGGCTAAATAGAGCCGAGCCACACCTGACATACAAAATCTACAACACCATCCTCAGTCAATACCCGCCTTAGCCTAAATGGTAAAAGATAGCCAGCTACCAGGTGCTCTGGTCTTTAAAGGCCTATTTATCTAATTCATTGCTAATAGCTTCCCATCACCAATGGCATGAAGATCTGGTGTCAGTCAGGCAGAGCCTCATCAAGCAGCTGCAGAGCTATAGCTATTTCTCCTACACCAGGAGGCCCATCTCTGAGACAGAGGGCCTGTACGGTAGCCACCTTTAGAGGGCCTGGTGGACACATTAAGACCCATTTGCATGGTGATAACACAGACAGGAGCTGCTGAGGAGCGCTAAGCCTTAGACTCAATGGAGCTGGCAGTTTAAATATGTAGAGGCTGTTAGTGCTAAATACTGGAGCTATAACGATAAATACTTATCAAGTAGTGGACCTTCACAAGTAGAAGAAGGGTTAAAGTGCACTGGTGATGAACCTGGTTAGTCAGTGATTTAGCAGGTTGGAATCGGTGAATGAATCTCGCAGATATTTATGTATGTAAAGCAGGAGGCCCTCACGGAGTTACCCCCTCCCTTTTAAATGTTAAATGTTCTCCCTCTCTCCATTTGTGCCGGGGCCCACAATTAAGGGCCGTGGCTCTGAATAACAAAAAAAGGCCCTTCCAACTCAGGTTGGCCCCAGGTGTTGTTTAGGCTTGGGGACATCAAAGGCACTTTTTAACCTTTCCGAGGCCCGCTCTGCTCAGGTAGTAATCCCAAAGCATAATCTATTTTAAACTGTAAACCACATTAGGCTGACACCCTAAATCCACAGGGAGGGGGAGGGAGAGAGAGATGGGGGGGGGGGTTTGGTGACCTCTTCAGATAAAAGGCTGTGTGTTTTGCAGTAAGGGGATAATATGTAGCTAATGTGTTTGCATTTCTGTGATTTATTTAGCAAGGGGCATAGTCATTGATTCTAAAAGGCCCTTTTATTTAAACTACTAAATTGTATAACACAAATAACTACTAAACATGGATGAATCAGCACAAACAAACACATCTGTGAACTCAACAATGAACAATAACACAATTTAAACTCTCAACTGATGAACAGCTTACAATAGAGCTAAGAAGTACTGCCTAAGTATTTCTCCAAGTATTTGCTCTCACACAGTAGTTCAACATGTTACCTCAATACCAGGGATGACATGGGTGAGTAGCTCCTGTGGTTTCCATAACATTGCCTGGGGAACCAGATTCATGGGGTTTTTACACCATGCAGTCCCATTTACATTTCTGCTATCCAACTGGCCTCGGGTCATAGGCAGATTAAGGGCCACAGAGGTCAGACATTTGCACATGGTGGAGAGAGAGAGAGCGAGACCCCTTTTGTACTTGAACTATTTGCACATCATTACAACACTGTATATAGACATAATATGACATTTGAAATGTCTTTATTCTTTTGGAACTTTTGTGAGTGTAATGCTTACGAGACAGAGAGAGAGAGAGAGAGAGAGAGAGAGAGAGAGAGAGAGAGAGAGAGAGAGAGAGAGAGAGAGAGAGAGAGAGAGAGAGAGAGAGAGAGAGAGACCCCCCCCCAAAGTTCATTAGAGGATTGACTCTTGTTCTTCAGTGACCCTCTTTAGTTTGGCCTGCTGACCCCTGGTGAGAGGTGTCTGTGAAAATCTGGGAGTGAAGTGATGTTTGTGACGTTTCTGTCAGCCAGTGCAATAGACCAGAGCAATGATTATGTGTGGACCACATACTGACCTGTCTTCTGCAAGAGATTCTCTAATGACTATGGGGCACTCCACCGACATAAAGTTTCAAATACTTTCTCACAGCAAACACACACAGGCACACATGCAGAAATGAGCCCGCACGCACGCACAGACGCACAGACGCACACACACACTAACTCTCCCTTCCCGACCACACACACTACCCCGCCGCCACACACACCAATCCCACACACAATGTTCAACTTTCTCAAAGCCATAAATTCTCTAGGTGTAGAATGTATTAAATTTCTCCAGCCCTCTGCTTCTCCCCACCCGACCAGCCAAAAAACCAAGGCATATCACAATCAATTCCATAAGCTAAATTGGGGTGTAAAGTGGCGTGCTGAAGGTCAGGGTGGCGGGGCTTTGACTTCCTTCTGAGCGTGAAGCACTTACCCTCTGCCCCTCGGAAGCAGCTAGCGACAGGCAAACAGACAGACAGGCAGAAGGACCGACTAGGCCTAGCTCTCTGTGTCATTGCCTCAGACAATAACTCTTCACAACTCCAACTCACTCAGCTTGGTCACCCTGTAAAGAGAGGGAGAGAGGGAGAAAAATAAGGGGAGACAGAGAAGGAGGGAAAGACAAAATAAATGAGGGAAGAGTGAGTCCAGTTTACCTCAGTGTTTCTGATTAAACCGGGAGTATTTTATTTAATGAGCATGACGCACGCAAGGTGTTCTCGTAAATCATCACATGGTTTACAAACTCAATAAGGGCTTCCTGCTATAACCAGGCAGCGCACACCTAAATTATTAACGAAGCCGGGGGCCCCCAGAGGCACAACTTTGATGATGTTATAAACAGGGGAGAGGACAAGGTGCTCCCTCAGCAAAAGATTATGGACCCCTAATTATCCAGCCTCAGAGATAGAACGAGGGAAAGAAAGAAAGATCTGCATATAAATAAACATGACACACTCCCTTCCTGGCCTCTTATTTTTTCTCAGACACTACTGGATTGACAGATGATTGAGAGGGGGGAGTTAAAGGAGCCGTTTGAACCAATCATTGGAGGGTAATGATTGTGAACTGTACTGTAAGTGACAAGTCTTTGCATTGACATAAAAGGAAGTGGGGGTGATTGATAAGTTAGTGTTGTGAGAGACAAATATGGTAATATATGACTTGTTGATAAACACGGAGTATACCAAACATTAGGAACATTAGGAACACCCCCCCCCCCCCCCCCCTCCCTTGTAGAGTATGGACTCTACAAGGTCTCAAGCGTTCCACAGGGATGCTGACCCATGTTGACTCCAATGCTTGCCACAGTTATGTCAAGTTGGCTGGATGTCCTTTGGGTGCTGGACCATTCTTGATACACGGGAAACTGTTGAGTGTGAAAACCTCAGCAGCGTTGCAGTTCTTGACACAAACCGGTGGGCCTGGCACCTACTACCATACCCTGTTCAAAGGCACTTACAGTAAATATTGTGTCTTGCCCATTCACCCTCTGAATGGCACACATACACAATCCATGACTCAATTGTCTCAAGGCTTAGAATTCCTTCTTTAACCTGACACTTCCCCTTCATCCCCTTCATCTACACTGATTTACGTGGATTTAACAAGTGACATCAATAAGCAATGGTCAGTCTGTCATGGAAAGAGCAGGTGTTCTTAATGTTTTGTGTACTCTGTGTGTCTGTAAATTATGAATATGTTAATGAGGACAGTGTGCCTGGAAATGGCCGACTGCACTGGCACCAAGATCATCGTTAAACAAGTTCCTCTGCCAGCTTGTTTTCCCTCACAGGATAAATTTGTCTCTGGGCAAAATACTAATTTTTAAATCCAAATTCATCAACCTTTGATAATCGCTGAAGCAGCATTACTTGAGGTAGGCCTGAGAAATGGTAGGTAAAGTAAAAAATAGTGGAACACTGTTGGCTTTAACTAATGATTTGACTTTATTAACTAATAATTTGACTCCGTAGAGACTGTGCATTAGAAAAAGAAGGGATGTTAAAAGTGAACGTAATCAATATAAAAGTGGAACCTGTACTGTCATCGGTTAAATTCACTCCCATAATAAAAGTATCATCTAAAGAGGCTAAACTAGACTTTCGCGAGTGGATACCTATCTTTATCGCCCAAACCCAGGCTTTGAGTTAGAGTACCTCTACCTCTAGCTAGCTACACATACACCACAATGTATTTGGGAAATGAGACCTGTTTGATACAAATCCATTCATTTCCAGCATTGCAGCATCTCTCTTTCACCAGACACATGAGTTCCTAAGGCCCAGTTAGTCTGGGATGTTAGTACATACAGAACGTAGTAAACTCCATAGCGGACAGCCGTGTCTCTGGTGAGAACGAGATAAAGAAGAAGTGTAATTTCCCCAGTGCAAATTTGCTCCAAATTAAAATAAAAAACCGAGTCCCTGGTGAAATCGTTTCTAAATCTGATATAACAAGCCAAAGGACTTTGTCATTAAAACGGATTGACTGTCTGCAGATCAGACAGGTCCCCATAAAGCACCCAAGGTCCTCGTAATGCAAATGTTTGTCTTAAAGATGATCTGTTTCGAGTTAGCCTAGCCAATGTGGTTTCCTCACTGCATGGTTATAAAAGGGAGATGTTCTTTCCCTTTGACAGCCCTGTTTACTCCAAGAGGCTAAACAAATTAGGCCTCGGTCCCAGCTGCCTGAATGGGGATGTGACGAACGGGGTGAATGCAAGACATGGGGAAGGAAGGATAGAGAGGTCTGTATTATAAAGATGTTAGCTAGCCACTTCAGAGACATTTACTCTGGCACCGCGACAAGTAGCAGGAATGGTTTTAGATGAAGAGAAACCAGGAAACTGCCAGAGACGTGTTTGTTAATGCTGATGACCCAGATTCTCTGTACACACACACACACACACACACACACACACACACACACACACACACACACACACACACACACACACACACACACACACACACACACACACAAACACACAAGCAAGCACCAAAACATGCACACAAGCATTCAGGCAAAAACAGAAAAAAGCACACACGCACACACCCTTTTGACAAATAGGACGATTTGATGTTGACTCTGTTCAACCACCTCTGCTGTAGCCAAAAAACCTACTAACATCTCGGCTCAATTTTACCGCATGGAGAAACACAACAAACACAAAAGGCCCTGCTGCACACACATCACCTCACAGAAACAGGGGAAACAAAACAGCACCTCTTAACCCTCCCACGTGTAAAATGCTGTGACCTTGGCCTAGAGAGACAGGCTTCCTCAACGCACCGACAATAGGCCGCTCGGCGTTCGAACACATGCGGCTCCCCTAGACACATTCGTGGTTTCCCCGCCCTCTTCCTCACACACCTTCTGTGGGCTAGAGCTAGAGCTACCGCTATCATAACCAGCTGGGGGGATTCAATGATGCATTGAGATGTAAAATACCCTGAGATGTGTTTTCATTCCTCTCTCATCACAGCCAAGCATGTAATCTAATCAAAGAGGACGCTTCCCCCACTCTTGAGCCTGGGCACGAGGAGTCACACTCACACTGCTTCCTACTATGTCTGGAAACACTGCTCCCCAAAAAGATGCCACGCACCTTCTCTATCCTACCAATCCTTGACTTCAGCGATGTAATTTACAAAATAGCCTCCAACACTCTACTCAGCTATTGGATGCAGTCTATCACATTGCCATCCATTTTGTCACCATATACTACCCACCACTGTGACCTGTATGCTCTCGTTGGCTGGCCCTCGCTTCATATTCGTCGCCAAGCCCACTGGCTCCAGGTCATCTATAAGTCTTTGCTTGGTAAAGCCCCGCCTTATCTCAGCTCAATGGTCACCATAGCAACACCCACCTGTAGCATGTGCTCCTGCAGGTATATTTCACTGGTCATCCCCAAAGCCAACACCTCCTTTGGCCGCCTTTTCTTCCAGTTCTCCGCTGCCAATGACTGGAACAAATTGGGAAAATCACTGAAGCTGGAGACTGATATCTCCCTCACTAACTTTAAGCATCAGCTGTCAGAGCAGCTTACCGATCACTGCACCTGTACACAGCCCATCTGTAAATAGCCCACCCAACTACCTTATTATTGCTCTTTTGCATCCCAGTATTCCTACTTGCACATCTATCACTCCACTGTTAATGCTAAATTGTAATTACTTCGCCACTATGGCCTATTTATTGCCTTAATCACTGACAGCATCACTGCATCACTGACAGCATCACTGCATCACTGACAGCATCACTGACTGTCAAAGGTTGTCTGTATCCCCAGAAAAAATGTAACTGTCCAGCGCCGACAGATATAGCCGCCTCGCTTCGCGTTCCTAGGAAACTATGCAGTATTTAGTTTTTTTGCGTGTTATTTCTTACATTGGTACCCCAGGTAATCTTAGGTTTCATTACATACAGTCGGGAGGAACTACTGAGTATAAGAGCAACGTCAACTCACCATCAGTACGACCAGGAATATGACTTTCGCGAAGCGGATCCTGTGTTCTGCCTTCCACTCAGGACAATGGAATGGCTCCCAGCCTGCGACCCAAAACAACGACGTCGTAAAAGAGGCAAACGAAGCGGTCTTCTGGTCAGGCTCCGGAGACGGGCACATCGCGCACCACTCCCTAGCATACTACTCGCCAATGTCCAGTCTCTTGACAACAAGGTTGATGAAATCCGAGCACGGGTAGCATTCCAGAGAGACATCAGAGACTGTAACGTTCTTTGCTTCACGGAAACATGGCTCACTCGAGAGACGCTAACGGAATCGGTGCAGCCAGCTGGTTTCTTCACGCATCGCGCAGACAGAAACAAACATCTTTCTGGTAAGAAGAGGGGCGGGGGCGTATGCCTTTTGATTAACGAGACGTGGTGTGATCACAACAACATACAGGAACTCAAGTCCTTCTGTTCACCTGACTTAGAATTCCTCACAATCAAATGTCGACCGCATTATCTACCAAGGGAATTCTCTTTGATTATAATCACAGCCGTATATATTCCCCCCCAAGCAGACACATTGATGGCCCTGAACTAACTTTATTTGACTCTTTGCAAACTGGAAACCACATATTCTGAGGCTGCATTCATTGTAGCTGGGGATTTTAACAAGGCTAATCTGAAAACAAAACTCACTAAATTGTATCAGCATATCGATTGCGCAACCAGGGCTGGTAAAACCTTGGATCATTGCTATTCTAACTTCCGCGACGCATATAAGGCCCTCCCCCGCCCTCCTTTCGGAAAAGCTGACCACGACTCCATTTTGTTGCTCCCTGCCTACAGACAGAAACTAAAACAAGAAGCTCCCGCGCTCAGGTCTGTTCAACGCTGGTCCGACCAATCTGATTCCACGCTTCAAGACTGCTTCGATCACGTGGACTGGGATATGTTCCGCACTGCTTCCAACAACAACATTGCCGAATACGCTGATTCGGTGAGCGTGTTCATTAGAAAGTGCATCGACAATGTCGTTCCCATAGCAACGATTAAAACATTCCCAAACAAGAAACTGTGGATTGATGGCAGCATTCGCGTGAAACTGAAAGCGCGAACCACTGCTTTTAACCAGGGCAACGTGACCGGAAACATGACCGAATACAAACAGTGTAGCTATTCCCTCCGCAAGGCAATCAAACAAGCTAAGCGTCAGTATAGAGACAAAGTAGAATCACAATTCAACGGCTCAGACACAAGAGGTATGTGGCAGGGTCTACAGTCAATCACGGATTACAAAAAGAAAACCAGCCCCGTCACGGACCAGGATGTCTTGCTCCCAGACAGACTAAATAACTTTTTTGCCCGCTTTGAGGACAATACAGTGCCACTGACACGGCCCACAACCAAAACCTGCGGCATTCCCAGCCGCGTCCTCAGAGCATGCGCAGACCAGCTGGCTGGTGTGTTTACGGACATATTCAATCAATCCTTATCCCAGTCTGCTGTTCCCACATGCTTAAAGGGGGCCATCATCGTCCCTGTTCCCAAGAAAGCGAAGGTAACTGAGCTAAACAACTACCTACTAGCACTCACTTCCGTCATCATGAAGTGCTTTGAGAGACTAGTCAAGGACCATATCACCTCCACCCTACCTGACACCCTAGACCCACTCCAATTTGCTTACCGCCCAAATAGGTCCACAGACGACGCAATCTCAACCACACTGCAAACTGCCCTAACCCATCTGGACAAGAGGAATACCTATGTGAGAATGCTGTTCATCGACTACAGCTCAGCATTTAACACCACAGTACCCTCCAAACTCATCATCAAGCTCGAAACCCTGGGTCTCGACCCCGCCCTGTGCAACTGGGTACTGGACTTCCTGACGGGCCGCCCCCAGGTGGTGAGGGTAGGTAACAACATCTCCACCCCGCTGATCCTCAACACTGGGGCCCCACAAGGGTGCGTTCTGAGCCCTCTCCTGTACTCCCTGTTCACCCACGACTGCGTGGCCATGCACGCCTCCAACTCAATCATCAAGTTTGCGGACAACACTACAGTGGTAGGCTTGATTACCAACAACGACGAGACGGCCTACAGGGAGGAGGTGAGGGCCCTCGGAATGTGGTGTCAGGAAAATAACCTCACACTCAACAAAACAAAGGAGATGATTGTGGACTTCAGGAAACAGCAGAGGGAGCACCCCCCTGTCCACATCGATGGGACAGTAGTGGAGAGGGTAGTAAGTTTTAAGTTCCTCGGCGTACACATCACGGACAAACTGAATTGGTCCACCCACACAGACAGCGTCGTGAAGAAGGCGCACTCACAAACCTCTACAGATGCACAATCGAGAGCATCCTGTCGGGCTGTATCACCGCCTGGTACGGCAACTGCTCCGCCCACAACCGTAAGGCTCTCCAGAGGGTAGTGAGGTCTGGGGGCAAACTACCTGCCCTCCAGGACACCTACACCACCTGATGTCACAGGAAGGCCATAAAGATCATCAAGGACAACAACCACCCGAGCCACTGCCTGTTCACCCCGCTATCATCCAGAAGGCGAGGTCAGTACAGGTGCATCAAAGCAGGGACCGAGAGACTGAAAAACAGCTTCTATCTCAAGACTGTTAAACAGTCACCACTAATATTGAGTGGCTGCTGCCAACACACTGACTCAACTCCAGCCACTTTAATAATGGGAATTGATGGAAATTGATGGAAAATATATCACTAGCCACTTTAAACAATGCTACTTAATATAATGTTTACATACCCTACATTACTCATCTCATATGTATATGTATATACTGTACTCGATACCATCTACTGCATCTTGCCTATGCCGTTCCGTACCATCACTCATTCATATATCTTTATGTACATGTTCTTTATCCCTTTACACTTGTGTGTATAAGGTAGTAGTTTTGGAATTGTTAGATTACTCGTTGGTTATTACTGCATTGTCGGAACTAGAAGCACAAGCATTTCGCTACACTCGCATTAACATCTGCTAACCATGTGTATGTGACAAATACATTTGATTTGATCTTACTACATTTGCACACACTGTATATAGATGTTTCTATTGTGTTATTGACTGTACTTTTGTTTATCCCATGTGTAACTCTGTGTTGTTTTTGTCACACTGCTTTGCTTTATCTTGGCCAGGTCGCAGTTGTAAATGAGAACTTGTTCTCAACTGGCCTACCTGGTTAAATAGATGTGAAATAAAATTTAAAAAATAAAAAATATCCCCCCCTGTCAAAAATAAGCATGGTTCTTACATAATGGAATCAGATCCAATGGCTCATGTAGTAAACATTGAAGCATGCTTGGTTTTCAGGCCACCTCTCTCTCTCTCTCTCTCTCTTTCTGTCGCTGGCAGGTTCAAACCTGTGTAATTCCATCTCTCTCTGGTTATGTATTGGAGGTGTAATGGATTGAGGGTAGATAGATGCGTGTGTTTTTTTGTAATTCGAGTCGGGAGGCTCCATGTTCAGGATGTAGAGGAGACTAAGTGCAGCACACATTCATCACTTCAGGTAATAATGACAAACTAGAGACCCTGAGGGACAATTCAAAAGGGTCACATTCAAAGGCAAACCAGGAGTCTCTCGACAGCTAAAAACTCAACATAACCTCCCCGAACACATTAGCCAAAAATCCTCACTGACCCACTGTGTATTTCTTCTTTCCATACCCAGCCATTCTCCATCCACAATAAGTCATCTGTTGAGTGGCTGAAATGTGACGATTACACAGGCCCCCAAGTATGTGCTTTTGAAAGGAAGTGGTGTCATCGCTCCGTCTAAAACTGTATCGGACCAAATCGAATTATATCCAAGGCGCCCTGGCACATTCAATTATCCCAAAATCCCCCCAAATACCACCAAAGACGTGGTCGCCAGACGCCATTGACTGAAGAGTGGCCAACTGTAAGGATAAAGGGAGCGGTAACAAGGCTAGCTAACAGAGAAAGTCAAGAGTAGGGGGTCTGGGATGAATGCAGCGCGGTGGAGTGACAACGTAGGCCTCCACATCTTCTTGTGACTATCCAAGCTGTCACCAAGTGGCTCTGTAATAAAGTATGCATGCCCTGAAGCTTAGGATGCCGCTTTAGTAAGGATGGAATAAAGACGATGCTTTGCACCAGTTTGAGAGTGTGGTTTCTACATACAGTGCCTTCGGAAAGTATTCAGACCCCTTGACTTTTTCCACATTTTGTTTACGTTACAGCATTATTCTAAAATATATATTTTTTTAATTCATCATCCCTCATCTGCACACAATACCCCATAATGACAAAGCAGAAACCGGTTTTTAGATTGTTTGCTAATTTATTAAAAATAAAAACAGATATCACATTTACATAAGTATTCAGACCCTTTACTCAGTACTTTGTTGAACCACCTTTGGCTTTACATGGGAGTCTTCATGGGTATGACGCTACAAGCTCAGGACACCTGTCTTAGGGGTTTCTTCTATTCTTCTCTGCAGATCCTCTTAAGCTCTGTCAGGTTGGATAGGTAGAGTTGCTGCACAGCTATTTCCAGGTCTCTCCAGAGATGTTTGACCGGGTTCAAGTCCGGGCTCTGGCTGGGCCACTCAAGGACACACAGAGACTTGTCTTGAAGGGGCCGGAGGGCGGGCTGCCTTCTGAGAATTCGTAGCCAATTGAATAAACCCCAACTTCCTTCCATTCTGCTAGCAAACATGCAATCTTTGGACAAAAAAAATAGATGACCTACACAGAAGATTAAACTACCAACGGGACATTCAAAACTGCAATATCTTATGCTTCACGGAGACCTGGCTGAACAACGACACTATCAACATACAGTCGTGGCCAAAAGTTTTGAGAATGACACAAATTTTAATTTCCTAAAAGTTTGCTGCTTCAGTGTCTTTAGAAATTTTTGTCAGGTGTTACTACGGAATACTGAAGTATAATTACAAGCATTTCATAATTGTCAAAGGCTTTAATTGACAATTACATGAAGTTGATGCAAAGAGTCAATATTTGCAGTGTTGACCCTTCTTTTTCAAGACCTCTGCAATCCGCCCTGGCATGCTGCCAATTAACTTCTGGGCCACATCCTGACCGATGGCAGCCCATTCTTGCATAATCAATACTCGGCGTGTCAGAATTTGTGGGTTTTTGTTTGTCCACCCGTCTCTTGTGGATTGACCACAAGTTCTCAATGGGATTAAGGTCTGGGTAGTGTCCTGGCCATGGACCCAAAATACTGATGTTTTGTTCTCCGCCACTTAGTTATCACTTTTGCCTTATGGCAAGGTGCTCAATCATGCTGGAAAAGGCATTGTTCATCACCAAACTGTTCCTGGATGGTTGGGAGAAGTTGCTCTCGGAGAATGTGTTGGTACCATTCTTTATTCATGGCTGTGTTCTTAGGCAAAATTGTGAGTGAGCCCACTCCCTTGGCTGAGAAGCAACCCCACACATGAATGGTCTCAGGATGCTTTACTGTTGGCATGACACAGGACTGACGGTAAGGCTCTCCTTGTCTTCTCTGGACAAGCTTTCTCCCGGATGCCCCAAACAATCGGAAAGGGGATTCATCAGGATTCCTCAGCAGTCCAATCCCTGTACCTTTTGCAGAATATCAGTCTGTCCCTGATGTTTTTCCTGGAGAGAAGTGGCTTCTTTGCTGCCCTTCTTGACACCAGGCCATCCTCCAAAAGTCTTCACCTCACTGTGCGTGCAGATGCACTCACACCTGCCTGCTGCCATTCCTGAGCAAGCTCTATACTGGTGGTGCCCCGATCCCGCAGCTGAATCAACTTTAGGAGACGGGCCTGGCACTTGCTGGACTTTCTTGGGCGCCCTGAAGCCTTCTTCACAACAATTGAACCGCTCTCCTTGAAGTTCTTGATGATCCGATAAATGGTTGATTTAGGTGCAATCTTACTGGCAGCAATATCCTTGCCTGTGAAGCCCTTTTTGTGCAAAGCAATGATGACGGCACTTGTTTCCTTGCAGGTAACTATGGTTGACAGAGGAAGAACAATGATTCCAAGCACCACCCTCCTTTTGAAGCTTCTAGTCTGGTGTGGCAATTGCTCAGTCTCAGATGGCAAGGCACTACAGAGGGTAGTGTCAACGGCCCAGTACACCACTGGGGCCAAACTTCCTGCCATCAGGACCTCTATTCCAGGCGGTGTCAAAGGAAGGTCCTAAAAATTGAAAACAGCATTGTTGGTTAGGGGCTCGTAAGTAAGCATTTCACTGTAAGGTGAAATACCTGTTGTATTTGATTTGAAAAAGTCAAGGGGTCTGAATACTTTCCGAAGGCACTTTATACTAACTGATAAAAAAGAATAAAAACATTCTTAAATAGAGACGCAAGCTGGCATAGAATTAGCATAAATTATAATCAAGTTCAACACAAAACAGAAGACCCTTCACATACATTTGTCCAAACATGTACCACACCAGAGAGAATATCAAATATCAACTGTTGATAGCTCAAAGTAACATTCAAGAGATCACCAGTCAACATGCTGTTTACTTGACAGTTACAATTCAAAGTTTTATAGCTTTAACAGAGGGGGAAAAGTCCAAATACCGACTATAATTAGATGTTCAAAAGGAGGTTAATATGTCTCAGGCTGAGCTTCCTTATCGGTTTCCTGGACAGATTGTAATGAATAACCCTGTGAGAGGCACTGCCGCTGCCCCCCTCCTGATCCCCCCCCCCCCTTCCAGGAAGCCATACAGTGAGACAGACAGTGACACACAAATCTATCCCGTTTCACTGAGTGACAAACCGATCTGCCTGGCTGGCTAGTCATCAGTGACCTATTCCACTTGGCCATCACTGTACCCAAAGCTGGGATACACGGATTGAGTGAAGTGTGTTGGGAGTGAAACCTCCCTTCTGTGTGTGTGTTTGTGCATGAGAGAGAGGAAGGGTGTGTATGTGTGTGTGTTTGTGCATGAGAGAGAGGAAGGGTGTGTGTGTGTGTGTGTTCCTGTGTAGCCCTGTCCATCTATGCCTCTGCTAAGCATTCATTTTTATGACAAAGCCACCAGGGTGTCATAATATTAGAATCAATTGTTTCCTGGGTCATTAATCAATTGTCACATGTGCCAATCATAACCTAATTATTCATAAGTTATTGTTTGCATACATGTATAGTAACAAATGTTCCTGTTTCCTCAAGTGATTTTATTTTTGGAGGGGTAGAGAGGGATAGGATATGTTTGTGGACACAGTAGGCCTAATTCAAATCTAGTACAGTAGTGCATTGTTCAAATATTTTGCCATCTTTATTATAGGTTTCCATAGTAACATGAATACATGTTTTGTGATGCTATGAATGACAGTCAAAGTCAAAAGCTGTTTGTTTCTGAAAATCAACAACAAAGCCCCAAAAAAACATGTTTCCAAATAAACTAGAATCACGTTATTCAATCAAAGGCTAAACGCTAATGACACGTGAACGCCTCAAACACACTGTGTGAATCTGTAAGCTCCAGAAAAGGAGAAGGTATTAATTAGGGCACTACTTACAGCATGATTGCATTGCACTTGTTATGCACTTGCAGGTGATTACATTTCAACAGGAGCACATTACATTCATTACTTGGCCATGTTAACAGGTGACAGCCCAGCCCTGAACATTCCCACAGTCCCACTCACACCCTTTTATTTGGTTAGCCAATCCCCTAACAAGTCTCTGTAGTCCCCATCTATCCGCACCAGAAAAAGAGTGGCCGGCAACCCATTTTAAATTCTCCTAGCATAAGAGCCCGTTGTCCAGATTCCTACAGCAGTAACCCACCAAGGCTTTTGTTCAAAATTAGACAGCGGCCCCCGAACAGCCTGCTCTAACTCAAACCATTTCCCCGCTGAACCAGCCTTTCTCTTCCCCTCATTTTAAAATGATGCCATCAAGTCGATCAGGCGCCGGCGAGCCACCGTTGGGATGGCGGTGAAATGACAAGCGAGTTTCTCAGTGATTTATTCTGTTCCAGCACAGTTGAGCGGCTGTCCCTGTTGACGAGCACGGTGCGCTGCTCTGCGGTGCCTGGGAAAATCTGCATCTGTTACATGAGCAGAGCTTGTACAAAACTGCATGTTGTCAAAGTGGCAGGCTTGTCTCCCTGCTCTCTGCATGGTAGCTGCACTGCTACTACTGCTCAGGTCTACTGGGACCAGACACTGATACAAAGTATCCAACTTGCTGACTGACTTTAAGCATATAGGCTGTTATTGAAACTGAGGATACATTTGAACCATATTAATTAAATTGCAGTGTTGTAGTCCATTATAAATGCACTGCACTCATTTTCAGATCTGACAACAAACACAAAGTAGAGCTATAACACCCTCTATAACAGACAGGCCCAACTACACCCTCTATAACAGACAGGCCTTACCACTTCCTCTATAACAGACAGGCCCAACTACACCCTCTATAACAGACAGGCCTTACCACACCCTCTATAACAGACAGGCCTTACCACTTCCTCTATAACAGACAGGCCTTACCACTTCCTCTATAACAGACAGGCCTTACCACTTCCTCTATAACAGACAGGCCTTACCACTTCCTCTATAACAGACAGGCCTTACCACTTCCTCTATAACAGACAGGCCTTACCACACCCTCTATAACAGACAGGCCCTACCACACCCACTATAACAGACAGGCCTTACCACACACCCTCTATAACAGACAGGCCTAACCACTTCCTCTATAACTGACAGGCCTTACCACACCCTCTATAACAGACAGGCCTAACCACTTCCTCTATAACAGACAGGCCTTACCACACCCTCTATTACAGACAGGCCTAACAACTTCCTCTATAACAGACAGGCCTTACCACTTCCTCTATAACAGACAGGCCTAACTACACCCTCTATAACAGACAGGCCCAACCAAACCCTCTATAACAGACAGGCCCAACCACACCCTCTATAACAGACAGGCCCAACCAAACCCTCTATAACAGACAGGCCCAACTACACCCTCTATAACAGACAGGCCCAACCAAACCCTCTATAACAGACAGGCCCAACCACTTCCTCTATAACAGACAGGCCTTACCACACCCTTTATCACAGACAGGCCTAACCACTTCCTCTATAACAGACAGGCCTTACCACTTCCTCTATAACAGACAGGCCCAACCAAACCCTCTATAACAGACAGGCCCAACCACACCCTCTATAACAGACAGGCCCAACCAAACCCTCTATAACAGACAGGCCCAACCAAACCCTCTATAACAGACAGGCCCAACCACACCCTCTATAACAGACAGGCCCAACACACCCTCTATAACAGACAGGCCCAACCACACCCTCTATAACAGACAGGCCTAACACACCCTCTATAACAGACAGGCCCAACACACCCTCTATAACAGACAGGCCTAACCACACCCTCTATAACAGACAGGCCTAACCATACCCTCTTTAACAGACAGGCGCAACCACACCCTCTATAACAGACAGGCCTAAGCAAACCCTCTATAACAGACAGGCCCAACCACACCCTCTATAACAGACAGACAGACAGACAGACAGACAGACAGACAGACAGACAGACAGACAGACAGACAGACAGACAGACAGACAGACAGACAGACAGACAGAAGGGCAGAAGGGCAGAAGGGCAGATGGGGAGAGACAGAAGGGCAGATGGGGAGAGACAGACAGACATACATACATACAGACAGAAGGGCAGATTGGGAGACAGACGGACAGACAGACAAACAGAAGGGCAGATGGGGAGACAGACGGAAGGACAGACATGATTTTAATAATGACATTTGTATCTATGAATTACACAGCCCCGAGGTCCAACCTTGATGATCAGTGAGTGATTCCACAGTTAGTCATTGAAGTGTATGATGATCCATTGCACCAGGAGGCAAAACCCCCTCCTTCAGGGAGATGTTCATGTTCAGCAACGAAGCATGTGAAATAACACGTTCATAATCATCTACTAATACTAAGGAATGATGAAGATAATTAAAATGATATGTTAAACTGATTAGATTCAAACAAAAGCCCAACGCCTGCTCAGTTTAATCCCGATTTGGGTGACTTGATAAAGTTTACCATGGTGACACACAGATTCCTAGAATATTATAGGCAACACCTTTCCCGGAGCACTGTTGGACCACCTCCAAAGACAGTATTCTACCTGAGACGAGGCCCTGTAATCACTCATTGTATCTAGCTGAGAACAGCAGCCTACAGACATGTGAGAGGGAGGGAAGCTGCATCAACATCAGCCTAGCTGTCACTGCCCAGACCACTGTCCCTGTCTCTCTGACAGGCCTCAGCCCCAGCCTCCATAGATCATCCCTCCCTCCTTCTCCCCTCCCTCTCTCTCTCTGTCCCCTCATCCCTCACTCCCCCCCCCCCCCTCTCTCTCCCACCCTACCACCCACAGTGGGTGCTGGCCTTGTCTGGCTGCAGCTGAGAGTGGGGGACCTGGAGTGGGATGCCTGACCAGCTGCATGCTTTTCTGTATGACCCCTGGAGAGGCCACAGCTACAGAGCAGGACACCGGTCCATCTCCCACGACCCTAGCGATATGTGGTGTGTGTGTCTGTGTGTAGACAGGACACTGGGGAAGAAGGGAGGAAAAGGCACGGGTTTCAGCCAGGCTGCCGTGGTTGACCCGGATAGAGACAGTGGGCTGACCCTGGCGGGGAGGAAGGGGAGTGGGGAGAGGAGGGGAGTGGGGAGAGGGGACGGTGATGGTCGGCTAGGCTGCTTATGTACAGTACCAATCATGGAGACCAATGATGCTAAACAAGTTACACATACAACTATTACTTCATTATTATTATTAATTCTAAATTAATTTGTAAACTAGTTTAAAAAAAGCATTAGGCCTTTTCCTTCTGCTATCCTATTTTCCTTTGAAAAGTAGAGCAATCCCAATATAAAGTTCAGCCAGTATGTACTTAGTAGGTCTGTGTGTGTGGATGTTTTGTGAAAATATACAGCCCCCCCCACCCCCCAGAAACTTTCAACTGTTGATAAAGATCAATAGCCTTGCTCGTGATATAAATTCTGAGCTCCAAGATTGTATTGATCCAACCTCTAATGCCTTTGGCTTCAGGATGGCATCATGAGGCAGACTTGAAAAAAAATTCTGGCAAAATACTGATGTAAAAAAGATTTATACTGTACCTCCCTAGCTAGCCTGTTGTTAAACAGTCTGTGGTTTCACTTGTAGCTACTGCCAGCTTGATTTCTTGTGAGAAAATCAGAGTGATAATGTATTTTCATTGTGTTGTTCACTTGTTATATGCAAATAGAAAATATCGGCAAGTTTACCTTCTTTTTTAATTTCATAACTTGCCTTGAAGTTCGGGAAAGTCATTGAATGGTGTCTAGCTCTGACTTTTTGCTACTTTATTTAAAACATACTTACTATGACTGACTGTGATAAGTGATTGCTTCACCTAGCTATCTTCAGATGAATGCATTAACTGTCAGTCGCTCTGGATAATGTAAATGTAAAATGTGTCAACTAGAGTCACCTCAAACAGTCATAATAACATGTATATGGCTTTTAGGCTATGGGATCAAGCATTCATGCCATTCCAAACGGTATACAAATGTATGCAAACACAAACAGGCAGGAACAGACACAGGCACGTTCACCCATGCACACAATTTCTCTGAAAGCCAAACTCTCTCACCACTCTGGCCCTAGCTTCAAGTGCGGGAGCGGTACAGGCAAAGGTGCTAATGTAGATCTGGCGCCTGGCACGTCAATATGACAGAGACACATGTTCCTCTGTTTGCCTCGGCCACCTGGCCCCTCCCTAGTGGTGTGAGGCCGACCTCCCCACCGCTGGGCGCTCAGATATAGTCTGCACCAAGGGTCAAAGTTCAATAAGTAGGACAAAAACCAAAATGTGTGGGCGGGCGGGGGGCTGCCATTAGTTATGCTGCTAAATGTCCCTCCCAGGTGCCACATGGCTGTAAGGAACAGACCCACCAGACCAGACTGATGGAACTGCTTGGACTGCTTTCCCTATTCGCCTGTTTCAAAGTAGCACATAGAACCCCCCCCCCCCCACCCACCAGGTGTCAAATCACTTTTTTACCCCCATGCTGAACCTGCCGTTCTTGTACATGTCAATATTTGGAGACTTGCCATCTTGAATTAGCATAGCATGGGAATATGGAGTGAAATGGCTCTGTAGAAGAGCATGCAAAGTTAGGACTCCTTTTTGAGGCAGACCTCTGTTGGGGTCTCCAACTACAACTGGACATTGGTTAAGATTACCCTCATTTACTGACAATACAGTAGAAGAGGAAACTGTACCCCCCTTTCCCAACACACACACACTCCACATGTACACACACAGACACACAGCTCCTTCACCCTTAACTCCACTCAACCCAGAGAAAGTTAAGTGATGAAGGAACACTGGATACTCCTCTCCTCTTTACATAGAAGTTCAAGTTTCCTGTCTAATTGGGGTCCTCCATAATGCCTGGGCGATTTACAATCATTTTCCTGCACCAGGCTTCTGGTTTCACCTGCCGTGGCGAAGATATCATTTCTCTTCACTGTAAAAGCCCAGAATGCAGCTTGTCAGGCCCATTCCTCAAAACGCTACATTTCTGGGCCTGCTGACACATTCATAAATATGACACCTTGTTTTGTCCTCTTGGCGTCTTTTGGTTGGGGATAGCCTTTGAATTGGAAGCAGGTAAGCTAATAGGCTCTCTCTGATACATGGGAACCTGGGGTTTGGAGCTCCACGGAGGCCCCGGGCGACATATGACAAGCAGATAATGACTGTATACCTGTCAAGTCAAGGATATCTGTCTAGCACTAAATACAGATGTGCCTTTTTGACAACAAAATTCCAGCTTCTCTCTCGTTCTCCCTTTCACATGCACGTGAGCACACACGCACACACGCAGAAACACAGAGGAACAAAGGCCTCCTAAATGTATGCGATTATAATTGTGATTTTCTGCGCTGTCCGGTGTTCCCACGTAATACGTGTTTGAGAATGCATGGTCGGAGCTAATATGATTCCATTGTAGTCAGAAAAAGTGAGATAGGGGAGAGAAAGAGGGAGAGAGAGAGAGAGAGACTTTCTGTGTGTTGTGTGATGCCTCAGGGGTTGCAGGTGAAAGCAATCTCTGCCGTGAAACCCGACGAGATGCGCATTTCTGCACCCGGAGTGTTGCCGAAGCTGATTTCTTTTTGATAGGACAAAGCCACTGACACTCGGTTCCTCCATCACGCCAGGGCATGCCGCTGTTTTCATCTCCCTCCTATTCTATTCATTAGCTATCCAAACACGGCTGCTACAACACCAACACAGGGGAGCAGGGCCAGTGTATACAGATCTAGGAGGGAATAGAAGACACTATGGCGGCGGACGGAGAATGTGATACTGATATGAATATAAAACTTAATGTTCGGAGAAGGTCTGTGTGCTTCCATTGCAAGGTCATATACAGTGCCTTCTGAAAGTATTCACACCCCTTGACTTTTTTCCACATTTTGTTGTTTTACAAAGTAAGATTAAAATGAATTTAATATTAAAAAAAATTCAAAAACAGAAACGATCTACACAAAATACTCCAATGTCGAAGTGGAAGAACAATTCTAACATTTGTAAAATATTTATTAATATCTTGATTATATAAGTATTCAACCCCCTGAGTCAATACATTTGGCACATTATTTCACCTTTGGCAAATTATAAAAAAAATTCAACAAGTTCTGTCAAGTTGATTGTTGATCATTGCTAGAAAGCCATTTTCATGTCTTGCCATAGATTTTCAAGCAGATTTAAGTCAAAACTGGAATTAGGCCATTCGGGAACATTCAATGTCATCTTGGTTAACAACTCCAGTGTAAATTTTCCAGTGTAAATTTTCACTCTGTCAATTAGATCATTATTGTGGACACTACAATGTTGTTGATCCATCCTCAGTTTTCTACCATCACAGATATTGAACTCTGTACCAATGGCCTCATGGTAACATCCCTGAGCAGTTTCATCCCTGTCCTGCAGCTCAGTTCAGAAGGGCGACTGTATCTTTGCTGTGTCTGGGTGGATTAATACATAATGCACTGCATAATTAACTAAACCATGCTTACAGAGATATTCAATGTCTGATTTGTTATTGTTACCCATCTACCAATCACTGTCCCTTTATGAGGCTTTCAAAAAGCTCCCGGGTCTTTGTAGTTCTCGGGGCCGGTTCCAGGCATAAGCAACATAAGCGAACACTTAGGGCCCCGAGGGTGCTAGGGGGCCCCGGACCCCCAAAGTATTTACTTTTTAAATGTAGCACATTTTTGGGGAACTCAGTCAGGATCTCAACTTACATTTTTGTCTAGTTTTAGTCACAGACATTTTAGTCACATAATAGTCCGTGCATTTTTGTCTATTAAACAATTCATATTCAGGCTACCTCCAACTTCCATCATGTGCACATTCAGATAGCCTTGTACAACTAGGCCTACTATCTCCTCGTTTGCCTTGGCTGGCAACATTGATATTATGGCAGATTGTAACCAATGCTAACCATAAAGTAACCATATAGACTATAAAGCCTTGGCTACAGGTTAAACAATTTACAGCTCAGATTTTCTCCCCATCATAACTGTCAAGGGGGTAAATAAGTGGTTTTGTCACGATCGTCGAAATAACATTCGGACCAAGGCGCAGCGTGATATGGGTTCCACATATTTTTATTTGTGAAACGCACAGAAACAATAAAGAGCAAACGACACGTGAAGCTATGGAGTGCTCACAGGCAACTACACATAAACAACATCCCACAAAAAAAACAGTGGGGAAATGGCTGCCTAAATATGATCCCCAATCAGAGACAACGCTAAACAACAAGGCTCTCTAAGGTCAGGGCGTGATAGTACCCCCCCCAAAGGTGCGGACTCCGGCCACAAAACCTGACTCTATAGAGAAGGGTCCGGGTGGGCATCTAGCGTCGGTAGCGGCTCCGGTGCGGGGCGAAGTACCCGCTCACCCCTCGGATCCAGCATCGGTGGCGGCTCTGGTGTAGCACTTTTCCCCCGCCCAGACCACGGGTCCGGCCATGGAGCCGGGTAGAACGCCATGCCCAGACTGGGCCTCGGCGCAGAGGAGGGCCCCGGCCATGGAGCTGGGTTGAATGCCGCACCCGGACTGGGCCCCGACGCAGAGGAAGGCTCCGGCCTTGGAGCTGGACTGGACACCGTGCCTGGACTGGGCAACGGCGCAGAGGAAGGCTCCGGCCTTGGAGCGGGACTGGACGCCGTGCCAGGACAGGACATCGGCGCAGAGGAAGGCTCCTGCCATGGAGCGGGACTGTACGCCGTGCCTGGACGCTCCGGACCATTGACCCTCGCTGGAGGTTCCGGACCGTGGACCGTCGCTGGAGGTTCCGGACCGTGGACCGTCGCAGGAGGTTCCGGACCGTGAACCGTCGCATGAGGTTCTGGACCATGGACCGTCGCAGGAGGTTCCGGAAGGTGGACCGTCGAAGGAGGTTCCGGGACGTGGACCGTCACCGGAAGTTCTGGACTGGGGACCGTCTCCGGAAGTTCTGGACTGGGGTCCGTCTCCGGAAATTCTGGACTGGGGACCGTCGCCGGAAGCTCTGGACTGGGGACCTTCGCCAGAAGTTCTGGACTGGGGACCGTCTCCGGAAGTTCTGGACTGGGGACCGTCTCCGGAAGCACTGGACTGGGGACCTTCGCCAGAAGTTCTGGACTGGGGACCGTCGCCGGAAGTTCTGGACTGGGGACCGTCGCCGGAAGCTCTGGACTGGGGATCTTCGCCAGAAGTTCTGGACTGGGGACCGTCGCCGGAAGCTCTGGACTGGGGACCGTCGCCGGAAGCTCTGGACTGGGGACCGTCGCCGGAAGCTCCGGACTGGGGACCGTCGCCGGAAGCTCCGGACTGGGGACCGTCGCCGGAAGCTCCGGACTGGGGACCGTCGCCGGAAGCTCCGGACTGGGGACCGTCGCCGGAAGCTCTGGACTGGTGACACACACTTCAGGGCAATTGCGAGGAGCAGGCACAGGACGTACCAGACTGGGGAGGTGCACTGGAAGACAATGGCGTGGAGCCGGCACAGGTGTCACCGGACTGGGGACACACACTTCAGGGAGAATGCGAGGAGGAGACACAGGACGTACCGGACTGGGGAGGCGCACTTGCGGCCAGATACGTGGAGCCGGCCCAGGTTTCACCGGACTGATGACACGTTCCTCCAAACGCCTGCGTTGCCGCATACTCCTAGCCAATTCCATTCTCCGCTATCCTTCCTCACACTGTTCCAACGAATCCCAGGCGGGCTCTGGTACTCTCCTTGGGTCGACCGACCACCTCTCTATCTCCTCCCAGGTGGTCTCTGGCTCTCTCCGTTCACTCTCCTCCAATTTCTCCATCTTCTCCCAGATGGGCTCTGGTTCCCTCCTCGGCTCCGCCAAGGAAGGCAATCTTGTCCTGCCAGGATTTCTTCCCAAGTCCAGGATCCCTTCCCATCAAAGATCTCCTCCCAAATCCAGGATTCCATCTCCTCCTGGGCACGTTGCTTGGTCCTGGTGTGGTGGGATCTTCTGTCACGATCGTCAAAATAACATTCGGACCAAGGCGCAGCGTGATATGGGTTCCACATCTTTTTCTTTGTGAAACACACAGAAACAATAAAGAGCAAACGACACGTGAAGCTATGGAGTGCTCACAGGCAACTACACATAAAGAAGATCCCACAAAAAAACAGTGGGGAAATGGCTGCCTAAATATGATCCCCAATCAGAGACAACGCTAAACAGCTGCCTCTGATTGGGAACCATACCAGGCCAACATATAAATAAAACAACCTAGATTACCCATCCTAGTCACACCCCGACCTAACAAAAATAAAGAATAAAAAGGTTCTCTATGGTCAAAGTTTCCCTGAAAAGGAGAGAATTTGACAAAAATGGCAGTATTACTGTACTCCTAATAGCACAAATAGCACACAAGAAAAGCAAAAGCAACTTGCATTTGCAGACTGCGGCGCGAGAGTAGCAACACAGCTGAATGAATAACAGCACACATGGTTTAATAGAGCTTCTGATGTGATCAAAGCAAAAATAGCCTACATGAAAGTAAGAGAGAGAGTAAACATGGTTTCATATAGTTGAGGTTAGTTACAAGTGAAGTCACCTGGTGAGTGACTGAAGTGACCACATGGGAGCTGTGTGGGAGAGCTGGGCAGATCAGCTCAATTTTTTTTTTAACCTTTATTTAACGAGGCAAGTCAGTTAAGAACATATTCTTATTTTCAATGACGGCCTAGGAACAGTGGGTTAACTGCCTTGTTCTGGGGCAGAACGACAGATTTGTACCTTGTCAGCTCGGTTACTAGTCCAATGCTCTAACCACTAGGCTACCCTGCCGCCCCAAATCAGACTGTGCAACTGAAAGATGTCAATTGGGGATTGCATGAACTATGCTGCCTGCTTCTGATTGGACAAAACAGATGAAAAGGAGCTTCATGTCAAATTGAATGTCCATTAGTCTCATGTGGAATTCTTGTCTCGTCACATTTTCGTCAACTAAATTGAAAAGTAATTTGTAATAGTTATCATTTTTTCCCAGTGTGCATTGTCTCGTTCTCGCTTTAGTCAGGAATAACAGGTTATTGACCAATATGTTTCCTCAAAATTATTGTTGAGAAAATTAACATTGCCATGTCAGCAATTTTTGGGGGATTGGTAAATTAGTCTTGTCAGCTATCCAAACTTACCGACCGGGGCCCTGACCTCAAGGGAGCCCCCACTGATTTTGTAAGTCACTATTACTCAGATTTCATATTGACATTGTATAAGTCATGGCAAAATGTGTAGAATTGCAGGAAATTTGCTTCCAAACTGCAAAAATGTCTCTCAGACCGATGTCATAATGTGTAGTATGGCAGGAAACTCAATTTTGCTTAGAGCCCCCAAAAGGCTAGAGCCAGCCCTGGTAGTTGAATCTGTGCTTCAAATTCAATACCTGACTGAGGGATATTACAGATGGGTTAGTCATTTAAAAATCATGCCAACCTCTATTATCCCACACAGAGTGAGTCCATGCAACTTTTTATGTGATTTGTTAAGACAAATTTACTTCGGAACTAATTTAGGTTTGCCTAAACAAAGGGGCTGAATACATATGCATTGATTATTTGTATAAATTATTATTTTTTTTAATCTAATTTTTCTTCCACTTTGACAGAGTATTTTGTGCAAATTGTTGACAAAAAAAGACAATTAAATCAATTTTAATCCCACTTTCAGAAATCCAAGGGGTCTGAATACTTTTGCAAGGCACTGTATATATGCATTTCTTCAATTATATTTTTTTGTATACATTTTTTGAAGATCAACATTTTGCACAGTTTGAATGTATTTTGCATCCATAAATAAATACAGTGAAAATCTGAGGCTTCAGCCATGCCTTGACCAAAATAGGGAAAAGGGAAAACAGCATAGTACAGCAGCCAAGGGAATCCAAATGATTAGTGCATTGCTGAGATGAATGCACAAGAGACAATTATACCTCATTTATGCACGTTCAATTATGGCTCTGTACATGGAATTATTATGATTAGCAACAAACCATATTTTTCCATTTGTGGCGAGATACAGTATTTGGTATTTGTAGGCATGAAGCTGCAATGCATTTAGCATAATCTCATAATAGGCCAATTTAAATATTTCTGCCCATTTTGGCCATACTGTAATCCCAAACAAAAACAATGCATTGGGCAGCACTCCACCAACAATATGAATGGAACTTATTATTGGATACTTATTATATGCCATTATTTATGGCAGCGAGATTATTTCCAATCCACTAGGTGCTTAGTGAACAATACCGAGGAAGGCTCCCGGTAAACGTATGCCTAATACCATAATCTGATTGTGTTTTTCAAACCATGTGTGTGGTCTGGAAGCTCAGGTCCAGTCCTCAACATTCAACCATCAACATATCCCCTTGTCTCAGAAATCAACTGTCTGCCTGTGGCCCATGCACCCGGCATTGTGCCTGTCTGAAAGAGTATTACGCTCCTTTTGATAAATCCCACTGCCTCTGAGGCCTCTCCCAGTGCTGCCGCCAATGTAGCGCCCATCCCCCCCAAGGGAGAGGAACACTGACACTTATGACAGTTTATTATACAGAACATGGAACCCGGTTAAACAGATTGGAATCTCCCTGAACGTTGAGAGTGTTTCTCCCAGCCCCGCTCTGCTCTGCTCTGCTCGACGCATTAATGCAATCTAGAGAAAGGCTGAAGAGCTTTTCTCCAGGTCAGCCAGCCAGCCAGCCAGCCAACCAGTCAGTCAGCAAACATCGGCCTCCGCCACAGCCGCCCCGCCAGCTAAAATGGAAATGTGAGAACGGTGTAGACTAGCCTGGCTGACGGGGATTTAAGGTTCAGTACCGTCAAGATAAAGTAAAGCCTGACCTGGCAAAATGACACACTTTCCCCCTGTTCAATGGCCATAATAACGTGTTCCTATGCCGGGCCTGTAACCTTTTATTAGATTACAAGTAGCAGTTCTGAGGTCCTTTTCTAAACTGCAGGCAGCCATAGAGCTACTTACTACTCTGTCCCTCCGAGGAACAGCTTGAGCTTTCAGGCGTACGGCCACAGAAATATTTCTTTCCTTTACAGGATTTCCGTGTTCGGTCCCTGGTATAGATGTAACTGCCATTATTCAGGTAGTACTATACATAATATCACAAGTCAAAGCAGTAGCGCAAACATGACATTCTATAAAGTGTTTTGTACATTTGAACTATTGGAATTGGAAAAAGTGTGAGTGACATGACAAATGACTGAAGTACACCAACTCACATTGCATTCACCAGAATTGAAAATTATTAAAATCCAAACAACATTGAGAGAGCTAGCAACGTCTTAGCCATCCATGTCTTTCCTCAGTTATAAACCAGGTGTTTCTCCGTCAGGGTGTGTCAATGTGAGATCCTTGATGATCGTCAGGCTTGCTCATATTCCTGTCCAGGGGGCCAGTATGTGCATGCACAGAGCAACATACAGTATGTTGGTGAATGAGAGCATTTGAGAAGGTTTGGAGTTGGAAAAAAGAAGGATATTGAAATAGAAGACTGACAGGAGGTAAAAATAACTGCAAGTACTGTTGGCTCTCCAGCTTCCAACAATCAACCGGTTATTAGCAGTATGACTGATAATAATAATAATACATGCTAATAACACAGGGTAACGTGTGAACAATGAACATGTGTTCATTGTTTTAGGACTAATTGTGGAACATGGGAGAGGTAAGTCATTGTTGTAATTGTGGGAAACGGCAGCAACATACTTAGGTGAGTCGAAGATAATTGTTTTGAAGTAAAGCTCAATATCTTTCTTTCCTTGTGACAACACATGGATCTGTTGTTCCTTTAAAACCCCTATTTGTTGCAATAAACCCACCAGATCGCTTCATCCTCTAGTCAAGTCAATACTGAGATGCAGTTGGAAGCCAAGACGGTTTCTCCAGGAGCTCTGAGGCAACACACTTCTCTGCTCCCGGATCCCTTTATGAACACCTCGCCACTGATTCTTCTCCACTTCGGGGGACTTCTGTTCTATTCTTCACGGTCACAGGATTAAAGCATTAGACAACACAGCTCGCCTCGCCGTGTCACGTGCTTGGGTGCCGCAGCAAATGGCAAAGAGTGCTAGGCGAGCGGCAGGCGCAACAGGCGCCCCACTTGGCCACCCACACATCCAGGAGAGGGTGCGGGGAGCGGTATCAAACGGGGAACATCTGTGGCCACTGGGCCGTGCAGGACGGGGAACAATGGTGGCCCCCCCGGGGCCAAGGCAGGCACACAGAGCTCTGGCCTGCTCCTCGCTGCAAAGGCACAGAGGGCCAGGGAGCAAGACACACACACACACACACACACACACACACACACACACACACACACACACACACACACACACACACACACACACACACACACACACACACACACACACACACACACACACACACACACACACACACACACACACACACACACACACACACACACACACACACACACACACACACACACACCAGTGTGGTAGCAGAACCATTGTGGAGAGACAGACAGAGCTAAAGATGCACAGCCACAACTCCAGCACTGAGGAGCAAGAAGAAGAGGAGGAGGAGGAAATAGGGGATCTCTTAAAGAGACACTGCAGTCCCCCCACCACCCTGGACCTATGGCTGGGTCTGAGTAGAGAGTAGCCCCCCAGGCCCAGCATGTCTCCTATAGACACACACATAGCAGAGCTACTGAAGAAAGTAACAAACAACACAAGGACTAATGAGTTGTGAGCAGCACTCCACACCTGCCTCTTTGGAAATGGAGGGATGTTGTGTTTACTCCAATGGTGCAATTTTGGGACCATAGAGAACTGAATATACACACTGAAGACAAGCAGTGGTCTGCTGATAAGCAAACATTGGATGGTTATTGTCTAGCTAGACTTCAGTTTTTTATAGTCCCAAAACTGCACCATTGGAGTGCATTGCAGTTGACCTGTCCCGGTTCAAATAATCATTGTGCTTGCTCAGGAATTATATTTGCATGCTCTGGTTTAGTGCACATTTTTGTTTTCCAAGCGCACCTGTAGGATTTACACTGAGCTAGCTACATGTTTTAGATGACATCGCATTGGCGGGATTCTTTACCATACTGTACCATGCCTGACATGCAGACCCCTTAATCAACCAAACACTTGTAGGAGCTGCTTTTCAGTTTGACTGACAGAAGTCGTGCTTGACCAATGTTCTTACATGCCCTCCGGCCACTGACCCATAGTCTCAAAGGCAGACAGATGAAGCTAAATGAGTCATCACTAATTTGTGCCCATGTTACAATAAACTATTGTATCTGTATCACAGTGCCTTTTGCACTCATTTAAATGTGTAATATGATAGGATCTAGGTTGGATGGGAAACATGTACCCTGTTGTCAAAGAATGCTGGAGAACTGCTCCAAGGGGGTTTGATGACTGCATAAGAGATGACAAATGACATAATAGCTTATATAATAAGGAAGTGTATGATCACTTGGCAGTGTCAAATTCAAACCTACAAAGTGATAGCGGCTGAAATAGTGGAACTCAACATTTGCAAAGGTTTTACTTTACTGCAAAGTTTAGACCAATTATTTTCAGTGGGGAAGAGAAGAAAAAACTATCTACATGTAATCTATATATCCTGTCTTTATCCACTTAAAATGTATTGTTCTTCCTTTCATGTTTTATTCCCTCTTTAAAACAGGTGCTCTGGTTTAGTGCACACAGTTCCAGGCCATTGACCATATTAGGAGTCAACCGCTGCTTTTCTGTTTAGTTTCTGTATTTCTTATTTGGACTCTGATAGATCTTCATAGCTACATTACTCAAGAAAAATCTATAAATATGGGTTTCTCCTCCCATTCCAACCATTAGAATATGTCACGGAGCTCAGGGCTCATCTGTCTACTAGGCTATATTGCTATACTTTAGGATTGAATAAAGCAGCATGTGTCTAGATCGACAGAGCAGAAGACATGCAGAGGTAACCGTACCTCCATATCATCAACAACATCTCCCCACAGAGACACATCATCACCTCGTCCTCACTGTTTACTTCTACAAGCAGAGCAAATCCCATCATGGCTCCTTAAATCTGCTCCGCAACACAATTTCATTCAAATATTCCACAGCTGTCGTGGCTCTCAATGGCCTCCCAAGTGGCTTTTGTTGTGTTGACACGCGGGAAACTGTGCACAGGCATGGAAACAGGGAGACAGACACTATGTCACCCCACCACCACCACACACATGTCCCCACCACCACCACCACACACATGTCCCCACCACCACCACACACATGTCCCCACCACTGATCCCCTCTGTCGCAATGTCACCTTACTTGGCGTGCCAACTTGTCATGTTGTGGTTAGGTGAAGCGCCACACCAGCACGCTCACATGTGTCACCTATAAGAAGAATCATTGATGTGAAATGCTTTCATATGAGGACTGAATGTGGAATATAATTAGTACGTATGTCACTCATTGTAGGGACACTAAAGAGAATAGTAAGACCAGAGCACACAATTATATATATATGTATATAATATATATGTTTATGTGGGTGTTTGTGTATGTGCATACGCATCTGTGTCTTCTATGTTTTTTGTTTGTTTGGGTTTTATTTTAGTTGGCCCCTGCCCTAGCCCCCTGGACTGTATAGCTGTGTGGGCTCAGGTGCACAGGTCCTCTCAGCAGAGAGCTGTGGGCTGGTGCCCTCCTTTCCATCACTCTAGTGGGCTCCAGTGGCCTGAGCTCACTCACACACAACTGCCTGGACTGTGTGAACCACCAGGACTCTACTGGGTTTATTAAGGCTCTACACTACACATCTACACATGAGACCCGCACTGGAGACCCAGGCTAGGATCACATCGACACATGAGACCAGCACTGGAGACCCAGGCTAGGATCACATCTACACATGAGACCAGCACTGGAGACCCAGGCTAGGATCACATCTACACATGAGACCAGCACTGGAGATCCAGGCTAGGATCACATCTACACATGAAACCAGCACGGGAGACCCGGGCTAGGATCACAAAAAAAATTATTTTGAGGCTTGTATCTTGAATTTAGTCATTTTAGGTCAATCTTGTGTTAAGAGTGGCAACAGAAGACAGAGTGGAGTATCAGTCGAGTACAGTATGTACTTCAGAAACAAAATAATCAAGATAAGTCCTCCATGTCCCCATTCATTTAGCAATATTTCAAGTAGACTCAGAGTTCTGATATAGTGGCTGTAAGATGTATTTTACAGTGCATTTGGAAAGTATTCAGAACTCTTGACTTTTTCCACATTTTGTTACGTTGGAGCCTTTTTCTAAAATTGATTAAATCGCTTTTTTTGCCTCATCAATCTACACACAATACCCAATAATGACAAAGCAAAAACTGTTTTTTTTAATAAATCTTAGCAAATGTATAAAAAACTGAAATATTACATTTACATAAGTATTCAGACCCTTTACTCAGAACTTTGAAGCAGCTTTTGGCAGCGATTACAGCCTTGATTCTTCTTGGGTATGACGCTACAAGCTTGGCACACCTGTATTTGGGGAACTTCTCCCATTCTTCTCTGCAGATCCTCTCAAGCTCTGTCAGGTTGGATGGGGAACGCCACTGCACAGCTATTTTCAGGTCTCTCCAGAGATGTTTGATCGGGTTCAAGTCTGGGCTCTGGCTGGGCCGCTAAAGGACATTCAGATACTTGTCCCGCAGCCACTCCTGTGTAGTATTGGCTGTGTGCTTAGGGTCATTGTCCTGTTGGAAGGTGAACCTTCTCCCCAGTCTGAGGTCTGAGCACTCTGGAGCATGTTTTCATCAAGGATTTCTCTGTACTTTGCTCCGTTCATCTTTCCCTCGATCCTGTCTAGTCTCCCAGTCCCTGCTGCTGAAAAACATCCCCACATCGTGATGCTGCCACCACCATACTTCACTGTAGGAATGGTGCCAGGTTTCCTCCAGACGTAACGCTTGGCATTCGGGCCAAAGAGTTCAATCTTGGTTACATCAGACCAGAGAATCTTGATTCTCATGGTCTGCGAGTCCTTTAGGTGCCCTTTGGCAAACTCCAAGCGGGTTGTCATGTGCCTTTTACTGAGGAGTGGCTTCCGTTTGGCCTCTCTACCATAAACACCTGATTTGTGGAGTGCTGCAGAGATGGTTGTCCTTCTGGAAAGTTCTCCCATCTCCACAGAGGAACTCTGGAGCTCTGTCAGAGTGACCATCGGGTTCTTGGTCACCTTCCTGACCAAGGACCTTCTCCCCCGATTGCTCAGTTTGGCCGGGTGGCCAGCTCTAGGAAGAGTCTTGGTGATTCCAAATTTAAGAATGATGGAGGCCACTGTGTTCTTGGGGACCTTACATGATGCAGAATGTTTCTGGTACCCTTCCCCAGATCTGTGCCTCGACACAATCCTGTCTCAGAGCTCTACGGACAATTCCTTTGACCTCATGACAGTTTTTGCTCTGACATGCATTGTCAACTGTGTGAACTTATATAGACAGGTGTGTGCTGTTCCAAATCATGTTCAATCAATTGAATTTACCACAGGTGGACTCCAATCAAGTTTTAGAAACATCTCAAGGATGATCAATGGACACAGGATGCACCTGAGCTCAATTTCGAGTCTCATAGCAAAGGGTCTGAATACTTATGTCAATAAGTTATTTATATTTATATTTTTTATTTTAAATAAATTTGCACAGATTTTTAAAAACCTGTTTTCGCTTATTCATTATGGGGTATTGTGTGTAGATTTATGATTTTTAAAATCCATTTTAGATTAAGGCTGTAAACGTAACAAAATGTGGGGAAAAGAAGGGGTCCGACTACTGTAGCTATAGAATAACAGGTGGTAGGGACACTGACGGCAGCTCTCTAACGTTTACCATAACATACACAGACATGAGAGGATGAGGAGTTACACCTGAGGACAATCAGTGTGTTTAACTAGCACTTAGTGACTTATTAAATGATTGATCTTAATCTTCCAACTGAAGTGTTTGCCTCCTGAATAGGCGTTTCCTTCACAAGACTGACATACTAGCCATTTTTGTTTGCCAAGCGCACTTATAGGATTTACACTGAGCTAGCTACATGTTTTAGATAACATCGCATTGGTGGGATTCTTTACCATACTGTACCATGCCTGACATGCAGACCCCTTACGCAACCAACGACTCGCAACCAACGACTCGTATGAGCTGCTTTTCAGTGGGACTGACAGAAGTTGAGTTTGGCCAGTTTTCTTACATACCCATCAACCACTAACCCATTGTCTCAAAGACAGACAAATTAAGCTAAATTAATCATCACTAAGCTGTACCCAGGTTACAATAAACTATTGTATCTGTATCACAGTGCCTTTTGCACTCATTTAAATGTGTAATATGATAGGATCTAGGTTGGATGGGAAACATGTACCCTGTTGTCAAAGAATGCTGGAGAACTGCTCCAAGGGGGTTTGATGACTGCATAAGAGATGACAAATGACATAATAGCTTAGGAAGTTATAGGAAGTTTATGATCATTTGGCAGTGTCAAATTCAAACTCACAAAGTGATAGCGGCTGAAATAGTGGAGCGCAACACTACATTTCATTACAAAAGTAAACAAAAAATTACAAAGAATTACAAGGTTTTACTGCAAAGTTTAGACTAATTATTTTCAGTGGGGAAGAGAAGAAAAAACAATGTACATTGAATCTATATATTCTGTGTTTATCTACTTAAAATGTAGTGTTCTTCCTTTCATGTTTTATTACCTCTTGAAAACAGGTGCAAATTCTTCATGCAGGTGGTGAGAGACACTTTCATCACACTGACCCTCAACACAGGGCCCCCCCAGGGGTTGTGCTTAACCCCCTTCTGTACTCCCTATTTATCCATTTCTGTGTGGCCACGCACAACTCCAACTCCATCAAGTTTACTGATTACACGACAGTGGTAGGCCTGATCACCAATGGTGATGAGACAGCCCACAGGGAGGTCAGTGACCTGGCAGCGTGGTGCCAGGACCAAGGAGTTGATCGTGGACTACAGGAAACAGAGTGGGGTGCACATCCCCATCCATATCGGCGGGGCCACAGTGGAGAGGGCAAGAGCTTCAAGGTCCTCTGTGTCCACATTGCTGAGGACATAACATGGTCCTCTTACACCAGCACAGTCAAGAAGGCACGGCAGCGCCTCTTCTTCCTCAGGAGGCTGAAACGATTTGGCATGGCCCCTCAGATCCTCGGGAACTTTTACAGCTGCAACATTGAACGTTTCCTGACTGGTTGTATCACCGTCTGGTATGGCAACTGCTCCGCCTTCGACAGGAAGGCCCTACAGAGGGTGGTGGGGATGGCCCAGCGCATCACTGGGGGCGAGCTCCCAGCCATCCAGGACATACTTGCCAGGCTGTGTCTGAAAACGGACAGAAAAATTGCCAAAGACTCCATCCACCGGAGACATGGATTGTTCTCCATGCTCCCGTCTGGCACATCAAGGCTCTGACCAGCAGAATCCCAAACAGCTTCTATCCGCTTGCCACAAGACAAATGGCTACTACTATGTTTACTTTGTTAAATGGCTAATAAATACTGCTCTCCCACAGACTATCCACACGGACTCTATGCCCATCCACAGGTCCCTACCCACTCAGACACACAAACCTTCACTGTCACTCCTACTCACACACACGCACACACACCCCCACACCTACGCTACTAATAAAATTATTACTGATTAGATGTATTACTACCACTACGGTGCTGTTCATTGATTATTGATTACCATTAGTATCTCTCTATTTATCCAGCTACTGGTCACTATTACTCCTTTTTCCATGTATATATTACCATTAGTATATTACAGAGCTATATATACTGTGTGTAAAAACCATTAGTAACACCTGCTTTCCATGACATAAACTGACCAGGTGAATCCAGGTGAAATCTGTTACAGGTTTTGGTTTTTCCATTTATGTTTGGAGGTTGGACTAGCACGTACAGTATAGCTTGTTAGCATGTAGGGCGCACCGGCTTGGTGTGACCTAGTTAGTCAGTATTTGTTACACCTGTGCTGGTTGCCATCTTGTTAGTGGGAAGGTGTTTCACTTGTGCTGGCCCAGGTGCTATGTAAAAGTGGCTGGCCCAGGTGCTATTTAAAAGTGGCTGGCCCAGGTGCTATTTAAAAGTTGCTGGCCCAGGTGCTATTTAAAAGTGGCTGGCCCAGGTGCTATTTAAAAGTGGCTGGCCCAGATGCTATTTAAAAGTGGCTGGCCCAGGTGCTATGTCAGGTTAAGGAAGGATCTTTAAGCCTTGAGACGATTGAAACATGGATTGTGTGTGTATGCCATTCAGAGGGTGAATGGACAAGACAAAATATTTAAGTGCCTTTGAACGGGGTATGGTAGTAGCTGCCAGGCGCATCGGTTTGTGTCAAGAACTACAACGCTGCTGGGTTTTTCATGCTCAACAGTTTCCCGTGTGTATCAAGAATGATCCACCACCCAAAAGGACATCCAGCCAACTTAACACAACTGTGGGAAGCATTGGAGTCAACGTGGGCCAGCATCCCTGTGGAATGCTTTCGACACCTTGCAGAGTCCATGCCCCGACGAATTGAGGCTGTTCTGAGTGCAAAATGGGGTGCAACTCAATATTAGGAAGGTGTTCCTTATGTATTGTACACTCAGTGTATACTGGCATTATCATGTTTCTTCAACCTATATCCTACTTCTTGTTTTAAATTGTTTATTCTATGTATATTATTATTATTATTATCATCATCACTGTATTGTTGGGAAAGAACTCTCAAGGTAAGATTTTCACTGTTATATTTTACACCTGTTGTAACCTCTGCACTTGGCGAATAAACTTTTGAAACTATTACATTCCATTGTATCTTGCCAAGCAGGTCTCTGATGTGTCACACACTGTGATAATTCATGGTATAATGACAGACAGGTATGAACAGAGAGAAACTCCCATGCTACTGTGTCCACAATACACTGTGGCATTTTCAGACTTGAGTGGTATAAAATGTAATGATGACTCCCGCAGAAATAATGCTGAAAGGATAGTCCTGTGTCTTTCCTCACCTTGTGAATACTACAGAGAAACGGGGAGAGAGGGAAAGAGGCAGAGAGGGTAAAGGAATGAGAGATGGGACTGAGAAAGTTTTTAAAAATACATAGAGACAGAAGGAGAGGAGAGAGCCTCCATTCGGGTGGCTTCCTGAGACACAGCCGAGTCTTAATCAAAATCCACACAGGAAGAGCTACTTGAGTAACTTAATCAAAGATGAGGCTGCTGTGTATTAATAATGGAGCACGGCAGTGGAATGGAGTTTTACTTATTCAGGACTGTGCGCTTACTTTACCGCATACCTTTCAGAGTATTATTAGGCACAGGGTTCACACGTGTGTGTGTGTGTGGCAAAAGACTGAGACATGCTAATAGAGGTCTTAGGCCAATGACAGCTCCCCCTCATTCAGTCCACCTACCACCTTTACTGGTGAAAGACAAGTCCAGTATGGAGTCTGATGCTCGGGCACAGTCGGGCCCATTCCTGGCCCTGACCTACCTTCATTATAATAGATATGGTTTGTCGTTCATAGCGTGTTGCAGCAGAGCCGAGGTCTTAAAAGCAGGTGGTCTTTTCTCATTTAGAGGAGTATAACTCATGTCATCGGATTGGCCGTATATGTCAGGATGTCTTGACGAATCTCCCCCTTTCCCTCTTCCCCTGCCCACCTCCCAACCACTTTTCCAAAAAACCCATAGGTAGAACTTCAGAGCCCCACACCTGCCTTCCCCAAGGCGACGGTGCTTGGGAAAATATCTGTGGGGCAGATAGGGAGCCGACTCTCTTTGGTTTTCCTGTGACAACATGGAAGCGAGGCAGGTCCTTCTTTCAGTGTTTGATGGAGGTGGATCGTTTCCATCGTCCAACTATGGGGCCTGTGTCAAAAACCCGAAGAAAACTACCTGATTGAAGCTAGCATGACTCAGTGACAGTTGCGGGCCGAATCTGACGAAAAATACAAAACCTCTAAAATTACAGATAATCTTGTCTTCCATTATATTTCCTTCTTATAACCATCGTACCTAAAACACATTCTGATGTTTATTGCTTAAAAATAATAATATCCCAGACCTAGACATTCTCCAAAACATCTCTTCTTAGATGATAATTCCTTATTTTCCTCAAAGGTGAGATATTTTTCAAGGACGCATTGCCAGGAACTTTTAAGTTGCGAACATTACATTTTTTTAGGGTTTACTTCTCTAGTCTTAATCTGGGCGAGACAATAGGGGTAAGAGAACAAATAAAAAATCATCCCGAGTGCTTTACACTAAACCTCTGTCTGGTCATGTCACTACAGCATTGGGATCTAGCAAACCTGTGACAAACAAACACTGACGTTTCATGTGATTATTGAAGAAACCGCAGCAGACAACGGCCTTTGTCGATACAGTGGGACCCAGATGCGTGTTAACAACAGAAATGGCGGACATGTGTGGCGTGCAGATAGGGACGGGGACGGTAATTAGCTCAGCGAGAATACGGCGAAGCCCGCCATTGTCTAGGCGCCCGGAACGCCTGCACTTCAATGGCAACCTCACTTGTGGATTTGGACGCCCCAGATTGAGACGATGTGACTGGCTATTGTTCGGCTAAATGCTATTAACTTCTAAGCTGAGTAACACATAAAAGTGAAGCTGATGTAAATTACAATTCCCTCCTCATAATCCACTTGCTGATGGGAAACATTAGAGAGGCCTTGTGTCTTAACAACAGATTACCGGGTTGAGCTTTAACACTCTGCAGGTTTTAGTGAAATAGCGAAGATGCCACAGGATTTCTGTTTTATCCACCCATTCCCTTCTCCCCCCCCCCCCCCCCTTCTTCCCTCCTTTCATTGATCCTTTAGTGGTATTCAGTATCTGCCAATGGTGCATGCCCGCAGGGGGTCCACCAAATCCATTATCAGTTAGAACAACAACCTCCACAGTGTTTTTACTCAGACTGAATTTCAGAGCGGGGGGGAAAGTGGGGGCTGGCCCGTACCTTTTGAAGAAGATTATAAGAAACCAGGGAGACAAACAGGCGACACGAAAACACAGCGAACAATGAAAGAAAGTTCTAGTTGCCATTGTGTGTCAGAGATGTGCCACATTGGCTACCTACGCTTACTCCTGTCTCCTGAGATGGTGAACAACGGACATAATCAGGGCTATTAATGGAACAGGACAACAGTACTCTCACTCAGAGGTGCATTCTAATATCACAATTAATTGACATAGTTTGTTTTGGTTTGTGAGAGGTCAAAATGTCATGCTATCAAGGAACATAAGTTATTGGCAAAGTTATGTTTAATATGTATAATGATACTGTAGAATATTATGGAAATACAATATTTTATATTTAGGTTAACAGAACCAACACCTGTGTTTTCCAATGTGTGTTAGGAGTGGTTAGGGGTGTTGGGTGTGAAAGCTGAGCGTACCAAGAGTACTGCTGGCGATCTCTGGGAAATCACTCCACACCTCGCTAATTAGCGCTAGCTTCTTTTTGTGTGATTGCACCGGGGCCCTCTGAGCACGCTCAGTAAGAGACTGTGTTTACCTGTGCTCCAGAACACACGTCAGCACGCTGACAGAGGCATGACAAAAAACGGATCCCCCTTATCTAGTCAAGCGGCCTCCTGAGGTGTGCTGAAAGTGACAGGTTGAATAAGTGTGGAGGCAGTCGGAGAGAGAGAGGCAGAGCTAATCCCCAGAAACATCTGTTTGTTCTCTCTGACTAAAACGGCGGGCGCCCAGACTGACGAGCTACATCTGCATGGGAGTGGCCCCTATTTCTGCCGTGCATGGCGTGCATACACGCACATGTGGTGGCCCCCGTTAGGACTGTCAGGCATGGAGCAGCTCTGACTTCATAGCAACTCCACAGCCTGGCTAGCTGCATTGGTCCCTCTGCTGGCTAAAGCCTCACCAGCGTGGCGGCATAACGACGCACACTCTTAGAAAAAAAAGGTGCTATCTGGAACCTAAAAGGGTTCTTCGGCTGTCCCCATAGGAGAACCCTTTATGGTTCCATCTTTCCACAGAGGGTTCTACATGATAACAAAAAGGGTTCTCCTATGGGGACAGCCAAAGAACCCCTTCGGAGTCCTATTATCTAAGAGAGTAGCTTCCACAACCACCACACTGCCCGCTTCTGAGTACCAGCCTGCGCCAGCCCAGTACGGTGTGCAGCACAGCGTGCCTAACCCCCAGGTTCCATTAATCCTGGCTGCTTGCCATTCCTCAGATTATTCACTCTATTTCTTTAAAAGCTTTTAAAGAAAATGAGAAGGCCAGAGAGGGGGGGGGGGGGGGTCCTGCGAGTAGAGAAGGGCTAAAGAGTGGTAGGTAGGGGCTGCAGGAGCTGTTGGGTGACCTCTTAACGCAACTAACCTTAAATAGCCACTTGTGTGACCTATGCATATTCCAACACACCACTCCTCCCCCGTTGCCCCACTTCACCCCAACCTAGCCCACCCTGCATGGGAACAGAGTAGCCCTCAGGATGCGACTCTGTTTCCCTGCAGTCTGACTTACCTTTCTTGACGGGGCAGCATGGCTTTTCTTTTGAAGCCCGAAGCCACCGATGGCTGCCTATGGCTAGGCTAAGCCCGGGGGTGTAAGGTATGGGGAGGAGGGAACCGGTCGGGCTGGAACGGCATGTTGTCTGAGTTCCAGGTCCCTCTGGCTCTCACAGGAGTCGTGACATGACGTTACTCCTGCCGCCGTACTGTAGCTGGCCCGCTGTCAACAACAGGGCACAAGGTTCTGAGCAACTGAGCGCACCTATCAAACTGTGTCATCTTCAACACCCAAGGCCTTTCAAATGCCACTCTTTCATTGTCTTTCTCTTTACATAAATATACCCTCCAAAATAAAAGTGTTGTCAGCGCATTTATCCCCCAGACATGCATTTTTAAGAGCAGAACCACAGGCATTTTGGGAGACGCCAAAACTTAAACGTTTGCTTCAGGTGATACTGGTGTAGAACAAGGTCTTTATAGCGTATAATAGATCTTTAGAGATATTCAAATGATTGAACTCTCACAAAAAAAACAAAAAAAATTGGGATGCTCTTTATCTCATAATGTTTTGGTTTGTCTTCTCCTAAACACAGTTGGCGAGTGAATCTACAAAGAGAACAGAGCACTGTGTGAATTGACAGGCATTCCAGGAAAATAGAGCAAGTCGAAAGCATTCTCTGTAGTGGAGTAAAGGTCAGAGTCACACTTGTCATCCTGCAAGGAGACGTGTTTGGAGAGCCGTAAAGAGCGGCGCACACAGCTCTAATGTGGCCTTAATAAGCAAACACAAAGAACTTGGATGTTGCGTGTTATGCAAACAAGGAAGATTTACCAAATAAAATCCCTATTTCTCCACCCAAGCTTCAGAGGCTTTACGGTAGCCAAGATGTGGAGAAGTATGAAGAGATGAGGAGAAAAATCTGAATTACTTACCAAATTATAATGCTGAGAACCTTAGGCACATCTCCACGATAAAATACTGGAATGGTGTATTTAAAGGTTAATGGTCATGAGTGTTCCTGAGTGTGTGTGTGTGTGTGTCTGTGCACATGTGCACACATCAGCCAAGGCAGATGAGGATGACAAATGTGTTCACGTGAGCGAGCGTGTGATGGAGGGATGTTGAATCGACATCGAGGGAGGACGGGGGAGATGGCACTTTGAGTTCCATCCTCTCGTCCTCCCTCCATCCCTCTGTTTCCTAAAGGCACAAACTCTGCGAGTTGTCACCTTGGAGTAGTCTGGAGGCCTGCTGAAGCACCTGACTCCTCGGGAGAGAGAATGTCAGCCCGAGCCCTGGGCAGTTTTGACAAACAGAGTATATATTGATACATGATAAAGTATGCTAGAAATCACCCCACTGCCAAAGGCTACTATAGTTTTAATATCATCATTTGAATTAACAAGCATTCTGTGGAGAAATAATGAGCTTTCATTATTCAGAACATCATCCTTACCCGGAGAGCTCAGAAGCTATTAGTGCTTGAGAACTTAATGAAAAGAAGATAAAGAAGGTTTGAGATAAAAGTTTGAATGACCACACTCGGTAACCAGAGTTAAATTTTAATGCGGCCCAGTGGATGACGGATAGCCTCTTATCTCAGCCTCAGCCGGGAGGAGGAAGGGTGGACAGGGCGAGCGACCCCCAGAAGGTGCCAGGAAGGCTGGCGCACAGGTGAATGATGGGTGCCCACCTCATATCAGTGAGTTACCACGACAGGGCTGGCAGAGTGTGCCCATCAGGGTAGTGCCAGCCTTCCCCCAGTGTGATCCTGTAGGTGAAGATAACCTCACACATCCATGGCTCAGACCTCCTAAACTGACTGTTAACTTAGTCTCAAATGTGTTCTTTTTGTACAGTACTGTAAAAGTGACATGCCAATGGGTAAGCTATAGTTCATTAATTAGCTATGCATATGACTTCTATACAATAACCATGCTATGTCCAGTGACATGTACTGGACCATCAGTCTTTTTCAAACATGATTTCCTTCAGTGTGCAGTGACTGCAGTGTATCACATAATTACACAAATTGCAATAATGTAATGTGTTTTTCTGACAGGAGGGTACCACTATGTAATCGCTGAACAATTACTCTTTGCAATCAAAGTCAAGTCAACACAGGTCAACGACAACACATTGATAACAAATCCAAATGAATGACGACTGTTTGGAGAAATGTGAGTGATGTCCTAGTCTAACGTTAAATGTGGAAAGTGCACAGTGAAAAAACAGAAAGACTAGGGGGGGGGGGTTGTAGAGAACCGCTGGAGTAGCAGGGCGACTCATTCTCTCTCTCTGTGAAGCGACTGCCTGTGTTTCTCCCAAGGGGCCTAGGGAAGTATGTTTGCTTGCTGAACCATTGTGATGTCTCCAACAGACATGTCTGCTGGGCTGGGGGATATCTTTGTGAATGGGAGAGGAATGATTGATTTGATGAATGAGTGGATATTTGCGGGAGTACTGGTGGCCAGTGTGCAATTTGGTAAGGGAATAATTTTTTTGCAAGTTCTTTAACAGCTGCTAGAACCTTTAGCATTGGATGCAGACTGCAAAAGTCACAGCTTAATGAATGGCCAGCGAGGAGTTTTTTTTTCCTGTTCTCTCTTGAGAGCAAAATGGAGGCACGCCACATCACACTTTCTATCTTCGTTAGCTGACGATTGTGTTCATGCATGAAGCGGCGTCCAAATAGAAACTACAAGTTCCATCTGAATGAGGTTTATTTCACATGCTTCGAATGGCCAGTTAATTCTGGTGTTTCAGCTAGGCGACTAGTTCCCTCTTAGTCTATAGAACTAAGTTATATATTATTATTCAGAGCATTCAGAAGTTCCCCTAAAAAAGTGCCATTCAATCTATAGCTAATATACTGTGTATACTCAGGTCTACATCAACATGGTTGGTTACTCGCCTCATATTTGTAATATTCGACAGTAATGGTAAGTGCGGTTGAATGATACAATTTACCACATCTCACCGCATTAGGTTTCAAATACCTCCAACCAAAACCCCAGCGACTGACCCCTCGCCCATAGTTGAGCATTTATGTCATCTTCCCCTCAGTTTGGGTGACTGGAGCCAAAGTACTTCAGTCTGGTTATCTTTCTGGAAATGGTCTGCACCTTGTCTCATTCCTATACATCAAATCAAATCAAATTTTATTTGTCACATACACATGTTTAGCAGATGTTAATGCGAGGGTAGCGAAATGCTTGAGCTTCTAGTTCCGACAATGCAGTAATAACCAACGAGTAATCTAACCTAACAATTTCACAACAACTACCTTATACACACAAGTGTAAAGAGATTAAGAATATGTACATAAAGATATATGAATGAGTGATGATACAGAACGGCATAGGCAAGATGCAGTAGATGGTATCGAGTACAGTATATAGATATGAGATGAGTTATGTAAGGTATGTAAACATTATATTAAGTGGCATTGTTTAAAGTGGCTAGTGATACATTTTTTACATCAATTTTTCCATTATTAAAGTGGCTGGAGTTGAGTCAGTATGTTGGCAGCAGCCACTCAATGTTAGTGGTGGCTGTTTAACAGTCTGATGGCCTTGAGATAGAAGCTGTTTTTCTGTCTCTCGGTCCCTGCTTTGATGCACCTGTATTGACCTCGCCTTCTGGATGATAGCGGGGTGAACAGGCAGTGGCTCGGGTGGTTGTTGTTCTTATTGATAATTAATGGCCTTCCTGTGACATCGGGTGGTGTAGGTGTCCTGGAGGGCAGGTAGTTTGCCCCCGGTGATGCATTGTGCAGACCTCACTACCCTCTGGAGAGCCTTACGGTTGTGGGCGGAGCAGTTGCCGTACCAGGCGGTGATACAGCCCGACAGGATGCTCTCGGTTATGCATCTGTAAAAGTTTGTGAGTGCTTTTGGTGACAAGCCAAATTTCTCCTGAGGTTGAAGAGGCGCTGCTGCGCCTTCTTCACCACGCTTTATGTGTGGGTTGACCAATTTAGTTTGTCCGTGATGTGTACGCCGAGGAACGTAAAACTTTCTACCTATCAAGAACACATATATATGTTGCCAATGTGCATTTCAGTATATAAAACTCATATGTAGGCCTATATAATATTTTTTAAATAACCAATTAATACTTCTACTAGGACAATAAAGTTAGACATCAAACTCAGGTGTTTTATAGGAAAAAGGTAAATATAATTTGAATGGATTTTACTCCACAGCTTGTACTATTTGTACCACAGTATGTTTTACACTTCAAAGAAAGTGCTTAATTTTTTAAGTTCCCATAAAGAATCCTTACCCAAAATAGGGACTCTGTTTATGGTGGCCATATAACCGTAATTAAACACACCCATGTGTTGCCTGCTACAAGCTCTTAACACGGAACAGCGGCAATACAACCCCACAAAATAGAGTTGAGGGGAGAGAAAAGAGAAAGTTTACCTTTGGATTCCACACATAAACAGCCTGCTTTGGCCTACGTCATCACCTTCTATATACTCCAGCTAATATCAATGTGATAAAGCAGCTGTTCACTTTGATAAATCCAACATTTACTAACTGTTTGCATATTCATCACTTTACTCAAAGTGTATAAATTATTGTTGAAATCAATGTCCAATTCTGAGTTTCTTAAATCTCAAAAACCTGAAGCAAAGTATCTGACACGGATTAAAGACGACACAAGGGTAGCAGGAATTTCTCCCAGAAATGTATTAGAAAAAGTGGTTTTCAAATGGAATTTACTGGGGATACTATAATATCTAACGCCAGCCTTCCTGATAACTTCAGCCTCTTTAATTTGCCTCTATTGCATCACTTTGGTTGGGATTTATATTTGTAGCAATGCTGGGGCCTGGAATGGCTGAAGGGTGGAGCCTGGGAGAGTACCACAGCAAGCCCTGTGTAAGGCAAGCATTCACAAGCCCCGAGCAGGCAGGCATCGTAAAAAAACAGCCTACTAATCATTTCAATACACCGCCCAGCCAGGCACCTCTGTACTCATCCACTCTCACACTGAGATAGTGTGATGAGCAACAGTGTACGAGGGAACAACTGGTTGGGCAACACTGTAATGTTATCTGCAGAAGAGGAGAAGAACAGGTACTGCATTTTTATGAGAGGGAGGGGCTCTCCCCCCACCCGACACAAAAGACACCTCATTTAGATAAATGGAGCTGGCATCTCATGGGGAATCTTCCTCATAATTTCCCTTGGAATCACAAACAGCTGTTGTTTAACTAGATCATATCAGTATCACATGGCTGCAGGCCTGAAAAGTAGCTCCTCCATCGCTCCTGATTGAGCTAGATAGTCATTTTTTAAAGTTGATCTCTTTCAGGTACTTGAATGTTACCGCCGCCTCGTGAGACGGTGTACATGCCTGCGAAGCAAAACCCGAGACGCCAGCTATTAAATATTTCTTTAATAAATCTCCCGACCTAGGCCTTAAAGTGAATCTAAGCCCGCTGCCAAACACCCGTAATAAAGAAGGGATCCGTCTTTCCATCTCTATCCTGCATGCCGTTGTCCAGGAAGTTTCAGTCTTCCCGTTCCAGCGTTCCCAGGCTCGCACACTCCTTCCATGTGTTGTAGCTTGATTACAAACACATGGCATCATCTCTACACAGCCAGCTCGGAACAGGAAGACATGCAGGCAGACAGATGTCACATGCCCCAGACTGCAGACAACCTGTAACAGACTTTTCATGTAGTCCATCCATGAATGTGCGTTAGAGTCAATCAGTCTCATTTTCTAGCAACTGTACAATGGGGGTTCCTCAGGGATCCGTCTTAGGGCCTAATGAAGTCCCTATTTTTCACTGAGATGTATCCTTTTTTTATTACTATTGTATATTACTTTTTATTACTTACTGTTACTGTGATTTCGCGTTGACTTTGATATTTAACTTTTGATTATTGATATTTGTACTACACTGTTGAGGAGAGTTTCCAAGTAAGCATATCACTGTACCGTTTAAACCTGCTGCATCCTGTGCATGTGACGATAAACTTTGAATTAATTTTGATTTCAAATCAAATGTTAGTTGTCACATGCGCTGAATACAACAGGTGTCTTTGACAATGTTTTGGGCCTTCCTCTGACACCGCTGTCACGGTCATTATAATGAATGTCGATCCCAAGGCGCAGCGTCCGTAGAGTTCCACATGCTTAATAGAAATTAAACTCACAAAAACAATAAAGAGCAAACGAAATGTGAAGTCATGTAGTGCTCACAGGCCACTACACAAAAACAAGATCCCACAAAACACAGTGGGGGAAATGGCTGCCTAAATATGATCCCCAATCCGAGACAACGATAAACAGCTGTCTCTGATTGGGAACCATACCAGGCCAACATAGACTTACAATAACCTAGATAACCCACCCTAGTCACACCCCGACCTAACCACCATAGGGAATAAAAGGCTCTCTATGGTCAGGGTGTGACAACCGCCTAGTATATAGGTCCTGGACGTCAGGAAGCTTGGCCCCAGTGATGTACTGGGCCGTGTGCACTACCCTCTGTAGCACCTTACAGTCAGATGCCGAGCAGTTGCTATACCAGGAGGTGATGCAACCCGTCAGGATGCTCTCGATGGTGCAGCTGTAGAACTTTTTGAGGATCTGGGGATCCATGACAAATCTTTTCAATCTCCTGAGGGGAAAAGGTGTTGTCGTTCCCTCTTCACAACCATCACGTGTGTTTGGACCATGATAGTTCGATGGTGATGTGGACACCAAGGAACTTGAAACTCTCAACCCGCTCCACTTCAGACCCGTTGATGTTAATGGGGGCCTGTTCGTCCCTCCTTTTTCTATAGTCCACAATCTGGACTAAAGCTGACCACGACTCCATTTTGTTGATCCCTGCCTACAGACAGAAACTAAAACAAGAGGCTCCCACGCTGAGGTCTGTCCAACGCTGGTCCGACCAAGCTGACTCCACACTCCAAGACTGCTTCCATCACGTGGACTGGGAGATGTTTCGTATTGCGTCAGATAACAACATTGACGAATACGCTGATTCGGTGTGTGAAACTGAAAGCGCGAACCACTGCTTTTAATCAGGGCAAGGTGTCTGGTAACATGACCGAATACAAACAGTGCAGCTATTCCCTCCGCAAGGCTATCAAACAAGCTAAGCGCCAGTACAGAGACAAAGTAGAATCTCAATTCAACGGCTCAGACACAAGAGGCATGTGGCAGGGTCTACAGTCAATCACGGACTACAGGAAGAAACCCAGCCCAGTCACGGACCAGGATGTCTTGCTCCCAGGCAGACTAAATAACTTTTTTGCCCGCTTTGAGGACAATACAGTGCCACTGACACGGCCTGCAACGAAAACATGCGGTCTCTCCTTCACTGCAGCCGAGGTGAGTAAGACATTTAAACGTGTTAACCCTCGCAAGGCTGCAGGCCCAGATGGCATCCCCAGCCGCGCCCTCAGAGCATGCGCAGACCAGCTGGCCGGTGTGTTTACGGACATATTCAATCAATCCCTATACCAGTCTGCTGTTCCCACATGCTTCAAGAGGGCCACCATTGTTCCTGTTCCCAAGAAAGCTAAGGTAACTGAGCTAAATGACTACCGCCCCGTAGCACTCACATCCGTCATCATGAAGTGCTTTGAGAGACTAGTCAAGGACCATATCACCTCCACCCTACCTGACACCCTAGACCCACTCCAATTTGCTTACCGCCCAAATAGGTCCACAGACGATGCAATCTCAACCACACTGCACACTGCCCTAACCCATCTGGACAAGAGGAATACCTATGTGAGAATGCTGTTCATCGACTACAGCTCGGCATTCAACACCATAGTACCCTCCAAGCTCGTCATCAAGCTCGAGACCCTGGGTCTCGACCCCGCCCTGTGCAACTGGGTACTGGACTTCCTGACGGGCCGCCCCCAGGTGGTGAGGGTAGGCAACAACATCTCCTCCCCGCTGATCCTCAACACTGGGGCCCCACAAGGTTGCGTTCTGAGCCCTCTCCTGTACTCCCTGTTCACCCACGACTGCGTGGCCACGCACGCCTCCAACTCAATCATCAAGTTTGCGGACGACACAACAGTGGTAGGCTTGATTACCAACAACGATGAGACGGCCTACAGGGAGGAGGTGAGGGCCCTCGGAGTGTGGTGTCAGGAAAACAACCTCACACTCAACGTCAACAAAACTAAGGAGATGATTGTGGACTTCAGGAAACAGCAGAGGGAACACCCCCCTATCCACATCGATGGAACAGTAGTGGAGAGGGTAGCAAGTTTTAAGTTCCTCGGCATACACATCACAGACAAACTGAATTGGTCCACTCACACAGACAGCATCGTGAAGAAGGCGCAGCAGCGCCTCTTCAACCTCAGGAGGCTGAAGAAATTCGGCTTGTCACCAAAAGCACTCACAAACTTCTACAGATGCACAATCGAGAGCATCCTGGCGGGCTGTATCACCGCCTGGTATGGCAACTGCACCGCCCTCAACCGTAAGGCTCTCCAGAGGGTAGTGAGGTCTGCACAACGCATCACCGGGGGCAAACTACCTGCCCTCCAGGACACCTACACCACCCGATGTCACAGGAAGGCCATAAAGATCATCAAGGACATCAACCACCCGAGCCACTGCCTGTTCACCCCGCTATCATCCAGAAGGCGAGGTCAGTACAGGTGCATCAAAGCTGGGACCGAGAGACTGAAAAACAGCTTCTATCTCAAGGCCATCAGACTGTTAAACAGCCACCACTAACACTGAGTGGCTGCTGCCAACACACTGACACTGACTCAACTCCAGCCACTTTAATAATGGGAATTGATGGGAAATGATGTAAATATATCACTAGCCACTTTAAACAATGCTACCTTATATAAATGTTACTTACCCTACATTATTCATCTCATACGCATACGGATATACTGTACTCTATAGCATCGACGGTATCCTTATGTAATACATGTATCACTAGCCACTTTATACTATACTATGCCACTTTGTTTACATACTCATCTCATTTGTACATACTGTACCCGATACCATCTACTGTATCTTGCCTATGCTGCTCTGTACCATCACTCATTCATATATCCTTATGTACATATTCTTTATCCCCTTACACTGTGTACAAGACAGTAGTTTTGGAATTGTTAGTTAGATTACTTGTTATTACTGCATTGTCGGAACTAGAAGCACAAGCATTTCGCTACACTCGCATTAACATCTGCTAACCATGTGTATGTGACAAATAAAATTTGATTTGATTTGACAATCAGCTCCTTTGTCTTGCTCACATTGAGGGGGAGGTTGTTGTCCTGGCACCACACTGCCAGGTCTCTGACCTCCTCCCTATAGGCTGTCTCATCTTTGTCGGTGGTCAGGCCTACCACTGTTGTGTCGTCAGTTGAACTTAATGATGGTGTTGTAGTCATGCTTGGCCACACGTGGTGGGTGAACAGGGAGGACAGGAGGGGAATCAGCACGCACTCCTGAGGGGCCCCAGTGTTGAGGATCAGCGTGGCAGATGTGTTGTTGCCTACCCTTACCATCTGGGGGCGGCCTGTCAGGAAATCCAGGATCCAGTTGCAGAGGGAGGTGTTTAGTCCCAGGGTCCTTAGCTTAGTGATGAGCTTCGTGGGCACTATGGTGTTGAACTCTGAGCTGTAGTCAATTAACAGCATTCTCACATAGGTGTTCCTTTTGTCCAGGTGAGAAAGGGCAGTTTGGAGTGTGATTGAGATTGCATCATCTGGGATTCTATTGGGGCGGTATGCAAATTGGAGTGGGTCTAGTGTTTTCAGCATGATGGTGTTGATGTGAGTCATGACCAGCCTTTCAAAGCACTTCGTGGCTACCGACGTCAGTGCTACGGGGCGGTAATCATTTAGGCAGGTTACCTTCGCTTCCTTGGGCACAGGGACTATGGTGATCTGCTTGAAACATGTAGGTTTTACAGACTCTGTCAGGGAGAGGTTGAAAATGTCAGTGAAGACACTTGCCAGTTGGTCCGCGCATGCTTTGAGTACACTTCCTGGTAATCCGTCTGGCCCCGCGGGTTCGTGAATGTTGACCTGTTTAAAGATCTTGCTCACATTGGCTACAGAGAGCGTGATCACACAGTCGATTTGGTCCTTTCACAGCTAGTTATCCAAAATCAACTCACAAAATATTTAGTGTATGAGGCTCATTAGGGAATCAATCCTACACCAATAGAGCCTTCTCAGTCTGAATCAGAGGCCTGTGAGTGATTTGGGATTTCAGTTGAACAGAGATTACTAGTGCTCTACCTTTTCTATTTGTCTCCAACCCCCTACAATGACTTCCTGCCAGAGTGCATTCACCAATCAGCAGCCAGCTGTGAAATTGGCATTGAGAGTCAGTAGTCGGTTTCTCCGGCTCTCCGGGATGGACAGGAAATGGCTCGGGTTGGCCAGCCGCTGAAAATGGATCACCTGCAATGCGTTTCCACCCCATAGAACCCGACCGCATTGGAAAGGCAGGGAGTTAAGCCTGGATCACCATAGCTTAGTCTACTCTACCATTTCTACAATCCACTTGTACAATCTTCTACAATGTGATTAAAACATATGAAGCTAGCCAAATGAATGTCCCACTTTAGTATCTTACTTTTACAGTTACACACACACACATCATGAACAAGTGACTAAAATCACGTAATAGTTCCATAAATAACACACACAGTGACTTGCCTAAAATAGCCCCATTACTGATGCTAAGGGACGAGGACAAAAGCACTCCCCTATAGCAAAGTGCTACATTTTCTCGGTGGCCGGATACTTTTACAATAATGGCCGCTACTTTCCCTATGTAAAGTAGCGGCCATTATTAGAGGTATTGTTGGGAAGCACTCGCTTGCATCATACATGTGTTTACACTTCTGCTAGAGAAGGTCTTCATTCAGATACTGCTCACGACCTGGTCTACAGAACAGAACAGGAGTGTTTCTACATCTTCATGCTTCAATCAAAAGTAGAAATATGAGTGAAGGACACAGAAATGCTAATTATAGTGTTCACCCGAGGCCCGGCTGGCGGCCGATCTACACCATGTGAACTTTAAATACCATCACTGCTCGTTTCCATAACCTGTCAGTCACTTACTGTGAAAGGGCATATGTTGGACTCAACTCTTAGTCATTGATTGTGTCCCTGAGTATAGGCTTTGGTATGACGCAGTGTCATATAGTACTGTTGTCTATTACCCCCAACAACTCTTTCTCTATGTCAATCTAAGTCACTCCAGCAACTGTTGTTTCACGGAATAACTGGCTGGAGAAGTGTGTGTGTGTGTGCGCAGGAGGGAGAGCAGACAGAGTGTGTTGCTCTGGGGCGTAGCTCAGGGGAGGTGGTTTCCGAGTACAACGCAGAGGCCTTCGTCATATTCATGTCACATTACTGGTACAATACACTGCTTCAGTCTAATTAACTTCTCCTGGGACTGGCCTTGCTGCAACAGCCATGCAGGGTGCTTTTCTGGAAAACACAGTGGCACAGTAGGGGCTCTGACCTTGACTCTCTGCAAGGACGATGTGTGATACGGAGAAAAAATGTATATGATATTGTTGGGTATAGTATGTCTTATCAATTAAAAATCACATTAATTGTATTTGTGACAAATACAGTTTACAGCAGGTATAAAAGTTGCAGTGGAATGCTTACGGGCTAACTCCGTCAACATTTGCAGTCCAGTATCAATATCAAGTAACAAGTCATAATAATTATTCTATAATCACATTTATACAACAAAACTCTATTGCATTGCACGTATTAGACTGTCCAGATATGTTTCTTATAATGTGTGTGTTTGCTTCAGTGGAACACAATGGGGAGCAGCTAGTTTCTTTGATGACTCATTGAGAGTCATAAGGTGAGTCACTGGGTGTTACATTCCACAGCCAGCGTTTTCCACTGTGAGCTCTGTCTTAAGACACGCATCCACTCCAGGTGCGTTGGAAATGAAACACGTGAGTAACTGTCTTTGGAACAAACACTTCAGACAGAGGCATAAACTACAAATAGATAGAGAGATGTGAAGACACACACACCCACACATTCACACTGTGATTCGAACCCAACCCAGCCCACAAAAAAAAAAATGAGCAAAGAGCGTGTTAATGTTAGTAGCATAGGATCCCACAGGGATAATGTTCACAGGAACTTTGCAGCTCCATTGTGAATATGTTACGGCAGAAGATCAGCGGAGAGATCTACCATTAATGTGACTTTCTTTGATGACCTACGCTTCTGTGCGGCCCTTATGCACAGTGTATACATGGTGTATTACTCAAAGGACTGTGGTGACAAAAGTGTCTCCGAAAGCCCTGTTTTCATTCCAGAGTGCCGGGCCAAACTTGACAGTCTGGTTTTTCGCCAGTGACAAGCGGGACCAAAAGGTCAGCGACTTCAAAGGCGAGCCCGGCAGCAGCGTCAACACAGCGCTCAGCCCTGACTGCCAGCCTACTTCAGGGGGGATTTGCGTGGGGTTATGAGAAATCCTTGGAAAACAGGCGTCAATAGACTGTGTGGATTGCGCTGGGTGCACTTTGCAATCAGCACCTCTGGTTTCAATGCACTTGTCCAGGTAAGGACTGACAGACACACACACACACACACACACACAAGCACCCATGTGGAAGCGCACACACACACCATCTTGCCAATGTCACATTCAACTCCACACCATAACTCAGTTTTTCTTTTAGAGGACCTTTGAGGAATATTTGGGGAGGAATCTGACAAAAATATACAAAACAAATCAATCAATAAAGCTAATATATGCTCATGCATAATAAATATGAATCAAACTTTGAGGAAGCAAAAGAGAAAAACAACTGCTCTATCTTGTGAGCAGGGGAGATTTGTGTCCTTATCAAAGTGGCACAGGGCAAGATTAAAGAGTCCAAATCCCCTGGGTCCTATCCTTCTCTCGCTCTCTCTCTCTCTCTCCCTATAGCAGTGGGCGCTGGGTGCCAGGCTCTCGTCCTCTCCTCCTCCATCTCTCCACCAATTCTTCCTTGGAGGAGGGCATATTAATCACTCCAGTCAGGGGGATCTGCATTCTGAGCCATATTTGCTCTTATTCCTTCCTTTGTCACCATGCAGATCTACTGTCCCCGGCGCAAATAGCAATTTAGAGTGTGGTCTGGGATGTTATCAATAACTGCCGTCTGCTCTCTAAAAGTACGACTTCGCCGCGGTTTCTGCGTTCATTCTGTTTACACTCTCTTCTACTTAGTGATTGTTGTGTATAGATGTTTTATTAGCAACTTGGCCTTATGAGATATGATTATGATGTGGGGAACGTTAGATGACGCTATTTGGTTGGCTTGTTTTATCTGTTGCGGTGTTTACCAGGTGATGAATGGAGAACACAGGTGGATTACTCACAGGTGAGTATTCATTGGGTCATTGCATGGGCGGTTGTCATTAAGAACTGGTTTGGGGTTTATGACATCACGTCTTATTGCTGTACAGATTAGGTTACTGCTAAATGACATAATTTACCATTTGTATTAAGATCACAAAAGTATAAACAATACAGTACCAGACATTCTACTCATTCAAGGGTTTTTCTTTATTTTTTTTACTATTTTCTACATTGTAGAATAATAGTGAAGACGTCAAAACTATGAAATAACACATATGAATCATGAAGTAACCAAAAAAGTCTTAAACAAATTAAAATATGTTTAATATTTAATATTTTTCAAAGTAGCCACACTTTGCCTTGATGACAGCTTTACACACTCTTGGCATTCTCTCAACCAGATTCACATGGAATGCTTTTCCAACATTCTTATAGGACTTCCCACATATGCTGAGCACTTGTTGGCTGCTTTTTCTTCACTCCAACTCAACCATCTCAATTGGGTTGAGTTCCGGTGATTGTGGAGGCCAGGTCATCTGATGCAGCACTCCATCAGTCTCCTTCTTGGTCAAATAGCCCTTACACAGCCTGGAGGTGTGTTATGTTATTGTCCTGTTGAAAAACAAATGATAGTGGGACTAAGCACAAACCAGATGGGAGGGCGTATCGCTGCAGAATGCTGTGGTAGCCATGCTGGTTAAGTGTGCCTTGAATTCTAAATAAATCACAGACAGTGTCACCAGCAAAGCACCCCCACACCATCACATCAGTTAAGAACAAATTCTTACTTACAATAACGGCCTACCCCGACCAAACCCAGACGGCACTGGGCCAATTGTGCGCCGCACTATGGGACTCCCAATCACGGCAATTATATGGACTTGGCCTTTTACCAAATAGGGCTATCTTCTGTATACCACCCCTACCTTGTCACAACAAGGTAGGGGTGGAAATTCCACAAATTAACAAGGCACACATGTTAATTGAAATGCATTCCAGGTGACTACCTCATGAAGCTGGTTTAGAGAATGCCAAGAGTGTGCAAAGCCGTCATCAAGGCAAAGGTTGGCTACTTTGAAGAATTTCAAATATAAAATATATTTTGATTTTGATTTGTTTAACACTTCTTTGGTTACTACATGATTCCATATGTGTTATTTCATAGTGTTGATGTTTTCACTAGTACTCTACAATGTAGAAAATAGTGAAAATAAAGAAAAACCCTTGAATGAGTAGGTGTGTCCAAACTTTTGTCTGGTACTGTATATCTCTCTTTGCAGTTTCTGAAGAAATACCTCAAAATAACATCCAACTTAAAATACTTGCACCCCGATACAAAAATCATGACCTAACGAATATTAAACAAATGTACATAGCTTCCTCACCCTCCCCTCTTCATATCACTAGGGCCAATTCATTACCCCTTGTCTAATTCAGTCCAATTGAAGCTGTATATTATTGAAGCCAATGAGTCCAGAGGGCCCACACATGGACTGATGCTGGGTTCAGACTTCAGCCTTCATGCAGTGCCTCTCTGCGCCTGCTGTGCCCACTGTGCCAGGGCCGGAGAGCAGTGTGGACAGCCCTGGCTCTGACTGGCGTATTCTTGGCTGCTAAACAGGGGGAAGCAGAGCCTGCAAAACTTAGGCCCTCAGGATGTTCTGTCCCCATGCCAACGCCAGAAGTGTGGCTGGGAGATAACGGCCCACCACGTGCACTGGTACACTTTACACACAGTGCGAGGGAGGGATGGAGGGAGAGATGGAGGAGGAAAAGAGGGGAGGAGGGAGAGAGAAAGGGGAAGGAGAGGCGGGATGAGAGAGGGAAAGAGAGACATTCACTAGAGAGATAGAAAGACAGAAAATTAGGGAGAGAGAGAGCAACCACAGTCTGGGCAGGATCAGAGATGTAATGTTCATTCCTCCTGAGAGGGATCTCAAGGTTGCCGTCTACTCACATCTCGATTTAGTGTATATACGTGGTATACAGGGCTAATTATTTAGACATGGTGTACGGTGTACTTCTTCTGCTATCGAGGTCAAGGCTGTGTTGCATTATGCGCAACCAGTTCACATAGAATATGCTAATGTTAACAGCATTCTGCACGCAGACACACACACACTGACACACAAACACACTGAGGGCTACATGTTACACAGAGGGAATTGGAGATGCATCTTCAGTCAAGTTCTCTCTCTCTCTCTCTCTCTCTCTCTCTCTCTCTCTCTCTCTCTCTCTCTCTCGCTCTCTCTCTCTCTCTCTCTCGCTCTCTCTCTCTCTGTGGTGTCTCATTGGAAATGTAGAATGGAGGGGCTCGGGGCCATGTGTGGAGGCTTGGCCAATTATAGGGATTTTCATCAGTGCTGGAGCTGCTCGTTGCTGCAGGCGGAGAACAGGCAAACCAGCCACGGGTCCCTGGGTCAACACTGTACTCTCACATCTCAACACAATGAGCATACCTGGGAGATGCAGGAGAGAGATTTGCACAGTAGATAGATGGAGAAATGCAGCACCGACTTTACAGCATATCGTAAAAACGTGGACCGTGGTACTGCATACAGATAGATCATTTCATGGCCTGGCTGCTATAGCAGCCACTGTTCTACCAATGGTGAATGCTACTTGATATCGCTAATACTAATTTAATGTGTATAACACTATGACACTGACATTATATTGTAGGCTCATTACTGCTGGAGATAATGCCTGAAAAAATATTAGATTACATGCACATAACATGTTATCTAGTAAGAAGAGGTTTGAAAGCTGTCTATGCACTATAATAAAACTGAACAGTGGACAGCTTTCCTTCAGTTCCCTACTACTACTACTTACCTCACTTCACCTGCAACAAGCTGATTGAACTCATTTCCAAGTCATAGTCAGATAATCTACAAATGAGGAGGAAGTGAGAACAACCAGAGTTTTGGGTGCAGCTGGTGAGCTAAACTGTGGAACTAAATGGCCATGTCACCCCCAGCCAGCCTCGTGTCAGGCTGATAACCCATTGAATTGGCTTTGGCTTACTAAAGGTTACAGACCCCATGCAAGGTCTAAGACAACGATTCACTCGTATATAATTAGTAGCTTGCGGGAAATTCAGCAGCAAAACTGGATTAAGCAAGCCCTGAATCTTCTTAAGTAGTAGGAATCAAAGCATGGTGAATGTTTGCCCTAGGTTTTGGCTCGAGGATGAAACGTTTGGCCCGCTTCATGAACTAGAATCAACATCAGAAATGTCTCTGTGAATTATCTGCCTTTGTGCTGAACAGAGTCTGATAACAGTGCACCGTGTTACACTACAAAAACTCACAAATGGCTGCAAATTGAGTGACTTGGAAAAGGCACCTAACTTGTGGCCTGTTCCGTGGTGTTGCTGTGTGTGTGTTAGCGCTGGAGGCTAGCTTGTGGCGGAGGGGGAGATTCACACCTCCACGCACGTCGGCTGAGAAACCGCTAACCACCAGCATTTCCAACATAGCCCCAATGCAAGTAAACATGTCTTTTTCTTTTTTTGTTAAGGGAAAGTAGCAAGCACATCCAAAAGTACTGCTGGGGGACTCACAATGCTCCTGAACAAACACTGTTGGGATTGCTAAATGACGCTTGTCATCCAAACGCAAACAAGTCTTCGATACGATCGGAGGGGATTAAGCCAGGGTTGTCAAAATGGAGAGAGAGCAAATAAAACGAGGTGGTCACTTCTCCTCTCACAATCACAGGATTTCGCTTAACACTCAATGGGGGGGGGGGGGCGGGTTGATTTAAAAAAGGCCAATACAGACTCCTATTTAAAGAGGGACGACTGGATATCAGAACCATATTTATTTCCCATAATGCAAAGGAGGGAGAGAAAGAGAGCTCTAAATCTGTGTCAAAAAAGACATTAGGCTTGGGCGAGATGTTCATTTAGCGAACCAGGAGTGAAAGCAGGTATGTTGGCCCATTAATTAAAATAATCACATCACAGGTGTTAGAATAATTCATTAACTCATATTTAGTTAATGCTTAATTTAATAAGTCCTTGTTGGTCAGGAGAATTGAGAAGGAGGGAACAAAACGATACAAGGAGGCTATTAAACAATGATGGCTGAATTGTCAATTTGTGTTTCGGCGTTCCATGGGGGAAACATTGCACCCTTTTAAGAGATAATATATCATTTTATGAAAGACCAATGGGATGGAGAAAAAAGACAAAAACTTGGTGGGGGAAAAAATCAAGTTGCCTTACTATTTTTAACTGACCCATAAATCTGTTTTTAAATTCCCTTCCATTTAAAATACCCTGGTGAAGGTTTCCTTCTATCGCACAGTGCTGTTAAGTACCACAATCCATGCATAGCGCTACATTTATCCTAACAATGTAATTGGTCCAGCTCCCTCGGCTAGTGGCTCAGTTACTGGCCCTCCCCCAGGCCTAGAATGAAGAGAAATCCCAACCCTCCGTGGGACTCGCAGACATGGAGAAAGAAAAACTACGACTAGGCTAACGTCAACTACACGCCTGCTAACAACTCCACTGGAGGGGTGTATGTGTGTGTGTGTGTGTGTGGGGGGGGGGGTTCTGCCTAGTCTCAGCATGGGCAACAGATGAAAAGAAAGGCCTGCCACTGCTCTTACACACACATACACAATCCGAGCTGGCCACTCGGCAGCGAGGCGCGGCGCAATTATGAGGAGGAGGACAAAAGCTTCACAGACAGAGCAACAGAAGGGCCGGCTCCCTGTTTCACCTGCAGCTAAATATATAAAGCAAAGGGGAGGATAGGGGGTGGGGGCGCGAGAGGCGCATAATCAAGCACTTGACTAATTTGGAAAGCTCCAGCTGGTTTGAGCCAGAGGGCCTGAGGAGCAAAGTCTGAAATTCTGAAGCACCTTATTGATGGACCCCCACCCTACACACATACACACACACACCTTCTTCTATCTACCAACATACCCCCCCAAAACCAACACCACCCGCAATATAACCCCAACTCCACCCCCTTCCTCCCCTTTTCCCAATACCCCTCCCTGCACCAGCAGCACGCAGCCAAAACAAAGAGCCAGAGACATCAAACGCTACAAAATGTCAATATGTTTGGCGTGGGAGTGGGGTTGGGGTGGGTGTGAGGTTGAGGGTGGAGGTGAGAATCTACCATGTACTCCCTGGTTTGCGTGCCTTCCATATTTACATATCTGCATTTACATTCACATGCAACCCATACAACCTATCATGCAGCCGGAATGGGCCACAGAAGACAATGGTATGGGCCCTTTATGTGTGAAAGGCCATCTGAAGTGTCAGTGTAAATAACCCTGATGCTCCTTCATATACAGTACACTAAAAGAATCCTGTTGTTTTTACGGTAATTTACTGGCAGCCAGTTACCTGTAAGTTAATATTTAAAAAAGTACAGTACAATACCGTAAATGCCAAAGAAACTTTGGTTTAACGGTCCATTACTGTAAACGTACAGTAATTTACTGCTAAAGCAAAGTTTCTTTGGCATTTACGGTATCGTACTGTACTTTTTTTTATATTAACTTACAGGTAACTGGCTGCCAGTAAGTTTCTTTACAGTAACTTATTTACAGTTGCCAGTAAGTTACCGTAAAAACAATAGGATGTTTTTTTTACAGTTTAAGCTTCTAATATCACTATCAGGGTCTTTCAATACAAATCTAATTTTATTTGTCACATGTGCAGAATACAACAGAAATGCTTACTTACAAGCCCTTAACCAACAACGTAGTTCAACAAATAGAGTCAAGAAAATATTTACTAAATAAGCTAAAGTAATAAATAACACATTAAAATAACAATAACGAGGCCATATACAGGGGGGTACCGGTACCGAGTCAATGTGCGGGGGGGACAGGTTAGTCGAGGTAATTTCTATATGTAGGTAGGGGTAAAGTGACCATGCATAGATAATAAACAGTGAGTAGCAGCAGTGTAAAGGGGGGGGGGGGGGGGGGGGGGGGTGTCAATGTAAATAGTCCAGGTGGCCATTTGATTAATTGTTCAGCAGTCTTATGGCTTGGGGGTAGAAGCTGTTAAGGAGCCTTTTGGACCTGGACCTAGGCGCTCCGGTACCGCTTGCTGTTCGGAAGCAGAGAGAACAGTCTATGACTTGGGTGACTGGAGTCTCTGACAATTGTTTGGGCTTTCCTCTGACACTGCCTGGTATATAGGTCCCGAATGGCAGGAAGCTTGGCCCCATTGATGTACTGGGCCATACGCACTACCCTCTGTAGCGCCTTACGGTTGGTTGGATGCAGAGCAGTTGCCATACCAGGTGGTGATGCAACCAGTCAGGATGCTCTCGATGGTGCAGCAGCATAACTTTTTGAGGATCGGAGGACCCATGCCAAATCTTTTCAGTCTACTGAGGGGGAAAAGGTGTTGTCGTGCCCCCTTCACAACTGTCTTGGTGTGTTTGAACCATGATAGTTCGTTGGTGATGTGGATACCAAGGAACTTGAAACTCCCGACCCGCTCCACTACAGCCCCGTCGATGTTAATGGGGGCCTGTTCGGCCCTCCTTTTCCTGTAGTCCATGATCAGCTCCTTTGTCTTGCTCACAATGAGGGAGAGGTTGTTGTCCTGGCACCACACTGCCAGGTCTCTGACCTCTTCCCTCATCGTTGTAGGTTATCAGGCCTACTACTGTTGTGTTGTCAGTATTGGTGGAGGTTTTTACATTGGCATTCAGCAAGAGAGTGAGTAATGGTGTAAGTCCTGCCATGAAGGTGCTGGTTGATACACACTTTAGCTAACATATGTCAATAAAGTTACAAACAAACAGGGATAAACCCAGACCGATATAGATGAGATGAGATGGTCTCCCGACTAACCTGATACTGTGAGAAACAATATAATTTTTTATTAGTCAAAGCACGCACACACACACACACACTTGCACCAAATAACAGAGACCCATGTGGGCGGAGGTGTTCTCTTCCCCTCTGAACAACTAACGGAAGATCCCTCAGAGGGTGATCAGATGAAGGTTGATGTTCGAAAGCACAACAGCTTTGGAACCCAACGATACAACCAATATGCTCATGGGAGGAGAACAGAGATAAAGAGACATACAAATTCAAAAAGAGAAAGAAATATGGGAGACAATTGGTCAAGCTGACTGTCTCTATCTGAGGGGTTAGAATAAAGACAGAATCTTTGTCCCTAATGGCACCCTATTCGCTACATAGTGCCATAGACACTACCCCATTGGCATTGGTCAAAGGTAGTGCACTACATTGGGAATAGGGTGCCATTTGGCACACAGACAGACAACTGCCATTGAGGGAGAGGTTTTGAGTCTCTGGTGTACCGGTGCCACTAGTGTGTCCTAGATTTTTTGGGGGTTGATTAGACTGAACGTTTATAAGACACATGCACATGGTCGTAGATGTATTCGCAGGGAACTCTGAAATTCTTAAGCTCCGAGCTCCCACAGTGCAGGTCAAAAAGAGAGAAGTGAATGAGACAATAATAATAACAATAACAATAATACATACACATTTACATCTGTAGCAATGATACAGTGGGGCAAAAAAGTATTTAGTCAGCCACCAATTGTGCAAGTTCTCCAACTTAAAAAGATGAGAGAGGCCTGTAATTTTCATCAAAGGTACACTTCAACTATGCCAGACAAATTGAGAAAAAAAATCCAGAAAATCACATTGTAGGATTTTTAATGAATTTATTTGCAAATTATGGTGGAGAATAAGTATTTGGTCAATAACAAAAGTTTATCTCAATACTTTGTTATATACCCTTTGTTGGCAATGACAGTCTTCACAAGGTTTTCACACACTGTTGCTGGTATTTTGGCCCATTCCTCCATGCAGATCTCCTCTAGAGCAGTGATGTTTTGGGGCTGTTGCTGGGCAACACGGACTTTCAACTCCCTCCAAAGATTTTCTATGGGGTTGAGATCTAGAGACTGGCTAGGCCACTCCAGGACCTTGAAATGCTTCTTACGAAGCCACTCCTTTGTTGCCCGGGCGGTGTGTTTGGGATCATTGTCATGCTGAAAGACCCAGCCACGTTTCATCTTCAATGCCCTTGCTGATGGAAGGAGGTTTTCACTCAAAATCTCAAGATACATGGCCCCATTCATTCTTTCCTTTACACAGATCAGTCGTCCTGGTCCCTTTGCAGAAAAACAGCCCCAAAGCATGATGTTTCCACCCCCATGCTTCATAGTAGGTATGGTGTTCTTTGGATGCAACTCAGCATTCTTTGTCCTTCAAACATGACGAGTTGAGTTTTTACCAAAAAGTTATATTTTGGTTTCATCTGACCATATGACATTCTCCCAATCTTCTTCTGGATCATCCAAATGCTCTCTAGCAAACTTCAGACGGGACTGGACATGTACTGGCATGGACATGTACTGGCAAGCAGGGGGACACGTCTGGCACTGCAGGATTTGAGTCCCTGGCGGCGTAGTGTGTTACTGATGGTAGGCTTTGTTACTTTGGTCCCAGCTCTCTGCAGGTCATTCACTAGGTCCCCCCGTGTGGTTCTGGGATTTTTGCTCACCGTTCTTGTGATCATTTTGACCCCACGGGGTGAGATCTTGCATGGAGCCCCAGATCGAGGGAGATTATCAGTGGTCTGATATGTTTTCAATTTCCTAATAATTGCTCCCAAAGTTGATTTCTTCAAACCAAAATTACAGGCCTCTCTCATCTTTTTAAGTGGGAGACATTGCACAATTGGTGGCTGACTAAATACTTTTTTGCCCCACTGTACATGTCCATTGGGGGGGAGGGGGCAGGGGTGGTAGAATATCCATAGGGGGAGCAGCAAGGGTAAGGGGGAGGGGTAGGGGTAGAAAGTCCGGAGAGCAGGAGTTGGACGGGTGAGCAGGTAGCTTAACATGGGTTATGAGAAATGAAAGAGATTCTGCTAACAGTTTATTTTGATTGTCCCTATATATGCTAAAGAAATAGTCTACTAGCAGTAACACGCATGTATTTTGAATTGCAACAAGGAAGCATAAAGTAACTGTTAGCATCATTTGTGGGTGATTCCAGGAGGATCAATGGATGCACAATAGACTGTCAATATACAGAGAATACTGAATAGGAACATCAGGCAAATTGTAACTAAAGTGAAGGGAACCAATGAAGCCAGTTAGTTACCTTTAAACAATGAAGTTTAGGGCATGTTCCCAATCTGCAAACTACTTGGTAAACCTCAGTACTTTCATTGTTACCTGGGGTGTTTTGGGGTGACAGTGTTTTGATTTCCACTGCTGCCATACTGAAATGTTGGCTAATTCAAAACATATGGTCATTTTTACTAGATTTACGTCCAGACAAGTTTTTTATTCGGTTGGCAGGTGAAGTCAAGAGTACGAGGCCTGTATGTGAGCGTGTGCACACACACTTGTACAGACACGTGCACAAACAAGGGGTGTGGTGGTGCCCACTGAATGGCAGGCACCTGAGCGGACCAAGCAGCCCTGTCAAGCAGTCTGTCACTGTAGTTTCATGTGCTCTTGATTTATGAACTTTTGGCTGTGCCCCCGCTGGCACTGTGGTAACACATTTAAAATTACATTTCTCTCTTTCTCTTCCACGCGCACGGACACACACACACCCACACACTAAGTAGCTCCCACACACAGCGGGAGGGCCCGGCGCTGGGTTCATATCCCTGTGTTTAATTTGCTCTGCGCCACCATTAACCCCACGCAAAACACTCAGCACCCCAAAAAAGATCTGAGGGTGAAGTGGCAAGAGCACGGCCCCAACCATTTTTCAATCATCACACAGCCTTCCACTGCCAGGGCAGCAGCCAGACGTGCTAGCTGTCAGCAGCTCCAACGCTGTAATAAATTAGGCAGGCAAGGCCACTGTGGTGGCATGCTGATATGGTTCATATGGTTGTGCTATAAACATGCACTGCACACATAGGTCTGTTGATTGTAGGCATACCTGTAGACTATTCATACTATTGATAAGACCTTCAATCACACACACACAATTACAAATACACAACGTACATATAACGTTGATTATCTATGCATTGTCACTTTACCTCTACCTAAATGTAAATATTACCTCAATTACCTCGACTAACCTGTCCCCCCGCACATTGACTCTATACCGGTACCCCTTGTATATAGCATTGTTACTGTTCTTTTTTTCCATTTGTATTTATTTATTGTTTTCTTCAGTCTATTTAGTAAATACTTTCTTAACACTTATTATTTCTTAAAACTGCATTATTGGTTAAGGGCTTGTAAGTAGTAAGCATTTCACAAAAAGTCTACACTTGTTGTATTCGGCACATGACAAATACAATTTGATTTGACTTCCAAAGATCCATAGATGTACAAGGGTATAATACACACACACACACTGAAACACCTACAGTCCATCTGCACCTTCACCCACCCCATGTACCACTCACATGTAGCCTACACAGAGCCGCAGAGAACAAGGGCCAAATTGGATTTCCGAGGATGATTGTGTGATGAAAGATTGTGTGTTTTTCTCATCTCCCCACCACAGTTAGTGTGATTAAATAAAACCTTGCCCAAGTTTCAATAAATGTATTATAACAATTGCATTGCCTTGACAAAGATTTAGGGACTGGCGTGATGGGATTTGATTACTTTGAAACGTTGAGGTTTTTTAATGCTATTTCTCCTTCTTTAAGTTGAATGTACACCTCCACTTGAAGAAGTTCAAAGGATTACTCTGCTTTTCAACACATGGTTAACAGTACTTTGATGACGACACCGGTGGCTTGAGTTCAGTCCCTCCCAACAAATTTGCCCAGATTGTAAAAGTACCATAAGGAACCATATCCAAAATGGGACCGTGTTCCCTATATAGTAAAAAATATAGTTTAGCAAGCTACCAATTACTTCACACTGGAAGAAGTTAAGCAACACTTAAGCAACCCTTAAGAAAATATAGCTTACTTAAAGTTACTTAGAAAAAAGTTACTTAAAGTTACTTTGTGAAAAATGATCGCATCTAAATCTGAAATGTCATAGACTACAAATTGCAAGAACAGATCACTCTGGAGTCAGATATTAAGAGAATGTGTGATTAGCATAATAAGCACAAACTGAGAATTAGGCACATATTTTATCCCAAAAAAGTGTAGTTCCAGTAGTTAGCTACACCACTACATGGTAAAAAAGGCAATTACCTACCAAGATTTAAATTAAGTTAAACTACCACCAAGCTACTGCAAAATGTAAATAAATTACTATTTGAACAAAATGTAGTTAAATATTCCCCAACACTGTGCCTTTTCAGACGCTGACTTAAGAGTACAACAGGCTAGTAATCACAGGTAGGGGGAAAAAGGGAAATTAATCTGTTTTAGACTGTCTTTAGGTGTATGCATAGTGTCTGTCTGAAAAGAGTCTAGCAGTATGACCAGACAGGGTTACTAAGTCTAGATGAGTGCTGACACAACCAGAGTCTACTCTACTGTTCCTCCATATGGGGTGACTCACAGGTGGGCCTGACGCATGCTTTCCACTGCATCATGAAAGAACGCGAGAGAGAGTGGTATACCCAGGTGTGCACGTTGGTGTGGGAAGATTCCTTGGAAGCCCGGTTTGATTAAAAGTAATGTCGGCCTGCTCATTGATTTACCACTCCAAGGGTGAGAAGCAGACAGGTTAACGGGCAGACCCAACCCCAGTTTGTTCTTGGCAGGTGATGACAAGCAGAAAAACATCTTCCACACCTTTTTTCTTCTTACCAAGTTAACTTCTGGCGCAACACATGAGATTGAATATCGGTTGGGAGCCACAGATATCCTGAGTGATCGTCAGCTACACTGGGATCTGTTTTCACCTCTCTGTGTTCCCACACGCCACTCAACTCGCACTGTAATAGGCCACATCGCGTCATCCAAGAGAGGCAAGGACGGATCCTGCTGAGTTGTGTGGGCATCTGCCTGTCTGTCTGTATAGACGCATACTGTATATGACTGTGTCTGTCTGTCAATACACACATACTCTATAGGACTGTGTCTGTCTGTCTGTCTCAGTGGATTTGTATGAGTACTAAGTCTACTGTGTGAGAGTGCTGGTTGCCCCTGATACTGCCTGACATAAGCCCACTACAGCAGTACAGAAACAGAGTGTGTTTTCCTGTCTGGAGGCACATCTGCTCCCACAGCTGCTTCCCCCCTCACCTTGAGTCATAGAGCGGCTCTGCTACTGCCAGACCAGTGGCACCACTTCCTGTTGGCCATAAACAAATGATAATGTTAAAAACTAGCTTTCTGTGTTGGAATGGTGTGGGCGTACACGAACAACAGAATGGTGTGGGCGTATATCGGTCATAAAAAAATATTAATCCGTGTAGACCACTGATTGGTCAGCTCATCCTCTGAGGAAATAGAAAATCAAATCAAATTATATTGGTTGCGTACACATTTAACACATTTCGTGGGTGTAGAAAAATGCTTTTGTTCCTTGCTTAAACAGTGCAGTAATACCTAACAATACAAAACACACAAATCCCCAAAATTAAAATACAATTATTAAGAAATATATAAATATTAGAACGAGCAGTGTCAGAGTCCGGACTATAAATGTATACATATATGAAGGTGTAGACATTATGGACAGTATATGAATAGAAAAGGTGTACACAGTAGTAGTTGCTAGTGGGGTGAAAAGGCAGTGGCTCAGTTTGCTGAGGTCCTTGATGATCTTCTAGGCCTTCCTGTGACACCGGGAGCTGTAGATGTCCTGGAGGGCAGCCAGTGTGCCCCCGGTGATGCCTCCATCAGTGCCCTCACCTTCTCCCTATAGGCTGTCTAGTCGTTGTTGTTAATCAGGCCTTACACTGTTGTCGTCTGCAAACTTGATGATTAAGTTGTAGACGTGCCAGGCCACGCAGTCATTGGTGAACAGGGAGTACAGGAGGGGACTGAGCAGACATCATTGTGGGGCATAGTGGTTGTGTTGTTGCCTACCTTCACCACCTGGGGTCGGCCTGTCAGGAATTCCAGGAGCCAGTTGCACTGGGTGGGGTTCAGATCTAGTTGATGAACAGATGGGATAGGGGAGTGTGCAGTGCGATGGCATCATCCGTGGATCTGTTGGGGAGGTATGCAAATTGTAGTGGGTCTAGGGTGTCGGGTAAGGTGGAGGTGATATGTTCCTTAACTAGCCTCTCAAAGCACTTCATGATGACAGAAGTGAGTGCTGCAGGGCTATAATCATTTAGTTCAGTTACCTTCAACTTTCTTGGGTACAGGAACAATAGTGGACATTGTGACTCAAGTGGGGAGAACAGACTGGAACAGGCAGAGATTGAATATGTCTGTAAAACACTCCAACCAGCTGGTCTGCACATACTTTACTGTATGGACGGGGGCAATATATCACGAAACAGCCATGATTCCATGAAAGAGAATGTCACAGCAAGCATTGTTTAAACGTTCTGATTGAGATAAGTTTGCAGTTGGGATTTACAAAAACATTTATTTTCTCAAATGTTTGTTTTGGCCACAAATAGTATAGGATGAGTCAACAACATTCTTTGGCTATGAGTTAAAAGAATATGAGTTCAAATAAAAAATATTTGAACTGAACAGTTACTTTAATAATATATTCAATGAATGCAGGTATGGAAGTTGAACAATGTACATTGAGGACCTTGTAAACAAACACACACACACACACACACACACACACACACACACACACACACACACACACACACACACACACACTTATTCCTCTGTTCAGGGGCCAAGAGCACGGGGACTGTGAGGAGAGGGCCATATTCATCATCCCAGAGCCAGGCTGGCACCCCCACTCAATCACACCGCCTTGTCAGAATGGTCAAACCTCATTCACATCTTTAAACATTCAATCACTGGCTTTACCCTGACCACAGACAGACAGATAGACAGGTATAGCCCTCAGCTATATGTGACAGGCCTCTACTTTATCCAAGCTTTCTCCCTCTAACTTGCGATAGCACACATTATACCTATAGCTCATCCACTATCTATCTACATGTCTCTTGTATCTGACATCTGATCCACTGAAATTCACAGAACTGAAGTCACACCCAATGAGAGGTGACACAGAAAGACATAACAGAATAATAGATAGTATTCTAAAATATTCTTCATAATGGTGTTTCTGACTACTGTGTTTGAGGCGTAGGGCCCCGTTGCATAGCTCACAGTGGAGTAACTCTCTCTGCCTGAACAGGTCTCCTTGGAGGGAAAGGCAAAAGGCTTTCATTTATCCTGAATGGAAGACAAAGCACAAAACACAAGTCCCCAGTGGCCCCCTGCACTAGGAAACTACGCGAACACCTTGCCCCAAATATCTGATCTTGGAGGAGCAAAAATAGCATCCGCTGTATTTGTTTGCTGGGACGAATTCTTCCAATCCCCAGACATTGTCTTGTCATTGAACATTTGCCGCGGTGTGTTAGGAATATAAAAATGCGTTTCTATAACAAAAAAGACACATAGCATACTGCTCAAGAACAAAAAGATAATTGTATTGATTTGGATGTGATGTGCAGAAGTTGAAAACTCTCACCTGGGTTATAATGTTTGCTGTCAGATGGGCTATATTGACTGAGTTGTTGACGCGGGAGCTCTGCTCAGAAATGGATCAATGAGTTGGTTTGAACTCCGCATGAAAAGAAGAAGCTCAGGTACGGTAGCTCAGAGTAAAAAACATCACCAAGTTCCAATGGATATGAGTTCAGTACCTTTGAGCTGAGAGAAAGAGAGATGTGTGTGTGTGTGTTTCTGTTTGTGTATCTGTATGTGTGTTTATGTTTATGTCTGTGTCTGTGAGACAACAAGAGAGAAAAGTGTCTGGTATGGAGGCTGTGAGAAAGTGAAAGTGACTGCGAGCCCCTGAGCCATAGGACTGAACATAGCTGGTGGGTTTGGTGGGGCGGGAGTCTCAGTAAGCGAAAGCTGTACACACTGACATCAATTACACTGAAGTAACTAACAGTAAATGGCAGTTGTCAGTTAGGCTTGATGGCTTGGGGAAATATTTCCTCACCTGAAGGTTATTGGCCAGCTCTGAGGAAGCCAGGTTTTGCTTGTTGCAGGCAGGCCCACTTTTTCTCTCTCTCTTTTTCACTCCTTTCCCCTCTCTCCTCTCTAGCTCCGAGCTATGGTAAATCAAATAGATTTGCATGATGATAAACATGCTGGGGCAGCAATTTGAGTGGAACAGCACTCACATTTATAAAAAGCAGAGCAAGATGAAAAACACACACGCAGGCTCGCACCTTCACACTCGCACACTCACTCACGCACGCACGCACACACACACGCACGCACGCACACACACACACACACACACACACACACACACCCACACACACACCTATTGCTACAGCAAGTGTACAGGAGGACTAGCAAGGCAAGAAATCCAAACGGCAGTCACAATCGCTGACATCTCCAGGACGCTGTATGCCTGCCTGCCTGGTTACACCCCATCCAGCATGCCACAAAGTCAGCTAGCCTTCAGCCCTGCTCGTAAAACCAATGACTAATTTCCATTCTCTCTGCTGCCATTCAGCCTCAAGGTGGACACAGTCTGTGCTCCCTCAGCACACACAGATACAGAGGGGCAGGCAAGCTCTCTCTCTAGCTCTCTTTTTGCCTGGGAGGGACTGCTGTACAGTAGCTGGGCAGGTTGCTGTTGTGTGTAGAATCCAGTGAACACAGTGTGCAGTGTAGCACACCCTCCCTTTTTCTATTCCCCCTCTGTCTGAAACAGACCCAGGAAAAGGGAGGCCCATGGGTCAGGCAGCCAGTCTCTCCCCAGAGGGGGTGTGCTCCAGGGGGGGCTGGGCTAGGTCGGCGTGTGGCTGAGGCAGGTGGTGGTGGGGGGGGCAGTCAGCAAATCGGCACCTCGCTGCCAGGGCCCACCCACACAAACACACACACTGCAGACTGGAACGTTTTATCTACTGATCAACCCTAGTCGCCACGCCAGGGGGTTTGTGGGACACCCCTGGATTTTGGCAGCAGGTTCCAGTTGCAGCCAGCCCTCTTTTTTTTCATAGCAGAAAAGGCTTGTGTGTGTGTTGCTGTGACTGTGTGTAGTCACAGAGCATGTGTTTTTATTTATGCCTCCAACCCTTTTCCTGAGAACACACATGCATAGCCACTCCTGACCCCTCCTTTTATAGCCTCCTGTCTGGCTGTTAAGGTTGCCTGCTTGCATTAATTACCTCCCGCCCTCCGCTCCCTGGACACCCTCATTCCAAACCCACCTTTAGGGTCTGCCGTGTAGGAGTAGGCCTGACCAGGGTTCAAACCAATTAACAAACAGCTTTCCTTAAAGGAGTCTATGCCTTTATTCTCCCCTCCCTCCAAGACAGAGGCTAGTACCACCTACCTACCCTGAGAGCTGGCATGCCCTGCGTCTAGCTACCTCGGTTAGTTGAATTAAAGAAATGAATAATGAATCGACTTCACCACCCCAAGACTTTTTCGTGCCTCTTGCGTTTGCACCGCAGCTCATGTAGCCCTCCCATCAATTAAGCATGTTAATACAGCCACGGTTATTCATTTAGGTGTGCTATTGCCTACTCAGCATGTTGTTTGCAGTACTTTAGAAATGCCATGGTTTGCTTAGTGGCTTTATGCCCAGTGGCATGCTGACGGTGGTTCCGTCTATGTACCAAACGTTTGATGGGTTTGATCTGATAGCGTGGCAATAGGTGCAGTCGGAACGTATCAAGTCCTCCGGTGTGAAGTTGATGTTGTGGTGGTTTATGGGTGTCATGGCTCGGTTTGTGTTCTTCTAAGCGCAAGCCTGTACATGCAAAAAAATATTCCACAAGAAATGGGATGCCTGCTACACACGCACACGCACACACACCTTTCACCTCTACAAAAACTACAAATGACATCCATGTTTATTTTGCCATACCTATATATAACACAAGACTGAGTTTAAGCACAAACCAATATTAAACAAGTATACAGTGACACTAATACATTTCCTGTTGTCAACACTTAAACTGACACAGATACCATATTTACTGTGTTTCTATCCCACAATTCCTGCTTCTCCCTCTAGCTCGTCTTTCAAACGCCGCCTGTGCTGCCCCATGCCCCCCCCCCCCCCCCCCCCCCCCCCCCCCTTATTTGGATTTCTTTGGTAGATAATATCATTGGTATGCACAATGTTAAAGGGGAAAGAGAAAATGGTAGAGGCAACCTTCCTGCCAGAGAGCCAAGAGAGGCAACATTTATGATTTACGAATCCTCACCTGGTTGTCAAGACGATGTGGAAACTCAGAAGTTGAGTCATTGTGTGCGAGTGAGTGAGATTGTGAGAGAGAGAGAGAGAGAGAGAGAGAGAGAGAGAGAGAGAGAGAGAGGCTAAGCAAAAGAGAGACAGGTGGAAAGTGGAGGGAGAGATATTTGTGGTTTGGCTACTAGGGTGTGATGTGCATTGTGTTGAAGAGCAAGACCATGATGAAAACATCTTTGGAGTGTAAATAAATAGTGATATCCTGAATCAGCAATGAAAGGAACAAATAGAGAGATGTAAACAGGCACATGCATGCACCATGTTTTCAGTTAGATGGAGGAGATAGCATTCCCACAGAGCTGTACAGCAGGGGCCGATACTCATTCAGCTGACTCACTTGCTGTCCTGGGTGATGATGACACTGGATGAATCCAAGACGACCTCACTTCTTCTTCCTGTTACGTAACCTCTGGATGACATAAGAGCCCTCTGATTTGGCAAGGCCAACTTCCTTAATCACAAACCATTGGTTGATGAATGCAACGTCCATTATCATTCTTGTCCAATGTGATATTTAGCGTGTTCGTTTTGGTGCTGAGGGGCCAGTGGTTTAATGTCCATTCCTTTCCACTCTGTCCTGTCCGACTACAAGGTTCCACTGAAAAACATCAAGGGGAGGAATGTGTGTAACGTTTTATGAATCCAACACAATTAAGCCCATCGTTTCCTGTAGCCCGGAGCGGCCTGTAGAAGAGCAACTGTCTCAGCAGAGCCCAAGTGACATGTTTTTCTAATTACCACACACACAGCCCCATCACATGGTTAGCGTTAGATTTTTAAGTAAATACAGCTGATCTTTATTGGTAATTTCATCAAATAAATTGGGCTGTATTAATGAACCACATCAGGTTTTCCGGCATCAGAAAGTGAATGAATGGACGTCCTGATTGAAATATCAGGTCCCTTCAAACTCCTCTGTGAGGTTTTTTTATGAGTACCATAAGGAAGTCGAGGATAAGACAAAAGTGCCTCCAGTCCAATGGGACCTGGGTTACATCTTTCTTAATGTGTTGGTTTATCTAATCAAAACATCTGTATGTTTATTCTCAGGTAAAGCTCTGCCATTTCCCTCATATGTTTGTAATTTGACCAATTTAGTCCGTTCATTCCTCACGATTTGGTGTAATTTGTCATATTATTATTTTTTCCCTCCGTTGCGACTCTGTTACATTATTGCTCAAAACCATGCCTCTCCTCTATCCCTTTTCTTCAGCTTCATTTCTGCCATACGACATCCGTTCAGACTGGGCCTACATGAAATGAACAAACAGAGAGTGTTTAATCTCACACAGATGACAATAACGGCTGTTGTTGTGACCACTCTACTGATGGCAGCGACCGGACGCTGTATTGATCAAAAGGCTTTTTTTTCTCTCTCCACAAGCAGACCGTTGAATGTGTTGGTCTGTGGTGCTAGACAATGCTATTGACCGACAGCTCTCTCACTCTCTGGGTGTATTGGTGAGAACATCATATGTGAGAAAGAGAGAGAATTAGAGAGAGAGAATCGGACAGAAGGAGAGAATCAGAGAGAGAAAGACAGAGAAAAGGAAGGAAGAACAATAGAGGAACATCTAAGTTGTAATGTATCCTGACATGGCTTATGGTGTAAAGGTGAGGTAAATCAAGGCTCCAGATATTAAATCAAAAAGTTTGACCTCGCCCACTCCAAGAAAATTACAAACCCAGAGAAGATGGAGGATGCTGTCTAGGGGGCGAAATAGCAGAGGGAGGCATCAGTCTCCAGTGTCTTATTAAACCCCTTTAGGTCTAAGTGCTTAGATCGCAATATCTACTAAACTACACTACATGGCCAAAAGTATGTGGTCACCTCTTCATATTAGTGGATTCGGCTGTTTTACACCGCTGTTGACATGTGTATAAAATTGAGCACACAGCCATGCAATCTCCATAGACAAATATTGGCAGTAGAATGGCCCCTACTGACGAGCTTAGTGACTTTCAACATGGCACCGTCATAGGACGCCACCTTCCAAGAAGTCAGTTTGTAAAATTTTGCCCTGCTCAAGCTTCCCCGGTCAACTGTAAGTGCTGTTACTGTGAAGTGGAAACATCTAGGAGCAACAATGGCTCAGCCAGGAAGTGGTAGGCCAGACAAGCTCAAAAAACAGGGCCGCAGAGTGCCGAAGCGCAAAAAAATTGTCCGTCCTCGGTTGCAACACTCTACTGAGTTCAAAACTGCCTCTGGAAGCAATGTCAGCACAAACTGTTTGTCGAGAGCTTCAAGAAATGGGTTTCTATGGCCAAGAGCCGCACACAAGCCTAAGATCACCATGCACAATGCCAAGCATAGGCTGGAGTGGTGTAAAGCTCGCCACCATTGAACTCTGGAGCAGTGGAAACGCATTCTCTGGAGTGATGAATCACGCTTCACCATCTAGCAGTTCGACGGACCAATCTGGGTTTGGCGGATGCCAGGAGAACGCTACCTGCCTTGTTTTTCATGGTTTGGGCTAGGCCCCTTAGTTCCACTGAAGGGAAATCGTAATGCTACAGCATACAAAGGCATTCTAGGCGATTCTGTGCTTCCAACTTTGTGGCAACAGTTTGGGGAAGGCCCTTCCTGTTTCAGCATGACAATGCCCCCGTGCAAAATGTGAGGTCAATACAGAAATGGTTTTACGAGATCGGTGTTGAAGAACTTGAATGGCCTACACAGAGCCCTGACCTCAGCCCCATTGAACACCTTTGGGATGAATTGGAATGCTGACTGCAAGCCAGACCTAATCACCCAACATCAGTGCCCGATCTTACTAATTCTCTTTTTATTTGTATTTTATTTAACTTGGCAAGTCAGTTAAGAACAAATTATTATTTACAATAATGCCCTACCCCGGCCAAACCCAGACAACGCTGGACCAATTATGCGCTGTCATATGGGACTCCCAATCACAGCCGGTTGTGATAGAGCCTGGATTTGAACCAGGACCTGCAGTGACACCTCTTGCACTGAGATAAAGAGCCTTAGACCACTGCACCACTCAGGAGCCCAAGTATTTGATTTCAAGGGGGCACCAGGATTCATAATATGAATTTCAACTCACTATCTGAATAGAAAACTGAATTGACCCCAACCTTGGTACTACTCAACATGGACCTCTGTAAAGGACCAATAGCCCTGCAAGACCTGTGTTGCATTGTGTAAAGAGAAGTCTCAAAATACAGTATTTACTTTATCAGCTCAAAATCTTGTATGATATAATCTAATATAAAATTGCTGAAAAAACGTTTTTTCAACAAACACAAAGGACTTGGCTACTGTAAACAAACCAATGGGGGCTCGCCATGAGAATCCTGACCAGCTGTGCTGTACATAAGTCTTAAAAACAGCTAAGTACATATACCACAGCTTATTGGATTGTGTTGGGTTCAATGATATACGATAGGAAAGTTACGTGCACAAGTACCGTGAAATGCCTTCCTTGCAAGCTCTTTCCCAACAATGTAATCATAATCATTATCAATTTACATTATAGTACTATAAAATAAAGTAAAGTACCATAAAAACACACAAGAAATAGAAATAAGAAGAAAATAAGAAAGTAAGTAAGCTATATACAGGGTCAGTTCCAGGGTCAGTGCCAATACCATATTTACAATGTGTAGGGATACTGGAGTGGTAGATACTGTACGTATAAGGGTAAAGTGACTAAGCATCAGGATATATGATATACAGAGTAGCAGCAGCATATACGATGAGTATGTGAGTGTGTGCGTGTGTAGAATCCGTATGAATGTGTGTGCATGTATGTGTGAAAAAAAAGTCAAATCCACCGCACTAGGCCGTTAAACATAACCAATTACAGTTGCTTTTACATGTTAGCATTCTAGTAAAATCCGGGTTTTAAACTGTCAAAAAATGCTCTTGCACCGAGCCGCCCACAGCCCAGGTAAGGCCCCTGAAATCCCCAACTCAACCCAGTTAATGACCATGAATAATGTCCACTGCTCTCCTCTTTGTCTTGTCTGGGTGCGCAGCCTAATCCGGCCTGACAGTCAGCTTTGCTCTTTTATTAACTCTGCGTCACTTGTAATCAGTGACAGGGAAGTCAGGCGGCAGGCAGGGCGTGCTTGTGTGAACTCCCACCACTGGCCCTGTATGGCTGTATCTGTATGGCCTGGGCCAGCCTGGCCAATAATGCAGCTACTGGGGCACAAACACCACGTAATGAAATAACCCTGGTCCGCCTGCTCTGCTGTATGTGGGTCAGGCCCATACAAAGCTCTATAGATTTTTGCTGTGTGTCCGACTGTGACCCTGTCGGAAAACCATCATCCTCTACTAATACGCACACTGCTGCTGCAGACTCTCTCCCGGATCACACCAGAGTTGATGGAGATGGGGTGTGTTTTTTTTCTCTCAGCGTCCCCTGCATTGGCAGACAGTGGAGTGGTTTGATAAAAAGACAGGCTGACATTCGAACGGGCAATTTGTGCGCGAGTAGCGACGAGGAGGAGGGGGATCAGAATTCACTTTACTCCCTTAAAATGAATGTAGCGTTGCCCATATGTCCGTCTACCCTACTACATACTCGTCGGAGTGGAAGAGTTCGGATGGATGCTAGAGTGCGCTCTCTTCCTCTCTCACTCACTCCACCCCTTTCGGCAGAGCTGACAACACTCTCTTCACTCTCTCCAGTGCTGTGCTGCAGACCCAAAAGCCTTATGCTATTTTGTCTATCACATTAAACCGTGCACTGTCCATCTAGGACGGTATATAGGCCACAGCATGGTGAAGCAGAAGGAGAGATGGCCTCATTCCCAGCCGAGGTGAAAGAACGGGCGAGCGGTATTTCACACGGAAACATCAAACATTATGAACATTTATAATGGAAGGCTGGAATGTTACACATCCTGAAAATCCAGCATTTCTTCCCTTGAGTACAAAATGCCTGAAAGTCTGTTAAAGTGCTTTTTAGAAGAGCCACTATTCATTCTCTTAAGTACAGGTTTGAAACCTGTATTTACTCCTGCCGACCTTTTGACCCTAGGACTGGCTAACGTCTAATTTGTAAAATTGGCTAATTTGTAGAATGGCAGAAATTTTGGTAAAACTACTTAGAGGTAATGGGGGTCTCATTTCAATATATCAGCCATGCTGAATGGAGGGGAATATAGGGGCAGCAGAGTTACTACAAGCTACAGTGAGCCAGGGAAGGTCCTAGTATTTGCTGGAATTGCCCATCTCTCAGCACACAGCTTTTTTCCCAACATCAATCTGAACAGGCTTTTAGCACTTCCATTAGCTTCCTATTCGTTATCATGTATGCTGTAGGCTTTTTCTCAATTACAGTCATTTATGACGGCGAGTAATTACATTAAACTCAGTTACCTGTAAGGTGGGTAACTATAAATTAATTTGGAAGTTTCTGTCTTTTTCTTTTCATTTGGAAGTAACTGGGGCTGACTGGTATTATGCAACGCAACCAGGGGGCAGAATTCTGATGCAAGACACTGACCTCATGAGGAAAAAAAGAGACAGAATTTAAAGTTCAGAGCAATTTCATCGTGCCAGGAGATAGAACACGATATGTGACAAATGATGCTAAGCATGCACATTGTCTACACCCGACACAGAAATGCCTGCAAGTATTTTAGAACATGCTGCCTCTCTCCCCATTATTCCTAATGTTAACCATTATGCACATGGTTAGCATTAGTCATAACAAATGATTTTGTAATTTTTAAACAGTTTAAGGCATGACATGAATATATTTCCTAATGAACCCCTCCGTATGTAGCACTATCACCTTCAACAGCTGTTGAAGAATGCATCATTCCTTCTATTTCAACATATTATCCTGTTTTAGAGGTGCTGGCTGATAACCTTTTGCTCATAAAAAGACATGGAAAATCCTCAGGGTCTAATACAACAGAAGTGATGTGTGAAAAACAGGTTTCCCTACTTTCACAATACATACGGTAACTTAACTCCCTTAGTATCAACTGGCTATGTGCTCTGCAGTTCAACTGAGCGCTGAGCCTAATTCTATAATTACTGATATTGATGACAATGGAATGGGAGTTTTTTTTTTTTTTTACTGGGCCTTACAGAGAGCTATTTGCAGTTCTGTATCTGAACTGTAACTGCTACTCTAAGGAATCTGTTTAGTGAACAACTTGTGTGAAAATTTGAAATTCTTTTAACCTCCTTTGTAAATTAAAACTTTGGTGTTTTCCTTCCTTTCCCTTTGCATGCCCTCTCAAACCAAGCTGATCATCATCCTACTGCAGTGCTGCTGCTACCCTATCACAGGTGCACTCAACACATTTAGCACAGCCCTTCATTTGTGCTCATCGTTTAGGCTAACAGCTTACTCAGCCTGTTTATTGATGGTTCCTGAGAGCTAAATTAATAAAAGAGGCTTTGGGGACCCAGAGCCGAGTCATAAGCAGGATTGTAATGATCGTTTGCATGTCGAGACACTCACAGCAACTAATTACCAATTTGCCTCTCAAATCCTATTTCGAAATATAGCTCTCAACATACTCTTTGTTTTTAGGTACCCTTGAGCTATGAACGACTTTAACGCAACATGTTGAAGGGTGTAACTTCACAACTTGTTTTGCGGAAGGAGAGGGCGAGCTCGATGCGTATGCTGTAGGCAAGCAGACGTTTAACACCTGCTCAAATTAGGATTCTTCAACGAGCACATCTGTCTACTATGATTTGACTGACTATTCATTTTACGTCAGTCTTTGTCATTCACTTTGAAGGATGCTGCAGTGAGAAAGCCCGTCTTACTCTGACATTTAAAACCTTCCATGTAATCAAAAGCTAGAGTTGAGCCACTGTTCATTGAAGGAGTATCATCTGATAAAATTCCTATGGGGTGAGAGAAGTCAAATACTGAGGGCCTTAAGAGCCTACAGAGGTGAATCGGCGGTAAAGGGAATGAATGATTGTGAAGGCAGTATTTGTCATTCACTTTGAAGGATGCTGCAGTGAACCAGCCAGTCTTTCTCTGATATTTAAAACCTTCCATGCAGTCAACTGGTAGAGTTGTTCCCTGGTCAATCAGCACTTTCAGGGTTGGTACTGTCAAAAATATACAATCACAGAACATTGACTTGAATGGGGTTGTCCATTCTAGTAAATATATTTATATGGAGACAGTAGTAAGCTCCAACCTATTACCTACAGACCACAGGGAAAAGTGGCAACTGAAACAGCCTCAGTGTTCAGCCACACTGCATCTTACCGACCTATCTTACAGACCCACTTCCAAGTCAGTTATCGTTTATCATATCCGCTTTGTTTTGCCGAAGGAACTCTATTTTGGTGACTTTTTTGATTGGAAACGTGTGTTTTGGTATTGTGTAGAAAGACATGACAATTTAAATGACTGAAAATCAGTGGTGTAAAGTACTCAAGTAAAAATACTTTGAAGTACTATTTGAGTCATTTTTTGGGGTATCTGTACTTACCTATTTGACAACTTTTACTTTTACTTTTACTCCACGACATTTCTGAAGAAACTATGTACTTTTTACTCCCATACATTTTCCCTGACACCCAAAAGTACTTGAAACATTTAGAATGCTCAGGTAGGACAGCAATATGGTCTAATACACGCACCAATCAATATAACGGGTTATCATCACTACTGCCTCTGATCTGGGGGACCCACTAAACACAAATACTGCATAAAAACAAGAACATTGTGGTGTCTGGTTTGCTTAATATAAGGTATTTGATGTATAGCATTTACTTGAACTTTTTTCTTTTACTCAACTATGAAAATTTAGTATTTTTCCCACCACTGTACTTAAAGGGATACGAAGAGATTTTGGCAATTAGGCCCTGCATCTACTTCCTCAGAGCCACATGAACTTGTAAATTTTATGTATCTGTGTCCAGTATAAAGGAAGTTTGAGGTATTTTCGCATGCCAATGCTAACTAGCGTTAGTGCAATGACAGAAGTTCTATGGGTATCAGGCTATGGGTATCTGCTAGTATGCTAGGTCCCTAAGCACAATCTATGACTAGGGTGGCTGGAGTCTTTGACAATTTTTAGGGCCTTCCTCTGACACTGCCTGGTATAGAGGTCCTGGATGGCAGGAAGCTTGGCCCCAGTGATGTACTACCCTCTGTAGTGCCTTGCGGTCGGATGCCGAGCAGTTGCCATACAAAACAGTGATGCAACCAGTGCAGCCGTAGAACCTTTTGAGGATCTGAGGGCCCATCTCAAGGGGGGGAATAGGGGGAATAGGTTTTGTCGTGCCCTCTTCACGACTGTCTTGGTGTGCTCAACCTGCTCCACTACATGTGGGGGCGTGCTCGGTCCTCCTTTTCCTGTAGCCCACAATCCTCTACTTTGTCTTGATCATGTTAAGAGGTTGTTGTCCTGGCACCACACAGGCCAGGTCTCTGGCCTCCACCCTATAAGCTGTCTCGTCATTGTCGGTGATCAGGCCTACCACTGTTGTGTCATCGGAAAACTTAATGATGGTGTTGGAGTCATGCCTGGTCGTGCAGTCATGAGTGAACAGGGAAATACAGGAGGGGACTGAGCACACACCCCTGAGGGGCCTCTGTGTTGAGGATCAGCATGGCGGATGTGTTGTTACCTACCCTTACCACCTGAGGGCCGCATGTCAGGAAATCCAGGATACAGTTGCAGAGGGAGGTGTTAAGTCCCAGGGTCCTTAGTTTATTGATGAGCTTTGTGGGCACTATGGCGTTGAACGCTGAGCTGTAGTCAATGAATAGCATTCTCACATGGGTGTTCCTTTTGTCCAGATGGGAAAGGGCAGTGTGGAGTGCAATAGAGATAGCATCATCTGTGGATCTTTTAGGAATAGAGGTCGACCGATTAATCGGAATGGCCGATTAATTAGGGCCGACTTCAAGTTTCCATAACAATCGAAATCGGTATTTGTGGGCGCCGATTTGCCATTTTTAAAAATGTTAATGTTATTTTTTATACCTTTATTTAACTAGGCAAGTCAGTTAAGAACACATTCTTATTTTCAATGACGACCTAGGAACTGCCTCGTTCAGGGGCAGAACGACAGATTTTCCCCTTGTCAGCTCTGGGATCCAATCTTGCAACCTTACAGTTAACTAGTCCAACGCAATAACGACCTGCCTCTCTCTTGTCTCTCGAGAGGTTGGAAAGCTAGAGCCAACTACTGGATAACAGCTAGAACACAACATAACTAAAATATAACCACAGATGGAAGCAAAGAGAAAGCAGAGATTTACAGATTGATGGCTGGGGCTAATCCAATGGTAAAACTTGTAAAAGCATGCACGCTGAGTTAGCTATCAAGCTAGGAGGAGTGTGCTTCACCAGCCGATGGAGAGTCAGGGAAATCCAAAATAGATAGATTCCAGATGTCTGTCACCTAGCGCGCTAGCACTAAGCCAAGATGAAAAAGTTACAAAACTCCCGTAGCCTACTTCACAGAGAACATGCCAAAAAATGTGCTAAACAAAAAGGAGAACAGACGAGGTACTACAAAATTAGAGTACGCAGGTAATTAGGCATCAAAGCCTGCCATGCTAAATGGTTTACACTAGATAACACAGTCACAAAGTCCATAAAAAGCATGCAGCATGGCCACACTTGCTCCTTGTTTACATCACACTTCCTGTGACTGGTGGATTGTAGCTCACCAACCGCAACACATGGTCTGGAATGTAATTTCCTGCTAGTATGGCTAGTGGCTAACGTTAGCCAGCTTGAGTTAGCTACCGAACTAGAATATGAACTCGGTAGCACAAAGTAGATCCTCCATATGATGTTGAGAAATAGTACATTGTGGGTAGAAGATATCTGGAAATAAGTTAATACATATGCAATGACCCAAAAACATAACTATGTTTGCACTTATAGGGTAACCAGATCGTGACTACAACTACATTACTATGTCTTTGACCACAGTGTGTTGTTAAATTGTTGAGTAAAATCTCATGCTTCCTACCCTTTAATTGAACATTATCGTTCGGAAGGCCCTATCATTTCTTGCCTGATTCTGTTTTGTTCTTTCCCAAATTCTGTTTTCTCCATTTTGTATTTCCAGGTTTCTGTTTTTTTTTCTTGCATGTTTTTTGGGGTGTAGTTACCCTTTAATTTAAGTGAGCACCTAGCAAGAGGCTGTTGTTTTGCATGTTTTTGTAAGGCACATGTGATGATCGAGTTTGCAAAACAAATACCCACCACAATGGTCGTTCTCATTGCTTCAGAAAGTTGCAGGAAATACAAAATCACTGATGCATTCTGTTCATGTCTTATGATAAACTTGGGCAAATTAAACCATGTTCAATAGGCCTACATTTAGTTGATTCCCTATTAAGGTCAAAACATTTTTTAAATTCTTTTTTAATTCTGTTTTAATGCCTGGATTCCGTGAGAGCCCTAATTATCACATTTGGACCAGAATGAGGCTTTCCACTATCTATTGCTGCAGTGATGATTCACCATCTTCATCAAATGTTTTCATAATTTCTCTGCAGATAATTGCAAAAAAGCCTAGACCTATCAGTAACAACGCAAATAAACTGCTCTCTCACCGATATGATTCGGTAGGATACACTGACCAAGTTTACATGCACACAGTATTCTGGATAATAGCTTATATCCAGTTTAAGGTCTTATTCGGGACAAGCTGTTTACATGCACCTTTAATATCCCGCTCACGACGAGGATCACTGTATCCATGAATAAACAGAATATTCCTAATTTAAGTTCATATTGGTTAAATGGAATAGTAACTGAAATCTGGACACTGACTGTAGGCCTATAACCTCTCATATAAGCTAAAATAATGTTAACTCCTGCAGAATTATGCATTTCATGCAGTAAAATGATACAACAAATGTTAATTGTCTCAGGAACAGGAGTGGAAATATGATTTCTTTCTTTCAGCATCTCTTGAGAAAATGTGAATGTGTGTGTTATCTTTGACACTGTCATGCAAGCAAACAGTATTTCAACCACCTAAAATATGCACCAAAGACAAACTTAAGTCTTATCAGAAACCTGTTTCATAATTTTTCTCAGCTTTTCATTTCCTTAAAACTGGTCAAACTGATGACATTTGGACATTTTGCACAGACGTTTTCCACTGTTTTGAAGTTATTGCGTTTTCTCCCAAGTCCCTAAACGAAACAGACAACTTTACCAGTGTTAACTATTACTAATGCATTCATTCTATTAATGTAAGACATTATTCTGGTGAGCACTACTTTATTTAGTCTTCTGGGGCAACAAGTGATGACAGAAGAGAAGCTGCACGTATCTAACTATAGTTGACAAACAAATGGTCTACAAAATGTCGGAACTTATAAGAAGAAATCTGTCTAAATTAGGGGTGAAAGTAGTGGTAGATCGAACTGCGTAGGTAGCCTACTTCTTGAAGTAATTTAGTTGACAATCAGATGAAAACATCATCACACAACACCCATGATATGCGAAACTGAGCCTGCGCAGACCGCGAAAAACAACGTTAAACGGGATGTTTACATGCCACAGTATCCCGTCTAAGATCAGCATATCCCAGGCATCTTAACCGGGTTTCTCATAACAGGGACACAAGCTTTTTCGGGTTATTGTAAACGGGATATGATGTTTACGTGTCAACTCAAAAACAGAATGCTTGAGTATCCCGAATAACGGGATATTGGTGTGCATGTAAACGTGGTCACTGACTGACTGGAGTCGCTCAATTTAACGTCACTGTCTGACATCTACGAAAGGAAACCTAGGAAATATTTTGGTTTACTTGTCGGGATGCGATACCATGTAAATCAGCGGAGGCTGCTGAGGGGAGTACGGTTCATAATAATGGCTGGAAAACGTTGCATGATTTATGAATGGAAAAGGGATATATGATATCGACTTTATTCAGTAAGCTTGACACATTTTATAAACTAGTCAACACTTACTGTCCAGTTGTCAATAAAAGCACAGTAGGCCAAAAATGCCTATGTGCCACAACTCTGCATGGCTGGCTATGTGAAACACGCGAAATAAAATAAATGAATGTGCCAGAAAACAATAACTAGGCTAAGTGGATTTTGACATACAAATTCACAAGCATCATGCTCTCCCCCTCCTCTACGTAAAGAAATTTGACAGCAACGAACTAAGAGCACACAAATTGTACCGGGAGGCGGGACAGACAGCATTTTGCATTTACCTGACATTGCTCGCATTGTGACCAACAGGCACCTATCATATCAATAGATCGCTAGAATATGTATATCGTTCATTCTAGCATGAGAGGGCTCGACGGACTAGCGAACTGAAACTTTTAAACGAAAAGTTGCCTAGTTAATATGAAGTGGAAAAAGTAGACTGTTGAAAATGAGTTTAACAGGTTGATTAGCTAATGGCATACACTGCAAAATGATCACAACAATGGCCATATATACAGACTACACAATCCTAAATATGACACTGCCTAGTCTGAGAGATTGGGGAATGTACAGTGCCTTGCGAAAGTATTCGGCCCCCTTGAACTTTGCGACCTTTTGCCACATTTCAGGCTTCAAACATAAAGATATAAAACTGTATTTTTTTTGTGAAGAATCAACAACAAGTGGGACACGATCATGAAGTGGAACGACATTTATTGGATATTTCAAACTTTTTTAACAAATCAAAAACTGAAAAATTGGGCGTGCAAAATTATTCAGCCCCCTTAAGTTAATACTTTGTAGCGCCACCTTTTGCTGCGATTACAGCTGTAAATCGCTTGGGGTATGTCTCTATCAGTTTTGCACATCCAGAGACTGAATTTTTTTCCAATTCCTCCTTGCAAAACAGCTCGAGCTCTGTGAGGTTGGATGGAGAGCATTTGTGAACAGCAGTTTTCAGTTCTTTCCACAGATTCTCGATTGGATTCAGGTCTGGACTTTGACTTGGCCATTCTAACACCTGGATATGTTTATTTTTGAACCATTCCATTGTAGATTTTGCTTTATGTTTTGGATCATTGTCTTGTTGGAAGACATATCTCCGTCCCAGTCTCAGGTCTTTTGCAGACTCCATCAGGTTTTCTTCCAGAATGGTCCTGTATTTGGCTCCATCCATCTTCCCATCAATTTTAACCATCTTCCCTGTCCGTGCTGAAGAAAAGCAGGCCCAAACCATGATGCTGCCACCACCATGTTTGACAGTGGGGATGCTGTGTTCAGGGTGATGAGCTGTGTTGCTTTTACGCCAAACATAACGTTTTGCATTGTTGCCAAAAAGTTCAATTTTGGTTTCATCTGACCAGAGCACCTTCTTCCACATGTTTGGTGTGTCTCCCAGGTGGCTTGTGGCAAACTTTAAACAACACTTTTTATGGATATCTTTAAGAAATTACTTTCTTCTTGCCACTCTTCCATAAAGGTCAGATTTGTGCAATATACGACTGATTGTTGTCCTATGGACAGAGTCTCCCACCTCAGCTGTAGATCTCTGCAGTTCATCCAGAGTGATCATGGGCCTCTTGGCTGCATCTCTGATCAGTCTTCTCCGTGTATGAGCTGAAAGTTTAGAGGGACGGCCAGGTCTTGGGAAATCTTTTTGTTTCCAAATCCGGCTTTAAACTTCTTCACAACAGTATCTCGGACCTGCCTGGTGTGTTCCTTGTTCTTCATGATGCTCTCTGCGCTTTTAACGGACCTCTGAGACTATCACAGTGCAGGTGCATTTATACGGAGACTTGATTACACACAGGTGGATTGTATTTATCATCATTAGTCATTTAGGTCAACATTGGATCATTCAGAGATCCTCACTGAACTTCTGGAGAGAGTTTGCTGCACTGAAAGTAAAGGGGCTGAATAATTTTGCACGCCCAATTTTTCAGTTTTTGATTTGTTAAAAAAGTTAGAAATATCCAATAAATGTCGTTTCACTTCATGATTGTGTCCCACTTGTTGTTGATTCTTCACAAAAAAATACAGTTGTATATCTTTATGTTTGAAGCCTGAAATGTGGCAAAAGGTTGCAAAGTTCAAGGGGGCCGAATACTTTCGCAAGGCACTGTATATCCTGCAAAATGCTATAGTTCACCTCATTGTTCATGTGTATATACAAACAGAGGCCTGTGATCATAGTGGTCATGCTTGAGCTGCTGTCTGCAAAAAGCTCTTGTGCCATGAGAATGAACAAATCTGCTTGACACTGACAGCACACATTAACTGTACATTTTCCCCTCCCTTTTATGTACTTTCCTTCTCTGGTTAAACAAATACTGCACAATTGTTCATCGTGCCATTCATCTTTACAGTAAACAGAGTTTTCATCCAACCTCAATCTTATATTAGGAATTTAATTCAGAGCTCCCCTTTTCAATGCAATTAAAATATTGGAATAAAAACCTTGACTTGACATGTGATGCTTCATCCAGTCTCTGTCAGGACAGATAATGAGTGATGGATAAGAGGGGAGAGAGAGAGTGAGAAGAGAGATGAGTGGATGGAGAGGGAGAGAGAGATGGGTGGAGGGAGAGAGAGATGGGTGGAGAGAGAGAGATGGGTGGATGGAGAGGGAGAGAGAGATGGGTGGAGGGAGAGAGATGGGTGGAGAGAGAGAGAGAGATGGGTGGAGGGAGAGAGAGATGGGTGGAGAGAGAGAGAGAGAGAGAGAGAGAGAGATGGGTGGAGAGAGAGAGATGGGTGGATGGAGAGAGAGATGGGTGGAGAGAGAGAGATGGGTGGATGGAGAGAGAGATGGGTGGATGGAGAGAGAGATGGGTGGATAGAGAGAGAGAGCGAGAGGAAGTGAAGGCAGACCTTCAGTTTTCCACACTTACGGTAAGTTAATATGGTAATACAACACACACAGTAGTAAACTTAGCCTTAAATCATTAACTTGGGGAAAATAGATCATTAAAAGTTTAAAAGATACTGGAGTTAAACACACAGGGTGAACATTACACCCCTTTTAAACTTAAAAGGCAGGTGACGGTCCACTCTGATCTTTAGGTCAGTGTAGCATGTCTAGTTGAGGATTAAAGCTAAGGGAGTCACTTGAATACATTTCAATTCCAAACACACTGCTGAAATCACACAACAGTTATCCAAAGAGATGATTAACTGAGTTTAGCATCAGTAGATTGCAGTGTCCGTCAAACGACGACAACCTCCAACTGTCATTACACCATCTCCGTGGAATTCTTGCTAAGGGACAGAAGGGGTGTCAGGGGGTTTCATAATTATTGTAATCACTGCACCCCCTTCTCAGCCAATTAATTGCATACTTACTGAATAGATGGGGTCATTGTCCAGTGGAGGAAGCTAAATCCAACCAAGAGCTGATTGAATCTACATTATTTCAATCACTAGGCCTAAGTCTATGATTTCTACATCACTATTTAAGTCTATCATTTCTACAAAACTATTTATGTCTATCATTTCTACATAACTATTTAAGTCTATCATTTCTACATCACTATTCAATCACTAGGCCGCATTCTATCATTTCTACATCACTATATTAATCACTAGGCCTACGTCTATAATTTCTACATCACTATATTAATCACTAGGCCTAAGTCTATCATTTCTACATCACTATTTAAGTCTATCATTTCTACAAAACTATTTATGTCTATCATTTCTACATAACTATTTAAGTCTATCATTTCTACATCACTATTTCAATCACTAGGCCGCATTCTATCATTTCTACATCACTATATTAATCACTAGGCCTACGTCTATAATTTCTACATCACTATATTAATCACTAGGCCTAAGTCTATCATTTCTACATCACTATTTATGTCTATCATTTCTACATCACTATATTAATCACTAGGCCTAAGTCTATAATTTCTACATCACTATATTAATCACTAGGCCTAAGTCTATCATTTCTACATCACTATTTATGTCTATCATTTCTACATCACTATTTATGTCTATCATTTCTACATCACTATATTAATCACTAGGCCTACGTCTATAATTTCTACATCACTATATTAATCACTAGGCCTAAGTCTATCATTTCTACATCACTATTTATGTCTATCATTTCTACATCACTATATTAATCACTAGGCCTAAGTCTATAATTTCTACATCACTATATTAATCACTAGGCCTAAGTCTATCATTTCTACATCACTATTTATGTCTATCATTTCTACATCACTATATTAATCACTAGGCCTAAGTCTATAATTTCTACATCACTATATTAATCACTAGGCCTAAGTCTATAATTTCTACATCACTATTTAAGTCTATCATTTCTACATCACTATTTAAGTCTTATCATTTATACATCCCTATTTCAATCACTAGGCCTAGGTCTATCATTTATACATCACTATTTCAATCACCAAAGTGATGTGTGTCCTAGCTCTATATAGAATAACAGCATAGACTATCAATGGCACTGCTGATGATATTCGTAACTCTATCTGCACAATAGACTCTTGCCTGTAGGATAAGGAGCAACAACCATGTGTTAGGTTCCAGACGAGTCAAAAGCAAGCACTGCATTTGTCAATCACTGAACAGGCAATATGGTCCAATGAACAGGGCCCTGCCACTGCCATGGAGCAGTAGTATATCTCATACATGTCACCCAGTCAAGCACTATGACACACTGCAGCCGAGGGCACTTGACCCGGCAGGGACGGTCCCCGCCATCAAAGCGCTGACGCTGTAGCCTATTTTTAGCATAAAGTTTCATCATTCCTATTTCCTACAGTTGTCCAATTGTTCTTTTCCTAAAGCGTTTGCGAGAGCTCACAGTGTGCTAATCAAAGAGGAAACTTGCTGCCTGTCAAGAGACGCATAATAAATCCTTGTCAAGAAACGCGGCTGTTGCATGCTAGAGACAATCCTTATTGGTGAACAATATGTTCTCTAAATGGTCCCCATGGTCCCAATTTTCATAAGATCATGCCCTAATGATGACCCAAGGCCCATTTTTAATAATTATTTGCGGTGCCCTTTTAACAATCATTCCACTTCTTTGCACAATTTGACTCTGAACCCAAGATGGATTCCTTGCGTTCCCTTCCCTGCCTCGTAGACATAATCTTTTGAGGACACATTAGTTTCTTGTTTTATCACAAGCAGCAGGCATGATGCATTCAAAGAAAGCAGAACATTCTGCTAAAAGTATTTTTCTTTCTTCTCTATGCATATTAAATATATCATGCTTGACAGACTTCATTCCCCCCTTTTTTCCTCCCCTACACGTTCCGAGTGCAGAAAAGCTCTTTCCCAAAAGCTATGCTGAAGCGGAGCACAATCTCACAAAACATTCAAACACCCACCACCCTTCACTCCTTACGTGCAGTACAAGTCTGCATGCACTCGGAGGTTCAAGGGAACTAGTGATGTTTAATACTTACACATAAATGGAAGTGCAGAACTAAGCAAGCAAGCCAGAAAAAACTTTGTGACAGCTTGAATTACAGAGATTTTAAGATGAACTCAAAAACATTCTTAGATAAAGCTATTCTAAAATAAACAAAAAGCAACTTTATTGGGCAAGTTGGTACAGTGATCTTTTTTTTCATAATAGTGAGACTGAGATTTTTTAAAGAATCATCTTTCCATGTTTGTGGTGTGAACCACTTCCCGTCATGATGACTGAAAATGATGTGTGTTCTTTTGACAACAACCTACTCGGCCAATTTATTAATTTTATATTTGGTCTTTATAATAAATATCCAAAAAGATTGCTCAAGACATTAGCCTAAAACTAAGTTGACATGATCAAAGTGTATAAAATAGAAATACTAGGCTTATGATGAGTGCATTTCTAGGTTTCAAAAGAGATTAAGTTCATACAGTGGCTTGCAAACACTGCGGCACTACATTCATGTTTGAGTAATCTAAATGTGAATAATAAAGTAGCCTTCAGGTTTATGTATTTTCCCTTCACCGGTCTGGTTATTTATAGCTTAATCTTTCCTACAAGCTTAAATACAGTATATGACTAAATATTTTGACATTTTGATGGCAGAGAGAGCTATAGGTCTACAGTAGGCCAAAATGTGCTTAATCAATCATTTCTTTCTGAATAAAGTCAACTTAAAATGATGTGTTTGCTCAAATTGTCTCAGACATTATGGCATAGCAGGAAGATCAGAATACCATGAACCTAGAGGTTGTGGGTTCAAATCCCAGGTGATGACATGTTGAATAATATTTATTGTATAAATGAACAAGCACAATGTAATCATGTGTGTCAAATATGTAAGTTGAAGACATTGTATGTTAAAATGACTATGTGTGTGTAACTAGTTCCACAGCCTTTTTTAGGTAAGATGGCCAAATAATAATTTCTAGTTGAATTAACAATTTCAACAAACACATCATTTTAAGTTGACTTTGTTTGCCTATGTTTTTTCAAGTTGGAGTTAAGTTTGGGCCAAGAAAGTTTTTTTGTTTGTTCAGGTAACACAAAGTTTAGTAAATAAAACAAAAAAAGGCTGTGGAACCAGTTACTTAATAATAATTACACTGAACAAAAATATAAACGCAACAATTTCAAAAATGTTACTGAGTTACAGATCATATAAGGCAATCAGTTAATTGAAATAAATTCATTAGCCCATAATCTATGGATTTCACATGACTGGAAATACCAATATGCATCTGTTGGTCACAGATACCTTAAAAAAGGTAGGGGTGTGGATAATAAAACCAGTCAGTATCTGGTGTGACCACCATTTGCCTCATGCAAATAGAGTTGATCAGGCTTTTAATTGTGGCCTGTGGAATGTTGCCCCATTCCTATTCAATGGCTGTGCGAAGTTGCTGGATATTAGTGGGAACTGGAACGTGCTGTCGTACACATCGATCCAGAGCAACCCAAACATACTCAATGGGTGACATGTCTGGTGAGCATGCAGCCCATTTACAGCTTTCAGGAATTGTGTACATATCCTTGCATCATGTTGCCGCGCATTAGCACGCTGAAAAATTAGGTGATGGCGGCGGGTGAATGGCACAACAATGGGCCTCGCCATCAATAAAATACAACTGTGTTCATTGTCCGTAGGTTATGTCTGCCCATAGCATAACCCCACCATGGGGCACTCTGTTAACAACATTGACATCAGCAAAACACTCGCCCACGCAACGCCATACACACTTTCTGCCCGGTACAGTTGAAACTGGAATTCATCCATGAAGAGTACACTTCTCCTGCGTACCAGTGGCCATCAAAGGTGAGCATTGGCCCACTGAAGTCAGTTACGATGCCGAACTGCAGTCAGGTCAAGACCCTGATGAGGATGACACTGATGAGCTTCCTTGAGACCGTTTCCGACAGTTTGTGCAGAAATTATTTGGTTGTGCAAACACACAATTTTTTCAGCTCTCCGAATGGCTGGTCTCAGACGATCCCACAGGTGAAGAAGTGGGCGGACCAGAGGTCGAGTCCTATGAGTGCGTCACCCTCCTCTTCCGCTCGGTGTTTGATCATCCCGTGGAGCGCCTACTCCGACTACGCCAGGGATCTAGGACCGCCTCGGAGTTCGCTCTGGAGTTCCGGACCATCACGGGCCTCTACCGGATGGAACGAGTCAGCTCTGAGGTACAGATGGAGTTAGCCTGCCACGATGACAACCTGTCACTTGACCAGCTCATCAGCATGGCGATTCGTTTGGACAACCTCCTGCGGCCCCAAAAGCCCATGGCTACACCTGCTCCATGGCCAGAGCCGATGGAGGTGGGATCTGCATGTTTGCCTGAGGCAAAGCGTGGGAGGAGGAGGAATCTTGGCCTCTGCTCCTATTGTGGAGAAATTTCTCCCCGACCTGTCCTCTATCCACTAATAGGCGAGGAGGTGACAAGCCAGGCAATTCTCCTGCTCCAACCCAGGTAGGATGCAAGATCCACCCTCCTTTTCTGTCAAATCAACCAGCGTGTTTTCCCATTGAATTCTCATAATCTCTAGCCCCTCACTCCCGTTAGCTCTGATTAATTCTGGAGCTGCCGGGAATATTTTAGATAGCGCACTGGCTACTGCAATACGCATTCCTTTGGTTGCCCTACAGTCACCCATTCCGGTTCGAGCCCTGGATAATAGTCCAATAGGGGCAGGGCTCATACATCACATCACTGTTCCCGTTTCTCTGCTGACTCATGGCACTCCTTCAGAACAGATCAACTTTTTGATTATAGACACCCCCATGCACCCCGTTGTTTTGGGTCTCCCCTGGTTGAGTTGGCATAACCCTGTTATTACCTGGTCTGAGGGAAGACTGCTGGGTTTGTCGCAGGAGTGTCACGTGAGGTGTCTCGCGGTGTCTATCAACACCACAACGGTGGAAAGTCTGGACCACGCCCCTCAAGTGGAGTTACCGGAGGAGTACCAGGATCTGCACCGGGTTTTCTCAAAGACCCAGGCTACATGCCTGCCTCCTCATCACCCCTGGGACTGTGCCATTGACCTGCTGTCTGACGCAGCCCTCCCGAGGACATGTCTATCCCCCTCCTATGCGGTGACCGAGGCTATGGAGACCTACGTACAGGAGAGCCTCCAGCAGGGTTTTATCTGCCCCTCTACATCACCAGCCTCCTCAAGCTTATTTTTTGTTAAAAGAAAGATGGGGCACTGCGTCCCTGATTTGATTATAAAACTCTGAAAAAGCCACCATTAAGTTCACCTATCCTTTACCCCTCATCCCAACCATCATCGAATAAATGCACGGGGCGCAGTATTTCACGAAATTGGACTTGAGGAGCGCCTACAATCTGGTGCGCATTCCTGCAGGCGACGAATAGAAAACTGCTTTTTCCATGACCACGGGCCATTACGAGTATCTCGTAATGCCTTTTGGCATGTCTAATGCTCCTTCAGTCTTCCATGCCTTTAGTAACAAAGTGTTTCGGGACATGCTGGGACGGGGCGTAGTGGTTTATATAGACAACATTTTGGTCTATTCTGTTGACCGCGCCCAGCATGTCTCGTTAGTCAGGTCTGTGCTGGGAAGACTGTTGGAGCATATCCACGGCGGGAGTGGAGATGGAGGAGCAACACGTCAGCGCAGTCAGGTCATGGCCCATCCCCCAACTCCGTGAAAGCAGTCCAGCAATTCCTGGGGTTCGCCAACTATTTCCAGAGGTTCATCCGGTGCTTCAGCACGGTGGTTGCGTCTCTTACCTCCCTGCTGAGAGTAGGTCCCCAGCAGCTTCATTGGACGGTGGAGGCAAAGAGGGCATTCGAGACACTGAAGGCACGCTTCACCACTGCTCCTGTGTTGGCACATCCCGATCCCTCACTTCAAATCAAATCAAACTTTATTTGTCACATGCGCCAAATACAACAAGTGTAGACTTTACCGTGAAATGCTTACTTACAAGCCCTTAACCAGCAGTGCAGTTCAAGAAGAAAATATTTACCAAGTAGACTCAAATAAAAATAAATAATAAAAAGTAACACAATAAGAATAACAATAACGAGGCTATATACAGGGGGCACTGGTAGCGAGTCAGTGTGCTGGGGTACAGGCGGGGGCGAAGCCACTGCATAGGTAACAAACAAACAAACAGCGAGTAGCAGCAGTGTACAAAAGGGGTGGGGGTCAATGTAAATTGTCTGGTGGCGATTTTATGAATTGTTCAGCAGTCAGTCTTATGGCTTGGGGTTAGAAGCTGTTGAGGAAACTTTTGGTCCTAGACTTGGCTCTCCAGTACCGCTTGCCATGCGGTAGCAGAAAAAACAGTCTATAACTTGGGTGACAATTGTTTGGGCTTTCCTCTGACACCGATTATTATATAGGTTCTGGATGACAGGAAGCTTGGGCCCAGTGATGTACTGGGCCGTACACACTACCCTCTGTAGTGCTTTACGGTCAGAAGCCGAGCAGTTGCCATACCAGGCGGTGATGCAACCGGTCAGGATGCTCTCAATAGTGCAGCTGTATAACTTTTTTAGGATCTGGAGACCCATGCCACATCTTTTCAGTCTCCTGAGGGGGAAAAGGTTTTGTTGTGCCCTCTTCACGACTGTCTTGGTATGTTTGGACCATGATAGTTTATTGGTGATGTGGACAGCAACTCTCGATCCACTCCACTACAGCCCCGTCGATGTTAATGGGGGCCTGTTCGGCCCGCCTTTTCCTGTAGTCCACAATCAGCTCCATTGTCTTGCTCACATTGAGAGAGAGGTCGTTGTCCTGGCACCACACTGCCAGTCCTCTGACCTCCTCCCTATAGGCCATCTCATCATTGTCGGTGATCAGGCCTACCACTGTTGTGTCGTCAGCAAACTTAATGGTGGTGTTGGAGTCGTGTTTGGCCACGCAGTCGTGGGTGAACAGGGAATACAGGTGGTGACTAAGTACACACCCCTGAGGGGCCCCAGCGTTAAGGATCAGCGTGGCAGACGTGTTGTTGCCTACTCTTCCCACCTGGGGGGCGGCCCGTCAGGATGTCCAGGATCCAGTTGCAGAGGGAGGTGTTTAGTCCCAGAGTCCTTAGCTTAGTGATGAGCTTCGTGGGCACTATGGTGTTAAACGCTGAACTGTAGTCAATGAACAGCATTCTCACATAGGTGTTCCTTTTGTCCAGGTGAGAAATGGCAGTGTGGAGTGCGATTGAGATTGTGTCATCTGTGGATCTGTTGGGGCAGTATGCGAATTGTAGTGGGTCTAGGGTGTCCGGGAGGATGCTGTTGATGTGAGCCATGACCAGCCTTTCAAAGCACTTCATGGCTACCGAAGTGAATGCCACAGGGCGGTAATCGTTTAGGCAGATTACCTTCGCTTCCTTGGGCACAGGGACTATGGTGGTCTGCTTGAAACATGTAGGTATTACAGACTCGGTCAGGGAGAGGTTGAAAGTGTCAGTGACACTTGACAGTTGACCGTGCATGCTTTGAGTACACATCCGTCTGGCCCAGCGGCTTTTAGAATGTTGACCTGTTCAAAGGTTTTGTTCACATCGTCTACCGAGAGTTATCACACAGTCATCAAGAACAGCTGGTGCTCTCGTGCATGCTTCAGTGTTGCTTGCCTCGAAGCAAGCATAAAAGGCATTTAGCTTGTCTGGTAGGCTCGCCTCACTGGGCAGCTAGCGTCTGGGTTTCCCTTTGTAGTCCGTAATAGTTCTCAAGCCCTGCCACATCCGACGAGCTTCAGAGCTGGTGTAGTAGGATTCAATCTTAATCCTGTATTGACGCTTTGCTTGTTTGATGGTTTGTCTGAGGGCATAGCGGGATTTGTTATAAGAATAATACAGATGAGAACTATCTTGGTAGATAGTGTGATCTACAGCTTATCATAAGGTACTCCACCTCAGGCGAGCAATACCTTGAGACTTCTTTAATATTAGACATTGCTCACCATCAGAGGTAGCGTCTCTGTTCTGCCGGTGCATGGAAAATCCCGCTAGCTCTATATTGTCTGTATCTTCGTTCAGCCACGTCTCGGTGAAACATAAGATGTTACAGTTTTTAATGGATAATAGAATAATCTTAATTGTAGGTCATCAATTTTATTTTCCAATGATTGCACGTTAGCAAGAAGAATGGAAGGAAATGGGAGTTTACTCGCTTGCCTCCGGATTTTCAGAAGGGTGCCTGATCTGCGGCCTCTTTTCTGGCGTCTTTTCTTCACACAAAAGGTGTGGATCTGGGCCTGTTCCAGTGAAAGCAGGATATCCTTCTCATTGGACTCGTTAAAGGAAAAAAGTGTCTTCCAGTCCGTGGTGAGTAATCGCTTTTCTTATGTCCAGAAGTTATTTTCGGTCACAAGTCTCTTAGCAGCAACATTGTGTACACAATAAGTTCAAAAATAAGTTACACAAAACGCAAAAATAATAACAAAATAGCACAATTGGTTGGGAGAATGTAAAACATCAGCCATGTTTTTTGGCGAGATTGATACCTCCGAAGTTGGATGCCTCCGAAGTAGGAGTCAGGGCAGTGCTGTCCCAGCGCACCGGAACCCCTCCAAAGCTGCGACCCTGTGCCTTTTACTCCAAGCAGCTGAGCCCTGCCCAGAGGAACTACAACTTAGGTGACCGGGAACTATTGGCGGTCAAGAAGGCTCTGAAGGCATGGAGGCACTGGCTGGAGGGGTCCAAACACCCTTTCCTGGTGTGGACGGACTACTGCAACCTGGAGTACATCAGGGCAGTGAAGAGGCTAAACCCGAGACAGGTTCCAATTCACGCTTTCTTATAGGCCAGGCTCGAAGAGTGTGAAGGCGGACACCCTGTCTCCCTCTGTCCCGTATCATCGTAAGAGTAGTGTGGGACGTGGACGCCGACATACGGAACCCGCACCTGCACAGTGGCCGGAGAACTGCGCCTACGTGCCCACGGGTGTGCGGGACCGCCTCCTTACCTGGGCGCACACGGCGCCTGTGACGGGTCATCCTGGGATAACCGTACCATCGCCTGCCTGACTGAGAAGTACTGGTGGCCCAACTTGGGACGCCCGGGTTTACCTCTCTTCCTGCTCCATCTGTGCCCAGTCAAAGACACCCAGACACCTCCCTTATGGAAAGCTCCTTCCCCTGCCGGTTCCACAACGACCCTGGTCTCACCTCTCGGTGGACTTTGTCACTGACCTTACCTTCTCCCAGGGGAACACCACCGTTCCCATTGTTATGGACCGGTTTTCCAAAACTTGTCACCTGTTCCTCTGCCTGGGCTCCCGTCGGCCATGCAAAGGCTATTTTTACGCACGTTTTCCGGCACTATGGGATCCCGGGGTACATTGTGTCAGATCGTGGCCCTCAGTTCACTTCACGCGTATGGAAAGCATTCATGGAATGCCTGGGGGTCACGGTCAGACTCACTTCCGGGTACCGTCCTCAAGCTAATGGGCAGGTGGAAAGGGTCAATCAGGAAGTGGGCAGGTTCCTGAGGTGTTACTGTCAGGACCGGCCGGGGGAGTGGGTGGATTTTCTACCTTGGGCTGAGTACGCACAGAATTCCCTCCACCACTCCTCCACTAACCTCACTCCTTTCCAGATCAAATCAAATCAAATTTTATTTGTCACATACACATGGTTAGCAGATGTTAATGCGAGTGTAGCGAAATGCTTGTGCTTCTAGTTCCGACAATGCAGTAATAACCAACAAGTAATCTAGCTAACAATTCCAAAACTACTACCTTATAGACACAAGTGTAAGGGGATAAAGAATATGTACATAAAGCTATATGAATGAGTGATGGTACAGAGCGGCATAGGCAAGATACAGTAGATGGTATTGAGTGCAGTATATACATATGAGATGAGTATGTAAACAAAGTGGCATAGTTAAAGTGGCTAGTGATACATGTATTACATAAAGATGCAGTAGATGATATAGAGTACAGTATATACATATACATATGAGATGAATAATATTGGGTATGTAAACATTATATTAGGTATTATTGTTTAAAGTGGCTAGTGATATATTTTACATCATTTCCCATCAATTCCCATTATTAAAGTGGCTGGAGTTGAGTCAGTGTGTTGGCAGCAGCCACTCAATGTTAGTGGTGGCTGTTTAACAGTCTGATGGCCTTGAGATAGAAGCTGTTTTTCAGTCTCTCGGTCCCAGCTTTGATGCACCTGTACTGACCTCGCCTTCTGGATGATAGCGGGGTGAACAGGCAGTGGCTCGGGTGGTTGTTGTCCTTGATGATCTTTATGGCCTTCCTGTGACATCGGGTGGTGTAGGTGTCCTGGAGGGCTGGTAGTTTGCCCCCGGTGATGCGTTGTGCAGACCTCACTACCCTCTGGAGAGCCTTACGGTTGTGGGCGGAGCAGTTGCCGTACCAGGCGGTGATACAGCCCGACAGGATGCTCTCGATTGTGCATCTGTAGAAGTTTGTGAGTGCTTTTGGTGACAAGCCGAATTTCTTCAGCCTCCTAAGGTTGAAAAGGCGCTGCTGCGCCTTCTTCACGATGCTGTCTGTGTGGGTGGACCAATTCAGTTTGTCTGTGATGTGTACGCCAAGGAACTTAAAACTTACTACCCTCTCCACTACTGTTCCATCGATGTGGATAGGGGGGTGTTCCCTCTGCTGTTTCCTGAACTCCACAATCATCTCCTTAGTTTTGTTGACGTTGAGTGTGAGGTTATTTTCCTGACACCACACTCCGAGGGCCCTCACCTCCTCCCTGTAGGCCGTCTCGTCGTTGTTGGTAATCAAGCCTACCACTGTTGTGTCGTCCGCAAACTTGATGATTGAGTTGGAGGCATGCGTGGCCACGCAGTCGTGGGTGAACAGGAAGTACAGGAGAAGGCCTCACCCTTGTGGGGCCCCAGTGTTGAGGATCAGCGGGGTGGAAATGTTGTTGCCTACCCTCACCACCTGGGGGCGGCCCGTCAGGAAGTCCAGTACCCAGTTGCACAGGGCGGGGTCGAGACCCAGGGTCTCGAGCTTGATGACGAGCTTGGAGGGCACTATGTGTTAAATGCCGAGCTGTAGTCGATGAACAGCATTCTCACATAGGTATTCCTCTTGTCCAGATGGGTTAGGGCAGTGTGCAGTGTGCAGTGTGGTTGAGATTGCATCGTCTGTGGACCTATTTGGGCGGTAAGCAAATTGGAGTGGGTCTAGGGTGTCAGGTAGGGTGGAGGTGATATGGTCCTTGACTAGTCTCTCAAAGCACTTCATGGTGACGGAAGTGAGTGCTACGGGGCGGTAGTCGTTTAGCTCAGTTACCTTAGCTATCTTGTGAACAGGAACAATGGTGGCCCTCTTGAAGCATGTGGGAACAACAGACTGGGATAGGGATTGATTGAATATGTCCGTAAACACACCAGCCAGCTGGTCTGCGCATGCTCTGAGGGCGCGGCTGGGGATGCCGTCTGGGCCTGCAGCCTTGCGAGGGTTGACACGTTTAAATGTTTTCCTCACGTCGGCTGCAGTGAAGGAGAGTCCGCATGTTTTAGTTGCGGGCTGTGTCATCGTGTAGGGGTACCAGCCGTCCCTGGCACCTTGGCATCGAAGCCAGGCCAAGGCCACTGCGGTGGACGAGTGGTTTTGGCACGCTGAAGAGACCTGGAATGCTGAACACACTCGCCTCCAGCGGGCCATGCCTCGGCACAAGGAAAAGGCCGACCACCACCGCAGTGAGGTGCCTGTCTTCTCTCCAGGCGACCGGGTCTGGCGCTCCACCTTCCCTCCGCCTGCCCTGCCGGAAGTTGAGTCCGCAGGTTGCGGGGCCGTTAAAGTCCTGAAGAGGGTTAATTAAGTAATGTACCGTTTGCAACTCCCTTCTGAATACCGCATTAACCTGACTTTTTATGTGTCTCTCCTCAGGCCAGTGATGCCTGGTCCCCTCGCTGAGGGTGGACCCAGTGACGCCCTGCCTCCTCCTCTGGACATCGAGGGAGGTCGGGCGTACTCGGTCTGTGAAGTCCTGGATTCGAGGCGTCGGGCGGGGCGTCTCCAGAACCTCATCAACTGAAAGGGGTACGGCCCATGGAAGCGGTGCTGGGTTCCTGCGGTGGATATTCTGGACGTGTCGCTGACCAGGGATTTTCACTGTCGACCCATACCGCGTCCCTGTGGTCGTGCCCGAAGCCGGTGTCGTCCCGCTGCTGGTGCAGCATGTCAGGGGGAGGGGTACTGTCATGGATCCCCCCCTGTACTGCTGCTCATTCCGTTCACCAGCTCCGGAGGTCTACGTCACCAGCCTTCTAGGAGTCACTGAACTGGAATCATTACCACCAAACCCGGACTGTCTTGTGTCATTACGTACACCTGGTTCCCATTCCCCCTGATTAGTATGTGTATATATATGTGCCCTCTGTTCCCCATTGTCCTTGTCGGTTATTGTTACCATGTCCGTTGGTCTTGTGAGCACCTGTGCTGTTGTATCGGCTTCCATGCTACGTGTTATTGTGCACTTGTTTTACAGGTCTCGTGTATTATTTAGAGGTTTACACCTCACTCTTTTGTTTGGGTGGAGAAAATAAAAAACCCTATTACGTATTCCTGCGCTTGTCTCCTATCATTATACAGCACGACATAGAGGTGCTGGGGTGGCGTAGTTACACGTGGTCTGCAGTTGTGAGGCCGGTTGGACGTACTGACAAATTCCCTAAAACGACGTTGGAGGCAGAGAAATTAATATTACATTCTCTAGCTACAGCTCTGGTGGACATTCCTGCAGTCAACATGCCAATTGCACGCTCCCTCAAAACTTGAGCCATTTGTGGCATTGTGTTGTGTGACAAAACTGTACATTTTAGAGTGGCCTTTTATTGTCCCAAGCACAAGATGCACCTGTGGTCTTGCTATTTAATCAGCTTCTTCACTTTGTTCATATTTTTGTTCAGTATTGTTAAAACAACTAGATTTTTTTTACAGTGTATAGTGTGTACTGTTTGACCTTGTATATAAACTACAAAAAGTGCAGAAATCAATTGCTCCTCTCTGAAGATGCCAAAATATAATATTTTGGAGCTGTGAACAAAGAAAGTAAGCAAGATGAACAGCTGTATTGTGATAAACCATCACCCCATATGCTGAAGGAAAACAATTTCTATGAAGTGGGAGAAAAAAATATGCTTAATCAACTAACATTGATATTACTTCTGGCAATTAGGAGCATGCTGATAATGATATGAGTTTTCAGCTGTAAATAATTATGCTGCCTGCAGGCCATGCTTTAATTCTCCTCTGTATCTATAAACAATAATCAAACCACCGGGCTAAAAAGTTGGATTTGGCGTACTGTAGTTTGGGGAAATGCTGCTCAGTGGGGCCCTGTGGTGCTGCCTGTGGCAGGCTTGACCTTCAGGTGCTCTGAGTGCTAATGTGCTAGCACTATCGATCAGCCTGCAAGCAAACCCAACCAGCCCAATGCCCAGGCTAGCCAGACATCAAACAGCCAACTGTCTGCGAGCCTCTGTGCTATGACAGGAGGGTTGTGGCCGGTGGCTGCTACTGTGGCCTCTGTGGTCCGCTAAATGGGGACATTATAGGGGAAACGCTGCGATTGCAGCAGACCACAACTTGTTAATGAGCAATGTATATTTGGGCCCCATGCAGCTTCAGCTTAATTGTTTATACAGTTTATACAGTGCTGCTCGCCCATGTTGCTGGAAGAGTAAAAAAATAACTCCAATGAATGTCACAGTCGGGGTTTGCCTAATTGCTATAAAAAATACATTCAAAATGCATTAACAGTATGTGACTGTGTTGACTACCGTTTGAGTATAGCTGGTACAATGATGCTATGCCAACCTGACATTGTAGATCATGCAAGCAACTATTAAATGCAAGTAAGCCTATAAAACTATTTCACTAGTTTCAAAGAACTAAAGTATATGGCACAACAGGGAGAACCTAGTTGCTTTGGCAGGGAGAGTTAAAAAAATACTAAAAGCCTGACAGCTAACTTTACTCACTGTCTACCATGAGGCGTAAGTCTGCCAATGTTAGAGGACTAAGATGAAGAACATAATTAAGGAAACATATGAAAGCTGGAGCTGGGCTTGAGATTAATTAGCCACATGTCAATACTCTCATCAATACCCGATTAACAAATGACACATGGCCCAATGAAGGCTATTGATTCCCCTTGCATTCTGCAGCGTTAATAGGTTGAAGCTGATTCTGAAAGCTGACAAAAAAAAGAGTTTTCAAAGTACAGTTTGTTGCTGAGCCTCGCCGGGAACAAAATAGCAAATCTAAAGTCTGAAATCACCCAAAGTAGCAAAAATCGCTTGCAAATCTGACGCTATCCTTGTGATTGTTTTGACCGCAATTGAATGTATTTGAGAATTTCCATATTTTCAGTCTTTACCGTAATTAAAAATGACCCCAAAGCAAAACCAAAATGAAATGAAGCAAAAAAGGACTCAATCTAAATTAATGGTGCCAGAACGGCCAACATCATAAGTTAGTCCCTTTATGGTAATGATAGTAATGAACACTTAGATGAGGGATGAACAATTCCTGTTCTAGAGTCGAATCCCTATGCAGGTTAATTAGGTAAGATAACATCATTAACCAGTCTCATGCCTACATTGAGAATTAATTGGATAAGATAGAGCCAGATCGTAGATTTAGGTCTATATTTAATCATTTAAACGATCAAGGACAACTAAAGCTGGAAAATGGGCAGTCCAGATCGGGGAATGTCTTATTTAGATCACATATTCAACCAGTTTATTAGGCACAGAGATGATGCTAAGCTCTGTAGTTTGGTGATTGTATAAGCCTAATTATGTTTTACTGAACAAAGGACTTTATTTCAGGAATTATATTATTGATTAGGTTCCCTCTGTTTTGTTTAGATGTTTTGTTTTCTTTCTATTGTGCATGTTCTTCACTTTAAAGGTAACCTGTACATCTCTGGAATAATCCAGTTGATGTCTAATGTACATTGTCCAATATAAATTAGGTGAATGTTAGTTTATCATATTATTCATGATCAAACATGGTAACATGGATTCTAAGTCACTAAAAGAAACAAACAAACAAACAAACAAACAAAGGTATTTCTCATTCAAGCAATCTCTCTCCCTCAGATGAAAAGGCCACCGACGGCCTAGGTAGTTCCTCAGTAATAAATAACAAAGCTAGGGCTGTTTCTTCTTGTGGAGACATTAGCCATGCCCTGTGCCTATTGTGAAGGAAGCAATCTGCTGTGTTTTGTACCTATTCTTCACACCAGGTTGTAATGCACTCCAGGTTTTCTTTGTGACAAGAATGTTTATATGAACCATCCTAAATAATTCATGGGGAACCTTTGTGTAAATTGTCATACTGCATAATGAATGTTTACAAAGCTGTATGATGGCTTTACCTTGGATGGGACCTCATTACTGTAATTGATGTTGAGAAGTAGCAAAGTCATAACATCGCTCCTCCCTGGAAATACAGTGGTGGTGAAATCTCTTTGAAAGGTTGTCTGAAACCATGCAGATCTACTCTGCATAAATAATAAATCAACATTTAAAATACCAACGGTGGTGCCATCTGGCAGATGTAGCCTACCCATTGCTGAAACCTTATCTTTGCACTCAACAGTTACACCAAACAGTAACAGTGTTGCTCACGTGCTCATAATTTGCTGTTGTTTCCCGTTTGCCAAAATGTTGAATTATTGTATCAACGTAATAGTTACTAACACCAACGTTATAGCCATACTGCCAGATGAAAGGAAATATACTTTGAATTCGACACCTGGGATAATGTAACTTAGGCCCTTTGTACGCTATTTAGACACAAAACCGTTCTCAATTAATTATGTTTATATTTTACGAAAAACTCAGGATACATTGATAAACATTTGAAAGCTCAAGCAGGACATTTTGATAGTCACCTGTAGTAATGACCTCAGCATGTGGGGTTGCAACGTCACCATCACCTTGGCTACAGGATCCTGTCTTGGTGAAGGCCGGGTAGAGTTCGGGGGGAGAGAGGCAGGCAAAACCGTGTCAGGTAATTTATTCTAAAATCCTATTCCTGTTGCATATTCGCATGTTTTAACATTTACCCGGCGTAATTTCAATGTAAGGTAGATCTGAGTGATGCTATCAACCGACAAATATCAAGTTTTATCCGTTTGTATCATGAGTTGACCAAGGTCTTGGCTTGTAACATTAGACTTCTGCAGGAAATGTGAGCTTTTATTTTTAGACGTTTGAAGTCATGAAGTAGGCTACAAGCTTTATTTCGACATGTAACATAAATTCCACTCACATGAACTTATTTCAACGTATTTAAGGGTACAGTTTGCAATTCTTGTGCTACCTTTGTCTGATGTTCTGAAATTGCAGGTGTCTGCCAGACTCAAGAGCGCGGTCCCATACCTTTGGGTCGTAACTATTTACGACATCCACAAAGTCTTATGCCGCGTTCAAAACAACTGGGAACTCGGAAATCTTTGACTTCCGATTTCAGTGCGTTCCGAGCTCCGAATGGGAAAATCGATTTGAACGGTCATTCAACTGAGAATTCCAACTCGGGAATTCGGACCTCTTTATAGAGCTCCGTCTTTGCGACCTGTAGATCACTGACGTCATGATTTGATCTCGTATTTTTCCGAGTTCCCAGTTGTTTGGAACGCGGCAATAAACCCCACAAAGTCTTCTTAAAATGTGATTTCAAACTTGAACCCTAACCACACTGCTAACATTATGCATAACCTTAAATGAATACCGAAAAGCTCATTTTTGTTTTCCCACATTTTTCGGATAGCCAATTATGACGTTGTGGCAGGTAGCCTAGTGGTTAGAGCTTTGGGTTGCTGGATCAAATCCCCGAGCTGACAAGGTAAAAATCTGTCGTTCCACTGTTCCCAGGCCGTCATTGTAAATAAGAATTTGTTCTTAACTGAGTTGCCTAGTTAAATATATATATATATTGTGGGAACCATACCTTTGACTTATCTTTGCGTGCTTGGTTGGCAGCTCACTTGTTTCAGACTCAGCCAAAAACCTTCAATTTCAGAACTCACACAGGTAGGTAGCGCTAGTGGAAAACAGTACGGCTAATAGGCATATACGTTTCATACCAGTTTATGTAAGACTAAATAATGCATTAGTAGATGGCCTATTTCACGACGTTTATACAAATAATAGCCTAGCTAAGCTTTCTGTAGGGTATTCGGCAAGGCCTTGGTCAACTAACTCATGATACAGATTAATAAAACGTCTTATTTGTCGGTGGCATATGTGTGTGCAATGTTTCTGCATTTGCCTGCTGCTCAATCAATTCAATAATGTGAACTGTATATGGAGAATATTGTTTACAGGGCAGACAGCCTGTTGTTAAACAAACTGAGAAACAACAACATTATTGCACCTCAAGCGAGGCCTTGTCGACTACTGCAGGAAACTTCAGCTATTATTTGCCTACTATACATACATTTTTTTCTACATTAACATATAAATTCAACACGCATGAAGTTGTTTGCATATTTTGTGATACAGTTTGTCATGCTAGTGATATATTGTTGCTCTCAATTTGCAGGCATCCCACATCCTGAGTAGGCCTACTGTATGCACTCACAGATCAAGTTCCACATGCAAGTGCTAGGTTTCTCCATTCAGCTGTTACTCATTCCATCCAGTTGCCAAGAATGTGAACTTCATAAGAAGAAACAGGTAAATACAATAGAAGTAGTTGTTAAGTCGTCTATATTGATAACAGGGCAGGTAGATAGGCTATTGTCAAATAAACAACTGGGGAGCAACAATCAAATTGCACCTAAATGGCATGCAGGAATTGTGGCCCCTGTGTCCAAGACAAGATAAAATACATACTTAGGAAATAATTGTGGCCTGTGCCTCTGTGACTATGAAATTACATCCTTTATCCCTGTTGGTGGAAAACAAAGAATGTCAACCAAAAATGTAATGTTACACAAAGCCTTAGAGAGCGGAAGTTCTTATGCATAGCAACATAGAACAGAACACCCTCTCATTCAGGATTAAGGGTTGATTGAGCTTTGCTGAGTAGTTTACCTAGGAGATGATGCTTCTCAGGGCATAGGAAAGGTAGGGGGTCAAATAAGTTATTTGTATCACTACATCCTGTTGAAACCGTATAGAACTGGGTTTCATTTTCTGTTAAGGTAATTTCACACTTTTCATAAGCTCTCTTTGGGTCCATTATTCCAATGGAGCACTAGATTTATTGGAAGAATGGTACATTTAAGAGTTGTAGTAACAGTTGTCATGACATGTGTTTTCTTCGAAGTCTGTATTTAACAGGATTTGATGTTATTGGTCAACACTGGCACTGTATGGCATGGATCAATTGTTTACTAAGCATGAGATAATGTAAGACGAAGCAATGAACTCATAGCCAGTCATCACTGGATGGGCGCTTGTGTCGTTAACTTCAACCCACAGAGTGTGTTAAACTCAAAGACTGTAGGGCGTTGTGTACATATATTTGCATGGCCTTTGCAGAGCCAGAACCCGAAGCAGTAATGAGTCAGTCATTTCTGTGGTTAAGAAACTGTTGGCAATCACATTACTTGGAGAACAGCGTTTGGCAGATAGAGGCTAACAGCTTTTTACAACCAATTGTCTGGGGCTCTCACAGCATCTCGTTTTATGACCTCTATAAAACATTCAACCACCCATCTCTATTAATAACTAAGAAAAACAAATCACCAAATGAAAAACATGAATTTGAAAACCGCCTTTAATTCAATAAAATGCACATGTACAGGAAATGCTACAAAGTAGCTCTTTATCCGAACATAGCCCTAATCTTTCCCTTATCCCAGTGATAAAGAGGAATGGAAAGGAATAGATGCAGCTGGAAATATAATTAAATAGTTCCAACAACTGAGAAAAATAATAACTATTTAGTTATGGCCCATATTAAGGTGTACGAATATCCCGTGGTCTTTCCTTTCTAGTGTGTGTAATGTGGACTACACACTGGATCGCTTTCACCTGGTTATTACGCAGAGTGTCATTTGAAATAATTAAAAAAACATAGGCCCACTTGTTACAACATACATTTTCCCTCACACATACAACACACAGATTCAATAGCTTAATGTTTTTCAATCACACCCAGTGGAGCAGTGTTTAGTGTGAAAAAGTGTAGCATTTCATCCTAACTCACATGGTATGGGATCATCTTTCACATTTTGCCTGGGGTTTGTTTAGCTATTTCTGCAGAAACTTGTGCAAGCCATGTGAATTACCATAGGAAAAGGAGATAGAAAATACCAAATAGTATTGTATCAGATGTAAATGAATAAACTATTTGAATAATAAGGGCAAATAATTTGGTATCTCTGATATAAATAAACTGCACTTAGCCTGTAATTCTCCTAGACGCATTTAAAAGATTATAGTCTGTAGATCTAAACACAAACAACAGAGGGAAATTAAAGATATGATTAGTACTGTATGAAATGAAGCATTTTGTGCTATAGGGTCTGTATAGGCATACAGTAAGAACTTTCTGTAATAACAGCATACAAAAGTGTTTACTATATTCACTCAATTCATTTCCAACTTTTTACGAATATATTTTTTCTTTGCGATTCATTTAGCAATTTTCGTATGCACAGGTTCCATCACTGTCCAGGGATCAGAGTCAAATGCTCCAAGATCGGTGCAGTGAGCAGTCATGGACACTTCTGGCAGCGTGAGTAAAGTTTTACCACTAGCCCCGTAGCCAAATACAGGGGTTAGGCCTTCATACCTCCATTTTCTCTGAAGGTGCTGGGGCAGGCTGACCATTGACATTTAGCATTCCTCCAAGCTGCCTCTGAGATTTCAATGGGGATTGAGGGGTGTAGAGGGCAGAGCTGGGGCTGTGGAGAGTTCTCAAGGAGAGGGAACAAAAAGGCTCTTGGAAATCCCAAGGAGTTCCCATGATCCTTGGTGAAACCTTGATCCTTCTGTGTTAGATTTCCATTATTTGGATTAGGGTGCACAAAAGTCCATATTTCAGTGATTTATTTTTCCTCTTGCCAAGGCGTTAAACAATGAATTTGTGAGATTTCCCCTGTTTTGGGAGTGAAATGTTTAAAATGGATTTGATAGTTGTGATCTTTGTTTTTCTCATTATTCAGGCCCGGGAATGTCTGGTCCGTAATCATTGTGTATTCTGGGTCTGCACTGACATTTCTTTCAGCCTTTAGAGCAGCTCGTGGTGACATTTTGTCATGAAAAGTTTTCAAAGTCATATTTCAAGGTTCTCCCTGTAACATACATAATCTGTTAGCATCAAAGGAGCACACATGCATAAATAATTGACTAATTCACTTAAAGGGGCCAGCATAGATTAATTAAGCCTGAATACTAATTATGTTTTTCTGTCTACACCAACTGAAGCTGTTGTTTAATGTGAAACTGTTTGGTGGACAACAATTACCACAAACCTATAAGACTATTTATATCCTCTAAATGAAAATAGGTTTAGTTCCGATTTAATTTGAAAGATTATGTTTTGATGCTGTTGTAGGACAGAAATGTCAGCCAATTCCTATAATGTTTTAAGTCAGGGGGGTATTGTAGTACACACACTTTTAAATACATATACCTCTATATACTGTACCTTGTATTTCCATCATTCACATTTTGCTGATATGACTTTTATCTCAAACTGATTGAAAATAGCTTTTCATGCGGTACAATTTTTGAATTGGAAACTGCATATGTATTTGAAAGTAGATAAAGCGGGCCTACATAAAAGATGACAACAAAAGCAATTTCTGTCAGCATTGATTAAGCAATATGTTGTTTAGTTCAGTCCCAGCCTGCAGAAACCTTTCACTACACGACTATATACCTGTCACACACTTGCATATAGATTGAAAAAAGATTCAATTCCATTGTCAATTTAGATATGCATCCATTTACTCTGTGTGGCAGTTGTTTTCCTTTCATGGGCTAGATTGGGAGAATAGTCTGTAAACTAATGCACAATGCTGCTATCCTAATGATTTTAAAAACAGTTGTTCAGATTTGGAGCTCTCTAATATAATATAAGGATAGAGACACAACACGTCAGCATCAGTACGGGCCTAATGTATTCGCCCCTTTAAACCCCAGTAAAACTCTGTCATTCCAAAGAAGCTCCTCTCGTTGACTCTGTGCCTGCTGCACAGACTGCTGTCTGGAAGTGGTAGGCTTTAAGTTGCTTGTTTCTGACACAGCGGACTTGGGCTGTCCTCGCTCCCCTCGTAAGCAGATAGGGATGAGGGAGACAGCTCAAAGCAGGGTTTGTTTACAGCCGGATAGAAGAAAACAGCCAGACGTAAATTAGGGTTGACGGTTTCATGAAGCACAATTGGTTGATGGCAGATTCAATGTGACTGCCCTGAACTGGGCGATGATCCGTACAGTATGCAAAATTTACTTTCTAGCTGGTCTGTGCCCACCAGCCTAGCAGCAGTCTTCTCCCCGAGCCCTCACAGCTCCGGCTTTGAATGGAACCCGAACTGAACAAGGCATTGTTGTACCCAATTCCTTTTGACAACAATCACATTCTTTTAAAAAACTTCATAGATTTTTCTTGTCACCAGTTATAAATGATTTTTTTCTCATCTTGACCACAAAGTAAGCATTTTTTTAATGTGCAGATTCAATTAGGGAAGGAAGGGGCATGGTTTTGAGCAGTAGATTCCTTCAAATGACAACACAATGAATTCAGGGCATTTTTTACTTTGGTATTCAGGGCTTGTTATAATACACTAGAGCTTCTTGGCACATGACTCCAATACAGCAACATGCATTTAATATATTTATGTTCATTGGAAAGACATGTCAGAAGATATTTGCCCCTCTGTAGTTTATCCTGCTCGTGATGTTGTTAGAATTGGAACAGTTGTTCAGATTCCTAAAATCCAAGCTGGCAGAATCGTCACATTATGCCACCACTATTACCTTGTTTTTGTCACTTGCATGTTTTAGAAATGAAACATCTGCATGCTGCATCCTGTTAGGGCACACTGGGTGACTGTCGTTGTGGAAACCAAGGAATTAAAAGAGAAACATGGATTCTGTTAGCTCTCTAAATGGAGTGGATTAAGTGAAGTTTTCTGAATTAGATTTTTACTGACAATGACCAAAAGCGTTCTGCCCGCAGCATGTGGACTCTCCATGTGTACATTTACTGAAATGGTTTACTGATGTTTATCTTTAACAGGAACTGAACTCAAGACAATACATTCATGCAAATCTCAAAATGTGTTGACATTTTGTGGAAGATAGAGCTTATTCATAATTTGAGGAATAAGACCAACTTCCATTTTTAATTTAGCCACACCTGATGTGCAGATGTACATTTCAACATCTTGAGTTTGTCTTTTGATGTTGGTTTTAGTGTTACTGACGGCAGACTACAGTTTGCCTTTCTAAGCAGCAGATTGATGCACATAATACAGAAATGCAGAAAGTCCTACGACATAACAACAGACTCAGCTTGACTCAAACAGATAGGGAAAACATGTCTGGAATAAGCCTGGGCAATAATGCAGCATTATCAAGAATCCCACGACAACAGTACATGTAAATGCACTGAATAAGATGTCTCTTTAAAGGCAGTGTTAAAGGGATTGGGAATGATACATTTGTATATTTTCTATAGGGAAGGAAGCAAATATGGATATTTCATAGTAATACGAAGGATGTATAGTTCATTTTATTCTGGCCTAAGATAAAACATAATGCGTGATAATTAAATGGGATTTATGTGAGTTTTTTTGCCTTCCTCTTCAAAGTGCCTTAGTCTCAAGGGCAAAAACAATGATTTGAAAAATAAAGGCGTGCTATCCGCCCACATTGTGCTAATTTGATGATTAATTACACTAGCTAACTAAAGACCAGCCCCAAAAATGTCTCAATGTATCCTACAATACCACATACAATACATGCCTACTGTCATTTACTGTCAATTCCTCACCATGCTGCATTACTGCATATTCTATACAGTATTTTTTAAACGTAAACAGCAGTTTCATAGTATATTCATCTCAAATTGTCCTTCAATATTAATGAGTATGGTTTGTAGGTTACCATGAAACTTAAACAACAAAAACCCAAGCACTATTTTGCATGCTGCTGCATCTTTTTTGAATTACTAACTCAGCCTGTTATGGAATCATATAAACTGGTGTTCATATACACAAGGCAATGTTCATTATGTGTCATTTTCCTATTAGCAAACTCATTACTTGCTTCTCAAGTAGCGATACTATTATAACTTCCTCATTTACTTTTGGATATGAACCAAAAGCTGTACAGTATGTGTTTAAAAAATATGTTCGACACTGGAAAAGGAAACTGAATCTCATGCTACAAACTCTGGTCTCTGGTCAGTGTTTTAAATGTTACTGTTCTCTACAACTGGGAGAAATTGATTGGAACTCAGTGGAAAGAGAAAATGGTTTTTAAATAAGTTACAATTAGATAACCATTCATCTCTATGGTATAAATGAATGTCTTGCTGTAGGGCTTGTTGGATGTAAAAACAGATTTACAAAACTCTTATTTCCAGATTGGAATGTGTCCTCCACTATTTTAATTGCTCTGTCATTTAGAATGAACCCCCCCCCCCATACCCCTGATTTTGTCTTTGAAATTAAATATTGTATACATATACATGCTGTTCATGGGCATGGGCACCGTTCATCATCAGAATCTGCATAAATGATTTTTGAAATTGAAGTTCCAACTAAATGCTTTGAGGCTATAGCTAGAGATCTTAAACATAAGGATATGCATGTACAGGGAAATAAACATCCATAACAAAAACAACTACTAATGTGATTTACCTGGGCTTTTCTTGTTGTTCTTCTTGTCCACAGAAATTAGAGGCTCATCATTTTGTTCCACCATTTCTTGATTTCAAAGGGGATTTCTACATTTCTAGTTTCCATTTTCATTAGTATACCACTCTCTGTTGAATGACATTGCCTCCAACAGTATATGGAGCATATAGAAATAGCTATGAAACATGATGTCAAAATCCTCATTATTGCATTGAAGTGCTCATAGAGAAAGACCCATTATAGGCCTACCGTGCATGTACTCCTGTAGGTGGCTTTCAGGGATCACGGTTTGTATTTCCCTCTTTCACGTATTATCTAATAATGTTATATTGTGGCCATGTACTGTAGGCTATTGAATGGTCTTATCTTTGGAAGGGGCAAAGGGATGCTTCATCAAACTTCTTTGGAGCACACTGGATCTTAGCAAAACTATTTTCGGAAGAGTCACAATATGCTGTGATTAAGTGAAAATGTTCCATGATGCTTGGGGTTGTACATCAAAGTTAACAAATGGCTATGGAGCCCAATTACTATGGGGCATTCATAGGATATTATGAAAGGTTCGCTGCAAGTTGGGTTGTGTTTGGGCTTTGCTATGCAATTTGCTTTCTATCACATAAGGGATTTTTTTTTTGCACTTCCCATAAATTGAGTATTGAATATTTTTCAAAGCAACACAAAAAAATAGCAGAATCCTTGAACTCTCTGATTTTAAGGACCATTTTTCTCCAGACTTTTTAGGATGTGTTCATAAGAATGTACGTAATGAGCAATGTGCTTGGATTTCCATATTCATTTGCACAGTGAATCTCCACACACTCACAAAGCCTGTGTAAAAATGCATCATTTTCCAAGGGAGAGAGTGTTGTTTCCCATTCATTTGGAAAAAGGAGGAAGTATTTTAATGTGACCTTCATTACGCATTCGTGACAACTTTTCTTATTTATTTATGATTAAAAATGTTTCCACTCCTGTTGTTCAATTAGTGCTTGACCCCTTTAGCGGCGATGTAAATTAAATGACATTTCGGTGTCGTCCCATATTTAAAATACTGCGTTAGTTGCGGATCATAAATGATGATCTTCATTCTGCAGCTAATTTATTCATTTAACAATTTCCCTCCAGAAGTTACAGCAGAAGGCTCTGCAGCAACCTAAGCAGAAGAAATCCAAGTCGGCTGAATTTCTGATGGGTGAGCCCTGCTTGATGAGTTATTGCTCATAATTTGTGTAAGGATTAATTAACTAATTACAGACAAATGGCTTTGGGCTAAATTTTGCTCTTGCTTGTCAGGGCGCAATTTGTAATTATTTTAATCATTTCTTCTTCTTCTCTAACCCCCCCCCCCCCCCCCCCCCCCGCAAGATTCAGATTTAATTTTAACCTAATTGTGTTTTAGTGACATTCGAGGAGGATGCACATCAGTATTTAGGGGGAGAGGAATCACTAGAAGGAATGTTCTGGCGCCATTAAATGTACTTTGGTATAATGCGCCACTTTTGACCTTCCTGTTGTGTTATGGTGTTTTTTCTTCTCTTTTTTTGCAGGCGGAATGAAGGAGAGTGCTGTGGTGGAAGGCATTGAAAACCCTGTCTTCGATGGCAGCTACAGCACAGAGCTTTCAGCTTCTCAGGCTTCAGCAGGGAGAGAAATTCAACGTGACAGGCAAGATAGCACCCTTGCAGCTCACCAACAAAAAATGGAGCTGCGAGCCCCTGCCAAACCAAGAGGTGAAGCTTCATTCTTCATTAGCCTCAAACCCGTTGACAGTGGATTTGTGGATTTGTTCCCGATCTAACCTTTTGGGTTTCTGAGGGCCTGGTCCTCACATTCCAAAGCTAGCGTGTCCTAACAAGTACCCCTCATATAAATTCCACCTAACCGGAGAATGTCACAAGAGTGGGGGTGCCAGAACACCCTGACGGAACCAGCCTCTCAACTCACACTAACAGTATTCTGCCTTCTGGAGGGCTGGAGTCATCGAAGAGAGCATTTACTTAGCATACCACTTCCAGCATATACACACTATCTTTATAACGTATAGTGTACATAACGTCCCTGAAACAGAGTTGATGGCCCATCCTGCAGGAAAATATGCCCCCTTGTAATTTACCATGTCAGTGAGACTCTTGAGCGATATGATGTTACACACACTGTGGTGCGTTCAAACATTAAAAGAAATGCCGGTTTGGTCTTGATAGGTCACACAAGTCAGGTATTTTGAATTAAGAGATGTTTTTATTTATTGAATTAATAATCTAGTAATTCATTGAAGCTTAATGTTAGTGGAGAGAACTTCCAACATTTGGCCTTCACTCAAACATACACATACATTTTCTGGAGCTGTTGAGAATATTCATTGTCTCCTGGCTAAGCTTAGGATAATCACTATTAACACCTCTTGGTTACTTTTTTTCATGGTTGTGTCTGTTCCTTGACAAAGTTAAGGGATATTAAAGGATCATTCTAAAATATTTTTAAAGATAATACTGCCAGGTGGAGTGAGACACAGAGAGAAAGAAACCGTTGGGGTTTAAATCACACACAGAATGTATAGACACATCATAACACATGATCATAAGCACTATAGTTCTCTTGGTCTCTTTTTGAGTTTCCATGTACCAAATTGGTGTGTCCCATGATCACCGTAAACTCATTAGTGTCTTTTATACTGAAGAACATGGCATTTTTCTTAGATCTGTTGTATTACAGTAGTTTTGATTAGTGGCATTTTATTGAGGGGAGCAAACCTCATTCAGGTCTAGTCCATTTTGCCCCCACCCAGTGCTGGGTAGAGTAGCACATGCGACGACAGTGGTGCTACTGAGCTGATCCATCTGATACAGTAGATGTGGTGTCACCCATTGGCACGCCAGGCAGGGAGCAGGGCTTTTATGAATCCCAGGGAAGTCTTCTCTCATCAGAGATTAAATCGATAGCATCTGCCCCGCACGTCTCTGAGTTGTCAGGGAGATATCTTATGACTTGCACTTATTTAAAAAAGAAAGAAAAAAAAAGGAGAAACAGTAATACTCTGAGGCCCCCTGTGTGAAATCAATCATTCATGGGAAACTTTCTCATTGGATGTGTTTCGTGTGGATGGTGTGGTGTGTGTGTCTGCCATTGTGTGTGCATGTGTGCAAGTGCATGCCCCCAAGACTTTCAATGTGTGTCAAAGTTAACACTGAAAAAATACCTTATAGTTGAAGGAGCTCTAAATGAATGAGTAGTCTCATCAGTTATGGATCAAGGCTTCTTTAGAAATGGTACATTTATATGTAGGGCTAATAAAATATGTGCATTACTGAGATAAAACGTTATTTCTACAGAAGTGTATCGTAAGCAATGCTACAATTGTCATTGATTTTGTTTTGATATTTATGTAATTTCCTCCCCCTAGTAAATGTAACATTACGTCCAGAATACTATCCTATGTATTTGATATAATTTAGAGTTCTGAATTTTCATTACAAATTGAAATAGAGCAACCAAACATGTGGTCTTATTTCTCCAACAGGCACTGCAGTTATTTTCATATTCAAAAAAGGCATATATTAAATCCCATTGCCAGTGCACTGACACACATAGCAACAGTCTGTAGAGCCTGTACCTCTATATAATAGATGCAAGCAGCAGCTCTCTCATGTTTGTGACACTTCTATTTGGTTATCCTCAATATCTTTCATCAAAACTGCCTGTTAACAGTAGATTTGAATGGAGAGAAGTAGTGTGGGTTATTGATAGCTTGCATGTAAGAACAGGGAATTGCTATTTTTATTAGAGGCGAAGAACTGGAGGACAGCCAGACTATTTAGGTAAATCAAAGATATGATTCAAAGACAAGATCTTTGAGAGCTGCCGCCATTATGCAAATGTAGGTTGAAAAAAGGCTTTCATAACCTCAAAGCTATTGCAGCGAAATTGTTAAAACTGTGTTTACGACGTAAAGGGACTTACTTGTGAATTTTACAGTTAATTTATGGTATCACTAAAATTCATAAGTGCAGCAATGAATATACAGGACTCCAGCCTAATAAGTGTCTCTATTTGACAATTTGTAACTGGCGTTCAACAGTGAGGAAGGTATGTAGAAAAGCTTGTACAATATATTACATAAACACAAATAGAAGCCTACAGAACTCTTGGTGGGTGGGTCCTATGCAGAGTAGAGGTCCTATGCAAACACACTTACTCCACATTTTTATGCATCCCAGCGTTGATCCTCTCCCTCTAATATAAATGTGATCCTTGTGTGCAAAAATGTTTTTACACACACCTCTTCATTTATCCCCACCGAGTAATACAAGTAAAGCAATTTAGATTGAGGATATAGTCTGTGAAATATTCAAGCCAGGAGAATGATTTCAGGTTAAGAAAGCAACTCGGTGGGGTGTACCTGTTTTATTAGAAACACCCCTTGAGGTGCTGGATTCCCATAAATTGTAGCAGAGCAGCTTTGATGCCCATAGGTCAGCGATTGCTAATAAGAAGTCAATGGGACACGGGTTAAGTTATTTTCCTTCTCTGCCTTCACTCGGCCCAAACCGACCGGGTTCTCCCAACCGCCGACCCCAGAGCATTTAGAGGGGTATTGTCTTTGAAATTCCAGGTACTTTTCGCTTGTACAGTTTCTCATTAGTTCCTTTTGAACACAAGTAACATATGGCAATCGTATTTAAGAGATTGCCTGGTGTGACCTTTCGCGGCATGCTAATTAGGCCCCAGAGCTCCACTGGGCCCCGGCGAGCCGCACTCATGTGAACGGACTGACCGGCCAGGGCTTATCAGGTAGCAGACGCTGGCTCTCTGGCCAGCCTCAACAGTGTGGCTTTCAAAATTAACATTTTGCTTCATATGCTTCTAATAAACACTGACCTCCACCAACCTGCCGCTCCACCACTCCCACCTTCCTCCTCCTCTCTCACTCTCTCTCGCTCTTCTGGCGTAGTTTCCACAGGAAATGAGCGTGCCCGAAATTACTTTGACCCAGCGCTGGTGCAGGAAACCAACCCAAGGCGGTGCGGGATGGCGGAGGTCGGCACAGAAGATGAGCTGGAATTAAGTATGCCATTTCTCATCATAATAGTTCTCCTCAGTTCATTAAAGTGAGGTGAGAAAGATCACTCATTGCCAGCCAGTTTCTGACGGCAGGGGCGGTACTATGTAAATACATTTACTACTGATGGTCCACGAGATGGCTCATACATAGGACAGTGTGTTAGTTTCCAGCTCGTTGTCATTGATGAAGGTCACGTATCATTGGTCAGTTTCATTTCGCTCCAGCTTTTCTTGCGCTCCCATCAAATGACAGACACCAGACAGAGCCATATCAATAGTTGCACCCCCCCATGCCTATTAAAAACATGCTCTTGGGAGTCAAGTAATATGCATGTTATAATGAAACATGGCTATTAACAGAGGAGCCATTTCACCTGTATCTTTTGGATATCACTTCCTTGTAATATCAAAGGAGTCCTAAAGCTCAATCCCATCAAATGATGACAATCAACCTAAGAGGCATATTCCTGCTCCTTTTTCATTACCTTTGTAGAAATGTTATTCCCTACCTGACCATTTGCTATTACCCCATGAATGAGAATGTTTTGCATGTTTGCATATATATTGACTAGACTTGACAATTTGAATGTAATTTCAAGCACACATATGTGTAATTTCAAGCACACATGTATTTATACTGAACAAAAATATAAACCCAACATGCAACAATTTCAAAGATTTTACTGAGTTACGGTTCATATAAAGAAATCAGTCAATTGAAATACATTTGTTAAGCCCTAATCTATGGATTTCAAATGACTGGGAATACATATATGCATATGTTGGTCACAGATACCTTTAAAAAAAAGTAGGGGCGTGGATCAGAAAACCAGCCATTATCTGGTGTGACCACCATTTGCTTCATGCAGCGCGACACATCTACTTCACATAGAGTTGATCAGACTGTTGATTGTGGCCTGTAGAATGTTGTCTCACTCCTCTTCAATTACTGTGCGAAGTTGCTGGATATTTGCTGGAACTGGAACACGCTGTCGTACATGTCGACCCAGAGCATCCCAAACATGCTCAATGGGTGAAATGTCTGAGTATGCAGGCCATGGAAGAACTGGGACATTTTCAGCATCCAGGAATTGTGTACAGATCCTTGCAACGTTGGGTTGTGCATTATCATGCTGAAATATGATATGATGGCGGCAGATGAACGGCACGAAAATGGGCCTCAGGATCTCGTCACGGTATCTGTGCTTTTTTTTTGCTTTGTGTCATGATAATTTGTGCGTATGGAAAACTTCTGGGATCTTTTATTTCAGCTCATGAAACATGAACAACACTTGACATGTTGCATTTATATTTTTGTTCAGTATAGTTAGATTTGAAAAAGAAGTGAGCAATTCTGAAGTAATAGTTATCAGGAGATTGTGACATTTTATGTGACATTATTTGTTTGATTTGTAGAAATAATGAACCAAGATGAAAAGGGCCTATATCAGAAAATGGCTGAAATGCTGGACACTGACGACGACATAACCATCATAGAGTTACCAGGTATGTTCTCAACATTCCAGACCCTAAAAACACATGTAAAACAAACTCCAAAATGATTCAACTGCGACTATAGAGTAAATATGCAGGCAACTGCTCAATCGAAAACATGCTGTTTATTTTCAGACAGAACAAAGAAGAACACTTTAAAGGGACACAGAGTAGAAAGACTTGTTCCTAGCTTTCCAGGCACAGGCCTATTGTGGTGCAGTAGGCGTGCCTTTTTCCATTAACAGAAGACTCATTTGAATATGTACCCAAACAGGGGGAAACTGGGGTTGGTTTAAGCTGGCATTGTTCTGGGGGGGAGACAAGACAGTCGCACCGGCTCCTGTTGACATGACGCATCTCTGTTGTAATTCCAGTGCAGAAGTGATGGGCTTAGACCTGCTCGAACATGGAAGAATTTTGCCTGCTTGTATTATTCGGCATTGTCATGGATTTAGCTGTAGCAGTGAGATTAGCAGGCCCTTCCATTGTCTCAGAATGTACATGAAATCCGGTAAAAAAAAAAGTAAAGAGGATCTTGGATTAACAGTTTTATGCAATAGGCACAGGCAGAGCCCTTCTCTCGCCTGCACTGCGAGCGCCCAACAGCATCGACTGCCAGAGCTCTCCGGTAAACCACAATAGACTTCAAGACAATCACCTTATGCTTTTCTATGGATGCCTCCCACCGATATAGGCCGCAGCCTGACTAGGCAGGCTCTCTCTCTCCTCCTGATCCTGATGCATTGTGACTGGAGCAGGGTTTACTCTTTCTCTTACAGTCGTGCACAAAGCACACGCACAACAAAACGAGGAGAAAGAAACAGAACATTAATGAAATGGAAAAGGTCCAGTAAAAGTAATTTCCGGAGGGATTCCTGGATAAATCCCCCGCAGTGCGGTTGTCATCTCATCTGTTTACTTCTTGAAATATTTTATCTCTTTGGTTGACAAAGAAGAAAATAATCACTTTAGGCATTGATTGACTTCATCTGATTCACACATTGGACTGCACACGTTGTCTTTACCTATAAGGGGCACTAACAATACCTCATAATCACTATTAACGTGGCTATGCAGTAGCGTAGAATATACGTTTGACTGTTGAATCCATCCTCTATTTGTAACGGAAAACTATCTAGCTTTGATAAAGGCATAGTTCTACTCTTGTTTACTTTCCAACGATGACCAGAGCACAGAAGCCAGCATTCTCAGCCCAGCTGGATATTTATCTCTGTTGCAACACAATAAACTCCCTCAGAATTTTGAGAACAAACTTAGAAACATCGATACATGGTGGGTATAGTGGCAGTTTCTATCTTGGAGCTGTGTTGAGTCTGTTTGTTGACCTCAGACTTTTTATGGAGAAAGTGCTGCATCAGTGGCCTCTTGAAAAGCTAGCTAGGCTAATCCACCGGCAACAATTCATTGATGTACTGTAGGAGATTTGCTGCAGCACTGGTGGTGATTTAGTGATGGACATTAGTCAAGGCTTCGCCTTATATCCAGATCCACACTGAATGCATACTATTACAACATGTCATTGGCCAGCTACATAGATGGTCAGTGGAGTGTAAGATGTGAGTTTGTCCTGCTTTTTTGCCGGTGCTTATAAGAAATAATGTTTCAGGCAAGTGAATTTTTCAGATGGTCTTTGGTACTTTGCATGTGAAATCTAAACTGTCTACTACTTGTGCATAACAGTATGTGTGTGCGTGCATGTGTGTTGTGTATGTGTGTGTGTACATCCATCTGCGTGTGTGTGTGTTAACTCCACACACTCCCCTGTGTGTCCAGGTATGGCGCTAGCCCACAGGGAGGAGGAAGAGGTGTGGAAGGTGAGGGCCGGTGATCCAACGCTGCGTGTCGGTGCCGGTGCTGCAGGCCGTGGGCGCTTCATGGCGGCAGTGGAAGAAGGGGAAGAAGAGGTGATCCCCCGCTACGCTCAGCAGCTAAGGGATCGCATGCTGCCTGACATGATCACGCTTGGCAGCCTTTCACTAGAACAGGTCAGAGCCACAAAGAGGAATATCTATGTCATCTCCTATATTCACCAGCACATGAGCCATGTCCATTACACACTCCGCCTAATGGACAACACTGGGTGCTTCGCTTCCCGCCCCTCACAGACATTTCTGTCTGTGTTGTGCTTCCTTTTTTTAAATATTTTTTTTAGTGGCCCTTTTAAAAGTTGCCCATTTGGTTCCTAATGTAGTTCATGTAACTTTCAGATTGAACTCTTTTTATGCACCGAACTCTGAACTATTTTTATGTAACTTTAATGAATTGTAAGTTTCTTAAAGCCCATTCGATTCATCTCGATCCCCAGATTTGCCTATTTGATCGTATCATACATTGTGTGTGAAAATAGGATATCGTCCAAACTATTAATTTGTTAGCGTTTGTTGTTTTTGTGATTATTCATTATTATGCATTTGTCATTGAAGCCTGGATTTCCGCCTTGGTTTGTCAACCATCTCTTTTCAGGAAAAATAGAGCGTGACAATTTTTTCTCCTCACCGCTTGTTTTGGGAGAAGGGGATTTTGTGAAATAGCATAAAGATCTGAAGAAGCTTATGAAATGAGTGTTGATACTCCATCAGTCAAAAAATGGGGTGAAAACAGGAACATGGGGTTTTCATTGTTCAGCGCTATTGAGGTAGCCAAACCCAAACATTAACGCATATCTAAACAGAAAATAAAAAACTATCCAGTATATTTATAGCTGTAATCTGACTTGAAAAGGAAGAAGAATTAAGGAGTTTCAAATTAACACCAAGAATATGGAAGGAAAGTGAAAAATGGATAGATCTTGTGATGGTAAGACTTGAGTCATCGTTTCATGTATTGATAATCAGTTCCATCTACGTAATATTGTATACTAGCGGGGTTCAGTGTTTTATGCTATCATAATGTGTATTCACTCCCCAACTGTTTGTGCCCACTTCTCATTGAAAGAACATTAGGCTATGCACCGGAGATTTCCTCATCTATTTTGAAGTAATAGGACTTTTTTCTCCCGTTTGTTACACACAAAAGCTTTCATGGTTGCTCGCGAGACGCTGTCATTTAACAGTGTCAATGCGACTGAATAGCGGTGTAAACTTGCTGACTGAATGGTACCGGCTGGAAGGATTCATCAACCCGTTACATGTCTGTAGGCTCCAGGCTGGCTGCTATTGATTGCCTGCAGATTGCATTACCACGTTGTTTCAGAGTTAGATGCTGTGTACTTAATTCACACTACACCTCCCTATCACAAAGCTCGGCCAAACTAAGGGTGTGTCTGAAACCCTATTCTCTAGCACACTACTTTTGACCATGGCCTATGTAGGGTGCCATTTTGGATGCACCCTAAGTGTGTGATTTTATTTTTGGCAGGATACACATCTTCAAAGAGAAGGGATGTCTCAGGAAAATGAGTGGGTGAGGAAGAAAAGACTAATGTCCTTCTTAAGGGGAAATGCAAAGGTACTTTGCTGTGTCCATAAAGGGAAAGATTACTTTGTGCTATGTAAAATTATATTTCCTGAAGTTGTATTGTTAGTATTACTGGGATGATTTGAATACATTGTGCCAGGTTCGCTGAGAGGCATTTTAATCTTCTTCCTCTTACTGTGTCATAGAGTTGTACATGTAATCGAAGCTGTTATAGTAATAAAAGCCAGAGAAATCTCAGTGAAATGGTTGTAGTTCAAGTCATGCACTATTTCATCAGTATCACGTCTTCATGCTTTTGTTTTGTGAGTCTATTTATTTTTACTGGCTGCAAAATGCCCATGTTGACAAAAAGTTGGCTCATTCTTTCAAAGGAACCCCAGGCCCAGTCACACAGAGACTGTGACCAACAGGAGAGGATACTGCAAGACAGGCTGTATGCAGCGTTCCAACGGTATGTTTCCACTAATGTTACATGAATGAAATAAGCATTCATTGTACAGAACGTTCACCATATTTATTTAGCTGCCATTTGAGAAAACATGTAATGTGACTGTAACCTATATTGCAATGCATTGTGGGTAAAAGGCTGCGAGGCATGAACATCTGCCCGTGTCACTGGACTCAGAGGAGCATCAGTTTGTGTTCCATCCACATCAGTCTGGAATCATGCATCTCCTCCCTCAGCCCAAAGGATATAATAGCATGTAGAGTTGTTTTTTTGTAATTGTGGCTTACCATCCAGCCTGACATTATACAGAAAAAAATCAAGAGAATCTACATGAGCCTGTTGTGCTCACTGTTTACTATGGGTGTTGGTATGGACACCATGCCTGTCAGATGAATACCGTTTGAGTTTAGCAACGATGACCTTCTCCGCGCAGCCTTGGCCCCTGCAAATTCCTTCTGATATCATTGGTGGGTGGCTATTAGACATGAGAGGTTTTAATACACATCACCTAGGGCTACGTTTTCTGAGATTCAATGAGAAATGATCTCCTATTCTCTAGAATGGGAACGGGATGCCAAGCTGACTTTCTTTTTTTGTTATGTGTAATTTATTTCCTTTCACTGTTTTTGATTTAACAGTAATTTCATTAGGGAGAGGGCCCCCATTCTGCTGCGTTGTTAACTGACGAAAGCACATGTAATACTTTTGATCGGGCGAGCAGAAAATAAAGTTGGTGGCTGGCTTTGATGCCGCACCGATGAGCATTTATTTGCTGAATTATTCTTACTTTAAAGCCATCTTATCCACTTTAGCAGGCGGGCCTATGATATTGCTTTATTTTGAGGAATTAAGAGAGGTGGCTGGGAGACGGAGCGTAGCAGCAGTTTATTACATTACCCCAGATAAGATTGAAAGGCCAAGCGGGCTGAGGAGAGAGAGAGAGAAAGAGAGGGAAGGAGGGGGAAAAAAGTGGAAAGTGTTTGTTGTTGCGTTATTAGATTCTCCGCTGTTGGCTACAAAGTGGGAACAAGAGAGCACAATATGCAGGTGGCTGGTTAACAGGGTTACCACTTGTGTTTTGCAGCGCAGAGAGCCAGTTGCTGAAGGCGCTGGGGGAGCGCAAAGGTGAAGTGATCGCCAAATACGGCGAGATGACAGAAGCCTCCGCAGCAGCAGAATCACCGTGGGCCAGGGAGCCAGGCCTCGGCTGGCAGGTAGGATCTGTTAACCCAGCCATTATCAGACATAAACACAGGAAGTAACATGGCACATCAACAGGAAGTACCACTTCTATATCGGAGACTTATTTCCACCAGGGTTCAACCATAGAAGAAATTATGATATCTCGCAAAATATGTTTGTGGCCCGAGAAACAGATAGAGGAATGTTTTTTTTAAAGTCAAATGATGTAATTATATGAAATCCTTGCTGCCGTGAATGGAATCTGTCAGCAGAGTCTCTTTTGCAAGCACGCTCATGCACGCGTGAGCATACTCGCGCGCACACACACACACACACAAACATAAAAGGCTTCCCTGTGTTTACCATGGAACACTGGGAAAAACCGCCGTCTCTCTTTCTCCTTTATTTAGGATGTTTTTCATCCCCCAGTGTGTAAAAAGCCGTCTGGTGTCTTAAGGAAAGTAGAAAGGGAAAGAAGGGAGAGTGAGGAGGAAGGAGCAGCATCAGGCAGCAGCCTTAGCATCCGTAGGAGTGTGCTGTTGTTAGGCTGGGGATGAGGCTGCTCTGCCACCATGCAGGCTTAGAGATGTAATGAATCTTCTATCAGCCCTTCCTGCCAGGGTGACAACTCGCTTTGAGGAAGGTTGTAAATGTGGGAGAGATTGTGGTATAATTCCTCAGACTGGCATTTCTGCCCCCCAGTCACCATTCGATTATCTCCCAAATTGCTGTGTTTCAGAGAGATAAAGATTTTTTATGGCTTGCTGACTTGAAACAACCGGCACAGCCAGGAAAAGCAATGGCCAACCTGCCATGCATAGTAATTCCATTGGTAAATGACAAAATCTTTGTTTATATGACATTTCCAAAATTACTGCGGCAGATGAATCTAAAATATAAAATGTCACATTTGGCATGCAAAACTATGAAAATATATTTCTGTGCAAAATTCATGGAGGCATTTAATTTAGAACGTGTTTAATAACTAAGTCTGCCTGCATCAGTAATCCTGCCTGGAGGTCCCAAAAAGATTGTCATATTTATTCACTCGTTTCCCCCCCCCCCCCCTTTCCTTCATTCCGAAGCCAACATTTTTAAGGGTAAATGTTCATTGTTAATTAAGATTTACTAATTAAAATGAAAATAATTAACGAGAAAGCTTAATCTCCGAATATTAGGCTATACTTAGAAAGAAAATATGTTTTTGTATGTGGCATTTCCTGTGTATTAAAGAGTTCAATTCGTGGAGCAGTCAATGTAGGAACCTTGAAAAGATGTTTCGGCGAAGGACGCGCTGCGTGCCAAAAAAAGCTGCTGAGGATCCGTGGCTGAATGCTTTGATCTCATCTGTAGGAGTGGTGTAATGTTATGGCACTTTAGGCACAACTAAGGCTCCGGGCAAACAAACCACCTTCTGATATGGAAAATTGGCTCACTTTGCGTTTTACCTTCCCGGATTTCTTGACTTTCCGCCATACACTTACCGGTCCATGCATGAGAGACAAATAATAACAATCTCTAAAGACATAAATAGTGAAAAATTAACACTGGTGTGCTGTGAAGTTTTTATTTATTTGTATTGTTCTTTTTTTACCCCCTTTCTTTCTCCCTCAGCAGTGTGGGGGCTTAGAGCCTTAACCTCCTGGATGTGCGATGTGTGGGCTAAACCGCTTTACCACCAATTATACTAATTTCACTTCTGCCTAAATTGTTTTGTGTTGTGGCGTATGCAAAGATGCTCAGCAAGGAGATTGCGGGGCATAACGGCAGGGCTCGTCACACACCCTCTGAGGGTGGCTTTGAGCTGGGCACTGCCAGGCACTGGCATGCACGTGGCGCTGGGTGTGTATATTTTTACGTGTGTGTGTGTGTGTGTGTGTGTGTGTGTTCCAAATGGTTAATATGGGCCTTTAACAGTCAAAAAGCAACACTGTCAGGCACACAGTGCTGGGTAGGTAAATCCCAATAGTGCCACCAGTATACACCGTTTATGGAGAGTGGCAACAGTCAGAGAGCGGAACATGCAAATTGAGTTAAGTAGGATCTCCAGAGGATTTTTTTGAATATAATAGATGGTTTAAGATTAGGTGACTGTGTGTTGAACTGTCATCCCTGTGCTGTTTGTGGACATGTGTTTGTTTTTGTGGTAGGTGAATAACACCAGGATATGTCCCCTAGGCTGCTGGTCAACCGCCACTGTCTAGCTCCCGGGTAGCTGACTGTATAATTCAAGACCTGAAGTATCTTTTTACACATTTTGTTACATTACAGCCTTATTCTAAAATTGATTAAATCTATTTTTTCTTCATCAATCTACACAAAATACCCCATAATGACAAAACAAAAACAGGTTCAGCAAAGTTATGAAAAAAACTGAAATATTAAATTTCCATAAGTATTCAGACCCTTTACTCAGTACTTTGTTGAAACACCTTTGGCAGTGGTTACAGCCTCAAGTATTCTAGGGTATGATGCTACAAGCTTGGTACACCGGTATTTGTACCAAGCTCTATCAGGTTGAATCTCTGCACAGCTATTTTCAGGTCTGTCCAGAGAAGGTTGATTGGGTTCAAGTCCGGGCTCTGGCTGGGGCACTCAAGGACATTCATACGCTTGTCCCCAAGCCATTCCTGCATTGTCTTGGCTGTGTGCTTAGTGTCTTTGTCCTGCTGGAAGTTGAACCTTTGCCCCAGTCTGAGGGCCTGAGTGCTCTGGAGCAGGTTTTCATCAAGGATCTCTTTGTACTTTCCTCCGTTCATCTTTGCCTCAATCCGGACTAGTCTCCCAGTCCCTGCCGCTGAAAAACATCCCCACAGCATGATGCTGCCAACACCATGCTTCACCATAGAGATGGTGCCACACATGACACATGGCATTCAGGCCATAAAGTTCAATCTTGGTTTCATCAGACCAGAGAATCTTGTTTCTCATGGTCCGAGAGTCCTTTAGGTGTATTTTGGCAAACTCCAACCGGGCTGTCATGTGCATTTTACTGAGGAGTGGCTTCCGTCTGGCCATGCTACCATAAAGGCCTGATTGGTGGAGTACTGCAGAGATGGTTGTCCTTCTGGAAGGTTTTCCCATCTCGGAAAAGGAACACTGGAGCTCTGTCAGAGTGATCATCGGGTTCTTGGTCACCTCCCTGACCAAGGCCCTACTCCCTCAATTGCTCAGTTTGTCCAGGTGACCAGCTCTAGGAAGAGTCTTGGTGGTTCTAAACTTCTTCCATTTAAGAATGGAGGCCACTGTGTTATTTTTGACCTTCAATGCTGCCAAAATGTTTTGGTACCAATCCCCAGATCTGTGCCTCGCCATAATCCTGTTTCGGAGATCGACGGACTATTCCTTCGACCTCATGGCTTGGTTTTTGCTCTGACGTGCACTGTCAACTGTGCAACCTTATATAGACAGGTGTGTTCCTTTCCAAATCATGTCCAATCAATTGAATTTACCACAGGTAGACTCCACTCAAGTTGTAGAAACATCTCAAGGATGATCAATAGAAACCAGGTGCACCTAAACTCAATTCCGAGTCTCATATTAAAGGGTCTGAATAGTTATGTAAATAAGGTATTTCAGTTTTTTATTCTTAATACATTTGCAAAAAAATCTAAAGACCGGTTTTTGCTTTGGGATTATTAGATATTGTGTGTGTAGATTGTGTGTAAATACATTTTAGAATAAGGCTGTAACATAACAAAATGTGGAAGGGTTCTGAATACTTTCCGAATGCACTGTATATTGTTTGTTGTATGCTTAATGTTTTTGAATATTAATGTATAACTAGGTACCAGGATGCACTTTTCCATGGAACCTTTTTAGGTTCTCGGCGCTTCTGTACTAGATAGATAGTGCCTTCAGAAATTATTCATACCCCTTGCTTATTCCACATTTTGTTGTTAAAGCCTGATTTGAAAATGTATAAAATTCGTATATTTTTTTCACACCGATCTACACACAATAAATACCCCATAATGGCAAAGTGAAAACAAGTTTTTTGAATTGTTTGCAAACATATTGAAAATGAAATACAGAAGTATTCACACCCCTGAGTCAATACTTTGCAGAAGCATCTTTCTGTCAAGTTCTGTCAAGCTGGTTGTTGATCAACAAGCATTTTCAGTTTTAAATCAAAACTGTAACTCGGCCACTCAGGAACATTCATTGTCTTCTTGGTAAGCAACTTCAGTGTAGATTTGGCCTTGAGTTTTAGTCATTGTCCTGCTGAAAGGTGGAAAGCAGACTCAAATCAAATCAAATGTATGTATATAGCCCTTCGTACATCAACTGATATCTCAAAGTGCTGTACAGAAACCCAGCCTAAAACCCCAAACAGCAAGCAATGCAGGTGTAGAAGCACGGTGGCTAGGAAAAACTCCCTAGAAAGGCCAAAACCTAGGAAGAAACCTAGAGAGGAACCAGGCTATGTGGGGTGACCCAGGTTTTCCTTTAGGATTTTGCCTGTGCTTAGCAACATTCCATTTGTTTTTTATCTGGAAAAACTCCCCAATCCTTAACAATTACATGTATACCCATGACATGATGCAGCCATCACTTTGCTTGAGAATATGGAGAGTGGTACTCAGCAATGTGTTGTATTGGTGCTGCCCCAAGGATAACACTTTGTATTAAAGACAAAAAGTGAATTGCTTTGCAATTTTTTTGCAGCATTACTTTAGTGCAACAGGATGCATGTTTTTGAATATTTTTTCATTCTGTCAATCAGGTTAGTATTTTGGAGTAACTTTAATGTTGTTGATCCATCCTCAGTTTTCTCCTATCATGGCCATTAAACTCTGTAACTGTTTTAAAGTCACCATTGGCAACATGGTGAAATTGTCACGCCCTGACCGTAGAGAGCCTTTTAATGTCTCTATTTGGTTTGGTCAGGGTGTGATTTGGGGTGGGCATTCTATGTTTCGTTTTCTATGATTTTGTGTTTCTATGTTTTGGAGGATGAGACCAAGGCGCAGCGTTCCTTCAGTTCCACATAATATTTATTGTTGAAGTGAAACTTTTAGACAAAACAAAATAATAAAGAAAACAACAACCGAACAACTTCATAGTGCAAACTACCTGGTCACAAACGAAGAACAAGATCCCACACAGAAGGAGGGGAAAAAGCTACCTAAGTATGATTCCCAATCAGAGACAACAATAGACAGCTGTCCCTGAATGAGAACCATACCTGGCCAAACACAAAGAAATAGAAAACATAGAAACATGAACATAGAATGCCCACCCAAATCACACCCTGACCAAACCAAAAATAGAGACATAAAAAGCTCTCTACGGTCAGGGCGTGACAGTCCACTTTTTTTTACCCATCTACCAATAGGTGCCATTCTTTGCGTGGCATTGGAAAAACCTCCCTGGTCTTTGTGGTTAAATCTGGGTTTGAAATTCACTGCTCGATTGAAGGACCTCACAGATAATTGTAACGTATGTGCAACTTATTAACTTATTATTATTCCTTAACTTATTTAAGCTTGTCAGAACAAAGGGGTTTAATATTTTTTGACTCAAGACATTCCAGCTTGTCATTTTTAATGAATTTGTAAGAATGTTGAAAAACAAATCCATGTAGACATTAGGCCAGTGACAAATACATTATAATTTTTTCTCCCCAATTTCATGGTATCCAATTGGTAGTTAGTCTTGTCTCATCGCTGTAGCTCCTGTACGGACTCGGGAGAGGCGAAGATCAAGAGCCGTGTGTCCTCCGAAATACAACCCAACCAAGCCGCACAATGCCCGCTTAACCCAGAAGCCAGCCGCACCAATGTGTCAGAGGAAACATCTGGCAACCATGTCAGCATGCACTGCACCCAGCCCGCCACAGGAGTCACTAGTGCTCGATGGGACAAGGAAAAAATCCTCCCTTAACCCGAACGATGGTGGGCCAATTGTGCACTTCCCCATGGGTCTCCCGGTCGCGGCCGGCTGCGACAGCCTGGACTCAAATCCCTAGTGGCACAGCTGGCACTGCGATTCAGTGCCTTAGACCACTGCGCCACTCGGGAGGTAGACAAATACATTTTTAATTCAGGGTGTAACACAACAAAATGTGGAAAAAGTCAAAGGGAGTGAGTACTTTCTGACGGCAAGGGTTTATATACTGAACAAAAATAAATGAATCCAAACAGTGTCACCAGACCGTTTATTTTGCGTGGCAAAAGTTGAGAGTGGAACATGCAAATGAGTAAAGTAGAATCTCCAATGGATTTTGGTGACTATAATTGATAGTTTCACATTTGTTTGTGTGTTTGTTTTGTGGTAGGTGAATGACACCAGAATCTGTTCCCTATACTCCTGGTCAACCGCCACTGTCTAGCTTCTGGGTAGCAGACTGACTAATTGAAGACCTGCTGTATCTTTCAAAAGGGTCTTTCTGTTTTTTTACTTTAATGAATTGGCAAATATTTCTTAAAACCTGTTTTCACTTTGTCATAATGGGGTATTGTGTGTAGAGTGATGACAAATTTGTTTTATTTAATCAATTTTAGAATAAGGCTGTAACGTAACTTAACATGGAAAAGGGGAAGGGGTCTGAATACTTTCCAAATGCACTGTACCTGCAGTCAGCATGCCAATTGCACGCTCCCTCAACTTGAGATATTGGTGGCATTATGTTGTGTGACAAAATGGCACATTTTAGAGTGACCTTTTATTGTCCCCAACACAAAGTGCACCTGTGTAATGATCATGCTGTTTAATCAGCTCATTGACATGCCAAACTTGTCAGGTGGATGGATTATCATGGCAAAGGAGAAATGCTCACTAATAAGTATGTAAACAAATTTCTTCACAAAAGTTGAGAGAAATAAGCATTTTGTGGGATCTTTTATTACAGCTCATGAAACATGGAACCAACACTTTGCTTCGGCAAGGGAGGTTGTGAGGGAAGGGGTTTTCCCTCTTTATTTGTATATCGTTTTTATATGTTTTTTTGTGCTTTGTAGCTTTTCTTTGTTTTTTAAATTTGCGCTATTAGGTTCAACTAAGATCTTTAGTTTACATTGTACCTTGTCCTTTACACGTCCTCAATTAAGACATGACTCAGCCTAGTGTAGACCATCCAGCTGGAGGGAATGACTTTAACTTTCTTACTTGGAACTGCAGCGGCATAAATAACCCAGTTAAACGTAGTACGGTGCTACACCACCTTCATCAATTGAAAGCTCACAATCTTTCTCCAAGAAACTCATCTGAAGGTATCACAACACTCAAGTCTTAGGTGCAGATGGGTGGGTCAGGTGTTCCATTCCTCATTTCAGAGTAAGGCAAGAGGGGTGGCTATTTTACTTCACAGATCGGTACCTTTTACATGTTCTAATGTGATTGCAGATCCCCATGGTAGATACATAATTGTCAGTGTTAGGCTGCTCAATACGAATGTACTTCTTGTTAATATTTATGCTCAATGGTGGGACAATGGTGATTTTTTTCAAATCGGTTTTCTCTACACTGCCCGATATGTCTTCTTAAATGTTGATCTTAGGTGGTGATTTTAACTGTTGGTTAGACCCACATTTGGATTGATCCTCCACTAAACCTACTACCTTGTCAACCTCAGCTAGAGTTGTCCAAACCTTTATGTCTGAATTTGCAGTTTCAGACCCTTGGAAAATATGCTTTTCCAGATAGATTAAACACTCTTTTATTTCTCATCGGTTCACCACACTTTTACCCACATAGACTACTTCCTTGTAGATGACAGACTTCTCAATTCCATATCTTCATGTTCATATAATCCAATTGTTGTATCTGACCACGCCCATGTTATCATAGAAGTAGTCTTTCAAACTGTTGACAATCTGCGACCGCCTTAGCGGCTAACTACTCAACTGCTCAGTAATGAACACTTTGTCAATTTTGTTTTTGGTCTAATCGACTTTTTCATGAGTACAAATGGAACCCCAAACATCTCTGCATATACTCTCAGGGAAACTTTGAAAGCTTATATCAGGTGAAATTATTCACGCACCGCACATGAAAACAAACTGAAAAGGGATAGGCAATCTATGTTAACACGCTGTATTGCCCAATTAGATTACATTTATGCCGTTTCACCATCTACGAATATTTATAAGGAGCATTTAACTTTGCAAGCAGAATTTGACACATTATTAACCTCTCTGGGATATTCGAGACGGAAGCGTCCCACCTCAACAACAGCCAGTGAAAGTGCAGGGCGCCAAATTCAAAACAAGAGAAGTCCCATAATTAAATTCTTCAATCATAGAAGTATTTCACATCATTTTAAAGATAAACTTGTTGTAAATCCAGCCACAGTGTCCGATTTCAAAAAGGCTTTACCACGAAAGCACACCAAACGATTATATTAGGTCAGTACCTAGTCACAAAAAGCACAAATAGAGATAAAATGAATCACTAACCTTTGATGATCTTCATCAGATGACACTCATAGGACTTCATGTTACACAATACATGTATGTTTTGTTCGGTAAAGTTCATATTTATATCCAAAAATGTCAGTTTCCATTGACGCGTTACATTCAGTTGTTCCAAAACATCTGGTGATTTTGCAGAGAGCCACATCAATTTACAGAAATACTCATAATAAACATTGCTAAAAGATACAAGTGTTATACATGAAAATATAGATAAACTTCTCCTTAATGCAACCGCTGTGTCAGATTTCAAAAAAACGTTACGGAAAATGCAAAATCTGAGTACGGAGCTCAGAGCCCAAAACAGCCAAAATAAATATCCGCCATGTTGCGCAGTCAACATTAGTCAGAAATAGCATTATAAATATTCACTTGATCTTCATCAGAATGCACTCCCAGGAATCCCAGTTCGACAAATGTTTGATTTGTTCCATAAAGTCCATCAATTATGTCCAAATAGCTTCTTTTGTTAGGCTGTTTGGTAAACAAATCCAAACGCGCATTCAGGTCCAGCCGAATGTTGGACAAAAGTTCAAAAAGTATCGAATCAATCTTTAGGATGTTTTTATCATTAATGTTCAATAATGTTCCAACCGGAGAATTCCATTGTCTGTAGAAAAGCAATGGACCGAGAGCTACCTCATGTGAAATGCGCGTGATTGAGAACGAGGCTGCTGCTAGACTCCTTAGTCAAACAGCTCCCATCCGGCCCCCCTTAACAGTAGAAGCCTGAAACAACGTTCTAACGACGGTTGACATCTAGTGGAAGCCTTAGGAAGTGCAAAATGACCCGCTCTTTCACTCAAACCCAGCCCTTTTCCTTTGTGTAACAAGCTGTCGTATCTGTTCCGCCCGCTAGGGATGTTTTCCTTTATGACGTAATTTGTAATCAAGTTATGATTTAATTATGTGTGTGTGTAATTCTGTGTGATTAGTATTTAGTAAATAAATAATTAAACCCAATTTTGTATTGCTGATTCAAATTGTTAGCTAGGGTTCGTGCAGATAATCAAGAATTTACAACTTTCAGATGAGACTGAATTAAGATGAGGATTAATATTGACTGCTATTGATGTAAAAAATTACTAGGTCTTTAAGAGTTTATTCGGAAGATAACAGCTCTATAAATATTATTTTGTGGTGCCCGACTCTCTAGTTAATTACATTTACATGATGAGCTCAATCAGGTAATAGTAATTACGGAGAAATTATTTTATAGAATAGCATGTCGTATTACTTAATCCGGCATAGCCAAAGACACGACACCTCCATTTAAAGGGGTATCAACCAGATTCCTTTCCCTATGGCTTCCACAAGGTGTGAACAGTCTTTAGACATAGTGTCAGGCTTTTAATCTGAAAAATGAGCGAGAATTATCATATTGCGTCAGTGGATAGATTTGTGCATGCGCGTGCGCCGGGAGCGAGACCTTTTCTTTCTTTTCTTTATTGAAAAGGCTACCGTCCGGTTGAAATATTATAGATTATTTATTGTAAAAACAACCTGAGGATTGATTATAACAAACGTTTGACATGTTTCTACGAACTTTACGGATACTATTTGGAATTTTCGTCTGCCCGTCGTGACTGCACGAGCCTGTGGATTACTGAACAAAACGCGCCAACCAAATGGAGGTTTTTGGATATAAAGAGAATCTTTATCAAACAAAACAAACATTTATTGTGTTACTGGGAGTCTCTTGAGTGCAAATATATGAAGATCATCAAAGGTAAGTCATTCATTTTATTGCTTTTCTGACTTTCGTGACCAATCTACTTTGCTGCTAGCTGTTTGTAATGTTTTGTCTGCTGAGAGCTGTCCTCACATAATCGCATGGTTTGCTTTCACCGTTTTTTTTTTTTTTTTTTTTCAAAAAGGTTTGCTTTCACCTTTTTGAAATCTGACATGCTGGCTGGATTAACAACAAGTTAAGCTGTGTTTTGGTGTATTGCACTTGTGATTTCATGAAAATGAAATATTTTTAATAATTTAGTTTTAATTCGGCGCTCTGCAATTCACCGGATGTAGACAAAAATGATCCCGCTAAAGGGATCTGAGTGGCAAGAGGTTTTAATATGGCCGCAAGAAAATCCCCTTTACTTAACTTGCCATTTAAAATTGCTCACAGTAGCTTTATTTATCTCGGGGTACATCAGATTTGAAAACCTTTTTCAAGCCAACTTTGCTCCTCTTTCAACCCGCACTAAGGACGATTTGGAAAGCTGGTCTTTGCTACACCTAACCTTAGTCACAATCATTAATTATATTAATATGAATACTCTCCCTAAATTATTTTATCTCTATCAGTGCCTACCGATTTTTCTTCCCAATACATTTTTCAAAAAGATCGACGGCCTAATTGTACCTTTTATATGGGACAAAAAGCCCCCTAGGATACGAAAACAGCTTTTGCAGAGGCCCAAACCAGTCTAGCTCTACCGGATTTTAAATTCTATTATTGGGCCGCTAACCTTAGGCTCATTCAGTACTGGTTGCAGAGAGATATTCCCACCCCCAATTTGGCTATAGATGGAAGCCGCCTCATCTATACCGGCATCATTGTCTTCGCTCGCTCACTCCTCCATTACAGGCCCTTACTCTTCCTTCACCAAAAATATGTGTCAAAACAACATTGAACATCTGGAATCAATTTAGCCGCCACTTTGGGTTTCAGACAACCTCTTCTTTTGCTACAGTAGCCTCAAATCCAGCTTTTCCCCCATCTATGATTGATGGTGCTTTCTCAACATGGTCTCGGTATTAAAAGATTCAGAGATCTCTATATTAACAATACATTTAGTAATTTGAACAATTATCAGATAAATTTGGTCTCCCCAGACATCATTTCTTTAGGATCTTACAAGTCCAGAGTTACGTCCACAGCATAGATCCCTGATTCCCCACCCTTCTTATCCCTCTTCCTACTCTGAAAGACACCTTGTCAATAATCTTTAGTCAAATTTGCTCACTACAAACCACCTCATTAAACGATATTAAATCCTCATGGGAGGAGGAACTGGGTGAGGAAATGTCTGATGAACTATGGGAAGGGGCACTCAAAAGAGTACATACCTCTTCTATTTGCGCTCGACACATTCTCATTCAATGCAAACTCATTCATAGGGCCCACTGGACCAAAGCAAGATTATCCTAAATTTACAAGGATGTGAACCCTAATTGTTTACGTTGTAACCAGTCTCCTGCTAATCATGTACACATGTTTTGGTGTTGCCCATCTCTTGTTGGTTTCTGGAAAGACATCTTTAACACACTCTCAGAATTAAGCGGCACAGAGATCGAGCCAGACCCATTTATTGCATTATTTGGGGTTGTCTTACCCACAACACATTTGACCAAAATGAATAAGGATGTAATTGCCTTTGTCACTTTGTTAACGAGACGATTAGTTTTACGTACATGGAAATCCTCTGCACCCCCTTCTCATGCTCTTTGGATTAAATCCGTTTTGAATTTCATAAGGTTGGAAAAAATTAAACACACACTCAATAGGTCTATAGACAAATTCAATGCCATGTGGGCTCCCTTCTTTTCTTATGTTAAACGACTACATTTCCCTGCAGTGCTAGAGTGATGTATATTTATATATTGGTGATTTGTATATTGGTGATGTAAGAGGCCTGGTATGTGTATACGTGACATCTCGGATGTTAAGGACTGTATGATCTGTGCTACTTGACCTGTAACAACTGTATCAAAATATATATTAGTTCTTATCTTTTAATTTTTTATATTTGTTTTGCTGTATTGTTGTCTTTGATGTGTTGTTTTATATTACTACCAAATAACTTACAAATGCAACTATTTTGTAAATGCTGTTGTTGAAAATTCAATAAACAAAGTAAAGATGGGGTGACTGCAGCTGTTTTGTAGTTGGAAGGGGAAAGTTCTGTGGGCGAGGGAGAGGTTGTTGATGTGTGTCCCTTGATGTGAGTGGGAAAATTGACATATTTCCCAGGACAAATTAGCTAGCAACAGCGAGCTAGCTATATAGGACAAATTAGCTAGCAAGTGCAAGCTAGCTAGCTAAATTGGCGTAAATGTTTAATGCTTTTCTACCTGTCCCCAAATTAATGTAATTGGTTCAGAGTTTGTTTTGATATTTCAACCTGCGTGTTGTGATCGAGTTTGGTGTGGGGGGACCAAATGAATGTATGCACGATGGTGCACAATGGCGCACGCGCGCAGCCAGTTTGGGTTCTGTGTTAGGAGGACGGTACACAAGGATAGTGGTTATTGAGCAAAATAATTTGTAGGCAATGTATTCAAATGAAGAGATAGTAGGGAGACAGTTCAGGTATTTCGATTTTGGAGTTGTTACAGTACAGCGAGGCCGCCACCACGGCGGTCACACGTAGCCATAACCAGCGGGAGTAGCTTGATTAAGAGAAAATAAATCAACAGGTTGTTGAATGAAGCAAAGTACAGACAGATCCTTGGTGAAAAACTGCCCCAGAGCACTCAGGACCTCAGACTGGGACGAAGGTTCACCTTCCAACAGGACAGCGACTCTAAGCACACAGCCAAGACAACGCAGGAGTGACTTTGGGACAAGTCTCTGAATGTTCTTGAGTGGCCCAGCCAGAGCCCGGACTTGAAACCAATCAAACGACTCTGGGGAGACCTGAAAATAGCTGTTCAGCGACACTCCCCATCCAACCTGACAGAGCTTGAGAAGATCTGCAGAGAAGAATGCAAAATACCGGTGTGCCAAGCTTGTAGCGTCATACCCAAGAAGACTCAACGCTGTAATCGCTGCCAAAGGTGCTTCAACAAAGTACTGAGTAAAGGGTCTGAATACTTATGTAAATGTTATATTTCAGATTTTTTTATTTTATAAATTTGCAAACATTTCTTAACCTGTTTTTGCTTTGTCATTATGGGGTATTGTTTGTAGATTGATGAGAGGGAAAAATAGTAATTTAATCCATTTTAGAATAAGGCTGTAACGTAATAAAATGTGGAAAAAGTCAAGGGGTCTGAATACTTTTGAAATGCACTGCTAGACATGACTCGGCCGTTGTGTTGTAGAATTTGGGAATTTTGTCTCATGTATAATAAATTCTATACATTAGTTTATACTGATTTTATCATAGATTTTTCGTTAAATGTAATTTTGTAATTTTTTCTAAAAGATTGTCAGTTGGATATGCTCTCTGCAAAGTTTTGTATATCTTCCCTATCATATGAACATCCTTTTCTGACTCAAATAAGATTCCCTCAAGGTTGCTCTGATGTCCAAAAGATTTCAAATCAGAATTTTGTGATATGTAACTTTTAAGTTGCATGTAATACAGAACAAAAATATAAACACAACATGTAACAATTTCAAAGATTTTACTGAGTTACAGTTGATTGAAGGAAATCAGTCAATTGAAATACATTCATTAGGACCTAACCTATGGATTTAGGCTAACCGTCTGGGGAGCCAGGCCCACCCTCTGGGGAGCCAGGCACAGCCAATCAGAATGAGTTTTTTCCAACAAAAGGGCTTTTTTTTGGCAGAAATACTCCTCAGCACCCCTTCCTCAGATGATCTCGTAGGTGAATAAGCCATATGTGGTGGTCCTGGGCTGGCGTGGTTACACGTGGTCTGCATTTGTGAGGCCGGGTTGGGTGTACTGCATAATTCTCTAAAACAATATTGGAGGCGGCTTATGGTTGAGAAATGAACATTCAGTTCCGTGGCAACAGCTCTGTTGAACATTCCTGCAGTCAGCACGCCAATTGTTCACTCCCTCAACTTGAGACATCAGTGACAAAACTGCACATTTTAGAGTGACATTTTTTGTCCCCAGCACAAAGTTCACCTGTTTTTAATGATCATGCTTTTTTTAATCAGATTCTTGATATGCCACACCTGTCAGGTAAATGGATTATCTTGGCAAAGGATAAATGCTCACTAACAGGGATTTTGTGTACATTTGAGAGAAAAGCGTTTGGGTGTATGGAACATTTCTGGTATCTTTTATTTTAACTCATGAAATAATTTTTGTTCAGTGTACAATGTTATCGCTCCAACTTCAGTTTTCTACTGTAGCAGTCATTAAGCTCTGTAACTGTTTCCACGTCACCATTGGCCTCATGGTGAAATCCCTGAGTGGTTTCCTTCCTCTCCGGCAACTGAGTTAAGAAGGACGCCTTTATCTTTGTAGTGACTGGGTGTATTGATACACCATAAAAAGTGGAATTAATAACTTCACCATGCTCAAAGGGATATTCAATGTATGTTTATTTTATTATTACCCATCTACCGATAGGTGCCCTTCTTTGTGAGGCATTGGAAAACCTCCCTGGTCTTTGTTGTTGAATCTGTGTTTGAAATTCACTGCTCGACTGGGAGACATTACAGATAATTGTATGTGTGGGATACAAAGATAAGGTAGTCATTAAAATATAATGTTAAACACTATTATTGTACACAGAGTGAGTCCATGTAACTTATGTGACTTTTTAAGCTAACCTTTACTCCTGAACTTATTTAGGCTTGCCATAACAAAGGGGTTGAATAATTATTGACTCAAGACATTTCCTAAAAATTATGGGGCATTGTGTGTAGACCAGTGATTCAAAATCTCACTTTAAATTCAGGCTGTAACACAACAAAATGCGGAAAAAGTCAAGGGGTGTGAATACTTTCAGAAGGGACTGTATATTGTTTGTTGCATGCTTAATGTTTGAATATTCATGTATAACTGGGTACCAGGATGCACTGTTCCATGGAACCTTTTTAGGCCCTCAACACTACTGTATGAGATAGATAATGTACTTTAATAATCCATGAAGGGAAATGTAATATTAATGCCCCATGTTTGTGCACGTGTGTGTGTTTTATGGTAGGTGAATACTAGGTACCAGGATCTCGCCCTTAGCGCTCTTGAAATAGGCTCCTGGTCATCTATCACTCTTCAGCTACCAGGTTGCCAAATATGCCAAATGTCCCTTTCACTGGCACTATACACTGAGTATACAAAACATTAAGAACACCTGCTCTTTCCATGACATAGACTGACCAGGTGAAAGCTATGATCCCTTATTGATATAATTTGTTACACTTCAATCAGTGTAGATGAAGGGGAGGAGACAGGTAAAACAAATATTTTTAAGCCTTGACAATTGAATTGTGTATGTGTGCGTGCCATTGAGGGTGAACGGGCAAGACAAAATATTTAAGTGCCTTTGAACGGTGTATGGTAGTAGGTTTCTGGTGCATCGGTTTGTGTCAGGAATTACAACGCTGCTGGTTTTTTGACTCATAACCGTTTCCTGTGTGTATTGACAATGGTCTACCAAAAGAACATCTAGCCAATTTGACACAACTGTGGGAAGCATTGGAGTCAACATGGGCCAGCAACCCTGTGGAACGCTTTCGACACCTTGTAGAGTCCATTCCCCGGCGAACTGAGTCTGTTCTGGGGGGTGGGCTAAGGGCTGTTCTTACTCACGACGCAATGTGGAGTGCCTGGATACAGCCTTTAGCTGTGGTACATTGGCCATATACCACAAACTCCTGAGGTGTCTTATTGCTATTATAAACTGGTTAACAACGTAATTAGAACAGTAAAAATGCATATTTTTTGTCATACCCGTGGTATACGTCCTCATATACCATGGCTCTCAGCCAATAAGCATTCAGGGCTCGAACCACCCAGTTTATATTGTTCTCTGTTCTGTATGCTGAATGCAGGCCAATTTGCAAAAATTTGTGAAAAGGTTGTACATAATTACATAAATACAATAACATAAGCACATAAGGGTATGCACACATCTACTTTCGTAATTAATGATGATGGCTAATTCATACAAAATTGTATTTTGAGGATGCCATTCAGGAAGGGAAACTGAATGAGTGTTTTTTATTGTTCAGTGATCATCTAGAATGAATTCCTTAACAGTCCAATGATCTCCCCCTATTGCTCATCATATCCTTGAAATGAAGCCATTCCAACAAAACAAACAAACAACAACAAAGCTCATCCCGGAACCTCATTGTGATTAGCTACAGTTCCGTCACAGACTCAGACACTAACCCTCTCCCCTCACAGATGAATTGCTTCCTGAATTAATCCAGAGTGTTTGTCCTTTAACGTTTTCAACTGAATCCCTCCCCTTGATGGATTTCCAACCTGATATGCTCCCCCTTTTAACAGCCAATAGCTGAAATGTGCAAATATTGTTTTTATTTTGTGAATAATTCTCTCAACTGTATACAGTTTGGGGGAAATACTGTACCAGGCTTTCCTTTCCAAATTAAACAGAAATTACTCTGAGTTGTTAAGCAGCAATGCTTGTGTTACAGTACAGGATGTACACATGATATGTTTAGGGTAATGAATTTCCTTTGTGAGTGAGAATGATGCACACTGTCTGCTGTCTGGTGGAGAGGCAGGCAGTGGCACGCTGTCTGAGCAGAGGGAGAAAAGGATAGAGAGAGATACAGAGAGAGTGAGGGAGGGGAAGAGAGCGCAGGGAGAGAGATACAGAGAGAGAGCGTGAGGGAGGGGGGAGAGAGTGAAGGAGACGCCAGTGCTGTGTCTGTGAGGGGTGCGTTCCTTGACCTCTGGTTTCTTGCTGCAGTGACAGTAACCGTAACACAACCTTCTCTATGTAATGCAGGTGGAGTGGTCGCAGAGTCCCCAGCCCATGGAAGTGCGTGTGCGCTGCCTACGGGCAGTCAGGGACAAGCTGCCCAGGGGCCTTTACAGCCTCAGTGTGGCCCTCCACAGCCGTCTGGGAGGTCCCGCCCTCACCTGGTCCTGTCTGAAGGAGGAGCAGTGGGCTGGGACCACAGAGCCCGTGGAGCACGGGGGCCACTTCTACGACACAGAGCTGTACGTCAACCAGAGCCTGTTCACTGTACGTAAGCATCACAGGGATGGGGACTGCTCCTCCGCTCCAATCGGGTGACAAACACATTTAGTTTAGCCCCCCATCCTGGCCTTCCTCTATTGAGAGTAATGTGTTTTTATTCAGGAGGGGAAGGACAGGATGTGATTTGTGGCGATGGGAGTTCATTCAATAAGACCCTCTTTTATTGAAACGATGCTTGGGGAAGCCGCTCAAGAAATAGTCCTTGAGATATGTGCAATGATGGAGGAAAAAAAGAAAAAACATATTCTTCATCTGAAAGCAATTCTGACACTGAGGGGCTCTGGATTAAAACACGTTCACTTCCAAGAGGGGGAAAAGTCTTTGACATGAAACCCAACACTGAATTAGCTAAATACTATCTTTAAAAACAAACAGGAGTTATCTGTCAGATAAAAAAATGACAATGCACACATGCGGTATTGAAATAACGGTTACAGCACGCTGTAGGTTTAATTTGTTTTCCACCGCAATAATTCCAACTTCTCTTCTTTCCAATGGTTTACTCTTTGGCTGCAGTGTAGGCTGTAGATTGAAAGGGGTTATGAAAATTTATATTAAACAGTAACTGTGTATATGAGGATGGAGAGACATTGTATTAAAATATGCCAGTGAGAGCCTCTAGGTTTGACTTGGGGGAAATCCAATATGAATAAAACAGCAACTTTTCAAACATGACATTTAATCCATGCATGTAAATCAAAAGAGAGATATATTATTCATTTATATAAGGGCATAGTGTTTTATTGGAATGAAAATGAAGTACAAATGCACTGAAAAATGTAGTGTATTTTCCAGAAGTCTATATGAGCAGCCATCATGCGGTATGCCCGAGCTGCAACGGTGACTAAAGTACAGTGGTATTTTTAGACGTGGAACTTGGCAAATGAAACTATTTCCACTGTAACACCCTGGATAAAGTCTTGATACTTGTTACTCAGTTTGACTAAAACATTTCACTCCAAATTCTATTGAACGTTATTAGTTCAGCTGCGTTTTCAGAGGATGGTTAGCATAGCAGTAGCATGTGCCACAGTTTTAGGTCTTATAAGTATTTTTTATTTAACCTTTATTTTAACAGGGAGTCCCATTGATGCCAAGGTCTCTTTCACAAGAGAGCCCTGTGAACATTTTACATTTTTAAAAGGGAGCCCTTTGAAATGTAACCTAATTCTAAATCATCTCTGTACTGTTCAAAGCACTTGTTGGCACTACAACAACAAATGCTAACAACAATAAAAATGTCAGATAGTGGATGATGACCAGAAAGTCATGTTTATTCATTGCTATAAGATGCCTGATGCAATGCTGATACCAACATATGAAAACTATAAAAGCTAATCCACAATTTGTTTCCCTCCTGATCCGTTTTTCCAAAGTGTTAAGATGCAGAAGGACTGTCTAGATAGTCAGTGTTCCAATGGCAACTCTAAAGGGCCTTATCGCATGTGGCCACTGTCAATGCACTGCTACAGTAGGTGGGCGTATTCATCAAGCCTCAGTCTCCTGATTATATTGTCTCAGGCTCCATCTGACATAAAGGACGGCGTAAGCCACCGAAACTGAATGCGGACCTCGCTGGGAAAGGCTGTAGGATCTGATTCAGAGGTATAAGGGTTTAAGTACGGCACTGCAAACACCTTGTGTCACTCTCAATCCTCTAGTCTCTCCCCAACCCTGGCTCTTATTTATAGATGTTGTTGTTAGCTGTGGAACCACTGCTGATCAGATTTGTCTGAGACTATCTGGATTGGCTCGAGTGTTTTTCTCTTTGCCCACGTTATCGTGCGATTTTGGGAGTGTGTTTGCAGTGCCTTCTGAGAGGAAATGAGGAATTAGCAACAGTAGGAGGAAGCCAGGAGCTTATTTTTGTTTTTGGTTCCCCTGTTCTTTGTGTGTGTGTTTGGGGTTCGTTTTACCAGGAACACTGCACTTCAATTTGATCTGTCTTAAAGATTCTTGCGAGGAGGCTGCACACATGAAGGGTGTCAGGCCCACGGTCTTAACACAGTGTTTACTTCAAGTGGGTAGAAGCATAAGATCCAACATCTTAATATTGAAGGGGAGGAAGAGGATGGAAAGCATGGCATGATAAACTAAATCTTTGGATTTTCTTTGGATTTTTTTTTTCTTTTCACCCAATCTTGTCTTTTTTCCCCCTCAGCCCTTCATCTTTCTTTTTTCCAGTCATTGTTCTAATTCCTCAACTTTTTTCTTCTGTTTTTTTTCCCGAAAGAAAGTGTTTTAAATTAATTTCCCAGAGACGGAGGAACGATAGATAAAGTTCTAAAATTGAGTCATCTTGTGTGTTAGTTTGGACAGTCGTTTTTTTCCCTCTTTTTCCTCCATTCCTTTTTTTTCTCTCCTTTCAAGATTGGGGCAGCAAATATCAGTCTGTTTGTAATGAAATGTGATAGTTGAATGGTTTAATAGGCGGTTCCACCAGGCCAAGGCAAACTGGAACACTGGACCATATGTTTCTGTTTGCTGCACCACCTGAGAAAGCCTGTCGTGCATCTCATCCAGGCCTGGCAGGCTCTCTCAGGCAACTGTGCCTTCCGCTCCCTTCTCTTTCCTTACCTCCCACCTCCCTGTTTATGTGGCTTATAGTTCTGTTACGGTAAATGTAACAATATGAAATATTTTTCAATATCCATAATATGCAATATTATGCCATAAATTGTGTCTTGAGTCAGACACTTCCACCATCATTTCTCTCAGGTAGGTACCAAAAGCAGATTAGCGGGGGATACACATGATTTATGTGATAAAACAAGTCTTCACCGTTTTCCATTACAACTAATAGAGGGATGAAATATTCCCCCCTGGTGATTGATGAAGTGGCGTGCTCCTCGTTGTCAGTTCATTTTTTAAGCAGAATGTAAGTCTACTGCTCTCTGGGTAAATAAGAGTCCCTGTTTTGTCATCTGCTAGCACAGCCCAAACTCCTCTACCTGCTGCTGCATGCGTGATTTTGTAACGTGGCTCAGTATGCTAAGGTCATGTTAGGCATGTTACTGTAAAATGTACATACTTGGGCTCACAGGGAAATTAACGTTAATATCTTCAGGGTGTCCGCAGGTCCTGTCTTAAGTCTTAAATGAATTTATCTAAGATGGGATGATGAACCAAACATTTTTGACACCGACATTGGCCTCTTACCAAAGCAATTTTGCTTTAGTCGGTAATTTCGCTTCTGGCTCTCACTCCCGCTCCCCCAATTGCACATGGAGTAAAGGGAGAGAGGCATTCTGATAAGCGCAAGCATTGACTATTGACAAGTTGAGCCACATTTCAAAATGTAATTGACACAGTTTTTAAAACAACTACTGTTACTGTTATTAAAAAAAGAGGAGAGTCCCAGCTTTATGTGAGTAGAACAATAACTTCTCAACAGTCAATATAGAGGAAATAACACCGCTTTACAATCAAGGTATGTAATTGAGATGATTGAGCGCACCATTTGGGGTGAATACATCAAGTAGCCTATGCAGGCCTACCAATGGAAGGTTTTCTCAGGATGTTACATTTACTGTTAGATCAGTTAGATCTGTTAGATCAGTTAGATCATCGTCAATCATGACTATCTAGCAACAATATCATATTAAGAGTTAGGTGTTTTTTTGTGTTCCCACTTCCTCTGCCGGTAAATTATGTAGCATAGGCTATAGCCTAGGCCAATTTTAACACAAAAAACATGCAGGCAAATTAATCTCTAAATATACATGATTATTCTGGATCCTATTTTGACATGTTTTACCTCAAGATATCCATCATGCATTCCCTGAACATGTTAGATGAAATAGCTCATTTTTCCATGTCTTTCTTGGCACTGGAAAAAGTCAGTCTAGAGCCCTCCTGCTTAGCTAACTTGCTTGGAATTATAGCCATTTGATACCTGATTTACTGAATGAGGGAAGGACCTTGTTAAGCTGGATCAAAAGCCTGCACACCCAGTGGCCTAGCTCTCCAGATGGAGAGTTGACCCCTGTTTTGTACAGTAACAGTGCTGTATGTTTGACTTTAAGGCATTTCTTTCACAGTTGTATCGTTATGGTATTGAGTATCATTATAGTTGGTATTGGTATCGATGCCAAAATTCTGAACACTTAAGAGTTTGTGATCTAGCTAATGATTAGCCGGTTGGGATAGCCTAAACAAATGCATGCTTCAGCCATCTATATCTTAGCCACTATGCTACTTCATCCGTTAGGCGGCAGGAGAATGCCCATTGCTAAAATAGCACACCTGCCTGATATGAGCCATGTAGGCTATACCCTTTGGTGAAAGGTAGTATCTAAAAAATACTAATTTTTTTGCCAAAATTGCCACATTTCTGGAGGGAAATATTAGTAGGTGTGTGGCGCGCCCAGACTCTCAACAATCGAAATGTGTTGATCACCTCCAGTCGCTCAGCTAACTCTCTCAAACCAGTCTTTATCATTTAATCTCTTCCCAAACCTTAGTTTAATGCCAACATTGTTGTGGGACCGGTTAAGACCGTTAATATAATCTATTGTAGGCTGTCATGCAGAGACAGTCTGCATAGCGTAACATGGAAAATAGATTAGTAGAGGACACAGAGGCGGATTTGGAGGAATGATGATCTAGGTTGTGGTTTGAGAGTTAACAATCTCCCCTGAGGGCTCCTGTCCTATTTGCCCCCCTATGTATGTATGTGTGCGTGTGTGTGTGTGTGTGTGTGTGTGTGTGTGTGTGTGTGTGTGTGTGTGTGTGTGTGTGTGTGTGTGTGTGTGTGTGTGTGTGTGTGTGTGTGTGTGTGTGTGTGTGTGTGTGTGTGCAGATCCTGCCTGCGTCGTGTGACATGCTGCCCTCCATGGTCCTGCTGTTCAGGCTGCTGGGCCTGACGGGGGAGCGGAGCCAGGTCGGCACCACACTGGGCTGGGCCGCCTTCCCTGTCTGCCACGCCACCCTCACAACTGTCCAGGGCCGCTTCAAGACCCCCATCCTCAGGGGGATCCCGCACCCCCACCTCGACCAGTTCCGCAAGATAGAAGGCCTTATGTCAGCCGACCTGGACAACTGGCTGTGTAACCTGTACTTCCAGGTGTGTGGGCGTGTTATCGTGTGGGTTGGTTGATGGTAGCGTGTGTGAGGGAGAGTGGGCGAAGGAGTTGTTTCCGTGTTTGTGTTTGTGTGTCCCTTTCAGTTGGGAATGTTGAGCCCAGGGGCTATGGACAGTCACCTGATTTGAACCATTATCAGAGAAGCTGGGTGGTTGGTCTGAGGGGATATTATGTGTGGTAAATGGTTTTAGCTGAGAAATTGTAAATTGGCCCCAGATTGTAAATAAACCACATATTTACTAAACATATCCGGATGCATTTGAGGTGATGCATTGATCCAATTACTCAGCAGCTTAATTTAATTAAAATACAGAACAAAGGTTTCTCTAGTTACAGTTCCTCTGCATTTCCTTGTCCCAAGTGTATTTTTCCTATCAATAGGAATAATTATTGCAACTAATATCTAGTGGTTTTTAGACATAAAGGAGTAGCCGCTCTGTATCTCCCCAAACTCCCCTCTCCCCTTCCCGTAATGGCTCTACAGGTGAGGAAGCTCCCCAGTGGCAGCTCCAGAGGGGATGAGGAGCACAGTGTCACCCTGCAGATCCCTCCTCTCCTCGTCCCCCCTTCGCCCCCCCAGGCAGGCCCAAGCGGCACCAGCCCCAGCCGGGGGAGAGGCGGCATCAAGCCGTGTCACCGGGGGTCCCCTCTCCACCTGTCTGCCTCACACTCCTCCTCTGCCTGCTCCTCCTCCACTCTGCCAGGTAGGGCTCCCCCACCGTCACCCCCATCACCCCCTACTGCCAGCGGCCACAGTGGGGGACAAATTTCACCTAATGTCACAGACAGAGTGGCAGGTCTCCATGGCTGTCAAAGGAGGTGATTGTGCTCTGAGGCAGGTCCTTGGTGTTTATCATGTGCTATTATTAGTTACTATGTATTGTCAGTATTGCTATTGTATTGCTAGATATTGCTGCATTGTTGAGCTAAAAACATAAGCATTTTGCTGCACCTGCGATAACGTCTGCAAAATTGTACGCGACCAATAAACTTTGATTTGATTAATATATTTTCAAAATACATTTCAACCAGTTATAGTACCAGAGTGTATTACTAACATTGCCCATTTCAAATTAGATTGAACATTTCATTCCATTCTACACAACAAACAAACACTCATAACTAGAAGGATGTTATGCAATGGGAACTATGGAATAGATCAAATGTTTTATTAAAACGAGGAAACGGCTAGTTCTCTAGCAGGAACTCATATAACCTCTCCGTGTGCCATTAGCATATTCATATTTTGTTCTTCTGTGGATGTGGATGTGCTCAATGTGTTTGCGAAACAACAGATGAGAAAACCCCCAGCCTCATGCTGAGATAAAAGTCATAGGACATGTTGCATGTATTTAAAAGATACACTAAGTATGATTTGAATTCTAGTGGTAAGTTCGTGCTGCACGCGAGTACAAGCAAACAACAACAACCACCTAAAAACACATTTCATAACACTTGGTTTGACAGCACAATGCTGAAGCCAGTGTGGTTCACACATTTTTGTTCTCCTGAAGTATTTGGCATTTTCTATGCAGAGAACTGAATCTCATGGCATGGGGTGTTTGTCTAGTACACAGCCTGTCCAGTTGACACCACAGCATTGTGAAATCTTTGAACAGTTTATTGTTGCCACTTAAGCTTTACTTTAGATATGAGGACTTGTGATTTATTATAACTCATTGATGAAATGCAAACATATGGGAATGTCCTGGCACTACAGTCTTAGCCTGGTCCCAGATGAGTTTGTGCTGTATTGCCAACTTCTATGGTCCATTTGGCATGACAATGACCATAGGAGTTGGCTATACAGCTCAAACAGATCTGGGATGAGGCTACTAAAGTCTCTCTTCAGTACGGTCACATGGATGTGTTTCTCAGCTGAAAGGACAGGCAGGTGGAAAAGAGTAACATCGTCCATCTGTAGAGAGGAAGTGAATAATACCGGCCTGCTATTACCAAGGATAATGCGGCCAGTTTCTCACTTAAAACACACTTCTCTTGTTTCCCCTGGTTTTCAGGTCAGGCAACATCCTGGCCAACGTCAGAAATCAAACATAGGCTCATTTGGTATTGATCTAGTACAAAGACGACCAGGCCTCTGTTATTAATACATCACTTTTTTTGGCAGGGCGCTCATCTTTATTTAACAGTCCTCGAAAAAGTTTCTGGGGTAGTGCTGGAGCTTTAAACATCAGACGGGCGTTTTAATTACAAATGAGTTGTGACAGGTCTGCTGGGTAGCAACCTGGCCCATTTTAAACGTGATGTCGGCTGACAGCTCGAGCCGTGTTCTCCGAGTGTTCTTCGAGCGCCTCAACATGTGGAAGAAATTGGTCTTTTACATTTCACAGCTTGTCACTTCCTCTGCAGTGCGACCCTTGACCTCCCACTGAGATCCTAACACCCCACAAGGGAAGTGTCCCCGACAAGAGCATTCTGGGAGATTTATGTTCTGCCACACAGGCAAAGTACCAGTCCTCCACACCCACCTCCTCCACTCTATGAAAAGAAAGAGGGGGGAACAACAGAGAAAATTCAGGTGAGGAGGTGGCTGGAGAAGAAGTGAACCTGATCCGTACCTTGAGTAACGGATCAAAAGGTGTCCCTCACAGCACCTCGCGGAGGCCCGTTAAGGCACCGCTCCGTAAGTCTAGCTGACGTTTGTGTCACATTTGCATATGGATCCTTTCACGTTGCATTACTTCTCGGAGCGGAGTTATGATATTCAGATGGAGAGATTACGTCAAGCTCTGAGGAGAGAGATTGGATAGACAACTTTAACCTAGCCCACAACTGGAAATCAAATTCAGCGAGGAAAGAGAGGAACAAATTATTTCTGTTATCCAGCACTCTGTCAAAGTCGGGGGCCTCAACCATTTCCTTCCATTTGGAGGAAGCTTTCTGTTTTTGATGTATAGAGATTCCTTTTTCTTTCTGTGCGTGTAACGCCAGAGCTTTTCTCATTATGTGCTTCCCTCAGAATCAGGACAAGTATATGGAGACCTCTTGTCATAGGATAACACACACATAGTCTTACTTGACAGTCAGACTGAAAGTTGTGCGTTCCTGGGGCCTTAAGTTAATTAATCTCCCTCGCATTATCACAGCCCTGGATGAGGTGTCTATTACAGACAAGAAAGTGACTGACAACCCCATCCTTGATGACTATACCAAATAATAGATTTGACGAGTTTGGAGAAATTATGAAAAAAAACGCTGATGTATAGCCATTTTTCACTGTTGACTTTGTTGTGTCAGAAAAGTAAACTTACCATATGAGAATCATAATCCGGTTTTACTTTGTTTGCTCCATGCATATCGAAGTCTATATTCCTTTTTGAACACACGAGAGTCGCCAGAGGCGGTGTGGGTTAACTGACCTTTCACATTAACTGAATGATCCGGTTACACTTGAGTTTGTTTGAATCCAAATGACTAATTAGATTAGGCCTGTGTTCTATGATTGCCGTCAGTGGATCAGTAACTGGATGCAGCGGATCAGAGTTGAGAGGGTTTCGTTTTGTGTTGTTGCTTTTCTCCCCCTCGTTTTGCCAATGCATCATACTGCATCATAATACCCCCCTTGAGCACAATTTCGAGGATTTTTCATCTGTCTCTGGAACGCTGCCCTGAACATTCAGGATAAAGGTCCCTCAGGGTTAGGGTATTGGTCATTCCAGTCAAACTTTACCACTACGTTATATCGTTATAATGTTATATCTCTACCGTTCTGCGATGGTCCCCCAATTAATGTTGCACTGTCCATATTCTACATTGATGTTTTATTGTTATGTCAAAGCCTGTTTGTATAGATACAAGAGTAACCCCACAAAGTGGATGTTACAGATTGGGACAAACGGAACCCAAGGGGAACACTGTTTAGTTTAACCCCCCTCCCCCATCGCATACATACAGCATGTCCTCTATGCTGATGAATGAACAGAGATGGAGATGTGAAGTGTACTTCAACAAGATCCTTTTATTAATCACCGCTATAATATTCCAACATGTTATCCAAGCTTCAAGTGAGACTGCAAAGATCCGTGATCCTACTTCGAGTTGCGTCATCGAGTAAACAATGTTACGTTCCAATAACCACATCGCTGTGAGTCGAAACAATCGCTGAATATAAAACCCCGCCACCGAATACCGGCAGCGAGGGCACTCTCGGGTAATCAATGATTCACTGACCTTGGCTCCACGGTCAACTTTGGACCAATCACAGGGCAATTAGAAGCCCAGGTGAGTGGAAAGGGCTCGGCTGGTCGGCTTTCACTAGCAGTAACGGCGCCCTGGACTTCTCAGTGTGGTGGACCCGGGGCCATGTTTTCCAGCCGAGGTCTCTCTCGCTCTCTCTCTCCCAGCTCTTTCTTTCTCTTCTCCTTCTCTGTCTCTCTCCCTCACTCTGTCTGTCTCTCTCTCTCTCCCAGCTCAGAGAGAACCAGCTGGATAACAAGGAAGCTGTTGTTCTACCCTCGGAGCAACACTGGGGTTGTGGCAGCAGCCCTCCAAGTTCATGGACATAGCCTATAGCTGTCAACACTGTGCTAATTCTGGCCCAACACCATCTGAGAATCAGGGTTGGTGAATTAAACCCGAAGCTGCAGTATGGTGCTCTCTCTTCTCTTCTCTCCTCTCTTTCTTTCTCTCTCTCTCTCTCCGTCCACAGCGGCGCTGGTGTTTTAACACACAAACAATGACAATGAATGTCCTCTAACAGTGAGTGAGCTTATATCAGACCTCAGCTGTACCGCTTAACTGCATGCCTGTCACTTTCTGCAGTACTTCCAACCCGTAAGCAAGGTACTTCTGAGTTTGTATTATTTCGATGTAACTACTTTGTTTAATATATTCTTATTTTTCTGGAATTCATTCTATTTTTAGGACCTATAGCAAAAAATTATACTCATTGTCTGTTGAATGCATTTGAAAGAAAAAGCATGTTAAACACACCCACGTTTGTGAATAATGTTTGTACATTTGACTACAAGGGTCATTGACTCAGTGCCATTCTGTTATTGATTCTCTTACACCTTCTCAATTTCCATCTCTGTCGGTCTCTGGCTTTTCTATGAGGAGACTTTTTTACCTTTATTTATTTATTTACCTTTATTTTTACCTTTATTTAACTAGGCAAGTCAGTTAAGAACAAATTATTATTTACAATGACAGCCTACCCTGGTCAAACCCGATCGACGCTGGGCCAATTGTGTGCCGCCCTATGGGAGTTCCAATCACAGCCGGATGTGATACAGCCTGGATTCAAACCAGGGACTGTAGTGACGCCTCTTGCACTGAGATGCAGTGCCTTAGACCGCTGCGCCACTCGGGAGAACTTACATCTCATGTTTGACTTACTGTACAGTAACTGTCACAGTAAAAAAATAAATCTGAATTCGGTATATACTGTAGGATCTCTTTAACAGAACATTTTATGATTTTGAATGTTGACAGCACACATAAAGACTTAACTTTGCAAGCCAGAGTTAAATAGTTATGCAATCACATGACAGATCATGGAAAAAATAACATTCTTCACTCTGAAAATAACAGATATAAGCTTATTACCTTGTAACTGTAGGCATTCCTAATGTTTACCAGCAAAGCCCTGGTAATTAAGAACTACATCTGGGTTGGAATTAAATCTGATGTCAGTCTCCGAAACCAGGAGGAAGCTGAACAGTCTTGCCATTAAGTACACTTTAGCCGTCAGACGGATTTGCTGATATGTCGCCTATATTTAAAGGTTATTATTACTGATATATTTAATCCCGCAGCAAGAGAGAAAAATTATATCATCTCAGAGGTTTCCATATTTATTATATAGATGTGACTGGCTGCAGAAGAAGACGAGAAAAAAAGCGCTGAAAAAAAGTTTCACATAGTGAAATTTTTACATGTATCAAGCTAAGGTTTACTTAATTAGAACCTCCAGGCAATGCAAGAACCCTTTTTTAAATTCTGTGAATGTTAATATGCTAAATAATGCAAAGCTCCGGCTCTTCAAGCATGAGACACACATCTGGCGGCTTACCATTTAAATTACAGCAAAAAAATGAGAGAGAGAGTGAGAGAGAAAAGAAAAAGGGGAGGAAAAAACACTTCAAAAGTAATTTTCCAAAGGAAAGAAGAATGGAGAAATGTATTACAACCAAATTTAATTTCTTTTTCGATTTTTCATCATGTCTAATTGCATGCATTAGAGCGTTCAGGCTCGGAAGGTTTGGCTTCTTAGATTGTGGGAGATGTGTGTGCAGGGACGTTTCATAAGTCTCTCTCTCTCTCTTTCTCTCTGAGGAAAATCAGCCTCTTAGACTTTGTTGCTTTTGCAAACTCTCCTGACAGAACAACGCAACAACTTTACTACCTGCCTCTGACTACGATCACTACACACCACACATGTGCAGTATGTACCACTGGAAGTGGGAAGAAATATTTGAACAATATTGCAATCATGTGTTGACTGTTTTATTTTAGGAATAATCTACATCATTTTGAAACATGTATTTGGTAATTATATAGTCAATTATGCAGGACTATTTCATTGATTGGTTGCTTAAATTAATGATGTCCTTTTGATTGATAAAAATAGTGATTTAACAAATATTTAAGAGTGCATTTTTTGTAGTATTTTTTTTACATACATTAAATTGTATTTACTTTTTCTTATTTCAGTTACTAGATACTGTATGTGACGAAATGGTGTTAGTCAATATGTAAGTTACCATATATATAATGATATAATGATATTTATATTTTGTGTTTGTAGTTTGTGTGTATAAAATCAGTGTTTCGTCCTACTGTTTACTGACGATTTGAGATATTTTTGCTCAAATACGTTTTTTTAAACAAACTTTTTATTGCTTGTTTTCTTTTTGAACAACCTACCTGGTCAACTCCTACCAGCACTCCTACAGGAAGCAGAACCAGGATAAAAAAATGTATTCATTAAGACATAAATAATGATTTATGGTTACAGTACTTTCTCTCTCTTACTGTTGTTGCCAGATGTGCTTTGCTAATGAAAATAAACATGAATCTTTCTTTTCTTTCTTTCACTCTTATATGACAGGGAAGAACTCCACAGTAGTGGTCCCTGAGAAAATAGAGGAGATGAGAGATCCCTACACAGAGAAAGCAGAGACATGGATGCACTACAAGGTAACAATGTGATTTAGGAAAAATAATGTCTACCCCCCCCCCCCCCCCGACACACACAAATCGTCTCCAGCCCTACACACTCCTCCCGTCGTTATTATCTCAGATTTGTCCAAATATATTTCACACTAACAGGTATTTTTTCGGTCTTCAAAGCCAGGTTTGATCTGCTTGACAAGCCAAAGCAGCTGAAATTCTGTGAAATCAGCAATGCCAGCCAGGCCTTTTTATTGCTCCGAACACGCCTCTGCCTGAGCTACAGAGGACTTAAGCTAAATGAACCAAAGCCTAGTACGTTACCTGCCATACTTTGAAGTGGTAATTACAGAACTACTTTTCTTTGCTGATCTGGCATTGCTGTCTCACGTTCTGCTTTGCTATTGTGCCCTCCTTTGTTGTTGTGATGTTATTGTGGTGACGTTATTGTGGTGATGTTATTGTTGTGATGTTATTGTTGTGATGTTTTGGTTGTGATGTTGTTGTGATGTAATGGTTGTGATGTTGTGGTGTTGTTGTTGTGATGTTGTTGTGATGTTATGGTTGTGAAGTTTTAGTTGTGATGTTTTGGTTGTGATGTTGTTGTGATGTTATGGTTGTGAAGTTATAGTTGTGATGTTGTTGTGATGTTATGGTTGTGAAGTTTTAGTTGTGATGTTTTGGTTGTGATGTTGTTGTGATATGGTTGTGTTGTTGTGGTGATATGGTTGTGATGTTGTTGTTGTGATGTTATGGTTGTGGTGATATGGTTGTGATGTTGTTGTGAAGTTGTGGTTGTGATGCTGTTGTGGTGATATGGTTGTGTTGTTGTGATGTTTTGGTTGTGATGTTGTTGTGATGTAATGGTTGTGATGTTGTGGTGTTGTTGTTGTGATGTTGTTGTGATGTTATGGTTGTGATGTTGTGGTGTTGTTGTTGTGATGTTGTTGTGATGTAATGGTTGTGAAGTTATAGTTGTGATGTTGTTGTGATGTTATGGTTGTGAAGTTTTAGTTGTGATGTTTTGGTTGTGATGTTGTTGTGATATGGTTGTGTTGTTGTGGTGATATGGTTGTGATGTTGTTGTGATGTTATGGTTGTGAAGTTTTAGTTGTGATGTTTTGGTTGTGATGTTGTTGTGATATGGTTGTGTTGTTGTGGTGATATGGTTGTGATGTTGTTGTTGTGATGTTATGGTTGTGGTGATATGGTTGTGATGTTGTTGTGAAGTTGTGGTTGTGATGCTGTTGTGGTGATATGGTTGTGATGTTGTGGTTGTGATGTTGTTTGTGATGTTGTTGTGATGTGGTAGTTGTTGTAGCAGATGATGCATAAACACCACATAAGCTAATATCCACCTCACACTCTTCCCAAGCTTTTATTCCTCAAGCTCCCCTCTACAGCCGCGTTACAAGTGGCTCTTAGTCTCCAGACGGCCAATAATCAGCACTGCTGACCTCTTAAATGAATAAGTTTGTTGATATGAGGTGTTCTTTTTTCTGAAGCCACAAAGCTGCAGGGTTTTAAACGCTGCTAACTCTGTCAAATGTCACCCGGTTGAAGCCAGTTGTCTAATGATTAAGTGCGGTGATCTCAAACCTGCCCCAACCTGGGCGCGGGGGATCAAATTTCAGCCCCCTCTCAACCTACGGTGCCTGGCTAATTAAAATGTATTTTCTCCAGGCGACCACTTCAGCCCAGAGGGCAGGAATCGCAGTGGAAAATCTGGCTCTTAAGATATTGCATTAAATGTATTGTAGAGACACCAGAGAACATTGTGGTTTATATGTCTCCTGTGTTTTTTCTCCTCTCCTCTCCTCTCCTCTCCTCTTCTCTCTCTCTCTCTCTCTCTCTCTCTAAATCTCTCTCTCTCTCTCTCTCTCTCTCCACCTTTTTTATTGTGATCATCACTCTGGAATTCACACTTTCTTTGGCAAAGATTGCACTATGAAAACCAATGGGGCTTTTATAGGGGCCTTACCCTATTTACTACATCCTGGGCACAGTTCTCACAGGTGGAGGAGAGCGAGAGAGACGGAAGGATATTTTTCAAACAAGGGAGCTGATTAACATAATCAGGAAGTATTTCACAACTTCTAGCTAGCAGACAGCCTAAGCCCACCCAAGGGCAAGGCAGCACTAGTTGACAGGACAAGGTAAAGCAAGCCGTTAACACGTTGCCGGGCTTAACATATAATATCAGGCGCTGAAGTACCTCTGCAGGTGAAATATTTAAAACCCACTTCCTACCATTATGACTGTGTTTACACCAGTCCACGACTAGTGTAAATAACAGCAACATCTGCCCTATACGTTCTGCTGCATTTCTCCATCTACGCCTTGTTTCTCCCTCATCAAAGTTGCTCCTCTCCAGATATGTGTTATTTGGGTGTCATTCAGTTCTGAGACTGGAAGAGAACAGTGGCTCAAAAGTGTGATGCACTGTCTCCATGTGATCCCCAGATAGATCGGGGCCCGTTTCCTGCTCTGCCTGCTTTGATTACAAACGACATCCGCATGTGTTGTGCCCCCCCCCAATTTGTGCTCTCCCCAACAGAAGAAGCCAATCAACAAGATAAATAGCTCGAGCGCCCATGTAAGAGGGAGCGCGGCACCTCCACCGCTTCTGCAGGGCCAGGCTGACAAACAGGAGACAGCAGCTCCGGCTGCAGCATCATCGGAGAAGAGGGAGAATCTCTGGGCTAAGGAGATGGAGGAGTATACGTTCTCCCTACAGTAAGTCTCACCACTCATTATACAACTTCCAGTCGCAGCACGGAGGAAATGTGTGTGAGGACAGCTTTTTGCCTCGCAGAAACGGGGCCGCGATAGCCCCATTTTAGCGCAGAATGTCTCGGTAATAACTACTATAGAAACGATGGCACACTCACACATCTTAGGTAGTGCATTGTGAAGAAGACCCATTTTTATTTTTTTAGGGGGTGGATCAGCTTTAATATTGCAAATAGATTGTGGTTTCTATCAAAGTAATTGTTTGCATCATTTCCAGTCCCCCATATATATTTTTTTATATCTTTGTTTATAAAAAGTGAGTGCCGATATCTCCAACCCCATCGTGGTTATGTATCTCCCCTGGTGCTATGGGGTAAGATCTTTAAAAGGGGTACGCATGGCAACATTGGCTCATCACAGATACCTCTGTCACTGTGTGGTTAGTTGTTTTTCAATTCCCCTGCAATACAAAACTGAATAAGAGGGTTGGGCAAATGTTTTCTCTTTATTGTGGCCTACAGCATTTGATTTGAATGAGAAAACAGGGGTGTATCAAGCACAAACAGCCCAGGATACACATGGTATAAAACACCTCCGCCAAACACGTCTGAGAAAAAAATACTTTCATAGAGTATTAAAATAATATAAAGTGAGTATTGCTTATTTCAACGGGAAACAAAGTTTTGCAGGTATTTGTTTTTATTTGAGATTTGAGAACATAAATGAATACAAGGCGAATCTGCAACCATCACAATGAGGGGGAAAGCCTCACGCTCTCAGGGGATTAAAAAGGGGCCTGTGTTTCCTCATTTCAGAGTAGTTTGTAATTTATAGCTTCCGGTGGCATATTAAACAAGATCAGAGACTACACTCTGGCATCTCCCGAACACACCAGGGGAATTAAAATCATTACCACGACAACAAAAATGAAGCCACAAACATGACGACACAATGCTAAGTGAAGGAAGAGAAAAGCACATAATGATTCTAACTTGTATGGGCAGACTATACGACGGGAAACATTTAAAGTGTGTTTTACTTTTACTTTGGGACACTTGGTTGATTATTCAAGATGTGTTAAGCTGTGGAACATATTACAATTTTGCCTTTATGCCCTATAATGAACTAAAGCCTTAGAAAGCTACTCCCATATTTATTACGTTTTAAGACCGAGCTCAAACTTCAAGCAGAGCTCACTCGTCCTACATTACATCTGTTCATCACAGCAATCAGAGGCACTGATGTTGTCTTTCCTCAATATCCCAAACAGTCCTGCAGTGCTTTTTGAGTTACGCTGGGCATGTCTAGCACCTGAGGACTGTATGGGGAACAAGCATACGGGGATACTGGTATTGTTTTATTCACCATTCCACTCTTCTTACTGTAATGATGTCATCTGTGATGCCGTGTGCTGGAGCTCTGTGTTCTATTCAGAATTTCTGGATTCATATTGGGGTGATTGAGGGATATTACTGCCATCTAGAGAACCACGAGAGACTGAGCCCATTGATGAGAGCCTTGTTTTTAGGGCAAATCAGATATACACACCGCGCTCACACTGGCTACTGTGAACAACGTTCAAAACATACTGTATTTTCAGGTTGCAACTAACCTCAAGATTCTTATCCTCTTGACCATAGCCTATTTGGTTTATGAAGGTATCTTGATGAAGCTCAAACAATATTACCAGGAATATCATTACCATATCAAATTGCAAATCATATGCCAATATTGAACTTTCCTTTAAGATAATACACAATGCTGGATATTAATTCAACAAGAATGTAATTTACCCACACAAGAGCAAACACGCCGTGCATTATCGCTAACAAGAACTAGAGAATAAAGTCTTCCCTAAGATGAACCACTCTACTGCTTCTAACGAGGTAGAAATCAGTAACACCTTCTGGCAGATGATAAAAGACATTGAATGTTGTGTATTGTACATAATATAGCGGGCCTACATAAATAATGTTTTCCATTTGAAGTTTTAGCTCTATGGGGCAGTATCTGGTTCAACCCTCTCTTTCTTGGAGTTTTGATTATATTCCCCTCTCAGTTTTATCCCCTTCGATTTGCATATCAAAACGTAAAAAGGTATTAGTTGCCAACCTCAAATGCAACTCATCCCAAAACATACGTCGCTGCACGATAATAACCGTTAACCATGAATTACAATTTCAAAGGAAAACACAATGCTCTTCAGTGCAAGTATTGACAATAACAGACAATTCCCCGCAAATAAAAAGGCAGGAATTTCCTGCTCAGTTGATATCTGTTTGAAGAAACATGAAAGACACTCGCCGACCCTTCCACCTTATTTGATGTCTGCGAGTGGAGACTTCTTAAGCACCTTTCTCAAAAGAATGTGAGTGAATAAAATCAAAGTGTTTGATTAGTGTTGTAATTTGATATGGCCAATTGGCTACTGGATACCACTGCAACAACTTTTACTAAGGTAAACATATTTGAACGGACTACTATAGCCTACTGTACTGACCGATAAACAATGTAACAATCCAACAAAGCATTTTAAAGTCAATGGTGATCTGTATTTTTAGGACTTTTCTGATTCCAAATAAAATAGGAAATGAACAGGAAAGTGGTAGCTGCATTTACATGTATCTTTAACAGCCTCTTATTACCAACTTTAGTGGGCCGCGCAAACTCCTCCTGATTTCATTGTAGTGGGTTTTGGTGTAATCTGTTGTGGGAGGAGTTGCCTTTTTATCTGTTAGGAAAGTTTTCATTGGATTTGTGAAACCCAACTTGAACTTTAAGATGATAACAGTACTTGAAGTTTAAACTGTGACCTCTACACATGAGCACCTCTAATAATATTAAAGACCCAATCAGCATTGACACAAGGGGCCAGTACTCATGAGGAGCCAGTACTCAGGAGAAGCCAGTAGTCATGAGGAGCCAGTACTCATAAGGGGCCAGTACTCATTAGTCAACTATATTGGTCTGGAGGACTATAGGTCATTACAGAAAACATATTTGTTCACAATCATCTGTCCCTCAAATGTGTTTTGCTTTCCCCCTCTGTTTGTGCATTAATTAGACTGCCGAGTGTGTCGCAGCAATGGTATCCAACTAAATATTTTTTTCTCTCGTTTTGGGGAAACCTGTTTTAATCAAACTCACTCTCACATAACAATTAGATCTAATTAGCCCAATTATCAAGACTCTAATTACACTGAAATGTACCCCCTAAATCTCATATCAATTATATCTGTGACTTTTCTGTTAGAGAAAGGGAGAAAGATAAGACAAAGTGTAGCGACACCCTTCGCCTCCAGAGGCCACAGGATGATGCAAGTATCCCCACAGTAGATTCAGTCCATGCTGAAACTGGTAGAGGAGAAGCTCTACTGTCTGATAGCATTGTGTATGTCTCCTTATCGCTCGTTTGGATTTTGCACTGTCACATACTGTAATAGAGGATTGTTTCGACTTCAGTTTTATTTCTGTCGCAAATAATGAATTCCGACATTTTGAAGAATTACTGTTATGTGCAGCTTTAGAAATTAGGTCGGTTCTGTTGAATCGATTTTTGGTATTTGAACTGTAGTAATCATTAATTTAAAGGCATCTCTCTCATGGGTGGTCAGAGGCCTTAATGCTTTCTAAGGTTTTTATGATCCATCAGAGCATAGTTGACCCAGTGCAGTCTCTCTCTGTTCTGGTACCTTATCTTCCATTAGCTTCCTTCCATTCATTCAGTCTACCATTTGGTGTTGTGCTGCACTGTTGCAGCACAACACCAAATGCTGCATGCTGCAGTCCATAGGGCATACGGGGGAAATCGTAGAAAATCTGTTTTGTTCCTCTGTGAGACTCGGAACCCTAACAGTTCTCATTGTGGCATTCCGTGGAGTCACCAGGAAGTCGGGAACACAGTGACCTACTTTCCCCTCCAGCCTGATGGGTTGGAGATCCACACTTCCCTTCCACCCGTTCCCCGGCAGGGCTTGGCAAGGCGCCGCTTGAGTCCCTGCCTCTCCGGCTGTGTGTGTGACGACGAGAGGGGCTGGCCAAATACCGCCAGGTCACGAATCGACGACGCTCACCTGTTGGCGGGGTAGGGGGCAAGCCCCTCTCTCCCTCTGTCGGCAACGCCGCTCTGATTTTGGAAAGAAAAATAAAATAAGTATTTTTTTCTATGCCTGTCTGTTTGGAAATGGCTATGAAAACACATTGTGCTTTGTTATGGGTTGGTTATCTAAATATTGCACTGAAGTGCATCGCTGATTTGACAGCGCATTGACAAAAAAGACTAGTGCACACTGATGTAAACAACAACCAGAGAGGAACGCCTGGAACCTGAAAGAGAGAGAAGGAGAGAGCGAGAACCACCTGAAACAACAACAACCTTCCTCAACGATCCCACATACTGCGCTACTCTAATCCAGAACCCAGCAGGGGTCAATCAAATCTGATGTAATGCTCGGTGGAGTTGTGGGTAGAGGTGACGAGCGGTCACCCACCACAGGTTCCCAGAGCCCTTTCCTGCATCCGTGGCCTGGGAGCACATGTTGCCTTCACCCCTCCGGGTCGCGCTAAATGTTGCTCCCACTTCAAGGAAATCAGCGCTGTCAGCTTTCTAACAGGCAGGTCCCTGCCCTGATGCCATTTGCTCGTCCCTGGCAAAGTGGGCATACGATCAGAGAAAGGCCCTCCTAGGCCTGGCAAGTCTGGTATCGTCTGGTCTGGGTCAGTGAGCTGTGTTTCCCACATCCCCTTTATGGGGCCTTGGAGAGAGAAAGAGAGAGACGGAGAAAGAGAGAGGAGATGTTCACAGTGCACAGAGGGCAGGGGCAAAGGTGAGGCTGCTCTGCCACTCTTTTCCAGTTCATTTGTCTTCACATGTTAACTGAATGACATGAACACTGAAAAATATTGCCAAGTCAATAAACATCTTGAAAAAGTTTGACTCATTCCAGTAGTTTTCCCAAAATAGTTTTTAAAACAATAAATGATGCTTGGATGGAAGTGACTTTTATAAGACAGAGACATACTGACTAATGTACTGTAGTACAAACATACAGAACACACTCTCCTTGTACAAATAAACACGGGATCCTGATTTCCATTAGAACAACATTGCTGACGAGTTGCTCTTCTAATAAGCTGACAGGCTGTAACCGTCTGACAGACATATTTGTATTTCTAAATATGACGTTGGCCGACCATTTTGGGTATTGTCAATTTTAGCCAAAGCACACTGTCTGAATCATTGCTGTCCGACTGACCTGTTGTTACCTTTCCCTGTTCTCTGGGTAGTCATTGGATTCAATTATTTGCATAGGCAATGGCATGTGTGGCAATCGCTATGTTTGTAGGGTAGACTATTCCAGCGTCCTTTCCCCACACCAGTCTTTTACGTGAGTGCATGAGCTTTGTCGGTATGGGCTGGGTCGCTATTGTCAGTCTCACCCTTCGTTGGCTGGCCCATTCCCAGTGTAAATCCTGTGCCTGACACACACACACTCTGGAGGTTTCTGTGGGCCTGGAGCCCCATGGCTCTGGGATTACAGTCTGCCAGTGGGCCCTGATGGAAGGATGCAGTCTTAGTTGGCCAATCATCACCACCACCCCCATCTCCTACCTACACCCCCCCCCCCCCCCCATCCCTTACCTCTACCACAACCTTCCCCTACCTACACTCCCTAACCCAGAACATCAACCATCACCACCTTCCCCTACCTACACCCCCCCCCCCCCCCCCCCCCCCCCTAACCCTGAACGTGTGGTGAGATAAGAGAGCGAGAAAGTGAGAGAACGAGAGTGGAGCATGATGGAGCCTTGAGACACTAACATGCCTGCTGGGAGCGTGTGCAGTGGCATGTGGGGTAGCGTGATGTGCAACCTGCCTGGTGCAGAGAAGAGCCTCACACATGCATGCTGGGAGTGCAGCAGTTCTTGTTGCTCCTCTCTCTATCTCACTCTCTTTCTCTCTCTCTCTCTCTCTCTCTCTCTCTCTCTGGTGACAATGTCCTGCAGTTATGAAGACAAGGTCACGAGTAGAATGAAACTACCATGTTAAATACTGATGCAATTCTCAGGAGGCTTCTTGGGGCCTCCCAGTGTACATCACCCAAATAGATCTCTCCAGAGCACTTGTGATTAGTTGTTTCCCCTGCCATAATCAGAGGGGTTATTAAACTGCAGCGATACCACACCGCAAAGCATTGGATTGTTTTTTAAAGGTCAGAATTATACTGAGGTGATGGAAAACAACCTGCTTTGGGATGCTAAGTGCTGTGTTTATAGAGGGGGAGAATAAGGGTAGCCCCTTTGGTTTGTTGATCCCAGGTGCATGCGAATCCTAATGTTTCCACCGCTATTTATGGTTCGCTATGGGACCCGTCCATTTCCATGTTTTAATCCTAAATCCATCAAGTCTATAAAAAGGCCACATGTTGCATTTTGGGTTGAAAAACAGGGAAGAATGGCTACCTCATGTAAACAGGCAGGCCTGTTCTCATGAACGAGGCCAAAACACGTTTCGGGGGGATATTTGGCTTGGGTAGAACCTTCCTCTGACTACCCTTTCTCTCTGCCAGTTCTTTAGCAATATTACAGTGCTAGCGTTTCATTGGTTCTCCTACACTTGCCTTGCATGTAAGAGCCTCCTCCTCGCATTAAAAAAGGCCCAGGCAGCTATTAGTCAAACAAGGCCTCCTAATTAAGTGGAACATATTTTTTCACTACTTTTGATTAGGTTAGAGAGCCCAGGCTCCCAGTCCCTCTCAGCTGCAAATAATTCTGATAATTTGGCAGTACAGGCATTATGCTATTCTAATTATATGATGTACTCCAATTCTACAGCTGAGTCACGATGCCATAATTCTCTTTACTATACCCCAAATACCTACTGCTTTCCCATTTTCTCAATGAAACTCATTTATGTGTATCTTGCTTTGCCAGTGTCCTGGAAATGGGGCAACATATAAAACTGAAGATGTTAAGGTAATTGTAGGGGTTGGGAGAAAAAGAAAACAATGTTAAGTTAAACCTCGAGAAAATTGAGCACATTTTAAAAATAACAAATAAAACTTCTCATAAGATGATACCAAGATGACTTAATTAACCGAAAGCCTCGGTTATGGCCTCGCGGGCATGCTGTTGTGGGCTTTTTTACGTCCCTTTTTTTGGCTGCTTTTGGAAAAATACCACCACTGCTGGACCATATGATTATCATTTAATATATCATATGGGAGAGAGTGTATTTGGGATTTTCACTTTGTTTCTGTTAAGAGGTTTCATAGCTTCCTGCTTGACTTCATCCCACCTGCTCCAGATTTTTACATGCCAAGATTGTTCAATCTATTACAGATACTTCTACCTCAGAAGTAGAAACACCTAGATATTTCTAGTGATAACTATTTGTGTACACAGTGATGTAGTGTTGTCCCATGGCTTGCAGAGTTACCTCCTCCCTATTGACCCAGGGGACACGGCACACAGTGACAGTGATGCCAGCCTGACTACAATATTGTCCCTAGTTAATTGTCAGCAGCATTAGAAAGGTCAGGCTGTTGGAATCACATAGTGCCCCTCGCTGCTTTGATTGAAGCATTCATTCCCAGCTCGTGTTTTACCAGGAAGTGTTTTTTTAAAGCTATCAAGGGTCAGATTAACTAGGTGACTTTCTCTCTCTCCTACAGATGTAGGATCTTAATTTGACCTATATTGTCACAGTAAAATAATCCTGCAGCAACAGGATTTTAATATTTAGTCCATAATGTTGCTTGATAGGTGGTTAGGCTATTAGCTGTACAAAAGTAGGTTACATGAAAAGTGCAGTACTGTTAATATAACTGTGTGTGAGTGTGGGTTTTCAGTGCATTTATGTAAATCACAAAGCTCACCTGCATTTCCTGCTAAATGTTTCAGCAACAAAAGAGTGATCAAATTAAGGTCCAACATCTGTAGGCCAGGTTTAGTCTGCTGTCAATTATAGATAACAATCTTAGTTTACTGTCACTGTAGAAAATAAATGCTGTTCTACTGCGCCTGTGTGTGTGTGTGCAATGAGCTGCAGTGGTGTTGAGGAGCATATGCACCCTTCACTGTGTGACGACCCTTAACTTAAGAAAAAAGCCCATCAGCTGCTGAGGAGGAGACAGTCATGTCTTGTCTCTCTCTCACTTCAAAGAACCAGGTACTGTAACTCAGTGCAGTGCAGGCCTGTGAAATCCTCCTTGAAGTTCAGGCACGCTTTGGATGTGTTGTGTAAAACACGTCGCTATAAAGAAGACATACACTGTGATATTGCTAATCCCGCGATTTACCATCAATCACCAAAAAAGCACAGCTCTCTTTCCACCACTCAGCGGCTTGACGCTCGCTTTAAGTGAGACTGCTTGAGTAAAAAACATAGAGAGAGACGGAAGGAGAGGGAGCATGCTTGCTTTTTTTGAAAACTGGGAGTTAGGAAGATACTTTGACTTTGAAGATATTTGCCTGTAAATCTTGTAAAGTGAGTGTAGCTGCTGCACCAGTGGAGCATAAAAGCTTGAGTGTTAATTTATGCATGTATTCTCTAATACACTGCAGTGGAGCAGCAGGCCCGTGTGTAATGTGTGTGGTTGGGGCCCTTAAGTGGAAGTGACATAGGACTTTGGTTCCAGGATGGTATTATTACATTCTTAGCTGGTTTTTGCTCAAATACCTTTGAAAACCCATGTTGTCCTCAGTTGTAAGCTATAGAAGCTGATTGGAAATCGGTCTGTATATGGTTTGCCATTATGTCAGACAAACCTTCTGAAACGCAAAGGAAAAACAGTTCCCTTGTCCTGGCCTTGCTTACAGAACATAGAATGTAAACAAGGATGATATGTCATTTTTTTTTGTCAGTCCTATCTTTCCACTTTGCTTAAAAACTCCAGTATTTTTGACTTACGTCACCGATATGCATTCAGCGTGTGAAGAAACAATAACATTATGGGGCATTTGCCGAACTGTCTAGCTAGCGTTTCTTTTAAAAAATACATCTGCAGATAAGAATCCGTTCCCCAACAATGGGGCTTCAGAAAAAAGTGGTTTTGGTACATTTACAAAACAATGCCCATGCCCCCCCCCCCCCCCCCCCCCCAGAAAAAAAGTGACAGCAAATAACTTAATCCTACAATAAATGATGAATCTGGTCTTTAAGTGGCCCCAGATTTAGCCTTAACTGATGGGAAGGGGGGATATTTCTCAGGGTTACCTTCTTTCGTGCTCCCACCCCTGCAGCCATCTCCGCATAAATCAGCTTTAAACTCCACGCCACACTGTCTCCCTGCAGTACTGCCATCATTACCCATGCCAACCTAAAGGCTTAATACCTGTCCCTACTCGCTGCTTACTTTATAATATTTTGATATTTTTAAAGAGCATGGCGTTCATGTCCGTGGTATATCATATATGTAGAGAGAGATGCTCTCTTGTAACATTCAACTGGAGAGGGGTGTGTTGCAAATTTATCCAGATTTTAGTTGAAGCTATATGATTTTATTCATGGAGAGTTGTTTCCGATTATTGGTGTATGCAATGCTAATCTTTTTTGAAAACTGAGAAATAAACTACAATGAACTCCAATTAAAATAAACTGGGGAAAAAAAATAATATATATATGGACATTCCCCTCCAACATTGTTTTAGAGAATTTTGTAGTACGTCCAACTGGCCTCACAACCACAGACCACGTGTAACCATGCCAGCCCAGGACCTCCACATCCGGCTTCTTCACCTGTGGGATCGTCTGAGACCAGCCACCCGGACAGCTGATGAAACTGAGGAGTATTTTTTGTCTGTAATAAAGCCCTTTTGTGGGGAAAAAGTGGGTGTGCCTGGCTACCAAGTGGGTGGGCCTATGCCCTCCCAGGCCCACCCATAGCTGCACCCCTGCCTAATCCATAGATTAGGATCTAATGAATTCATTTCAAATAACTGATTTCCTTATATGAATTATAACTGAAATTGTTGCATGTTGCATTTATATGTTTGTTTAGTATATATGGAATAGCTTTTTTACATTTGAAATAGTATCTACGTTATGTCCACAATATGTCTCTTTGAATGTATGGCACTGTATAGCTTTGCAATAAGGCGTGACATTGGAGTGAAAATCCTTCTTCTCATCACACCCCCTCTCCCTGCTATTTAAATATTGTACTTTTGGTAATTGGAGGTCCCACAATGAAATCAATTCAGTGGGTGATAACAGATTTCACATTGCGTTACCCATTTGGCTTTGAGTAGCCCCCTTGTGTGGAGACAGCTAAAAATATTCCTATTCATGCATCATCAATATCTTCATTACAAGAAAGATGGGAGTCAGGTTGTATTTGCAGTTCCTCCGTAATGCCTCTTGACAGGGTATCATCTTGCCTATGTCTGTGACACATAGCTTTTTTGTCTACTTTGTAATTTTACTTTTGCCGACGTGCGGAAAGCCTTTCTGTACCACGCCACGAAGCCAGAGTCGTGATAAGGCCTAGAATGATACAACTGACCTTTTTCCAATGACAAAACAGCAAGTAGAGACAAAATACATGCACTTTGTTAAAAACTCACCACATTTAGTTTGTAACACACTAAATTTACAGTATGGGCTTCATGAATAAGTGCATTGACAGAATGCAGTAGTATTTTTTCCAGTAATTGACTTGTATGCTACGTAGTTTATCCTCACTGTACCAGTTTGTTTCAGAGTGCTGCATGAATATTTATCTACAGTCTATAACTGTTGACTGGGCATTTTCTGAATGAAAGCGAGCTCTCCCACATGGAAAGAACTTGAAGCGATCTCTCGTGTTTATCTGCAAGGAAACCTGAGAACTTAACACAAATAATTTAACACTTCACAGAGTGCCTTCCTCCGGGGTTTGGTTGATGATCACTTTTAGTTTATTGTGACTTGATTTAGGAAATTACCGGCCACATCCTGTGACTTAATATTGGGTGAATTGCGCTCCACTGGACTCAAATCTAACAGTACAGTTGGATGAGGGGATGGAGAGAAACAATTGATTATTTTTGCTTTTCCTCTTTAGGCATTATATGCAAACCATTTCCCTGGGTACACACTACAAAGTGAATACCAAGCATCTTTGGGAACAGAAAGATGGCTAGACGTATGGATGTCCACGGGCCATTGCCTGGAGAAATATTAGGATGCTCCTTCGCCTTGTTTGACTTTTCTCACACTGACAAGGGGACATGTTGTGTCTTTAGCCGCGCGCGCGCGCGTGCGTGTGTGTGTGTGTGTGTGTGTGTGTACTAAGTTTGGAGATGGTAGGGGAGACTAGAGCCCTGTTGAGAGAGGCTCTTATGTTCTCAGTCTTGTCCTAATGTGGCGTTCCAGTTTTCCATGCCAGGTCATTACTGGCCCAGCAGCACCCACTCTCTCCTCCTCTCCATCCAGACTCTCCATCTGTGCCCTCTATATGAAAGAGAATGGCTGAGCAGGAGCAGGGCTGCACTGGGGAGAGAGAGGTGCACTGTGGAGAGAAGCTGAGCAGGGGTAGGAGGGGCTGCTGAGATAAGCGAGAGAGAGGCCTGTGTGGAGAGAAGCTGAGCAGGGGTAGGAGGGGCTGCTGAGAGAGGCGAGAGAGTGGCCTGTGTGGAGAGAAGCTGAGCAGGGTAGGAGGTGCTGCTGAGAGAGGCGAGAGAGAGGCCTGTGTGGAGAGAAGCTGAGCAGGGGTAGGAGGGGCTGCTGAGAGAGGCGAGAGAGAGGCCTGTGTGGAGAGAAGCTGAGCAGGGGTAGGAGGCGCTGCTGAGAGAGGCGAGAGAGAGGCCTGTGTGGAGAGAAGCTGAGCAGGGGTAGGAGGCGCTGCTGAGAGAGGCGAGAGAGAGGCCTGTGTGGAGAGAAGCTGAGCAGGGGTAGGAGGCGCTGCTGAGAGAGGCGAGCGAGAGGCCTGTGTGGAGAGAAGCTGAGCAGGGGTAGGAGGGGCTGCTGAGATAGGCGAGAGAGAGGCCTGTGTGGAGAGAAGCTGAGCAGGGGTAGGAGGCGCTGCTGAGAGAGGCGAGAGAGAGGCCTGTGTGGAGAGAAGCTGAGCAGGGGTAGGAGGGGCTGCTGAGATAGGCGAGAGAGAGGCCTGTGTGGAGAGAAGCTGAGCAGGGGTAGGAGGGGCTGCTGAGATAGGCGAGAGAGAGGCCTGTGTGGAGAGAAGCTGAGCAGGGGTAGGAGGGGCTGCTGAGATAGGCGAGAGAGAGGCCTGTGTGGAGAGAAGCTGAGCAGGGGTAGGAGGGGCTGCTGAGAGAGACGAGAGAGAGGCCTGTGTGTGTGTGTGTTTGTTGTTTCCAGGCCCTGCACTCTCCTGCTGTCATCTTTCTAAATCTCTCTTGTGTCTCCCTCTCTCCCTGTATATCCAAGTATATACTGTATATACTGTATGTGTGATGTTTTTTCCAGGCCTGTGCTCTCCTACAGAGGGCCGGGCGGTGGCGGCACCGGCAGTGGTAGCAATGGTGGGGCTGCTGAGCGTACACATTTGGCTCTCCGCATGATCCCGTCAGAGCTGGGCCTGTCACCGCGGCGCTGGGGCTGGCGCTCCTCCTCAGCAGCAGCAGCAGCACAGCTCTGCCTCATTATGCCGCTCCTGGCTTTGATCTGGTTTGCAAGGCTCTACCTGCATTACTGCAGCCAGTGGCTCTTCCTCCAGGCCATCGCAGTTCCTGTCAACAAGTGAGTGTGCTTCCTTTGATATCCTCCTCTCTCCGAGGAGGTGGAGGAGGAGGAGTGATTGTGTGTGTGTAGAGAGAGTGCATGGGAGAGGAGAGAAGAGGCGAGAGCTAGCACAGTGCAGTGAAGTTGTGTGTGTGTGTGTGTGTGTGTGTGTGTGTGTGTGTGTGTGTGTGTGTGTGTGTGTGTGTGTGTGTGTGTGTGTGTGTGTGTGTGTGTGTGTGTGTGTGTGTGTGTGTGTGTGTGTGTGTGTGTGTGTGTGTGTGTGTGTGTGTGTAGATGTACATAAGTACTCACATACTCCCTCCCACTAGATACTGTATAAAAATCTGCCCATTACCAGTTTAACTTCTCTAGGATAGGGGGCAGCATTCGGAATTTTGGATGAAAAGCATGCCCAAATTCAACTGCCTGCTACCTATCCCCAGAAGATAAGATATGCATATTATTAGTAGATTTAGATGTGTGTGTGTGTGTGCGTGTGTGTGTGTGTGTGTGTGTGTGTGTGTGTGTGTGTGTGTGTGCATAGATGTACATAAGTACTCACACACTCCCTCCCACTAGATACTGTATAAAAATCTGCCCATTACCAGTTTAACAAGACTTGCCTAAGCATTAATGAAACCATGTGGGAGAATTCATTGATTTCAACAGGCATTCTTGCGTGTGCATTATTTGGAAAGAATGTATTGTTTATTATTTTGTAGACAGTATTTCATAATAAACAAAGTAGGATGCCATTGAGAGGCTGTTACATCTCAATAGCACATGGTGTTGATTTAATTCATCACATTAAAAGCTAGACTGTGAATATGCTTACAAGCATTAAATCATAGAAAAGACATCTGACAGAATACGGGAAAAATGTGCATGAGTAAAAATGGAGTGGAGGGAGGGGGGATGGAGGAAAAAAACATGGAAATCGAGGGGGTCACCAGCCACCAACGGATGACAAGTTCCACATGTCTGGCCGCTTCCTCCTCTGAGCATTTCTCCCTGTAATGGGCAGTCCCCAGCTAGCTCTCTGTCTCCATCTCTGACAGTCTGGGGATGGCCAGTGTGCTGACAGCCTCCCCCCTGCCCCACCCCCTGTGTCTAGCCCCCTGTCTCACCCGATACCCTCCCCCAATAGTGCCTCTGGGACATCAGCGGGCAGCAAAGCGGGCCCTTCATGAGCGAGACACTCTCACTCAGGCCCCACGCGGCTCTCCCATCACCCCCAGCACTCTCACGTACACACACACACAGACTGTACACACACACACATCATCACCAGTCAGGTGGCCAAGAGCCACTTTGCCAGCATATCACACCACCACCTCACAGGCCCAGTCATTAAAGAGCACCACATGCACATTAGACATTACACCACTCTGTGGCCCGCTCAGAGTACTAAATCAGTATTATTACTCCCCATTTTATATGGAAAGTCTTTGTCAACATTCAACAATATATCTTTCTGTAAAAATGACATTTGTAACACCTGGTACAAACCACAGATACGGTATATTGAAATACAGGGATAGGGATATAATGACTGTTTATAGAATTGTAAAGTTGCCATGGAATTTGACTTAAACTGAAGATGGAAACCTCTAGACAGGTCAGGACAGAATTGTAGACAAACCAAAATGAGCGTAGCATATAGACGAACAGATGAATTATTGAGAATACAGAAAGTGATAGTAGGTTTAGCAGTGTTGTGTTGGTTCAGAAGGAGTACAAATGGACCATCAGTGGGAGTAATGGCGAGTGGCTGAGAGTGGGTTGTTTCTCTAAGTGAATCACATGTGAATTAATGGGCAAAACAGGCACCTCTTTACTCACACAAGCACTACTCGCAGATGGTAGATTAAGAAACTCATGAGCCATGATGTGAATTGTTGAGTGTAGGTACAGTACATCTTATCTTACCTTTTGTTATCGAAAACTACAGTTTCACAACACTTAAGTTGCATGCTTAGTTTTATAGAATTGACTATGAATTGACTGGTACTGTAGATCCATCATCTTTTGTCGCAATGTACTTTATTCATCATGTGATCCCCATCACAAACGGAAATTAATCGTTTTTGGTTATGATGCACACAAAAACACTACTAGTATGTTCTTTATACAATATATATTTAGACATGAATGTTTTGCTATTTCAGTGTGCTATCACATGTACATGTGTTCTGTTTTGGAGTGGATGGAGCGCCCCAAAGAGCTGATGTAGGCTAACACTTCTCTTGTTTTCCTCTACCCCCCCCCCCCCCCCCCCCCTTCCAGATTCCAGTTCCATGCTCACACCGTGGAGTTGGTCTACCAGAATTCCTTGCTTCATACCCGCGAGGAGTTGGCTATGGTCGTGGTGGGACCTCTGACCTTGAACGCCGTAACGTTGCTGCTGCTCCTGATCAGATGGGGCTGTCAGCTAGCGTTTGGCTCACTCCCCTCCTTCACGTCAAACTTTATCATGGCTTTGGGAGTGTGGACAGTGCTGGACCCGCTGGCGGTCTTTGTAGTGGATGCCGTCCTGGGGGTAAGTCACTTAAAATAACTTGGACACTTGTGTTCACATTAAATGGGAAGTTCACTTTATCTTAGCAAAGTGACTTTAGAAGTTAGGAAAAAAGCAACCACAAGGTTAGATCCATGTCTTTTTGCATCAGGGATCCCGTTTTGTCTGTCCGAAAGAACTCCACCGTCAGATGACTTTCAGTTGCTTATGCGGAATGTGAAACCATGACATAGAGGTTGATAAGAGGCTATTTGAAAGCCACGCAGTGTATATGTGTATTATTATTTGGCCTGGTATTTGATCCATCTATAATTTCAATAACCACCGTATACCTCAATGAACATAAATGATAATCCAAGGTGAATGTCCAGTATGTGTCTAATATACATGTGTACTGTCCAATCATATCCTATGGTTAATCATATGGTTATTAGTGAAGAGATATTAGCACAGTATAATATTTCCTCACGTAATGGAATACCACAGAGGGCCTTGATAAATGCATGTGCAAACCAAACACTTTCCCCAGTTTTCTCTTTGTCGGAGACCTCTTATATTACCTGTAGATTACACTGTAGATGTACTGTACTGTCCTTTGTATTTAATCAAGTGTATATACAGCGCATTCGGAAAGTATTCAGACCCCTTGACTTTTTCCAAATTTTGTTACGTTACAGCCTTGTTCTAAAATGGATTAAATAAAAAAATGTCCTCATCAATCTACACACAATTACCCATTGTGACAAGCAAAAACAGTTTTTTAGAAGAAAAAAAAACAGAAATACATTATTTACATAAGTATTCAGAACCTTTGCTATGAGACTCGAAATTGAACTCAGGTGAATCCTTGAGATGTTTCTACAACTTGATTGGAGTCCACCTGTGGTAAATTCAGTTGATTGGACATGATTTGGAAAGCCACACACCTGTCTATATAAGATCCCACAGTTGACAGTGCATGTCAGAGCAAAAACCAAGCAGTGTGGTCAAAGAAATTGTCCGTAGAACTCCGAGACAGGATTATGTCGAGGCACAGATCTGGAGAAGGGTACCAAAACATTTCTGCAGCATTCAAGGTCCAAAAGAACACAGTGGCCTCCATCATTCTTAAATGGAAGGAGTTTGGACCCTCCAAGACTCTCCCTAGAGCTGGCCACTCAGCCAAACTGAGCAATTGGGGGAGAATGGCCTTGGTCAGGAAGGTAACCAAGAACCCGATGGTCACTCTGACAGAGCTCCAGAGTTCCTCTGTCGAGATCGAAGAACCTTCCAGAATCTCTGTAGCACTCCACCAATCAGGCCTTTATGGTAGAGTGGCCTGGTGGAAGCCACTCCTCAGTAAAAGGCACATGGACAGCCCGCTTGGAGTTTGCCTAAAGGCACTTAAAGGACTCTGAGACCATGAGAAACAAGATTCTCTGGTCTGATGAAACCAAGATTGAACTCTATGGCCTGAATGCCAAGCATCACGCCTACGGTGAAGCATGGTGGTCACAGCATCATGCTGTGGGGATGTTTTTCAGCATCAGGGATACTTGTCAGGATCAAGGGAAAGATGAACAGAGCAAAGTACAGAGAGATCCTTGATGAAAACCTGCTCCAGAGCGCTAAGCACCTCAGACTGGGGCAAAGGTTCACCTTCCAACAGGACAACAACCCTAATCACACAGCCAAGGCAATTTAGGAGTGGCTTCAGGACAAGTCTCTGAATGTCCTTAAGTGGCCCAGTCAGAGCCAAGTCAGAGACTTGAACCTGATCAAACATCTCTGGAGACACCTGAAAATAGCTGTACAGCGACGCTCCCCATCCAACCTGACAGAGCTTGAAAGGATCTGCAGAGAAAAATGGGAGAAACCAAATACAGGTGTGCCAAGCTTGTAGCGTCATACCCAAGAAGACTTGAGGCTGTAATCGCTGCCAAAGGTGCTTTAGCAAAGTACTGAGTAAAGGGTCTGAATACTCATGTAAATGTGATATTTCGGATAGGGGTTTATGTCAAACATTTGCATTTCTAAAACCTGTTTTTGCTTTGTCATTATAGGGTATTGTGTGTAGATTGATGAGGGGAGAAAAACAATTTAATCAATTTTAGAACAAAATGTGGAAAAAGACAAAGGGGTCTGAATTGTAGGCTCTATGCGTGTTCAGCGTCTGTCCTACAGTGCAGAGTCTCCTGTTGCGGATGCAGCCAAGCTCTACTGGCACTTCTACCGGACCGACCAATCAGGGGCAGCTGGAGTGGTCATCACCCTCTTCCTCTATGCCATCCTCTTCCTCCTCTCCACCACCATCCTCTACCTCTACTTCCTCAGGTCAGCACAAACATGCAGAGGCATTATGCCCAAATAAACTAATTTAATGCATTTGTAGGATAAAACATAGAAGATAAAGTTGATTTAATTCTGAATTCATTCTAATATTGAAATTGGCCATCGGTGCTGATGAGGCTAGACATAAGAAACACGGGAAAAATGGGACTCGCTAATGCTAATGAAATATCAATTGAACAGCACTGAATGCAGTACTATGCTTAATGCACTGAATGCAGTACTAAGCTTAATGTGTTTTCATACACGTTACTAGGGTTTTCATGGTGTATGTATTGTAGTACTGTAGTGCTACTATTATAATACTATTGGCATCTCCCATTGCTTCAGAAACCATGTCGTAGTTGACGTCTCAGTTCCTCGAAACAGCCCGTTTCTGAACTAGAAATGGATCTTGCTCCAGACCTGTCCTGTCACATTGGGCTTTCGTGTCGACTTTGAGTCCTCCGTCTTTGACCTTCCTAGTGGCTGAAAAGTGTCACAACACTGGGGAAGCACACAGGAAGAGCGACTAGCGAATTAGGAATTATCATTGGGGTATTTTTAGATGGTCCAGCCTATGGGGACACCCTGCCAATGAAGAGTAAAAACCCTCTAACACCCAGTCCTGTCCACTAATTCCTATACCCACTCCCAAATAACCAACCCCCAGACCCCCTCAATCCGTGTGTGTGTCTGTGTTTTCACTCAACTATGTCCGCAGAAAACAAGTGTTGATCTAATCGGTTGTGATTTTAGAGTCTCATGCAATTACTAATGCAGTTATGCATTAAGCGAACTGCCACACAAGGTTGTCGAATTGAACGCAGCTCCATAGTCGGTAAGAGAAGATGTAAAGCGTGGCTAATTCGGAACTAGGTAGATTTGTTTTTACATAACGTGAGTATGTAACATCCTTGCATAATACGATTAGTTGATATGGTGTATGGTGTATGTTTCATCTTTGTGCTGTATCCATATTGAAGGGCCTGCTGCTAGAGTAGATGGACAACGTTTGAGCTGCTCATCAGATGAAGTCTATCAGATTGAGGTCACCCCTGCTGGAACGTTAGTGGAACGTTAGCGCTAGCAGTGTTTGTGTTGTGATGGGGCTCTGCAAACCACTTTAGCACTTATCTCTCCCATGAGTCGCTCTGTCCTGTGAAGAAAGCAATGCTCTAATCTGATTGGCTCAGAACAACAGCCAATGAGAGTGGTTCCTTTCAATTGATGTTTTACTAAGGAAGTTGGGGTTTGATGGTGATTAGTGATTATTGCAAGCTGAAGATTTGTTTTATACAACATGTACTTGTAGGCCTGTTGTACCCAATTTTCCTACATTTTCTTCTCCTATTTTTCGTTCCCGAAAGGCAATTCTCTTTTACATAATGGAAAGATTCAGTTGTAGGCCTAATTTTGGGGGAGTGGTGAGGTAGGAAAAACGTTGAGTATGTGATAAAATACTGTACCACATCCCCATCAAAAGGTGTGTGTTTTCGTACCCTGAAATTAGACCGAATCCCATTAACATTTCGAAATGTAAAAAGTCCACAATTGAATTAATCAGTTTAGAATCGGTCCGAAAGGGGAAAAAAGGGTACCATTTCATTTTCCGTAAGCGGCCGCTTATCGGCTCAGCACTAAATGGACAATATTAAAACAGCAGCCAGTATTAATGATTTCTGCCACTCAGTCGCCGGGTGGATTGTATTGAATATAGGGCACGAGGCTGAGGAGGGCTGATAATTTTATGGGTTACATGTTCTTATTGGCTGTCAGAGGGAGAGCTCTGACACAGCTCGTGACCTATTTCTAAAAAAAAGCCTGGGGCTATATGTATAGATAGAATGAACTGTTATCCTTTTTTAATTACATTTTAGGCTGCCTTGATTCATTGGCTGAAAAATATATATATTTCAGTAATTTTTTATTCCTTCACCGAAAAACTTCACAAATAGAGGTGGTGACATTGATTGTAGAATGATTACAATGTAAAGGAGAAGGAAAGGGTCTTCAGTCCCTCTCAGTCCCTCTCAATTTTGTATTGAGAGGGACTGGTCTCCATCTAGTACTTTGAATGAGTCTGGATCCAGTCTTCTGTCTGTCTGTCTGTCTGTCTGTCTGTCTGTCTGTTAGGGGCTTTGGGGATGAGACAGCCACGTTTGTTTCACTATCCTTGTGAGGACCAAACAATTGATGATTCTGATTCAAAATCATATTTTCCTTTTGTCCTTAACCTAACCCTAACATTAACCCCTAACTCCTAACCCTAATTTAAACCTTAACCCTAACCCTAACCTCGAAACCTAAAATAGTTGTTTTCCTTGTGGGGCCTGGCGAACTGTCCCCACTTGTCCGAATTTAGCTTGTTTTACTATCCTTGTGAGGACTTCTGGGCCCCAGAAGGATAGTAAAACCAAACACACACACACACACACACACACACAGAGACACACACACACACGCGCACACACACACACGCGCACACACTGAATGGGCTGAACCCTCTCTGGACCTCCTCTCTGTCACACTATGCTCCTTAGACCTGGTTTGAAGGCTAAAATGGTTAGAAGTGAGATATATTGTGTTGAATGTTGTGACTATCTATGTGGAATACAGATATTAATGATTTGATATGGAATATCAAATATTCTGAACAAAAATCTAAAAGCAACATGTATAGTGTTGGTCCCATGTTTCATGAGCTGAAATAAAAGATCACAGAAATGTTCCAGACGCACAAAAAGCATATTGCGCTCAAATTTTGTGATCAAATTTGTTTACATCCCTGACGGTGTGCTGGGGACAATAAACAGCCACTCTAAAATGTACAGTTTTGAAACACAACGCAATGCCAAAGATGTCTCAAGCTTTGAAGGTGCGTGCAATTGGCATGCTGACTACAGGAATGTCCACCAGAGCTGTTGCCAGAGAATGTAATGTAAATTTCTCTACCATAAGCTGCCTCCAACATACTTTTAGAGAATTTGGCAGAACGTCCAACCGGTCTCACAACCGCAGATCACGTGTAACCACACCAACCCAGGACATCCACATTCGGCTTCTGTGGGATCGTCTGAGACCAGCCACCCGGACAGCTGATGAAACTGTGGGTTTGCACAACCAAATAATTTCTGCACAAACAGTCAGAAACCATCACAGAGAAGCATATCTGCTTGCTCATCGTCCTCACCAGAGTCTTGACCTGACTGCAGTTCAGCGTTGTAACTGACTTCAGTAGGCAACTGCTCACCTTCGATGGCCACTGGCACGCTGGAGAAGTGTGCTCTTCAAGGATAAATCCCGGTTTCAACTGTACCGGGCAGATGGCGTCATGTGGGCGAGCGGTTTGCTGATGTCAACATTGTGAATATCGTACCCCATGGTGGAGGTTGGGTTATAGTATGGGTAGGCATAAGCTACAGAAAACGAACACAATTGCATTTTATTGATGGCAATTTGAATGCACAGAGATACCGTGATAAGATCCTGAGGCCCATTGTCGTGCCATTCATCCGCCACCATCACCTCATGTTTCAGCATGATAATGCATGGTCCAATGTCACAAGGATCTATACGCAATTCCTGGAAGCTGAAAATGTCCCAGTTCTTCCATGGCCTGCATACTCACCAGACACCAGACACCCATAGACTCCCAAGTGGAGCAGTGGTCTAAGGCACTGCATCGCAGTCCTAGAGGCGTCACTACAGACCTTGGTTCGATCCTGGGCTGTATCGGGAGTCCCATAGGGCGGCGCACAATTGCCCAGCGTCGTCCGGGTAAGGGGAGGGTTTGGCTGGGTAGGCCGTCATTATAAATAAGAATTTGTTCTTAACTGACTTGCCTAGTTAAATAAAGGTTAAATAAATAACTAATTATAATAATGTTTGCATATCTGTATTCCCAGTCATGTGAAATCCATAGATTAGGACCTAATGAATTTATTTAAATTAACTGATTTCCTTAAATGAACTGCAACTCAGTAAAATCTTTAAAATTGTTGCATGTTGCATTTATATTTTTGTTCAGTGTATATAATTGACACCATTGATTAATATTAATTAGCAGCTACCATTTAACAGATCTTTCTTTCTATAAATAAATGGGCCAATGTGTGACATCATGGTCAACATTTCTAAATGGTTTGATATACATTTAAATATAATTTTCTAGCAGAATTAAAGACTAGCTGGGCACAATGAGACCATAACACCACCTACAGTAGCAACAACAAAACACCGACATGTCATTCAAAATGTCACAAGAAACATGGACACCGCATGTTTCTTTGTCATGCCTAGTTGCTAGTTTTTTTTGTGCTTTAGTCAACTTCTCTATAATTTATAGCCATGCTAAACATCCTTGAAGAATGAAAAAGATAAACAACAGCATTTCTATATGTTTTAATAGTTGATATAATACATTAGCATAATACAATGGATTCTGTCAATAAAATCACTGACAATAATAATAACCAATAATGAAATCATTATAATCAGTAAACTCTTCAAGCATTGTGTGTGAGTGTGTATGTGAGTGTGAGAGAGTCTGTGTCTGAAAACTAGCTGTCAAATTCTTGCTTCCTCTGTCCTTGTTTCCTCCACTGCTTGCCTCTCCTTGAGAGTGCATTGTAGCCTGAGGGGAGGAACCTTCACTCCTCTACCCCAATGTGCTTTGAGAGGGAGGTGAAGAATGGGGGAAACAAGGGAAGAATCTCAATTACATTTCCTTGATCCCTCACGTCCTCTCTCCTCGCCTCCTTCTCAAAACCCATTGGAAATGAAGGTGAGAGGGAAGGACCTCTGACATTCTCATCCAGTGGGTTTTGAGAAGGCGACAAGGAGAGAAGATGCAATAAAAGTAGAGCTAGAAATTGGTATATCATATACTACAGTTGAGGAACAATGGGAAAGTAACTTTGCTTTGAAAGTTGATAAACTTACATTTGAGAAAATAACCCAACTTTTGAGAAAATGTCCCTTGAAAGTTTTGGTGCACCTACTGGAGAGCTCTTCTTTGTCTACACCCATTTAGCATCGCTCACGTTCACTTAAGCCTTAGCTCCACCCATCTATTTTAGGATTCACATGTGAGGCCATGTGCTAAACAGAGTGAGTACAGTAGTGTACTAAACAATCAAAGATTTAAAGAGTAAAAGCTGGTTTATACTACGGCTATGTCTGTAGACAGTTGTCGCAGTGACATCATGAACATTCTATTGTCGTCCTACATCAAACTTGTCGTTGTCTTTATGAAATAGCACACAAAAACGACAGGCTGCCTGACATCAGCAGCCTGGTGGTCTAAAATAGCATAACTGGTGTATTTTAACATCAATAAACCCATCCGTTTGAAAAATAAATTAAGTATATGTCAATCTAGCAAACCAGGCAACTAAAAGCAACTTTCTAAACATTGTTTTGGTTTGTTTCTAGCTTGTTAGCTAGCTAGCCAGTGTAAATAATTACCATATCATAGCTGACAATTACTTAACTTTAGCTCATTTTATTAATTATTACATTTAAAAAAACACACAACAAGATCATTATTTAAAAGTTAATGGCGAGCTAATTACAGAAAATAGCTGAGAGTGTGACGAAATAAAAGCAGGGCATTTTACTGGAGAATTTTAGAACTTGGACACTGTTTCTTTAGCCTGACTTTGTATCCTAATTTGACTGGTGCAGGTCATGTTGTTCTTCACATTACCTTCAAATAAAATCAAAGTCTATTTGTCACATGCACAGGATACAGAAGGTGTAAACGGTATAGTGAAATTGTTACTTGAATAGTGAAGTCTTTTTGTATGTAGCTAGCTAGCTAAACAATGAACCATAATCCCAATTTATAACGTTACTACCATGCATGAATCTGCAGGTAGATAAAGCCAACCAATTGGGTTCAATGCTAGCAAGCTAGCTAACATTAAGCTATAATTAGCAATGCAAATGTCTTTCAGAGATATGAATAATATTACTACACAGATCATACATGTAATGTTAGCTAGTGAGCCAGCCAGCTAAAATTAGCTAGCTATCTAACAGTACGCTTTAACTTGCAATGGAAACAACTTTCTGTCAAAATTAGAAGCGTATAATATCTGAAAATGTAGATATCTAGACTCTCTTACCCGTATACATAGATGAACGCCTGAAGGTACCTCTCTGTCACCAGATGCCATGGTTGCCCTTGGTTTGAAGATGTAATCCAGAGAGAGGTGTTATATACAACAGCCTTCTGTGTGTTCTCTTTTCAACTCCCTCCGCATATTTGCAATCAAACAAAATACTTTTCTCCATCTCTTTAGCTATCAATACTCTGCTTCCCCTGGGCATTCCATAGATTATTTTGGATATGTGTGCCCATCAAAACTGTTTTCACACCGTAACATAGGGGGATACGAAATGTTACGAGGTTACAGTGCACTTCCGAGATCGCCATACAAAAAAAGAGTCTGACAGCAATATCCAGGAATATTTTAGTTTTTCAACCACTCTACAAATTTCTTGTTAACAAACTTTAGTTTTGGCAAGTCGTTTAGGACATCTACTAAGTCATTTTTCCAACAATTGTTTACAGACAGATTATTTCACTTACAATTCACTGTAACACAATTCTAGTGGCTCAGAAGTTTAGATACACTAAGTTGACTGTGACTTTAAACAGCTTGGAAAATTCCCGAAATGATTTCATGACTTTAGAAGCTTCTGATAGGCTAATTGACATAATTGGAGGTGTACCTGTGGATGTATTTCAAGGCCTACCTTCAAACTCAGGGCCTCTTTGCTTGACATTATGGGAAAATCAAAAGAAATCAGCCAAGACCTCCGAAAAAGAATTGTAGACCTCCACAAGTCTGGTTCATCTTTGGGAGCAATTTACAAACGCCTGAAGGTACCTCGTTCATCTGTACAAACTATAGTACGCAGGTATAAACACCATGGGACCACGCAGCCGTCATACCGGTAAGGAAGGAGATGCGTTCTGTCTCCTAGAGATGAACGTACTTTGATGCAGAAGTGCAAATCAATCCCAGAACAACAGCAAAGGACCTTGTGAAGAAGCTGTAGGAAACAGGTACAAAAGTATCTATATCCACAACAAAACTCGTCCTATATCGATATAACCTGAAAGGCCGCTCAGCAAGGAAGAAGCCACTGCTCCTAAACTGCCATAAAAAGCCAGACTACAATTTGCAACTGCACATGGGGACAAAGATCGTACTTTTGGGAGAAATGTCCTATGGTCTGATGAAACAAAAATAGAACCGTTTGGCCATAATGACCATCGTTATGTTTGGAGGAAAAAGGGGGATGCTTGCAAGCCGAAGAACACCATCCCATCCGTGGGATGGCGGTGTCATGTTGTGGGGGTTCTTTGCTGCAGGAGGGACTGGTGCACTTCACAAAATAGATGGCATCATGAGAGGGGAAAATTATGTGGATATATTGAAGAAACATCTCAAGACATCTCAAGTTTAAGTTTGGTCGCAAATGGGTCTTCCAAATGGACAATGACCCCAAGTATTCTTCCAAAGTTTTGGCAAAACGGCTTAAGGACAACCAAGTCACGGTATTGAAGTGGCCATCACAAAGCCCTGACCTCAACCTCATAGAAAATGTGTGGCAGAACTGAAAAAGTGTGTGTGAGCAAGGAGGCCTACAAAACTGACTCAGTTACACCAGCTCTGTCAGGAGGAATGGGCCAAAATTCACCCAACTTATTGTGGGAAGCTTGTGGAAGGCTACCCGAAACATTTGACCCAAGTTAAACAATTTAAAGGCAATGCTACCAAATACTAATTGAGTGTATGTAAAATTATGACCCACTGGGAATGTGATGAAGGAAATAAAAGCTGAAATAAATAATTATCTTTACTATTATTCTGATTTCATATTCTTAAAATAAAGTGGTGATCCTAACTGAACTAAGACAGGGAATTTTTACTAGGATTAAATATCAGGAATTGTGAAAAAGTTTACATTTATTTCGCTAAGGTGTATGTAAACTTCCGACTTCAACTGTATCTTTGTTCCCACTTTATATCTTAATGATTTCACATGATAAAAATAGGCAAATTATTATTGTCTATGTAACAGCTCCAAACAGTTTTCCACTAAAATAAATGCTCACTGGTACCATAGTTTAGAACTGTTGAACAGCACTTCTGCCAAACATATTGTGCATATCCAAGGCTTTTCCGCAATGAAAGACGGTGAATCCCACTAAGAGAGAGAGGCGCATAAATGAATGAAAAGAGCACATCTGATGATGAATGCAAGCTATTCTTATGTCTGAAGTCAGAGTACTACAGAAGAGTAGCAAACTCTCCCAAGAGCTCTGGATAGGAGTGATGCTGGGTTCAAAGCTCTATCTATCCAGTATCCTTGTATACAGCTGGCTCTCCTTGATGTTAGTTTTAACTGATTACCCCCTGACTGCGGAGAATCTCTTTGGTAGGGGAAAAGGTTGCGCGCGTTTGATGATTGGCCAAGGCATTTGTTTGTTTGTGTAGCGCTGGTGTCTTTGTGGGCTGTTGTCTGTGTTGCTTGTGGAGAAAGCTAGCCGGCTGATGCTCAGTCACCTCGAGACTCCGATCAATACGCGTTCTGGCGTGGCCACATGACTCAGACCCACCTCATCAGACGGCCACTCAATCAGCAGCCAATAGCAGCCAATCCCCTGGCGGCTATCTTTGAAGCGCCTTGTGGAGTCTTCTGGAGTCTCCCGTGATCTTGATTGTTCCATACCGCCCACTTACTGCCAGCCCAGCTCCTTTTAACTAAACGTAGCCTCCCTCCCACTCACCAAGGCCAATTTGCCTGCATTCTTGTCCTCTGTGTTCTGCGTTCTGTGGATCAATTCAGATACTCCATTTTAAACGGCATACTGAGTCTGGAATGAGATGCTTAATTCAATTAATAGAACGTTGGGGATGTTTTCTGGTACACTGGACACCATGATTTGGGTTTTAGTTGTAAGCACCAGACAACATCGAAACGATAAGCTTCATTCAATGCCGCCGAGGCTCGTCAGATGAAATGTGTCCCAAAGGTCAGGAAACCGGTTTGTGGAACGTTAGCCGACGTGAAACTAACGTGAATATAATTAGGATGTGACCTTGGTTTGGCAACCGACTAGCCAACAAAACCATGAGTACAGTCATGAACTTTGACACCGTTGGGCTGAGTAGGGCAATATTGTTCCTTGTTTTCACAAATTACCCTTGGTGGCCTTTTACGAAGGCAGAGTGGCAGACAATGATGGTTCATGGCTCATCTCCTCCACTTTCCCTCCCTCCACCTTAACACCCTCCCCCCAGACTCCACAACGAGGGGCGCATGCTGGACATCTTCCAGCGTCTCAGCGTGACCGAGGGATCCTTCTTCGTCCCCCGGGACCTGGAGGTGTCCAACCAGGAACTAGACTACATCATCCAGAAGGCCGAGCAGTGGAGGGGCTTCAACGGAGAAAGACGCAAGGTGAGCCAACTAGCCCGCTTAATGTGCCTAAACCCTGACCCCAACCAAACTGGGCTGGCTCGGATATTTTCTTTCCACATTTTCCTTTTCAGCACTGTTTCATTAACTATGGTGGATGCCTAACCAGGCCAGCTCAACTCAGTGGTGTGAGAAGGCCTTTCTTATGACCACAGTACTGTAGCCATGCTCCCTGCTCTCTGCTGTCCTCAAGTCGTAAGTGTTTAATTGGATTAATGGTTGTTTTCTTACTGAGAGGATGAGCAGAAAGACCCTGTTGATACTAATCCATTAGATTGCTCCATCTAACAGGCAGAGAAATTGTGGTTGGTTGTCTGTAACCGCGGGTCATGCCCGCTAGGGTCTAGGACCAAAGGGATATATTCTGTGGGTGAGCTGATTGGTTAGCGAGGGACTTAGAAGAGTGGTCAAGATAGACTCCAGTTATTGTCCATTACTAGATTTAATTTGGACACTTTATTAACGAAGATATTAAGTTCTAAGAAGATACATAGAATAAGCTTATTTTCTATCATTACATTTTCTTTAGTTACATTTCAGAAAGCCAAGGAATTCATCTCAAAGGTCTTTAGCTTCATTCTAATTAGTACAAGATAATTACCAAAACAGAAACTCAGCTAGCGGGCTGCCTGATTAGTCTGTAGAAACCAATTTCCAAAGATATTTCATTAAAGAAAGACTACTCAATCAACACACACACATGCATGCACACACACACACACACACACACACACACACACACACACACACACACACACACACACTGCAACAGGCATTTGGTTAATGTGAACTTAGCATGGACAAGTCGACGTCAGAAGGTTGTGGGTGCAGGAAATTCCAACGTCCCCATGAAATGATTCTCATCTGAGGGAAGCTGTCATCTTCTGACAGGCACTATGGGTCGGTGAGGATGACACAGCGATGACACTGTATTAGCATGTAACCACGGCGGTGGGGAATCTATGCATAGTGATTGAAAATGTGACTTCTGCAGATAAGAAAATAGAACATAGCGATCCAACCCCATTTAATTTATTCTGTACAATTTGTTAGTGGCATACATCTCTTATTAACTTTCCTGCTCTCTCTCTCAAGTTCATACACTCCCAAATGGCTACAGCTTGTACTGTACTGCAGCCTCCCTGTAAAGCCTCCCAAACTATTTAGTGACTTTCTGATGAGATATTATAATACCTGTCAACCGAGGCGAGTGTAAGTGAAAGATAATTGCCACCTCATCGTAAATGCAAAGATTTTGTTCAGATGTTTTGTGGTAGCACACCATTTCAATTTAGACTATGCTGAAGCCAACTATGTACAGTGGGGAGAACAAGTATTTGATACACTGCCGATTTTGCAGGTTTTCCTACTTACAAAGCATGTTGAGGTCTAATTTTTATCATAGGTACACTTCAACTGTGAGAGACGGAATCTAAAACAAAAATCCAGAAAATCACATTGTATGATTTTTAAGTAATTCATTTGCATTTTATTGCATGACATAAGTATTTGATACATCAAAAAAGCAGAACTTAATATTTGGTACAGAAACCTTTGTTTGCAATTACAGAGATCATACGTTTCCTGTAGTTCTTGACCAGGTTTGCACACACTGCAGCAGGGATTTTGGCCCACTCCTCCATAAAGACCTTCTCCAGGTCCTTCAGGTTTCGGGGCTGTCGCTGGGCAATACGGACTTTCAGCTCCCTCCAAAGATTTTCTATTGGGTTCAGGTCTGGAGACTGGCTAGGCCCCTCCAGGACCTTGAGATGCTTCTTACGGAGCCACTCCTTAGTTGCCCTGGCTGTGTGTTTCGGGTCGTTGTCATGCTGGAAGACCCAGCCACGACCCATATTCAATGCTCTTACTGAGGGAAGGAGGTCGTTGGCCAAGATCTCGCGATACATGGCCCCATCCATCCTCCCCTCAATACGGTGCAGTTGTCCTGTCCCCTTTGCAGAAAAGCATCCCCAAAGAATGATGTTTCCACCTCCATGCTTCACGGTTGGGATGGTGTTCTTGGGGTTGTACTCATCCTTCTTCTTCCTCCAAACACGGCGAGTGGAGTTTAGACCAAAAAGCTCTATTTTTGTCTCATCAGAACACATGACCTTCTCCCATTCCTCCTCTTGATCATCCAGATCGTCATTGGCAAACTTCAGACGAGCCTGGACATGCGCTGGCTTGAGCAGGGGGACCTTGCGTGCGCTGCAGGATTTTAATCCATGATGGCGTAGTGTGTTACTAATGGTTTTCTTTGAGACTGTGGTCCCAGCTCTCTTTAGGTCATTGACCAGGTCCTGCCATGTAGTTCTGGGCTCATCCCTCACCTTCCTCATGATCATTGATGCCCCACGAGGTGAGATCTTGCATGGAGCCCCAGACCGAAGGTGATTGACCGTCATCTTGAACTTCTTCCATTTTCTAATAATTGCATCAACAGTTGTTGCCTTCTCAAGAAATAAATATATTTACAGTCCAGTCTAGCAATGTGCCCGTTTCACTTTTAGACATACCAAGTTAGCTAAGGATCTGTGCCATACCAATTTAACTAAGGATCTGTGCTATACCAATTTAACTAAGGATCTGTGCTATACCAAGTTAACTAAGGATCTTTGCCATACCAAGTTAACTAAGGATCTGTGCCATACCAAGTTAACTAAGGATCTGTGCCATACCAAATTAACTAAGGATCTTTGCCATACCAAGTTAACTAAGGATATGTGCCAAACTACACACGGAAAAAGGGTTCCGAAAGTGTTATCCAGCTGTCGCCATAGAACCCTTTTTTGTTCCAGGTAAAACCTGTTTTGGTTCCAGGTACAACCATTTTGGGTTCCATGTAGAACCCTCTGTGGAAATACTTGGAACCAATAAGGGTTCTTCAAAGGGTTCTCCTATGGGGTCAGCCAAATATCCCTTTTTTTCTAAGAGTATATGTATCTGTGCCATACCAAGTCAACAAGTCTCTTTTTTCTTTTTTTTCTCTTCACCTTTATTTGACCAGGTAGGCCAGTTGAGAACAAGTTCTCATTTACAACTGCGACCTGGCCAAGATAAAGCAAAGCAGTGTGACACAAACAACACAGAGTTACACATGGAATAAACAAACATACAGTCAATAACACAATAGAAAAAAATATATATACAGTATGTGCAAATGAGGTAAGATTAGGGAGGTAAGGCAATAAATAGGCCATAGTGGTTGAAGTTATTACAACACAGCAATTCAACACTGGAGTGATAGATGTGCAGAAGATTAATGTGCAAGTAGAGATACTGGGGTGCAAAGGAGCAAAAAAAATATAACAATATGGGGATGAGGTAGTTGGATGGGCTATTTACAGATGGGCTATGTACAGGTGCAATGATCTGTGAGCTGCTATGACAGCTGATGCTTAAAGTTAGTGAGGGAGATATGAGTCTCCAGCTTCAGTGATTTTTGCAAACTTGTGGTCTGTTTAGGTGTGAGATCTTCCTATAGACCAATTGCCTCACAACAACTTTTGTGGGTTAAGCCTATTCATTCAAAGCCAGTATTTCCATACAAGTCAATATAGTTCAATATACAGTATATATATCAAAGTATGTGGACACCCTTCAAATTAGTGGATTTGGCTATTTCCCCCGTTGCTGACAGTTCGAGCACACAGCCATGCAATCTCCATAGACAAACATTGGCAGTAGAATGGCCTTACTGAAGAGCTCAGGTACTTTCAATGTGGCACCATCTTAGGATGCCACCTTTCCAACAAGTCAGTTCATCACATTTCTGCCCTACTGGAGCTTCCCCGGTCAACTGTAAGTGCTGTTATTGTGAAGTGGAAACGTCTACAACGGCTCAGCTGCAAAGTGGTGGGCCACACAAGCTCACAGAACGGGGCCGCCGAGTGTTGAAGTGTGTAAAAATTGTTGGTCCTCGGTTGCAACACTCACTAGGGAGTTCTAAACTTCCTCTGGAACCAATGTCAGCACAAGAACTGTTCGTCGGGAGCTTCATGAAATGGGTTTCCATGGCTTGAGCAGCCGCACACAAGCCTAAGATCATCATGCACAATGCCAAGCATCATCTGGAGTGGTGTAAAGCTCGCCGCCATTGGACTCTGGAGCAGTGGAAACGCGTTTTCTGGAGTGATGAATCACGCTTCACCATCTGGCAGTTCTTCTGAAGAATCTGGGTTTGGCAGATGACAGGAGAATGCTAGGTGCGAACTGTAAAGTTTGGTGAAGGAGGAATAATGGTCTGGGGCTGTTTTATGGTTTGGGCTAGGCCCCTTAGTTCCAGTGAAGGGAAATTTTAACGATACAGCATACAGTAACATTCTAGACAATTCTGTGCTTCCAACTTTGTGGCAACAGTTTGGGGGAGGCCCGTTCCTGTTTCAGCATTACAATGCCCCCCGTGCACAAAGTGATGTCCATCCAGAAATGGTTTGTCGATCGGTGTGGAAGAACTTGATTGGCCTGCACAGAGCCCTGACCTCAACCCCATCGAACATCTTTGGGATGAATTGAAACGCCGACTGCGAGCAAGGTCTAATCGCCCAACATCAGTGTCTGACCTCACTAATGCTCTTGTGGCTGAATGGCAGCAAGTCCCCGCAGCAATGTTCCAACATCTAGTGGAAAGCCTCCCAGAAGAGTGGAGGCTGTTATATCAGAAAAGGAAGGACCAACTCCATATTAATGCCCATACTTTTGGTCATGTAGTGTAGTGTAGTTCATCAATCGTTGTCTCCTGCATGAGATGGAGCTAATGTGCAGGTGAGACGATACTCCCCACCTTGAACCGTCCTCATGCACCTCCCTGAACATTACATGAGATACAGTCTCAGTTAATACAGTTGGTAGTAATACTAATTAGTTTGGCTTGTTTATTGGATAGAAATTGGGCCTCCGTTTTTCTGGCGACTTTGAGAGAAATTAGGGCCCAAAGTTTATGATTAAGAAAATGCTTAATTTAGCCTGATGGCCTCTAACAGTTGTCCTACTAAGTCTTCCCTATATTACGTAGATTTCCTCGCTGCACTGCAACAATTACAGCATACTTAATATTGTCCCTAATTTGGCTTTATTAAACTGATAAAATGCTAACGCATTAAACACATTTGCCAGCGTGATTAAAATATAGGGTTATTGCATTTTATGATTTTTACATTATTCAGGCCGGCGATTTTTCACAGAAATAAGATTGGCCGTGCCATTATTTCATCATTATTGGAGCAATTTCTCCTGTGCAAAAAAGGGTCACTTTCCTAACTCAGCAAAGACATATCCCTATTAAACTAATTTGCCTACATGCAAATTTTTGTCATTTTTCCCTCGTTAACTATTTATCAGAGACAGGAAAAAAATATATTCATGAAGGAGAGAGGGGAGCAGCCCGACAGAGCTGAAACTAATATTTTGCAACTCTAATGATTTTTTGCATCCTTAATTAGATAGAATAAGGTTGATATGATTAGGTCAGGATGTAGTGTTTTTCATTAAAAATACATTTCAGAAACTGTATTCCAAATGTGCCCTTGCAATTAAATAATGAATCCAACGAGTTTCTTATTACGGACCCAATTAATATGAGAGGGAAGGGCGTAATTTTAATAACAATGGGCCACGAGGCCTTCATTAACCAAGAGAGGAGGGAAGAATGGATAAAGAAATAGAGGAGAAAAGATATTCACAGGTACAGTATAGTGATGGTGTGACGGGACATAGAAAGTTTTAAGGGTCAAGCAAGGTGATGACAAAGGGTCAATGACTTGATTTGACCATTTATCTTCGAGTCCCCAGTCACAGTTCGTGCTAGCAAGAATATCAAACTAAACAAAGACAGCCTCAAGGGCAGACATATTTAATTTACTCTCTGATAGAATGTGTGTTAAGTACACGGTTGAACACTCACTCTTAACACAATCCAACACAAGGAAATGAGAGAGGTTAATGACAACGTTGACTAAAACCAGTTTTCTCTCAGGGTGCCCTCTGCCATAACATGGGGCGCGATCCTTCCTACCTTTTTACTGTACATGTGATGTTTCCCTCCAGCTCTGAAACAATAAAATAATAATCCACATTCAATAACAAATCTGCAAATGGCCCTATTATTATCAAACTTGTAATTTTCATGATCATAAAACATAATCTAATTTTACTTTCTTACTTACCAATGAACTTTATATTACACCTCACTATTCTTCCAGGCCTTACAGTATACGATCAGTTCTATTGCCGTAAGTTTGAATATGACTTAAAGGTGGTGGCATCAGATAAAAGCACCAGCTGTTGAGCTGATCCAAAGTGGGTGAGTGGGCCTACACTCATACCTGAGTTGGAATTCGATCTGAACACTTGCGGAGGAAGCAGTAGGATGAGTTTTCATTAAATTCTTATCATCTAGCTAGTGTCAATGATGGTGGTTGATAGATACACCCACTCGCTGATGTCATCGCTTACGATCGATTAGATCAGCTACATCGGCACCTTTCCTAGTTCTAGTTCTCCAGGGAAGTTACAACAGAAGCCAGGCTAACTGCCTACTGCATTAGTTGGTTAGCACACCGTTGTGGGAGTCTACTGCAACCGAAAACTCATAGTGGAGCTCAGTTGGTAATGAGCACATTAATTATGGAAAAGCACTGATGCAGATGGACCTAATTAATTGTCTGCCGTCACCCTCTTGATTACTGTACCTGGAAGGGAGGTGTTAATTTCGGTAATACTTAAGCAGGTACGCAAACAGTTGTGTCAGAGTGGGGGCTGTGACAGTGACTGAGGAGAGCCCTACCTCACTAGAGTCATTGTCACCGTCGTTATTCACCAGAAGTTTCCGGGTGACATTGTGCTAATGGAAGTTGTCGTCTCGACGATGGCCCCAGAGATGTTTTCGCAACTGAACGGCGGTCGACAACATCGTGGCGGCGGCGTTTGTCTCCGTATGTCTAGGTAATGGGTTACCTTGTGCGAATTTGGGGAACACCCAAGGTGCTTTGCAAAACATGCTTGTGGGGGGTAAACCTGTTGAGGTTTGGATGGCACAGATTGGAGCTCTAATGATAACTGGGACTGTGCTTCTCTTTCTTTAATCATGTGAGAGGGGACTATGTGTGGTCTCCCTAATCTATACTAGTCCCTCATGTTACCACTTGATCAGATTTCAGCTTCACTCGACGTAACTTCTTACCCATTGGAATTACCATAACAACCTTTTGAGTTGAGTTGAGCATTGAAATGGTTATTCTCTTTATCCGATATCTGAGCCTTTGGTAAAGGTTTTAGCCAATCTGTTTTACCCCTCAACAATGTCCTCTGCATGATCTACCTCAAAACAATGCTGCAGCCCCTCTCGATTCAGAAGACTCCAAAGCAGACGGTCAGAAGGTATTGTTGATGTTCACCACACTCTCTGAACCTTGCCATTTTGGCTTCCCCATTCCTGCTCTTCACTTATGTACAGTAAAGTGAGACTTTAAAGGGGCCCCGAGAGACGACCACCTCCACCGCTAAGGGAACAAGGCCATCACCCCAAACCAGGGGAGCATTAGCCCATGACGAGAAGCCCAGGAACCGCTTGTCAGTGGAACAATGGCCCAGAGAGCCCCCCTACAGGAACCCAAAACAGGAACGCAGGAAGTGGAGAGGAGTTGATATGTCACCGCGGTAATATAGGAGGGGTCATCTGGAGTCGATGGGGGTAGTGTTGGGGGCAGGGAGATATGGGGATCACTGAGGGCAGTTCCCACATCACCCCTCACCCCTCTCATCCCACACCCGACCCTGCCATAGAGTGGGGGCTGTGTGTGTGTGTGTGTGTGTGTGTGTGTGTGTGTGTGTGTGTGTGTGTGTGTGTGTCTGTCGCATTAGGTCCGAGAGTGGCTTCTTCAATTACAGGGGGCTATTAGTGGACAGTGCTGTGAGCCTCCGTGGCCCGGGGCTACAGCAGCCAGCCAGGCAGGCACAGGGAACAGGAGCACAACCACTCCACTCGCCGCTGCATTAGAGTGCTCAATATGAGATGTGACTGCAAAGGGTACATGCCTGTGTTGGTGAAAAGGTCACAGACTTTGGGGGGCAGTAATGTGTGAAAGCGGTGCAGTCTCACAATGGTTAAAGAAAGAAAAAAAAAATATAGAAGCACTCACTCAGCAAACCCCCCCCCCCCCCCCCCCCCCGCCCCTCTACTCACAAAACGCTGCAGCCCTGTCTCCATTTTTTAGTATCGCCGCGTTCACCCAGGGCTACTCTGATTCGCCGAAGATCCTCGGAAAAAGCGTCTGCTTTGCTTCGCTTTTGGAAATTCTAGGCCTTTGCCTAAAAAGAGATGCAGCCATTGTTGTAATTGTGTAACACCTCAAACTGAAGAATGGGCGGTCAGTTTGTGTGTCTCTGACACTGAACCGTCCCTGTGTTGGCTTTTTTTTTGTGCTCCCCATGTCTCCTCCCAGGCCCATAGAAACAGAGGCATCGGTTCGCGTTTGAACTCGTCCGTGTGAACGTTTAATTACTGGGAGTGTCAGCCTCTGCTTAATATGTCCCTCACCATTAATCCAGGAAGAGGATATTATTATCTCTTCTCCTCCCTAAACCCTGGGCAGGCTTTTCTCTGGGAGTCTGAGATGGAGAGAGTAATAGAGAAGGAGAGAAAGAGGGAAAGAGAAGAAGAGAGAGAGACTCGTCACATCATAAGTAGGTCTGTATGGTTAGCACCCCCCATCACATGCCAGACAGATGCAAACTTACACAAACACAGTTTTTTTACAAAGTGGATGTTTTCTAGTTAGTGGTGTCTTTGCACTTGTAGAGATTCAGGGATGTTGTATGCCCTGTCAGCTGTCAAAACAACGTCCAGCTGGAAGCCACACAATTGAGTCCACATGTTGAAGTCCTGTCTCTCCCTGCTTCTTCCTTCCCTCCCTCCCTCCCTCCCTCCCTCTGCCTCTCCCTCTCTCTGCCTGCCTCTTCCTGGTTCTTCCCTCCCTCTGCCTGCCTCTCCCTGCTTCTTCCCTCCCTCTGCCTGCCTCTTCCTGGTTCTTCCCTCCCTCTGCCTGCCTCTCCCTGCTTCTTCCCTCCCTCCCGGCCTCTCCCTGCTTCTTCCCTCCCTCCCGGCCTCTCCCTGCTTCTTCCCTCCCTACCTGCCTCTCCCTGCTTCTTCCCTCCCTACCTGCCTCTCACTGCTTCTTCCCTCCCTCCCTGCCGCTCCCTGCTTCTTCCCTCCCTCTGCCTGCCTCCCTCTGCCTGCCTCCCTCTACATGCCTCCCTCTCCCGCCGTCCTTCTGCCTGCCTGCCTTTCTCTCTGCATGCCCCTCCCTCTGCCTGCCCCTCACTCCCTCTGCCTGCCCCTCTCTCCTTCCCTCTGCTTGCCCCTCTCTGCCTCCCTCCCTCCCTTCCTCTGCCTCCCTCTCCCTCCCTCGCCCTCCCTCTGCCTGCCTGCCTCTCCCTCCCTCCCTCTGCCTTCCCAGCTCTTATGGATCCCGGCCCGTTCACTTGCCATCCATAATGCAAACCAGAAGGAACAAATTGGACTGTCGGCGAGGAGTGAACGAGTGTTCTTCAGCGGCACACAGAAGAGCAAATGGGATTTTTAAAGAGCTCATCTTGCACCATTTTTTAGTGTTTTGCACACTGGCTGAGTCTAATTTGTCTTGTAGTTTGAAATTATTATATCGGAGGATTAGCAGAGAAAGTTTGCCTCGGTTGGAGTCCAATGGGATGTGGTCACTAATCTAAATAATAACAGTTTGCTTCATTGAAGAGTATTTAAAGAACCAACATTTTGGCACAATTGACATGAAGCAGGAATGTATCTCTAGAAAGTGGTGGACTTGGTGGTGGAGAGTCGGTTGTCTTAAATCTGGATTTAATTTTAGCATTATTAAAAGCAGTACTATTAATAAAAGTACATATCCTTCTTTGTGATCCTACGACACTATTAGAACCAGCCTGCATGTGAAACCATCTGCCCTTTTTACTTTCTGACCATACGTTTGTTAGTCTTCCCTCCTCCTCTTCCTCCTCCTCCTCAGTTGCTTTAAAGAGTGTGACCTTGAGTGTTTTCTGTGGCCCAGGGGGGAGCAGGCCTGCTGATTGTGACAGGTGTCTCGTCTTAACAGGATGGATGATGACATCCTCTGGAGAGATAGGTTGGAGGGACTTTAATATCTCTTATCTCTCCCATAACCACATAGATGGATATACAGCACTGCACTGTCAAGGTGGCCCCGCTATAAGCAGAGAATCCCAGGTCTAATTTTGTTATCGGCAGTTATCATCCTCTGAAGCCTTGAAGGGCCGATTGGAATGAAGTCACTTGTAAGTGGCCGGAGAGAAAATCAAGAGAGATGTTTCACTTTGGCCCCTTTTTGGGGGGCATCTCAATATCCAATGGTACAAAGTACAGTGGCATTGACTATAGGTATGTGGTACATCATGAAGAAATCTTCAAATTAACCATTGGGTTTGTCATCACTTAATGCTTTAATGAGGGGTTGACTTTCCATGTAGCTTCTATGGTGTGACTTTATTGGGATAGTCCCCTTATGGATGATCTGTAGATCAGTTAATGCCTTTACACCACCACAACAACACAACAAACCTGGAGAAACTGTCTTCCTTCCCCCTCAAGGCCCCAGTGGTTGAGCCTTGGTACTAAGTGAGGGGTTACTGCTATTGGAAGTGGGGAGGTGCTGCGACAGGAGTTGTTTGTGGAATGAGTTGCCGTTATTTTCCCCCTACCAGATAAAAGGAGATTAGTAACAGTGAATTATGCATATCTTATTTCCTGGATCATCTCGAGCAAGAGATGCTATCTCGCTAAGAAAGTTAGTCTGCATAAATTGAACATGTAAATATTCATTGTTGCTTGTTTACCTTTTTCTAGAAGTCCAATTTGAAAAGGAGCTGATATTGAGTGTAGTTTTATGACCATACTGTAGTGTATATGCACCTAGGTATATCCAAGTAGATAAAGACAAAACTGCCCCTTGCACCATACGCACAATAATGAGGGTGAACGGACCAAAATAAACAAGTACTGTACTGAATCAGCCACAGTGTAGTTACTGTGTGCACTACTGTACGTAATACCAATCGGTTGCCTGTCTTGGCCGTCTGTGCATTTAACCAGACACAGTGTGTTTGAGCCAAATCAGACGAGCACCGGAGATGCGTCCGTACCATTTTAAAGCTGTCCCAATTACACAAACAGACTGGCCCTGTATCGAGGACGTCGCCGACAATAATAGCGGCTCTATTTCCATTCTAATGGCTGGCGTTGGCCTGGGTTATCCATGCGTATGTATGGCCCCTCTCTGATTCCTGCTCAGTGACTCTCTATGAGACCTTCAAATTTGATTTGATCTACACAGCAGCAGTAGCAGCAGGCTTGGAGGCCCCAGTCTTCTGCTGCCTACCTCTCATCTGGGGAAACGGGCATTGAACCTGAGCCAGCTCTGTGCCGAGGCAGGGAGGTATGGGAGTGACCATCCGCAGCTCAGAGAGCCTCTGCACAGAGAGACAGCCCCCCTCCCAGACCCAGGCACTGAGACTGCACGCGTGTGTGTGTCTTTCTGTGTGTGTGTTTGTATGTGCATGTGCACATACATGTGGCTGGATAAGGGTCTGTGGACAAAGGAAACAGACATGGCTGCCACCTCAATAGTTGTCACTGTTCCTCCATCTGCACAGTATGTTCAGTACATTTGTGTTCATACCCTGGTACCGCTAGCTAGCCTGCCACGCCTCTCTGGACGGTGGTACAGTAGTCTGGCTCAACCAGGGGATTAAGCGTGGGGTAGGGGGTCAGGAGCTGCCAGAGCACCCAGCCATTGCTGCCCATCAGCCCCATGCAGCCAGCCTGAGCCTGGGCAGCCCAGCCGGGGCTTCCATCCTCCATCCATGTGCGACTGACAAATAAATAACCCAGCCTGTCCACCACCCAGGCAAATTCAAATGCACCTGTCAGCGTGATGAAGCACTCGCCCGCAGGGAAGCATTGTTTACATTTTCACTCCACTCTTCGCAAAAGTGAGATTCTAATTATTTTCCCACTGTAAATTAAAGCCAAGTGGGACAGAACTGAAAACCAAAAGGGACCCCCCCCCCCCCCCCCAGTGGATGGAAGGAAACGGGCGTCACTATATATAAATTGTGTTCAGGTAAAAAAAAAAAAAAAGGAAAGGAAATGCGGGTGGATGGTACTGAATTGGAAGGTCAGCGGCTTTCGTCTTGATAAAAAGAAAGACAGAGGGAGGAGAACGAGAGACAGAGAGAGAGGTGAACTGCTCACACAGGCTGCAGTGCACGTCGAGTTTTGTTGTTTTGCTCATTACACATGGGTCTTGAGATATTCAGCCGAGTGGAATACATTATAGCCCCACATTTCATACATAATAATGTGCCAAAATTGCACCGCGTTATTTGTCATCCCGATGACAAGAGAGAGAGAGAAGGGAGAGAGATTTAATTAGTCCAAAGGAGCATGCAAATGGGAGGTAAAATTAGACTAGAATAGGGAGAACCTAGGGATGAGTGTGGATGGTAATGATGGCTATCTAGTTTGGATCAATCATCCAGGGATCAGGGAAGGTGACAGGCCGGCTCGTGCCCAGGCCCCAGGCTCCCTTCCTGGACCACGGCCAGCACAGCTCAGCCTGTCTGTCTAGATTTCTATGGAGGCCTCTCCTCTCTCTCCAACCTCCAGCCCCATGACTCATACAGTACACCACTACCTGGAAAACCTTCACCATTCGCTCACATGCACCACCTAACCTGTAGACACACTCACCACTCTGGGGATTATTTAGCTCTGTGTTGTTTATTAGTGATGCATAGCCTATGGCTGGGGTTTTCAAAATGGAGGTTCTGGGCCTACTGGTTGGTTGTAGCCAATTCCAAATGAGTCTCAGCTTATGACCAGACTGTAGCTCAAAACATTTTGATTGCGGAAGTGTCGTATGAACATTTTGATAAGGTAGGTCAGGGGGGTAGAATGTTTGGGGGATCAGTTGTGCAACAGGGACAGAAAAGCATGAGGTCATTAAGGAATTCCTCTTGTTTTAGACAACCATTGACACGTCACAAAATGGAGTGAAAATGTCACGGTGATATTTGTAAAGAGTCAAGGTCGAGTTACCTAAATACAAAATCACTCTGTCCACAGCCATGTCTCTTGCTGAAATAGTTTACTGAAATGGTTATTACTGAAATAGCTTCACCCAGTGGAAAGTTTCTATTTCTGTCAAATGTGTCTGCCCTCTTTTTAGTTGTTAGTTGCAAGTTTATATATTTTTTTTAGGTATGCATATGGGTCAATTTTAAAAATGAAGCTGAAAGGCATATTTTTGGGGGTATGTAGTGCATTTAGTCATTTTATTTAGGGGTAGAAATATTGTAAAAATACAGACTATTTGCGATCTTCTTAGTGTTACATGTAGACTTGTTTGTGAACAGTGGACCAATGACTGCTGTTAGATTCCCTACGCACTTCCTGGATCTACCCCTCTCTGCATTTGCGGTAATGTCTACATATACCACAATTTATGTCCTTGCTGGGAGACATGGCTTGCTGTTTATAGTCCCTAAAATAAATAATGCTTGTCTCTTCCCATGCGAGTCAAGAGACTGATACGGACTCTATCAGATTTCCTAAATGCAGACGTCAACGATAAATCGAGGCAAGATTGGTCGGAATTAGGTTAGCTCACTTGAATGCTATCTGCTTAACCCACAGCTGTTCGGCCTGCTACACCCAGGCATTGAATGTAAATCAGTCACTTAGTGCTATCAAATGGAACAATGGGGAAGAAGAGAGCACTCAGACTTGGGCTCGTATAGAAGTCAGGCTGGCCAGAAACGGAACCAACCTCCTAATGCTCTCGCTCGCTCGCTCTCTCTCTCTCTCTCTCTCCCTCTCCCTCCCCCTCCCTGTAGCTACAGCTCAGAATATGATTCACCCTGAGAACCATAATGCACTGAGTGAAATGGCATCCCCGTCATCCGCACACAAAAACGTTTCTATGTTTGTCTCAATGTGTTGTCACAGGGATTTCACCAGCAAATTGGCCAATGTGACCATGGCACAGGAAATGTTATAGACAGGAGAAGGAAATGTAGTATTAGTGAGAACAATTGAAATATCTCCTGTTTTGTGTCATCTGATGCATTTCTTACGTTGTCCCTCAACAGCTATCAAATACACTACTCAAAAATCTACAAAGAATCAATTTCCTGTTATCGTGAATTGAAGATTATTGGGGAAGTATGTCACCAGATCACACCAGTCAAGATAGTATGGACCTAGAGGGCACAGCTTTACCCTAATGAATACTGAATTGGCGTTAAAGAGATGCGTCCCCCTGCGTTTCCTTCCTTAAATGTTTGTGGCTGGTCTTCCCACTTTCGAACCAAAGCGACTCTTTGACATTTGTGACAATGAGGTCGTTCTCTCCAGGCTGTCTGCAGTGTGTTTAGAGCAGTTGTCTAATTACAAGTAGGTAATGACTTGGGTGTTTTCGAACTGCCCTGAGTTGTTTGGCTAACAGTTTATGTAGTTAGAAGAAAATCAGGACATCGATACACTTCCCAAAACGAAGTCTCTCCTTCAGCGTGACCCTGCCACTCAGGCCCTGTGAATGAGTTGGCTTTCTGGCTTCGTGTTTTCTTAGACAAATCATAATTACGGAGCCAATTAGGGGGTCACCTTGAGTTTATAAACTCTGCTGCCGGGAAAAAATTCCTGGTGCCTTTCACCCAGCCTTAACCTTCACTGTGTGTGTGTGTGTGTGTGCGTGTGCGTGTGCGTGAGAGAGATTGTGTGCCTCCACAGAATGACTCATGCCTTAATTAGGTCCTTGCTCTGAACCTGGCAGGATGCGGGCCTGCCTCCGCCTGCCTGGCTCCCCCACCTCCACACAGACAGTCAGTCCCCCAAATCTGGTTTCCATCTCAGAGGATGAGTCCTTTTACTCCGGCACGGCCGCTCGGTGCTCTGTCTGTATTTTTTCTCGCTCTCTCTCTCCTTGGTAAGAGAGGCCTAGAGGACCCTCGAAGCAGAGGCCTTGAATTACAAAAGAGAGTTGTTGTTGAGCTTGTCTCTTTCTGTGCGTGTTTGTCTGATATTGGAACATATTTTTAGTGTGTGTACGTGCCTGTGTGCACAAGTGAGGGTGTGTCCGTGTGTCGACCATGTCTGCCTATGTGTGTGTTACCTCAACGTTCTCCCGTCTTGTACCTGCGTGTGTGTCGTTCAGAGGCATTGTGTGTGATGCGGTGGGCAAACTAACACACAGGCCTCTAAAAACAGGCGTTATCAGCCAGAGAGGCACCATGATCTTCACACATGGATGCCGTCGAGTTACATGACCTATATAACATGTTACACGCTCTGCTAGCTCCCTGTGTTGCCCTAATAGAGGAGGGCAGTGCATTACAGGTGCAGCGGCAGAACAGGCAGAAGCGGCACGCACAAACAGCACTGCCACCATGGTTGTGTGTATGCCCTCGCCCTGGTACAACCTGATCCCTTCTCCCTTACCTGCTGCACGATCACTCCCCACAGGTCTAGTGAAAGCGTAGTTGGCTTATAGCAGCTTAGCATGCATAGCATACAAATTCTCTCTCCTTTCCTTTGTCCATATTTCTTGACAAAAAAATAAGAAGAGTGCAGCCACATGTTATAAGTCAAGGTCTCGATTGATAATGTGAGTTGTGTTTGTGTTTGGCAACTTGATCCTCAGCATTCTTACCTTATTTTCCTTTTCGGACGGTGCTCATCTTTGGATGTGAGGCTCTGCAAATTACAGAGGATTACTGTCAACTGTTTGGGTTTTAATTCTTTAAGAGCGCTGAGCTGTGGTCACAAGCAGGGCAAGGTATAATTACGTTGAAGTGAGCATTTGTGCAGGTATGCGTCACTAAACCCTGTGTACTCTGTTGTGCTCTCCCTCTTTCTTTTTCTCTCTCTCCCTCGCTCTCTCTATTTTACACACACACATCTATTTCCCTCATCCCCATTCCCTCCCCCCTTCTCTCTCTCTCTCTCTCTTTCTCTCTGTTGGTGTAGAGAGGGAATGAACCCTGACTGCTTTGACAAGCTCCTGACAGTGTCTAGTTTGTGTGTTCATGTGTGTCTGTGTGTGTGCATGCCTGCATTCACCTGTGTGTATGTGCTTGTGTGTATTGGGGAGTCTGTAATGAGGCTGACGGGGCCCCTGTGTGTGTCTCACTAGGTATCAGTGTATGACTACATCTGGACAGAGGAGGGCCCCTGTGCCCCCCCCAGGGGTGACCCTCGTGGGGCCGTGCCCGCTGCAGGTGGAGAGAGCAGTACCCACGTGTCTGTCTACACCCTCTACCTGAGCGGGCAGCGCCACCGTTACAGGCACTTCCTACGCCAGCCGGACGGTGCCATCCTAGAAGTAGGTTAACCCTGACTGTGCTTTCTCTCTCCCTCCCTCTCTTTCGCTCTCTCTCTCTCTCTCTCTCTCTCTCTCTCTCTCTCTCTCTCTCCCATGTAGTCAGCTGCCTCTGTCTGTCTTTCATTCTTCCTCTCTCGCACATTCTCTCTTTCTCTCCCTCTTATAACCTCTCTCTCTTCCTCTCTCTTATAACCAGAGATAAAGACAGAGAGGAAGAGTGAAACTGCACTGCATACTCTCCTCAGTGTGTGACCTAGCAGAAGTACACACACACACCATGCACTCACACACGCAGGGGAGAGCGACATTGAGGGAAGGGAAAAAAGAGAGAAGAGGTTAGCATGCCACTCCTCTCCTTTGTGACTCAGAGTGAGAGGAAAGGAACCGTACATTTCTCACTACACCTCCCTAGCAATGCTACACACACAGACAACAAGATGGTGCTATGGCCATAGGAAGGATTCTCCATTCTCCTTTCAAAGTAGCACCAAATGAGCACTGGCATGATTATGCACTGGCACTGTTATGATTCTCCCAGCTAGCACCAATGCTAACTCCACACTTGTATTTTTCACCAAATGAGCATCCGCCACAACTGCTATTCCCTTATTTTGCACCCATGCTAACACCCGTCTTTATTTGGTTTCTAGAATACTGGGTGCTGCACGCATTCTCCCACCTCCTGCTTTCCCCTGCCCTCGGCCACGCACACTCCTACCCTGAGTCAGTCAGGACGGAGCAGACTGCCGCACAGATTGGCTGTCTAATTAAATGTACCACTGATTCGGCTTTGTAACAACTGCAAGCACATGAATGAACTCCCCCGATCCCCCCGAGAGCAACCTGGATCATCACCATCCCGAAAAAAGTCAAAAGAGAGGAAAAAAGAGATTAATGCCGGAGCTGCATCAACAGTTAGCTCTCGGGCGGTGTGGCGTCGTCCTAATGGGTCCCGTCATATTTTGACTGATGAGAATGTGTGTAAACACACAACGTGGCATATCTATTCGTTTTTGGTGTGTGTGCGTGAGCGCGTGCACGTGTATGAGTTTGTGTGCGTGGTAATGTGTGTCCCTGTGTGGCCTCCAAACCTGTGTGTTACAAATGAGACATCTGGGTAAAGTTGTTTACTGAGGAATTTAGAAAATCACAGCAGAAATATTCATTTTCACCATCTCTCAGACAGAAATACAGTCACTGTAATTCCTAAAAAAAAGAATAAAATTCACTCTTGGCATTTCTGCTGGAGAAAATCATTTGGCCCCGGACCTACCTTTAACGGTAAGGGTTGAGGAACCAAAACAGAGGAGAATGTCCTGTGGTATCACCATCCACCCCATAGTGGCATGATGGCCACGCCTCTACGTCGGGTGGAACATGAGAGTGACGCCGGTGGCAGCCGTGTCCCCTCACCCCCGGCTGTGGTGTGTGTACGATAATGCCAGCTCTCCAGCCCTGCTGAGCTTTCTGTTTTCCACCCTCATTTCCCCTCTCCCTACAGCACGGGCCCTCTTTACATATTCAAACTAATCCTTCCTTGAATATATAGACTAGTTTTATGTATAGAGTGACATCCAGGAATCACCAAAGGGCATCCCCAGCCCTCGGAAGAACACTTGAGCTGATTTTATTAGTGCTTTATGTAATTCTGCCAGTAATATAGTCAGTGTATGCGACGGGGGGCTGTGTATGCGACGGGGGGCTGTGTACAAACTGGCCTGCAGATTTAAGGTGACAGCTCCTTGGAGAGGAATAACATTCAGGCAGTCCTGCCTGAGCAAAAATACAATATTTCAGACTGCACAATTCAAGGGTATAGAGTAGAATACCTTGTGCATATGGTTCCTTTCTCCACGAGTATAGTATTCTAAAGCCCCCTATGTAAGTTCATCATATTAATGTGTTCATTTTTGCAGGAAACAAATCTCTATTTTGAAGTGAGGCTTGTTTCCATATCACAATATATAACATGTAACATTTGACCATTCAATGATATTGCTTTATCATCTTCAAATGTGATATGTTATTGTGATATGGGAACAGGTTCCTGTCTCCTGTAAATGATTGCCCATTAACCCTTAGGAATGACTACTTGCTGTGACCTACAGTGTCATCATTATTCAGTCCTGATGCTTGGAGAATGAGACAACTTACAATAGCAGTATTTATTTGACTTCTTTGAACTGTGAAAAACAGTCAGTCTCCCCTCTGCCTCCTTCGGTTAAAGGATTCGTCCGACTACTTAAGGAGGCCTTCCTTTGTTTACTGAAGCAATATTGACGGATGCTTCATTTCCACATAAGAGGTCTGTTTTTCTCTGGCAATGTCCTGGACAGCCAAGCCCTCGAGGACCAGGGAAAGCCTTAGACTAACATGACCACTGCTCCAGGGTTCTTATTTTTGCATATTAACCACAATTTACACTCAAAATTAATATAAACGAACACCTAAGAAAAGCAAGCCCTCCGAGAGATGCCCTGAGCTATAGACACTTTCAGTGTAATACAGCAGTTTGGTGTGTATATTTGTATTGTTATTGGGGGGCAGCGGTCCATGACTAAGCAAAAAAAAATATCATGCACATATTGAATATTCATTTGGCTAAACCAAGTGATTCCTGCACCTGTATCCGTCTGGTTTTTAGTATTAAAGGTCATGTACAGACACAGACAAAAGGGTCCCAAAGGGTTCTTTGCCTATCCCCATAGGATAACACTTTTGGGTTCCATGTAGAACCCTCTGTGGAAAGGGTTTTACATAGAACCCAAAAGGGTTCTACCTGGAATCAAAAAGGTTCTACCTGGAACCAAAAGGGGGAAAAATCCTTTTAGGTTCTAGATAGCACCTTTTTTTCTAAGAGTTTGTGTTCAAGGCCCATCATGCATTGCATTTCAATTATGGAAATTGGTCGAACCATGTTTACCTGGAATATTAACCTGGAAGGCATCTACTATTTTACCTTTAATATTAACCACGACATGCTGGGAAATGGTAACAAATGTCGTGCAGCAAGAATAGTAAAAGCAACAGTCCCATTGGCATACTTAGCCAAACGGATTTTAAAGGTGGTGGAGTGTTTTAAAAAAATATATATATTACTTCTCAAACAATCATGAATAAACAGATGTTTGCCAGCTGCAAACTCACAATGCATCACTCTCAACAACCGTTGAGATTCCAGTAGGGCCCTCATAACAAAACAACTTCTGAGATGGGCCCATAACAGCTCCATCTGAGGGAAACAATATGGCCGACGAAATGAATGTGGGCAAAGTCATTATGTTCCCTACTAAAACCACAGTAGGTTTATGTTTCCCTGTCTTTTTCCTCCCAGGCTAGCATTTAAGTGTCTACGGCCTGCCAAAAAAGAACGATTTGAGTAACCAACTGTGCTGTTGTACCATCTCCTTCTTCCATATGTGAGTCCTGGATCAGCTTCTGTGAAAGTCCCATTAAAGATGCACAACTAAAGCTCCAACAGCTTGAATATTACTTCTCCGCAGATTATTTATGGCTTGGAAAAAGGCTGATAAGCATCTAAACTACGTTGTAAATAAAAACACTGTTCCGTGCAATTTCATCATTGTGTTTCTTTTGCTTTTGAAGTCTTTTTCCACTTGTGCCCTTTAACCATTGTTGACGTTAGACTTCCTCACTCACAATCAACTTATTTCAATACTACATACTTAATTAACTTAACGTAGCTAGGTATGACTGTACTGTTCTTGAGTTATAACTAGGAGGGGTGATTCCCATATAATTACAATCCGCCGCAAGCCCATGTGATGAACAGAGACAGAAAGAGGGAGAGAGATGCCATTTCAATATTGGGCCTCCTCATTGGTGTAATATGCCATCAGACCCCCATTACCCAGAACCCTTTGTCTTCACTTTCCATGACTCAGCGCTCCTTGTCCACAAATGACTCCGCGCTCGCCAATATTGACCTAATTCCACATTCGGAATATGAAGAAGTTAACCTTTAAGAAACACCTCGCAGCAACATTAATTGACAAACTGCATCAATTCTCCCTCCTGCACCCCCTCTTCCCCCCCAGCCGCATGTTTGATTGCCGCTTCGGAGCCTCGGAGCACGCTTCATTGGCTATGAGGTCATCCTGAGCCTTCAGAAATATGAACATGATTTATACAGGAAGTGAGTTCTGCTATCTGCCGTTCGGTGCCGGGGAAGGATACGTCCTTGGTCTTTGTATGTTGCATGAAGAGATTAATGCTTTCCCTGCCAGCCATATCGGCTTTGCGAGAAGACCTTTTCCAAAAGTGTATCGCGTCTAATTATCCAAACGCGTATACACTAGTTTGGGGAGATTTGTGGGAGATTTTTTTGAAGTTTACTTGAAAAACGTGGAACTGTGTTAATTCTTTCTGCACAATCTTTTTTTTGCAATTCCCAGGCTTAAATATTTTGTAATTGCAAATTACTGTATAAACATTAAAACAATTGTAGTGAACTTGCATATAGAAACATTTAACTGTTGAAATATCTTCAGCACTTGAATGTGTCTGACAGTTTGTTTTTGTCTATGGTGTGTCCTTGAAGGTGATTGGTGACATGGACGGGGCAGAGCCTCCTCTCAGCACTATGCCCCGCCCAGGTCAGAGGACACCAGAGGTGAACCAGGAAGACGAAGGCACAAGCTCCACCCTCCAACTCAGGGAGAGGAAAAGGAGGAAGCCTGTTTGGCGTGAGTCCAACACTCCTGTGCACTGTTTAATGGCTGTTTGTGTAGTGTGGCGTTTTAATGGTTGTTTGTGTAATGTTGTGTGTTTTAACAGTGTTATTGCCTAATCTGTGCCCTCAGGTACTCATCGCGTCGAGCCAGTAGGAGACAGTGGGCATGGCTCGAGCTGCACTGCAAGGCCTTAGCCACTAATGTCACTGTGAAGTGAAACAAAGCAGGAGAGGACACCCAGGTACTGTCAACTAGCACCTCCAACGACCGCATCAACTGAAGGGACAGGGACTATAGACATACCCCTGGCAATAGACAACTAGCACCTAAGGCTCAACCGACCACACCAATTGACAGGACAGCGATTATACACATACCACTATATAGACAATAGACAACTATCACCTCAACCGACCACACCATATGAATGGACAGGGACTATAGACATACTGTACCTCAGTGATGGACAGTGACTGATGGATCAATTCAGAATGTGTTTATGAGCTCTCTATAGCATACTCACATAACAGTTCAAATTGTTCCTGATGATACACATAGAGATGGTTCAGGCAGAATTAGGCTTCTACAATAGCTTTTTCCACGGGTGGCACTGGTGCTAACAACCTTTTCACTTGGGGCACCAGCACATGATTTGATCGTACTAATAAAAATAAATAGATAATCGCTAATGACCTGGCCTGTGTCCCAAAATGTGCCTGGATTCCTTACAGAACCAGGCTAATCATGACTAGCCACCTTTTAAATTAGCATGCCCTTGTGTTCAAAGAAAAGAGACTTAAAATAATGTGCCGATTTCAAAGTGCCATGTGTTCTTTTCCGCGAAATCCTCTAGACGGCAGAATTTGAAAAAACTATACTAGATACCAAAACGATACGACCATAAAACAACAAAAAAACGGGGAGGACTGTGATTTCACCTAGTTTTTCAGGTTTTGGCTCTTAAAAATCACAAAATTGCTTAAACCACATCAGGGGACCATTTTTGAGGTCTGTGAAAAATATTTTTTAAATTCAGGTGTGCACCAGCCAGACCGGTGTGTTTGTTTCTGTAGAGCACTTGTGATGGACTTTTCAAAACAAATGGCCGCTGGATTGATTCTACCAGGTGGGATAGGCTACTTTGTAGTTAGATTTTAATTGCCTTTACATCTACCTGAAAATGGGAGGCTATTGATAACATCACTAACAACTACACAGTGTTAGACATATAGGCCCTTGGCGCTCCGCGCACAGCAGGGCTTGTCATTCAGGTAAATTTGCCAGTGGCACACCAGGCCAGTGCCACCTGAAAGCTACTGGCCCGAATGAAAAAAAATACTGGCCTGGGTCAAGATCTGACAAAAAAGGGAATGATGCATACATAATTTCAATAGAAGATGAGCAAGTAGCATATACAGGGTTTGTACAGACATTGGCAATTCAAATTCAAGGACTTTTTAAAGTACTTAATTGTAATTTTCAGGGACCTAAATTTGACATTTAATTGTTGGAAAAAAACTCCCTCCAAAATGTATGCCAAAGAAAAGTAGGCATTACCACATTAAAAGAATAATGCATTATTTTTAAATATAGGCCTACCTAATGGAATTTTGCATTGACATTCACATTATTTTTACATTTTAAAATGTCAGAATAATGTGAACACAAACACACTAATGGATTCTGTCCATGTGGTAGCTAGTCTGTGTGACACAAACACACTAATGGAGTCTGTCCATCTGGTAGCTAGTCTGTCTGACACAAACACACTAATGGAGTCTGTCCATGTGGTAGCTAGTCAGTCTGACACAAACACACTAATGGAGTCTGTCCATGTGGTAGCTAGTCAGTCTGACACAAACACACTAATGGAGTCTGTCCATGTGGTAGCTAGTCAGTCTGACACAAACACACTAATGGAGTCTGTCCATCTGGTAGCTAGTCAGTCTCGCCATTTGAGATGCTGAAGTATGACTGAGGTGTTATTGTACCATGTTTTAAACTTCCCTTTGTAATGGAATGCATTGTATGGAAAACCAATTTGAAGCCAACATTCGAGATTGTCTTGCTCATAATAAGTCCTGTGTAGCTTGAGTTGTCGATTTCCACGGGGGACCAGTACGAACAAATTACGAAAATATAAGTCGCTCTGGATAAGAGCGCCTGCTAAATGACTCAAATGTAATAACTGCACATTGTTTTACCGCAACAGAGTAGCTCAAATCCCTTCAATTGAAACATTGGGGAACAAAGGAAAGCAGCTACATCTCTCATAGAAACTGATCAGAAATGGAATCACAGAATAATTGAATTGGAGCAGTAGACCTTCTAAATTGACAACCGCAACTTCAATGACTTTCCAAGGACCAAATAGCCTAAAGGAAATGTCTGATTTTCAAGGTAGGCTATTCCATGATTACTGAATTGCGCATTGCAAATATTCAACCAAGACTTTGAACTTTTTAAATACTTGGTTTGCATAGCCATTATTGCCTTAGCATTTACTCTCATAAATTGGAACATCTTTTCTACCGCTGTTGGTCTTCTGTGAATTGCTCCATGCAACAACCAGCTGTTGATGAGCTGCTTGCTCTCTCTGCCTGACAGATCATCAATAGGCTATAAAGTACAAGTCAAAAGTTTGGACACACCTACTCATTCAAGTGTTTTTCTTTATTTTAACTATTATCTACATTGTAGAATAATAGTGAAGACATCAAAATTATGAAATAACAAAAATGGAATCATATAGTAACCAAAAAAGTCTAAATATATTTTTGATTTTAGATTCTGCAAAGTAGCCACCTTTTGCCTTGATGACAGATTTGCAGACTCTTGGCATTCTCTCAACCAGCTTCACGAGGAATGCTTTTCCAACAGTCTTGAAGGAGTTCCCACATATGCTGAGCACTTGTTGGCTGCTTTTCCTTCCCTCTGCGGTCCAACTCATCCCAAACCATCTCAATTGGGTTGATGTCAGGTGATTGTGGAGGCCATGTGTAACGTGTACGCTGGGAGTCGGGAAGCAAGTACAGGTGCAAATATAATAATAAATAGAACAGAGTACAAAACACGAAAAGCGTACAGGCATGAAAGTGAAACAGAGTCAATAACGCCTCAGGAAAGAACCAAGGGAAGTGACAGATATAGGGGAGGTAATCAGGAAGGTGATGGAGTCCAGGTGGGGGTCATGAGGCGCAGGTGCGCGTAAGGATTGTGGCAGGTGTGCGTAATGATGAGACAACTGGCGACGCCGAGCGCCAGAGAGGGAGCGGGAGTAAACGTGACACCAGGTCTTCTGATGCAGAACTCCATCACCCTCCTTGGTCAAATAGCCCTCACACAGCCTGGCGGTGTGTTTTGGGTCATTGTCCTGTTGAAAAAAACAAATGATAGTCCCACTAAGTGCAAACCAGATGGGATGACATATTGCTTCAGAATGCTGTGGTAGCCATGCTGGTTAAGTGTGCCTTGAATTCTAAATAAATCACTGACAGTTTCATCAGCAAAGCACCCCGAAACAATCACACCTCATCCTCCATGCCTCACAGTGGTCATCCGTTCACCTACTCTGCGTCTCACAAAGACACGGTGGTTGGAACCAAAAATCTCAAATTTGGACTCATTAGGCCAAAGGACAGAGTTCTACTGGTCTAATGTCCATTGTGTGTGTTTCTTGGCCGAAGCAAGTCTCTTCTTATTGGTGTTCTGAACAGTTGATGCTGAGATATGTCTGTTACTTGAACTCTGTGAAGCATATATTTGGGCTGCAATCTGAAGTGCAATTAATTCTAATGAACTTATCCTCTGCAGCAGAGGTAACTCTGGGTCTTCCTTTCCTGTGACAGTCCTCATGAGAGCCAGTTTCATTATAGCGCTTGATGGTTTTTGCGACTGCACTTGAAGAAAGTTTCAAAGTTCTTAAAATGTTCCATACTGGCTGACCTTCATGTCTTAAAGTAATGATGGACTGTCGTTTCTCTTTGCGTATTTGAGCTGTTCTTGCTGTAATTTGGACGTGGTCTTTTACCAAATAGGGTATCTTCTGTATACCACCCCTACCTTCTCACAACACAACTGATTGGATCAAATGCATTAAGAAGGAAATAATTTCCACAAATTAACTTTTAACAAGGCACACCTCTTAATTGAAATGCATTCAGTTGTGTCCAATTGAAACCACCTCATGAAACTGGTTGAAAGAATGTCAAGAGTGTGCAAAGCTGTCATCAAGGCAAAGGGTGGCTACTTTGAAGAATCTCAAATATAAAATATATTTTGATTTGTTCAACACTTTTTTGGTTACTACATGATTCCATATATGTTATTTCATATTTTTGATGTCTTCACTATTATTCTACAATGTAAAAAGTTAAGAAAAACCCTGGAAAACTTTTGACTGGTACTGTATGTGTGCAGCGTGCGCGTGATAAAGAATCTGCATAACAAGTTAATAGCTTTGTGTATCCATCTGTTTTTTTTTTTTTTCAATTATATAGCCTAGAATAAAATTGGCATTATTACAACATTTTTTTCACTGACCCAAGCGGGCCACTGACGGGGATGATCAACTGGCCCGGAGGATTTCCAAAACCTCCTGTGTGTCAAGCCCTGACACACACAAACAGGGGCATTTCTGTGCATTTGCTGCCTCTTCAGAAAGTAGGTCTATTTTTTGTCAATTGCACAGTACTGTTTGAATAAAACATGATGATTAAAAAATTGTAATGTGACCAGGTAGAAGATTTTCACTGGCACCCTTGCGATCAATTAAAAAAGTGTGTCACACTGCCAAGTCAAACGTTCGCAGTATGTTTTGGTCGCAGTATCGAACCCTGAGGATGCTCGTCCCTTTTGTGATGTATAGCTTTGTGACATAGTTCATGTCATAGTAACACAGTTCCATTGGGCTGTGTGATTCACATCATCATACATACAGTACAGTCACAATCAGGAGGCATACATTGGCTGCCTATGCAGATAGGGCTATTCATTATCCAATAAACAATGTGAAGTGGAGTAATGAATCCGTGTGCCAAATGAATGAGGGTCATTAGGTCTTCATTACTGCCCCAACACAATGAAAAATGACAATTCTAAAAGTCACCAATCAGGGCCCAAGTGATAAAATATCAATATTGGGCCCACATTAAGCTGGATGATATTCAGGCCCGGGTTGATTTGTATTGAATATGTGTCTGGTGGCCGGTGCTTGACGTAACAAAGTGGGCCACAAATCAGCCAGTAATGGCCGTCTACTTATACATATTGCTTAATTAAAGGTTGTGAGCTTATTAACATGTGTCGGTGGCACTGGGCGCTCGAGATGGAGTCTGTTGGCGTGGGCCGGGCTCTAGAGGTTTTATAGATAACCTATCATACTAAACCATATAGGCCCTAATATCAGATCTTAATAACCTGTCATTTTCATTGATAATGATTCCTCTTTATGGTCGGCCGTTATCGCACCCCCAACTTGTCTAAGAGCCGGCCGCATCCTTTTGGGACTGTGAACCGGCCTGGGTGCTCATTATACCTTACTTTTGGCCTTGAAGTTGCTCCACACCTCTATGTATAAACCATCATAGCCATGACTTGGGGCCGCTGCAATACACACGGTGCAGCAGACTGACAGACACAAGCAGCCGGCTAGCGTTCTCTCTCTTCTCTGGTACACCCCAGAAGCTGTTGGACCACTGCCTTATCAAACCTCTTTTACCGAGAAAGAAAGGGCCAGGTTTACTGGACAGAGATCAGATACAGAGATTATTTGTAGTGTTCTGTTAAAACAGTGTCTTACACAAGCTAAAGGTCTGTATGAATGAAGGAATGGTGTTGGGAGTGCACTGCTCCAAACTGTAGTGTTGAAAGAAAGATGGCTACCCCCACACTGTTTTCTTATCCACCGTTTTGACCCTAAGGCCTTCATCAGTCTTTGCTGTATAGTGTTCTAGTCTACAGTACAGGCGGCTGCAGAAGAGGCTAGAGTTGTGGTGATGTACAGTCTAGCCCCTTTGTGTGATCCATACACTGTCCTCTTACAGCCTCTCTGCTTTCTGGTTTCCTGCCCCTGACATTACCCAGAAGCCTGTAAAGCTAATCTGCTCCAATTAGAGATCACTCCATTAAGAGTGACAGCGCCACACCCCCCAATTCAATCAGCTCCTCTAATGAACGCTGAGCAGAGCACCCTGTCACTGTCTGTCAATCAGGAAACAGGAAGACCCATTCACACACACGCACATGCACACAGGCACACATACATGCGCACACACTGAGGCACATGTGAACGCACACAAGCGTTTACGTACACAAGCGTATGCACACACACAGGCGCACGCACACACACACTCCTTTTTCTCTGACTGGACTATCTTCGGTTCAGTTTATCCACCATCAGGGTCTGGTCTGGCTTAGTCCCTATCTGCTCTATAGATCCACTGACCGTTTTTTGGGGACTCAAATATACAGAAGTTGTAGTGGTGTATACAGTGACTGTTATTTACTGTCATAATGATGTCATTATTTAAACAACGTGAATTCAGATTAAATTAGATTTCTATTTGATCAGTATCTGAAGATGTGTTTGTGGTGTCATGTCTATATTGTGTTGTTCAGTATTAGTGGACAACACTTAATTAATACAGTACATACTGTATGATTGGTTTGCATATGATGTATTGCAACTGTACTGCTCATGGGCATTAAACCGTTCACGTCCATACATCAAATAATCATATTGTATTTGTCTAGCTGTATGTTTTGGTTCATACATATTCATTTCTTATAAACGCGATGACAAATCTTTTCCCCTACCAGGTCTGTTTTTCCTTTTTCATTCATTTGTTATGGCCGTTTGTTCTGCTTCAAAAGGGGATGCTGAGCAGTATCCACGCCTATATATAATTCATCAACAAACTCATATGCCCTGTGCAATATTTCTCACCAGAGGACAAAAGGTATTCCAACGGTTCAAATATTTGATTGCTAATGACAAACACTATTTCACCACAATTTAAATTTCAAATCGATCCCTAGGAGCAATTCTTTTTCAGGGGGAGAAAAGAGAAAAAGATGCCCTTAGGTCTGCGCTGCTTCACATTTGCTGATTTAAGTTAAAAGAAAGCCTTTTTGCAGAGCTATCATAAGGGAACTGCAACTTTTTGAAGTAGGCTCGTACATCTGCATAGTCCTCAAACCTGGGGATGTTGCTCGTGGGGGGGGGGGGAGAAAAAATAAATAAAAATAAATAACATTTTGTCTAATTCTATATTTATGTACCCCTCAGCTTGTGGTATTCGCATTAAACAGTTTGTGTTCAGAAGTTCTGCTGTGATCGTTACTGTGCACGGTAGACACCGGGCAACTCTGCAGGCTGCTGCGTTGCTTGCCTGCCATTTGCTCGATTAATTTGAATGAAATAAAACTGATTTAAATATATACTTTTCTGTCAATAGGTGTTTTTGATTATCTCGCTCTCTTTTGATGAAAAAAACCGTTGCATTTAATCGTGTATGACTATTCTCTTGTTTTGACAACTTCATCTCCGCTGAGAGTTGTTTGATGTTAAATAGAATTGTAATGCAGTAAGTAGAAGGACTTTTCTTTGTGGTGAGCCCTCTTAGATCAGAGAGAGAACCTGTGGCTTACAGCAGACATCGTTTGAAGGCATATTCAATTCATATAAATATTTACATGGATATTGTTTGTTAGACGATGTCTCAAACCACTGTGAAGATACCTTAAGAATCTTAAACATCATGTGAAAAAATGGACTCTGAATTTTAACGAGACTGTTTTTCCCCACATATACTGTGGCATTGTAGCACCATGTTAACATGTCCACTGTAGATCCACAATAGTATCAATGCTCAACTAACTACGGTCATTGGGGAAGTTTATTCATATAATAAACAAAATAAAATGTTGAATAAATATACAGTTAGGCCGCTCTAAAATCCACTGTAACACATAATAATTTTGCCTTTTGGCTCATACCGATATTTTCTAAAAACTAAAAAGGTTAGTTAACAATCTCACTGAACCATGGAAGAACTCTACTGTGGAAATGTGCAATTAGGCCACTCTAAAATCCAGAATAACAAAAAACGCATAATAGACACCATTCTGGGGATTATGGTTCCTCACCATATGGCTACTGTTATGCGGACCATTTACATGTCTTGTGCCATTTGCCCACTTAGCTTAACTCCACTTGTTAAAAAAGAGACAGATCATATGGTAACCAGAAACACCCGTCTACTACCATTGAGATAAGTCTGTGTCATGTGGTGTAACAACAGGACATAGAGCATAGAAATAGAGTTAGTAGAATGGGTATGTGCTTTAGACCCTTTGTAACCATGCATTCTACTCCACTGGCACTGACCCTTGAAACAACTCTCTGGTGCTTAAGCCATAACAAATACAAGGTGTATTTTTGAAGAGTTGCAAGCATCTGGATGGATCGTGTGGTTTTTGAAAATGTATTTATTTAATTCTTTATTTATTTCCAGAGTGGCGGAGGCAGATGTCCTGCTCACAGGGGGAAAAAAATAGCTAGGGAGGAAAGAAATATATGAATATGCAAATCGTGTCACAACGTGGAACCTTGTAATGACTAGGAAATGTTCTCACCATCTTTCATTATGCAGAGGTCATTGCTTAATGCAGGCAGCTGGGACCGACCGGCTCTCTCTCCTTTTCTCCCCATGTCCCCCCCTGTCATCTCACAGCGACTTGAACAAAACTGCAGCCTGGCACGAAACACAGGGCCAGGCTCGCCACACACACACATTCGCATGCCACACACAAACACACACACAAACAAACAAACTCACATGCCACACACACACACATACAGACAGACACACACATATGTGAAAGCTCGCATACCACACACACACACTTGCACGCCACACGTGAGAGGAGCTGGGGTCACATGACTCGACACACTTGACTGGGCAGAGATGCATGTATCCTGTCTTGTCTTTCTGTGAATCCTTGGATGTGGGCATGTAAACCACACGACCATCCCTGTTTGTTTGTCTTCCTTTTGATCAACTCTCATCCGTCCCTACTCCTCTCTCTCATTCTTCTGAGGAAGCTGTTGAGATCTGTTTCTAGTGTACTAACATCTCTACTGAAGGCTAGCTGGCAGCTACCCTGCTTCACACAACTAGCGTTAATCATTAGGTATAGCATCCTCTCCTCCTCAAATAATCCCAGCGTTTGAATGCTAAAAATGTAATGAACTTCACGGTTCATTGTATCTGACATTGCTTAATTAATGGGTGCATTTAAAGTACATAGGCCCCGGTAATTGATTTATATGCATGATTTGCACATACAGCTGTTAGTTCCTGTAGGAAAGTCATCACTCAAAATGGGCACGTTTCTACTGATACGGCGAGGTAATGATAGATTGTGTTCACCGCAGTAGCAGCCCGTGGTGAAGGAGAAACAACGCAGTTCAATTTAGTCTTATCTTTTCTTCTTGGGAATACTGTTAGATGACACCGTAGCTTTATTCTCATGTTTTTTCAAATGGACGGTAGAGTATTAATGAATCCACTGCATCCCCGCCACATTTTTTGCATAAAGAATTTTATTTCGACTCCCTCCACATAATTATGTACAATGACAGGCTTGTCAGGGAGGCCATATTTTCAGTAGACGGTGCAGTGGCATGTCGAAACCAGGACCGAATGCCCATAGTTGAGCAATTAAAAACACTCATGCTAGCTAATGCTGCCGCCGCGGCTTGGCTGTCGCCCCGTATTCATCAGCCCCGCTCTGCAACGACAGCTTGCATTTTCCCCCTGCCAGGCCTGAGTGAATGAGAGACAAACATCAACAAAGAAAGTGAAGGAGCCAGCATGGAAAAAAGAGACACACCACAGTTTTACTTGATGTACATTACAAGCCTTCATGATATCCCTCGCATACATTCTCCATAAGTGTTAGTCAATGTACACTGAGTTGACAAAACTCTTTCCAGGACATAGAGGGACCAGGTGAATCCGGGTGAAACCTACGATCCCTTATTGATGTCACCGGTTAAATCCACTTAAATCAGTGTAGATGAAGGGGAGGAGACAGGTTAAAGAAGGATTTTAAGCCTTAAGACAGTTGAGACATGGATTGTGCAATTCAGACGGTGAATGGGCAAGACAGAATATTTAAGTGCCTTTGAAGGGGTTAGGAAGGTGTTCTTAATGTTTTGTACACTCAATGTATATAGTATTTTATTACTTAGATTTCATGTAACCCAGTACATGGTCTATTTACTGTAATGCTTGGTCCAGTGCTGTAAGGCTCAGGCTGGTCACAGGAAAGGTTAAGGCCATGATTATCGGTAGAATGGGGGGTGTTGTGGGGAGTTTTTGGGGTCGCTGGCCTCTAACCATTATTTGGAGTTTGGACAGAGAACCTCAGTGGAGCTCAGATCAATCTCTCACCTGGGGAATGACTCCAGCATATTTCTATCACCAACCTATTGATTTTTCCATGCACAAGCCCCTCATGTGTGAGGTGTTTTCATGTGCACGGCGCAGAGGGGAATGCTGCCTGCAGCACACACACACACACACACACAAACACACATATGTATCCACCTTGCTCATACACACACACATGATCCTGCACACACACACACTCATGTATTAATTTCTGTAGACACCCATAGGCATATACACACAAAATGTACACATCGGCATATTTAGTGCTTTAGATCTCTCCCATACATACACACCATCCCAACACCTCGCCTCTCAGTAGACCCTCCCCCCCAGCTCCTTGTTAAAGCAGTTGCCAAGTGAGCCATGTCCACAGTGGGGCCAACTGTCTCGCTCTCTTTATTACACACACTAATCAATAGTGACTGAGGTGATCCGGGGCCCCTCCCTGGCCCCTGCACCACCATGCTTCATCACGGGGGCCACATTAAGATCAGTGGATATGATTGCTTTGGTCCATGTCACTTTGATTCAGAACTGGGACTGTTTTATTGTCATCCATAACCAGCACAGACAGGAGAGGGTGATATGGTATTTTAATAATGTATTAGTTTTGCAGTGCTATGTCCACAATGCTTTGCAAAATATGAAATGTAATAACTTAGCGTTGCGCCTGTGTGTTCCTGTGAGATGATTGTCTAGAATTGCATGTATTTGAATGCAAATCTCGTTGTGTAACTTTTGATGTAGTCAGATGTTGAATGATTAGATTTAGATTTTATTTGGAAGGCATGCTACTGTTTATTGATAAGAACAGTGGTAATATGGTGATATATGTGACCCTTTGTGTGATCAAAACACTGGAAAAAACATTCAAGTTCAGTTTGATTCAGCTGTGGCACTGGCTCAGGGAAACAAAGGAAAAAAGAAACGATTGCGCTGGAATTTGTCAAAAGCCAATAATCATCCTCGCTCAGAGAGGAGTAGTATGTCAGAGGGAACCAATCAATATCACATTACTTTGAGTAGAGAGTATATACAAGACTCATCAAATTGATTCTTACAATGGCAGTTTCATTTGGTCTCCAACAGAAACCTCGACTTGTGTGGCGTGAAGGCGGAAAAAATCACAACAAACAAGACAAATGGGTATTTATTTGACTAAAATAACGCCTTGGCCATAAAGAGAAATGAGGAATGATGTGTCATATTTGTGCTCTGGTTAAAAGATGACTTGTTTCATTGGACATTGAAATTTCATGAATATATTTCCAAATGCCTGGAAAAAGAGAATTCATCATTAAGTTTGTGCGGGCTATAATGTCACGTTAGGGATTATTCAATTTCCTAATGCATTGTGCATGTCACTATGGCTAGTGATGCATACCTTCCTGGGCCCCTTGAGAGGGAAGGTGTAGGGTGTACATTACTGGTTGGCAAAGATGGATGCCAGAGTTTTGGGTCTCATCATAAAACTACTTAAGACATAAAACTACTCCTAATCCTAACTATGTTGACCTCAACATTTCTTCAACTTAGACTGTCTCCCTAAATATTACTGTTCTTAACCACGACTTTCCCAACTAGGACTTTTCTGTTTGCGGAGAACGGCCGCTGGATCCTAATGGCTGAAAGTCTTCAGCACAGAGTCATCTGGAGAGACAAGGCACAGCGGCTCCTTAGATGATTAAAAAGTAATTTTCTTAACTGTCCTCATAGGATTTGTAAAAAAATAAATGTTCAAAAATAACATTAAATTGCTCCAATCAAGCATAAACGTCTCCTGCTCGTGGTGAAATTTGTACTGCTGTTCGCATGGTGTGTGGTTATTTGTCATCGTTTTCCTTTGGCGCTTTTCCAAAGGCGCTTTTGCCCTGATCAACAATTAATGGTGCGATTGTTTCTCTGTTACTTATGGCGGATGAGACAGATGCAGGTTTGCAAAAAACTGGAATAGTAATGAACAAGAAGAAATGTGGGACAGTGAAGGTTAAAATGTTGGATATTCTCTCGATGCTGTATGTGACACAAAGAATATAACACTTCTCTATTGACTTACCTGAGTGTGTTTACTTCTGTTTTTCTAATCATTCCCGAATGCACTTTGCAAAAGTACTACTAATAGTAGCGAAATCATGTTTACAAATAGAGGAGAAGAATGGAGAAGCACAAATAAAGAAGTATCAAATATGGCATCAAGTCCATGGTCATTATAAAGGGTTAAGTCATGTTACTTTCATGTTTGCACCTTCCATAGAATACATACAGTACTGTAGTGTATAGCCTATTTCTAACACACATTAACACAATAATCCCCAGTGCTCGGCAACATGTCTATTATAGTCCCCCACCAAATGACCTTTAGTGCTCTCCCCATCCGAGGACAGAGGGCCCTGGATTCGGATAGAATCAATATTCTATTATGATAGTGCGTTGAGTGTGTGGAGGTTTACTACTTCACCGTAATAGTCTCACTATTTCATCCTCTGGCAGGCGGGCGAGGCATGGCCGGAGGGGCTCAGTCACTGCAGGCTGTTGACTCCCAGCATTAAGGCCTAACACTAACGCTGGCCACTAACACCAGCCTCCAGTCCTATGCCATTTGCTACAGCCTCTGTTCTGCAGTCCAAGCAAAGGGAACGTTTATTTGGAAAATGTTTACTAGTGATAGAAATGTCTTGAATAGGACTGATGTGATTCTCTATTCTACCATTTAGAAAGGCAGAATTGAACTTTGTAGTTTATTTCTATCCAAACGTTCCACAACGTTGTGACCTGCTGTAAAGTAATGGTTGTTGATGAGGGGAGGGGCATGGGGGGTATGGTGTGGGTACTCCTGGCAGAAGGGAGTGCTAAATGTAAATGTTAAGTCATTAGAAGGGAGGGAGGCATAGGAAGGCTAGGCCTTATAAAAGATTAATTCCATTATGCCCGTCGTCTCAAATAATTAACTAATGTGAGTATTTTACACAGCCAAACGTCGGTACCTTTTTTTAAAATGTCATCGGGGCCCCTCAATTTTTAATCTGAGGTGATAAACATCAGGTTAACAGGGCACTGTATATTAGGGGAAAGGTCTAACTTAATATTGTCTTTCTGATTTCTGTTCAATCAAACCTATCTCCGAGTCAGAAAATCTACTATCATTCCAAACTTTGCTGTGACATGCCCTCTATATATATTTTCTGCTGTGGAATAAATAGGCAAGGCGGCCAAGTGGTATTTATGCATACTTCTACGAAGGAAATAATTAAATCAATTGTTATTTGTCACACCCGCCGAATACAACAGGTCTAGACCTTGCAGTGAAATGCTTACTTAAAATCTTGTTCCCATCGATGCAGAGTTAAATAAGAAGATAAAAACACAAGAAATAAACACACAAGAATGAAGCTATATACATGAGGTACCAATACCATATCAATGTGCAGGGATACGAGGTAGTTGAGGTAGGCATGTACATGCCATACCAATAATTATAAAGCAGTCCCTACTTGGGAGGAATGCAGCAGTGCCCTCTTCAGACTTCCTCTAAACTCAGAACACTCTTCACTATTTCCACATTGTCATTTATAGCAGATGTAACGTCAAACTTTCTCTGTTTGTTTGAACACGTTTTTTTTTGCTGGGATTGGTGTTTTTAGGGAAGTGTCCCTCAGCATTTGTCTTTCTCATCCGTCCCCTCCCTCCCTACTCGCTGATGGAGGGCTGGGTGACTGCAGGTGCACGATGGCTCTATACCCGGCACATTCATCATGATGTAACCGTGAGCAACTGGGATCTAAATTACCTTCGTCTGGCATCATTCCAGCACATGCTATAAATGAGGTAATCGTCCTTGACTATAAAATTTGCATTTCCAAGACTTAATTGCTATCATTACATTTTTTTCGTAATTCTATTAATTTAACAGAATGGGGTATTGGGTTTTATGGTTTATAATTTGCATTAAAACAATGCATTCCTGAATAGAACGGGCAAAAAAAATCCCTAATATAGGAATAAGAGGGAATAGGGACATTGCATTTCCTTTCCGGTCTCTCGTTACACACTTATATTGTTGCATGTACAATAGACAGGCAAGAAAGACTGACGTGGGATACCCAAACAAAAATCTGTCAACTAAGTGAAAGTGGTGTTCTGAAACCATACAGGCACACAGAAGCACTCTGGGTAAGGGGGAGGCGGGGGGGAATCAGGGCAAGGCAATAATAAAGGAACAGGAACAGGACTTATCACATTGTTTGGAATAAGTGAAGCTTGTGTCTTAATGGATGTTGGGACGAGCCGGTCCTCTTTTTAACTCCCCTCTCAGCCTTTGTGCATATATGTACATAATGTCAGCTGTGCTTAATACTGTCGTCCCCAAATAGTATGGCGGAAGAATACGGAGGATGACACGGAACAACGGAGCCATCAGCTCCCATTTGTTCCCCTGATGTCGACCTCGGACTAGACGTCTGTGAGGTTTAGAAAATGCGTGGCCCTGTAAGTGCAGACAACATTCTGCAACCCGCTGCACTTCCTGCACTTTGCTGACCTTAAAAGTGAGGCCTCAATTCAGAGAGCTGAAAACCATTACACACTAGCCTAGTGTTCTACAATACAGTGGCAATGCCCTACTTTGTTGTGCAGTTGCTCTCTTCTCTGCACTGTTTTCTATTGTATCTGTGTTGTGTTTTTGTTTTTTCTCCATTTCTTAGTTTTAACAGCAAAAACATTTTGAATACTTAGCGTTGTTCAACCCATTAACACATTTCTATGTCATTTAACATGTTCACTCAAGAAATAGCTTACCCATCAGCTTCACAGATATTGGCGCAGAGTAACATGACCACCGCTGACACAGACCAGGTTGCTTGGTCACATGGGGTTTGTGTGGAGTGTTCGGCACGTCGGTGCAGGTAGGGCCTGATGCGTTTGCGCGGCGCATGGCATAGTGGTAAGACGGTGAGCCGTGTTTTGACTGTGTCAGCCAGCATCAGCTCAGGCAGAAGCGTGGATGACCATCTCTCCCTTTAGTCTCCATTGCGGTCATGTCAGCAAGACACATTCTTGGGGTCCTTCAGAGCACTAGTGACAGGAGAAACCTGCCGAGGAGCAACCTGAGATTGCACTGGAATATGTACACCCTCAAGACACTTACGGTACAGTAGCTAGGGCTTTTACCTAGGGGCTGTAGCTAGTACACTAGCTAGAACCTTTACCTAGGGGCTGTAGCTAGTACACTAGCTAGGGCCTTTACCTAGGGGCTGTACCTAGTACACTACTGTAGCTAGGGCCTTTACCTTGGGGCTTTAGCTAGTACACTAGCTAGGGGCTTTACTTAGGGGCTTTAGCTAGTACACTAGGGCCTTTACCTAGGGGCTGTAGCTAGTACACTACTGTAGCTAGGGCCTTTACCTTGGGGCTTTAGCTAGTACACTAGCTAGGGGCTTTACTTAGGGGCTTTAGCTAGTACACTAGGGCCTTTACCTAGGGGCTGTAGCTAGTACACTAGCTAGGGCCTTTACCTAGGGGCTGTAGCTAGTACACTACTGTAGCTAGGGCCTTTACCTAGGGGCTGTAGCTAGTACACTACTGTAGTTAGGGCCTTTACCTAGGGGCTGTAGCTAGAACACTACTGTAGCTAGGGCCTTTACCTAGGGGCTGTAGCTAGTACACTACTGTAGTTAGGGCCTTTACCTAGGGGCTGTAGCTAGAACACTACTGAGCTAGGGCCTTTACCTAGGGGCTGTAGCTAGTAACCTACTGTAGCTAAGGCCTTTACCTAGGGGCTGTAGCTAGTACACTACTGTAGTTAGGGCCTTTACCTAGGGGCTGTAGCTAGAACACTACTGAGCTAGGGCCTTTACCTAGGGGCTGTAGCTAGTAACCTACTGTAGCTAAGGCCTTTACCTAGGGGCTGTAGCTAGTACACTACTGTAGTTAGGGCCTTTACCTAGGGGCTGTAGCTAGTATACTACTGTAGCTAGGGCCTTTACCTAGGGGCTGTAGCTAGTATACTAGCTAGGGCCTTTACCTAGGGGCCGTAGCTAGAACACTACTGTAGCTAGGGCCTTTACCTAGGGGCTGTAGCTAGTAACCTACTGTAGCTAGGGCCTTTACCTAGGGGCTGTAGCTAGTACACTACTGTAGTTAGGGCCTTTACCTAGGGGCTGTAGCTAGTATACTACTGTAGCTAGGGCCTTTACCTAGGGGATGTAGCTAGTATACTAGCTAGGGCCTTTACCTAGAAGCTGTAGCTTTTACACTACTGTAGCTAGGGCCTTTACATAGGGGCTGTAGCTAGCACACTAGCTAGGGCCTTTTCCTAGGGGCTGTAGCTAGTAGCTTACCCATCAGCTTCACAGATATTGGCGCAGAGTAACATGACCACCGCTGACACAGACCAGGTTGCTTGGTCACATGGGGTTTGTGTGGAGTGTTCGGCACGTCGGTGCAGGTAGGGCCTGATGCGTTTGCGCGGCGCATGGCATAGTGGTAAGACGGTGAGCCGTGTTTTGACTGTGTCAGCCAGCATCAGCTCAGGCAGAAGCGTGGATGACCATCTCTCCCTTTAGTCTCCATTGCGGTCATGTCAGCAAGACACATTCTTGGGGTCCTTCAGAGCACTAGTGACAGGAGAAACCTGCCGAGGAGCAACCTGAGATTGCACTGGAATATGTACACCCTCAAGACACTTACGGTACAGTAGCTAGGGCCTTTACCTAGGGGCTGTAGCTAGTACACTAGCTAGAACCTTTACCTAGGGGCTGTAGCTAGTACACTAGCTAGGGCCTTTACCTAGGGGCTGTACCTAGTACACTACTGTAGCTAGGGCCTTTACCTTGGGGCTTTAGCTAGTACACTAGCTAGGGGCTTTACTTAGGGGCTTTAGCTAGTACACTAGGGCCTTTACCTAGGGGCTGTAGCTAGTACACTACTGTAGCTAGGGCCTTTACCTTGGGGCTTTAGCTAGTACACTAGCTAGGGGCTTTACTTAGGGGCTTTAGCTAGTACACTAGGGCCTTTACCTAGGGGCTGTAGCTAGTACACTAGCTAGGACCTTTACCTAGAGGCTGTAGCTTTTACACTACTGTAGCTAGGGCCTTTACATAGGGGCTGTAGCTAGCACACTAGCTAGGGCCTTTTCCTAGGGACTGTAGCTAGTACACTACTGTAGCTAGGGCCTTTACATAGGGGCTGTAGCTAGTGCACTAGCTAGGGCCTTTACCTAGGGGCCGTAGCTAGAACACCGCTGTAGCTAGGGCCTTTACCTAGGGGCTGTAGCTAGTAACCTACTGTAGCTAGGGCCTTTACCTAGGGGCTGTAGCTAGTACACTACTGTAGCTAGGGCCTTTACCTAGGGGCTGTAGCTAGAACACTACTGTAGCTAGGGCCTTTACCTAGGGGCTGTAGCTAGTAACCTACTGTAGCTAGGGCCTTTACCTAGGGGCTTTAGCTAGTATACTAGCTAGGGCCTTTACCTAGGGGCCGTAGTTAGAACACTACTGTAGCTAGGGCCTTTACCTAGGGGCTGTAGCTAGTAACCTACTGTAGCTAGGGCCTTTACCTAGGGGCTGTAGCTAGTACACTACTGTAGTTAGGGCCTTTACCTAGGGGCTGTAGCTAGAACACTACTGAGCTAGGGCCTTTACCTAGGGGCTGTAGCTAGTAACCTACTGTAGCTAAGGCCTTTACCTAGGGGCTGTAGCTAGTACACTACTGTAGTTAGGGCCTTTACCTAGGGGCTGTAGCTAGTATACTACTGTAGCTAGGGCCTTTACCTAGGGGCTGTAGCTAGTATACTAGCTAGGGCCTTTACCTAGGGGCCGTAGCTAGAACACTACTGTAGCTAGGGCCTTTACCTAGGGGCTGTAGCTAGTAACCTACTGTAGCTAGGGCCTTTACCTAGGGGCTGTAGCTAGTACACTACTGTAGTTAGGGCCTTTACCTAGGGGCTGTAGCTAGTATACTACTGTAGCTAGGGCCTTTACCTAGGGGATGTAGCTAGTATACTAGCTAGGGCCTTTACCTAGAAGCTGTAGCTTTTACACTACTGTAGCTAGGGCCTTTACATAGGGGCTGTAGCTAGCACACTAGCTAGGGCCTTTTCCTAGGGGCTGTAGCTAGTACACTACTGTAGCTAGGGCCTTTACATAGGGGCTGTAGCTACTACACTAGCTAGGGCCTTTACCAAGGGGCTTTAGCTTGTACACTAGCTAGGACCTTTACCTAGGGGCTGTAGCTAGTACACTAGCTATGACCTTTACTTAGGGGCTGTAGCTAGTACACTAGCTATGACCTTTACTTAGGGGCTGTAGCTTAGAGAACCTTTAAAGGGAAGCTTAGATCAAACAAAACAGCGTGCTCTTAACACACAGGGTTGAAGAGTGAGAGGAAACCAATGCTAAACTGAGATATACCAGTTAGGGACTTCCTCCAATACCACAAGCATGCAAGTGATGGAACCAAACTGTGGGCCCACTCCTAGAACTAGCTCCTTCTCCCTCCAGCAGACAGACAGTAGTGATGCGCTTCATTTCCCCTTGTCCCACGACTCCAGCGCTGCCTCTCCGCACACGCTCCACCGCTGTCGTCCATATGTCGAGCGCTGTGAGATGGTCATCCCGTAAACGAGGCCCCCTATGACATAGACCAGAGCCCATCTGCCGGGAAGATTACTCGCTCGTTTTCTGATGCTGTTTTCTCTCCATCATTGCTCGTAAACGTAGTGAGGAAGTTTGGGTGGAGGACGCCATTGTGATTGGTAATTTGGAAAAGAACACAAAGAAACCGCACACTTTTAGCTGCACCACCACCACTACCAGGGTCTGATGTTAATGAGTTTGAGTGAAAGGGATACTTGTTTTCTTTTAAATGATACAGCAGCGCTGACTTAACTTTTCTGTGCTTAACTTAATACTTAACAGAGGCCTGTTCCTGCCGTAGTCCTCACACTGAAATACACATTTCTTTGATGAAGCACCACACTTTGCCTTCATCTGTTGTGTAAATTAGCATTTAATAGCTGTACACATTTGAATATGTTCATTCCTGACATGGTGCGAATTGCACATTCCTAACATTGCGGGCAAGAGAGGGTTTTGGCTGCAAGCACTTTTGGCCACTCGGAGCGCCATTAATTGTTTACCAAAAACTAAAGGCACCATCCATTTCTCAATATCGTACTCTCTGTAAACAAGAAAGCCTGCAATTTGTTTATCACAACAACTCCGCGCTGAATGGCAGTGAGCGACATTTTGCACGCCCCCGGGATACTACATCTCTAAGAGGCTGACGACCAAATGAGGGATGATGAAAGACGATGGAGATCATCTATTTGTCACACTCCCCACATTAAACAGACATATTTGGAAGCACAGCTGACCGGCATGTTCCGCCAAAACGTGTCATAAAAGGGAAGGCTGACTGCAGAGCTCCAGCCAAGTCAATGAAATGGGCGGCACGGAAAGAGAGAGTGTTTTGACCATAACTGGCATCCAAATGCTTTGGCTTCGTTTCCTGTTCCTGGTTTAAGTCCGACACCATCTGTTGCACAGCCTCTGTTTGTTTGGAGCTGCTTGAGCTGAGTTAGAGAGGAAGTCACTCAGCAGTGGAAGACTGGGCGACCGTGGACGAGGGTTTTAAAGAAACCGATGTGAAGCGTGCAAAGGAGGGCGACACGATGAACAGGGACATCAACAGGACTTTTGATTCTGTCATTTCGCCCTGCAGATAGGGCTTTGTCAACAGCGGAGTGGAGATGAGAGAAGGGAGGAGAGAGAGGAGAGAGAGGAGAAGGGTGGAAAACCTTTCTGGGTGGAGGCTGGAGTTTGTGTTTGTGCTGGTGTTGATAAACAGCCATCCCTCAGGTGTGACAGAGCTGACACCACTGTCAGACCGACCGCTTAGCACCTGGAGGTCAGGCAAGGGATAGGGCCAACCGTCCCCTCTGTTCCCCTCTCTCTGCCCCAGATCAGGTGCCGACGGTGGGGTGATTCTGCTCAGTGTTGGGGGTAGGATGGAGAGTAATAGATCTATAGAGTAGGTGTTGGGGCATCTCACAGGGCCCCTCTCTGATTGAGCCTGATACATGCTGATTGGCGGCGAGGCTGTGCTTGTCAGCAGCGAGGCGGTGTCAGGTGAAATTAGCCGCTGCGGATGGAGGGCCCAGGGAGGAATTCATTAGGCCAGCCCGGCACAAAGGCAGAATGACAGGGCATTCACACTTCACAGACACCACCCCCTCCAACCCCTTTACCCCTCTGTCCCTGTCTGAACCCGCAGCTCAAATTAACCACGCATCCCACAAACCCATGCACCCTCTCCCCCACATCCCCCATCTCCCTCTGCAGATGTGTGACGCTCCGGGGACACATGTTCACATACACCACGCCGGGGCCACCATCTCCGTTAGACAATTAAAGTCATATTTACCCCAGAGCAGCAGCAGCAATGATGGTGGTAGTAGCAGTGATGGTGGTGGTAGTGATGGTAGTAGCGATGGTGGGGGTAGTAGTGGTGGTGGTGGTAGTAGCGGTTGTGGTGGTAGCGGTTGTAGTGGTGGGAGCGATGGTGGTGGTAGTAGCGGTTGTGGTTGTGGTGGTGGTAGTAGTGGTGGTGGTGGTGGTGGTAGTGGGGGTGGTATTAGGGGTGGTGAGGGTTGTAGCGGTGGTGGTGGTAGCGGTGGTAGTGGTGATAGTAGAAGTTGTGGTAGTAGCGGTTGTGGGGGTGGTAGTGATGGTGGTGGTACAGTGTAGCGGTAGTGGTGGTAGTGATAGTGGTGGTACAGTAGTAGCGGTTATGGTGGTAGTACAGTAGTAGCGGTAGTGGTGGAAGTGATGGTGGTGGCACAGTAGTAGCGGTGATGGTGGTGGTAGTGATGGTGGTGGTAGTGATGGTGGTGGTACAGTAGTGGCGGTGGTGGTGGTAGTGTTGGTGGTGGTAGTAGTGTTGGTGGTGGTAGTAGCGGTGGTGGTGGTGGTCGTAGTAATGGTGGCGTGGTGGTAGTAGCGGTGGTGGTGGTAGTAACGGTGGTGGTAGCGGTGGTGGTGGTAGTAGGGGTGGTGGTGGTGTTGGTAGCGGTGGTGGTGTTGTTGGTAGCGGTGGTGGTGGTAGTAGCGGTGGTGGTGGTAGTAGGGGTGGTGGTGGTGTTGGTAGCGGTGGTGGTGGTAGTGGTGGTAGTAGTAGTGTTGGTGGTAGGGGTGGTGGTGGTAGTAGCGGTGGTGGTGGTGGTAGGGCTGGTGGTGGTAGTAGTGGTGGTCGTGATGGTGGTAGTTTTGTAGTGGTGGTAGGGGTGGTGGTAGTAGGGGTGGTGGTGGTGGTAGTTTTGTAGTGATGGTGGTAGGGGTGGTGGTGGTGGTAGTAGTAGTGGGGGTGGTGGTAGTAGGGGTGGTGGTGGTAGTAGCGGTGGTGGTGGTGGTAGTTTTGTAGTGATGGTGGTGGTGGTGGTGGTAGGGATGATGGTGGTAGTAGTAGCAGGGGTGGTGGTAGTAGGGGTGATGGTGGTGGTTTTGTAGTGGTGGTGGTGGTAGGGGTGGTGGTGTTAGGGGTAGTAGGGGTGGTGGTGGTAGTAGCGGTGATGGTGGTGGTGGTAGTTTTGTGGTGGTGGTGGTGGTGGTGGTAGTAGTAGCGGGGGTGGTGGTAGTAGGGGTGATGGTGGTGGTGGTCGTTTTTTAATGATGGTGGTGGTGGTTGCGGTGTTGTTATTTGGCCCTGACAGAGGATGCAGATCGAGCAGATCCTGAGTGACATAATTGGCTAATACAAATGCCCTGGAATGACTGGCGGGATCAACCGACAGGTCGGGAAGCGGTGAGGCCCTGGTTGGTTTCTCTCTAGCATTGTTTCGCAGGCGTTCCCCAGTGGGGCTATGTTAAACAGCAGGAGTGTGAAATGCACCGCCGCTGCTCCAAGGGGTGTGTTTGTGCGTGCGTACCTGTGTGTGCGTATGTGCCCACTCTTGTCTGTGTGTGCATGCATGTGTGTGTGTGTTCATACGTGCGTATGTGTGTGGTTTCTCGCCCCTCTAATTCCAGTCCCACAGGTAGTGTAGGTAGCCGGCGGAGGAAGGCAGGTTTCACTGCTCAGCACATAATATGCTCGGGGACTGTGTATTAACACTATTTGCATTAGGAGAGCCTGTTGTCCCCAGCTGGGTGCAGTGCTCCGCTCACACTACCTGTGAGTTTGGCTTAATCCCAGATTTGCTCTGGCAGGTGAAAAACTGTTTTCAATGGCAGCCACAGTAACCTTACCCCCCCCCCCCCCCATCCTGTCAGTGTGAGTGTGTGTGTGAATTCCCTCATGCTCACCTCTCACTTACTCAGCAACACAAGCCAAAAGGATTGTTTTCTTTCTTTCTCTTCCCATTTCATTGACAAATCGTTTGATGAAATGCCTTGACTCATTGGTATGTCACTCCACTTTTTCAGTCAGCCCTGACTTTTGAAATCCCAAACTATTATGAGTCAAAGATCATTTAACAGAAGTACAATAAGCGTTACGCTATACTTTATTCATCATCATTACTAATAGGGGATTATGACAGCAGGGTGTGTGTGTTTGTGTGTTTGTGTGTGTGTGTGTGTGTGTGTGTGTGTGTGTGTGTGTGTGTGTGTGTGTGTGTGTGTGTGTGTGTGTGTGTGTGTGTACACTACACACAAGCATGGTCGAGTGAAGGCTTTGACTCGCTTGAGTCCATTCACTCCCCTGAGATCTTCTCTAATCCACTGTGTCCCGTTTTAGGACCATAAGGCTACATACATGTAGCAAAATACAATGTAGCGGCTGATTAGCGACATTACTTACGAGCAAAGGAACACTATTTCACGCACATCTCCGCCCGGCTAAATGAGGCCTTTCAAATCAAACTCAGCTTTTAATAGCTGTTACTAATATTACAGGTCATAAATGATGGCTCTTCCGACTCTGCTTTGGCTGATCACACACGGATTATCTCTGTTATTTACGGTTGTATATCACTTTGGCATAAACACGTACTTATGGAAATGCGATCACTATTCTCTACGGTAATGCACTTTATAATGATTTATACTGCAATGATTCATCAACAAACACACTGCACGCATCCAGCAATGTGTTTTTGACTCACACATTTCTTCCTGCAGAGTAGTGTTTTTATTCTTGATGGGGGAATTTTACTTGTAAATTGGTGTTGTTCTGTGTACTCACATACATCATTGGAAGCCAACCTAACCCACTGTTTGAAATGCAACTGCAGCTTGTCACATGATGGCTCCACATGTACAAATCAATTCAATTCTGCAGTAAACAATCTGACGCATGTCTAATTACTCGCAATCCCGACCTTGCCAGGGAAACCGAACGAACCCACACTCACACACACATGCACGCACACACATAGTCTCAGGTATTCAACATATTGGCCAATTTAAAAAAGGGATTACAATGTTGTGTGTGTTTGTGTGTGTGTGTGTGTGTGTGTGTGTGTGTGTGTGTGTGTGTGTGTGTGTGTGTGTGTGTGTGTGGGCACCGCTACCGCACGCGCAGCCCTCACATTGCCCTCAGCAACTCAGTAAGAACTCCCGATAAGGAGAATTAGTCAAAACTTGGGAGCTGCCAGTCAGCGGCAATTAAACTTTAATCTTGGGCTGAAACAGGCACAAATAAATTAAACCCTTGTGAGAGGCAATGTGCGCTCCCCTGATAATGTGGGATTGAAGTTGTCTCTGAGGCTGTGGAGCAGCCTCTACCATGGCGCTGGTGCAGACTGAGGGAACAGAGACTGGGGACAGTGGGGAACTGAAACTCACAAAAGTTAGGTGTCTGGCTCACACGCACACACACACAGCTTTAGCTAATACCCAATGCACTGGGTATATTTTAATAATGGCAGCCAGGAGCATGCAATTGACCTGTGCAGGTCCAGCACTTGGAGCTTGGCCCGCTCACAGCTTGCTTTCGGGCTTTAAGATGATGTGCATAAGGAGAGTGCTCTGATTGCAAATGTATTTCCACAATCGTGGGGTTGTATCATATTGGACCTTACAGTGTGGGGGAATTTGATAACCAAACCGAGCATGACGCTCCCAGTACAAATGGAAATTATATTTGGAATTATGCTCTAGCCAACTACAATAGACCGAATCTAGCCATCAGCCAGAGGAGACACTTTAAATGCTGTGATATTCCAACGTGTGGTTGTCCGCGACGCGCGCTGAGGAGAAGGGATATTTCATTAATATTTTTAATGAATTAATACTCTTATCTCCTTCCCCCTGCCCAACCTGTAGACTGGTGTTTAATTTCAAAGTAATTTTCTTCATATATGAGCATGGCGTTTATGTATTAATGTCATGGCCCAAGTCTGTGAATGACATGATTTATTCCAGAATGGTGGCGGCCACTTGCATTCAATCTCACCACAAAAAGCCCCAGAGAAACAGAGAAGAGAAGCAATGATATTAACAATATTAACAGTAATAATGGAAATAATTGCGAGGAAAACAATGGCAACAATAGTAATCACACATAGGGAAATACCTCAGTGTTTGACCGAATCGTACACAATTATCATGCATGTGTATATAATATAATTAATTCTATGTCTGTGCCTCCTAGCCTGCGGCAATCGGTATAGAATCAGTTTTGCATGTATAATAGATCAGAGAGTAGGCTATTCATGAATAATCCAGAGGCTGGAGTGTGTACCAGTGACTGTGGATGTTTGTCTTTGGACAGAATCAAAGTGAACATGTAATATTGTGATAATCCATATTTGATGAATTCAAGGCTGACTTGCCTTAGCTAAGTTCTGCTAATTTCCAGACATGGGCTTGCCTCGGTAATTGAGTTTCCAATAACATTGTGATTATTCCCCTCTACATGATAATTGAATCCAAGGTATTTTTTTCTTAACATTGCAATATTGTAGACGTGTGATTATTATGCATTTGCATGTAGATTTCAGTGCCTCTCTGGAACTCATCACTTTCCTCTTAACTTAATTTACTATATTATTATAGCATACATTTGGCTCATAACAAATGACGGAAAGCTCTCTAGTTATGAGAACAGAGTAAATTATTTTTGAAGTTATTTTTTATACCAATTTCCTCAGTCTCTTTCTTCCAGTACTGCAGAGCCCTCAAAAATGCTTCAAATTCTATCCAACCTTAACTTGTTTATCATTTGCATTATACGTTCAAAAGTTTATATTTTTACTGTTGAACTCAACAAATTCCGATTTGATGCCGACCCATTCACAGTTTCAGTTTGATCCTGCCTAAGAAATGCTATCAAACTTAGATATCCTGGCCCCATTTCTCACCAGTTGCATAATGCAGGGAGTGGTGTGATTATGAATGTAATTTTCATTAGACTGATAGGCCCCCTACATCCTGCCAGTACAGAGAGATACAGATAGGGGGTACAACGCAGGGCTGGCTCCTGAATATGGGAGTACAGCTGATCTTTTCATGCACAGAATGCACAAAACTCTCTTCTCTCTCGCCCATGCTTTAGGTATGAACCGGGACTTGGCTTCTCTCTTCCTCTAGTGAAAAAGATATTTCTTCACAATAGCACAAGAACAGAGCCAGACGTTACGACGCAATGGATCCCTGACGAGCCCCAGAAGTGGGGAATTATTTACCACCGCCTGCGTACATCTGACGACTGCTGCCTTCACATCACGCTGGAAACCAAGCAGCCATAGCCTTTTGTCTGTTCATCAGCTCAACCCTGCTAGAATAGTGATCAGTGGGGTGGTTTAGTGGCTGGGTAGCGTTAGCTCTGACACTGAGCTGTCCTCGCTGTCACATTGAAGATGACTGGTCGACTAGTCGACACTTTGAGCCACTGGGCAAGGGGGCTATGAATGGAGCGGGGGAGAGCGAGCGATCCCTTGTCGTCATTGTCGTAGCCACAGGGCGCAGTGTGGAGGGCACCAGCCAAAACATTATACTGGGAGTTTAGGCTTGTTGTTTTGCATAAATGTTGAATCACTCTAGCGTGTTTTTATTACGGCCCACCATCACTGCTGCTAATATTGATTTAATTCTCTATTTATGTTGAAATAGCCTCACAGGACATTATTTGACAAACATTATGAATATGAATACAACACAGCTAAATGAAACGACATTGATTGATTGATGGATTGATTGCCTTGTTCGCATAGCATCTTGGGACAGTGATTGTGAAGCATATTTCTCAATGTGAGAAAAGAGAGAAAGCGAGAAACGGGTAGAAAAAAAGGTTGCAACAACTTTAACAAAACATCACATGCGAACAGGGCCCTCGGCTTCATTTGCATACGCTGACATTTGGCGAAAAAATATTTCAACGTTAGACTGAGGTGTAATGAAACGCTGCCACCAGCCAGTCAAGGAATAATGTTACCATAAAGGTAACATGTCCAGATTCCCTCCCGGAGAGGGATGTTGGAGGGGAGAAAATACCCATTCTTATCCCCTTCCTCCTTCATGTTACGACAGTACAAAAGGATATTTTTCTTTCCTTTCGCTCCATCCGTCTTGCCCAATACTGATTTAGTATATTTCCCCGCTCCCTTTTATAGGCTAATTGCGTGCAGTGCTGGTGAATTTGTTAGTGGTGACACCTCGGCAACCCATTGGGAATGCATCTCATTACGGGGCCAATGTCCAGGAACATCAGATATTATTAGCTGTCATTAATCTGCCTTATATAGAGGAAGAGAAAGGAGGGGGAGAAGGGTAACAGAGGACACAAAGAGACTAGTATGATGGCTGGTATAGACTAGTGTGTTGAGGTCAGAGGTCACTGGAAATGTCAAAGGTGGAGCCCAGGTGGGCTACAAGACACGATAATATCAAAGATTATGTCATTTTGGTTTTTGGTTCAGATTTGATACGAGTTAATCGGTATCTTGTTAAACACATGTTCATTGTGTTGTGAAGGGCTATGTGTTATGGAGGCTCATATTTTAGTAATAAAAATGTTGAATAAAACATTATGAAAGGCATAGATACTGTATTTACATTATTTAAATGCTTACTTGATGTAGTTCAACCTTTTAGCATAGATATTTGGAATAACATGAGATGTTTTCCTGTTTATTTTCTCTCTTCAGTGACAACAACAATACATTTACTTTTGACGAAGGGTCCTAAGCTGGTTGAATTACATTTTTGTAAATAAGTCAATTCTAAGATTTGTTTTTGTCATATCGCTATAGTACCTTTTTGTTCCCAAATCCGATTTAAATAAAATCAATATGACAGCCCTAAACTAGATTCCCAGTCAGAATTCATTTTCTTTTGCTGTGGACTCTGATTCTGGTCCAAAACTGTGTTTTTCTTCTACACGTACATTTAATTTGATACAGCATCTTTGGATGTTTTTCCCCGCGCAACCACGCCTGAAGATGCTATATGCATACTAGATAGGATTACACCTTCTAAGCAGATTTTGTTGGAGAAGGGGTTAAAACACATCCCCTTGCCTTAGCGAAAAACAAACATGGCCATCATTTGAAGGAGGCACAGGAAGAACCAACCTAGTTCTCATTAGGGCTGTTCGGTGCCCTGCTTTTGTGGAAGCAACACGCGGCATCCCGCCGCTTCACCCTGCTCTTTGAGCCAGGCAGTGTATATGGCCCTAATGACTAAAAGTTCCTCTATAAAAAGTATACAGCGCAGCTCCCTGCAAATTGAGTTTCCTCTTTGTGCCAATTGAGTGTGGTTTATGTAAGCTGCGGGGAGTTCCTTTGAACCTCTCATTCCAAAAGCCTCCGAAATCCGGGGTCACCCCCGGCCCCCTCTCTGCCGGTAAAGATGGAGGAAGAGGAGGCCGCATGTCGCAGACGCCCAAATTCATGCCACATTGTGCAAAACAGCTCTGTCGTACCGAGGGGGGAGAGAGAGAAAAAAACTAGACATATCTCTAAATGAGTTTAAAGGCTATGAGGCAGGTGTTTCTCCTTCCTTTATTGGTAATAAATGAGTTTGTAAATTGGATTTTATTAGATCAAACTTTCAAACTCTGTTTACATTAGGCCAAGTTAAAGCCATTAGGCGGGCAGGACTTTCGCTATTTAAAGTGGCATCTTTATATAGGGCTCAGATCAGGTTTCCTTTATTTCTTAACTGGAGGATTTGATAAGCCCTTAAACATTACTAGCTTACCCAAATGAAAGTTAGGTACATGATACCTGTGTGTCTCTAGGTACACGTGGATATATTTAATAAACCATGTTTGTCTATCGCCGAATGAGTTACCAATTATTTGTCTGGAACAGTAAAAGTAAACATGATTTAACTAGGTAAAGTTAACATCAAGAAATAACCTGGTAGAAACACCATTGCGTTAAGTAGAACAAATAATAACGATATAACAACAAAATGGTTCCAATAACTTTTTGCCTGCAGAATGTCTGCAGTGGAGGTGAATTCTTTTGTCCTCCATCCCTTCCTTAGCCTATGTTCGTACCAGCAGAGAGAGTGTGTTGGCGGGCTCCCATTCCCATGCAATAGGGCCGGGATGCCCAACTCCTCCAGCCTAAGTGAATAGGATTGTTTTCGATGTCAGAGGCATGAAAGCAGGGCTCATTCTGCAGTAATCAAAGCCCCCAAAAAGGTCTCTCTATAAATCCCAACACTTCTCCCCCACCCCAACTCCAACCCCTCTCTACACTGCCATAAATCTAATGCGCTTTCATGATCTGTGCAAGCCGAGTACATAAAACGTGTTCGCGGATTTGCATACAAACATACTTATTCTAAATCCCCCTCAGAAGTTGTAAATGATTGTCTTTTCCTGAAATACATCTCAACAAATTGTATTTGGGCATGTTTATGAATCCTATTACGGCATGGGTTTTATCATATTTTGTGGACAGCGATGGCTTCCCAATCGTAGCTGTTAAGAAGCACAGGGCCCAGGGCGATAGATTTTGTCATTTGTTTCAAGATGGGCTTCGGATTTCTCCACGGCGCTCGACGACAGGTCCACACTGGCAAGATGGATCCTCATAAGTCTCCCCGAGAAGTAATTCTATAACCACTGTCATGGGCAAAGAGGGCTGCACTGAGGCTCATTTTAGAGTTGTTTCATTCTGCGCATTTGCATGCATTAATTGAAACGGTGCTTGTTAAGTTTCCACAAAATACCTGTATCGAAAGTAACAACAGAAGGAATTACGCTTTGTTTTTTGTCTTTGAAAATTCCGTATTTGTATAACCCAGCCTATTGAGTGACAGTAGAATGTTGCATAATAATGCCTCAAATACTATTTATCTTCCAAGGCTATCATTTGTCAGGAGCTCCTTTACAGTGAGGTGAAAGTACTCATGGGTACAAGGAAGTAAAAAGTGGTCCTCCTGACTGAGTTACCGACCCCTCACCTGGCGCCGGGCCAGCTGTGGCCCCACGTGCCCCCATCCTCCATTAATTGGAGGGACAAGCTGGTGAGTGCGGGGGGTCATAAACATTTCAAGAGTTATAAAACTTTCATTAAGTTCTCACGATATCGCGCCAGAGGATGACCTTCCCTGATCTCTGCTCTTTTTTTGTTGTGTTCTGGTAGAGGGGCTGAAGAGGGGAGCGGGCTTAGACCCACAGCCCAGGATTCAGGGAACAAGCGTCTGCTTTGTGGCAAGGAGGCTTTTTCAGAACGGTCTAGGCCTCTTGACTCCTCCTAAAGCCAGAGATCAGAGCTTAGAGAGTGGCAAAACAAAGGAACCACTTGAATGAGATTGTAAAACAGAGCAACGACGAGGGAGGAGGGAAAAGGGGGGCGGGGTGGGGATGCACTGAAAACAGCCAGGCTAGACTCTAGTCCATTTCAAAAGGTCTTTTCAGGATTCGTTCTAAGCCTCCTCGATGTGAGCAAAAAGACAATAAATCAAAGGGCTGCCATTGCTCCAATAGATGGAGGACATGAGGAAAGATGTGAAGTGGGTTGGGTCTGCTATTGTCCACACACAAAGGCCATAGAGGCACATTCCCCAAATGTGTTCCACATAGTTCACATTCCTTGAAGGTTCCGCTATTTATTGTCAAATTAAAAAGTTTGAAGTCTCCGTTATTTAAAATGATTGGCATTACCATTGTAATTATTACAAATGGCTTGCTTTTGATGGGTTGCTTTTTAAATAACCACTCTAATTATTGTGCTTGATTGAAAGCAAATAAATGAATGGAAAAATACATCAATGAAACATTTAAAATACCCAGAAAATGATACTCTTTGAATGGTCTGTGATGATTTAATCTCAAGATGAAATGGACAGCGAGAGGAGGAAAATAGGCCTGCCCTCCTCTACTTGACCGATATAGTGATCTTGACTAAATAAACGACCCAATTATCATATTCGTTAGGCGTGACTGCTTGGTATTTACTATAGCCCTCTATAAATAAAATTGGCGAACAGCACAAAGAGGAACAACATTCTCATTCATGTCCTAGCCTTTGGAGTCCTTTTGGATTGCCAGTGTTTATAATGTTACAGCAGTCACGTATCCCCTTTCCCGAAGATCTCGGTGGAATTGCCCGTGTTGGACCCCTCCCAAATCACCATTAAAAGAGGGAGGAATAAAAACAACTCAAAGTTTTGGCTGATAACCATCAGGGTCCTAACCCCATTATCAAGCCCCTCTCCCTTAGCCAGTGTGCCAGGAGTCACACCCTGGTCACCAGTAGCCCTGAGCTGTTGACCTGATGGAACCACCGGCATTCTAATTCAGATGAATTACTCCCCTTAACGCTAGGAAGTGTCCAGCTTGACCTCTCCCTGCCCTGGCTGCCCCAAGACCACTCCTATTAAACGTGGAGGAGCCCTGTGCCTAACCCTGTATCCTAACAGCCCTTTCAGCCAGAGACATCCTTTAGAATAATGGACGAAGAATAGAGCCGGGCTTAATGGTGTTGTTTTAATGACACCGCCTTTTGTGTTTTTCATTGAGACGGAGGCAGAGAGAGAACCGCGAACCACAGCACCACAGTATAGTGAAATCATGGCAAATGTACCCCATTTTAATGTTATAGGACACAGTTAAGTTCCTTCCGTGGCCCGGGCGTCTATAATGGGTGTCTGCTGTCAGTGCCATACACAGCTGTTTCTTTTATGTTCTATAATTTGCTTCAAGGAGAAAATAAAGTGTGTGTCTTTAGGACCAAGGACTTGAGACCAAATGAGACCCAAATACCAAAAGGACCTTCATAGGTGCACTGTAGTTAACCATTGTAATTAACAAGAACACAAGTAATCAGCGAGGCAAGTATGTCATTAAATGGCATCCCCGATGATTAATTTGCCACTCGTAATGGTGAAATGAACCTCTCTCCGTGTCCTTAATGACCCTGGTTAATCTTTTAAAGAAACAGAGGCGAAGAGTGCAAGGGTATCAGCCTCTGACATCTATAGCACCCGTCACACTTACATAGTCTCAAACAAAACATGTCCCGGGTAGAAGCATCCGTAGTAGTGAATTGGTATTTGGAGGGCCACCAAGAGCAGTTGAATGCACATTTTTGTTAATACACTTTTCAGGGTTACAATCAAGTGTTTGAGTACCCTTTCGATGTTAAGAGAGAGTGGTTAAGTACACTTCAGTCTGCAGAGGATCTGTCCACGTCACACTGGAATAAATCCCTTTTAAGAGTCACGGTTACAAAAGAAGTAGCACATGGCTACTTAGAATCTGACACCGTGTACTTTAAAGTGAGGGTAGAATAGGACATTAGTTGGGGAGAAAGGAGCCCTATTATATGGCCTGTTGCATAATTTAATTCCCCTGTTAATTTATTATTCAGTGGAATACATATTTGTCTTGGTAATTTTATATCTGAAACCGCGATAATGCGGAATTAACCATTTGAATTAATCATGTGAATTAAGTCTGATATAGCCCTGGCGTCCAGCTGCATTGGTCTGGTTAACACCAGAAGTGTTGAGCATATGCTTGTTGAAGGAGGGCGGAGGGAGGTTGGGTGGGCAAGTCTCTGTGGAGTTGCCCCAACAATGAAACACAATATCCCCTCCTTCAGACGCGTGCAATGACTTAAACACTCCATTGTATGAAATATGAATGAGGTGCCATTGTCCAGCCCCGGTGTGCGTGGGGAGACAGTGTTGTCGATTAGCCACATGATTAAGCAGATGACACGGTGAGGTCTGCTGAAGGTAAATAAATGCGGCCTTCTGTCCTCCCCAGCGGCCCCACAACTAGCTTAGCCCTGTTAGAGCCAATTGAGTGAAAAAGTGATAATGTATACCCGTGAAAACAGCTGAGTGAAGGGGGGGGGGGGGGGGCAGTGGGATAGGCATTGGGTGGGAGGCGAGAGGGGGAGTTTGATTAAAAAGGATGAATAATGTAGTCATGGTCCATGTCAGGTGTTTATTGTCACATTGTTGGATTTGCATGTGAAAAAGAGGCGCTAGCCTGTCCCTCGCTAGGCTCTATCTCTCTCTGGGATGTGATTGGCTGTCGGGGCGGCTGTGCAGCACTGTCGCAAGCCCCCTGTGAGGAGTGCATGAACTCAGCCTATGGTTCCTCAGAATGGGCCCAATGTGTCAAATGGTTATTATTGGCAGACACACCAAAGAAAACAAATAGAGGCAGAATGGATCCTAATGAAAGGAATAGGTCAATTTTAATAAATATAATCATTCATCATTGTTATCTACAGCGCAAAGGACTCAAAGACAATCATTTAACCCTCCCATCTCAATAGATACATATTGAAATACAGTACATCAGTGAATGTCAAGAACTATTATCCTACAAAATAATTGTTATGCTCAAACCAGATGAGACAATATTGATGTAAACATCATCATATAGGTTATTTCCAACAACAGTATGTACACCTTGCTTTAGAACACTGTAGTTCAGCTTTCACTATTCAACCCCATTTACTTGCTGTGTACAGTCTCAGTCATACATAACTCACATAACTCACCAACAGTAACCATGTTAATACGAGCATAGCTCTTAGAATGCACGTCCAAATTTTATTCATGCTAAGTGGTATTCTAGTGTGGCTCCCTAACACTAGACTCACTAAATGGAGGTGCACTTTCATTGAGGGTTATTTAGTAGTGACTGTAACTATTCTAATTCTTGCTTTAACAACGACAAGCTGTTAACCTTAGTGCTCTCATCTTGTCTCTGTCTCGCCCTCCTCTATTCCGTGGCGGGACATTCAGGTAACTAATCTGCCTTTAAATATGTCTCAGAGGGAACGCTGGCGCTAATTAGTATCGGAATTTACTGCCTTCCATTTTATTGACTTGTCCTACTTCTCCGATAATTAACTAATGAGTAAAGTAATGAGCTATGTCGTTCAGTCATGCTGTTCAATTAAAGTACAGAATCAGTTGTTGAAAATAGTTTTGGATACCATTGCAAGCCCGAATCCAAGTGCATGCAGTCGGTTGATAGCATTGAGGTATTGGCGCATGCTAATGTCCAATGAAAGAACTCCTGACAACTTTTGGTACTCACAGATAAGAAGGCAGAGGCCTAGGAGGCTGTTTGCTACCAAATCATTGTAATTGGATATGACGTTATGCTATTGTTGCTACTGAATTTACCCCCCTATATGCTTATCATATGGAAGTTTAGATATAGCAAATGCAACTGAGGTATCCTACATTAGCATAACTGTCATAAAGGGCAATGAATAAATTAATATACTCTGGGGTGCTAAACTACATTTTCTAGGTAGTCTTTGACCTCACACATGCCACATCACAGAGCCCAATGGGTCTAAGATAATGTGTCTTAGTAAACAATGTGTCATTGAAGGAATTGGGCGCTTTAACGAAAACACAGGCTTCATTATAGAAAATTAATTAGAGAATCACACTCCCAAGTGTTTTGGCAGATAATGAACTCACTATCTCATCAGACCAATTTACTCTGGCAGGGATGATAATTATGTTTACATCAAAATCAATGCACTTGTTGATGGAATGTATTTTTGTTTATCACGTTGTTGTTTTTTAAAGGAAATCTGATAACTTTATTTAAAACCCTTTTGTACACGAACATAATTGTCTATTTTGATTTCCGAGGCTTGTGTTCGGGACAAGTATAAGTTCCTGTGCTGTGGCCCTATAAATTGAAATGATTATTTAGTTATCGTCAGTATTTCTGCATTTATTTGTCAGTCAATTTTATTCCACATCAACATACTGAATGACATTAAGCATGCTACCGTAATGTGAACACTGAACCGGTCTAAAAAGGAAGCAGGCGTCAGACTAGTGACATTATTTGTTGCCTTCTAATGCGAGTGTTGGTTATGACAGCACTAGTCGATGTAACGAGAGAAATTAAAAAAAGGTTGCTGGATCTTGTCCCAGTTACTTGGTAGCTCAGCAAACTGACACATTTTTTGTCTAGCTCCTGTTGTTTTGCAGTTCTCTTCAATTAAGAAAGAATGTCCACAAGAAGGTACTTGCATATGTGGCTTACATAAGAGTGAGTGTGTGTGCATGTGTGTGAGAGAGAGAGAGACAGAAAGAGAGACAGAGAGAGAGAGAGAGAGAGAGAGAGAGCGAGACTGGACAAAAGAGAAATAGAGAAAGAGGACGAGAGAGAGAGAGAGATGGGGGAAATGGAGAGAGGGAATGAGAGTGAAGGGGGGCAAAAGAGAGAGAGGGGGAAAAAGAGGGAGAAATAAAGAAATAGAAAAAGAAAGGTAGATTGGCATTTCACGCTCTCTATCTCTTTCTCCCTCTCCCAGATATTCTTCAGCTGCTGAACTCCACTGACCATAAAACCTCACTCGGATAATTGAAGCATTAAACACGCCTATATTTTTGACTTAATTAATAATTAATTTAATGAGAGGGCGAGGTAGTAAAAATCACTAATTAAAACGCTCTGCATCACAGGAAATGGCATCGGGATTTATTAAAATAAAAAAAGGAGCAGAGACAAAATGCAATGAATCCCACAACAGCGTTTTGGCTGTATCAATATTCTATTAATACTCACAGCATGCCAGAGGTCTTGGCTGGTACGCCAGTCAGCCCTGAGTGGATGTGACAGGCTTGCAGAAAGACGCAAAAGCCAAGGACATAAAATTCATCCTGACAGCAACCTTGGAGATCATCCCGGGCCAAAGTCGGCTGCGGTGCTAAATCAAAGAAATAAACTCAAAAGAACAGAATGGAGTCGACTCTTGTCATTATTATGACAAGCTGCTGTATTTGCAGTGCTGTATGTGGCTAGGCCAGTACAGTGTGGCTGCCTGGCTGGGCCCTCAGAAAGATCAACTGGGGCACTAGTGTAGACTCAGACTTACTGTATACAGTCAATGGGACCTGAACAATGCATCTGTTAACAATGCAACACTTAACACTTTTTTAACACCCCTAACACTCTATTTTTAATACTAACAGTGATGCTGTGATAGATGCGTGATGACAGCGTTACATATAATTCCACATGTATGACAGTGTGTTGTGTGGATTGAGATTTGAACAGTGACCTGATGCCAAGACATTTGTGTTACTGATTACAACCGCGACCCAAGAATTAAAACAAGGGCTTATGGCACTATCCATTTAGCCTGAAGCTAGATTTCTGCAGGCTTTCAATTTCTCAAAGGAAAGGTTGGCAACACCTTATCACTGTTGTTTCAATTGGAATAGTATATATTACTGACAGAGAACAGGGCTGAGATATTGTGAAACATTTGGCTGTTCAACATGTAACCAATCAGCAATCAGAAATGTTGCAGCTCAATTTTAAACACATTCAGTGTCATTTTTATGATATTTGTCATGACAAGACGTCCAGTTTCATTTAATTTGATATGACGGTGGGACTGATCCCTCTGTGTCCTGTCAACTCCCTCTTACGCCTCTCTCAGGGATTTCTGACATAGCCTGGAAAACAGTAGGCTTCTATGTATAGCATATGACCTTGCTGTCTTGACCAATGACCTCTGTACTGTTCCAGCTCATGCTGTCAATGGTGACTGGTGACACATTCACACCTCCGAGAGACAGCACCAATATCCACACGCTTACGTTATCCCCATCCCTACGCCTCTATGTGTGTGTGTCCACTCTGAGCACGTGTGAGCAGGTGACAGCATTTGTGGACTTGTGAGGGTGTGTTTACCTGGGAGTCTGTTCATCGTGGTCTGTCAAGTGTCAATCAGAGGGAATAGGATTGTATTGGGGGAAGAGGGGGATGAGGTTTGGTTGGGGGGGGGGGGGGGGGGGGGGTGGCGTTGGTAATACCCAACTCTCCTCACAGAGCACAGCCAGGTCACAGCTGGTGCCCGCCGACACTTCCTGTTCCTGACTGGTCTCGCCCACCCACCAATCGAGACTCAGCAAAACCTTCCCGAGCACCAACGAGGCAGTCAGCACAAAGAAAAGAGGGAATCAGCATGTCCATTCGCAGGGCAACACCTCCAAAGACAACTGTCCAATGGGAGCAGATTGGTTCTCTCTCTCTTTTCTCTGCTTTGTGTTGTCAGAGGACGGAAGATGAGTTAGAAGAGCTGGAGTTGCATTTTGGGGCTAGCTTGCCTCCAGGGGACCAGCCCTGACTCCATAAGGGTGGTGGCATGACAGGCTTGATGCCCAAATGTCTGGGGGCCTGAAATAACCAGGTAATGAATGTAGTGTCGTGTACTGTAAGCATCATCACTCTGCCTTGGTTAGTTTGTTTGTAGTTTTGTTGTTTCAATATTCCACGTGGTTCGCTGTTATCGCTGATCCATCCGCCGCTAATCAACGCAAATAGCATTACAATTACCACACGAGTCAAACATCCATCTCACTGGCTATCTATCACTGTTTTAGTCGGCAATATTCCCCAATTAAAGCGTTATTGTACCCTACTTCATCAACAGGGTTAAAGTAATCAAGATTAATCTCAGCTAGGCTGACACACGCTGTTTGCTAAGGAACACACAGTACAATTGCTTAGGGCAAGCATCATTAGGAAACGCAATAAAATTAGGCAAACTGATTATATTTCCAAACTCGGTGGCAAAATAAAACACAATTTGGTGGCCGCCAATTAACGGAGTTGTACTCGTTGAATGTCGGCCATTATGTTGTATTGTTGTAATGCTCGGGCACACGTGTGTATGGGGGTGTCGGGGGGGGGGGGGGGGGGGGGGGGCAGCCTGTAGCAACCATATAAGGTTCCCAGACAGCTATTGACACGAAGTTAGACCTAGCCAAGGGGTACTCCAGCCATTTTGTGCTCGGTTGTCAATTGGAATCTAATAGGGGTTAAGTGTTTTGAATTCTGTCTTCTGAAGGGAGGGGGGGGGAATAAAAATGCTTCCGGAAGGCAATTTTCATTTAATTACAGTTCAGATGGGATATAGTATGTGTTTTATACTGTGTGTGTATGTGTGCTTGCGTGCCTGCCTGTCTTTGTGTGTGTTTGTATGTGCATGTGTGTGGTGTGTGAATGTGTCTGCCTGCCTCCTGTAGCTAGGTTTTCCAGGGCAATCTATTTATGTCATTCATGACCAGTCTGCGGTGAACAATAGTCTGAAACACACACTGTGATTTGCCGGTTAGCACTGAAACCGTTTTAAATGCTTATTAATCTTGCCTTGAGCACTTTTCTTCCCCAAAATGGAAAATGAATGAAAAATACATGGAAATATGAAAATACCTTTTCTTATCACTCTGTGGAGGTAATACAGTATTATGTGTTCTCTCCCTGAAATAGCTATGACATTCTATGAATATATTTGGAATTATTCCTTCATGTAGAATTGACTTACAGTATACTGTATGCATTCCTGATGCCTGTCCCCAGACTGTGTGTTTGTAAACCCATATCAATACACGTTCTGAATCGCTTTCAATTTGAGGCAAGAGGGCACTTGTATCTGTTTTGATTGTGTCGTCTGAAAATACTGCATTATTCTCATCAGATGCAGGTAAGCTGCCTCACAGAGAGTGACATATTACACTGTGTCTCACACATTAGATAGAGGCTAAGATGCAGTGACAGACAGACATGATAGCAAGGTAGACTAGAGGTATGTCATTGGACATCGGTCTCCCTTAGGTATGTGTGTGTGCGTGTTTGTGTGTGTTCTCAATCCCCCAGCTCACCATTGTGGCTTTCAATGGCATTTGGATACTAAGACAGACAGAGAGAGCGAGAAGGAACTTTTGGTTGAAGTGGCCCTTTGCAGTCATTGTCCCCAAGAGAACATAAGTCACCACTGATCTCCTCAGTAAGGCCTGACTCCCAGATCCCCAAGAGAACAGAAGTCACCACTGATATCCTCAGTAAGGCCTGACTCCCAGATCCCCAAGAGAACAGAAGTCACCACTGATCTCCTCAGTAAGGCCTGACCCCCAGATCCCCAAGAGAACAGAAGTCACCACTGATCTCCTCAGTAAGGCCTGACCCCCAGATCCCCAAGAGAACAGAAGGCACCACTGATCTCCTCAGTAAGGCCTGACCCCCAGATCCCCAAGAGAACAGAAGTCACCACTGATCTCCTCAGTAAGGCCTGACCCCAGATCAGATCAGTCTCTCATATAGGACTTTATACCCCTTCATATGACAGGAGGGACCATCCATAGAGCAGAATTACTGTATATATTTTTCGATGTCCAGTAATACTGGCTTCATACTTAAACAAAACAGGTAGTCGTTTTATAAAGCCAAGTTTGAATGTCACTGACATACATAGCCGTGGGAAGTAGGGGTGTTGCAGCACCCATGGATAAGTTGAATTTTTAAAAAACATAATAAGAAAAAATAATAAAATAAAATAAAAACTTCCCGCGGCCATGCTGACATATAACAACTGAAATATGTTTTTATAATAATTATGCATTATATTATAATCAATATTAAGATGATATGCAGGCCTCTAGGCTGACAGATGGGTGACACACTACTGGATCAATTCAAATGACACACACATGCTGCTTTAGGATATTCACAGTTGTGAAAACATAATCAACGGGCTCATAAAATGTATAAACCCTTTTGATGCACGATGACCTTTCGAATTCTGATTAACCTTGTCCTAATGGCCGTGCTGACCTGTGGCATGGCTTCATGAATTATAAATGTGATTGATTATCATAGTCCATTCATTTATGAACACCATCCCCACATTTAATCGTTTTTTTCCCTTTTCTCTCCCAAGCGAAGAGATTCTGTAGACATTTTACATCTAAAGCGTTTTGGCTGGGTTATCAAACACAATTTGTCCTCTTTTTTTCTTCTCCCCCTCATCCCTCCTTTAATCGTTTTTGCGTATTCTTAGACCTCCAGTGTTGGGGGGCGGGTGGAAGCAAGAGTACAGAAAAATAGTTAACAAACTCCGCAATGATTGATGGCCTAATTTCAAGCCCTGAATAAAGCAGTTTTCTAAGTCTGTTGATTCTCCATTTATTAGCTAATAGAAACATTTATCAAAAAAGTCGCATTTTTTTGCTTAAGCAATAATTGCATTTTTAAACCCTCATTAGGGCTCCCATGCATACATAATCCAATTGAATAAATACAGTGTAGGAATGAAGAATTAATACTCTGTCCTTCCTTCCCCTGCTAAAGTGCAAGTTGGAAAAGCTTCTTGCATATAGGGTCTCGCTTCACTTCCTACATAGGAGACGAAGAGTTTAGGGCTGAGTAGAAAAGACCCGTGGAATAGCTTCTGAATTCCTGCAGACCAAAATAGGCGAACATCTTTGAAGGTCTGAGAGATGAAAGACCACCAAATGATTACATTTGTGCATTCTGTCCGAGATTAAATCACACATATTCCCACGTATGATCTTCTTTCTCATTATAAGACAACCATGAGAGAACCTTTCGGCCCGGTCTTCTTTGTTGTGAGCTCTACAGTACAGCAGCAGAGAGAGAAACGTGAATAAAAGCATGGTCTTTTGTTGCCTGCCTGTTCAAGGGGGATGATAATGGTTGTACGGTTGTTCGTTGGCTAGCCTTTTGCCTATGTAGCTATATCAAACAGGAGTCATGTCTTGTTACCTGGCAACCATCCCACTAGCCCCGGTCTCGGTGTTCCAGCAGAAAGCCAGTTTTAATCACCTAGCAAATTTCCAGTGCAAGAAACAGACAGGGGCTCAGCTTAATCTTGTTAGCACGATGAGGCCGTTTTCAGATAGCACCGCAAATCAAATCATCCCAAAGGCTTTTGAGCTGGGGGTTTTCAGCGGTGGCGGTGGTGTTGTGTGTCGGGGGGGGGGGGATGTTGCCGTTTGTAATATGAGGTGGAGAAAGAAAAAGAACGGGGGAAATGCCTGGAATTGTAATGACCATATTTAACTGTTTATCGCTTTCTTTTTTCTTTCTTTTTTACTCCTCCTCTCCAACTTCCCTCTCGAACCCACCCCTCAGACAACGCTCTAACCACCGCTGCCCCCCCCCCCCCCCTCCCTTTTTTGGTCATGAGCTCACTTCAATTTAAAGCCTCCTTTTCCCTATAGATTTGCCTTGGTTTAGCCCTGAGCTATGTGTAACACCCAGAAGACTCCCCACTCTGGGCCCAGGAGAACCAGGGAAAGGAGAACAAAGGGAAAACCTGCAAAGTATGAAACTTAAAAAATGTACTTTGATAGCCTCAGCTACCTATTGGAGCGCTGATCCAGAACCCGTGGAGACGCGCGGTATCAAGGAGCCGAGGAGAGCGGAATAAGAAGTGGGCCACAGAACCCAAACGCTCTAACTCGCATCCACACTCTCTATCTAATCTGATGGTTAATTCACCTCACCCAGTCAGCCTGTTTACACCTTCTCAGATCTGTCTTTAAAGGAAGTACAGTGTATGAGGCAAATGAGAACCAGACAATATGGTTCGCAATCCAAGACACAACATAAGATTACACAAGATATCCTCCCATGTGCACTAACTAGAACTGTGATTTATGTAAAGGTTTGAGTTACGCATGCTTATCTCAAGTTCTAGGATTGTTCTAGGATTTGGCTGGATCATGATGCTATTGTGTCCAATAGTATCCTACCCCACCCTGTAATGGTGAGATGAGGGGATGAGTGCTTCGACTAAAGATTAGGTTCCCTGCTTAGGTTCCTTACTTAATGCTGTATTGTTCTCCAGCAGACTGGAAAGGGCCACTGTTCAGTTCAGTTCTGTTCCACCTTCACCTCAGAGGAGAAGAGACAATTCATCTACTAATTGAGCCATATCTCTCTATATCTTGAAATGCTTCACTACAATTCCCACCAGAAAGATGACAACCGCTCTTAATACTAATGCTGTCTATGGCTGTGGTGTTTTCATGCCTATGTGATTATTTGATTAGCCTAGACCCCCGTGACCTTCCATGTCAGGAAGCCGTTGACTGGTGACAATAGTGGCAATAAGCTCGGAGCGGTCCACCCTCACACTAGTGATGGGGGACAATAACATAACACTCCTGTGTATGGATCTCGACCAATCCCCCCCTCTTCCATCCATCCTCCGGCCCTCCTCCCCCTATTATTAAATTTACCTCTTAATTTTCTCTCTCGGTTCAGTGTAATTAATGGATCAGTTGAAAGAGGCGAGGAGGCCCCAGCCACAACCATTGGCGGGCGTCAGTGTCCCCACTGTCCCCCCAGCCCGTGCTGTGTTGGGGCCCGTTGGGGTCTCCTCGTACCCGGGCGCTGGGCCGTCACTCAGAGCTCCGACCATGGGAGGGGGGCCTGTCCGTCAGGGTGGGGGCGTGGGAGGGGTGTGGAGAGACGGTGGAGGACACTAGCTGCCAGTTTCCCCCCAGTGGCTGTAATTGTTCTCATTTCTGCCCATTTACATTTCATCAGTGGGGCTAGCTAGCATCGGTTAGCGGCTAGTGCAGGCGGCGGCTCATTAGCACTGAGGACAGACGGCTGGGCAGGGGACCACACAACACCACCGGGCCCCTCTGAAGGAGAGCAGAGAGAGATAGAGAAAGAGAAAAGCAGAGGGAGTGAGGCCTGGAGAGAAAGAAACCCTGCCTCAGATCAGATTAAACAGAGATGGGATTTAAATCGATATCTAATAAAGTCAGCCGCCGGGTCTCTGGGCAGGCAGGCGTGAGGCTTCCCGTATGAGAGAGAGATAGAGAGAGAGAAAGGGAGGTAGTCTGGTCTGACCCAGACACATGACTAGAACTCTTTCCCTTTAGTCCAGTCAGTCCTCACAAAACAGGTTAGATCTCCACAACGTTCACACTTACAGAGAACAAGAGGCAAGTGCTGAGACAGTGACTAAACACATTAGCTAGATTCCAGAGTCCAACAATGAAAATGAAGTGTAGAGACTCCCAAGAAGGGTTGTGTTTCTCACTTCCTTTCTGATAGGTCTAGCTAACAGTCACAACATATAGGAAGTCATCTGTATGTTGCTCTATATGACTGCAGGTAAACCAGTTTAATACTGTAGCTCATTGTACATTATTTTTGTCTTTGTTTTGTTCTCAGTGATGGTGATGGGTAGGTTGAATAAATGAATCAAATGAACATAGGGTTAACTTTGATACAGATTGTCATGTATTAGCTGACTGGTACTACCTGTATACCCATGTATTTACAGGATGAGCCAGATTATTCCGATGACTGACATCAGATGTGTTTTTACCAGCAGCAACAGTTCCTGTCCTTATTGTGGCTAGTGATGCTAACGGTATTAGTGCAGAGCAGAGACGGACAGACAGGCTTTCTGTCCAGGCTCACCCAGCAGCCTCTGACAGCCACAGCATCTCAGAGCTCCACCTCACACTGGTAAGAGAGAGAGAGAGAGAGAGAGAGAGATAGGCCATATCCACACTATATGAATTCAAATGAGATTAAATACAGTGTGCCTGCCCTCTCCTGGCCATCACCACCACAAAGACACTGTCACTCCCCTACGAGGAGAGGAGGCGAGTGGAAAAGGGGAGGAGAGGTGAGGACCAACTCCCTGCAAGGCAGAGGCATACACCCACCCCAGGCTTATAGTCGAAGCAGGCTTTGACTACAAAATGAACTTACTCCTTCACAAAGGATATGTTGTTGTTATTGTTTATTATTATTAATAGCAGTATTATTTATATCATTTTTATTATAATTATGAGTGAATAAGCGATCAATGAATAGTGTTCGCTATAAATTTGCCTTGTTGCTCTGATAGCACATTTTTATTCTGGATGTACCTCATTTAATTTGAGCCATTTATTCAATATCATGTGTAATAACTGCACATTTCTCGGAACAACATAAACTGCACAGTATATTTAACATGTAATTAAACAGCGCTGCCACATATGGCTATTTTCATCATTAATAAACCAACGGCTTGATTATTGGAAGGAACCTAACAAAATGGAAATGATTCGCAGTTCGGAACAACACACTGTTCTTTGACTGACAGCATTGTTCCATAATCTCATTAGCAACAGAAAATTGACTGCAAATGATGAGCGCCACATTCCTAATATTACTAATTGACTTTAGCGATGCGGTGGAGAGTGTTTTCTCTGGGCCCTGCCGTGTGTTTGTTAGACCGTAATTGGCATGGCTCCTGACAAAAGGACAGTGGATGAATGACACACATGCTGTAGGGCTGTGGAGAGGCCCTCCCAAGGGCCTTAGGGCCACAACGCTACCTCTGCCTCTGGGTGCTGGGAGCAGGTGCATGCCCAAGAGGCTGGAGGGATGGCCAGTTAGTAGAATGAAAGTCAGGGGGGAACTCGGTGAGAGTTAGTGAGAGGTAGACTGGGCAGTGTTCTCTGTATCAATATCATGCTATGTACTGTATGCCGAGACAGTCCTGTCTGGATGTCTGTAATGGCTTAGATTGTCTGTGGCAATCTCATCCGGTTACATGTTTGATAGCTGCCAGGCCCCTGCCAGGGCATACCACCAGGTCTGTTTATGTTTACATGTGTGTGTGTGTGTGTGTGTGTGTGTGTTTGCCTGTCTATTTGCCTGTGTGTTTGTGTGTGTGTGTCTGTGTGTGTGTGTGTGTGTGTGTGTGTTTGCCTGTCTATTTGCAAGTGTGTCTATGTGTGTGTTTGCCTGTCTATTTGCCGGTGGGTGTGCGTGTGTACTCGTTCTCTCGCGCATGTGTGTGCCTGTGTTTCTGTGTGTGTGTGGTACGTTCCCTTGGGCTTTGTGGGTAAGCCGGGCTCTCTACTCCTCATCAGTGTGTATGTGTGTCTGGGGGCATGGCTCTGGGGTGGGCTTCCACCATGGGGACCCAGAGACCAGGGGGACAATCACTGCTGGCTCATAGCTCCAGGAAAGAGACACGGCAAGAGAAAAAAGAGCATTAATTTATATTTACTCTCTTCCCCCTCCCTTTCTCCAATGCATAAAGGGGGGGGGGACTTCTGTAACGAGTTTCACAAGCTATCGGCTTTCACAAGATAGCAAGCGAGGGGGGCTTCTGTCAACACTTCCTCATCTGCCAGACCCAGGTCACATGACCCGGTCTGTCACACAGCTCCGCAGAGACTGGCTTCTTCCTGTCAGGAGATCCCAGAGTGCTGGGAGGATAAGGCTCACCTTCCAGGACCATTGTTTTCCCCTCTATTCTACCCCTCTAGTTAATCACCTCTAAATACCCATACTACAACATATTGGGATGGCCAGTGGGTTAGACCAAGTTTGCCAAGTTGTGGGTATAGCTAGGCAAACATGCTTCATATATGCATAAAACCAACCTTTCTGAATCACCAACACTATGTCCCTTTTCATGGGGGCGCCTTGAACAAAAGGGAAATGCTCCCCCAAAGTCAAAATTCAATTAAACATATACGATTGTTAGACACTTGTGTGCTCAGGAAATTCCCAGGCCACCTCCCAGGCTAGGCTGATGATCTCTTATGATCTCTATACCATTGTATTTCCAGAAAGCGTATTGAATAGGAGGTAAATGAACCTATAGCTGTATTATTCCTGAACAGTCAAGTGAATTTGGTCACATGACTGAAATGTCTCTAGATAGTTGCATACACAGAATCAGAGGATTATCCTAGTCATCTTTTATCATAGGCTTCAGTATCTCATGAAAAACATCATCAGCATTCGGTTGCAGAAGACATAAATGTGGGATGAAGACATCGGCTTTTCATAACATTCAGGAGACTGACTGGCCAACCAAGATCCAGATCTAGGACAAATAGATTGTACAGTACGGTAGATCCTCTCGTCCAAAATCTCCTTTTAACCTCAATTTGGCTCTAGTGCGGCTTTAGTTCATACGTTTCTGCATTGCACTCCTTATTGCAAAATAAATAGTCTTCAAGTTGTTGTTCTAACTCTATGGTGGACAAGACGTTATTGTTGATGCTAATGATCTCCCTGTGCAAACAATGTAATATGGGAGGTTAATCGGGTTACCATGATTTTCTATTAGTTGTGTTTACAAAGGCTGAGAGGGCTTCGGGGGGAGTTTCATCTTAATAACAAAGGATCAGTCAAAAAATCTGGAGCATTTGTTGCACAAACCTATGAGGGGACCGCTGAGTAACTATGATACTCCACAATAACTCACGTTAAGATGGTTCAAATGTTGCTCAAAGGAATAAACCAGAGACAGGAAATATTTGGGCAAAAAAGTGAAATTGTTAAGTATCAGTAACTAGATAAGTTAAAGCACACCAGAAGTTGAATTTCTCTCAACCCGATTGTATTGAAACTGAATATTCTACAATTGTAGTGTAGAGCTATACAATGTTCAACCAAGTACATCCTTCAACTTCTATTATTCCACAGTGTGAGTTCTCTCTCATGTTGTGCCCTCATAATGACCGACCTTCTCCTAGGTGTCTCGGAGTCTTGTTTTCCGTCTGCCACGTCTCTTTGTGTCGCGCTCTGACTTTGAAAGTGTCCCAAAAGTCACGTAATTGCCGAGTCATCCGACGCATGACAGGTTGAACCGCGCTCGTCAAGATATTTTGGGCCACACCCTGCTAGGACAATGGCTCCCAAATCTCCATGACATCACCCGGATGAGGTTACCTCTCGCTCATAAGAGAGTCAAAGTTGACCTGACCTCTGAACTTTAGATGGAGATGACCGGTTCACACGTCAATGCAAAGCAGCATGGGTATTCACCTCACATTCTTAATTCTTATAGTGCTATTCTTATAGTGCAGATTTGAAAGAGTGCATATTTGGAATGATTATAAACGGTTATTACTGTCTAAGGAGTATCTATAGTATAAATTCCTAACTGTCATATGAACTGATTAATGCAGTGGATGACTTATTAGAATGACGTCTCATTCTTGAGCTCTGTATGATGTTTCCATTCTTAAAGTCTTCATTTTCCCATAGCATATGTTTTGGTACTCACTATCATTACCACCATCCTTATTATCAAAAGCCCTCAAAATACACTCACTCAGTCAGTAGGGAAGCTTACTCTCTGTCTGCACTCTCTTTCTCACTTTCTCTCCCTCGCTTTCTCTTTTTCTCTCTTTCTCTCTCTCTCTCTTTCTCTCGCTCTATTTCTCTCTCTCTTTCTCTCTCAGTGATCGTCTCTTGTTTACGTTGGTGCCTGACAGTCCTGGCCTTGGCTTTCTGTGAACGTGTGAGCGTGAACAACACTTTCTAGTCATTACCGCCTCGCTTTCTCACCCCTGCCACTCTGCCATGGGCCTCGGAAAGAACAGGGGATGGAGAGAAAGAGGGAGAGAAGGAGGTGCAGTGAGATGGAAAGAGACTAAGGACAAAGGGTGCGTGTCATGTGTCATGACGGCAGCGGCTGTTTGACGGCTCGGTGCGGCGGCAGAGATAGAGAGCTCAAGACGATGAAGCGATGATCAAAAGGATTGCAACCATAATGATGGAGGCCGGCTGCGACAGGACTGAGCTGTCTTCTCCCAGTTTGCTCTCATCAATGTCAAGTCTTCCCTGACAGACAGAGTGAGATGGAAGATGGAAGGATCCCCCCCCAAATCGTACACCAACACTCCATTTAAACAAAAGGCGCTAATTCATTCTATGACGACGTCCTACGCAACCGTTTTCACTGTAGATTAGCCTCACTGTGCTGCCTGAGCGTTTGCGGTTTTGTCTCTTCGAATGTTCGTTGTTTGTGTTTGCTTGTTGTTTGTTGGTGTTTGTTTCTCAGCTTCTCTTGTTTGGCCAGGTGATGTTTCCTGCTGGAGAGGCTGTCTGCATTGAATTCAGGCCTCATGCTCCTGCTACAGTGGTCTGTCTCAGTAGAGTCTACAGTTATCGAGCTGCCTTGTGGCCTTGCTGGTGACTATTCACCATCTCTCGCTTAGGAAACAGAGAAAACACACAAATTACAGGCTATCCATTACAAACACAGAAGGCCATGTCAAAGTGTCATCCAATATAGTAGCTGTGTGAATAATACTTCTTCTGTGTTTGTTACTGTTAATATCTTTTACAATTCAACTCTTAAGTCTACCACCACTGACATAACTAATCAGGCACCTTGGCTGTACTGATGGCACCAGATATGTTCATGTTCGAACGGTGAGCACAATACTCGGATCCATTTTCTCGTGAGACCCGCTCTGGAAATCCCTGTCATATCTTCGGCTGCATCTCAGTCAGACAAAATGACATTTAGGACACCCGGGTATTAAAATAGTAGCCACCATGGTGCCAGTTTAAACATATTTAAATATTTACTAAGTTGGGCGTGGGGATGACAGACAGCCCAGAAGGATTGTGAATACTGGGAGACTGTCAGATGAAAGGTCACAGACTGCATGCTGGCCAAACTATGTCAAGAGCTACAGAATAGGACAGTGGTTCCTAACCTGCAGTAACCCCAGGTTGATGTCTAGTAAAGCTTCATCGTTAACTGAATAGAAACACACATTTTTGCAGCCTGAAAAACAGGTAAGCTAGTTTTATTGAAGAGCCCAACATCTCTTTATGCAAAAGGTAATTAATACTTTTTTCAGACTTGAGGAATGGATTAAGACTCCCTTTTATTAAAGCCACTTTTTCCTAATACACATAATGCACCAAACAGTAGAGTATGTTGTCTACTGGTCACATTTTATCTTCCCTCTCCTCCTCCAGACTTCTAACCTTACTGTGTTTACATGCTAGGCAGAGCCTTAACCTGGCTGTTATTTCCTTGCCTTGGTAATCCATCTTTGTGACTCTCAACTTCACATATAGACCAACCCCTGTAATGACTTACTGGTGTCAGGCCTCCGGTTTCAGCTGCTGAGCCATCCAAAAATTCAGTTTCAGCATTTTTACAGCCACCCCCAAAAAAGAAGATTAGGTAGTAATGTATGTTGTTAGGCAGCTCACCTCGTTGGGGGGATATGACAGGATTAATATAGCGTAGTGTCAAGGTCAGGCTGGATAATCTGCCCAGGGCTGGGGGGGGGGGGGAGACTGAGTCTACACATTTCCCAGGATCCAGATTCACATTTTTCCCCTGGTGAAACCTCTCTCTGATGATGAGTGGGTTTTTTCTGTAGCCAAGGCAATGCCCACCTACTTACTGCATTCTTCTTGGTATAGAGTGGATCTTTAGTGACTTAGAGCACAACATTCAAAGTTCAACACCAGTCAAAGTTTGGACACACCTATTCATTCCAAGGTTTTTCTGTATTTTTACTATTTTCTACATTGTAGAATATTAGTGAAGACATCAAACTATGAAATAACACATATGGAGTCATGTAGTAACCAAAAAAGGGTTAAACAATTCCAAATATATTTAATATTTGAGATTCTTCAAAGTAGCCACCCTTTGCCTTGATGACAGCATTGCACACTCTTGGCATTCTCTCAACCAGCTTCACCTGGAATGCATTTCCAACCGTTTTGAAGGAGTGCTGAGCACTTGTTGGCTGCTTTTCCTTCACACTGTGGTCCAACTCATCCCAAACCATCTCAATTGGGTTGAGGTCGGGTGATTGTGGAGCCAAGGTCATCTCATGCAGCACTCCATCACTCTCCTTGGTCAAATAGCCCATACACAGCCTGGAGGTGTGTTAGGTCATTGTCCTGTTGAAAAAACAAATGATAGTCCCACTAAGTGCAAACCAGTTTGGATGGCATATCGCTGTGGAATGCTGTGGTAGCCATGCTGGTTAAGTGTGTCTTGAATTCTAAATAAATCACTGACAGTGTCCCCAGCAAAGCACCCACCCATGATCACACCTCCTCCTCCATGCTTCATGGTGGGAACCACACATGTGAAGATCATACGTTCACCTACTCTGCATCTCACAAAGTGGTGAGGTGATTGGAACCAAAAACACGATGGTTGGAACCAAAAATCTCAAATTTTGACTCATCAGACCAAAGGACAGATTTCCACCTGTCTAATGTCCATTGCTTGTGTTTCTTGGCCCAAGCAAGTCTCTTCTTTCTTTTGGTGTCCTTCAGTAGTGGTTTCTTTAGAGCAATTTCGACCATGAGGCCTGATTCACGCAGTCTCCTCTGAACAGTTGATGTTGAGATGTGTCTTTTATTTGAACTCTGAGAAGCATTTATTTGGGCTGCAATTTCTGGTAACTCTAATGAACTTATCCTCTGCAGCAGAGGTAACTCTGGGTCTTCCTTTCCTGTGGCAGTCCTCATGAGAGCCAGTTTCATTATAGCGCTTGATGGGTTTTGCGACGGCACTTGAAGAAACTTTCAAAGTTCTTGTCATTTCCAGAGTGACTGACCATGTCTTAAAGTAATGATGGACTGTTGTTTCTCTTTGCTTATTTGAGCTGTTCTTGACATAATATGAACTTGGTCTTTTACCAAATAGGGCTATCTTCTGTATACCACCTTTACCTTGTCACAACACAACTGATTGGCTCAAAAGCATTAAGAAGGAAAGAAATTCCACAAATGAACAGGCACACCTGTTAATTGAAATGCATTCCAGGTGACTACCACATGAAGCTGGTTGAGAGAATGCCAAGAGTGTGCAAAGCTGTCATCAAGGCAAATGGTGGCTACACTTTTTTAGGTTACTACATATGTGTTATTTCATAGTTTTGATATCTTCACTATTATTCTACAATGTAGAAAATATTTTTTTTAAATACAGAAAAACCCTGGAATGAGTAGGTGTGTCCAAACTTTTGCCTGGTACTGTATATGCAACTACAACTTTCCACCTCCAATGCAAATAGTAATTTACTCAACAAGTGCATGAACAAGTGCAACACATTTAACCTATTCAGTTCTAGGCTGTTTTAGCCCAGTATTGGTTCAACTCATTTTCAAGAGAACACTTTCCTGTGGAAATGGACATTGTCAGTGAACCAGTGTACATAATGAAGTGCTTTGGCTATTAGCCATTCATGGCTTGACGTAGGATGTATAGTAAACCGCAGCCCCCTTTCACATTTTAACCACAACGATGGCGTTTCCATTTAACCCCTTAATGTATGTTAATCCAGAGATGTCAATGGGTTCTCTTAACCTAGCCCTATAGACCACAGCTGAAAGGCAAATGGATAAATGAGTTAAACTAGACGGACAAAGGATGGCTTGAAAGAGGCCTCTGATATTTTATTAAATAAGTAGAAGCCCCTAAAACAAAGGCACATTGTTGGCACTGTGTTGTATCTGCCCACTCGCTGGTCCGTCCAGAGTTAGTCCCCCCTCCTCTCTGTTTTGCCAGTTTGGGGTTCCTAGCCTCAAACGCTCCACCATACGGGTATAAAGGTAGAGTGAAGGAGAGGGAAAGTGATGAATATTTAGGGACCATTGAAATGAAAACCCCAGTGGCCCCTGGAGACCGGGGCTTAGAAGCCATTGCCTGGGGGATCTCCATCTGTTTGTACCTTTAGCTTTCTCTTTCAGAAAACAAACTTCTGCCAGGCCTCAAAAAGACCTCTGCACATGCCAGGCTGTTGAAGTACATGCATAGCTCACACTCGCAAATAATAATAATATGTATGTGATAGTTATGCTAATGAGGAAGATGGTTTTTCATTCATTATTTTTTTAGGGAGGCTTTGACAGAGAGTACTAGAAAAAGGACCCAACTTGTTGTTTTAAACCTGAACAAGGGGCTTATTTTGGATATTTTATTATCGTCATTTGAGGTTGATGTTTGCATACAGTACAGTATGTGTGTGCGTATACATGTGTGTAACACGTTTGTATGTGCGCCCGTGTATGTGTGGGTGCACCCGTCCCGTGCTCATGTGTACGCTTGTATGTGTGTTCATTTCTGCATTTGTGTGTGTGTGCAGAATTTGGGGAGGTCTGGGGCTCGGCGCTCTGCGCTCGCCGTGTATGTCTCACAGGCAGGGCAGGGCTGAGTGGTGCTGGTTTTGACAGAGCCAGCCCACAAATCAAGAGTAAATAGGGACCCGGAGGCATGCCGGCTTCACTGAGGGGGAAGTGAAACATATTCACTTAGAACAAATCACCCTCAATCTGGCTGGAGAGAGAGGACCCTAGTACCACCACACACACACCAACCAACCACCCAACCACCCAACCAACAGCAGACTCTTGTTTATGTATTATAGCATCAGAGATGGGCAGGCAGCCCACAGGCCCATTAACAGGGACCAGGGAGAAGGGGAAGAATTCAATTAATGCTTTGTGGTGTGCTACGCCTCAGTCAGACAGACAGCAGCATCTTCTCTCTCCTCTCTCTCTCTCTCTCTCTCTCTCTCTCTCAGACAGGGTTCGCTGGGTTAGCTAACTCTCACACACAGTCAGGATTTCAGGATTTATATTAGGGTTGTTTATGATTGGGTTTAGTTTCTAATGGATTCTGGTGGCAACGTGGCAGTGTAATTTCTTGTTGATTTGATATTCATGTGTTGTTCCTTGGCGTGTAGCCATGTGATCTATGTGATGCTGTTCACTATTGAAATACTTTTTATACCTCCTTTTATATGGACAAATAATTATCTAGATACAGACTAACCACATTCAGTTTTGTTGCAGGGGAGCATGTACAGGGAACACACATTCACATAAGGTCCTTTTTCTAAACATTATATTGCTTAGCAACTGAGCTTCAGAGGTGCACACCACTTCATAGGTCTGTTGTGTTTTCCACCTGCTGAGTGTGAGGATATGAAGTGTGTCCAAGCTCAGATTCACACGACATTTGGTCCCTTCTACCCCCTCTCCTATCCCCCACCATCTCCCATCGACTGGGAATGTGAAGCCTAATGATCCTGTAGTGGCTATATTGTGCTGATGAATGTCCAGCCATCAGTGGCTAAGCTCTGCTTCAACTGGACTGTGTATCATAATATCACCACACAGTAACGTTGCACGTCTTTTCTTGAAAAATAGCATATTTTCAAGACCTACATTAGAGCACCTGCTTAAAAAAAACACAGAGCTTATTTTAGAGACCTAGCATAGAGCAAGTTCTTTCTTGAAAAAACAGCACATTACAAGTGAGATGTCAGATATGTATTTACATATCTTGTTTTGGGCTAATGAAGACTTTGTTTTCCTCAGTGGTTGTATGTGGTATTAACTGACTGTGGCATATTTTGAAAGGCGAGACACATGAGGGTTCAGTAAATTGGGACACATCATTTTTTTATGTAGTTTACAGCCAAGAAGAGGAGGGGTGAGGTAGTTTTGGGATCTGAAAACGAATCTACCAGTTTAGTACTCATTTCACTGCCAAGCAGGAAAGGCAATGTGAAAAGACTCGTCAACACCAGGAAGTTGCCACCAGATGCATTGTGGGCATCTGGTAAATGAACTTGTTTTAATTTGAGATGTGAGGAAATAGTACATGACTGTAGAAGGAACTGGCTTCTTTTGGAATGAATCTGCCCTTTTGGATTAAATCATTTAAAAACCTTTGATAGTACAATTTTTACATACAATCTAGAAATATACAGTCTGTTGTTATTTTGTGTATCATATCAACAAGTATGCCTGTTGGGCCCTGCTGTCCCTGATTTAAATTAAGAGTGATATGGCTTAATGTCTGACCTTGTACTGTCAGCCTGCCTGTGCTTTTCCGGAGGGATCCAGGCTCATGACACATTTGGTGCCCTCGTTCTAGTCTGCTACCTCTTACAGAAAGACCATCACCCAGTGTTGTGTTCGAGACCACCTAAGCGAGACCAATTCAAGACCAAGACCGGAGCAAATCGAGTCCGAGTCAAGACCAAGACTGGAGTGTGGGCGAGACCGAGTCAAGACGGAGACTGGAAGGGGAACAAGGGGTCCGAGTCAAGACCTAATACAAATGTATCCAACACCTAGACAAGACCGAGACAATCATAATTTGGTCTTGAGACCGGACTCGAGACTGAGACCATCACCACATTTTTGTAGATGTCTGACAATGTAGATGTCTCCCTCTTCCCCCGCTCTCCCTAACCCCTACTCTTCTCCCTCTCTTGCTCTTTATTCTCCCCTCACCCCTCTCCCTCCCTCTATCTCTCCCTCTCACACTCCCTTTCTCTCCCTCTATCTCTCCACCACTCCCTCTCCCTCTCTCTCCTCAGATCCTAAGTGTTGGATTTTGACACCAGCCCGCAGGAGCAATGACCCATGAAGTAATTAGAGGAGGAATTCCCCCCGTTCTGCCCGGCCGTTGAGCCGAGCCGAGGCCGGGGATCATATAAAAGCCAGTTGTGTTTACTTCCTGATCCATCTAATTTCTGTAACGAGGAGGGGGGGGGGGGGGGGGCTGCGTTACGGCCACCTCATCTCCTTACCGCTGCCTAAGCCACGGCGGGCTGGAGAGCCTGGCCTGCGGGTATACCGTTGCATCCCTTTCCCTCTCGCCGCGCCTGCCTCCACCTAACAGGATTAGCTGAGCTCTCCTCATCCACAGCACAGGTGGAGGGACCCTTCCCTTCCCATTACACTTACACGCTGTGAGATGCAACTTTACAGTTAATGCATCATCAAAAAAGTCCAGGGGAAGCGATGTGTGTGTGTGTGTGTGTGTGTGTGTGTGTGTGTGTGTGTGTGTGTGTGTGTGTGTGTGTGTGTGTGCGCGTGTGTGTGTGTGTGTGTGTGTGTGTGTGGCAAAAGAAGAATCAGGAAAAAAGCTCAGCTCCTGCAATATGAGATGAGAGAACACAATTATGAATCGCTCCGGAGCTTACGGCTTCTCCCGCTCCCGATTATTCACGAGTGTTGTGATAGAATTGCTACGGCGTACAAATTCCCCTCATTTGAAACTATATTTGCCTCTGGAAGATGAATATAATATGTGCGGTAATGGTTGATGTATAATGCAACAAAGCAACGTCCGTTGGCCATCGCCAGACATGATAGGGCTGGATGTCAAATGTTTTGCTGGGCATCATTAGAGTGTTGCTCTGTCCTAATTGAGGTTATTCATTTAGTGTGTGATGTTGCCAGGACCGAGGGTTTCCTGACTGGTTAGGATGGCTGGATGTGGGACCGACTACCTCTCACTGTTTCCCTGCTGGAAGTCATCATTACAGCATTAGTGGCTTGTCGCAAATGTCTCACTTCCAGAAATTAAAGTTTTTGTGGGGCAGAAGGTGGTGAGTGTGTGTGCGTGCGTGTGTGCTTGTGTCTTTGCTTCCTGTCAAAACTGTTTGTGTGTCTCTGATGGCATAAGAGCACGGCTTTCCGGTATCCCTGAGATGTTCCCCAGCAGACAGATCCTGTCCAGACCAACACTGCTTTAACTTGATTGATCTTCAATTATTCCAGATTAGTCTTAGTGCCTTCTGTCACAGGAAGCATTTAACCAATATATTCTGTCGGTGACATACGGCAGCATAATGAACTGTCATGTGTCAATATAGTTTAATGGCCTTATTGGATTTTTGGCATATTAAAAAGCCTCATGCTTTTTCGCTAATGGAATGACTAACAAAATGCAAAAGGACACATGCAGCCAATTTGAACCAGTAAACCAGCTCTCTCAGTTCTCAATGTCTCACAGTCTTTGGGCCCATAGGGGTCAATGACCTACATATTAGGGAGACTTTCTCTGCCACTAGTACAAAAAATGCTCTGGGCCAAAAAACAATCCAAGAATGTTTAATGTCTTATGTACCAAGAGAACAAAGAGAGGGTATGGAAATGATTTAATTGCCATGACAACAACAAAAGCATCCTAGGACATTGTCATTTCCCCATTTCCTGTTTGACTCGAGGCCTCATCAAACTCTCCACATTTTTGCTCCCATTTATTCTGAATGAGTTTTGTAATAATGCTGTAAAAATACATATTAAGCTCTTGGTAAAGGGTTGCTCAATAGGCTGTTTATAGAGCGTATTTACCGTGTCAAAGCAAGCCTTGGGAACCCAGGGGAATAGGTGTCAGTCAGGGGTGTAGAGTTGGTAAAACAATCTGTCAGTGTTTTGACAGCCATGTCACACGCCGGATCACTCTCTGGGGATCCCAGCGATGAGAACTCCTGATTATCCTGCTCTGCATTAGTCCTATATTTAACCAACAACCTTCCTACCTTAGCATGGATCACTTGTTTTGGCTGGCAAATTATTTTGCAGCAGGTGCAGGGGAGGTTGTACAGGGCATTGACAAAGTTTGAAAGTGAAACTAAATGTTACTCTAAAACGATGACAAGTCACTAGATTAAAGTGCTATGTTTCTATCAAGCATTGAACCACATTTAAACACTAAGATTAAGCATAGACCGGGTAAAAAAAGAGAATACAAGCTATCTTTAGCTAATTTTAATGATGGTAAATGTAAGCTTTGATATTCTGCTTATAAACTACTTAGAAAACAGCATTACAAAGTTTGTTAACTGTTAGACTTAATGATTTATATGATCACAGGTCCAAGTAATAAATACAGACAGAATACATGGATTCACTAATGCATTATAACGATTAACAAACAATTAACTAATGGATAGTCATCTGTTTGATAAAGCTTTATGAACCCTTTATAAACTGACCTTCAAAACAATTGTTTCAAAGGTTTCTACTGTTCCCAAGAATAGGTAAGGGCCTCTGCCTCTCAATATAGCCTGACAGGTAGAGAAGGGCAGGTGTTTTATGCCCTGTGAGACAGCCTAAGTTGATGGTAGCAGAGCAGAGGCCAGAGTATTCAGGGTATTCTGGGCCTTCAACACACAGGGGGCCTGTAGGTGTGATGTTAGCTGAAGGAGAGACAGGTCACCGGAGGTAGAACACATGCACGCTCGCACAATTGTCGCTCACACACACACACACACACACACACGTCCGTGCACTGTTTGTTTGCTGTTATATTAGTGCTATTGCCAGTGTCTTCTGTCTGTGTTGTCCGTTTTGTCTTACTTTTTATCCCAGCCCCCGTCCACACAGGAGGCCTTTAGCCTCATGCCAGGCCGTCATCGTAAATAAGAATTTGTTCTTATTTGAATATCCCGGTTAAATAAAGGTTAAATAAAAAATATTATACTGGTCTGGTTGGAGAATCTACTGAAACACAAGCCTGCACATCAGAAGCTGTGGAAAAAGTTGGGAGTTTTCCCATGCCTGTGTTAATGGTTGTGGCGGGGTGACATAACTGTTGATTTATAAGGCTATTTGAAATGCCATCGCTCCCGGGGCTGGACGCGGTGAGCACGGAGAGGATCGCTGACAGCTTGCTGTGTGCAGGATGGGGAGATGAAGAAGCTCGGTGCCTTGTTCTCTCGCTCTCTCTCTCTCTCTTTACCTCTCTCTCTATTTACCTCTCTCTCTCTCTTTACCCCTCTCTCTCTCTCTCTCTCTCTCTCTTTATCTCTCCTCTCTCCCTATCAAGGTGGTTGAGAGAAGAGGAGGATCCTGGGAGGGAAAATCCAAGATTGTTTATTTCACCCACGAATGCTCATTTTAAGTTCAAAAGAAAGACCTGCCAACCTTTAGCTCGGGTGAAGTGATACTGATACTATTTCTCTAAACGTTTAAGCTCTTCTGAAAATGCGGGTTGTCTAATTACTATATTCATTACTCTAGCCGTGCTACTCATATCACCTGCTCGCCTGTCAGCTACGGGGCTTTTCTGTTGCACTGAGTGATATTCAATTGAAAAGTCTGACATTCAGATGATTAAATGTGACATGTCTGTAGAAGCAATTTGGGCAGTGGTAGCTAAATACTTTGGGTAATGGTTGAGAGGGGGAAGAGGTGGAGGTCAAGAGATGGAGGTGTGTGAAGGAATGAGAGTGATGTCTTCAGTGAGCCTCCAGGCCTAGCAGCAGGTAGGTAGAGAAATCCTAACACACTCTTACATTGAGCTCAATGCTTTTAAAAGCATAGGTATGCCTATGTACTCCACAAAGGGAGATGGACGGCGTTGAAAGCTATGACAGAGGTACCTTCAACACGATGCTTGAGAAGAAAACACTGTCGTTTGTGAGACGAACCAAGCATCTGCAGCCTTTAAGATAATGTCCCAGGTGGAGCTGCTATTGTAGTGCAGATAAGTGGACATACACTGAGTGTACGCAACATTAAGAACACCTTCCTAATATTGAGTTGCACCCCCCTTTGCCCCAGAACAGCCTCAATTCGTCGGGGCATGGACTCTACAAGGTCTCAAGCATTCCACAGGGATGCTGGCCCATGTTGACTCCAATGCTTTGTGTGGTGGACCATTCTTGATACACACGGGAAACTGTTGAGCGTGAAAAACCCAGCAGCGTTGCAGGTCTTGACACACTCAAACCGGTGAGCCTGGCACCTGCTACCATACCCTGTTCAAAGTTACTTAAATATTTTGTCTTGCCCATTCACCCTTTGAATGGCACACATACACAGTTCATGTCTCAATTGTCTCAAAGCTTAGAAATCCTTTAACCTGTCTCCTCCCCTCATCTACACTGACTGAAGTGGATTTAACAGGAGACATCAATAATTTTTCACCTGGATTCACCTGGTCAGTCTATGTCATGAAAAGAGCAGGTGTTCCTAATGTTTCCTATACTCAGTGTATACCTCTCTGATTCAGAGGGGTTGGGTTAAATGCGAAAGACACAATACATTCAGTTGGACAACTGACTAGGTATCCCCCTTTCCCAATATCTGTTTGGAGATGTGTTCACGTTTCAGGGGACTTTTTCAGGAGTTAATATTTGTAACATGACCACAAATCAAGAAAAATATTGGGGACAGGACATATTGTACACGCCAGTTGAAGGACAGAGTTCGAGGCGGGAAATTCCCAAATGAAAACAATATGCTGGGTTTGTCAAACAGACTTGGTTGCTTCTGTATTTTGGTACAGTATGCTCCAGGAATGCCAGCGTACATAGTCATTGTTGACGACGAAACCGAACGCCGCATTCAACGACTTAGGCACATTAGGCTCGGGGAATCAGACACCGAGTATCATTCAAACAGGAATTCAGCTCCTGAAAGGAAAACCAAGAGGACACCAGACATCGATATTGTTTCACCGCAACCCTTTAATTTCACCACCAAACATCACTAAGTCAGCTTGGGAAGGTGTCAGGTGTGCTCTCCATTGTCTCTCTAGCTCCCCTCTCCTCCCCTCACAGCATTGTTAGATGTTATGGATACTCCACCCTCACCTTCTCTGTCAATGTCCACGCTAACCATGTTGTCAACCTACTCACTTTTCTACTCTCTTTACTAGCAGCTTTGTCATTATTACAGAGAATGATCATTAGCGCGTTAAGTTAGTGCCAACTATCCCAGTACGTGTTTCGATACTGCTGTGATGCAGTTTAATGTGTACTGTATCAGTGCTGCAGTGCCAGTCTCATGAGCTGGGTTACAGACAAACGGTGGGAATTGTGGGACTTGTGTCTGCTTGCGTGTCTGACTCACCCAGCCACTCATTCCTGTGGTTTGGTTTAATGGGGTGATCCCAGCATCAGTCATCCTCAGACCAGAGAACTGTCTTCCTTCTCTTTGTCTGGGAGATGTAGTGCTTCATAAAGGAGACATTTCACAGGACTTGTTCAATCTGACATGTTATCCAACGAGTTATTTGATTGCACCATACGTTTTGTGAGGATGGCTCCGTAGTGGATATTTATGAATGTCAAGTACAAGTGGATATGTATATTAAGTATTGTCTGCACAGCTCAAACAAAGCAAGCAAATGTAATCAGTCCCATGTGAGTATCTTTGATCTTGGTGGTTATTGAATGGGTCAGATGGGTAGTTGGATTCTGAAAATCATATCAGTGATTAAACATTTTGACATAGACTTGCTTTGTGTGTGTTTGGAACACTTTGTTTTGAGTTGTCAAATATCAAGACCTCGACTTTATCCTGAGTATCGTGAGTTGTGTCCGTTACTTCAGACAGTTTGCAGTGGGCAGCCCAGTCCTCTCAGGCTATTTGCTGCCCTTGGCCTTCAAACATGCCCCCCTTTTATCACCCTTGTTTCCTCTTCTCCTCACCCCCCCTTCCCTCTCTCTCTTTCTTTCGCTCTCTTTCTTTTTTCAAAGCATGAGAACCCAGCGATTAAGGAATCCTTTCCAGCTAATCACCCTGGACTCCAGCACTTCCGCTGCGCTGATTACTGAGGAAATCATTAGAAGAAAAAAGTGCCTGGATCTTTCATCGTGGCCAGCCCGACTCCAGGGAGGTCAGTGAGGGGTGTGTTTGATAGGCCATTTAGTCTTGCTGCTCCTATTATTCCAGCATTTCCTCTATCTGCACGCTGGATGTGGATGTCTCGCCTCCCCCAGACCCTAATCATTCCCATACTGGTGTCTTGGAGTTTTGAGTTCACCCCAGACCTCCGTCTTCTTAGGGTTAGAGGGGCTCCTAGCTCCCATCTCGCCCTCTCTTCCTCCCTCTTAGTCACCCCCTCATCCCCCCAAAACTGTCTGATCCCAAGCACCATGCAGCCTCTCATGGGTACTGTCACAGATGGCACTAACGACGTGGTCCCGAGCAGAGGAGGCGGTTCGCTGCTAGACTGGTGACATATGCTCGGTCGCAGGACGATCAGCCAAGCAGAACACTGCCCCGACGTCCAAAAAGACGATCCCCCCACACACACACCCCAAACACAACACAGCCCCTTCTAAAACAGACACTCACTGTCTTCTACTTGCAGCCAGTGTTTTGTTTTGTTTATCATGGACCAGGCCCCCTCATTGTCTCCGCAGAACCCCCCTCTTGATGGATGACCTCCTAGTTCAGTGTTTAGGGTCCCTCCCCAGTGTCCCCTCTGTCCCCCTGGGAGGGCTGAGGAGGATGGGGGTGACAGAACAAGTTAATTTCCCAGCATGCCGTGAGTGCGTGCAGAGCAGATATCATGAGGATTTGCACAGAAGGGTGACAGAATGTATCAGCCATGCTGAATCTACTGAGATATAATGGGAAGAGAACCAGCCCTACACGACTGTGTCCTGTGGTCATTCTGCAGCTTTGTCTTGTCCAAAAAATAATCACACCAAGTCCCAGATTAAAGGACACAGCGAATCTGAGATTAAAGGAGATTTGCTATTGTGGATATATTTTTCCTTCAAGCTTAAAATGCGTATTGGTATTAAAATATTTTGGAAAAACTATATCCGTTCACTGAGTAGATCAACGCAAACCAAAATGCCCTACACATTACATATTTTTTCATATGTATCATAACCAGAAGGTGATAGCTTTCCATACATGGAATTCAGAGCAGTGACAGTTGAACAATTGCCTTCCAATGGGGGAATTCCTACAGCAACGAGGACTACCAAACAGGACCATTGGTAGTCATAATAGCGAACCCTGACCTTGGTTGTATTGTTGACAGGGAATGAATATACCTCAGGAGAGTTGCTTTACTGTATCATGCCTCACCACTCTTTTGTTCTACCACATTCTTTTGGAAACATGTAAAATACCAAGAACAAATGACTATTACACTCCAACGCAACAGGAACCTGATCCTGATAAGTCAAAACTAGCTTGGTGTAAAAAAAAAAAACATCTCACATGTCTGTTACAGTATACTGGTTTTAGTCCTGGGAGTGCAGAAACTTGATTGTTTTACCACTTGTTTATATGACATATTTTGCAGCTTAGCTCACTCCGCTAGGTTTTCTTACCATGTAAGCTGATTAACTGTTGGAAGGCCTGCTAGAAATATTGAACTCAGCAATAAAATAACATTATTCAGAGAGGTATGCATGCACAACAAGAAAAAACTGTGCCAAGTTTGGAAGGAAATATTTGCATTAATAATCACTCATTTATTTTTTGGGGAGCGTTCAATTATGAATTGTTAGCTCTACATTTCCAAAGTGCTCTTTTCCTTCCAAAAGGTCTCGGAGCTACATCGACAAAAATTGAAAGGCTGACCAAAAGACTAAAACAAACAAATCAACAAACAAAACCATGACTTACATTTGGAATTACAACACAATCATTAGCCAGTTAGCTGGGTTGTCTTCCATTGAGTTCAAGTGTACATGACTTCTACTATAATGACCAAGAATCCCTTTAATAAAACAAAGTAATACAGACGTATTATGGTATGCTCTCATCCAAACTCAATTAACAGACAATTCAAAGCACATGGGGGAGTCCTGGCACTGTGTACATGACTTAACAAATAATATATATCAGTCATTTGTAAAAAAAAAAAAATAATAATAATATATATATATTTTTTTTTAAAGGACTTCATTGTGTAGAGCTAACATGAGCAGAAAGGCAAAGTGACTCATGGTAATAAATCTTCTGACTTGACAAGTACAGTTTTAGTAGCATTTGTCTGTTGTTGGATGGATGTCCTTTGAATGCTATTGTGCACCCAGAAATACACGGAGCAATGAGCCACTGTCCAGGTCTTGGCCGTGTGGCTTACACAAGCATATTTCATTTCCTTTGGGGCGAATTCAATCAAAAGTGCCTTAGCAGCGTTAAGGTTGTATCTTACTATATGTGTGCCCTATCTTGAAAACGGGTAGCATCAATACATGTGAGGATTCTCTCTGTTATTCCTGCAATACCCAAAGCCATTCTGCAATTTCATTTGACCATGGGGGGAAATGTACTGTAGGTATATGATACTACATGAATACTCCAATGCAGGTTCTATTGAATGGAACCTTAAGAGGAAATGTCATGCCATCACTCCCTTGTGTAACCAGTGTTTCCAACCTGTTCACGTCATCATCAGCCTTTTAATAGTAATGTGAGAGAGATGAATTCAGCAACTGGATGTGTCACTAGGTGTTATGTTGATTGTCAAAAAGGGACAGACAATGGCCGACGTCAATGTTCTCTATAGTGCTACATTGACCTCCTTTACGGTGTCCATATTAGAACAGACGGGGTGACTGTCTTGACATGGACACCATACATGATTGATCATTGTCAAAGGTAGGCCTACCTGCTCAATTTGCTTCATACTGTATCGTTCCACAGGGAATCTTGTGTGCCACCCACAATGATCCAGAGACACAACCATGGCTGATCCCTTAGAGGAAACGTACGACCATTGAACCCAGTCGAGATGTTTCCTGTCTGTTCCCAGTCGGTGATACATGGTGGTCAGACTATGAAGTAATCAAAACAAACAAATACACAGGCACTGTGGCCTCCCAACTAGATTAACAAGGGTTTAAGATAAGTAGGTGATCAACAGTAAGATGGCCGACTTAAATATCATGATTTTCTTGCTTAACGTTAATGGACACCATGTGAGGCCGAGACCCAGTCACAGCCCATGCTGAATAAAATACAAATGGGGGAAGAATTAAAGATATTTATGTTTCCGAGGCTTATGTCCGGGGATAATCTGGTCTATCCTCAGTGAATTGTTTGGTATTTTATGCACAAATTTAGCTGGTAATTAATAACAGGTACTTGTGTGGCTAGATGACTGAATGACCTCTGATGTTTGTCCCATCATTTAAGATCATTCATTTCCAATAATGGCCCTCTGTTTATTAGATACTATCTGCAGCCAGTCTATTAGAGCAGTGTTGATCTCCTGGTCCAAAATGTAGGATTACTAACAATATACACCACATGTCACACTCATTCCACGGAGGGCCGAGTGTCTGTGGGTTTCCTCTCCTCCCTTGTACTTGATTGATGAATTAAGGTCAGTAATTAGTAAAGAACTCCCCTCACCTGGTTGTCTAGGTCTTAACTGAAAGGAAAAACCCAAAACCCGCAGACACTAGGCCCTCCATGGAATGAGTTTGACACCCCTGGTATAGACAGTAGACACTAACTAATCTCAACTGCCAAGTCAAGGTAATATGTACAATCCCAGTCAAAAGTTTGGACACACCTACTCATTCCAGTGTTTTTCTTTATTTTAACTATTTAACTTTCTACATTGTAGAATAATCAAAACTATGAAATAACATATATGGAATCATGTAGGTACCAAAAAAAGTGTTAAACCAATCTAAATATATTTGAGATTCTTTAAAGTAGCCACCCTTTTCCTTGATGGCAGCTTTTGCACACTCCTGGCATTCTCTCAACCAGCTTCATGAGGTAGTCACCTGGAATGCATTTCAATTAACAGGTGTGCCTTGTTAAAAGTTTATTTGTGGAATTTCTTTCCATCTTAATACTTTTGAGCCAATCAGTTGTGTTGTGACAAGTTAGGGTTGACAAGAAGATAGCCCTATTTGGTGAAAGTTCATATTATTGCAATAACAGCTCAAATAAGCAAAGAGAAACAACAGTCCGTCATTACTTTAAGACATGAAGGTCAATCAATCCGTAAAATGGTAAGAACGTTGAAAGTTTCTTCAAGTGCAGTCGCAAAAATCATCAAGCGCTATAAAGAAGACCCAGAGTTACCTCTGCTGCAGAGGATAAGTTCGTTGGAGTTACCAACCTCAGAAATTTCAGACCAAATAAATGCTTCACAGAGTTCAAGTAACAGACACATCTCAACATCAACTGTTCGGAGGAGACTGTGTGAATCAGGCCTTCATGGTCGAATTGCTGCAAAGAAACCACTAGTAAAGGACACCAATAATAAGAAGAGACTTGCTTTGGCCAAGAAACACAAGCAATGGATTTTAGACCGATGGAAATCTGTCCTTTAGTCTGAGTCCAAATATGAGATTTTTGGTTCTAACCGCGGTGTCTTTGTGAGATGCAGAGTAGGTGAACGGATGATGTCTGTATGTGTGTTTCCCACCATGAAGCATGGAGGTGGAGGTGTGATGGTGTGGGGGTGCTTTGCTGGTGACACTGTCTGTGAATTCAAGGCACACTTAACCAGCATGGCTACCACAGCATTCGGCAGCGATACACCATCCCATCTGGTTTGCGCTTAGTCCCACTATCATTTGTTTTTTCAACAAATTATCACCCGACCTCAACCCAATTGAAATGGTTTGGGATGAATTGGAAAAGCAGTCAACAAGTGCTCAGCATATGTGGGACCTCCTTCAAGACTGTTGGAAAAGCATTCCAGGTGAAGCTGGTTGAGAGAATTCTAAGAGTGTACAAAGCTGTCATCAAGGCAAAGGTGGTTATTTTGAAGAATGAATATTTAAAAAAATTATAAAAAATTGATTTTGCTTTGTATAAAACTTTTTGGGTTACTACATGATTCCATGTAGAAAAGAGTAAAAAATAAAGACAAACCCTTAAATGAGTTGTTGTGTCCAAACTTTTGACTGGAACTTTGGACACACCAGTTTGGACACACCAACTCATTTAAGGGTTTGTCTTTTTTGTTTTTACTCTTTTCTACATTGTAGAATAATAGTGAAGACATTAAACCTAAGAAATAACACATATGGAATCATGTAGTAACCAAAAAAGTTTAGTGACATTTTTTAAATATTACTCTGTTTTTTTACAACGTTTTGCTTTTCTTGAAATATATAGTACCAAGTACCAACTGCAAAGTATGTAGTGCTGAAACTGAGGTTATGGTTAAATGTGTAATTAAGCCTCTACTTTTCACATATCCACCACAATATCAGAAGTGACGAGAGTAGCTACTGTTCCCCATGTTAGTGGGTGACTCTCCGCAGCACAATGAGATGTGTGGGAACACCTCACCTCGACTAGGCCTGCTCCTCTCATCCCGTTTCCAGTGTCAGCCATGTCATTATTCACCCCACCGCAGGATCCATTATTCAGAGGGGGTGGGGGTGTACTGGGAGCACACCTGGTCAGGCAGACAGGATGACGGGCAGGGAAACCTGGAGCCCCACCCTCCTGTCTCCCTCCTCCACCCCCTCACTCCCCCTACTGCCGGAGGGCCAGATGGATCTGTCTGTGGGCGGTGATGTCACCCGTGGCCAAGGGTGCCAGAGTTCAGCCCTCCCAGAATCCTCCTGGTGTTTATGGTATTTACTGTGGCCATGTGTAAACAACAACAACAACTACAGCTAGACAGACAGAGTGGGTACACGAAGAGTGTTTTGAAAACCTGATTTGGACTGAGCCGACAGTTAATAATAATATATGTGGCAAAGATGTGCTAGGCTACATGCTATACTGTATCATCACAACCTAGATGAAAGACTTCCAATGCTTCTGTCTTTATGCCAGTGCTTTACAGTATGGAGTTGAAGTCTTTGAAAGAACAATGGCATTGTCCTATCAAGTGGAGTAACATCAATGTCGCAGGCCCGCTGAGTGCTTCAACTATATACAGTCAAAGTCAAAACAGACTCCAAGTGATACTTTAATGTCCTCCATGAATGTGTCAGCACGTCTTGGAAATCCAGCCAGACTTTGAAAAGTCAACATCAGTCTGTGTGTGTGTGTGTGTGTAGGCGTGCGTGTGTGTGTACATGTGCGTGTGTGTGTACACGTGTGTGTGTGTGTGCCATGAATAACACTCTCTCTTGGTGTCAGATAAAAGCGTGAAAAATGAGCCAAAGTAGAAAAGGGTGTGTCGCCCCCGACGTCCTCCACATTAGTTATCAGATCAATACCTTGCAATTACTGAGATTTATGTTGTCAAGACATTCCTGCTGGAGTTCATCCTATAGCCACCTGTGGTAAAACAATCTGTTTTTAACTCATCTAAGAGGGGGAGAGAGGGAGGGAGGAAAGGGGAGGAGACGAGGGGGTGAGTTTAACTGATCTCACACAAGTTTCCACTATAAATACTAGCACCCAGAGACAGGCGTATTTACTGTGATTCTCCCAGCCGTTTTGTTAATGGCTGTAACAAGTGCTTCATGCTATGCCAAGCCAAACGCTTTGCTCAGGGACATCAAACAGCTGTGTGTGATCGATTGCTAAACTTGAAGACACATTCTACTTTAGTCACTTACAGTAAAGGCCATTGGTATTTCAATACTTGTCAGTTCTAGGTAGGATTGAACATATTTGTGGCAGACACTAATGCGCTGAAACTGCTACTTCGTTCTTATTCTTTATGTGGTTGGTATTACATTTCCCAATGGTTTGTTTTGCCTCTATGGTTAACCCACTGTAAGTGCGTGTCAAGAGGCATGTCATATTCTGAGTATCCAAACCAACTAGATGCCATCAACACATGTAGAAGGATACTAAACATGCTAGGGCATACTATGCAACACAACAATGGTCTGTAACTACACCAACCCATACATTAATTTCAATCATTGGACTGTAGGGGTGTTCTGACATTCTCTGAGGCAGGACATAACCATGAAAGAGAAAGGACCTGTGCTTTAATACTCATCCACATAACACATTTTATGTGCGTTCAACACTCATCCACTGTGGCTGTCCTCTCCTCTCCCCTGTGAGCTCCACATGTGATTCAAGTGGATGGGCACACTGGGAGACCAGTGGCTTTTGACTCCCTCGCCTCCCAGAGCTATGGCTGTGAAGGCCTCATTCTCACGGCTACTGTTCTGTTCGGACTACGATCCATTCTCGCTCACTCTCTCATTCTTTTGTTCTCTTGTTCTGTCTCTCACTTTCTCTCTCTCTGTTCTGTGTCACCTAGTGCCCTCCGTTAATGGTCAAGTCCTGTTCTGCATGCTCAAACAATATTTCCTACTACTTCAACAGAGCACCGTAGCAGGCTGCATGGCTTGTATTGTTGTGTAGACAGCAAGTCTGTTCTGACATACTGTAGGTAATGCAGTCCAGAAGAGGCTTGTCAAGCGGGGCTTTCTCTGGAATCACCTGATCTGTGTGATCTGTTCAAGTTTGATCACAATCATATGCAAAGGTTAGACCATCATCATACCTGGCCAACTCCAATAGGGACGAGGTCAAAATAGTTTAAAGAATAAATACAATGACATGTTCAAAATGTCAGGTTGCACAGAGGACTGAGGAAGACCTATAGCTATGTTTAACTCACCAAATCACTGCTTACAGTGAGAAATATTCCCCTAATAAATTACCAATCTTGACATCCTAAAAGGCTTTGTGGATCCATCATATTCAAACATTCCGCGGAACAATGCCCCGGTACACGATGACACTACAAGGGTCAAACCATTCCCGGATTGTGTAACACTATCACTCCCAATGGCTCTCCTAACTGGATTTGCTGCAATGTGATCTGGGAGCAGGTATTCAGGAGGGTGTTTGGGTTTGGATGGTTGGTTCGACTCATCCCGAGCAGGAGAGGACACTGGGATATGGGGAGGGGGTGGGGGAGGGGTGCTTATTCTCCTCCTCGGTGTTCAATGGACCAAAGGAATGCCAGGATGGATAAACAACGCTGCTAGCTACGAAACAACTGCTGTACAACTGAAATCAACACTCAGCGTCCCCGACAAAAGAGAAGTCAATCCAACAGAGAGAGAGAGAGAGAAAAGAAAACAAACATTCCACAGGGTGCCTTGCGTAGCCCAAAGGGGTTTCTATGTAATGTCACAGCAATGTTAAATGTGGACTATGGTGTGTAATGAGTTAATGTAATAACACATAGACACCTGTCTTTTCATTATTTAACAAGGACAATTCATAACTCCTACAAATATCAAGTGTGGGTCAGTGTCAGCTAACGGGAGAGAAAGTAACTCAACCAGCCATATAAATGCAGTTTCAAGATCCATTCCTTTTGAGAGGATATTAATGGTGAAGATTTATTTATCGTATCTAATAGGATCTTTACCTTAGGGAACGTCATTTCACTGGCTTCGTCTTTCATTTAACTCTGGCAGTGTTGAAGCTTGATGCTTCTAGTGACAGCCGCCATAATGTAATGGTTTACTATTCTATTATACAGCCATCCCTTTTGGCGAGATCTTTCTTTGACAGGAAGGAACTCTGTCAGATTGTGTGGAAAACATTGGTGGTTGTATGTCATGCTGTGCTACAGAGCAGGACCGATGTCACTTCTTTTCTCACTTACCTTAAGATACACTGGGGTGAAACATCCAGTAGGCCTCAAAAGAACCATCCACTGCCAAGTTGACTTCTGTAGTCATTGCTCGGTTCTAGCCATTGTAAGGTTCTTTCACATCACGTATATCCCAAGTATTCCTGCTGTCCCTGGAGCAAATGGGTGAGCAGTGTAATTTGTGTGGATAATGAACTTGTTGCATGCATAGAGAATTAAGTAGGGATAACGCCGCATGGGAAAAGGCCATGGTGTTCTGATCCGAAATCATCTCCGAAATATTGTGTTCCCTTCTCTGCTTAGAAAATACACAATTCAATGAGACGCCTAGCTGCTCGGCAAGAGCTTTACATGTAGACTTACATGAGGGCTTTTCTCCTTCCACTCCTCTCCCCAGATAGCATTACCATACCTCAGTGCATCCGCAACATCCACTGACAATACTTGTGTACTTCTAATAATTGGTGCACGGCTTTGCGGGATATTAAGCGGGGCTTAGGCGTGTGAGACGAAGCGATTTGAACCCGCGTTGGTTGTTAGAAGGCGTACGTTCCTAGTAAACCTAATTGATGTGTTTATTTATGACAAGGATGCATAGCAATTCCTTAAAAAACTGAGATTTGCCACCATAATGCGGCTTCGGATCGGAGGGGGGTTTAGGGGAAATATAGAGCCTCTGCCGAGCTCCACCAAACCTTCCAAGAATGTTGATAAGCAGATCCCCGAAAATGAAATCTCCCCAGCCTCCTCGGCTGGATCTGCCCCTAATCGTTTTATTTACAGTTGCAATAAAAGATGATTCTCTTTAATGGTTCGGTGTGAAATAATAGGCAGCCGTGGAACAATCGGAACGAGGCCTAAGCGCATTGCAATTTTCGCATTAAGCTAATCGAGGGAAAAGGAAGGAAATAGAGACATCAGTTGGATGAAATGAGCGTAATTGGAGAATAATGTAGTTAGTTTGCTCTAATCTTCTGCATAATATTAAAATGTTCTCAATGCGCCCCAGCTGCAAGCAATCACCCGCTCCAAGGGGGAAGTAGAGTGGGGTGAAGGAACGAGGAAGCTAGAGAGGGACTCCGACACATGGAGCTCCAGACTGCATCCAGCCGCACTGCAGCCTTGCAGTCTCACACCCCGCTGACGAAGGTCTAATTTGTACACTGGGTTATTGATGCCAGCCCTGGTTATGGTGGGGAGACCTAGTAACAGCGGGGCCCAGACGTGTCAGTGTGGGGGGCTTCAATGGTTCATTTCACTGCATGGTGTTCAGGCCTGCTTCACTCACTCAGGTTTGGAATGAGGCTAAAGTCAGGATTCTCTCAAGTCAGGATTCTCTATCCCGATGTGTACCCTTCCTGACATAAAGGGGAAGTTGTCTTTGCAGACAATTTTCAAAGATTGCTCTCCACTGTAGGTATCTTGGTTGTTTGTGGTGTGTGTTCAGGTGGAGCGGCCTTGAGTTTGTAGATTAAGAGCTCATTTTATAAGGGTATTTTTTCAGCGTTTGTCTTTAACAAATGGCCATGCCCTCAACTGCCTGCCACACAAAGGAAAATGAAGGCTAAATGAAGTTCTGAGCATCCGTCATCCAATTATCCCGGTTAAAGTTGTAGCCAGAGCAGCCACCAGTAGCCTCATAGTGGAATTAAGACAAGGTTATTTGTTCCCCCCTTGGCTTTGACTCGCCTGTGATTTCAAGGCGAAACTCGCTCTGAGGCAGTTTTTTAGTGATGTTATTGTGCAGGAAATTGACATTAGTCAGTGGAACCAATAATGTAGAACCGTCATGGCTTGCCTTTGCTCGGCATCGAAACACAACAATGAATTAATCAAATTAAAATGCCTTGTTATGAGATTTTGTTTTAATTTCCACAACCGAGCCCCTATTTAGTGGTTGACAAAACCAGAAAAAGACAAGTCACAGTTTAGGGGCTCAGTAACAGTGTTATATTAGTGAAGAATTATCAATCCTTTAAGCTAATTTGGATAACTTGGGGACCATAAAGTAAGCTATGAGAATGTAGTGTGTTAAGCTCCCACCCCCTCCACAATCCTTAACAACCACTTTGTTTCCTGTGTTGATCGCCTGCCATTTAAGACACATTAAATCCAGAAAATTAATATAAATCTACAAAAGCTATTACAGATTTCCGCCCGCGTCAGACATGCATTAAAATCCAGCTATCAGACCTTCAACTAAGGGCCCAGAAATAATGCCACAGCAGTAGCTGCAGTGTTGCTTCAGCTACTGTTGTTGTGTTGCTTAGTGACGGTTTCTCCGTGTGGCCGGGCCTGTGTATGTTGACTTGACTTGGTGGCGGCGGTGTCGACCGGAAGCTACTGTGCCTTTAACTGAAGAGCCTCCTCTCCCTCCGCAGAGGAGCCAGGCAGTTTTGGCAAGTGCCATATGCCCTGACTAAACCTAGCGGTGGCCCCAGAGCATGGGGGGCTGTTTTGTCATTAGCCCCTCGCGCGGCGGAGGTGGAAACTCATTTAGCCCCATGCTGGACTTTCATTATGATAGACTTGTATCAGATGGCATCTCTGGCTGGGCGCTGGCTCCTGGCTAACGGGAGGAAAGCTGTGGCTCTCTGGACCCTCTTCCAGCCCCAGCGTGTGTACCCCAGCACTGGGCCAGCTACAGCTGCTCTTCACTCCTCGCTCCACTGGCAGATGCTGCTGCAGCATGCTGGATGAAAAGACCACCATGGTGGCCGGGGTATGGCTGGGGCTGGGGCTGGAGCTGAGGCTGGGGTTGGAGGTGGAGCTGAGGCTGGGGCTGGGGCTGGAGGTGGAGCTGAGGCTGGGGCTGGGGCTGGAGGTGGAGCTGAGGCTGGGGCTGGAGGTGGAGCTGGGGCTGGAGCTGAGGCTGGGGCTGGAGGTGGAGCTGAGGCTGGGGCTGGAGGTGGAGCTGAGGATGGGGCTGGAGCTGAGGCTGGAGGTGGAGGTGGAGCTGGGGCTGGAGCTGAGGCTGGGGCTGGGGCTGGAGGTGGAGCTGGGGCTGGAGGTGGAGCTGTGGCTGGGGCTGGAGCTGAGGCTGGGGCTGGAGGTAGAGCTGAGGCTGGGGCTGGGGCTGGAGGTGCAGCTGAGGCTGGGGCTGGAGGTGGAGGTGGAGCTGGGGCTGAGGCTGGAGGGGGAGCTGAGGCTGGGGCTGGAGGTGGAGCTGAGGCTGGGGCTGGAGGTGAAGCTGAGGCTGGGGCTGGAGGTGGAGCTGAGGCTGGGGCTGGAGGTGGAGCTGGGGCTGGAGGTGGAGCTGAGGCTGGGGCTGGGGCTGAAGGTGGAGCTGAGGCTGGGGCTGGAGCTGGGGCTGAGGCTGGAGGTGGAGCTGAGGCTGAGGCTGGAGGTCGAGCTGAGGCTGGGGGTGGAGGTGGAGCTGAGGCTGGAGCTGAGGCTGGAGGTTGAGCTGAGAATGGGGCTGGAGGTGGATCTGAGGCTGGGGCTGGAGGTGGAGCTGAGGCTGGGGCTAGAGGTGGAGCTGAGGCTGGGGCTAGAGGTGAGGCTGAGGCTGGGGCTGGAGGTGAAGCTGAGGCTGGAGGTGGAGCTGAGGCTGGGGCTGGAGGTGGAGCTGAGGCTGGGGCTGGAGGTGGAGCTGAGACTGGGGGTGGAGGTGGAGGTGGAGCTGAGGCTGGGGCTGGAGCTGAGACTGGAGGTGGAGCTGGGGCTGGAGGTGGAGCTGAGGCTGGGACTGAGGCTGGAGGTGGAGCTGAGGCTGGGGCTGGAGGTGGAGCTGAGACTGGGGCTGGAGGTGGAGCTGGGGCTGGAGGTAGAGCTGAGGCTGAGGCTGGAGGTGGAGCTGAGGCTGAGGCTGGAGGTGGAGCTGCAGGCTCCTACTGCAGGGTGATGTGGTAGGCCAGACCCACCACATCGCTCCCACCCTCCTTCCTCTTTTTAATCCACCCCTCCACCACCACCTCTCCTACTTACAACACACACACACGCTCCCACATACACACAAACGGAAAACAGAAATGTCCAACATTCAAATGTTCCAAAGCAAATGGATGAAACAAATGTCTCCCTGTTTGCTGACAGTCGTTTTACCTCAAGTCTGTAATAAAAACTCAATGAACCAAGGGAGTCAATATATTCCAATAACAAAGGCAGGGGACTTGTCATTTCTCAGCTCTTAGGCTTTTATGAAAACATGCCTTTCTCCTCGAGATTGAGGGGAAGGGGCAAAAAGTTAGTTAAAAAATAAAAAAAAATCGGACAAAATGCACACACTCTCGGAAAAAAAGTAGAGAAGAGACTCTAACAAACCAAATATGTACTGTAATAGAATTCTCTGTCTCCGAACCAATAAGGAAGAAATAACAACAGCCAAAGCCAACGTCGGGGAGAGTACAGTAGTAATCTAAAAGAACAACACAGCCATCTCTTGATGCTTTCCCCTGCTGTAAAATCCCTGAATCTGATATAAATATGGCCTTAACCGGTGTGATTTATTATTAATCCTTAAAAACACCATATAGAGCCAGGAAACGTGTTGAAGGAGAGGAGCGTCCTAGCACCCCAGGAGGCTGCCTCAACACCATTATCAGCTTCTGCTATTGGATTTCTGACTTTTAACTGGGTTAGCCTACTTTAGTGTGAATACAAATTCAATTGCCACCACAGCTGTTTTATTTGCCATGTATGCGTGCCTCTCTCTCTCTCTCTATCTCTCTCTCTCTCTCACTCACTCTCTCTCTCTCTCTCTCTCTCTCTCTCTCTCTCTCTCTTTCTCTCTCTCTCTCACTCTCTCAATAGACTACTGCACATAACCACATAGAAACAATTTCCCTCCGTGGAGTACACACAAACCATAAAATTAAAATGAAGTGCCATTACACGTACGCAAAAGGCGATGGGGGGATTTAAATTCTCCCACTGCTGAGAAATAATCCCTGTACTTTCTTTTTCTTTCTCTCCCTCCTTCCCTCTCCCTTTACCAGCACCGTTTAATGTTGATATTTTTACACGGCCTACTTCCTGTAGAGGGGCCATTTGTAATGGAGATGACCTCACCTTTAGCTCTAGCCTGTCTTTCAGGGCCTGTGTGTCTGGCTCAATGGGGTAATGGCTTTCTTGGATGAGAGGTAGAAGAGGAGAGGAGAGCAGAGGAGAGGGGCTACTCCTAAACAAAGCCATATGAGGGACTCAGAAAGCCTTTCAGGACTTCATTAGCCCAACTGGGAGAAGGGAAGGTTAAGGGCCCCAGCAAGCTGGTACTGTTTAGCTGCTTAATGTCAACAGGAACGCTCAGGCAGCTGAAGAGCACACACACACACACACGCACGGTTGCATGCACACACACTCACACATACCCATCCCATCCAGCCCCACGCCCCTGTCGGTTTCCCCCCTCCATCCTTTGGACTGGAGAGGCCACACGGGGACACTCCCACTCTCCATTCAGCCTCATCATAGCACAGCCGTGGGCATCACACACATGCCGACTGGGACACCTCACACACACACACACACACACACACACACACAGACACACACACACACACACACACACACACACACACCTCCAAATACAGTATGCACGGTTTAAACAGAAGGTATTGTGAGGAGAGGAGAGACAATGCTCTCTCCTGCTGAGTCTCTCTGCCAGACAGGTCTGATCCAGGATTGTCTGTCGTTCACATGAGATCATCCTCATTTGGGTCTGTCCTCTTAGAGCGACAAAGGCTGTGGTGAAATATGGCATGGGATGATATCATTCATGCTGTCGTGGGTTATAACTCACCCAATTGATGTTACCACATATTCAGACTTCTCTTTGTGGAGGAGTAGATATGCAATTTCTACAGAATTATTAGTGTTTGGCTACAATACAATCAGGTACACAACTTTGGATCTAGAAGTGGGGAGGACATAATTATTATTCTAAAGCACACCATTGCCTTGTTTTGTATCACAATCCATTGATAAACTGAGGGGGTGCAAAAATGTCATGACATGTCTCCGTCCCCGTCCCAAGTGAAAGTGAAAGTTATGCCTCAGAATACAATACAACATTCATCTAATCCAAATGTTGGTGTGCGTGTATGTCTCTGCATTTACATATCTACTGTATGTCACTGTGTACATGTCTGTGTGTATGTTGATGGTCAGCTCCACTGAAACCCGGATCTTATCCAAAATCTCCCGCACCAAAAAAAAGGACATACATTTGCAGTCAAGCACAATAACTTCCTGGAGTAACTATGATGTCAGCTATAACAGACAGAGAGTCAACTGATACCAAGGAAGCTATTTCATTAGGGGCTGACATTTCAACTATACAGAGACTGGCAGTAGCTACACTCCCACTTTAAATGCCCTATCAAATATCATCTCCATAACATCAGTGTGTGATTCTGTTTTGTTCCACTCTGACCCCTTAGGCCTGCTGGTGGTGTGTATTTACCACACACACACACACACACGGACAGACACAGACGGACAGACAGACAGACAGACAGACAAACTGACCACATGCCGAAGAAGTGCTGTTGCAGAGCATCACCTGTCTCTTCCACAGAGAACTGATCATACTTCTCTCTCTCTATCTCTCTCTCTATCTCTCTCTCTCTCTCTCTCTCTCTCTCTCTCTCTCTCTCTCTCTCTCCGTTTGTATTGTGTTGCAACCCGACCCCCATCACCACTCTGGCTCTACTCCCCTGGAACAGAGGAGCATTGGTACAGGCCACCATACGTGCGGCTGCTCGGCCCTGAAAGAGACACAATAGAAATGGCGATTGAAATCAGGCTCGGGCCACGTGTATCTGAGATGTTGGGGGGTGTCGGTGGAAGATGGGGGTTAATTTCAAAGCTGATGAATATCAAATGAGCAAGAGAAAGGTCGGTAACCTGAAGCCGGCGTCTTCTCTCTCTCTCTCTCTCTCTCTCTATCTCTCTTTTCTCTCCCCTCTCTCTCTCTCTCTCTCTCTCTCTCTCTCTCTCTCTCTCTCTCTCTCTCTCTCTCTCTCTCTCTATCTCTCTCTCTCTTTATCTCTCTTTTCTCTCCTCTCTCTCTCTCTATCTCTCTTTTCTCTCCTCTCCTCTCTCTCTCTCTCTCTCTCTCTCTCTCTCTATCTCTCTTTTCTCTCCCCTCTCTCTCTCTCTCTCTCTCTCTCTCTCTCTCTCTCTCTCTCTCTCTATCTCTATCTCTCTCTCTCTATCTCTCTTTTCTCTCCTCTCTCTCTCTCTCTTTCTCTCTCTCTATCTCTCTTTTCTCTCCTCTCTCTCTCTCTCTCTCTCTATATCTCTCTCTCTCTATCTCTCTTGTCTCTCCTCTCTCTCTTGTCTCTCTTCTCTCCTCTATCTCGCTATCTCTTTTTTCTCTCCTCCCCCTCTCGCTCTTTCTCTTTTCTCTCTGTCTCTTTTCTGTCCACTTTCTCTCTGTCTCTCTGTCTCTCCTCTATCTCTCTCTCTCTCTCTCTCTCTCTCTCTCTCTCTCTCTCTCTCTCTCTCTCTCTCTCTTTTCTCTTCTCTCTTTCTCTGTCTCGTTCTCTCCTCTATATTTCTCTCTCTCTCTGTCTCTTTTCTCTCCTCTCTTTCTCTGTCTCTCCTCTGTATTTCTCTCTCTATCTCTCTCTCCACTCTCTGTTTCTCTTTCTCTTTTCTCCCTGTTTTTATGGTGTAAGGTTGGGTTTTTTGTTATCTTTTGAGTGTGAATAGAGTGTGATGGGTGATGGTGAGGCATGAGGAGGAGAGGACTGTGTTGAAGCGCCACCTAGTGTCACGGAGCTGAATGTCACCTGGAACACAGAGGGAGGAGAGAAAGGTGAAAACAAAGGCCTTGACCAGTGTTAAGGCCTTTGTTTTTTACTCGACCTGGAGAGAATATCCATGCTATGAAATATTGCTCTATCACTTCAAAAATATAGATTTATAAACAAATACAGACGGTTTATGTTAGTAATTAGAGGTAAAATGACGCCTTGTGTCAGAACTAGTTTTAGCAGGAACAGTTGTCATACTGTAGGAAGTGCGTTTTTATTAACCTTAAGAACAAGTGTTCCAGTGTTGCTGGAAACGTTTTGATAGTGCACAAATTAAAGTTGTATAAATATCTCCTTGGTTGCCATTATGTGTAGAGTTACAGGTAAAAGAGCTCAGCTTGGTCTGCAGTCATTTGATAGTCACCAGCCACCAGCAGCCACCAGTGACAATAGCCTTGGATAATTACTACAAGTCAATGAGTAAAGTTTTCCCAATCGTTCAATGTGCCCTTGAATCCAGCACTGTCAACACGGATTCATCGTTGACATTTGCTCCGAGTTATACCCATCGCCATCAAGCCTCGGCTACCAGGAGACTGACAGTGACATGATGCTGTCACAAAGCATAACGGTAATATCCACTGAGCCCCCCCCCTGTCACTCCGACCCTTGGCCTCAGGGCTGCTCCCTAGCCCATTTAGGTTTATCACAACAATGAAAATTAGCATTATACAGACGCCTGTGCACATCGCCCCTTCTAGGGTATTTGCCCGGGCTGGAGTGACAGTGTCACCTTCTTATCTAAGATGATGTTGTATAGACAGAGACATTTAGCTAAGAGATAGCATGGGGATTTGGTGGGACTACTGTCTGTGGTGCTTTGTCACTTTAGATGAATTGTGGAAGGGATTATTATCATGATCATTTTTATATTTTTATATTTTTATATTATGTTTCCTGGCATGTAGCCAGCGCCCTGTCACTTGACGTGTTTGTGGATTACATTTACCGATAGTCAATGATTCAACTGCATTTTTCCTGTTATGAATCAAAACCATTTCGGATAATACTGTCCCTTTATCCTGTGTGTTATGTGCTTACAAATGTTCTGTGTAACTGCATTAATTAAGTCTATAGAGACCCATGAATCTTAGTTGGCAGAACTTAAATATGGAATGCTCATGGATGTGTACATTCCTTAATAATGTGCTTTAATGCAATTGGCCCCAATAAACCTCAGGAATGTGTTCAAATTTGTGCTGTATGTTTCAAGTAGGTAATTGTGGCTTGAGCACATCTCCAAACTATTTTTTGACAATTCCATGTTAGCTCAAGAATCTATGTTAGCTTCTGTTGTTGACTGCACCGTCAAAATGAAAAGTCTCAGTCTGTTTCAAAACAGCCACAGGTAGAATATGGAGGGCAGTAAAAACAGATATTACATAAAGATCAGTAAAGGTAGCGCTAGGGAGAAAATGGAGGATGGACCTCCGCAGAACTTTTCTCCAATTATAAAATATATTTAAAACAACATCCTTGTAAATAAAACTGTACTAAATATACTCAAATGTTGTTTTTGTATTTTTTTGGCACAGCCTTTTTAAAAGGTTTCCATATCTCTTCACTGTACTTCCTGTTGTCAAGCTGCCCCATTGGTCAACTAACCCAATCCCAGAATGCTCAGTGGCATGGCTGGCCTGCTGGAGGCAACGAGAAATGTAACCTAACGTGACACCACTAAAAACATTCAATGATGTTTCTGTCTGTCTGAGTGTGTACAAGAGTGTGTATTTGTGCGTGTGTGTGGGTATCCGTTTGTACGTATGTATGTGTGTACATGTGTATGCATGCAGGCCATCTTTGTGTGTATTTGTGTGTGTATGTCATTCTGTGTGTCTGTCTATGTGGCTATGCATGCATGTGTATGTCTGGGTGTGTTTTGTATTGCACTAGTAAACATTTAGTCTTGCCAGAGGAGTCTTCCAGAAGAGCAGGTTTCAGGAGCAGGGGCTTGTGAAGAGTTCTCGTTGCTGACTGGAGCTGGGACAGATGTTCACTGCTCGCCTGCTCACACACTCAGTGAGCAGCATCGGCCCTAGACAAACACAGACGCACGTATGCACACATGCACGTATGCATGCACACGCACAGTTGAGGAATGCCAAATGTTCTGAGTGGCAGGAGTGATGCAGGCAATGATAAGTGTGATTCATTGGGAGTATGGTTCACAGTTTGTGTAAATCTACAGAGAGGCTAACCTCGTTGTGCAACTGTCTTCTATGGGCATCGCATGTCACTACAAAAAAACTATTTGTCTAGGTTCTGAGAAAACCTCTGATAGCGTTTGACTGAAACCATGCCTTCCGTTTCATAAGTGGGTTTTGTTGGTTTGTCATTGTGGAAAAATAGGCTTTCAGAATTGACTTTGACACTAGCGCTTTTGAATGCTGTTGTTTTTCCTAATCTCTTGTACTGGTCATGAGGGAAAATGTGCTGTTTCATAGGATGCAGACACCCATATCAACAATTAGTCCAAAACTGATTACACATCTGCTTTGTGTTTAGAGAAACATGGAGGAGAGAAACATGGAGGTGAGAGACATGGAGGAGAGAAATGTGGAGGAGAGAGACATGGAGCAGAGAAACATGGAGGAGAGAGACATGGAGCAGAGAAACGTGGAGGAGAGAGACGTGGAGAAGAGAAACGTGGAGGAGAGAAACATGGAGGTGAGAGACATGGAGGAGAGAAATGTGGAGGAGAGAGACATGGAGCAGAGAAACGTGGAGGAGAGAGACATGGAGCAGAGAAACATGGAGGAGAGAGACATGGAGGAGAGAAACGTGGAGGAGAGAGACGTGGAGAAGAGAAACGTGGAGGAGAGAAACATGGAAGTGAGAGACATGGAGGAGAGAAACGTGGAGGAGAGAAACGTGGAGGAGAGAGACGTGGAGGAGAGAAACGTGGAGGAGAGAAACATGGAGGAGAGAAACATGGAAGTGAGAGACATGGAGGAAAGAAACATGGAGGAGAGAAACATGGACGTGAGAGACATGGCGGAGAGAAACATGGAGGAGGGAAACATGGAGGAGAGAGACATGGAGGAGAGAGACATGGAGGAGAGAGACGTGGAGGAGAGAAACGTGGAGCAGAGAAATGTGGAGGAGAGAGACGTGGAGGAGAGAGACATGGAGGAGAGAAACGTGGAGCAGAGAAACGTGGAGAAGAGAGACGTGGAGGAGAGAGACATGGAGGAGAGAGACGTGGAGGAGAGAAACGTGGAGGAGAGAGACGTGGAGGAGAGAGACGTGGGGGAGAGAGGCATGTAGGAGAGAGACATGGAGGAGAGAGACATGAAGGAGAGAGACATGGAGGAGAGAAACGTGGAGGAGAGAGACGTGGAGGAGAGAGACGTGTAGGAGAGAGACGTGGAGGAGAGAGGCATGGAGGAGAGAGACATGGAGGAGAGAGACGTGGAGGAGAGAAACGTGGAGGAGAGAGATGTGGAGGAGATAAACGTGGAGGAGAGAGACATGGAGGAGAGAGACATGTAGGAGAGAAACATGGAGGAGTAAAACATGGAGGACAGAGACATGGAGGAGAGAAACGTGGAGTAGAGAAACATGGAGGAGAGAAACATGGAGGAGAGAAACAGGGAGGAGAGAGACATGGAGGAGAGAAACGTGGAGTAGAGAAACATGGAATAGAGAGAAATGGAGGAGAGAGACATGGAGGAGAGAAACGTGGAGGAGAGAGACATGGAGGAGAGAAACGTGGAGGAGAGAGACATGGAGGAGAGAAACGTGGAGGAGAGAAACATGGAGGAGAGAAACGTGGAGGAGAGAGACATGGAGGAGAGAATTGTGGAGGAGAGAAACGTGGAAGAGAGAAACGTAGAGGAGAGAAACGTGGAGGAGAGAAACATGGAGGAGAGAATCAAGGAGAGAGAAACATGGAGGAGAGAAACGTGGAGGAGAGAAACATGGAGGAGAGAAACATGGTGGAGAGAGACATGTAGGAGAGAAACATGGAGGAGAGAAACGTGGAGGAGAGAAACATGGAGGAGAGAAACATGGAGGAGAGAGACATGTAGGAGAGAAACATGGAGGAGTAAAAAATGGAGGAGAGAGACATGGAGGAGAGAGGCATGGAGGAGAGAGACATGTAGGAGAGAGACATGTAGGAGAGAAACATGGAGGAGTGAAACATGGAGGAGAGAGACATGGAGGAGAGAGACATGGAGGAGAGAGACATGTAGGAGAGAAACATGTAGGAGAGAAACATGGAGGAGAGAGACATGTAGGAGAGAAACATGGAGGAGAGAAACATGGAGGAGAGAAACGTGGAGGAGAGAAACATGGAGGAGAGAAACGTGGAGGAGAGAGACATGGAGGAGAGAGACATGGAGGAGAGAAACATGGAGGAGAGAAACATGGAGGAGAGAAACGTGGAGGAGAGAGACGTGTAGGAGAGAAACATGGAGGAGAGAGACATGTAGGAGAGAAACGTGGAGGAGAGAAACATGGAGGAGAGAAACATGGAGGAGAGAGACATGGAGGAGTAAAACATGGAGGAGAGAGACATGTAGGAGAGAAACATGGAGGAGTAAAACATGGAGGAGAGAGACATGGAGGAGAGAGACATGGAGGAGAGAGGCATGGAGGAGAGAGGCATGGAGGAGAGAGACATGGAGGAGAGAAACATGGAGGAGAGAAACATGGAGGAGAGAAACATGGAGGAGAGAGACATGGAGGAGAGAGACATGGAGGAGAGAGGCATGGAGGAGAGAGACATGGAGGAGAGAAACATGGAGGAGAGAAACATGGAGGAGAGAAACGTGGAGGAGAGAGACATGTAGGAGAGAAACATGGAGGAGTAAAACATGGAGGAGAGAAACGTGGAGGAGAGAGACATGGAGGAGTAAAACATGGAGGAGAGAGACATGGAGGAGAGAGGCATGGAGGAGAGAGACATGGAGCAGAGAAACGTGGAGGAGAGAAACATGGAGGAGAGAAACGTGGAGGAGAGAAACATGGAGGAGAGTGTCACAACAAAGTATTATCACTTATCTATTTTCTTCCTTTAAAACGTTCAGTATCAAATTCTCTAGGAAGAAAGAAGTTATGCTCCAGAAAGAAGGGCAACTCAATTCTCTCAATCCGGATTAATCCCAAATGTGTAAATGTAATGTCCTGATTGGAGAGCAGAAAAAACGTCTCATGAAGGGTTCATTTATTTGAAGTGCTTGGCAGCTTGAAAGAATCCTACTTCAGTTTAAAGAGAATCCCTCTCGGTGGACTGGACTTCCTCTCTCTCTCTCTCTCTCTCTCTCTCTCTCTCTCTCCACCGATAGTAATTGCTGTCTGTTTCCAATGCACATGTCAATTTAATTGGCTGTGAACGCAATTATAGTAGATTGAGATAAAAAGGGACTGACTTACCCCATAACATTGTATGTACCAATACAATTCATTTTAGTGGTTTCACATTGATTTGGGCATCAACTCAATGGGTATCCCAGAGAAACGAAATGCTCTATTCAAACGCATATAAAAACAAAATAGGACACAGACGTTGTGTGAGTGGTGAACATGTATCCTGTGAGAGTGTGTGTGCCTGAGTGCGTGTACGTGCGTGCGTGCTTTTTGACATTAGCATTGAGTACGTTCCAATGTGGTAACGAGCAAAACATTCTGGCCTCCCAATGCCCCCTGGGAGTCACCGATATCTTGTAATCAAAGAAAGAAATATGGCTGGAGAGTCACTGAGTCGGCGGCCACTTTGTTCACCCAGAGGATTCTTTTCTTTTTCTTCTTCTTCTTGTTCGTTTTGTTTGTTTCTGTGCGGTGTGGATCTGTTTTGCCCCCCCCCCTCTCAAAAGCTGAGTCTTTTATTTGACTTGCGGTAAAAACACATCCTGGTGAAATTACATCCGCATGGTTATACACTGGCTGCTCAGAGGAGCTGGCATGGAGCAGGGCATGTTAGAGTGACAACAGCAATGACAACAACAACATCACCTCAGCCTCCAATACAAATCTCTGATGACAAAATAATAGACACTTTGGAATGTGTTCGGGTAAAATCCCTTATCCACGGTCATTTCAAATGCGTTAGCAGTAATTATTCCTATCATTGTGGAAGTATTGAAGATAGTGGTTGGAATGATGTCAATCATCCCGATAACTGACACCACACCGTAGCCTACCTATTTGTCTTTTGTTCCTGTGAAGACATTTCAGCCTACAGGAACGAGGCCGCTGTATGTTCACGTCTTCCGAAAGCAAGGATTAGTGAGTTGAAAGGTTAGGCCGTAAGTCAATGTTTGCTTTGCAGCTTACCTCCATGATTGAGGGTTGTAATTATCGAACATTACCTCTAACCTCCCTTTCACTGAATGCTTATCTTTTTTTCTAGCCCCGTTTGAGAAGAAAATAAACCACGACCACAACTTTCTTTTCATAAGTGGACGGACCGTGTTTTCACTCATAATGAAATATGCCTTGGTTCATTTCATGATGTGGTATATTTTTAACTGTGCTAGAGCATCGTGCGCCCTCAGCCCTTCTGTGTTTATTTGTGTTGGGGTGACAAAATAAATGTCCTTAAAACCACAACCTATAGGTCAGAATGGGATCCAGTACATTAAGAAGAGAAGGAGTGGGTTTGTGGTTCTTTACAGTGTGGCATAATAGAAATGTGAGTGGAGTTGCCTTATGACAGTGCAGCAGTGAGTCTAACCCGTCTCTGAGCCCTTGTGAGACCATCATCCTTGAGAAAACAGACACAGTGAAAATTGAATCTATTCTATTGTTATGTTTTGCCATTCAATTGGGCCTTACTTTTCCCTGACAGTAATCCACAATAAATTGGGGTATTTTTTCTTAATATTTCCTAAAGTCTCAGACGGATTCCGTCGCCGCCCATCTGGAACCAATAGAGGTGGATGGTTGGAGCCCAGGAGCCCAGACCAGGACACACAGTCAATCGGTTGATGGAAACCAGTCACAGAACTCTTTTCCCAGAGAGTTTGTTTATTGCACTTTGTTTCTTCATGATCAAGGGATACAGCGTATCCTCCATTGGGATTGTTTAAAGATGGCTGACTGTCATTCTTTTACTTTGTGTCTTCATATTTCCTCTGTTGTTGCTATATGGTTTATATAGTTGTGTCACGAAGATGTGTTCAGATGTTAGAGTATGGGTTTCTGTATGTACATTGTTTGGTTAGCATATGGTATGCTTTATATACATTGTCTGGTTAGCATATGGTGTGCTGTATCTACCATTGTCTGGTTAGCATATGGTAGGATGTATGTACATTGTCTGGTTAGCATATGGTATGATGTATGTACATTGTCTGGTTAGCATATGGTAGGATGTATGTACATTGTCTGGTTAGCGTATGGTAGGATGTTTGTACATTGTCTGGTTAGCGTATGATAGGATGTATGTATATTGTCTGGTTAGCGTATGGTATACTGTATATACATTGTCTGGTTAGCGTATGGTATTATGTATGTACATTGTCTGGTTAGCGTATGGTTTGCTGTATCTACCATTGTCTGGTTAGCATATGGTATGATGTATATACATTGTCTGGTTAGCATATGGTTTGCTGTATCTACCATTGTCTGGTTAGCATATGGTATGATGTATATATATTGTCTGGTTAGCGTATGGTAGGATGTTTGTACATTGTCTGGTTAGCGTATGTCATGATGTATGTACATTGTCTGGTTAGCGTATGGTATGATGTATGTACATTGTCTGGTTAGCGTATGGTATGATGTATGTATATTGTCTGGTTAGCGTATGGTAGGATGTTTGTACATTGTCTGGTTAGCGTATGTCATGATGTATGTACATTGTCTGGTTAGCGTATGGTATGATGTATGTACATTGTCTGGTTAGCGTATGGTATGATGTATGTACATTGTCTGGTTAGCGTATGTTATGATGTATGTACATTGTCTGGTTAGCGTATGGTATGATGTATGTACATTGTCTGGTTAGCGTATGGTAGGATGTATGTACATTGTCTGGTTAGCGTATGGTATGATGTATGTATATGGTCTGGTTAGCGTATGGTATTATGTATGTACATTGTCTGGTTAGCGTATGGTATGATGTATGTACATTGTCTGGTTAGCGTATGGTATGATGTATGTACATTGTCTGGTTAGCGTATGGTATGATGTATGTACATTGTCTGGTTAGCGTATGGTATGATGTATGTATATGGTCTGGTTAGCGTATGGTATGATGTATGTACATTGTCTGGTTAGCGTATGGTATGATGTATGTACATTGTCTGGTTAGCGTATGGTATGATGTATGTACATTGTCTGGTTAGCGTATGGTATGCTGTATATGTATTTCTGGTTAGTGTATGGTATGCTGAATACACATTGTCTGGTTAGCGTATGGTATGCTGTATACACATTTCTGGTTAGCGAATGGTATGCTGAATACACATTTCTGGTTAGCGTATGGTATGCTGTATACACATTTCTGGTTAGCGTATGGTATGCTGTATACACATTTCTGGTTAGCGTGTGGTATGCTGTATACACATTTCTGGTTAGCGTATGGTATGCTGTATACACATTTCTGGTTAGCGTATGGTATGCTGTATACACATTTCTGGTTAGCGTATGGTATGCTGTATATACATTTCTGGTTAGCGTATGGTATGCTGTATACACATTTCTGGTTAGCGCATGGTATGCTGTATATACATTTCTGGTTCGCGTATGGTATGCTGTATACACATTTTCTCGTATGGAAAGTCTTTTTCGTTAGATTATCATGCTGGCAGACAACGATTGACCAACAAGTATGCGCTATCCAAGAGTAGCTTTTGCATAATGAATCTATTTGCAGGGTTTACAGGTTATAATGTATTCTCAATATATATATATATCTCTCGTAGCACATTGTCACAACATAATACTCTCCCAGCATTATGATGTATGACCTTCTTACAAATAACACATGCTCAGTCAATACTCCTAAATCCTAAACTGATTATGAGTGAATAAAAACATATCTCAATAGGTAATTACAATATGGTACCTACCATTGTTTACATATATAACACATACATTTCCTACCTACTCACATTCATTTGTAATTCTTCCTTGAGTCCTCACCTCTGGGTACTGTATGTTTCATTTCCCTTCCATTGAACATACCTCATTAAATCTCACTTTTCCATACCCCTTGTCCCAGTAAATAAAGTTGTTGTTGTGTGAGCCATGCTCTGCTCACTGCAGTTTCAGAGGTAATTGAAAATGTGATAAGTCACAAGTGCAATTTAACTTGCATCCTACCCATGTTAGTGTCTCTGTCTGTAACAGGTCAGAAGGAAATTATATTTTTTTAAAGGGGACCCATGAAATTGCACTCAAAATAGATGGAGTGTAAAAGCAATATTTAAATGCATTTGCGCTCATATTTCTCACTCACTTGACATGACAACAAAAAAATGCATTTCCATTCATTTTGAAAATAAGATTGAGTACGTTGCGGCAGTATGGAAGAGTCTATTGCCCGTTGGAGTTGCACTGGTGAGGAAAATCAGCAATTCATCATCACTTTCTTTGTTGTTTTGGTTTTGATGTAGGAAATGTATTCAGCTGTTCAAGGGCTAAAATTACATGGTTGTTTATCAGCAATAAAGGGAAAGTAAGCATGCTTTTTAATTAGAATTTAAAATGGAGTACTACACTAAATGTTATCAAGTATAATTATGCTCCTGCATCTCAAATGCTCATGTAAAGATTCAACCGAATGCTCTTGTGCTTCCTTAGTTCATGAAATAATCCAAGTTCTTTGGCCAACTTTTGGCTGACTTGTGCATATCTATAGCGCCACTATTGGACCGGTGTGTAAAGCTACTGCAGTCTGCAGCAGGCCTAGCTCTCCAACGTCCCCGACCAACTGTCATCCCTGCACCACAGAGAGAGTCCTGCGTTCACTCTGTGTGGGAAGACGCTCTCCTTTGAGAGGGCAGCTGCCTTCGCTTCGGTCCGAGGCCTGTGACCCACTTAACCCACCATTTCAACCTCCATCTCAGATGCTGAGAAGTCCCCCTCTGCCACCCTCTCTCCCGTTCTCAGCCACTCAAGATTGATGGTGTGGCCCTAAACCTGCTGGCAAACTGCTTCTTTGAGGCCCTTCTGACAGAGCATGGAAGGTTGGGAGCCAATCGCCAGAGCTGAAAGTGGGTTTGCTTAAAACCACGGCGGGCCCACTGAGACCATCCGTATGATGTGGACGTGTACTAGATATCGTGTAGCTGGATGTGGGGAGAGGACAGAGGCTTTTGCCTCGTATTTCAGTCTTTCAGAGCTGCTGCTGTTCCTGATGAACTCTCTCTGCCTGGAGGGGATCGGGCACATTCTCCAGGCCCAGAACTCTTTGAGAAGAAAGGGGTTAGCGAGAGGTTCAAGAGAATTTGTGTTTCAACACGAACTGTTGTTTGTGCTTATCAGCAAACCTGTCATACAGCATTTTATGTTTTCTATGGATAATGGCCTCGGGCGGCCTGTTTGCTAAGTTAGGATGCTCATAACTTCTTTCTTGCCGACGATCATCCATTTAGGAGATTCAGGACAATCCTACACTAAAACTCCATTATTCTAAACTATGGGTAATTCGGAAATAGTTCTGGAATCAGACAGAGGGAGAGGTTAACCTCTCAAGTCTGGGAATGAGTGGCAGTGTACGAACGCAGTGGAATTCATCACTATAATTACTCCTGGGAAAAGTTTTTGGAGAAAGGAATTTTCCAAGTCACTGCTTCCCTGCATAATTGATACAGCTCTCATGATTAAGTTGATGAAACTCACCTCTAAGGTCCGAGGACAGCTCCTAATTAGATATATGTAATATCCCTATGGCTTCAATTAGCATTAGACCAGAAGGTTAGGAATCATCTAGAATTCATGTTGATGGTGAACTTGAAGATTGTACCGACCGACTGGTCATTTAACCTGTATTGAAAAGTAGTTGTCATCAATTGTCTGTGGTAAGAGCTTACGAAATGGGCCTACACTCTGAAATGCTTTCCCTCTGCTTCAAGCAAGGAGCCAGCTCCCTTTAAAAGAAATTGGTGAGACAACACACTTGATTGTTACAGTAACTCACATAGTTCAAACAAGCATTTCAACGTGGCAGAATACATTTCCCTGTCAAGGTTTTGATATCAAATGTCAAAAACACGACTACAGTATGTGTGCTTGTGTACGTTTGAAAACAAACTAAATACCCCATTGCTTTTAGACGGGTAATATCCCATCAGAACTCAACAAGTCTGTGGTGACGTAATGGTGGATCGGAGGATGTCAGTGAGTGAGTGCTGCTGGAGGATGATGTACGTATTTTGATGATTGATGTTTCTCGAGGCGGCAGACTTAATGATGCTTCCTGGGATGGCAGGCTCTCTTCCGACATGTAAGGACTCCACCATTATGTGATGAAGGCCCTCCGAAGGGATCAAGTGGCAAGGTGTGTTAACAGCACACGGGAGGCATGGAAACCTCCACAATATGATGCTTCCTAGAAGAAAGAAGAGCGGAGCCCGAGGTGTGATGATGAACATGAGCTCTGCAAACACCGCTGTGCCTCCCTGCTCTTAAAAACACCCCCGTAATGACACCTGCATGAGACTAAAATGGTGTACCTGCATGGCGTGCGCGTGTGTGTGTTTGACAGAGAGAGAGAGAATAAAAGACAGAGAGAAGAAAGATATACACTGTATTTATACTGAGATAGAGATAGATAGAACAAGATACAGGGAGTAAAATAGTGGTAGAGTGAAAGAGAGTGGTAGAGTAAAAGAGAGATAGAGAGGTAGAGTAAAAGAGAGGTAGAGTAAAAGAGAGAGAGTAAAAGAGAAAGGTAGAATAAAAGAGAAAGGTCAAATAAAAGAGAGAGGTAGAGTAAAAGAGAGGTAGAGTAAAAAAGAGAGAGTAAAAGAGAGGTAGAGTAAAAGAGAGAGAGTAAAAGAGAAAGGTAGAATAAAAGAGAGTGGTAGAGTAAAAGAGAGGTAGAGTAAAAGAGAGGTAGAATAAAAGAGAGTGGTAGAGTAAAAGAGAGGTAGAGTAAAAGAGAGGTAGAATAAAAGAGAGTGGTAGAGTAAAAGAGAGGTAGAGTAAAAAAGAGGTAGAGTAAAAGAGAGGTAGAATAAAAGAGAAAGGTCAAATAAAAGAGAGAGGTAGAGTAAAAGAGAGGTAGAGTAAAAAAGAGAGAGTAAAAGAGAGGTAGAGTAAAAGAGAGAGAATAAAAGAGAAAGGTCAAATAAAAGAGAGAGGTAGAGTAAAAGAGAGGTAGAGTAAAAGAGAGGTAGAGTAAAAGAGAGGTAGAGTAAAAGAGAGGTAGAGTAAAAGAGAGGTAGAGAATAAAAGAGAAAGGTAAAATAAAAGAGAGAGGTAGAGTAAAAGAGAGAGAGTAAAAGAGAAAGGTAGAATAAAAGAGAAAGGTCAAATAAAAGAGAGAGGTAGAGTAAAAGAGAGGTAGAGTAAAACAGAGAGAGTAAAAGAGAGGTAGAATAAAAGAGAGTGGTAGAGTAAAAGAGAGGTAGAGTAAAAGAGAGATAGAGAGGTAGAGTAAAAGAGAGATAGAGAGGTAGAGTAAAAGAGAGGTAGAGTAAAAGAGAGAGAGTAAAAGAGAAAGGTAGAATAAAAGAGAAAGGTCAAATAAAAGAGAGAGGTAGAGTAAAAAAGAGAGAGTAAAAGAGAGGTAGAATAAAAGAGAGTGGTAGAGTAAAAGAGAGGTAGAGTAAAAAGAAGAGTAAAAGAGAGATAGAGTAAAAAAGAAGTAGAGTAAAAGAGAAAGGTAGAGTAAAAAAAGAGGTAGAGTAAAAGAGAAAGGTAGAGTAAAAAAGAAGTAGAGTAAAAGAGAGGTTGAGTAAAAGAGAGGTAGAGTAAAAGAGAGGTAGAGTAAAAGAGAAAGGTAGAGTAAAAAAAGAGGTAGAGTAAAAGAGAAAGGTAGAATAAAAGAGAGGTAGAGTAAAAAAGAAGTAGAGTAAAAGAGAAAGATAAAGTAAAAGAGAGGTTAAGTAAAAGAGAGGTAGAGTAAAAGAGAGGTAGAGTAAAAGAGAAAGGTAGAGTAAAAAAGAGGTAGAGTAAAAGAGAAAGGTAGATTAAAAGAGAGTGGTAGAGTAGAAGAGAGTTAGAGTAAAAGAGAAAGGTAGAATAAAAGAGAGAGTTAGAGTAAAAGAGAAAGGTAGAATAAAAGAGACGTAGAGTAAAAGAGAGATGTAGAATAAAAAAAAGAGGTGGATTAAAAGAGAGGTAGAGTAAGAGAAAGGTAGAATAAAAGAGAGAGGTAGAGTAAAAGAGAAAGGTAGAATAAAAGACAGAGATAGAGTAAAATAGAGTTAGAATAAAAGATAAAGGTAGAATAAAAGAGAGGTGGAGTAAAAGAGAGGTAGAGTAAGAGAAAGGTAGAATAAAAGAGAAAGGTAGAATAAAAGAGAGAGGTAGAGTAAAAGAGAGGTAGAGTAAAAGAGAAAGGTAGAATAAAAGAGGGGAGGAGTAAAAGAGAGGTAGTGTAAAAGAGAAAGGTAGAATAAAAGAGTGGTAGAGTAAAAAAGAAGTAGAGTAAAAGAGAAGTAGAGTAAAAGAGAAAGGTAGAATAAAAGAGAGTTGTAGAGTAAAAGAGAGGTAGAGTAAAAGAGAGTTAGAGTAAAAGAGAGAGGTAGAGTAAAATAGACGTAGAGTAAAAGAAAGGTAGAATAAAAACAATCCATAGAAAAACAGAGAGTAGAGGAGAATAACTGAAGTAACTGAACTGATTCTCAGTCTTCTCTGCCTCCTCACCACTCCTGACCTTTGAGGCGGTGCCGAGTTGGCCCTGTGTCAGTGGTGGACGCCGTGGCTGGAGCCTGGGCTGGGGCCGAGCAGTAGGCCTGGAGCCTGAAGCCCAACCAAGCCCAAGCCCAGCACGACCACTCCTGGCCTGGCCTGATCAGCCTGTTCATTCCCTGTGTCCTCCGTGCTCCTGCAGCAGCTGCACTCTTTTGGCTCCAGCCGCTAGGTGTACGTCTCTCCCCCCTTCCTTCCTTCCATCTCTCCCTCCCTCCTTCCTTCCATCTCTCCCTCCCTCCCTCTCTCCTAGGCTTCGCCAGGCACAGGGGTTGTAATAGTGCCCAGCAATTACTGAGTTGGCATGTGTTGTGTTGTTTACTCACAGTCATATTCCTACTGGACTTTATTAAAACACCATCTGGTGTCAGTTCGGAAATGGTAAAGTAGGAAGGGGAAGAAAAGGAGGAGGAGGAGGAAAGAAGAGTGGGCTGGCTACAGGATGGCAGGAGTAGTAGACTCGTCTCAAGGCTTCTCTTGGAGAGAGAGAGAGAGACAGACAGACAGACAGACAGACAGACAGACAGACAGACAGAAAGAAAGAAAGAAAGAAAGAAAGAAAGAAAGAAAGAAAGAAAGAAAGAAAGAAAGAAAGAAAGAATGAAAGAAAGAAAGAAAGAGCGGGCCATCATGTGTGTCTAATGTCGGGAGGACAGCATCTAATGAGATTTCCGTGCTGCACAGTGGCACGATGATCGGCAGCCAGATCACCGGCCAAAAATGGATGGCACCCGTTTCAATAATGTGCTCCACTCTATTCCTGGCTCAAGTGGAAGATGATGAGATGAAGGCCTGTCATTAGTTGTTGATGTCGCAGGAGGAGAATGTACAACAGTGTCAACGTGATCTTATTATAATCTCCCCGGTCCATTCCATTAGCTGTGTAAGTACAGTGAACAGTTGGTCGTGGTCAGAGCTTGGGTCTTGACCAGGACCACATGGTGAACCTCTTTCATTACTGTCCACACAGTCCTGCCGCGTGGTCCAGGTGCTGAGTGGCATGCTGGGTAATCAAGGTGCGGGCCGACCCATGTAATGACATTCTGATGGTTATTGCATTAGCCCTAATTTGTTAAGGGAGATGTCATTTAGGATGAAAGTCTGGATTGATTGGGTAGTTGCTGAAGGGGGAGGATTGGACTAGCTGCAAATTGGATGAATTTAGACAGAGGCTTGGACCAGAGTGCTGGCAGTCAGTATGTGTGTGTGTGTTTGTTTGTTTTACTATCCTTGTAGGTAACAGAAGTTCTCATAATGATAGTAAAACAAGGAAAATCCTGACATTTGGGGATAAAGGCTATTTTAGGGTTAGGTCTATGATTAAGGTTAGGGTAAGGGCTAAGGAAAAGATTTTGAAAAGAGATCAAATTTAGGACCCCACAAGGATAAAATAACTGAATGTGTGTGTGTGTGTGTGTGTGTGTGTGTGTGTGTGTGTGTGTGTGTGTGTGTGTGTGTGTGTGTGTGTGTGTGTGTGTGTGTGTGTGTGTGTGTGTGTGTGTGTGTGTGTGTGTGTGTGTGTGTGTGTGTGTGTGTGCGTGTGTGTGTGTGTGCGTGCGTGTGTGTGTGGTGATTGGGTTTAGGTTTTTATTATTCATGCTCTACACCTCTTTTAATTTATATCCTTGCTTGAAATAGCAGTTATATTCCCTGGAAGCATCCTGTTCAGCCAAGCCTTAACTATTTCTCCACTCCTCTGAATGTGCATGGTAGCCTGTACAGGCATATTCATCGGGAAGAAATGTTTACTATTGTATTCTAATTCTCTCTAATGCACATGTGTAATCATCATCACGGCAATATATTACCATAATCACATGCTGATTTGTTAACAGCCTCTACTTATGCTTCATGTTGTCCAGGGGACGTCAATTGGCTTCAATTGGCTTCCAGTGGATCTATTTTCTTCTGGAAAAAGCAGCCATGGGAACCGGTGAGGTGGAAGACTTCCACAACACGGCTGTGACTGGACGTAGTCTTCTTCCGGTACGACTGCTTTGCCTTCTAATTGGACTCATATGTTGGGGAAAATAAAGGCCAGAGTGCAGAGCACATGCTCACTGGGCTAAGCTTTTCTGCTGTGGACTGGGGGGGAAGCATGGCGATGGGGTGGTTAAGCTCTCATTTTGCTCACCTAAACATGAAGCTGAAGCCCAACAGATTTAATTCAGATACAGCTGTAGGATCTTAATTTGAGCCAGTTTGCTACAAATATTTTTCCGTACGGGAAAATCAAGTCTGAAATTTCTAAACCGAAATTTCTAAACGAAAGCCGTTGTAAACCTCAAGTACACTACAAGTTTTACATGTTCTGCATTGCAGCAAAGTTCTCCTGCAACAGAGTGATCATTAAGATCCTACATCTGTACAGATAAAGAGAGAGAAGAAGGAGACTCTTTCGTTTGGGATGAGGCTGTAAGAATGGGCCGGCCATACATACTGTAACTATGTCTCCCTGCATTAGATCTGAGACTGTCACTGTTCATCACACCACGCCAGGCTCACCTCACCCCTGGATGGGCGCGTGGCTGGGCAGAGGGAGGAGGTTTTGTTTATTTGTTTATTGGGGAGGGAGGGAGGGAGGGAGGGAGGGAGGGAGGGAGGGAGGGAGGGAGGGAGGGAGGGAGGGAGGGCAACTGGGGTAAATTGGTTCAGAGGAGGTGTGAGGTGAGATGACTAGGAAGAGAGAGAGAGAGAGCGCTGTACACGGTTGCATAACAGGAGGGTCACTGGCGTGACAGCTTCATTGTGGGGGGAAATAAGGAAATGGTTGTTCGTAAAGACAGGAGACCTGAAGGGAAGGATGGGTCTGCCCTCAGCTGGCAATGACGTGAGGGTCAGGGGTCATCTCAGAACTCATTACACTTAGCCATCTTTCAGCAGACCGCTGTCATCAGCTAGCGAGCGTGGAGAAACTGATCAAATGAAGGATAATAGTAATTTAGACACAGGGTTAAATTAATAAGAGTATGCATGTCAAACTAGGCCCTTGACCAGGTCATTACTATTAAAAATGCATGTTTCATTACATTATTGTAATGTCAAACCTACATGGCATTTGGGGACACGTGATTAAAGAATTGTATTCACTGGTTTCGCTGAACGAGGAGTTGTCATTCTTTTTAGCACCACAAGGTCTTTTCAAGGGACCACACTAACGTTCATGTAGCCTGGCTTTTTCTTCATAACTCAGACATGTACTTTTCAGGGTAGGATGGAAGTACGGAAGCATACTCTAACAGTTGGCACGGCAGCTTGGTAGTAGGCTAGTAGTGTGAACTCGACATGAGCACATGGGGCGTTGTTATTTTTAATGAGAGTGAAATTGCCAGTCTTTAACCAATGCACACTGTTTTATAAGTCTCCTTAGTGCGACGTTCAAAGCAAGCATCCGCCTCTACAACAGGATGTGCATTTTGACATTTCCTTTCTGGTTTTATTCTCTTCCTCTATTAATTCATTTATTTACAACGGGTCGCCATGGATACGGCACAAGGCTAGAGCAACTTGTGAAAAGGGTAAAAAACTTTTTGGCTGTGCTGGGCCACGACAACAAGACAAGGACCAAAGTCACGACAGCTACTTCTCCTACAACAGATGTGACGTAGTAATATGTCAGCCATTTTGACGTTTTTTAATGAGACCATATTGACCGCAAATCCAACGGACTGTAAGCGAACATAAACACAAACAAAAAACAAATTCTTTCCTTGTGCTCATTGGTGAACATAAAGGTACTCAGTCACTAAAAATCTAAGCTCAGAGAGTGCAAGAGGAGAGGGGGTCCTCCTCTTGTGAGAGGAGCAGGTCGGGGTGTCTAGCCCCGTGTCAGTGTGTCTCTATCGCCCTGGTGACGGAGTGGCCAGCTGAGGATGCCGCTTTATTGCCTGTGACATGTTCCCCCACCACAACGGCCCTCCCCTCAGCTCGCCTCCTACAAGCACCTTTTGTGTTGGCTAAATGGAGTTGGATGCACCCCTTTAACCTTGATTTCCATTCCGCATTGTTCTCCCATTGATGGGGAGGCTGACTCCATCTGTGCCTGCCTTGCATGGTGCCACCCTTTCAATAGACATATGCTCCATGTGTAGGCCGTACACTTTCTGAAGAATGGACGGGGATAATGATATACAAGACTGGGCCCTTCGTCTTAGCAGAGTGGGGGAAAAGAGAGGGGGACAAAATGGATCTACTCCATTCATCATGTTATTGTATGGTCTTACCTACATCTCACGAGCCTGTTTCTGTATATTCCAGAGTGCCGAAGTGTTTAGACAAAAGCTCATGCTGATTGACGGAGGTTTAAGTCACAGTCAATCTGCTCCTCTCTTGAACTGCGGTAATGTGCACATGTATTTTACATTACCAACGCACAGCTTGCCCCACACCGTCCACAATAGAGCACAACGACACAATTTATAACTGTTAACTCAACTGCGCCAGGTCCCGTTTTGAAATGGAAATGTGCAATATGCTGTGAAAACAGGCCTTGTGTTCTTTCTTCCTCCAGATCGTATCACCGCGTGTGAAAACAGTAGTAAAGGACACGTACAGTAACAGACATTAAGTCATTTCCTAGGAAAAACACCCCCATGGGAAGAGGTTGAATTTCACTATCAATATCCCCAGTATTTTCCTGTGATTTTATCTAAAACCAGAATCAAGATCATTACACATCTTATCTTAAATCCAACTAAATGAAGTAGGACCACAGTCCAAGAATGAGGGAAAAGGAGTTATGGTTCATTACGGAGTTTGGCTTTCTGCTCGGTTCATTCAGATAGGGATGAACCTGGGGCCAGACTTTTTCTTTTTCTCCCCCTCTCCTAAGCGACGTAAGGAGGCTCTATCGATTACAAGGCCTGGGTACAAAACGACCTAATGAAGGGCCAACAATAATGGAGGAGGCGGCCCCTTGACGTTGCGGGGTCCCTTGGCTTAGGGAACCCCCCTGCCGGGCCCCTCCTTGTCCGGCTTAGCCCCTCTCCATTGGAGAGCAGGGGCCATGAAAAATCAACGGAGGCTTACCCCCTCCATCCCCAGTGCCGGCTGCCGAGGGCATGCGGCCCATGTGAGAAGGGTAGTTAGTGGTCTGAAAGGGGGAGCGTTAGATCACATGGGAGGGAACAGAAGGAAGTCTCCCGGGAGGAGCAGAAGCCCTGGTCCATTTTATAGACTCCCCTGAAAGAAAGTGATTACAGATCATTATCCAATTGAAGCAGATTGATGGAGCGAGGTCAAAGTAATATAGCTCATAGTAGCTAGGGGAGGGAGGGAGGGTGGTGATGGTGAGAGAGAGAGGGAGGGTGGTGACGGGAGGGGTAAGATGGTACAATGGCTGGATTGTAACCCAGGGAGAAGAATGGAGGGGGGAGGAGGGGGGATTCAAACTGGCCAAATGAAAGCTCCGGCTTTTCTCTTTCAGGAGTAGGTTGAAGTGGTACAACAAGTGCTGATGGAGAGCAGAGATGAGATGGGTCTGCCTGCCTGCCTGCCCACGCTAACTGGTAGATTGACCTGCTGTTAGCTCAGCCTGCAATTACAGAGCAAAGATAAGGGGATCTTTATGTAGGGGGACTTAGGGAGAATTTGTTGGAGTGGAGGAATGATTTGCCTTGTCTGTGGGCAGGCAGGCGGGTGGTCGTTTGGAGGAATTGTTAGCGTTGGCAAGTCATGGAGATTTCTCTTGTGAGGTGATTGTGGTTGGACAGGTCTACTGGCATCAAAGAGGTGATGTTTTAACATACAAAGGCAAATGAAAATACATCCATTATAGCCCTGATCCATCCCCCCACCACACATACAAACACACACTCCTCACTCACACTCCTCTGTCCCCCATCCATCCATCCATCCATCCATCCCTCCCTCCCACACACACACTCCCCCCAACCCCACACACTGGACAGTCCTCTGATATTGCTCTATAAGCCCTCGTCGCATTCTCTTTGAATAATACAATAACAATCATTACACATCTTATGAATAATATTGAACAACACAATCCATTACAATGTATGATGCTCGGCCTTAGCTGTAAACTGCCAGGGTATCTCAGATCGATTCCACTGCAGCACTTTGGGTTCAAATGCCAGGAGCATGACTTTGGTTTTACATGATGGTGGCTTGACAGAACAGAGATTTAGAAAACCTCCTCTGCTAGATGAGTAATTTAACGAGTTATATAATCGTGATGGGGATGTTGAGGGGGGTGTTTACTGTAGTATTTGGTGTCATGAAAATCTGTATGTCGGCTCTGTAGGTCACTATAGGTCAAGGCTGTTGAATTATTCATTGTAGGACAAAACTAACTTTATGTATATTGTAGCATATCAAATTTGACAGTTTCTGCCTCAGTTGATCATCAGTATTCGAATAACTCACATTCCCCATTGACAATATTTCCATCTTCTTCCAGAACAAATCAGAGAATCTCTTGTACTGTACAGCAACATGCCATCCATTGTATGTCATCGTGGTTTTGTGTGATATTAATGAAACTGAACCAGTCATTAATGGAGTGGAAGCAGGATCTGTGGCTGTCTAGCTGGTGCCATTGGACGCCAGTCTTGTGACAGGAAACGCCTCCACTCACAATGAAAGGCCTTATGGGAAACCAGTGCCCACTCATGTCTTCTTGAATTTCCCCAGTGTACAAGTCTTAGACCAATTAGAGAAACCCCTGACAGAGAGCATATTCTAGTTCTACTTCTAACGACTCTGTGAGATCTTCTTTTGGTACTGGGGTTCTTTTCACTGAAAAGACTCCAAACCAGTACATGAGTTTGGGACAGGTAGCGCGGCCTTGACAAGCAAAGAGCATCAAAAGGAGAATCCGAATGTTATGCAGCAATTACAGTTGAAGAGTGCATGCGTCAATCAGCTTCAAAGATCCCAACTGGAAGAGAGAGTCTGTTTGTCTGTGCCGTCTTTGTGTAATTATTGGATTATGAAGGATGTGCTGTTAATCGAAGACCATGACCCATTTATTTCCGACAGTAAAAGGTTAGAGGAAGCTCTTTACACACCTCTATCTCTGGCCTGGTGTCAACACGGCAAAGGAGGAGGTGGGCTTACGTGGCCAGACACACACACACATTGCCCCCCACCCCAACCCCCATCCCCACTCTTGTGATCACTTGTTCCATCTGTAAGGAATCCCAGTAATGAATGAGATGTCTATTAAATGCTCCGCTCGGACAGTGGGGCTAAACCAGGGGCTTTGAGACCCACTTCCTGGCTCTGTCTGTCGAACTCTGGAACCCAAACCCCATCCCGCCACCCACCCCACCCCGTCCTGGGAACCCGCCACTCCAGGTGGATCTCATTGAAACTTAATTTTGCCAGCTGCATGGGAAAACAAAACCCAACCTATTAAACTGTAATAGGTGCAGTAGGTATGGGAGGATTGGCTTTGAATGTTGGATTCGGTTGGCTATTCAGACATCAGGAAAGGGGTGGAGTGGGGACGGACTTAAGCATCTAGTGTTGGCAGGGCCAGCTTGGAGGGAACAATACTACTGTAACTCATTTTGACGCTATTTACTTCCTTCTACAAGCAGAGCACTGAAGACAACATGCTCCTGTGACGCGTAAACCACCCCAGCCAGGGATTCCTCACTACCGATTCCCTCCGCGTTACACTTAGTTGGATAATTGGAAATGCGAGGGCATTAACTCCGACGGGATTGAGGAGGGAATTAAATATGTTAATCCCCAAAATAGGTAAATAGCCTTGGCGATACAATAACCAATTTCTAGGGATTCCCCCCAAGGACACGTTTGTCTTTGAGGCAACACGGTCTCGAGTGTTCCACCAAGTTCCCAAGGTCACCCCCGTGGTGCGGAAACCCGGTGGCTGACTCTTAACCTGTTCTCCCAGGTCCTTTGTTCCACACATCATTCCATTCCACTGTTCCACAATGTTCTCCCCCTGAGATGACGTTGTTGCCATGTGTTCATCTGCCTTGTAATCATAGCATGGGCTTGAATGTCACGGATTGGGGACTCTGTGAGAGAGACCTCCCTCTGCTCAGAGGTGGCAACTCCTACAGTGTGTGTATGTGTGTGAGTGAATATATGTACCATAGACACACATAGTCACAATATTGGTGTGCATGTGCACGTGTGTGGGTGTGTGTTCAGACTACAGAGACAAAAGATCACTTGAAGGGGCGTACTCGTATAATGAATACACTGGAATGTAATCATACTTGCATACTGTGTCAGCAGACGCATTGAGCCTTTGGAGACACAGTACCAAAAAGCATTTCCCTAAACTACTTGTGAGGGGACATGAAATAAGTTCATAATAGTGTGTATTCAAAACATGGGCGTAAACACCATCGGACAGAGAGAGAGTGCCAGTGAATCAGTTGAACCAGGGCAGAAATCAAGTCAAATTGCCTCATGGAGATCAAAGTTTTTTTTTTAAATGTATGTACAATTAGAGGTCTACAATTTCAACTGGAACAGAAGCATTACAATAGACCCCAAGGTCAATTACTAGTCGCCTCTGAGAAACTTCTTTGTTTTGTTTAGTGTCAAAAAGCACCACAGTCAAATTCAAGAATGTTATTATTCCAGGCTTAGGGTTTTGTAATAGTATTTTTCCTGGATATCCTATACAGCAGATCCTCATCTCTCTCACCCCAACTGGCAACAGGGCATACAGGTTGTCATCGATACTCCCATTCAACATTTTAGAATATGAGCCTCTCGATTTACCAGGAATTGGGGCTTATACTCGAATGTCCACTTCAACAATAGGAGAAAACAATACATCATCGCCGTCCTCCACATATTACTAGTGACGTTTTCCATCATGCTGATTACACTTGATGATGCTAAACAACTGTTACATGAAGAACAGCAAGTTATCGCTCCCTGATGGAGGAGAAAAAAAGCCAAGTTCCTTATCTCTGAGCCAAAGGAGAGGAACCACACATGCAGTGAACCCTGCACTTATCTGTCATTACACATTTAAAGTAAGAAAACTTACCCCAAGAGAACCCAGATTTTAAAAGGAGTTATAATACCAATAAGCCAGGCAGCCAAAGAGACTACACAGGACTTGCCAATAAACGCTGGGCACATTGCTGTAATGCTGTATTGCCTATGGGGCTGCCAGCGGAGCAAATTGCGGAGCATTACCAACTTTATTTGTTTTGCAAACAAGACCCCGTGCCCATAGATGTGGCAAGGACATTAATTTAGGGAGATGAGGACAGGTTAAAGAAAGACTGGGCTTAGACTGTTGTGGTTCCAACAGGAAGCATGTTGGGGACCAGCGCACAGAGGGGGGAGGGTAAAGAGAGGGGGGGGGGTGGAAGGAAGAAGCTATTATGACCTCATTTAATAGTCTCTAAAGCTTCTTCCAAAGCAGACCCCAGAATGGCCCGGAATGGAAGCCCTCATGGGGGAAAAACCCACAAGTCCCCTCCGAACATGGGAACATTTGGGCTAAATGTTTCCTGTTGCAAGAAAATGTATGTCATGTATGTGGACTGAGTCCCCCCCCCCCCCCCCCGCTTAACACACACACACACACATTTGTTTTATTATTCTTGTGGGGACCAAACGATTGATTACCATTCAAAATCGTATTCCTTAACTTCAACCCTAACCTTAACCCAAAAGCCCTAACCCAATCCCTAAACCGAACCCTAACTCCTTACCCTAAACCGTAACCCCTAACCCTAATTCTAACCCTAAACCTAACCCCTAAGCCTAAAATAGCCTTTTTGTGGGGACCAGCGAAATTCCCTACTTGTCCGAATTTTCCTTGTTTTTACTATCCTTATGAGGACTTCTGGTCCTCACAAGGATAGTAAAACCAAAACACACACCACCCCATCCCCACCAAACAATGTTTTGGTTAGAATCTTCCGCAGCCAAGGTGAGTTCCATTATGAGACCATAATCTATCTGTGCACAATCACAATGGCGTGATTAAACCAACCGTAGACATCCTCCTTTCAGGGGGAAGGGAAGAAGGAGGAACGAAGGAGATATGAAACGCTGGCTCTGCTTGCCGGGATATGATAAGAGTTTGGGAAGTCATCGCGTGGTGATCGCCACAGGCGGGGAACGTGCGAGGCTGGAAGTGCTAATTTTATTCATTTACCTCCCTCTCTGGATAATTGTTTCTGTCAACCAGCGACAGCTCGATAAAGGATTTCACGGCGTTGAAAACAGTTACACGGCTACTTTGGAAAGGCGATCGGCACCGTTGATAATATTTATCACCTGCTTTAATATCCCTCTTGTGTGCAAATTGATTCCTCCTCCTGGTTATCTCCTTCGCAAGGAGCCTTCTTTCCAAAGCATTCAAATTATTTGACTTCAGAGGTATCAGAGGTTCATTACTGTTCCTGATCAGAGGCAGGGCAATACATTTAGCAACTGTAGCTCAGACATTTCTGATGCACTGTTCACACTGTTCACACTGTTCACACTGTCGCGTAAACAAAGAGGACGTCTGAAGCATGAGGGCAGACAAGATACAGGGGAAGGCATTGTAGGAAATAATGTCAGTAAAATCGCATACAAACATCTGTGCATGTGACACAGTACTGTACATAAAGTATCTTACTATTGGAAATATTGTTTGTACTGCATTGATGTTAAAGTATGTATAGTAAGTACTATGTAACACACTGTAGATACTGTGAAATAAACATATTGTCTAGTGTGAATATATAATCATATAGTCTCGTGATAGCCTATACAACAAAAAGTTATTGGAAATTGATGTAGGCAAGCAATTGTTCTTAAGTCATATAGTTGCCCCCAAAACGTTGTGGGTTGGCCCCTAACTTCAATAGAATAAATGCTTTCAATTCCACTGTTCACCTAAAAAAATGTGACAGGTTTACCTAATTCAAAAGATTGTCCCGGAAGCCTTTTCCCCGAGTTCAAATGCGTTGAATCACTCCAATGATTCCAGCTTAGGAGCTTTACTTATGATCCTTTGTGAATAGCCTTTTTCCCTCTCATCAAAAGAAAATGTAAAAGCCAAGTGGCTCCTTTTCCCTTCTTATTATTATAATAATACTTGAGATTTTTTTCACCTACTTGTCCCCTTCATCTTTTTAATGCACTCATTGAATTTATGTACTTTTTATGCTTAGTGGGCAACAACACCGTATTGGCCCTGTGTTACAGGCTTCAGTGAACTTAATGTGCTGAAAAGATGCAACTCCACTCAACTCCACTCCACTCCACATGCCCTGGCCAATTCTTTCTCTCCCCGTACCTTTCCTGGGTCTCTTAGAGTTTAGAACCCTTGTTTCTGACCAGGGTCACTTCATCTGCTGTGAAAGGGCTAAATTGAAAAAAAAGAGAGAGATAGAGAGAAAAACTGGCAAAGATTCCTGAAATAGCAGCTTTCAAAGAAGGGACTGGAGAATGGGGGGGGGGGGGGGTAGACTTGTTAAAGCCACACAGTAAGGGGGGGGGAGCAGTTCCCATCGCTGCTGGAATGAATGGTATGGAGTAGTGACCAGTCATGCATGCGCCCGTCTCACTATTTATCTCTCTCTCTCTCTCTCTCTCTCTCTCTCTCTCTCTCTCTCTCTCTCTCTCTCTCTCTCTCTCTCTCTCTCTGTATCTCTCTCTCTCTCTCTCTCTGCTGTGTGCCTCCCCATTCTGTGTGCTCGGTGAGGAGGAGAGGACACTTAGCCGGGCCAGCGGAGTTGGGGGCAGCGCAGCGTGAAATAAGGGAGAGGAACAGCTGAACCAGAAAGAGCAAAGAACCCGGGCTGCTCATTACAGAGCCCAGGCCCTGACTTATCCCCCCCTAAACACTGACGGGACACCTCAGATCCCAATGCAGCAAGGCAAGGTGGGACAAACCAACAGGGCAGGACGGGGAACAGAGGCGTCTCACACTCACCTGATGAGGGGAGGTAGGGGGGTTGGGGGCACGTGCCATGCACAGGTACAGTACACCCTACACCCCATCACTTACCTGACTCTGTGACCCAGAGTATCAGGAGGGAAGAAAGGGGGGGGGGGGGGGGTGCTCAGGCAGAACATTTGCATCAACTTAGGTACCTACAAATTTTCACCATCTTTGTTGAAGGATGCATTTTATGTCCCTAATACAATTTCCTTGTTGTGGTGAAAATATTATCCTTTAAAGTACCTTCAGTATGACTAGCTACATACTTTCACTGTGGCTACAGGATTCCTGCACTGTCTACATGCTGAAGTTCTAGTCTAGTGAATATGTTTTACTCAGATTTGTGATTCACACACAACCATCTGTCTCGAAGTTAGGACTCCCCTATGCAGAGACCACTTTAACTCTTAAAGGCTGGCAACATGGAAAAAAATAAATAATTATTTTTATTGTGTAACCTTCCCTTGCACGACAGCTGAAGAAACATTTGCTGCAATTTGTTTATTTCGTTTTTATGTCCTCTCTTAACATACGAGCAGCTGCCTCTAAAAACACGGTTCACAAACATCCAATTGAAGGGCAAGGATATGTACATGCCAGACGTTATGACATTAAAACCACAGATGATTAAATCAAATCAAATATCACAACTAAATCGTTTCTGTAATTAATGTTGTGTGTTTTGTTCTGGTGTTAAGATTCTTCTATCTACAAGCCGTTACGGTAGAACTGAAAATCACAACTGAACAAATCCTTATGAATACCGCACTGCAAAGCGTGGTCTGAATCTTACAGATGTGATGTATTACATATAAAGTATATTATGATACATTACATCTTGTGATATTATTCTTGGAAGTCGAACCCCATTCAGTGAATACATTCATTCATCATTTGTAAATAAACCATCTGCAGTCGTCTGATATTCATGGTTGATCACGCCCTTGTCTCATATGGAAAGAGCAATGAACCAATGTCTTTTACTCATTTCTGATGCATGGATCACACATTAAACCAAATTGCACTGACACGTGTCCCTCTGTTATAACAAACACATATGCTGTGTTACCTACATCTACAAGTCCATTTGAGCAAGCAAACATATACCATAAAAACGGCACTGGCATTTATAGTCCATACATATGTGACATATATATAGATATAATGAAATGTAATGTTTGGAAATAATCTTCCGTGATGCTCCTTTACAAGCTCCCATCTTTTGATTTAAATATAAGGAGCTGTAAATCTGCTTCAGTGGTGCATGGGCTCATTCCAACCCCCTCTAGTTGCTGTTTCTGTCACATGTTTTGTGAAATACTGCCATCTATTGGTCGGTGAGAATCCAAACTGAGAGCTGTCAGACATTGTGGCCCTAAGCTGACTGAGGAGGTACATAGAGTGCAGGACTCCACCAACCTTGTCTCTTTCACCATGAGCATGTATTCAGGAAGGCATGAATGTGCTGTTGTAAAACTCAGTAGTGACATGTATTTTAATCTAATCTATGACGTCACACTGGAACTTTAGTGAATTACAACAGATAAGGATATTCCCTCTAGAATAGACTTGGTCTGGAATGTCGCCATATATATCATGTGTAATAGGAGTAAAATCAGCATGTCAAATCATCATATATAGAAAGAAGTACAACAAAAGGGAATTAGACTAAAGCACACAGTTTTCTCTCAACATACATTGTAGTGGTTTGTTGCATGGCTGTCCCAGTTAAGAAGTAGCCAATCAAGGTTGAAAAGTGCAGAGAGGAATGACAACGTTTGGCAAATAGGAGAGAGAGTGTATTTCACCAGCGCCACATCTGAGGCCATGTAACTGTAACAACACTATAATCCCTCACTAGTTCCTTGGAGAGGCTCTACAGAAGGCTGTTGTGTTTCACCAAATGTTTTCCCCAGCATCGAGCAGGTTGTTCGTCACAGGCTCTGTTGAGTTTAAACACATACACGCTCGCTGGGAAACCTTGAAGTGTAAAAATAAACATCTGCCACCACTAATCTTTTTTTCTCCCCGGTTCTCTAAACCTCAGAACCCGATCTTGCCATTCGGTACCGCGTTTCATTTGTAACTTTCATTTCAATTTATTTGTCCGTCCATTTGTTATTGTTGCGGAACCCATGCCAAAGACCTCTGGTTAGTGAAAATGCCATATTCTTTGATTTGATTTTATATGATTTCATTGGGGACCGCTGGCCATCCAGGACTTGGTCTAAGTGCTAGACTACTGTTTGCATTTAAACATCAATTTGGGATATCCCCTGTGGATTAATTTGTTTCACCGAGGTCCAATTACGACCCCCCCCCCCCCCCCCCCCCCCCCCCAAAAAAAAAACCGCTCATTTTTTGTGTTGCAATTAAACAGATTTTCCCTGTTTATGTTCGGTGTCCTTAGGAAGAGAGTTCGTCGTAGGGTCAGTGTTTTAATTAGCCACTATTTAAGACCAATAACAAACTGATTATTTGCCAAATGGCTCTTGCAAACCAAGTTTTGAAGCTATGCATACATATTAAGTCTCACCATTGCCATTAAAATTGTGCCTAAAGTGTTCTGCTAATATGACATAAATTTGCAAAATCCTGGTTTGATTAAGGTAACTATGGATACCAAATATGTCCCCACTGACTTGGCAGTGTCTTTTCTTTCTGTCTGTGCAATGTCAAACGCCTAGCACTGAATGCCTGTTCTTTATGATATTCCCCCTTTTCAATATTTGGCAGAACATCCACAGGAGATCAAAATGTGTATGTGTCTGTTAAATGTCAGAACTCAAATGGTGGTTTAGAGCCGCAGCGCACCCAAGAACACCTGCTGTAGAGGGAGCAGCAGGAGAATTTGCATGTTGGTTTGATCCAAAATGGAAAACACTTTTCAAACGATGTTTACACATAAACATGATTCTCTACCTAAATATCATTTTGGCATTTTTGAACCCGTTAGCTCATGGAATACAGTATTATACTTTGTGTCAAAGTATATGCCAACGTAAGAAATGTATAGTGCATTAAACCATTAAGCATTTTTTTATTACAGTATGATCGTGATCATTTGCATTAAAGCTGAACATTGACACAACACTGATCATCATTCAGTGAGAGGAACAAGAAGTACATTGCTTACAGTACGATTAACATTTTCAAAACACACTTTGAACGTCTCTCACAAGCACCTGAGAGCACCCTCTTGTTTTAATCCACTCAAAGAAGGCAATTTCCTGTGTTTATACGGATTCTACCTCTTTCTTCCCTCCATCCCTCCATCCAATTCATTCCACCTGGGTGAAGTGATCTGGATGAGCGTGACCCCTCATGGGAAGTATCCTGCCCTCTGGAGGGTTGGCAGGCTGGGATGCCTCTGAGAGCCACTGAAGGCCTTCTCCACTCTCCTCCAGTCTCCACGCCACTGGGCCTTTTGTCTTCTTCCTTGATGTCTCTTTGGACATGGGGGAGGTGGGGCGGGCCCTTCCTGTCCCCGGCCGTCCCAGCCTGCTCCATTGGAAGCAGCTGATGCTATCTCACGGCAGCCATTGTAGCAACCCCTGCCGTGACAAATCAGATGCAGCTGTTTCAGGGAAAATACCAGAAATGCCTATCAAGACATTGATGCACCCCCTCCTGCCCACCCACCCCTCTTAACGCCCATTTCTGAAATTAAATTGAAATGTGCTGCATCAATATAGACTGCCACGATGACTGGCATCCTCTAGCCTTATGTTAATGTTGGGGGGGTATGAATGTGGCCCCCCTTTTTGCGTAAATTACTCTTAATAATAATTGTTTTATTACGTTTAATAATAATTGACATGACAGACATATACCTTGGTCTCAGAGGGCAGTGTATAAGGGGAAAGGCCTATTATTAGGAGTATTTTAATTGGGACCAAGGCGGCTTTGGGTTTGATTGTGTTTTGTTTGAACAAGTTCGCTAATGAATGCCAATCCTAATGCTTAATGCATATCTGTCGATCTGTTAGTCCCCGCAGATCTTAGCCAAACACTGGCATCGCAAAACAAATCTATCTGTCAGAAAAAGGTTACACCTCTAATTAGGGTCCTGACTCTGTGTCCTTAATTCCAAGTCAACCGTCGGATTCCCCTGATTGGTACAAATCTTTTTGGGCCAAACAGGTTACAAGAATGGGTCACAAGTTCACCTCGGTGGTGATTTGCTTGTACATTTAAAATACCATTGATTACGTAATTAGGAAAGGAAAATGTAAGGCGTAGAGTTTGAGTGGCTGTATTCTTTGAAGACTGGTGGGAACTGGAGTGTTGAGGACACTCATGAGACAGGGGAATATTTCATTTTCCTGGTACCTCAGAACTTACGTACAGTAATGACCAGACCTCATAGTGGTCAGCCTGTATCCAAGGAGTACCTGTCTTGTTATGTGATCAGCTAGAGTTAGCAACAGATGAACATTGTGACACTTGTTTTTGCTTGAGGTCCTATCACCCGGCCAGGTCAAACACAGACAAAATCCACGGTCAAGTCTGGCAACATGTTGTAGGGCAGTTATGGATGGACGGACCAGTGAATGGTCGATGTGCAGAGGCCACATGCACCAAAGCAAAATAAACTCAAGGGGAAGGAAGTGGTTAACATTAACAAGGGTCCAATAAGAAGATGAAATGTTAAACGCTAGCCTGTAAATTGATGTGTTCCTAAGAAAAATGCCGGCTTGCTGTTAATTTGTGTGCTGTGGACATAATTGCTCCCAGATCTGCAGCGTAACTCTATGGGTGATGTTGATTAGTAAACGTCTTTACAGTAAATAGTTGCAACTAATCATGCTACGTAATGGCTATTAGCAGAGGAAACCCAAACACAAGCAGAGGCAACAGGAGACCTATGCCTGCATGCTATTTACACTACCTTTGAGGTAACCACAGCTTAGTTTTCCTACAAATATTTTCTCACACTGTATACAAGTAAGAACAATGCTCAAAGCTGCTTTTAAAAAGAAATGGCCGATAGGTTCCCGAAGAGATTACTCCTTGACATAGAAGCATTTATCCCCACTCTACCTTTGGACACATGCAACGTCTACTCAGTACTGAATTATTGTAAGAAAAGCTTTAACCCAGTAAATCAAATCAAATAAAAGCTTATTGGTCGCGTACACAGTTTAGCAGATGTTATTGCGGGTGAAGCGAAATGCCAATGTTACTAGCTCCTAATGCTGCAGTATAATGTCAAACAAGTACACGAATAATCAACAATAAAAAATAAAAAACTAGAAATCAAGAACTGTCGGGAACGAATCCAATTAACAACCCAAATAGCACAGTAACAGTAATCCAAACGCAATCCATATGTATCTACGCCAGATTAATATACACAAAATATGCTAGGAATGATATGTACAGCAGTAGATTAGAGTGAGCTATGTATGTCAAGAATCCAGTGTATAAAGAAATATGCAGTGTGTATAAACGTTGCAACTAAAATGCAATAAACTGTAGTAAAACTATTAGAATCAGCTATGTGAAGAATACAGTATTTAAATACACAGTACAAACCCCATAGCAAAATGGATAGAGTTGCAGGAAATTAGTGTCCGGACCAGAGTCCAGAATATAAATATTTCTATGTCTGTGAATGGTGTGTAGACAGTATGGACACTATGTCTGTGAATGGTGTGTAGACAGTATGGACACTATGTCTGTGAATGGTGTGTAGACAGTATGGACACTATGTCTGTGAATGGTGTGTAGACAGTATGGACACTATGTCTGTGAATGGTGTGTAGGCAGAATGGACACTATGTCTGTGAATGGTGTGTAGACAGTATGGACACTATGTCTGTGAATGGTGTGTAGACAGTATGGACACTATGTCTGTGAATGGTGTGTAGACAGTATGGACACTATGTCTGTGAATGGTGTGTAGGCAGAATGGACACTATGTCTGTGAATGGTGTGTAGACAGTATGGACACTATGTCTGTGAATGGTGTGTAGACAGTATGGACAGTATGTGAATAGAAAAGGTGTGTACAGCAGTAGTTATACTGAGCCATCGACTAGAATACAGTATCTACATATAAGGTGGGTAAAACAGCATGTAAACATTATTAAAGTGACCAGTGTTCAATGACTCTCTGTACATAGGGCAGCAGTCTCTAAGGTGCAGGGTAGAGTACCGGGTGGTAGCCGGCTAGTGACCGTGTCTGAGGTTCAGGTCAGTACCAGCATTGTCAAAGGCTAATCAGAATCCAAAAGTAAGGCTACCATTCCCTACACATTTTAACATAAACGAGAGACACCATTTTGCTAGTGTGCTACAATTATTCCAAAACCTTTCCTTGTGCCAAATCCACGAGACAGTGTTTTATGTACTGTATATACCTCCCATTGACAGTGATGATTGTCTTCTACATTAAACTACACGTCTGGGCTTGTTCTCCTCAAAGCCTCTGTTTACAATTAGCGACCAATGCCATTCCCTGTTAATCAACTATAGTACTAGACAGTTTACTGTGCCAGTGCTTTTAATGTGGCATTTGTAGCTGTTTTCAATACTGTCCTATAGTGAAGGAAGCCCAAGGCAAAGTTAGAAAGCACAAAAGCTACACCATTATGGGCCATAAATTAACATAATCAAAGAAGCACTCAGATTATCTATTGAGATGCTGTCAAAGGAGGATAATGGCTGCCATCAACGGTCCCATCGACTCTGTGCTACCGTCAAATGCATACACCTCTGTGAAGAAGGAGAGATGGGAAATGGGGATAAAGAATGTTTTTTTTAAAAAGCAGGACCCGAGGGCAAGGCGATTGCATTTAAGCAAACGTTTATTCTAATCAGTATTTCATCCTCATACTGTACATTTGGGATCCCAAGGTTTGTAACACTACATTATGTAATGTAATGGTAGGGAATGGATAGTGTCAGAATGTTCACGGTTTTCCCATAATTACCTCTATCTGTGGACCGCAATCATTCATTTGAGTCTGTCTTAAACAAGAAATGTACATCTGTTCATTTTCACTTCGGAAAGCTCGGTCTCAGTGCAAAGTTGATAGGAGTTTACAGATATTTTTTTTAAAGAACTATGGTAATCTCTCTGACCCTAACCCTTGAACCATGACTGGTGTCCTACGTTGAGGGAACGTCGCTTCGGGACCAGCAGATTATTGGGAATTGTTCTTTCTCCTGCTCCGACTTCGTAACGGGTCGTAACGTTTCGTAATGTTTAAGACACAGCTGTAGAACAATAGAATACATTGAATCTGCAATTCCAAAGTGAGCTATTAACAAAAGTTGAAGCCAAAGAACTGTGTAAACATCAAATAGATTCACGTGTGTATTTCTTGTGTGAATTCCAAAAGGCATGGATGTATGGAAGCTCTAGCCCCAGTGATCCCAGACATTCATCTAATTCCTCTGCTATTGCAGATCCCATGCAGCTACTGATCAACGGGAGAAACTGGAGACGACATGTTCATATATAAGCTTGTCCTCAACAATACTCCCTACACCCCTTGTCGCCACCCCTAACATGTTTAACCTTTGGGAGAAGATTGCCCATTCAGTTTGGTTTGCTCTGCTCTCAGACCCTATTTTACACTAGTTCTAATGAGGACAGGAAAATCAATAGATTGACACATGAAGGATTAGCCTATAGACAGAAAGGTAATTAGACCTGTTAGGGCAGATGGAAGAGCCAAGGCAAATGGATGGATCCCACTGCAATGATAAGGATATGCTTCATTTGACACCTCGAGGACCATAATTGAAATAAAGATTTTATTGACTTTTTTTGGTAGCTTTTGATGTTTGCAATGATACACTTTTATTTATTTGTATGATACTCCACGCCCTACGTTGAATTAAACTATCGTACAGTTAGCAAAGGACAATATTATTGTTAACTGGAAATATGATTTTTTTAAATGATAATTAAACAGGTGCTAATATTGAGCCTTGCGGACCATTTGTTTTAGCAAAGTATTTGGAAATGCTAATTATATATTTATGCTGGTTATACGTATAAAGACATGTTTTGCGTCTTTCTCATAACAACCCTGCAATATACTGAATAGATAAGATGGTCTAGAAGATAGAAATGTCCAAATAGCTAAACATTACAGCTACAAATCGCATCCCACATGCATCTCGTGTTTGACTGCACCTCCTACCATTGCAAATGTACAATATGACTAACCACACTGAGGTTGATATATATATACTGTAACATACTGTAGCTCGGCTAAGCATGAGTAATTGATTAGGAGAATTATGGTTGTTTTAAGTCCTTCGCCTGTTCATCAATCACAGAGGCATTGTAGAGTGGAACAATATGGTGAGTAATGATATTGATGAAGTCTTGCTGTACACAGTTGTCTGGGGAAATGTATAGTTTAGCATAGCAAGATGTCTCATAATGTGGGAATTATGTGATTGGAGCAGTCACCTTTGTTCAACTAATCTAAATGACGACATCTGCTCAGCCGTATATGACTGTGTACAGTTGTTCAACTGAGAAAACACGGGAAAGTCCCCTTTCATTGTTTCAGCTAATTTCCCACAATCCTCTCTGGTATGACCCCACTGCCCTACCTACGTGGCACAGAGAAGTGATGCACATTAGTCAATTAATGGTGTGGTAAATGACAACCGTTCCAGTCAATTGACTTACTGTTGGGAATAGGGTTGCCACAATTCAAGGCACAGAGACTCCACTGTGGCCTATTCTTAACATAAGCAACATTACTGTATATGTGCGATATACTGTAAATCTGTTAACTGTAAGTATTCCCACCACTTGACTTTTTCCACACATACAATTATCTGTAAGGTCCCTCAGTAGAGCAGTGAATTTCAAACACAGATGCAGGTCAATATTGAACTTTTCTTACATCTTAGGCTGCGTTTACACAGGCGGCCCAATTCTGATATTTATCCACCAATCGGTCTTTTGACCAATCAGATCAGCTCTTTTGTTAATAATTGTGCAGAATAATCCGAATTGGTCTCCCTGTGTAAACGCAGGCTTATTATCAAGTTCCAATTTAAAAGCATCGTTCAGTGGTAGTATGTTATTCTTCTACGAATAGAATCACTTACTATTATGAAGTCTTCTTCATTGACAGCATGCAAAAGACATGCGTGGTATTAGTGATCGGGACTAAATATGAACGTGAAACATTAAAATGATCCACTTTATCAAAATGAGCACCATAGTCTTCCACTCAGTGGGAAGGATGGCGAGCTGAGCCATCCTCTTTAGAGCCCAGCATTCCCACTGGGGGTGGGGGAAATGGCTACCTATTATGCGGCCCTCTACCGAGGTCGTACCTCCTGACAAGGGAATTAAAATGAAATAAATCAGCCATTAAGAGCTAGGCGCTGGCAATTGAAACCCTATTAATGCGCCAAGCGGAGCGAGCCGGCATGATACGACAATCGAGGACCACGGCACCTTTAATTGCATTCGGTCAGTTTTATTTCTGTGACTGTGTGATGAAAGGTGGACCTGATGATGAGCCCTAACCTCTCCTCCACCTGCCCACATGGCCATTAGTTCATCTCAGTGTAAGTACAGCTGGAAAACCCTCTTCGTATCCCTCCCTTCCCTCCCTCTCCAGCCTGGTCCAGCCTCCACTGGTAGCCCCATACACTGAGTCATTAGTAGCAGTGGTCATTCACTCAAGTCAGGCATCAATATCAGCGGTCATCCAGCGACAGTCCGGGCACATCAATGTTGCATAGGTTCTATTCTCATTACAGCCCTGGTTCTACAGACAGCCATGTGATGGATCAGGGCTCTAATGACCGGGTGTAATTTGGGTGATGTATCACCATCGTTTTCCCATGAAGTGTTTATGTGATTATACGTACACAGACAAACACAAAGACAAACACACGCGCGTGCGCTCACACGCGCACACACACACGCACACCAAAGACGTCTGTAAACTGCGTCCACTTTCTGAATCAGTTTCAATATAAGGTCAGAACTTTGTTTTCAGGCAAATCAAATCAGATACATCAACAATGCCGATGAATGTCAAAAATAAAAACAGCATATGACTTAAAAATCGAAGACGTTGAGAAAGTAAACCCTCTATAATTGTCTTTATCCACCAAACATAATTAACCAGGTTCAGTCAGAGCTTCCTTTGGCAGGCTGGAACAAAACAAATGGCGCTACCTCAAGAGGTGTTGGTGCTTATTTTACGAATTTTGTGTGGGTACTCTTTCAACTGTCAGTGGTTATTGATATATTCATTAGAGGATAACCTCTCTTATCAGTTTCTTTTGACAGTGGCATGTTGTCACCATCCGTCAACGAATCAATTTACAATTATGATTCTTGATGGCCCATGACACCAACTTGGAGGGAATGTCATTATAGAAACATTAAAGTGATACACAATGCTGGGAGACAGACTGGGGTTCTGTTCTGTTTCTCCTCCCCCACCCCTATGGTGACATCTTCATCCATACCAAGGACCTCCTGAATACTGAGGTGTATGCTTTGCAAAATGGGTCTGGTTTCCTGAAAATACTGTATGTGCAGTATTTTATACATTATTAACATGAAGTGTATTATTAGCTTTATGCAGTTTGTGTATACAGGCTTCATCGTGTCATTTCTTTGTGTCTACTGCTACTCAATAGTATTGGTGAAGCGCAGTACTAAAGGATTTCTTACAGACGTATTTATTGTCTGTGTATATGATGAAAACCTTTACACCCTTCACACTGGATTTCCACCAGAGAAGATATTTTATTTGAAATGGACGTTTCATTCCAAAATCTAAGTCTGTCAGACGTCCAGTAGAGCCATTCCAGTAGACTATATATACGGACTGAAAAATCGACCACATTTTGTGAGGAGAGTCTTGATGCGGTGTGTGGTGTGTGTATTTGGCCTGTTTACTAGGCTAGCTTTGATGGGTGGCCTCTGAGAGATAGCACTGACTACTCCCCGTGGCTCAATGCATCCTCTCGTTGGATCACTGACCTCGTTGCCATGGCAGACTAACGTGGCAGTGTGGGAGATTTGATTGCCTGCCTCCCGCTGAAGTGAAGAAGAGGAGACAGGACTAAATGAAACTCCATCCATCTTAATGAAACACAATTATTTTCCACTTATTAATCATTGAAAAATCAATATGTCTCTTCTTGGGCGAGTGTCGCTGGGATTTGTCATCCCGCGCCCAGTCTCTATGTATCATCGGCTGCGAGGACAGTCATAGGTTCAGTCACCTGTGTCCTTTAGAGGGGAGGGAGAGCCAGTGAGAGGGCCAGGGGAACCAGACATCACTTGGCCGTGTAGAGAGCCAGTAAGAGAGCCAGGGGAACCAGACAGGACTGCTCTCTCTCTCTCTCTCTCTCACTCTCTCTCTCTCTCTCTCTCTCTCTCTCTCTCTCTCTACCTATCTCTACCCCTCCCTCTCTCTCTCTCTCTCTCTCTCTCTACCTCTCTCTCTCTCTCTCTACCTTTCTCTACCCCTCTCTCTCTCTCTCTCTCTCTCTCTCTCTACCTATCTCAACCCCTCTCTCTCTCCCTCTCTCTCTCTCTCTCTGCTACTGAGATGGATGGGAACTCATTAAGGTGGGCTGTTGATGATTGTCTGTTTCCCACAGATCAATTCACTAAACACATTGTATAATAGGTCATTATTAAAGTCTAAGGCATTATATTGACTTGGAGGAAGCATGTCACAAGGAAAATGTAACATATAACTGGAACGCTATCACTCTAGTATGATGACTTGCACTCCTACAAGGCATGTGTATGTGTACTGTATCTGAGATGGTTAATGTAACGGTCAGAAAATTGCACGTCCATGACGAGGTCTTCTTGCTTGAAAGTGTCGACATCACTCACAAGTGTAAAAAAAGCAACTTTCACAAGTGTAGAGGAATGAAATCCGTCAATCTATTCAGCATGTTTCATTGCTGATCCTCTACTCGTCCACAGCCCCCCCAAAAGGAAAACTTTTGGTGTTTTTTGAAAAATTGTCAAAAATAAATAATGATTTCACTGGCTCAACACTCTGTTTTCCCTTTCAATAAAGAGAGCAACAAGAGCGGAGCATGATGTATGTATGTTGGGCACCGGCTTGGTACAGCAGCACAGTGCATAAGCAAAGCCATGTTTCACGGCAAAGAGACCATGCCTTACAGCCGCGGCGGTGGCCCTGATGAGAATATAATGTTCTACAGCGAGTAAATGCATCAGGTCAATACTTGATTTGTTCCAGCGTGTTGGCCCACTGAGCAGGGGGTCTGGGGATGCATTAGGAGCCGCTCCGACAGGGCCAGAGCGAGGGGGCCCCATGTCAGGGAAAGGGCCGGCACTCTCCCAGGTGTCCTTAAACAATTTCAGACATGTGGAGGCTGGGGTGAAAGGTGGCTCTCTGTGATGAAGGGCCAGGTAGAGGAGGGTTCCCATGCTACCCACACACACATACACACACATTCCCCGTTTGAAGATGAGTTGATTAGATCCAGGAAATGCAGCAGGTCCCCAAAAGGGACTCACTGCACTCAAACATGCTGTCTGTGTGTCTAGGTGTCTGAAGCGAAGACGCGGAGGAGAGTAATGTTCAGGGATGTTGGCGGGACAATGAACTCTATAGATAGACCAATGTTCATTTCTCTCCTCCTCCCATCCCCACTCACACACACTGTACATCACAATCTATGTCCTAACACAGGCCCCTCTCCACCAGTGCACCAGTCCCATCACTGAGAGAATGTACAGAGGCACAGGTGAGGCAGAGTCCCCTCGCTCACCACTGTCTAGTTCTCCATCATGTTCATTTAGATGCAGACTGCATTCCATCCACCCAGAGATAGAAATCTATGTCTGTATCGAGGTGCCAAATAATGGATGAGGTTGGACCTGCTCCTCTGATAGTTAAATATTCATGTGTAGACTGCAGAGTTTGGGTAAACATCCAACTCAACCCTGCCATTCTGGCAAGGAGTATAAAACCTGACACATTTTGTCACATCTTTGTGGTTTCCTGAGATGCATTTGAACCAAATATTAGATTGATCTTTGTGATGCTGAGAATTCTAGGTTCTGATAACACTGTGACGTCCAAGTTAAGCACTTTACTCTCTATTCCATTTTATTGAGGCCACTGACTTTACTGTAGACACATACCAGCATGTCCTCATAATACTGCATGTCCTACAGAAGAAATGTTCAAAACAAATCATCCCTAATCATTAGCCTGGCTGCTAACATCACAGATGTTCAGATGTTCGTTGGTGGCTAAATCAGGCCGCGGGTCAAGGAATCGCCAGCCGCACAAAGAAAGCCGACATAAGCATTACGAGGTCAGATTGTTGGGATGTTTTAATGCTAAATTAATGAGTGGTTCTCCAGAGCTCCAGAGTTTGTCTTCTAACAGGAAACAATTAATTTGGGGCCCGGGCTATAACGGCTTTTAATGCTTGTCACGGAGGCTAGATGAACTGCTTAAAAGGCGCTATATGGGAGCCGTTTTATCATGGCGCTAATCCAGTGACGAGGCTGTGCCCCAGGTTCCCCCGCTGCCCGCCATGGCCAGACGAAAGGGTTCATACAGATGTTTATGGCTTGTGAAAGTTGGCGGGGAGCTGGTGGGGAGGCTGGCAGAGTGCCGCTACAGACACAAATGAGGCCGTAAAGTTTCACACTGCTACACGTTTTAAAAAAGAAAGGAGAAGCGAGGGGAGGGTGTCGGAGTGGAAATGCAGATTTGCTTTTCGGCTGCAGCGGTCTATTTACCGATGTTGATGGTGTTTCAGGGAGCGTTAGAGAGGAAGAGAAGATGGTTGTTCATGATTAGCTTGTAGGCAAGCGCAGTACAGAACAGTACATACAGTATGTAGAGATGGAAAAATGTTTCCCCAATGTTCAATGATTGAATGATCAGTACAGATGTAGGATCTTAATTTGAGCCAGTTCGCTACAGATGGAAAATAATTTTTATGTGTGAATTATTATGTGGATTCTAATTAATGGACATTTTTGTAGGGCTTGATACATATTCCCGAAATTTCAGAAGACTTTATAAACCTCAAATACCCTATACGTTACACATTTCCTGCAACAGAGGGATTAAGTTAAGATCCTACATCTGTACATAGGCCTGCAGTAGATGTCAAAAGTTGCTGAAGTGCAGGGCGGACAAAAACATCAAGTTCTGTACTGCAGTAAATCTGCCAACTTAGTCTGCGCTGTTGGCACGAGCTAGAGCTTCTTCCAGTAACCTTGACCCCGGTTGGCAGATGGCACAGTGGCACCTCCTTGGTTTGCACAGTGACCTGTGTGATCCCTAGGAATGAGCTTGCACTTATGCCGGTCTGTGGTGGATACCATCTGGTGCCCTCTCACAGCACATTCATTTAGGTCTCCACACACATTCTCTAAGAGATACAGGAAGCATAGATGAGGTCATTCTAGGAAAAGTAATATGACCTCAAAGGTACTTACCAGGTCTTTTGTTTGGACAGTAAAGTGGATAATGTGGTGTGCTTTATGTACACGCACAGTGCCCTACACACTCACGCACACTGTCACTCCAACACACACATAATATGCACATACATTTATATTGACTCCACACACCCACACACACACACACTCATCATATACGCTGCTACTACTCTGTTTATCGTATATCCTGATGCCTAGTCACCTTACCCCTTTACATATCTACATATCTACCTCTATCACTCCAGAATCCCTGCACATTGTAAATATGGTATTGGAACGGACTGACCCTGTATATACACTGGGTGCACAGACACCTTCCTAATATTGAGTTGCACCCCCCCGCACCACCCTTTTTCCCTCAGAACAGCCTCAATTCGTCGGGACATGGACTCTACTAGGTGTTGAAAGAGTTCCACGGGGATGCCGGACCATTTTGACTCCAATGCTTCCAACAGTTGTGTCAAGTTGGCTGGATGTCCTTTGGGTGGTGGACCATTCTTGATATACAAGGTAAACGGTTGAGTGTGAAAAACCCAACAGCGTTGCAGTTCTTGACACAAACCAGTGCACCTGGAACCTACTACCATACCCCGTTCAAAGGCACTTAAATCTTCTGTCTCGCACATTCACCATCTGAATTGTACACACACACAATCCATGTCTCAATTGTCTCAAGCTTAAAAATCCTTCTTTAAACTGTCTTCTCCCCCTTCATCTACACTGATTGAAGTGGATATAACAGGTGACATCAATAAGGGATCATAGCTTTCACCTGGATTCACCTGGTCAGTCTGTCAAAGCGCAGGTGTTCTTAATGTTTTGTATACTCTGTAGTATGCTTACTTACTTTCTCGTGTTCTTCTTACTTCTTATTTTTATCTCTCGTGTGTTTTTGTTCTACCTTCTGTTATTTTTTGTTTTTACACTGTTGTTTATTACTGCATTGTTGGGTTTAGAGCTTGCATGAAAGGCATTTCACTGTGCTTGTGCACGTAAAATAAAAAACTTGAAACGTATTTATTGGAAAGAAAACAAACACTATTTGAACCCAGGTCTGATGCCTTCAGATTTCTCTTTTGAGTGTGACCCTTCATAAATATTGTTTTGGTACAAACATATGCATTGTCTTTCGGGGATTCCCGCAATTAAGATAAAGATACATTCTAAGCTCCCTGGCCAATTAGAAACCTGCACTAAATGAATGGGCTCTGGTGGTGCGAGCCTGTTGGTGATGACCTAATCCGAATTGAGTCAACAAGCCTCTTATTGGGTTAACCGCGGCCGCAATGTGTCTTGTCACTTTGCGGAGACAAGGCCAATACCATCTTGTGAATGGAATTAGATTGTCATTGATGTGTCAAGGCAGAGTGGGAACAACAGATCGATGGCAAATTACCTCACGATATGTGGAGATCTGAGGAGAGGAGAGGTGCAGACAGGATCAGAACAGTAGTGTGTTATTGTGGGTAAAAGTTGTGGGAGTCCTACACACCCTACCCAGGCCCTCGCTTAGCTTGGAGCTATCTCACAAGACTGAGGAGAGAGGGAGAAAAAAACACACAAACCAATTCCAATACAGCACTAATGGGCCACATCATGCCAATACAATAAAAAATGGGCCTTTCAGCTCTAGTCAATAGTGAGTTAATGAAAATTTAACCTTTCATTAAATGTGGTCGTGTTATTTCCTTCGACTTGTATGCCGGGTCTTTTTTCAGTTTGCCACTTTCTTTCAATTTACTGACAAATTTACTGTGAGGTCTGTATGGAAATGATATGATAGAGCAATACGTTGAGTTAAGTGGTGTAGACTACTGATGTGATGCTGCTGCTGCTGCTGTTGTTGTTGTTGTTGTAGGATACATACATAGAAGGCATCGGCGTGTTAGAGGACAACGAAAAATACTTTTAAAATGTATCAAACACAAATTTGAATGCGCAAGTTGCATTGAAACAAAAGGCAAACATTCTCAAATGAAACATTCATGTGAAATATTTGCGCCAAAGAGGGAGGGGTGAAACACACAACACACAATCGAGATCTAAAATAAGGAATAGTTGTGTGCTGAACCACATTGCTGTAGAACAAAGCAAGAAAGCAGCCTACCTGTAGGAAGCGCCATTGACTCCTGTGCTTTGAACAGTGGAATGGCATTGGAGTGAGGTGATAAATCTCTAGGCATCCTGTCTGCACTAGATGAAAAGGCTCAGGGCCCACTTTCCACTGTGGGCAACCTGCCCTTTTAATTAATTAGCACTAGCAGGAAGTGCCTGCCCACGGGGGGTGGCGGTCCGGCCCCTCTGTGTACTGCCAAGGTGATAATGTCCGTAAGGTGAAAGGAGTGCTCGATGCCTCACTAGATATACACTAAATGTATGCAAGCGACTAAGCGAGCCCCTCTGACTGACGCAATACCAAGAACAATACCAAGATCAGTCGGTTCCTGTGTGATACCTGGGCTTCTCTCACTGTGCCCTTGAAGCTAATGGGGGTCCCTAATAAATATAAATACAAATACTGTGTGGTTAACATGAAAGCCAACCCTTTTTGTACAAAATGGAGTTAGCTACTATCAAAGGATGGGACAGGCCTATTTTGACTTTTTTTTGAGACTAGAAACATGTCACGATAACCCATGACCACTATTTACTCTCATAACCGTCATATCTGGGCCTATTGTCTTACGTTGTTGCTATAGGACCAAATATCCTCCTGATTTTCACTGTAAGTCAAACACTTTGGACATCACCTTTTTATGGGTGCCTTGGTGACCCGCTCTCTTTGCGTATGTGTGCATGTGTGCATGTGACCAGGCTCTTTGCGTATGTGTGCATGTGTGCATGTGACCAGGCTCTTTGCGTATGTGTGCATGTGTGCATGTGACCAGGCTCTTTGCGTATATGTGCATGTGTGCATGTGACCAGGCTCTTTGCGTATGTGCGCATGTGAGGGGCTGAAAATGGCCCTTGTTGTGTGTGCAAACTTCTCTCTCTGTCTCAAGTAATGAGCATGTGCACCTTTCCGCCTGAGGCCTTCATACACAATTTAGCCAGAAAGCCACGGCTGATCATGATTTAGCTTTTGACACCGTTCGCCCCCAGGCGTGGGGAGACTAATACAGATATCTGACTTCCAGTGCGCAGCAGAGGGAAAGGAGAGAAAAAGTGAGAGGCCTTTTATTGACTAAATGATAAAGAGGTTTGTAATGATAAATAACAGTCATTTTATTGTGGAATTCCCAGAAAAGACACATTCTACACAATATATAAAAGAGAACTATTAGGGGGTTGCTGGCCTCGCTCTCCCCAAAGAACGGCATCTGGTAGACTCCAATATTCTCGTGCTCGAGTAGAGGTCACAAATTGTGTTAAGACCTTAGCTATTAATACTGCATAAACATGATGCCTAATGGCACTGGTGTCCTCTTTGGCTCAGGGAGGAGGCTGAGCCAGTGAGTGGTGATCATGGGCATTTCCCTGCCTCTCTCTCACAGCAGGCTCCACACATTGTTTCACCAACACACAAGGGTGGCTGGGGAGAGAGTATTTGCCTGGTGCGCATACTACTACCTCTGCCACTAGAGATTTTAGCTATCACTTAAGCTATGGGATGGCTGACCCTTTCACGATATTCCCTTTAAAGGTGCAATATGCAGAAATCGCGCAGCCATTTCCTGGTTGACATTTTTTTTAATAGTTTGCCTAATTTCAGTTTATGTGATAAAACGAGCAGTCAATGGAGGGAGAATCATTGTACGATCTAAACTTCTGTGAAATATAGTTTCAATAACCAAAAATATAGTATTTTCATCTGTTTGGAGCTGGTGTAAAAGAACAAAAGTAAAAGACGCAAAAATGTAACTTAAGAACAGGACGCATAGAAATAGTGCACATAGAACCGATCTACCGCTTCACAGACTTGCATTCAATGAGAATGTCAGATCTATAATTCACATTTCTATGTGGATTTGGTCAGGTTGCCCAAAAAGTGACATGTTGCAGCTTTAATATTTACTGCTCTGCACAAAGATATAAACCAACCAGATGCCACAGTAAGGGTTGCGCTGTGAATAAGTCACGGTGGAGAAGGATAGTGTGCAGACCATCTAGTTTCAGGTGCTGTGGTACACAAACCATGTGATCTACCATAGTTCAGGTTAGAGGTTCTGAAAGTATGTTGACAGGAGAGAGTGGAAGTGTGTGCAGTATGTGTCCCTGCAGTGACTGTTAAGAGCCGGTTGTTGAATACTGAATGGAGAATGGCCCAGAAATGAACAGTCAAATCCAATTAAATTACTCAAATTAAATTGTACAATGGTTATGAAACACCTGATCAAATTACTCACATTCAGGGGAATTCGACAGCAACCAATTAGTTCAAAGTATAAAGTTCACACAATCAAATTAACACCAAGAGGACGGGGCCTTGATTTGAGCAAAATGATACATCATAATTACATCATGTAAGAAAAATCACAAATTACGGAGCTTTTAATAAGAAAATGGAAATGGCTAATAGGTCTTGATATGACAAATGTACCCCTGTCTACAGTATGCTTGCACACATAGCAATGATTATTTTAGCAATGGGTGATTGCTATGAAGTACTGGGGCTGTGGCCCATCGTCATTAGATCCAAATTGGTTAACACGTATTTTGCTGCTGGAAAATAGGAATGTTTATACAATACACATTGGATGCTCTTGTCTGATTGGCTTGTGCTGAAGATGGTATGTTGGTCAGAAAGTTAACCCCATTTCGTTTTTAAGTCTCTTTCAATGCATTTACTGAAATAGACAGGTTTCTCGATAATGATGTCATTCTGTACCAACTCCTGGATTAATTGTGCGAGGGACTTTTTTTTACATTTTTACATGTAGCTTCTCAAGGTGCTTTTCCAAGGTGAGATACATGAGTAATGAGATACAAAATCAGCCTTTTAATTGACTTTCCGTAAATTTGACTTCACTAGTCCAACATATACATTTCCTTCTTTAAAAGTGAACCATTTTCACTAATAAAGTTATTAATCTTGGCCATACAGTAATTATCTGTGTAATTATAGGGTAATTGCACATAGATCAAGGACAACTCATGTAGTGCGCGATGGGTTGGTCTTGATTATCCCCACGTCATGTTAAGACATTACTCCTCCTGTATTATCTTACTTATTCTACAGTGGAGAGTGTGTCTGCATGGGCCGTATATCCTGCGAATAACCATAAATGCTGTAACATGATAATACTGGTTTAATTACCCTTGGTCAGCCCACTTACAAACCTATTGCTGCTGCAGTCAATATCCCCCAAGATCCATTCATGCTTCAGCTGATGGTTAACTTGGGAGCTTTTGCCGAGTGCTTTACCCTAATTGATATCCTTATTTAGCTAGAGAGAGAGAGCCAGTGGGAGACAAATGGAGTTAAATTGAGCAGTTTACAGTACTGTAAACCAGATCGCATACCACCATTGCTGACTGCGGTTGGACATGATTTATCCTGCTAATTTGCTGTTTTAAAGTATTACTGCTGTTTGGCCTTCTTTCATATTTAGCCAGCAAGAGCAGGTTTCACTGGGTTTCTACGGAAGCTCTTGTTGGGATATTGTTTTACAGTGAATTAAACCTGATTATGGTTTCAGTATTCCCCATCCGCTCAGTCTGGCCTTGGTCAAAGAGGCGAGGGAGCCTTTACCATGTACCTTAGGGCATGCGGTACTGCCAATACACACTTAACACTTACTACCCTCTCAGAGCGAAGCATGGAACGTACCCCTTAGAGCCTGGTAGTCCTGCCGTATATTTACAAGAATATGTTCCCAGCGCTGTATCGCTGCCATGCAGCGTGCTAACCCAAAGCACACTTGTCAGTCTCTACAAGATTTCTCAGGGATTTTTGGTGATTTTTCTTTTTGTGGGCTGCAGCAATTCTGACATTTGTCTAGAGAAGTGGGTATACTCTAATTTTCCCCAACATTTTCCAAACAGCCCGCCTGACGAAGGAAAGGGGGAGAAAATTCTATGAGAAACAGTGGCATACACTCTGAATGACCTAAAATGATAAGCCCCACATCGTTCCTTAACTGTCAGGCCAAGCCACGCTGTACTGTGCTAGTAGTAGGCCTACTACTGAAATAGAAAAATGAGGCTGTCAACTGAGTCCGACATTTTTAGATGATTTTCATTTTTTCCAGGTTTTCAAAGTGACACTGGATTGATGCAAATAATCATGATATTATTCTGCCAGGTACTACTACTTTGTAGCTAGTTAACATTTCATTGAGCAGGTTTTTTGGCCAAGCCTTTCCATCCACGGTTTAGCCTATCATTAGCATAGCTATACATTTCCTGTTCCTTAATTGTTTGAAATCTCTACATTTTACTTCATATTATGAGGCATGCTGCTACAAAGTAGCCTAGCCAAAATCCCACCATAGAAACATGGAGACAATTATTTTATAAACTCTTCCAATGCGGCCTCCTGTCTATTGGTTTTCAAATGACATTTTAAGCTAAACATTCCAATCTGTTCCATTAGCCTTATTAATTGATACGGTGTATACCTCCACTACACTACTTTGATATTCATCATAGGGATTAAGATGTGAGTATACACAATGACCACAGAAAATAAAGTAGGTAGGCCTATACAACGTATACCCTCCACTACACCACTGTCAATATGCAACGATTTTGTCCAATTTGTAGCGAAAATGTTCTGGCGAGAGAAACCGTTTGTTGAGGTGTGGCTTGATTTAACCATATTATGTGGTAAATATGCGAAGATTGGTCGATATTGCCAGCTCTCTTTTTGAACTGCGGAGATGGGTCAGTTATATGTGATAATAGTGTGATGATTGCGCTGTTTTATGGGGAAATAGTGCCGTGATTGGTCAAATTTGAAAGCCCTCGCACAGGGATGTAGTGGTGCTGGATCACTTTTTTCCGTTTGAGAATACATAGAGCTGGTTAAAATATTTCTGGGAAATCATTTCTGAAGATGAATCAATGTCCCGCAAGATCACATAATAATGAATGAGTATTTTACAGACATAATGTAATAACATGGCATAGTAGGGAAGGAAGGAGGGAGAGGGGGGTGGTGGGAGGGAGAGGGGAGGAAGGAGGGAGAGGGGAGGAAGTAGGGAGAGGGGGGTGGTGGGAGGGAGAGGGGAAGAAGGAGGGAGAGGGGAGGAAGGAGGGAGAGGGGAGGAAGGAGGGAGAGGGGGGTGGTGGGAGGGAGAGGGGAGGAAGGAGGGAGAGGGGGTGGTGAGAAGGAGAGAGGAGGAAGGAGGGAGAGGGGAGGAAGTAGGGCTATAGCGTTACTGTTACACCAAAAACACCTACATCCTAGTGTGAACTGATGCTGAATAGTTGCATTTCAACAGCGCCACTAGTCAACTCAACAGCGCCACTAGTCAACTCAACAGCGCCACTAGTCAACTCAACAGCGCCACTAGTCAACTCAACAGCGCCACTAGTCAACTCAACAGCGCCACTAGTCAACTCAACAGCGCCACTAGTCAACTCAACAGCGCCACTAGTCAACTCAACAGCGCCACTAGTCAACTCAACAGCGCCCCTAGTCAACTCAACAGCGCCACTAGTCAACTCAACAGCGCCACTAGTCAACTCAACAGCGCCACTAGTCAACTCAACAGCGCCACTAGTCAACTCAACAGCGCCCCTAGTCACAGCGCCACTAGTCAACTCAACAGCGCCCCTAGTCACAGCGCCACTAGTCAACTCAACAGCGCCACTAGTCACAGCGCCACTAGTCAACTCAACAGCGCCACTAGTCAACTCAACAGCGCCACTAGTCAACTCAACAGCGCCACTAGTCAACTCAACAGCGCCACTAGTCAACTCAACAGCGCCACTAGTCAACTCAACAGCGCCACTAGTCAACTCAACAGCGCCACTAGTCAACTCAACAGCGCCACTAGTCAACTCAACAGCGCCACTAGTCAACTCAACAGCGCCACTAGTCAACTCAACAGCGCCCCTAGTCAACTCAACAGCGCCACTAGTCAACTCAACAGCGCCACTAGTCAACTCAACAGCGCCACTAGTCAACTCAACAGCGCCACTAGTCAACTCAACAGCGCCCCTAGTCACAGCGCCACTAGTCAACTCAACAGCGCCCCTAGTCACAGCGCCACTAGTCAACTCAACAGCGCCACTAGTCACAGCGCCACTAGTCAACTCAACAGCGCCACTAGTCAACTCAACATCGCCACTAGTCAACTCAACAGCGCCACTAGTCAACTCAACAGCGCCACTAGTCAACTCAACAGCGCCACTAGTCAACTCAAGAGCGCCACTAGTCAACTCAACAGCGCCACTAGTCAACTCAACAGCGCCACTAGTCAACTCAACAGCGCCACTAGTCAACTCAACAGCGCCACTAGTCAACTCAACAGCGCCCCTAGTCAACTCAACAGCGCCACTAGTCAACTCAACAGCGCCACTAGTCAACTCAACAGCGCCACTAGTCAACTCAACTGCGCCCCTAGTCAACTCAACAGCGCCACTAGTCAACTCAACAGCGCCACTAGTCAACTCAACAGCGCCACTAGTCAACTCAACAGCGCCCCTAGTCAACTCAACAGCGCCACTAGTCAACTCAACAGCGCCACTAGTCAACTCAACAGCGCCACTAGTCAACTCAAGAGCGCCACTAGTCAACTCAACAGCGCCACTAGTCAACTCAACAGCGCCACTAGTCAACTCAACAGCGCCACTAGTCAACTCAACAGCGCCACTAGTCAACTCAACAGCGCCCCTAGTCAACTCAACAGCGCCACTAGTCAACTCAACAGCGCCACTAGTCAACTCAACAGCGCCACTAGTCAACTCAACAGCGCCCCTAGTCAACTCAACAGCGCCACTAGTCAACTCAACAGCGCCACTAGTCAACTCAACAGCGCCACTAGTCAACTCAACAGCGCCCCTAGTCAACTCAACAGCGCCACTAGTCAACTCAACAGCGCCACTAGTCAACTCAAGAGCGCCACTAGTCAACTCAACAGCGCCACTAGTCAACTCAACAGCGCCACTAGTCAACTCAAGAGCGCCACTAGTCAACTCAACAGCGCCACTAGTCAACTCAACAGCGCCACTAGTCAACTCAACAGCGCCACTAGTCAACTCAACAGCGCCACTAGTCAACTCAACAGCGCCCCTAGTCAACTCAACAGCGCCACTAGTCAACTCAACAGCGCCACTAGTCAACTCAAGAGCGCCACTAGTCAACTCAACAGCGCCACTAGTCAACTCAACAGCGCCACTAGTCAACTCAACATCGCCACTAGTCAACTCAACAGCGCCACTAGTCAACTCAACAGCGCCACTAGTCAACTCAACAGCGCCACTAGTCAACTCAAGAGCGCCACTAGTCAACTCAACAGCGCCACTAGTCAACTCAACAGCGCCACTAGTCAACTCAACAGCGCCACTAGTCAACTCAACAGCGCCACTAGTCAACTCAACAGCGCCCCTAGTCAACTCAACAGCGCCACTAGTCAACTCAACAGCGCCACTAGTCAACTCAACAGCGCCACTAGTCAACTCAACTGCGCCCCTAGTCAACTCAACAGCGCCACTAGTCAACTCAACAGCGCCACTAGTCAACTCAACAGCGCCACTAGTCAACTCAACAGCGCCCCTAGTCAACTCAACAGCGCCACTAGTCAACTCAACAGCGCCACTAGTCAACTCAACAGCGCCACTAGTCAACTCAAGAGCGCCACTAGTCAACTCAACAGCGCCACTAGTCAACTCAACAGCGCCACTAGTCAACTCAACAGCGCCACTAGTCAACTCAACAGCGCCACTAGTCAACTCAACAGCGCCCCTAGTCAACTCAACAGCGCCACTAGTCAACTCAACAGCGCCACTAGTCAACTCAACAGCGCCACTAGTCAACTCAACAGCGCCCCTAGTCAACTCAACAGCGCCACTAGTCAACTCAACAGCGCCACTAGTCAACTCAACAGCGCCACTAGTCAACTCAACAGCGCCCCTAGTCAACTCAACAGCGCCACTAGTCAACTCAACAGCGCCACTAGTCAACTCAAGAGCGCCACTAGTCAACTCAACAGCGCCACTAGTCAACTCAACAGCGCCACTAGTCAACTCAACAGCGCCACTAGTCAACTCAACAGCGCCACTAGGCAACTCAACAGCGCCACTAGTCAACTCAACAGCGCCACTAGGCAACTCAACAGCGCCACTAGTCAACTCAACAGCGCCACTAGGCAACTCAACAGCGCCACTAGTCAACTCAACAGCGCCACTAGTCAGGATATACGTATGCTTTGATTGAAACAAAATACAAGAAAGGCTAATAGTTTAACACCATCTGCTGTAATTCACTCACCAAACAGTCATTCAAGAAGATATACATGCATATTCTATTCTCATTAAACTGATTGAGATCAATCAAATGACTGGCATGCAGAGGCAGTTTGGACACTTCCCTAGTAAAACATGAAGAATTGTCATTCACGATTGACAGTGATGATGGCCTATTTTGAAATTAGGTATGCCTAACTTGGTGTTTAAGGGTATTACAAATAGAGCCTTTTCTTGAGAGAATAATGTGGGGATAGGCAGACATTGCAATTGGAGGATACGTTTCATGCATATTCTGTAATAATATTCAATAAGATACATCTGTCGATACAAACTTTGATTGCGAAACTATGATGTAACTGGACAAAACATTTGCTCCTGCACCTAAAATAAAAACACTACACCACTGCCATCGCATAATATGCAGGGCATCGTTGATTTAGCCAAAAACATGCAAGCGAAGAATCCCAGAGTCCTGGGAGGACTGACCTATACCTGCGACTCCAACTCAGAAGCCCTCACAGCTTTAAAGAGAGGAAACTAGCTGACATCTTCAAACTGTCCATGACACTTGACCTGCAGCACTTGTTGAGAAACCCAAACTGTAACCCAATGGTTCCCAATTAGAACCCATGGTACTGTGACACTTTACAATACACACTACACCGTATCCCCATATTAATAACGTCTTAATACCAATGTAAGTACATTGTAATACAAAGGAATGACTACAGTATAAGGTATATGCATTATAAGTGGGTTTGAAACAATGGCATAGCCAACAGGTCAGATAAGATGTAGCTATCGAGAACTATTTGAAAATAGGATTATGCTTTAAGTGGGTTTGTAGGTCTTTCTCTCCTGTCTAGTTCCCCAGATATGTTTCCCTTAACAGCTCAAAGTAATTAGCGAAGACTACATGCCAAAAGTAAAGTAGCTACAGAGTAGGCAGCTCTCATCTTTAATTTGAAGAGATGAGACACTCTGTGGGGGCTTGCTGAGAGCTTCAAGCGACTACGTTGGGTCCTTCCACCAAGGTCGCCTTGGCAAGATGAACAAGTCTTTGTAAAAGCCATATATACAGTATGTGAGCCAGACTAACAAAATAACTGTTTTGGCAGTGTTGAAACAGGCAGTGTTTCAAATTACCCTGTTACAATATCCATAACCCAATATTGCAAGTGAAAAATCTTCACTTTGGTAATTATTTTAAATAAATATCTCTGTTCCGGTGTTTATGATATGATCCAATAGAGTCGTAGTGATTTTTTTCTCTATCCAGAAAAGTTTCTTCTTGAGTGATACCTCAGAAAGTCCTCTAGGGTTTGCCATTAGTCACATGCTTGAGCACGGAGTCAGCCACAAATGGCCTCCAATTTCCAAAAGGCACGGTCAGCTCATTCTTTACTGTCAAGATGAAGAAGAGCATAAAAGTTGAGTCAATAAAGTAATATGAAATGGTTGGTATCGAAATGTGCCGCAGTGACTGATTAAGTGCTCAGGTCCCTGTTGTGATGTTCTCTGGATTCTGGAGGGAGAAGGAGGGAGGGATGGATGGGGTGGAAGGAGGGAGAGGGGAATGAAGTAGGGAGAGGGGGAGGGAGAGGGGAGGGAGAGGGGAGGAAGGAAGGAAGGAGATGGGGATGGAAGGAGGGGGGAGAGGGGAGGGAGAGGGGGAGAAAGGGGGGAGAGAAGAGGAAGGGGGGAGGAAGGAGGAAGGAGGGAGGGAGAGGGGAGGAAGGAGAGAGAGGTGGAAGGAGAGAGAGGTGGATTGATGTATGGATGTATGGATGTATGGATGGAGGGAGGGAGGGAGGGAGGGAGGGAGGGAGGGAGGGAGGGAGGGAGGGAGGGAGGGAGGGAGGGAGGGAGGGAGGGAGGGAGGGAGGGAGATGGAAGGAGGGAGAGGGGAGGAAGGAGGGAGGGAGAGGGGGAGGAAGGAGGGAGAGCGGTATGGAAGGAGGGAGAGGGGAGGAAGGAGGGAGAGGTGAGGAAGGAGGGAGCGATGAGGAAGGAGGGAGAGGGTGGTGGAAGGAGGGAGAGGGAAGGAGGGAGAGGGAAGGAAGGGAGAGGGGGGTAGTAGGAGGGAGAGGGGAGGGAGAGGGGAGGGAGGGAGGGAGGGAGGGAGGGAGGGGCGATGAGGGTAGAGACCATGCCCCTGGTGTTTCGTTTGTGTTGTTTATGTTTCTCAGTCTGAAAGGTAACATGTTTAGATTATTATTTCAAGAGGGAAGAAGCCATAGGTCATAACTTCCAGAGACTACAGGATTCGTTACAATTATGATATAGTATATCTAACACAAACTATTCAATTTAACTGGACTATAAAATAAAATACTAAACCTTTAATAGAAGCATCAAAGTGCATACAACAGTTCTACCTTCCTTCGCAGTCTGTCAGACAGTGTCTGAATGTCCTCCTGCATACAAAAGTCTACCAGCCAAGTCAACACCGACTCTTCACACAGGTGAAGAAATAAGAGAAAGGGAATAACACAGATAAACATTTACTTTTCTCTCTCTCTCTCTCTCTCTCTCTCTCTCTCTCTCTCTCTCTCTCTCTCTCCATCTCTTCAGAAAGTGGATCCCCTACAGCAGAGTGCAGGTCTTCCCTCACTGTTCTCCTAATTCAAAGTGGTGACAAGGATGGTCACCTCTCTCTCTTGATTATGACTCAAATAATACATAAGCAGAGCATTAAGCTGGGAACATGCTTCCTGGGCCCTGGGGGAGGGGACAACGGGGTCAATGTGTACTAATGAGCGTAACAGGTTTGGTGACCAGTCAGGAGACAGGGAGAGTGGGTTTAAAGTCTGGAGCTCTACGCAAAACTCACAGTCTGCCAAAACACAGAACATAGACACACACTACCTGTCCTGGGGGTGTAAAAATGTCAATGTTTCTTATTCATTTAGACTTTCGTATATTGTTTAAACTTTGGGTGGTGGATAGTAATATAGTGACATTGTTATATATAAATCATACTGTAGGATACAAGACATTTTGTAAACGCAGAAAGTGTAACTTGATCTGTAGAGTGAGCGTTGCACATCCATGTGGTATATTTGAGATTTAAAGAGTAGAGTTTCATTAGAATTTTTGCAGTAAAGTGCAACTATATCTATTGTACAGTCTATAAATATGAAGCAGATAGCCCACATGCTTGTATGAATTCCATATAACTAACCCATGCAGCAGTATTAGAGTTGCAGTGCCAGAGGTCCATTTCTGTATATCACATTCCTACAGTAAGGAAGATTAAATACATTTAGTGATTTTCTGCATACTTAGTAAACACTATCTGTCAACCTGCAACTCCCACTTGCCACTCAACCTCCCCATCTCAGTTAACCACCAGCAAACTTCAGAGACATGTACGGGTGGAAACCGATGTGGTTTGCATCGTGTTAAGATCATGGCTCTGGGCTACGCAAGGAGCAGGTTGCTATGCGCTGCAATGCTAATAGGTTCCACTTCTCAGCGCGGTCCGTTAGCCTGTGCTGACACGTCTTGACAGTTCATACACCATCTTCCACCCTTTTTAATCATTTCTGATAGGCTCTCTCCGGGACGCCATCTATTTAATTTGAAAGGGTGAGCCACTAAACATTTTTGTGTCTCTAAATAGATGTCTGTCTCAACACGTTTGAGTACTTCAGCTCTATTGTGAACCATTGATGGAAGCTCAGTAAATCATAATTTGGGCTGAAGACGTGAAGAAGTGATCATGAGTCTAAGATGGCAGTACATTCTGGAAGAGACATCTATCAGGCTGGCAAAGATGATACTGTAAATGACTAGATCAAAGAGATTGAGGAATTAAGAAAAACAAATACAGACAAATACAAGTGCGCTCTTCAGATGTAAGCTAGGAAAGGTTGATTACATTTTAAGGGCAATAGTTTTGTTCAGAGGCATAGCCGTCTCTTGGTACCAGTTCAGAGTTTACATGTGTTGTTTTTTCAATACAAAAATAAAAGATTCAACTAAAGGTAAAGCATGAAACTACATTCATACAGTGCCTTGCGAAAGTATTCGGCCCCCTTGAACTTTGCGACCTTTTGCCACATTTCAGGCTTCAAACATAAAGATATAAAACTGTATAAATCTCCGTATAAATGCACCTGCACTGTGATAGTCTCAGAGGTCAGTTAAAAGCGCAGAGAGCATCATGAAGAACAAGGAACACACCAGGCAGGTCCGAGATACTGTTGTGAAGAAGTTTAAAGCCGGATTTGCATACAAAAAGATTTCCCAAGCTTTAAACATCCCAAGGAGCACTGTGCAAGCGATAATATTGAAATGGAAGGAGTATCAGACCACTGCAAATCTACCAAGACCTGGCCGTCCCTCTAAACCTTCAGCTCATACAAGGAGAAGACTGATCAGAGATGCAGCAAAGAGGCCCATGATCACTCTGGATGAACTGCAGAGATCTACAGCTGAGGTGGGAGACTCTGTCCATAGGACAACAATCAGTCGTATATTGCACAAATCTGGCCTTTATGGAAGAGTGGCAAGAAGAAAGACATTTCTTAAAGATATCCATAAAAAGTGTTGTTTAAAGTTTGCCACAAGCCACCTAGGAGACACACCAAACATGTGGAAGAAGGTGCTCTGGTCAGATGAAACCAAAATTGAACTTTTTGGCAACAATGCAAAACGTTATGTTTGGCGTAAAAGCAACACAGCTGAACACACCATCCCCACTGTCAAACATGGTGGTGGCAGCATCATGGTTTGGGCCTGCTTTTCTTCAGCAGGGACAGGGAAGATGGTTAAAATTGATGGGAAGATGGATGGAGCCAAATACAGGACCATTTTGGAAGAAAACCTGATGGAGTCTGCAAAAGACCTGAGACTGGGACGGAGATTTGTCTTCCAACAAGACAATGATCCAAAACATAAAGCAAAATCTACAATGGAATGGTTCAAAAATAAACATATCCAGGTGTTAGAATGGCCAAGTCAAAGTCCAGACCTGAATCCAATCGAGAATCTGTGGAAAGAACTGAAAACTGCTGTTCACAAATGCAACCAAATGCATCCAACTTCACTGAGCTGAGGAGGAATGTGAAAAAAATTCAGTCTCTCGATGTGCAAAACTGATAGAGACATACCCCAAGCGACTTACAGCTGTAATCGCAGCAAAAGGTGGCGCTACAAAGTATTAACTTAAGGGGGCTGAATAGTTTTGCACGCCCAATTTTTCAGTTTTTGATTTGTTAAAAAAGTTTGAAATATCCAATAAATGTTGTTCCATTTCATGATTGTGTCCCACTTGTTGTTGATTCTTCACAAAAAAATACAGTTTTATATCTTTATGTTTGAAGCCTGAAATGTGGCAAAAGGTCGCAAAGTTCAAGGGGGCCGAATACTTTCGCAAGGCACTGTATTTATCTCAAGGTCATAGCTCTTAGTTATCTTGATCTTTCTTTTACATTTGTGTTCAACTTTTATCTGTGATTTATCTTCTGCTTTTGCAATTTAACCAGTAGGCCTACTCAGCAGCGTAATCTGACATTTGATATGATTTACAATTCTTACAATTCCCCATTTTCAATCTCAAGCAAATGAAAGTCACTGTCCTCACTGTGTTTCCCGCAATGTTCAACGTCTCGGACGTCTGATACAGTTTATGGAAGGAACAGAGTCAGCAGAGTTACTGTGGGCCTGTGTGATTCATAGTGGAGGACAAAGGCCTTTCTATTGGAGTCAGAAAGATGTATTTTCCCAACGTTGAGTGGATGTAAGGACAGTGTCACCAGGGATTATCACATGCAATGTCTGTATAGTTCTACAAACATCCCTCAATAGAAATGGGACAATTCAATGAAATATTCATATACAAACCATGACATCATTGTTCGGTAACTGTCATGAGATCCTATCAACTACAATCTATTTGGAAGCAAATGACCAAAAGGCAGGAGCTTTCTGTGTGGTACATGACTGGATCTTTTCAGATCGGGATATCATACGTTATTGGTTTAGACTGAAAAGGACTGTTTGTATAAAAATATGTTGGTGCTTCAGCAGGGCAGGCATAGATAGCTGCGAGCTTCTTGTTGTCCTTCACTGAGATCCTTTGGGAATTCGCCCTGAGAGAAGAAAGACTGTTTTGTCTTTAGCACAGAGAGAGTATTGCCATCTTATCCATCCATGTTCTATAGAATTGAATTTAACATGCGCATTTTGAACATAATGTCTTATGTGGTTGCTTGGATTAACTTCATTTAGTCTTGATTTGTAACTCTGTTGTGGTCATAGTTGACCAGCTTTTATATTAGAAATCGTGGGCAAAGGTAATGACATAAAACCAGCGTGTAACCAAAACTGAAAAGTGGATTGACATAACTATTAATCACTCAATATTACTGAATGGAACAAGTTTGTCTTTAGTTTCCTCCCTCCAGCTTGAACTGGAAACTGGCAAGTCGGGCTAAGCTAAACAACAACAGACATACATGTGGTTCACTATGGACTTTAGATGCTGATCACAGTCATGGATCTTAGCAGAACAAGCAGGACATGTTTTTTGCATTTAGTTGTTTGCTGTTATTCACTGTCTGTAAGTGGTATTATATTAAAGCCAGGCAGCCTCGACAGATCCTAAGACATTTTATCATCCAAATGGCAATGATGGCCTGAAAACATATGAATTTTACTCGTATTTTCTTTAAGCCTAAAATGGGGACAAAGTATCTCGCAACTTTTAGAATATACAAGGTAACTTCCCTTTAACACTGTTGAGACGTGAATACTGCATGTGTTATGCCGCACGTAGTTAACTTTAAGAAGTAATGGCAGTGTATTTGATCAGTCAGCTCATCATACAAACTAAAACATAAAGTAACCAATCCTTCATTAAAACGAATAACGTTCCTCGCTTAAACGGTACCAGTCTCCTAGGACTTCACAGCAGACTGTTGTCAAAGGCAAATACGTAATGTACTGAACACTTGTCAGATGAGAATGAAGTTTGGATCCGCTGTAATGCAATGTCGCTCTAGCAGCCAGTATATTAGTGTGTAGGTGGCTGTAGGCTGAGGACTGACCCACCGTCTAATGCGTTTCACTGGAAAATGTCAGTATTACTGCTCTTACCCTGCCATCTGCTGGTCCACCTTGTTCACAGGGCCTGCCTCTCATCCCCTCCTCTCCTCTAACTAGCTCTCCCATCCCTCCATCTGTCTTTCTGAGGGAGCATCATCTGCCCTGCACGTCCCAAAATGTCATCATCTCTCCTCTGAGAGAGAGGGAAAGAAAGAGAGAAATAGAGAGAGAGAGAGGGAGACAGCGAGAGAGGAATATAGGGAGGTCGATTGTTATCGAAAAATAAGCCTGGTGTTTGAAAGGGATTTTAATTGAGGCATTCGTTATATTTGAAAAGGTGAAGTCCTCGGGGCGGTCGCGGGAAACTAACTCAACCCATTTCATATCCTCAGACATTAATAAAGAATGGCATCTTTTGACTTTCCCTTTTAAACCACAACCTAATGGTCTAAATATAGTGAAAGTCAGACACGATAATTCCCTGTACCTCTGGGGGATACACTGCAGTCGCAGTACGGGACAGACAGAGGAGCAGCGGATAGGCCTCCAATTAACAGCCCAGGAGGACCCAGTCCCCGAAATAAGGGTCCAACGTCCCCTCCGCCCTCCACCCCAAAGGGGATGTTTCCCTCTCTCTTTCTCCCTTTCTCTCTCCTTAGTAATCAGGCCATTAATAATACTAGGGCCTCTGATCGTCAACCTAATACGAGTCATCCGGTTTGCGTTTTCAGAGGCTTATACCAAAGAGGAAGTGGACATTGTTTTTGTCTCGTCGTGGCATGAGAGCAGCTTAGAAGGACAGATTTCATTAACTAAAGGATGCTGTTTAACTATTTAATAGCTCTTTTGCTATTGTTTTCAGCCTTTTTCCATTAGAGTGACTGACATGAGGATTTAGATTTGACTACCAGTCAGCTTGGTAGTGTTCGCAGAAATGTGTATGACGTCCATCTTGTGATTGAGCAATATAGTCTTAGGTATACAGTAGGTCTAGATGACTTCTTCCTGAAGTTAGGGGAATCCCTACTGAAGACACCTTGCTGTTAGAGTCTCGGGTGATTTACAATAAGTGTATGTTCACGTACTGTACACAAGCAGTGGGTTGAATACCTAGAACATGTATAAATGCATGTCTCTGCAGTCTGACATTACATGACATCTGCCCTGTTATCTGTAGTTCTCTCCATGAAATAATACAGTGAAACAAATTAGACCTATTTTAAAGCGGAGACAGGCACTTATTGTTAGTATTTGTGGTTGTTTTGTCCTGTCCTGTAAATGAATATAATCCTACAGGATGATGGGTGATTCCAGAGACATGAAAGTGCTTGATTGCTTGATAATTGTTGGGCCCAAGATTCGGTTTTCCGCTCTCTTCTCCCTGATTGACTGAATGTACACGTTCCCAACGCAATTCATGTGCATGGTAATCTTGAACAACATAGTTTTTCATCAAAAATCCTACTTGAAATACCATACCGGATCAGATGTGGCATGTTCTGCTCAGCATGTCGAAATGGAAACGTTTTGATGGCTGGACGTTGGTTGGGAAGGTAATGTCAGACTCAGGTTAAATGGTATAAGGAGCACTTCCATCTTAAAGGTGCTCATCTAAGATGTTCAGTCAGAGGATTCAAATGGCGATGACAAAGTTACTTCATTAATGAATTGGGAAAACACTGGTAAAACAAAACCAACATGTAAAAAGTACACAGACAATATATCATTGTAACACAAGCCACAATAAATCCTTGAGTTCCATTAAACCTTTAAATTCATATCGTGTGTGATAAAATCCCATAGGGCTTGTAAAGTTAGCATTTCACGGTAAGGTTGTATTCGACGCGTGTGACAAATACAATTTGATTTGATTTGATTCGTTTCAACCGTAGGCAAATTCAAACATTCACTGGCCTTTTGTGATCAGTTTTCCCATTGCTCAAACTAAATTCTGTCAGATGAAGTCTTTGACAGGGTAGAGCATTGCAAACTTGCACACTGTGCAACCACACCAGAGATGATTTGTTTTTCTCGTTATTCAAATAGAGAATAATGCCAGTTACAGCTAGAAGACTTTCACAAAGCCCGTCATTCTACTCATGTAAGGGACTATTTGCATTGTGAAACCAACCTGTGTGGCATGTTTAGATTTACTTAGTATGAGTAAGTGTTATTTCCAGTCATTTGTGTGTAAATATTTCACACTATGGTGATTCTATACTAGAGATAACAAATAAAAGTGAAAGTAAAAGTTTGTCAAATATATGCACGCAAATAAGTACCATTCTTTTTGTATTGTGGCACACAATGTGCAATATGGGAGGTGTGTATTGTCCCCTAGCGTTGTGAATAAGGCACCAGGCTCAGGTGTGATCTGTTATTTTAACAGGTTCACTGCACTTCCTCGTGGATTTAAATCTTTGTAGCACTGAAATCTTCCAATTACCGAACATACCTAACATACGTCACAGAGACGGGTTGGGTAACATAGGAGAGAAGGCTTGCTCACTCTCTAAAGAATCCCAAACACATCACCACCACCACTAATGAATTCCTCTCTAACTCTTCATTGAGTTCCTTGTGTTCCGTGATGGCTATAATTTTGTTGTTTTTGTTGTCGGGAAGGGCAGTAGGCCTAGTAGATGTTTTGTAGGAAACTTTCTCTCCACAGTGTCATTCTACTGGAATGTCATCAAAATATTGCAATGGCACTGTTGATATCATATGAAGAATTCCCAGAAATAAATGGTGTACATCTATGATATAGTAAGTGGACAGCAAATCATGGAATAAATAGTATAAATATATCAAAATGTAATTTTTTTTATCTTCCTGAAACCAAAAAGCAACAAACATCCAGTGAATAAATCTTTAGAAAAGGATGCTTTGTCGTAGCTGCGTTATCGTACACTGTCATAGCGAGAGGCTGCATCTCTGCATCTTCTGTATGTTGAATAAAAGAAGGAAATCACTGGGAGGTATATTTGCCACCCCTGTGGCACTTCAGTAGTACACGCGGTTACTCCTGTTCACTTGTTGGAGTCTTTTAACGCTAATGCAGAAAGCATAAATATATGATAATCTCATCGGGTGTCGATTTATACAGGTGTCATCCCTGACTTGATTTCCAAGAGAGCAAGTTTTTCTTTGCGGGCGATTGAAGTCGCAAAGTTATTATCAGGCAAAATGTATTCATGATACCAGAAGTCCAAGTTGCCTTCTGGGCTTTGTAATATAATACTGCCCTCTTTATCAAATTTAACAGTTTATTGGAAACAGCTTGTACACATGATTTAACCATGGGGCAGGGAGGCAGGGCCCGAGGACCCCACCACCACCACCCAGCCAACATATATACACACACACACCTTCTCCCTCTAACTCCACCCCCTCTCCTGTTTCTCCCTCTTCATCTCTCTCTCTCTCTCTCTCTCTCTCTCTCTCTCTCTCTCTCTCTCTATCTCTCTCTCTCTCTCTCTATCTCTCTCTCTCTCTCTCTCTCTCTCTCTCTCTCCCTCTCTCTCTCACTCTCCCTCTCCCTCTCCCTCTCCCTCTCCGATCCACACCTGCGTCACATCTGATGCGAGCCGCTGGTTGGACAAGGTTGAACTTTTGTGCCGGGGCCTTTTGTGCACTTTGTTGTTTGTTGCTCTGAAGAGTGCCCGATAACAAAAGCGTGACGTGACAAATGGACTTTGTGCCCCACAGCCAGATTTAAGTGATATGTTACTGAATGGTATCAAGTGCAACCCGCTACACACACATACATACATACACTACCGTTCAAAAGTTTGGGGTCACTTAGAAATGTCCTTGTTTTTGAAAGACAGGCGCATTTGGTCCATTAAAATAACACAACATTGATCAGAAATACAGTGTAGACATTGTGAATGTTGTAAATCACTATTGTAGCTGGAAACGGCTCATTTTTAATGGAACATCTACATAGGCGTATAGAGGCCCATTATTAGCAACTATCACTCCTGTGTTCCAATGGCATGTTCCAAAGACAAATTTAGATTTGACTCCTGTGGATTGCAGCTGACACTGATATCCCCCAGACCTGAGTGTTGGGTTACACACTGGGACCAGTGATAGTGTCAACTACTGTGGAATGCTACAGTGACAGGAAGTGGGATTAAAAATAGAGGCCTTAAAAAATACAATTTGTTATGTTGCATCGCCATAAGTAAGAAATAAGATAATAACAATAACAGAGAAGGTGATAGTAAATCTGGTCACACAGGTCAGCCAAGTGATGGAGAGAGACCAAATCTCTGTGCAGCTGCCTATGACATACGACTGTTAAAATCTAAAATATCAATTACTAACTTTTAGACATTACATCCACAGTCAATAACATTCAGTAAAATCCAACTCGTAGATTGCCAGACCAACAGACAGCGATTCTCCCCAGCAGTGATATCGTAGAAGGCAGAGGCTTTCAAAACTCCTGTGGGGACGGTAAATAAAAACCAGCAGTTGCTCTACAACCAGTGCCCCTAATGATTTAAAGGGATGGTCAGAGGTCACAGCCGAGCTATTAATGATACCTTTTAACAACAGGCATGCACAGAACCCCTCCTATCTGTGAGACAAGACGTCACCCAAGGCCTACGAGGGGGGATTCAGCTTGATTATGGGAGGTTAATGTAGAAGAGCAGGGCCTGGATGCTATAGGCTCAGCCAACAGGTCTCAACTCAGAGCAGGTCACTAGTTGGCCTGTCAAGGTATCTGTCAAAAATCTTGGATATGTGCTCCACAAGGATGTATCCTGTTACCACTATGGTTATTCCCAAAGTTCTGATGTTACCTCTGTGGTTATGACTACCTATGGAAAAATCTGTTCCTGTAAGTTGTGGTAAATGAACGATATCTATATTTTACTTTTACCACAGTGTCTTCTGTCGTCTTTGACATAAAACAATCATTCTCCTTAAAAGTTAATTATGGGAGCCAGGCCGTTTCGAGGTTGAGGAGATCTGTGCCTGAATCTGCATTGGAATAGGGAAATCTGGGTATAGGCAGAGCGGTGTCTTCCCGTGATAAAATATGGACGGAAGTGCTGCTAGGCATATCGTTTATCAGGCAGGTTTAGCATGCGCATGTTAAAATGAATGGCTCTGTTATCTGCATAGGTTGTGTGAGCTTAGTTTAGTGTAATGCCATTTATTGTGTAGAAATGGCATGCTGTCGGCCTGGTGGGGCATGATTAATCGGGCATTGCCTCTTTCTGGAACAGCTATAGGCAAAACATTCAAAACATTCAAACCAATATTTGGCATCCATGCTCTTTAGTTTATTGTTCAAAAGGACAACTGCAAGAAATAGCTTTTGTTTTGGGCTTTTGTCCAAGCATGGTATCTTTCAAGTTCGCCATTTGACCACAAAGTGATCAACATCTTCTAGTTCTATGAATAAATCCCAAATACTTATAGGTATCAAGCAATTTAAACCTTCCAATAATGAAATATCAGTTTTAATGTATTACGTTTGTATAATGTAAATCTTTATGACAATAATGTAAACAAAGTGAAATAGTATCATAGGGTAAAACATTTATGGTAATTAAATCTGAAACAATTACCAAGACAGTGAAGAGCATGAGCCAGCATGTTTAGTCTGTCCTATAGCAGTCACCAAAACAAATGTCAGTTCTCAGTTGACTCTGTTCCCAATCCACTGTAATGAGTAGGTTTCATCTGTCTGCCAGAGAAAAAAGGAGAGCAGTGATGACTGTCAATCTCTCATGTGTGGATAGGTGGAGAGAGGAAGAGAGAGACAGACAGAGAGGGAGCGCTATTGGGAGGTGGAGAGAGGCCAGGCACAGATTACACCACCAGTCACCAGAGCTTTAGGCACTTTCACTGATTCACACAGAGAGAGAGAGGGAGAGAGAGAGAGGGAGAGAGGGAGAGAGGGAGGGAGAGAGAGACAGAGAAAGAAAGAGAAACAGGACTCATATGCTCTTTCCCTCACTGTGTGAGGACCTCGACTTTATTTATATGCTCATGTTGAGAACACTACAGTCTCCCCATAAAAGAAGTATAGGAAAACTAGTAGGTGTAGGTCTGCTTATAAACTGTATATAAACATTATTACATGATATTATAGTTATACAATATATGCCATTTAGCAGACGTTTTAAAGCGTCTTACAGTCATACGTGCATAATTAAAACATTTAAAAAACGTATGGAGGGCCTCAGCAGGACAACCCACAACCCTTGGCATTGTAAGCACTATACTCCACCAACTGAGTCACACAGGACGCAGTTCGTTGATCTATAAGGCCATTCATAATTTGTAGACACGAGTCCAGGTTATTGTAAAACATGTTTATGAAGTACATATACACATTCTTACTAATGACTTATAATTACTAACTGAGCAATCATAATAGAACAGATAGAACCAAATCAATATCATTTTTTAATAAACAAACATGACAGTAATATTTGGGTTGAATTGGATAGAAGGTCTGGTACATGACTACGCCATCTAATCAGGTGTGGATAATGAATGCCCTTCATTACTGTGGAGGGCAAGGTAGACACCAGTGTCCAGTCATGTCTTCAGAGGGAAATATGGAAAATAAGTTAAGTGTTTGATGATCCGTTAAATGCACAGAGGAATACATTAATATGATAGTCAGTAGAGCAGAAACCCCCTGCAGTAAGGTTTCCTCATTAGTCGGTTTTTTTCACCCTTTACTTTTTCAAACTATTTCACCTAAAAAAAGCCACTGTGACAGATGTATTGGTTGTGTCAAGAAATAATGATATGCATTTTGAATCATTCCACTCATTCCATCAACAACCACTGTGACAGATGTATTGGTTGTGTCAAGAAATAATGATATGCATTTTGAATCATTCCACTCATTCCATCAACAATTATATTCTCAAAAGATATATCCTCAGAGGTCCTAAAATATAGCATTTCCCCTACAAGAATGTGGTGTATCAACACTTTTACCTTGTATTCACTTTCACATTTTTAAGTCTACCATACGCGCTGTAACCTATATATCACAGATTTGGTCAAACTACCCCTTTAATTGCATATACATGTATTCTGAAATAGTTTCATTTAATTATTGGATATTTGACATCACTGCCTCTACACAATAAGGGAGATGCTAATAATAACATAAAGAGATTTATGTTGGAACCGTGAACAGCCACACCCATAGGGCTCCTTTGACTTCAAAGACATACCATTTAGAAAGTGCAAAACCTCATACATACTTGCCTCTTGTAGGAGTCATTCTTCATTTTCTTTCATTTCTTGCGGTGGTCTATTATCTTTCTTTTTTATTGTCACAACTGGCTCCTTTGGCTTTCATCATTATTCTCTCAGGTTGGTTGAACACCTGATTCTCACGCTAGACTTTAGTTCTCTTGATTTAGCCACCTCAGCCACTCAAACAGTACAACCAAATACATAGACACAGGGCCGCAGAGTCATGTCCCAGACATGAGTTCTACAGTACGGGCCTCCGTGAAAGATTATTAGGGGGAAATGAGCCCGTCCTCCTATAGCACCTCTCACCAGCCTCCTCTGGTAGTGAAGGCATTCATGTATTCATGTATGTGCTATCCTCCATTTCACTTCAGATCATATATCCACCCCTTTGTCTTCAATTGCAAAAAGCTCCTGAACAATCATATAGTGGATCTCGATCTCAATTTGTGATTATAGATGTCTTCCATGTCTTGCACATCGATCTGAGGTCCAAGTTCTGGTCTTGGGAGGCAATTGATAACAAGTCTTTGCATTGGAAAGTGACTCAGTTACTACAGTAAAGTTTGCACTTGCTTCATTCCCCACATTTTCAGTACACTAAGCCCATTCACCGTATACTGATTATGTGCATACCAGTACTCTAAGGTTAAGAGTTAGGGTTAGTCAGTGTCTGACTAACCTCACCGTGCAATTAATTATGACTAAATGCAGACCTTCTTTTAGTAATGATGATTAATGAAAACACCTCTCATTCCATTCTTTATTTTCCCTATTAAGATTGGCCACAACAGTCAAGGAGTTGCCCCAGACGATCAGGTAACTACACATTTTATACATTGCACAATAACTTAATAGTGAAAGTCCTGTGGGTTCAATCCATTTTGTGGATGTCTTCATCTTCGTCAGCTGAATACCAGCAGCGTGGATATAGATGTGATGTGGCAACTGTGTGAGGAACTGCCTACATCCAAATACAGGTCAAGAGGACACACTGAACACCTTGTGGGTGAAGAACTACAGTACCTTCAGAAAGTATTCACACCCCTTGACTTTTTCCACATTTTGTTGTGTGACAGCCTGAAAATAAAATTGATTCAATTGAGATCTGTGTCACTAATCTACACATAATACCCCACAATGTCAGAGTGGAACTATGTTTTCGGACATTTTTATAAATGAATAAAAAAATGAATAGCTGAAATGTTCAAAAAGTATTCAACCCCTTTTTATTATGGCAAGCCTAAATGTGTTCAGGACTAAACATTTGCTTAACAAATCACATAGTAAGTTGCATGGACTCACTAGGTGTGCAATAATAGTGGTTAACATAATTTTTGAATGACTACTCCATCTTTGTACCCCCCACATACAGTAAGGTCCTTTATCAAGTAGTGAATTTCAACCACAGATTCAACCACAAAGACTGGCTCTGATATGAGAAGGCTGAGGATGGATCAACAACATTTTAGCTACTCCAAAAAATGTACCTAAATGACAGACTGAAAAGAAGGAAACCTGTACAGAATGAAAACAAATCAAAAACATTCAACCTGTTTGCAACAAAGCACTAAAGTAATACTGCAAAAAATGTGTCAAAGAAATTTCTATTAATATTTGTCAAATCCAACAACACATCATTGGGTCCCACTCTCCATATTTTCAAACATGGTGGTGGCTGCATCAAGTTATGGGAATGCTTGTCGTCGGCATGGACATGGGAGTTTTTCAGGATAAAAAGAAACGGAATGTCGCTTAGCACAGGCAAAATCCTAGAGGAAAACCTGGTTCAGTCTGCATTCCAACAGACACTGAGAGACGAATTCACCTTCAACAGGACAATAACCCTAAAACACAAGGCCATATTTACACTAGAGTTGCTTACCAAGACGACATTGAATGTTCCTGAGTGGCCTAATTACAGTTCTGACTTAAATCTGCTTGAAAATCTATGGCAAGACTTAGCTGTCTAGCAATGATCAACAACCAACTTGATGGGCAAATATTGCAAAATCCAAGTGTGCAAAGATTCACAGTTGTATCGCTGACAAAGGTGTTTCTATTAACTCGGGCGGTGAATAATTATCTAATTTAAAATATATTTGTGTTTACATTCATATAAATATATATATATACACACACACACACATTTATGTTCAATTTTTCCTTCCACTTTGAAGAGTATTTTGTGTAGATTGTTGACCAAAAAAATGACAATTAAATCAATTTTAACCCCACTTTGTAACAACAAAATGTGGAAAAGGTCAAGGGGCGTGAATACTTTCTGAAGGCACTGTATGTGTTGAGATAGTTGTGTGGCAGTGATTGTGAAGTAGTCAAATTAATTATTGAACTTGGCAAGAGATCAATCGTTCCAGTGAGGTGATCCAATTTCAACACTGGCACCATATTGAGACACCTATGACAATATTAATCATTAGCACAACAGGAGGAATTATTCCCATATGTAATTAGCACACATTTTAATTTATTGAAAACTAGCACTTTCTAAACTTGCTTAATTATGTACTTACACTTAATTATACTCTGTTTGTTTTTAGAGTCGTAGATGGAAAAACATATTTATTTTAGGAGATAAAAGTCCACCTGGAGAAGAGAGGTCTCTGCTGAGTTGTGTACCGTCTGGTAGGAATTTACTGGATTAGTTCAGTCACAAAATGTGAGATGAACCACATTGTCAATCACCCTGGGGGCAGAGGGAGAGAGGTAGACCTGTCAATCAAACTGGGTCTTCAATCGTCCCATTCACATAGCTCCTGGAATTCGCTTCTAATGGTGATGTCTCTGACATTTTAGCACAGGGGCCCCGAGAATTGAAAGAGAAAACAGGTCCTCTTTCTATTCTCTGTCTCCAATTTATGTGCAATACCATGTCTTTGAAATAACTACACTGTTATCATTAAAGTATGCAAATAGGTGTTGTTGTGTGTTAAATTAAAATAAAGAAATATAATATTAAAAGTAGATAATAAAGAGGTAGTAGGAGATATATTAGAAGCAGTTATAGTATTATTTTTTTTAAATGGCTGATTATTATGGTTTAAAAGGAATAGTTGCATATCGTAATATAAAAAAATTAGGGTTTTGTGTCTAGGTTGAGAGTCATTTATGTTTTCCTGGGCCTAATTTAAAATCAGTCACTCCTTGCATACATTTTCAAAATTAACCCCCAAGGATCAATAAAAGTATGTTGCTTCATAAGAGCTACTCCCACAATGAATAAACTCCATCTAATGAGGTCCACAAAGAACATCTCCAAATTGTTAATCTGTTAAATTGAAAATGTGCTCCCTCGAAAGATGCTAGGGGATGAATAATAATCCTGCAGTTGTTTTATATGTTTCCCTTCTTTTTTCTTCCTTTTGTTGTTATTCTGGGCAGCAGCACAGTTTGGAATAAGGTACACAGAGTCATTGGTCTTTTGGATGGCTCGCTGACACCTCCTGCCCTACAGTGTAGTCTATTTAGCTCCCACCCTGATCAGCATCTTTATAGTTTATCAGCCTTGGGGTTCAATTTTGGCTTGGATGCTTTTACAAATGAACGCAATCACTGGTGAGCTTTCGCATCCTGATTGCATTGAGGAACCAGAGCTGGGAAACTTTAGTGGATTACCATGCCACTTGAGGATGAAGCACAAACACACGAGCTAACCACAAAGGGCTGCCTGGGCTATTGGCACTTGGCGCTTGTACTCTGTCTTATTTCACTAAAATAATATAATTGTCTCACATCTTATTGCTTGTAAAGCCATCTTCTTTCTGGAGGCTATGTAGGTGATCAATGTACTATCTAACAGAATCAATCCTTTCAGGGGATACTGTTTGTTTCTGAAATGATCCTAGGCAGCAGGCCCGGGATATGATTTGGTGGTGCTTGTATTAGTTTAGCGAGTTGGGTCCTCGTGTTCACACTGAATAATATGGCACTTGTCCCATTTTTCATGTTTGGAGAAGCACTATAGTGTTCCAAGGGAATATACATTTATATACCCGCTTATGTACAGCATCACTCTCATTCCACTGGTGCATTATGGATACTATGTGTTTCTGGTTACACTTTTTGCCTTTTTGACATGAAATTCGAGAATAACCATAGGCGGGGTAGTTGGGTTTAAATGTATTTATTTAGTTAAAATGTAGCGATTTTAAGTAACATTTATGAAGGTTTAGTACAGAAAAGTGTACATATTTTACACCATCTAAATGGGATGTTATTGAACTATCAAGCAAATATAGGCAAAACTGCAAAATGCATAATTTATTAAGCATATGAGCTCATATTTAAATGTCAATATTTATCTGTGATCTATGGGGTGGGGGGTGTCTTATCATTATCAAACTAGAATAAATTAATTAATGTCACGTTGCCAATCCCAATCCCACAGTGCCATCCCATAATTCCACATCATCTAAACAATGATATCAAAAGTGAATTAGAGAGACCTCTGGGGTGGAATAGAGCAACTTATATGTGCCAAAAAACTATTAGAGCCCGCGACCATGGGAACAGGCTCTCAGGAGGCTGGGGGAGAATTGAAGGAGGAAGGAGATCAAGCCGAAGGGAGCTGGGTTTGGCAGGTCAGGTTTTTACCAATTTACTCTGGAGAGCTCGGTGGCAAGCGCCCTGGTTAGCCCGTTGCTTCCCCATGTTCTGAGGGGAGAGAGAGCGCTGGTGCCCAGACCAGAGAGACTGACAATGGTCTTGAAGCAGTGTTCCTCTTGTGAAACGCTAAAAGCAAAGCAATGCCAAAAGTATCTCCCAAACGAAAAGAGGATGATTGACTTAGGGGCCATTTTGTTGTAATATGCCGTAACCTATAGTATACCAGCTTGGCAGGCCCTCAGCGATAGTAGTTCCTACCCTAATAAGTGTGGAGAATTTGTAAGGAAGTACCATAGCATATTGAGTTACATCTCTGTACTGAAAAAATTCTACCCTTTATGCTAATCTAGATATTCTCATGTATTCTACCTTTACTTATTTTGTGCTATGGGCTTTATTGAATTAGGAGGAAACAGAAATGCCAAATTGTGCCTTGATATGATCATAAATTGATTTATCTATGCATTTCCATATTTCAGACTTTGCTTCAGTCCGTTGTTCCTCAGTTGTAGAGGTCTAGCCTCGCCCTATAGCTGAGAAGGAGGGGTTCCACCAGAAAGCGAGCCCAAATCAAAAACTTCTCCGTTTAGCTCAAGGGCACATGCTATGTGCTTTATTCGGGGGTCAGAGATGCATGCGGCTTTTTGCAATTAAACTGTCAAATTTATGACATCTGTAAATATCTCTCTCTCTTGCTCCCTCTCAATCCCTCTTTTTTTTTGTCTTTCGCCTGTGCAATCCCGGGCCTGACCACTATTTGGGTAGCACAGGAAGTGAAACTGTAACACAAAGTTCACTTGTAATTGGTTACGGTCACGATAACCAAACAGGAAGGAATCTGCAACTGATTAGAATTCTTCCTCCTGCAATAATAGTCCCAAAATTAATTACGTTAGGGGCTCTATTCCCACTATTGGTTTTCCTGTTTTGAAGCTGTTTTATAGAGGACAAATCCCCAGACAACAAAGCCCAGTTTTCAATTACAAGGGAGTCATACTGGGCCGCGTTGAGCACGCAGACACACATCCATCTCCGTCCAGACAGGGAGAGCCACTGCTCTCAGTCTCAGTCACACAGCAGACACAGACTGCTGAATAATCCTGCCGTGACTCACCAGCTAGCTGCCCTGCCTGCACTCCCCCATTTTTATTTGTCTGTGGCATGCCAGTTAAAGCATTGTAGTCTATGTTTATCTACTGGACAGTGGCCTGCTCTGTGTGTGTGTGTGTGTGTGTGTGTGTGTGTGTGTGTGTGTGTGTGTGTGTGTGTGTGTGTGTGTGTGTGTGTGTGTGTAAGTGTTTAACTATACTTGTTAGGACCAGAAGTCCCCATAATAATAGTAAACAAACAAAAATGTGACCAACTGGGGATATTTTGTTAGTTCCCCAAAAAATCAAATGCTATTTCTAGAGGGTTTAGGGTTAAGGTTAGAATTAATGTTAGGGTTAGAATTAGGTTTAGGGTTAGTTTTAGGGTTAGGAGCTAGCGTTATGTTTAGGATTAGGTTTCGGTGTCAAGGTTAGGGAAAATAGGATATTGAATGGGACTGAATTGTGTCCCCCCACAAGGTTCGACACAAGACTGTGAGTGTGTGTGTGTGTGTGTGTGTGTGTGTGTGTCTGACTGACTTAAGGTAATGTATGCGTAAAGGTGATGAGAGAAAGTTTAATGTTTGCAACTTGACAGAAGTCATTGCTTTAATATGTTAACTGTATAATTGTGGTGGAAGCACAGCTATTGAATAGGGGATAACATTTAATTTAACATTTAATTTGTGAGTGTGTTTAAACATAAATTAGAATGACAGCAGTACAAATGTTGAAATATTGCGTCGTACAGCACATTTCAAATAAAAAAAGCCTTGAAGCTCAAAAACAGAGATTTCACATCATCTTCACAGAGCTGTGCATGTTCATGTTTTGATGTCCTATATTAAAATTTGTATGGTTACTTACATTACACCTACTTCCCTGGTCTTGGAACTAATCCGATTGATATGGAAATGGGAACTAGATTTATGACAGAGTTGAGAGAGAGAATTTCCAGGTTCTTCTGAAAATGTGCTGAAAACCCAATTTTGGGAATCCTTTGGTTTTGATGGTATTGGTTCTGGGATTATACAAACCCCTTTAAATTCAGACACTGAGTCCCTTTTTTCAGTGAACAAAAGGTTCGACATGCTGGACACATTCTCCACAGTCCAGATGCTAATTAAGAACAAATTCAGAAAATATTTAGAAGATGTGAGACAACACAAACAAGAAAGCCTACAAAGAGAAAATAGTATTATTGTTACCATGTGGGGGGGGGGGGGGGGGGGTTGATTTATTGAGTTGGTTTTGATAAGACCACTTCTAGCTCAAATCAAGAATAAGACAAATAGTTCTACTGAAACTGGCCTGCAATATTTGACTTCACACAGAGAGCTATGGTCAGTCTGCACGGAATAGTTTTTATTATCAACTCTCAGTTTATGGTAATGACATCCAAGACATACACTAAATGAGTGATGATAAGTATAAAAAGTTTGCAAAAATCACTTTTATTTTAGATAGTGCAGTCCAAAAACTATTTGGGCAAGTCAAAAAAGCATTAATTGACTTACAGGGTAATACAAAATGAGACATTGTTAATTCACAAAATAATTCCATTTTGACTTTGTGTAAAAAATTAAAATAAATGAACATACTAATAAACAAATTAGTGAACAGTTCAGATGTAAACATTAACTCTGAATTAATACAGAAGTTAAATGATGATAGGGTTAGAGCATTCTTATTGCTATTGTGCTGTTATTTACATTATATTATGGTACATGTGTACTGTAATGAATAACGACATAAAATCTATAGTGTTCGACATAGTAAATGAGGGTTTGTAGTGACATTCAGACAGCATGCCTAACATCAGCATATTGTTATTTCATCATCTAAAACCAAACAAAATACTTTTAAATCAATAAACACAGTAAAAAAAAAAAATCTATATACAACACAGTTTAACTTAATTTGTTTTCCGTATACTAAACAATATATTTTAAGCCAGTTTCAGAATTACATTAGATAGCTTTGCATCATATTCCTCTTTATAACGTTTATTAAAGAGGTATTACTGTGAGTGGCGATCAGAGTTTCCAGAGTAAGATACAACATACAACATCAAAACAGATGAAATGAGCCACACAAGCTTCCTGCTTTTTACAAAGGCAAATCCTTATCTACCACAAATCGTCCATTTTATCTGAGACAGCATTTAAAATCATCACTTACCAATTCCTTACTTTACCTAAACAGCCATTTCAGCATGTGTTGTCTCTCATTGGAGTTGAAAATTGCGGAATGGCCTGGAAATTGGAAACATCTAGAATGCAGTCCTGGAGAAAGGAAATCAAAGTTAAATGAGATCATGCATGCCAAGAAAATGTTTGACCAAAGGGCAAAAAGGAAGGTGGAGATAACAGAGAGGAGAAACAACTTAACGTTGTGTTACTGGAATCTGTTATGAGTGTGTATATGTATGTGTGTGTGTGTAACCTGTAGTAATAATAATAACAATAATAATAATAATTTCTGAAAAACAATTTCAATAATGACACTGCTTTGTCAATAGTTTTTTGCATTAAGCCAGGCCGTGTTTGTGGCATGGTAGTGTGTGTGTCTGAGGACAGGTGGCGAAGGGCATGAAAGAAGTTAAACCGGTAATGAGGTGTCTTTGAAGTGGTGAACCGCAAACAATTAATCACAGGGCTCTGACTGTATTGGCTTCCAATGACGCAGATCTACCAAAAACCAAGTTCACTTGAAAAGGTTGAACCTTACCCACCCAGCCATGGTATGATGATGGACAGGTAGATGCTGTTCCAGTATGACAAACCAAACATCAAATCTAATGCCAAGGGAATCTCCTCTCTGGTTTTCATGGCTATTGTACATTCTAGGCTTTACAGTATGTATGCATACATTTTCAGCAGAGGCCAGAGATTTTGCTGACAGTTCATCTTATATGAATAGTTCAATGGCTTCCTTCTAGCTAGACATGATGAGGTTCCAAAATGACAGACAGGGGTGTCTGGCTTGTGTTGATTCAGCTTAACCCCGCGTTTACCCGAGCAGGTATTCTCGCCAGCGTACGTCTATTTGAAAGTCAAAAGAGAGTGATCAAGAGAATCATGACAGGCCAAAGTTTCCAGGATATAGGTGAGGAGAGAGTACATGTGAAGAAATGCTGCAGCCGGCACACGTCAAGGCAGAAACATTCGCCCCCCGGGTCGAGAGAGAGAAGACAGGCAGCAGGGAAACCAGGTTTCTCACATATACAGACCATGATCCCTTCTCCCCTACTGTACTACATCAGATAGGACTTGAAGAGAGGGAAGAAATGGACCAGCAAAAGGTTATTAGGATACCTATTTCTTAATCTGAAACCAACATATTTTAGACCCTAGATGTCGTTATTTTTATTGTAAATACAGCTGTTTAGGAGAAATTATTCATTTTTTTAAAGATGTTTTCTTTTGTGTTGGAGAACATTGGCCATTTTAGATGATGTCATGGGAGCAGAATAGGTGTGCCATCTTCTCCAATTAATCATTTAGAATGTCTTATCGCCATGAAACACTTCAGAAAGAATACCATTCCAGCAGCGATATTTCCTGCAAGCAAAAACCTGTTCAAAGACATTTTTCTTGGGTCTTTTTTCCTCCTCATCAACTCACTGTCCTGGCATCAATTCAATTTGCAATGACTTTTACAATATCTTTTACTGGCTTTGTTGCAACCAAAATGTCCCGAGGCCAGTTGGGCAAATAATTATGTATAAAAAAATTATAAGCACGTTTAAAGTGAAAGTGTGGTTTAATTAAGTTGTACTGTAGTTATGCGGGCATTAAAATCACAAAAGTTAAATGCAAGAGCTTACTGCGTAGCTACATTTTGACATGGTTGAGTGAAATTGATTTGTTTGTGAAGATTCAGAGGATTTCCTCTCGTTTTTATTGTCTTTAGCTGGATAAAATTAGTATAGTACCAAGTCCCTATCAACGAACAACTCTAACATGGCACCCTAACTAACCCAAGTCCCCTCCCCTCCCTCTACTTCTGTCAACTACAGCCTGTTACAGCAGAGTTAATAATTAGACTGCCAAAAAAATACAGGAAATATAATTGAATGTGTGAAGTGTCATCGGAGTAACCAAAACAACTTATCATTGTAGCCTGTGTTTTACAGTCAATTTGCAGTGAATTGAGAAAAAAGGCCTTTGTCACTTTGACTAAATCACCGTATTCCTGTCCATGTGTAGGGTTGACATCCCATTTCCTGTATGAAGTAATTTCCTTTCCTGGGGAGAGTTTCTGCATGAGCAGGGGCGCTTGTCCAACAAAATGATATAACATCATTTTGACTTAACTTTGAGTTGTCATTATTGCTATAATTTAGGCCGTTTTCACATAGTCCTCTTTAAAAGAACCGATCTCAGTCCTCTTTAGAGTGAACTCCAGGGTAAACCAAAGCAAAGGACTCAGTTCTCTTTGTGTTCACACTGACCTTGCCTTTGAATGAGGACTCAACTCTTTTGCCAGTTCACTTTACCTATTTTGTGGACCGAGTCCTCTTTGCATTCACATTGCTATGTGTAGAAAGGAACCAAGATCTTTTCCCAACATGCACTCTGGGTTTTTACAAAAGTGCAGAACAAGCCATTCAAATCAGAATGTGTTGTCGGACAGCTAGATATGCCTACTTATATTTTGAAGCTAATAAATTGCATTTAGTTGAAGTATGAGACATAATAACTGTAATCAGAAGATACTATTAACATGTACATTTGATTGGTAACAGAATAAATAGCAATAGAATGACTGCAGAATAAATCAAGCTGCAATTGAACATTGTACACCCAAGGTAGGCTACTGTCCCTTTAAGACCTTGAATAGATTTTGAACCATATGTTGTGATTTTCACCAAATGTATTGTCTTCTCACACTATTCAAACCCCACAATCAATAAACAGCTTATGAAGCTCTCTTAGCCTATAGATCACATATTGCAAACAAATAATCTGAACTAAAAACTCCACACATTTTGGAATTTCTGTGCGTCACTGACAATCGCTAATCAATATCCAAAAACAGCACACATTTTTTTCCTGTGAACCTGCACATCATCATCATATCTCTTTTGTGACACCAATGTCAGGGAATAATGATAAGCGCACCTGGGGAGCTTTGCGTTCACATTGTCCTAAAAAAAAATCAGGCAAACCGAACTCAGACCACCTCTTGAGATGGTCTCAGTTCGGTTAGCTTTGGGGGCTCTTTTCAGGGGTCTGAGTTTCTTTTGGAGTGTTCACACTGCACCAAACAAAAATCACAAAAATTGGCTGAAAAGGAACCAAGTGTGACATCACATCCTAGCTTTGAAGAGAAGCACAGCAACTGTATGACAATAGCGTCGACAGTTTCCACCAATATTTCAATAACAGTTTAATGATAGCGTAGTAATAATAATAATAACAATAATAATAATTCATTACATTTATAAAGTGCTTTTCATTATAGAATCATCTCAAAGTGCATAAAATTAGTAAGAGTAGGCTTATTGTTGTCTGTAGTTGTTGGCAGCAGCATTAGTAGCAGTTCTTGTTATGGGAACAGCAGTAATGACAAATGTGTTGCAAGTAGTTTAAACTGAATCTAAACTGCATTATACATTGTTTTGAATATACCTCCCTGATATGCTTATCCCTAATGTACTATGGAGTGAGGGAGTAGAATTGCTTCCCTCTGAAACTCCACCACGCTGTGGAGAAAGGGGTTTAAAATACTGTCAGAGAAATGCAACATTTATGAATCCCCCTTACATCCCAGCTTGATTTATGTGAAATAATAATACACTATTTAATGCTTAAACATGGCTAGGAGCAATCTTTGCCTATCAAGATGGAGTAATGGCGCTGGAAGACAAATCACCTCCTGGACTTGTGATGCTTGTTTAAAGGTGCTCAGCAGATATATTAAACTATATGTAATTGTACACTAACTCTGGGCTGTAGGCACGACGTGGCGAGCACAGGAGGCAGCCAGCCTGATGCAGATGGAGTACGGTAATCAATTTGGCTCAAGCATCAGACGGAGAGAGAGAGAGAAAGAGAGAGAGGGAGAGAGAGAGACAGAGAGAGAGACATAGAGAGAGACAGAGAGAGAGACAGAGAGAGAGAGAGAGCGCTCTCGGATGTCTCACGATGTTGTCTTGTTTGAGATCTAGCCATCCATCCCTCCAATACTTGTTCTGTCTCAGAGATGAGACGATGAATAAAACTTTAGATAATACATAGCGGTGGAGAGATTTTTCAGGATTGGAAATTAAATAGAAGTGGAGAGATTTTTCAGGATTGGAAATGAAATAGAAGTCATTTTAATAGAGAATGTGATATTATGGCAAACTATATTTCCTTAACATTGCTCTTTATTACTACACCTTGGGTTAATTAAAACAACTCTTGAGAAATCAGTTGTACTTGGATAGGTTACAGTAGCCTGCATTTTGCAGAATGGGCTTTTTCTCACAGCGTTAATCAGCCTTTCCCAGGACCGGGTTCAGACAGGGCTGGTCACGCTGTGTTGAATTTATGGCTCTCTGATTGCCTTGTTTAATTAAACTTAACAGCAAACTTACACTCCATTTCAACTCATCCTGATCTGATTAATCATCATCCACCTTTTACCACCAAATCCAGGTAAAGATAAACAAACACCGTAATTACAATGGTAAATTAAGCTTCTATGATGCATTCCCTGTGTGGGCTGTGGGTGGTTCAAAAGGGGTCTTACAAGAACTAAACGACAGGCGTTCCTGGATCTCTCCTTTCCATCTCTTATCAGTTCTTCTCTTAAACCTGCCCTTGCCAAGACAAACAAGGGCCCTGAAATCTGGTGCATCACGTGCAATTACAGCCACAGTGAGCCACAGGTGTTGAATTCTTCTGGCAAGCCATAAAACATTATATGCATGATTTGTGCACTCAGCCAGGTCTGTAATTTCATTCTCTTCTTTCATTTTCTCCTTCCTGACCACACAATCCATTTTGCTGGTTTATGGGGTGGGGAGAGGAGAAACGCACACAGAGGCTTTCATGATGATTACATGCTTCCCTGTGCAATCAGATGGGGGTCCTGGCACCTGGAATGGGATGCCAGCTAAAAAACTATGCCCATGTGCCCACATGTGCCAGTCCTTTCCAAACTATTAAGTTAGATCCACACTAAAACGAGCCTGACGTCACACACAAAGTTTTGCCTGTTGCCACGGACGCCCTCAGGGCAAACTAAATAAACTTTCTCCGCCACTTTAGCGGCGTTCCTAAATGTGCCAGGCTGAGTGATAATCCCTGGGACACAGTGTCGTTCATCACAGATGTGGGCCGCAGGTGGAGTGGGGCTATGGGAGGCATCAGGGGCCAATTTGGGTGTGAGTAATAACATCCCAATATATCATAAATATATTGTACGACATATATTAAGTTATTAAATATATTTTAAACATTTATTAGGGTTGGAATTCAGGTTAATTGCTCAAACTAAAATTGTAATAGTTAATTCCATAACTATCATAACACATATGAGAGAATAATGGAAAAGGAAAAGCAAATGTAGGCTAAAATCAGAATACCGTGTGGAAGGCCTTTGTCAGAGAGCATAAATGTTACATATCCCTAGGATTGTAAACATATCAGGCCTTGTATCATTCTAAGTCCACGAGTGCACAATGTACAAAAATTGCACTAATCCCCATTTTGATTGACGTTTCATATTTCTGACAATATTCAAAATAATTAGAAAAATAAATCTTGAAAGGTAATAGCTTCTCAAATCCATTAAGTAGTTAAAGGTTATGTGAAAAACAGTATTATTGCTCACAGCAAAACTCTTAATTAAATGACACTACATCATTTGTTTGCCAATCCCTTTACTTCATATACACGGCTCAGGTTAAATGAATGCGCAATGAAACATGCATGTCATTTACCGACTTCTCTGAGAAGACAACAAACACATTGTTTTCTGTCTCTATGTATTAGAAAAAAATGCATATTTACAGATTGGATAAGCAGACACCATTCCTAACAAATTGCTTGTTTAATTACTTTTCTTTTCCTTCTCTTTTGGTCCAACTTGCAAAGAGGTATGCTTCCCCCTCCTGGTTGCACAGAAACAAGAAAACCAAAGCCTCTTTGCCTTCCTGAGTTCGAGTATGTAGTAGTTTACTAGGTTCTCTTCCCTCATTGGTTCACATACACATACACACTCTTCCCATACACTGCTGCTACTCTGTTTATTATCTATCCAGATTGCCTAGTCACTTTTCCCCCTACCTACATGTACATATTACCTCAACTACCTCGTACCCCTGCACATTGATTCCATACCGGTACTCCTTGTATATAGCCTAGTTATTGTTCTTTATAGTGTTACTATTTTCTATTTGTATTGGCTAATTTTCTTACTTTTTAACTCTGCATTGTTGGGTAAGGGCTCACAAGTAAGCGTTTCACGGTCTACCCCTGTCGTTTTCTGTGCGTGTGACAAATGAAATGTTATATTGTTAATACTGTATAACAACTGTGTATTCAATTGTATGTAGTGAGGTAAAGCCTATATGGTAAGGAATTCATGTTACCAACCTGTTGCCTAAGGGGCATGGGAAGCAGTCCCAAGGTATTTCACATAAATCCAAAGAGACATGTTCAAATGGTTTAGCTCTTAGCAAGAAATAGAATCAGTTAATAGGCTACCTTACATCAGTTGTCAAATTCAGATAATTGATATGGATTGCCTGGACTTGCTTTGGTCATACTACAGTGAAAAAGCAACATTTCACTGTTCACGGTAATGCTAAGGGACTAAATGAAAATGGACAAAATAAGTATTTTTACTTGAATACTTAGGAAGACAGTTGAGTTTTGAAAGCCATTTTTAACGGTGAATATCGGTCTTAGGTCTTACTCACAATACAATGCATTCCTTTTACCAAAACAGAACATATGAAGTACATTCTGAGCATCTGTAACACCCCCAATATGGTCACACTTTTCTTAGGTCACTCGCAGAGGGATGGTGAAAAAAAGGAAAAATAAAAAATGTGAGACCAGCAAGCCTAGCAGATCAAAGAAAATAACATGAGAGAGGATATGAGTGCTTTGAGAAGTAATATAGTGGAGATACCATCTGTTTCCGTCGCATGCAGGAGGCTTCAGACTAGCCCAGGAAAGAGACAACAGAGAAGGCACTTTAGCCTGGGATAAAAGCAAACATAAATGGGTTATTAAGAAACCCTCAATGTTATAAAGGATTGGGTGATATTATACCGTTCCGCAATCCTTTTCGAGAGGTCCATTCCCCCGTTGTTGGAAAAAGATAGGGGTTTTTATGACAAAATAAATGTAGGGATTATTTTTTATAAAACGAGCACCAGTGTAATTTTCCTTTGGTATTTCCAATTTTGAAGTTGGCACTTTGGGTTGAAGGGTGAGTGTGTGTGTGTGTGTGTGTGTGTGTGTGTGTGTGTGTGTGTGTGTGTGTGTGTGTGTGTGTGTGTGTGTGTGTGTGTGTGTGTGTGTGTGTGTGTGTGTGTCATTTTCTTTTTAATTTCAGGCAAGTGGGTTAGGGGGAGAAACATATAGGTCATCAGTGGAGGGTACTGTGAAAGACAGCTCTCAGACTGTACTGTGTCCATCCCTTCTGCTAAGGTTAAAAATAAATTTCTATACACAATTTTTGAATACTGTAATACCACCCTATCAATGGATATTTAAGTTTGAGTCATCTTTACAAGGCCACATTTGATTGCTCAAACGTTGCATTACAACAGTTGAGTTCAAAACGATCCAACAGCAGAATGACTAAAACAACCATGTTCACTTTGTTCAGTGGTCTTCAAACAACCTGTCTCAGTTGAAAAGGCAATTCAGCTTGATGCTGTTTCTGCACTTTGTCTTTTAAATAAGAACATGCAAGAAGAACATGCATAGGTCCATGCGAGCCTCCAAAGGATTTAATGTCCTTTGTGATCCAAACTGCAAGGGGCTATATTTAATCCAGATTTGACTGGTTCAGAAGTCATTTCATTCCCTTCATCTCTCTTTCTGGCCTTTATTTATCACAGGTTTGTCCTGTGCGCTGGTGCAAAGCCATTACACGACTATGTACATTTTTTAACAATCAATAAATAATTATTTTATTATTTAAAAGGGTCTTATGGGGAGGAAATGGGTTTTATTACATAAATCCATCATTTTTGATGAATGGGTACACTTGTAAAGTTTGATGGGAAAAGAAAGTGGTCAGCCCCATGCAGACTACCATGCATTGCTGAATAGCTTTTTTTTACAGCCAGGCTGTAAATATGACATTTGTGTCTCTTTGGGACTGTTATTTGGAATGCAGCGTAACAGGTAGGGGACTCGTAAATTCAGAGACATTAATTAACCCCTTGCATTTAGTGTTTGGGCTCCTTTTAGGTATAGGAGGTGACCTGTGAGTAGTGGGGGTTAAGGGATGTGGCCGGACTGGCCAGCCAAGCAGCGCCCAAGTTCCCATTCAAAATGAGTTATTAACAGAATTTTTTTTAAATTGTAGCCTGGCTATTTAGTGTCATATAGCCCCGGCCGTGGCGGCTGGAGGCCTCCTAGGGACAAAAGGCAATACCATTACAATCAAATCTAAGATGGAAGAGGGATTGAGCTGTCCACTCTGAATTTTTATATTGTCAAAGAGCTGGGAGGAAATAATGCCATCCTAGAGTGAATTAACCTCCTGTGTGGACGGAAAAGCCATGTCATCTACTGGGAGAGGGAGAGAATTGGACAGCTCGGAGAAGGAGAGAATTGGACAGCTCGGAGAGGGAGAGAATTGGACAGCTCGGAGAGGGAGGAGGGATGGGGGGGAGGGCAGAGGGATACAGTAAGGGCTGGGGGAGGGGATCAGAGGGAAGAGGGGATCATACCGTGAGCTGTTAAGGCCCTATGGAGAGTCAACATCAAACACAGGACAGGATCGGTCCTTCTCGGTCAGACAAGGGATATGTCAAAGTTTTGCCTCTGGTTTTGCTTCGTTGTCATTTAATCAAAAAATCTAAAATAACAGCACAAAGGGTGCATTTAGTGAGCAATAGTGCCATATAAAATCATGCAATTCATGTTCTATCAGGGATTCTTGTCAATAATGTCCAGTGAGTTCATATTTCACCATTTGCTGAATTGCAAAAAAAAAAGTAAACACAAAGTAAAGTAAACACAAAACAAGAAAGGATTATAATGAATAAGCATTTTACCTTCCAGTTCCTTGAAAAGTAGACTGTCTGGAAGGACTGGTTCTGCTGTTTACAAATGATTTGCAGACACACAAGAAGACCGGTGTGTACATTAAGTAATCCTATGTGTTTAAGAAGTGATAGACCATCCAGCGCTGGACAAGGTAGGTAGGGTGTGGATATATCTATAACACCAAACTTCTCAATGCAAACTAAAATGCACGATGTGATGAGAAATTACTTGTTTCTGTTTTGCACCGACTGAGTAGGCTACAATACGAATGTAGCTAGGTGCATTTCATTTTTCAACTGACCTGGTGTTGTTCCCTCCACCAATGGGAAATGAGGTCATAGTTCGAGACGAGTCACACTCAGCGGAAGTTGTTGGCTGCTGCCAGGAGATAGCAGCAGCGGTTCGCAAGTTATCAAATGTGCTACAGGTCTTTTCGCATCAAAATCATTAAAATGTCAATATAATAGCTTAAAAACATGGATCCGTCACTTCTGGAAACGTTATAATAATCCGAATCGATTGAAGAACAACGCAGCATTCACATTTCAAACCCGGAAGTTTTGTTCAGCTAGCATGCTAGCTTGTAGCAGCTAACCAGGTAGCTAGTTAGAATTTTAAGTAAAAATAAAACGTTATAGTTAAGCTTGTAAAGAAGTTAGCTAAATGTAATTTTGAATTGCAGAAAATAGCTCTGTTGCTAATAAAGTCGAAGTTCGAATGTATGTCAAATGTTGGTGTTTTGAAATGTTCAGTGGTCGTTTTAGGATTTTCCCCACGCTTCAACTCACTGCAGTTGTTATTAACTAGATAGGTAGATTGGCTATCTAAGTAGCTAGCAATTAGTAATTGTTGTATTCAATCAAATAGTTAGCTAGTTTAGTAGTGCTGTATATCTCAAGGAGTAAAATCCCGAAACGCCCACGGGATATCGGATAATTGCGCTGTTGTCCTTGTTTGTTACAGGTACAATTCCCTAGCTTACTATCTAGCTATGCCAGTTTTGAATCGGTCAATGTGTGTCGGTGATAGATACCTGATACAGACAATAACGTGTTGGCTACTATGTATACAAGTACACAGACCAATTTTCTTCCTCATCTTCCCACCCTTAGTATATAGCCTGTCACACCCTTTTGCAACAGAAAGCAAAGTATTGAAACTACCTAAGTACTGTATTTGATCCCCAGACACAATGAGTGCCAAATTCGGCCTGATGAACTACAACAACGCCCGGAAGCACCTGTCTATCTCCATCCCGTCTTCCAGCGAGGTCATGATGTCTCCGCACATTAAGTCTGTGGAGGAGCTGAGAGTGCTAGGCATCAACCTGAGCAGCTTCAACACAGCTACCCAGTTCTGCATCTGCACGGCGGGTGTCTTCCTCTTTTACCTCATCTATGGCTACCTACAAGTAAGCAGGGGTGTAGTTAGCCCTTGATCATGACTCAGTTCCATTAGATTACACAAGAATCTTTGGATGAAGGCGTCTTCTGTTGGGGGGGGGGTTTGTTAATGCATCGCTTGCGGTTTTGGAAGCATAGGACCATATCTTACATATCAGCAAGAAATAATACAAAAAAAGATGAAAGGTTAAATTGATACACACCCTTGTTAGGGCTAGTGTTCCTACACAGCCATATCTCCATGTTACAGTGCTTGTTTCCTGAAAGCAGGCAGTAGACAAGAGACCTGTGTGTGAGCGTAACTCGGGAAGTGAAGCAAAAGTGTAGTATGGATCTGTGCAAAACTGCTACAGTAAGTGTTTGTTTGTTATTTGAAGGATTCTTTCTCACTGGTGCAAGATAAGGACCATATGTTTTTGATAGCCGTATTGCATGCAATGATTTTTTACTTTTCTAAATGTTAAAACACAGCGTCGGGATTGTAGTTCACTTGAGGCAATCGTGGGCGAAGCTAATGGCTGAGAACTGTAGGGAGAAGGCAGAATGATGCCGAGAGTTTTCGAGGGCTAGGGTGTATTCACTAGGAACCAAACAGAAGCAAACAGGGAGGGGCCTGCCAGAATTTGTCCAATAGAAACAGTTGTGAAACGTTTTGCAACTGTTTTCAGCTGTTTACTTCAGTGTTCAGATATTAGGGCATGGGGTAGCTGCTCTTAGCAATGCTAGTATTTACGCTAGTGTTGCTGAAATATAAAATGTGATTTATACTTACTGTGTCTGTAGGCTTGGTCCTTATGCAGGGGGAATTTGAGGGAAAAAACAGCTAATGGAAGGTAGAATTTAACAGAACGTGGGTCTATTGTAGACCCATGCAGTTCCTCAGTGATGTTACCCACAACAACAAAAATACTATAGTGTATGCTATGGTAGGAATACTGTATTATTCACTGTAGTGATTTTAGTGAATACTGTGCCGTTTTTAGTGAATACTGTAGTATTTACTGCAGTATACCGTAGTATTTACAGTTTACTATAGTATTTTGTAGTAAAAAGAAAGAGTATATACTATAGTAATTGCGGACTGTAGTATACTGTAGTATTTACAGTAGTGTTTTTGCAAACTAGTATGGTACACTGTACTATTTACTGTAGTGTTTTTGGGGATATTACTGTAGTATTTACCAATATGTTTTTGTTGTATTATCTTTGACATAGAAGTGGGGAGCTTTCTCCTTGAGGAAATCTACTGGAGAAATACCAAAACAGCAAACTTCTGCTCTTTTCTATACCCATAGTTTACACAATATATGGTCTATACTTGGCATTTAGGTTTTTCACTTACCGGTGACACAAATTGGGACATGGGGGAGGGGAATGGGCAGGGTACAGTGGGGCAAAAAAGTATTTAGTCAGCCACCAATTGTACAAGTTCTCCCACTTAAAAAAATGAGAGAGGCCTGTAATTTTCATCATAGGTACACTTCAACTATGACAGACAAAATGAGAAAAAAAATCCAGAAAATCACATTGTAGGATTTTTAATGAATTTATTTGCAAATTATGGTGGAAAATAAGTATTTGGTCACCTACAAACAAGCAAGATTTCTGACTCTCACAGACCTGTAATTCTTCTTTAAGAGGCTCCTCTGTCCACTCGTTACCTGTATTAATGGCACCTGTTTGAACTTGTTATCAGTATAAAAGACACCTGTCCACAACCTCAAACAGTCCCACTCCAAACTCCACTATGGCCAAGACCAAAGAGCTGTCAAAGGACACCAGAAACAAAATTGTAGACCTGCACCAGGCTGGGAAGACTGAATCTGCAATAGGTAAGGAGCTTGGTTTGAAGAAATCAACTGTGGGAGCAGTTATTAGGAAATGGAAGACATACAAGACCACTGATAATCTCCCTCGATCTGGTGCTCCACGCAAGATCTCACCCCGTGGGGTCAAAATTATCACAAGAACGGTGAGCAAAAATCCCAGAACCACACGGGGGGACCTAGTGAATGACCTGCAGGGAACTGGGACCAAAGTAACAAAGCCTACCATCAGTAACACACTACGCCGCCAGGGACTCAAATCCTGCAGTGCCAGGCGTGTCCCCCTGCTTAAGCCAGTACATGTCCAGGCCCGTCTGAAGTTTGCTAGAGAGCATTTGGATGATCCAGAAGAAGATTGGGAGAATGTCATATGGTCAGATGAAACCAAAATATAACTTTTTGGTAACAAAGAATGCTGAGTTGCATCCAAAGAACACCATACCAACTGTGAAGCATGGGGGTGGAAACATCATGCTTTGGGGCTGTTTTTCTGCAAAGGGACCAGAACGACTGATCCGTATAAAGGAAAGAATGACTGGGGCCATATAGAGTGAGATTTTGAGTGACAACCTCCTTCCATCAGCAAGGGCATTGAAGATGAAATGTGGCTAGGTCTTTCAGCATGACAATGATCCCAAACACACTGCCCGGTCAACGAAGGAGTGGCTTCGTAAGAAGCATTTCAAGGTCCTGTAGTGACCTAGCCAGTCTCCAGATCTCAACCCCATAGAAAATCTTTGGAGGGAGTTGAAAGTCCGTGTTACCCAGCAACAGCCCCAAAACATCACTGCTCTAGAGGAGATCTGCTTGGAGGAATGGGCCAAAATACCAGCAACAGTGTGTGAAAACCTTGTGAAGACTTACAGAAAACATTTGACCTCTGTCATTGCCAACAAAGGGTATATAACAAAGTATTGAGATAAACTTTTGTTATTGACTAAATACTTATTTTCCACCATAATTTGCAAATAAATTCATTAAAAATCCTACAATGTAATTTTCTGGATTTTTTTTCTCATTTTGTCTGTCATAGTTGAAGTGTACCTATGATGAACATTACAGGCCTCTCATCTTTTTAAGTGGGAGAACTTGCACAATTGATGGCTGACTAAATATTTTTTTGCCCCACTGTATATGCAAATTAAATACTGTAGTATATACTCTAGTAAAAAAAATATATATTTTTGCGGACTGTAGTGTATTTGCTGACATTTCTGTAGTATTTACTAGCATTTTTTTGTGGACAATACTGTAGTGTTTTTTTCTTTTTCTATACAAACCGGTTTGGTACTAGAATTTTGTAAAGTTCGGTACTTCTGTCTAATGTGTCTCACCTGACTCAGAGGACCAAGTATGTATATCGGTGTGGCCCCGTTATAGTGCAAAGAGCCTGCTCGACATGCGCATTCATTGCTAGAGCTGTCTGGGCTGCATTGTTAGCTCCCCACTCATGCTGCCCAGCAGTTAACACACTTGAATAATGCAACACGGCATGTAGAAATGTTGAAACCGTGCATTACTGTTCGCAAAACAATGTCCATACAGGCTAAAATTATTTTACAATGTAAGGCGATGCTGGTAACTTCCAGCGTTAATTGTAGTCTAACTTTCCTTGCTAGCTTACAGCTAAAGCAACATCAATTCACTACCCTAGTACTTTGTTTGTGATACCATAATGCAAAATATGCTGATTTCAAAGCTGATTGTTTTTTTAATTAATTCACTCTGTTCCCCTCACCACTAAAAACTCATTCACTTCTTTGTCTCCCTCGCATCCCTTCTGGTTTACACTAGATTCCATAGCCACAAAGTCAGATTCTACAGCTACATTTTGCCTCGCAAATTACTACTTTCTTAAAGAGACAACACACACTTTTCTAAAAGAAGAGATTGCTTCTTCTATGAAAATGCTGTACAATATATTCTCCTAGTAGTTGCCAATCAAGTCCTTAATGGATTGTCTGTCATCTGTAGCGCCATGAAATGAGCTAAAACAGGCTCAACTCAATGCATGCACACACTCCTATTGAATACTATGCATTCACCTGTATTGTGAATAGACCTAGTCTACATCTCGATTTACCCTGTTTATCAGTAGAGATTTACCTATTAAATAAATGATTACCCTTATGTTGTTTTGTAGTTAGATTGGTAAAAACACTTTCAAATTGATTGTATGACTGTATAATTGATAAATTAATGCATACCTGGCTGTCTCCAAAAAATGCACATAAAATGTTTTAAATGTAATCATATTAACCTCCAAAGATACCCAACGATTGGACAGTTGAAGCTGAGTTTATCTGTCTGGATGAAGTGCCATTTTGTTACTTTGGCTAATAAGTCTTATTTTTGTTGTTGTGGTATCGTTTTGGAATCGAGTATAGTGATGGTATCGAGTATTGTCATAAGTGTTGCACGGTATACTAGTACCATGGTAATATGGGTACCAAAATGTCATGATACTTATGATACCAACATTTTAGAATAACTTAGTACCATTTCATATGATACTACCAACCTTTTCAGCCCTACCGATCCAAAGAACCTGCTGGCGCCTGTTACAAAATGTTTATAAAGTCAGTTGAGTTGAAGCAACAGCCACTAACTAGTCTCTTATAATAGATCAGGTCCGACAATATCCACTTTACCATCATGGCATATCACTGTGAGGCAGCTGTAAACAGCCAGCTGCATCCTCTACCTGCCCTCACCTGCTTCTCTCCGTCCGCTCTTCACGCGCATCTATTCCGCTTTCAGACCCTGTTGTTAGATTTGTACATATGTTACATTAGAGCAGAGCGCAAAGCTGGCACGGTTGATACATGGTCATAACAGGCGATGAAATGACAAAGATCAGTCTGAGTAGGCTTTGCAAGTTCAATGTCATGCATCCTCTGAGGGTCAGAGAGGGAAAATGGAGCCGTGCTTGGCAACACGGTGTGCTTGCAGCTTTACAGCAAAGAAGACGTCTTGTCTCTAAACGGTTAAAAACATACCCATATTACCGGAGATGCCTATTTTTATTTCTATTGGGATTCGTGCGCATTTTATATAGTTTCACAAACCATTAAACTAATCCGGGGTCGCTAATTATTGGTTTAATAACAAACAACGTTGTTCAGTCATGTTACCTAGCTAGCTAACAACCTGCCTACTTGACAGTAGGTTTAGGCAAATTTGATTGGCCCAGGAAGAAAGGAAAAGGGTCTGCTACTCATGAGAAGGAGAGTGTGTGTCTGGGTTAACTGAAGAGTAAAGAAGGTTCCATGCAATGTTTTATCCTTACTGACACAATGACATGCAGATCATTATGCATGTATATCACAGGAGGATGGTGGCACCTTAATTGGGGAGGACGGGCTCGTGGTAAGGGCTGGAGTGGTATGATGCCATTCCATTTGCACCGTTCCAGCCATTATTATGAGTCGTCCTCCCTTCAGCAGCCTCCACTGATATATATACTCCTTCCTCCCATTTCTCCAGCCAAATCATAGGTAGGCCTTTGCAAATATAAGCAAATCAGCCATTCTATGCAGTATTCTATTATATATTGTGAAGTTAAATTCAATGTGTTGTTTTGAGTTGAAGTGTAAATTTCAGTGACAGGTTTTTGGGGGACGGGGAGAACAGGATGCTAGGCCACAAATGTTTTGCCACGTGGTATCGCGATGGTACTCACTATCGTCATACTTGGCCTGGTATCGTTTGTAAAATGTTGGTATCGTGACCAGCCTAATTGTCATAATAAACCTGGTATAAAGTCAAAATGAAAAACCTGGTATAAAGTCAAAATTCTGGTATCGTGACAAAATGACATTATGCTACAGTTTACTACAGAATTCTATAGTAAGTACTGTAGTATTCTATAGTAAATTGTAGTATTTCAAGTTAAGTTATGTCACAGTGAAATGCCTTTCTCCAAACCCAACGATGCATTAATGAATATGTTTTTTATTTGAGCAGTTTCTCAGCTTACGTCATGTCAAAATATAAGTCCCCCACAAGTTCTTGCTTTTTTTGTGCAGGTATTGCACACATGCAGGGCTTTTATTTTGATATGAGGTAAGCAGAGAGGAAGTGTGTTTACAACAGACCACGTTTGGAAAGTATTTTTAATTTTTATTTAAAAAAAATTTAAAAATCTATTAGATGTTTTTTTCTCAATTTCCCCCTTCAAAAGGACCAACCCTATGGACAGAGTAAGTATTTAGCTTCCGGTGACTATTCCGTTTTACTGTGAGCTAATTCCTAGCTAAAAGCAGCTAGGCATGGGGCTGCTGTAATGGTCGTTCCTGATGTGGGTGTAGTCGGATAGTATTTTTCAGTTTATGGCAAGACTACTGTATATGACAGTTTTACACGTTCTTCACAATCTGGCCTTAATTAATGGCTAAATGTACTCTCAATATCTACCGTGTACAGGCAGAAGAGGATGGGCCACCCCTCTAAGCCAGGTTCTGCTCTAGAATTCTACCTTTTAGGTAGTTTTTCCTGGCCACTGTGCTTTCGCTTCTGTTCTGCTTGCTCTTTGTGGTCTACGCCTGGTTCCTGTAAAGCAATTTGTGACATCACAGATGTAAAAGGGCGTTATAAAAATACATTTGGTTGATTGACTGACAGATTCACCATAAAATTGGTTGTTGACACATGCTAAGCAGGGACATTTTATCAGCAAGCCTCACTGAGGATACTGTGGAAAGCTACAGGAAAAGTAGTGATTTACCTCACCACAGGCTTGAAAGTAGACTTATCAGACTTTATCTGCTGTTTTCAGGAGCTCATATTTTCCGTGGAGGGTTTCAAGCCCTTCGGATGGTACCTCACCCTGGTACAGTTTGGGTTCTACTCCCTGTTTGGACTGGTGGAATTGCAGCTCACACAGGACAAACGGAGAAGGTAAACAAGGGAATGGAGTTGAATTAGGCCTCTGCGCTTCAGCAAACAAAGAAAAGTAGGAGTGGTGTTCACCAACAAAGACGGGGATCCAGTAGGGCTTTCCTTGAGAATAACATCAATAGACTGACTATTTCATGGTTAATGGTGTTCACCAACAAAGACGGGGATCCAGTAGGGCTTTCCTTGAGAATAACATCAATAGACTGACTATTTCATGGTTAATGGTGTTCACCAACAAAGACGGGGATCCAGTAGGGCTTTCCTTGAGAATAACATCAATAGACTGACTATTTCATGGTTAATGGTGTTCACCAACAAAGACGGGGATCCAGTAGGGCTTTCCTTGAGAATAACATCAATAGACTGACTATTTCATGGTTAATGGTGTTCACCAACAAAGACGGGGATCCAGTAGGGCTTTCCTTGAGAATAACATCAATAGACTGACTATTTCATGGTTAATGGCGTTCAGCACTAATAAATAGATTGAGATTGACTAAATCATAGAATGATCAGTCTCTGTCCCGTTAACTATTAATAGTATGTTAATTGCTACAGTATGTGCCTTGTCACTTCAAACAATATAACCAGTGATCTACCTCAAGACCTATTGATATCAACAACACTTTATCTTGGGGTGGATGAATTCCGCCGAATCTGTTGCAAAACCTTTCTTAAAGGGAAGCAAACAGGGAGGGACCTACCTACATTTGTCCAATAGAAACTCTCGTTTTGCTCTGTTTGGTTCGTAAACGGTTTCTGTAATGAATACACCTCTGTATTTAGGGTTTTTTCTGGATCAAAAGGGGCTTAGGTGGTATGTAATTTATTTAGGGACAGTAAAATATTTGATCAAGTAAATAAAAACCAACATCAGCCAGGATTCAAATGACACTAGCACATTGGTGTTTGCGTGTAGGACCTGCCAAGCGCCAGACGAATATGATAGAGAACACATTAACCAGGTAGCCAATTCAAAACATATCTTGTACCCTTTAGTTATGTTTAGCTATCATTAGCATGTATTAATGTTTTCTGCATGTCTCAAAAAACCTGTGAATACGGCCATACAAAGTTCACATTATTAATTTAAACAAATATTTTTGAAAAATGAATGATTCACTTCGCCATTGTATTAGTTGGGATTCGGTTCAATCGGGGTGAATCGAATCATGTGAATCAAAATAATAATTTGTGAATCGTGAACATTCATTTTAGGGGAAAAAATTTGATTTAGCCTTTATTTTGGGATTATGGGGCTTTAAAACTTATTTTGTAAATACTTGATTTGGGCATCCAATGTATAGGACATTTCAATTTAATACATGCTAGTCAGCATGCAAAGTAAATACTTCTAAGATAAGTATGAATAAACTAAAAAAGGTACATTTCCTGAAAATGTGTGGGTTTGCTTCAGCTGAATAAAAAGATTTGTAGCCTACCATAGCCATTGGATCTTTGATATATAGAATGAGCAAATTATTTCAAAAGGCATTGTATTTGGTTGCAATGTTTTACATCAAGGGTGGTCAATCAGATGGTCAATCATCCTCCAGGAGAGCTAATGGATGTGCAGACTTTTATTGCAGTCCCTCTCTAATAAGTCGGCGTTTCAATTCATCCCAAAGGAGTTTGATGGGGTTGAGGTTAGGGTTCTGTGCAGGCCAGTCATGTTCTTCCACCCCGATCTCAACAAACCATTTCTGTATGGACTTCGCTTTGTGCACGGGGGCATTGTCATGCTGAAACAGGAAAGGGCCTTCCCCAAACTGTTGCCACAAAGTTGGAAGCACAGAATCATCTAAAATGTAATTGTATGCTGTAGCATTAAGATTTCCCTTCGCTGGAACTAAGGGGCCTAGCCCTAATCATGAAAAACAAACCCAAGCCATTATTCCTCCTCCACCAAACTTTACAGTTGGCACTATGCATTGGGGCAGGTAGCTTTCTCCTGGCATCCTCCAAACCAAGATTTGGACTGCCAGGTGGTGAAGCATGATTCATGACTCCAGAGAACACGTTTCCGCTGCTCCAGGGTCCAATGGCGGCGAGCTTTGCACCACTCCAGCTGACGCTTGGCATTGCACATAGTGATCTTAGGCTTTGTGTGCTACTGCTCGGCCACGGAAGCCCATTTCATGAAGCTCCCGACGAACAATTCTTGTGCTGATATTGCTTTCAGAGGCAGTTTGGAACTCGGTAGTGAGTGTTGCAACCGAGGACAGATGATTTTTACACACTCGGCAGTCCTGTTCTGTGAGCTTGTGTGGCTAACCACATCGCTGCTGAGCCGTTTCCACTTCACAATAACAGCAGTTGACAGGGGCAGCTCCAGCAGGGCATACATTTGTTGGAAAGGTGGCATCTTACGACGGTGTCAGGTTGATAGTTACTGAGCTCTTCAGTAAGGTCATTCTACTGCCAGTATTTGTCTATGGAGATTGCATTTGCCCGATTTTATATACCTGTCAGCAACGGGTGTGGCTGAAATGGCCAAATCCACTAATTTGAAGGGGTGTCCACATACTTTTGTATATAAGTATACTTATATATATATAAATACTTTTGTATGTATTTAGCCATGGAGCTGAGATACATTTTTACCATTTTAAAGCGAATTTCCTGCAATTCTATGCATTTTGCCACAGCTAATGCTGTGTTATTTTTGCTCAAACATAATAATTAAACGAATACTGCTTTATTAATTGTTTTTCGAAATATTATATTCTCCCTGACTGTCTAGCTTTTATTTTGGTGATTGTTAGTTCTCAACGATGATTTTATAAAAACAAATATTGCACCTTTATCTTTTCTACATACTTTATATCTGGTTTACGTTTACACTGAAAGTGTTTATTTGCTTACACTGTTTGGACTGTTTGGAAAAAAACACCCACCCAAGGATTTCAATGGCAGAAAAATCCCATGTATTGCTAGTTTTTGTATTTTGTTTTTGTTGTTATCCCACAAGGCTTGCTAATTGCTCTTTTTCTTTTTGCAGAATACCAGGGAAGACGTACATGATCATAGCATTTCTAACGGTGGGGACCATGGGCCTATCAAACACCTCACTGGGTTACTTGAATTATCCTACACAGGTCATCTTCAAGTGCTGCAAACTCATTCCTGTCATGATAGGAGGCGTATTCATTCAAGGCAAGTGGCAAAAGGCAGTTGATCTTTGTTTGTATGAGAGCCCATATTCGTGAAGAGTGAGATTAGGAGTGCTGATCTAGGATCAGTTTAGCCTTTTAGATCATAATGATTGTAAATGAAGGGGACCTGATCCTAGATCAGCAGTCCTAGTTTGAGACGCTTAATGAATATGGGCCCTGATCAAGACGTGAAAATGCTGCCTAATAATGTTTGTCCTTTTGCATGCGGGTAATGATGAACTAAACACATTACTTATTCTTTTTTTGTGGGGGGGGGTTAAGCCTAACTGTCAATCATAAGAGAGGCTCTCTAGAAACCTCCTGTGAGTGTCTTACCTCACACCCGTTATGCCCTTACCTCCAAACAATGACCAACTTTTCAACTTTTATTTCGGAGTTTTGTCCATGCTTAGTTTTTTGGATTGTTTGCAAGTGTTGAATTTCAGGGTGAGGAGGCCTAGTTCTCAGTACTCTGTCTTTCATCTCGGAGACATTGTCTTCATAAAGGTTCCACGTCTTAGCGATCAAACACTCGTTTTTTTCCTTCCTCCCCCTCCCTGCATTTGCGATGTTGACCATGGGTCCCCCAAGGGGACTAGTTGGAAACGCTACTGCGTTCACTCAGGATGCCAGCGAGATCTGATGTGAACCCTTCAAAGGGGAACAGAGGGAGGAATGAAAGCAAGCCAGACCAACCTGCTGCGTCACCTTGTCACCCCCGAGGCATCTATCGGCCTGTTTGGGAAGACTCCTCAGTCTCCTCTTGTTTTTTTGTTGCATTTTACGTGTCCAACACCAACCAACCTCAACCCTCTCTTCTCTCCTGTTTGGATTTAATTGAGTTGAAGAGTCCGGTAGAAAGTTGGAGAGAAAAAAAATCTCTTGGTATGGGCCATGTGCACCACCCGACCTGCAGCCAGTGTCACGCAGGCCTCTCAACTCGCTTGGATCTGGAGCAGAGTGGCGAAGCGCCTTTCTCTCCTCTCTTCTACGCCGCTCATAAGTTCCTCTATCTAGCCGGCGTGTTTATGTTTTCCACCTGACCCATAAGGAGGGGGTAAATACCCAAGTGCCGTTTATCACCACATATGCTGTCGTATCCCTGTCTTGTCAGAAAGGGAAATGCCCTCCGAAAAGATAAGTTTGTCTTTTGTTTCGAAGGTTTTCGTGATCAGATGTCAGTCGTGACAGGTGTCGGATCAATCCGAATCACAAGAAGAAAGATCTGGACACTAAGATCCACTGACTGTATTTAACTTTCCATCCAAGTGGAACTTGTCAATCAACTCTTCCTATTCTGGTAAATTGTTAGTCATCTGTTATGGAGGAATTACGTGACTTTGTAGCCTAACTCCTCTGTTTTCTTCAGGGAAACGCTACAATCTGGCTGATGTATCTGCTGCTCTCTGTATGAGCCTGGGACTCATCTGGTTCACCCTAGCTGACAGTAAAGTCGCCCCCAACTTCAATGCAACCGGTAACATGTGAATCTGTTATCTATCTAGGTATTAGTAAAGGAGCCTGTTGTTACAACACTGTTTAACTATGGATCACTACTTCCACCATCCAAATCCTTTCACTGTGATTTTGTATTTGATACACAGAGAACCTGTATCAAATTAATCAGGATACTGACATGTATGAGCCTGGGGCAAATTAAGCCTAGGGGTTGTTACCTAGGCTGGGACTAAAGTATTTTTTTAATGTGGAGTTTGAACTCCTAAAGAACTACATATAATGCTTTATCTAAAAAGTTTGACCTTGTACCACATACAGGGGCGGCAGGGTAGCCTAGTGGTTAGAGCATTGGACTAGTAACCGAAAGGTTGCAAGTTCAAATCTCTGTCGTTCTGCCCCTGAACAGGCAGTTAACCCACTGTTCCTAGGCCGTCATTGAAAATAAGAATTTGTTCTTAACTGACTTAAATAAAGGTAAAATTTAAAAAATACATTATGTATTATAGGTTTTCCCACACTCCAAAAGTACAGATGCTGTTTCAGCAATTCAGAAACATCCATTGCTGTGCTGTTATTGTCATTGTTTAGCAATTTGGCGGTTAACCTGGTTGTGTCTGGTGTTTTAGGGGTCCTCCTCATCTCTCTGGCTCTGTGCGCTGATGCTGCCATTGGGAACGTGCAGGAGAAAGCCATGAAGCTCCATAATGGCTCTAACTCTGAAATGGTACCGAGGACCCGCCTTAAAACCAACTTGTTATATTTATATTGTAAACCCATTTGTGTAGTGTCCTGAATCACCTCAGAAATGTGACTTATGTGTGTCATTTTGATTGTGTTAAAGGTTTTGTATTCCTATTCCATCGGTTTTGGGTACATATTGACAGGCCTGTTGGGTGCAGGTGGATTGGGACCAGCAGTGGCCTTTTGCTCTCAGGTTAGTAGAACCCTCTCTGTTATACACTGAGTGTACAAAGCATTACACTCGGGCGGCAGGGTAGCCTAGTGGTTAGAGTGTTGGACTAGTAACCGGAAGGTTGCAAGTTCAAATCGCCGAGCCGACATGGTACAAATCTGTCGTTCTGCCCCTGAACAGGCAGTTAACCCACTGTTCCTAGGCCGTCATTGAAAATAAGAATTTGTTCTTAACTGACTTGCCTAGTTAAATAAAGGTAAAAATAAAAAATAAAATTAGGAGCACCCTCCTAATATTGAGTTGCGCCCCCTTTGGCCCTCAATTCGTCGGGGCATTGACTCTACAAGGTGTCGAAAGCATTCCACATGGATGCTGGCCCTTGTTGACGCCAATGCTTCCCACAGTTGTGTTAAGTTGGCTGGATGTCCTTTGGGTGGTGGACCATTCTTGATACACAAGGGAAACTGTTGAGCATGAAAAACCCAGCAGCGTTGCAGTTCTTGACACAAACTTGTGCATCTGGCACCTACTACCATACTCTGTTCAAAAGCACTTAAATATTTTGTCTTGTCCATTCACAGTCTGAATGGCACAGATACACAATCCATGTCTCAAAGCTTAAAAATCCTGTCTCCTCCCCTTCATCTTTAACCTGTCTCCTCCCCTTCATCTTTAACCTGTCTCCTCCCCTTCATCTTTAACCTGTCTCCTACCCTTCATCTTTAACCTGTCTCCTCCCCTTCATCTTTAACCTGTCTCCTCCCCTTCATCTTTAACCTGTCTCCTCCCCTTCATCTTTAACCTGTCTCCTCCCCTTCATCTACACTGATTGAAGTGGATTTAACAAGTGACATCATATCTTTCACCTGGATTCACCTGGTCAGTCTATGTCATAGAGAGAGCAGGTTTTCCTAATGTTTGATACTCTGTGTATTTCATTATAATAGATCAGACATGGACCGTTCTGTGGTTAGCATTTTGTTTGATGCTCTGTCGAAAACATATGAAGTGGGGGAAAGATGGTGATATGACAATCTATTGAATCTTTTGTTTTCTTTCAGCATCCTGTGACAACATACGGTTATGCATTCTTCTTCTCTCTCACGGGGTACTTTGGCATTTCATTTGTGCTGGCCTTGATCAAACTCTTTGGAGCCCTGGTAGCAGTCACAGGTGAGAAGACCATTCTGTTCTGGGAAGATGCTTTGCTTGCAGAACCGCACAAAGTAATTTTTCATGTCGAAGTGTTCATTTGAACTGTCCATATAGTTTCTTATGACTAAAAAGTCCGTATTTGACTTTTTAAAAACATTTAATTCAAAAATTTCTCCACCAATGGAAGCTTAAATTTAAAGAAGTTCTAACTAACCATATGACTCTACAGTCTGAGTATAGATAACCTTACTAACACTCTAAAATCTAAAGCACAAACCTTTAACATTTTACAGATGACTGAAATAATGCCAGATCAGAGCGATCATAATCTTATTTAGGATTCTGGAAACCTCCAGGTTCATTTTGAGATTAACTGCAAAACAAATGTCAAAGTCATCTCATCAACAAAGTTAGTTATCCATTAGATGTGACAGACTTAGATTCAAGGTTGTGTGCTGTTATGTTTCTCACTTTTCTGTCTTCTGTTCATTTCAGTAACGACTGGACGTAAGGCGATGACGATTGTACTATCCTTTATGTTTTTCTCCAAGCCTTTTACTTTTCAGTGAGTCGTGTTATCTTCAACCTCTCGTAGCTTACGGTTGCTCAATTTAGCCGTCATACTTTCAAGGCACCGAAAAGATTGTAACATGCCTCTCCGTTCCATTTCCTCTCAGGTACCTATGGGGTGGACTTTTAGTGCTGCTCGGCATCTTCCTGAATGTTTACAGCAAAAACAAAGACAAAATGAAGCTGCCATCTTTGGCGGACCTCAGGAATATGTTTCTGACCGGGAAGAAGGTCAGGCTGCTATCACAGAACGTGTAGTAAAAGGGACCTGTGGTGGGCAGGATAAACAAACATTTCTCTAACGTTCCTATCCAACGTGGACCTAATAACAGTGGGCTCCTAAGACATTCCTTGGCCACATAGCTCCACAGAAACATTCCCAGGAGGAGAAAGTGGACACGGAGCACCTGCGAGACTCTGAAAGGGAAGCTGACTCCCTAGCTAACCCAAATAGCACAGTTCTGCACTGTAAGTGACTCTATGACTTTAGCCTGAGCAAGACGAAGGGGGACGAAACGGTTGAAAGAGAATATATTGACATTTATTGAACTGATCATGTCCGAAATTGAATGCACCAAAAATATATATATCTTAAATGGCATATTTTCACCTGCATGTGCCAGAAGACAAAAACTAATGTTTTACTCAATCACTGTCTGAGAAATGTGTCTTCTCATGGTTTCTTTGTAATTTATATCCGATTGTACAAAAGACCGCTCAACAGCACAGTGACATCTTGAAGTGTGGGGCGGGCTATGCTCGGAAGTATATCAACGTGTCAACGGCCATATTTGCGAACCGTTTGTTTTGTTGAAATTGTAGCTCTTTTTACATTAAACAAACTGGGAAGTTTATCCAAAAGCTTTTTTTCATGTGTTTTTATATGTTACAGTGTAAGTAGCTAGCTTGCCAGAGCCGTCTCTTATCCATTGGCTACAGAGGGGGGAGTTGAACGGCTGCCAAGGAGCTTCTCAGATGTTTACCCATCAGATGGCCCCGGGCTTGTTTGATTAGTAATCCTAGAATAAGATAGCACTAGAAAGAAAACAAACATTGTTTACAGGGCTTGGCTTTAGACCTAATTTGGATGAGCGGAACGTCACGTGTGTGTCAAGGTGACATTAGCTAGATTGGGTCCCTTCTATGAAACTGTGATGCTGCAACCAACACCTGGGTTTTTATTGGGGTGGATAGTGATGACTTCATTTTTATTACTCTTTATTTCTCTGATTTTGGGGGTTGATAATCTCATGCTACCTTTTAGCAAATCATCCGTTGATCATTTAGATCCAGTTGTTTTAGGTGACAAAAAATACATACTGGCTTCTTCGGTAACTGCTGTCCCCGAAGGACAAAAAAAAGAGGGAAATCTGTGTGTAACCTATAGTGTTGGGATACATATCGTTTCCATAGAAGAAGACAACGCGGCTGTGCACAGGTTGTCATCTCCCAGGAGGTCTAGAGACCTGTCGAGCCCCGTTCACTTAAGCTGGTACAGTTATGTCTGTTTCCCACAAAATACCCTTTGATGTGCCACCACTACTGCCTTGTGAACAAACAGCTCCGCTCAGGTAAGAAAAGCAGGAAGATCAAGAGAGTCACTGTGTCCTCCCTAAAAAAAAATAGACCTAGTCCTCAAAGCTAGCAGGCTCACCAAGACCCTAATAACTATCTGGTTTCCCTCATGTGTCTGTTTTAATATTTCAGTATACTGTAACTGGATATGGTATTAAAGGTTGTGCCAATACATATCCGTAGTAGTCAGCTAATTAAAATAGTTTCAGGAGAAACACGAGTCATTTTAGTTTGTAAATCATTTAAAGCAACAACATTGCATATTTACCATCAAAGAGTTGGCCCTATTTTATTTGTAATTCATTCTTTGAAAATCAAGGGGCATGTTTCGTTAGAATCAGTCTTACAGATTCCACCTAACCATCTCTGTATGCTTCAGTGATGTGGCTGGCTTATTGGCTGACATTTTAGAATCTCCATCAGCAGGCTTGGCATAGAGTAGATGAGTGGGGAAAATGTTTTCAAAGTCTTTAGCTTTGTCCTTCATGATCTGCCTTGCTGGCACTCGTCCTCTGTAGCTTGGTGGGAAATTATCATATTTGCCAGCTCTGTAGGGGGCGGGATCGTGCTCTGTTAGTGGTCTAATGGAAGTGGAGATATTACAAGCTGACATTTAGGCAGGAAAGCAACACAGGGCAATTAGTAATTCGGTATTTCATAAAAGCTGGCAGCTTCTCAGCGTTGACAAAGTGACAGACCCTCCTCAAGGGTCTAGTGGCTCCAAGCTACAATGGAACACTCACAGTACTGCTCATTTCGGTTCATCTCAGAGTGGCATGTCTTGCACAAATGTCTGCCACCCTCTATTTCCTGCAAAATACAAATGGATTGAAGAGATATGTTGCAGATTCTTTAGAACATGATGCACATTTTTGATGGTGTTTTTTTTAAAACTGCACCAGAATAATTGTTCTTTAACGTATCCTTGCCAAAATATTTGATACATTTTTGATGTGATAGTCCTGTGACTTCACACAATGTAACAAGCCTGAATATCATTCACTGTAGGTTGAGTGGTTGGTATTATGATGTTACGCCTTAGACCTCTGTTATAAACCGTTGGGTTGCAGTAGCCTATACTTCATTCCATGTTGCTGAGGGAGGGGGCAGTAGTAGTTCTTCCATCTCTCTGAAAGGTCATTATGGGATAGCAAACCCCAGTTGACCCACGGCAAACTACACCATTTGTCTTTATAGCACCATGAGAACTGTAACAAAGGAGGCTAAACCCCCAGTTTGAAATGCAACGTTTTATTCATCTATCAAACGTTGCATATTTCGACTTTGGTGTCCCTGTGCACTTCGTGTGAACAGATCCTATTTATCATAAGATCATATGGAGAGAGATTGTAAGCTCACAAAAGTAGTATTGTGTAATATACACCAATACCACCTTTAATCCAAATATAGGACCACCACTGGTAAGAAACAACCTCCCAGAGGTTTTCAAACCAACACATTCCTCTGAGTAACCACTCAATTAATGGACACATAGCACTAGGAGTACAGGGCTCTCTGTCTTTGTTATTGCCTCTCTTTTTTCCTCCTTTCTCTCTCATACACTCACCTCCTCTCTTATCGTCGCCGGTTTACCTGGGTTCAGTGACCTCTGCGCCGTTCTGCTGGCCCCTTCTAATAAATAATGGGAGGTGTCTGAAGCTCATCACAACAGCAAATAGGGTGGTATGTAATATATTGTCCTCTTCAAATTGCCACAGCGGGGTGGTCTGGCAGCCTATTCATTACGGCTCTTGGTTCAGGCCAGGGGGGGCAGCCATTTTTGTCCTTGGGCCTGGGTGGGTGAGAGAGGCTGAATGGAGTGTGGGTGTACTGGAATGCTGGCCTACCCAACCTGGTTTCAGAGCATTTTGTATAATTCTGTACGCAAATCCGAGACACTCCATTTAGTGTGCTATGTCATGTTTTGTAAGGAATGTATTAATTGGTTGTCCATCACTGATTTCGTACAATATGTAACAAATTTGCAGAATGTACTATATGTTACGAATTTGCCAAATTTATATGATAGATTAGTCGGTGGATGGCTTGGTTATGATCTCTGGAGACTGTAGAGGAAAATGTTAAGTTATTAAATGGAATGATAAGGAAGCATATAGTAAATGAGACTTAGTACTTCATTTAGGTTGCCATTTGTACTGTGTAGGGAAAGAAAAGTCAACGCAGATTCTTTCAACAGAAGTGTCCTATCATGTTGAGGTGTGGTAAAACCTGGATCATGTTCATTAGGGTACACCGTAGAAAAAGGTTTTGCAGTAGAAAACAGACAAGCATTTCTTATAGGGCAAGTTAATGTTTGGTACTGAACACATTCCCGACTTTTGGACTTCCTCCAACATAGACCCAGTACTCTTCCCCACAGCAGCACCTCCCATCCAAACTGATTACCACCTTCCTGCCTACACATGGAACACTCCTAATATGAAGGCCATCTGTTTAGCAGGGACATATTTTCGCAGCCCCGAGGCAGATGTTTAGCAGGGACATATTCTCGCAGCCCCGAGGCAGATGTTTAGTGTCCTTGCTGTAATTCCTGTAAGGATACAAAATGTATCAGTGATTGCAGTCATAACTAGCAAGGTGGCTGGTAAAGTGAGCTGGAGAAATGGGATGATCCAATTGTGCCGTCGTCGGTGCCTTGACAATAAAAAATAATGTCCCTGGCTTGGATGGCAGCCCTACTGTATGTTGTTAGGATTTGACTGTGCTGTCTGTGATTATAAAGTAGTTTTAAAGTAGTGGTGAAAGCCTTGGCAAGGAAAGTAGGAATTCCTTTAAACAGCTGTCCCCTATTTACCCCACTGTTTCTATAAATGGTGTCTAGTCTAGTGAATCTAGAATGGTAAGCATGCATGAGCTTGTGTGTTATATATTTGAAAGCATTTATTATCATATACGTGGTGGGCTTAGAACAGATAAATGTATGTGGACTGCAACAAATGTGTGTGTTGGACTGTAACGGGGGGATCCCGGTTGCCATGACTACCCCATGTATATTATTCAGATCATGATGTGTCAAAGTTATGTAAACTGCCCATCCTCGCATGAAAGTATGTATGAGTGTGTATTGGTGTGTGTATGCTTGCACGCATGTATGTGTGTGTGTGTTACAATAATGCATGTGATGAATCTTCCTTCCAGATTTGCCCTGTCAGCAGCCAGCAACAACAAGGGAGAAATGAGGTCCACGCACTTCATTCCAGTTAGGGACTTAACAGCTTGAGCGGGCCCAAATATTCTGCAGTCACTCATGAAGAGAAATTCTTAATAATAAATATCAAGCTAATAATGAATGGGCTGGTGGCTGCAGTTGTCTTGGGGGCATAATATCTCATTTCCTCCCAATGTTTCATATCCTTACTCCTGCATGTCGCAACAGTCCATCATTACACCCCGATGCAGGTTTCTATCACCTTTTATTTATTTTTCAAATCAATATATAAATCAGTGCCAAGCCCTGTTACAGATGAGTTCCAATAAATTACAAAAAGGCGGACAAATACAGAATGTTAACCACCGCTCCTCTCTCTCTTTTGCATAATGCTGCACTGTCAGGCAATAGGCAACCCCCTGGGTACCAGTACAGTTCTCAGTGTGTTTGGAAAATCTCTCGCCAAGCCACATATTTAATTATATACTACTTAAATAAATCACACTGACTCTTTTAGCAGCCAGAGAGACAAAATGTGTTTTTGTTGAATACCTACCTATATACCGTAAATCGGCCTACAATAGGAACCTATAGACAGACCTGTGCTTTGGCTGATATATAGGGACTAGGTTCTTCAGGAGCAGGTTTCTGTCTGGTCTGCATATGGTGGACTTTTCATTGCTGGAGCTCAGTGGAATGGAAGAATAGGAGGTCAAAGGAGGGAAATGGAGCATGGAGGTTTAACGACGTTGTAAAAACAGTGCTGACATGTTGGGGGGGGGGGGGCAGCCGGCCCCAGAACAGACCTCTCGTATGAGGGGAGCGCTGTGTTGGCCTGGTACCTGGGCACCTCCATCAGCAGGGAATATGCTGCCATCAGGGCCTATCACGTCAGAGGCCCACCTTGGCCCTGACACTCCATGACATGCATATGTGGCGAGGCAACGCGAAGGAACGCGCGGGTACACAACAGCCGGCTTGAGGGAAATTCCCACTGACAATGGTCAGGAGCAGGAACCCCTCAACCGCAAGGTAGAGGGATAAGAGAAAGGGAAGGGAAATCAAAATGTAGAAACATCTCTGGTGGTGGTGGAGAGGATGGGGGAGGAGAGGATGAGCGTGTGGCTGTCACGCGAAGGAGGAGTACTGATGGTAAACAACAGGAAAATGAGTACACAGCTGGTGTCTGCAGTGCACACTCCTTCCTGGGTGGAGAGATTTGCCTTGACACTGAATCGAAACAGGCAAGAAACCAAGCAAGGTCTTTAATTAATCTCTATGGAAGGCAGCTATAGTTCCAACTGTAACACAATGATGTTGATTTAGAGACTAAACAACTAAATTATACTCTGAAATCTATTTCCTCTTGCTCTATAACCCATTTTTCACATATTTTCCGAGTTTATGCTTTAAAAGAATATGATTGTACAATGGGTCACTACACTACATGATCAAAAGTATGTGGACATGTGCTCGTCGAACATCTCATTCCAAAATCATGGGCATTAATATGGAGTTTGTCCCCCCTTTGCTGCTACAATAGGCACTTGTGGGAGGCTTTCCACTAGATGTTGGAACATTGCTGCGGGGACTTGTTTCTGTTCAGCCACAAGAGCAGTGAGGTCGGTCACTGATGTTGGGCGATTAGGCCTGATGTTGGGCGTTCCAATTCATCCCAAAGGTGTTCAATGGGGTTGATGTCAGGGCTCTGTGCAGACCAGTCAAGTTCTTCCACACCAATCTCGACAAACCATTTCTGTATGCCACAAAGTTGGAAGCACAGAATCGTCTAGAATGTCATCGTATGCTGTAGCGTTAAGATTTCCCTTCACTGGAACTACGGGGCCTAGCCCGAACCATGAAAAACAGCCCCAGACCATTATTCCTCCTCCACCACTTTACAGTTGGCACTATGCATTCAGGCAGGTAGTTTTCTCATGGCATTAACCAAACCCAGATTCAGACGTCAGACTGCCAGATGGTGAAGCGTGATTCATCACTCCAGAGAACGCGTTTCCACTGCTCCAGAGTCCAATGGCAGCGAACTTTACACCACTCCAGCGACGCTTGGCATTGCGCATGGTTAGCTTAGGCTTGTGTGTGGATGCTCGGCCATGGAAACCCATTTCATGAAGCTCCCGACAAACAGTTCTTGTGCTGACGTTGCTTCGAGAGGCAGTTTGGAAATCGGTAGTAAGTGTTGCAACCGAGGACAGATGATTTTTAAGTGCTATGTGCATCAGCACTCGGCGGTCGCGTTCTGTGAGCTTGTATGGCCTCCCACTTCGTGCCCAGTTGACCGGAGCAGCTCTAGCAGGGTGAACTGTGATGAACTGACTTGTTGGAAAGGTGGTATCTTATGACGGTGCCACATTGAAAGTCACTGAGCTCTTCAGTAAGACCATTCTCCTGCCAATGTTTGTCTATGGAGATTGCATGCCGGTGTGCTTGATATTTTTTTTTTTACACCTGTCAGCAACGGATGTGGCTAAAATAGCCAAATCCACTAATTTGAAGCGGTGTCCACATACTTTTGTATATATAGTGTATATTGATGATGACAAAAGTAATGTGTGTTTAAGCATTACGACAAGATACTACTCACCATGACTGTTTATGAGCAATCACAATTTTTTTTATGCAACCGAAAAGGGAAGTAATTTAAAAACACAAATAGCTGAGCAGAAGGCTGTTGTTCTAATAAAAAATAATCCAGTTGTCGGCAGGGGCGAACGCAAAGCAATTTAACGCTTCAGTGGTGGTTGCCTATTAATTTGTGTAGAAGGAGAGGGGGATGCTGGGAGCACAGATTTGAGGGACAACATGGCTGTAGTGCCTGTGTTATGTATCGCTTCGGAAGCAAGCAAGCAGCACAGACACAGTCGCTTTTTTTATTTTTTATTATGGGGCCCCGTTTCCCACCACAATGTCAGCGGTTGCATGCCAGAGAGGAGGTATATTATGGTGAATTAATTAAGCAGTTCAGAGATAGGAGCCCATATGTGCGTATGTCCTTGGGGTGTAACATCAATAATGGTAGCCCCAAGGCAGGTTTATTAGAAGACGTACTTCTTCTCCTATGCATTCATTTGAAAATCAGTGTTTTCAGTAATTAGGTACAAAATACGTGACCCTCCTCCCTCCCATACAGAGCTACATATCTGTCAACGCAGGAAGGCGTGGCCCCATCACTGGTTTCTCTGGATCCCATCCAACACCACTAAATCCAGTGGTATTTGGAAGCGGACCAACGGCAATCCCAGGTGCCGCCCGTGATGATGATGCACGCATGGCTGGGTTGCCTGTAGCTACGGGAGGCGGCGGGACCACTGCTCCAGGTCGTTTAGGGACAGGGCTCATAAGGAATCTTTCTGGTGGGGGTCTGTGACAGTAGCTGTGTTGGTACCGTAAGCCAGTTCCCCTAAGAGGACATGGTCTGGAAGATGGCCGTCCAACGCTCCACCCACACCATTAAGCCTAACGCCCACGCACCACCTCAATCTGCCATGAAGCTCGTCACTGTCAAGGATCCCTTTTGCACTTTGAGTAGTACAGGGTTGTAACGGGGGATGTTATGTATTATATTCATTTTATGGTTCCCTTTGTTTTGCAGTCGGCTATTTACCTCGTATTTGCATCAAAATTATACGGTGAAATGATATGATAATGACCTAATAATCTCCCTCTGCTTTCTTGGTGATTCATTTGAAGCAGTAGCTACAGCAGTTGTGGTGCACTGAATTGCCAGGGAGTAGCCGTTGTAACCGCAAAATAGATGAGTAAATATTAGGTGAATACCATGGGAAATAGGAGTAAAATAAAGTGTAACCTATTTTACAGTGAAATATCATAATCACATGTTGTCACTTTCCCTGTGCATTGTTAGTGGATTTGGTTGAACTTGGTTTTGACATTGGCATCCTGAAATGGACCATTGAAGCCAGCCTGGTTATACAGCACCAGCACCTGTGACCCAAGAGAAAGAGCCAATGCACTGTACAGAGACGGTTCTGCCCCTCTGTTAACTAACTATCCATCCAGCCTGTCTCATAGCATTAGTGGGGTTTGTGTGATGAATTGTTTTCATTATCACAATGGCCATCATTACTTTCTACACATTATCATCAGGGGGACATTTCAGACAGTGCATTTCAGATGGTGAACTGATTTCATTGTTTCGGGGGGTGGGGGTGGGGGGACTGCCCTATAGACATAATGTCTGTGTTTCCCTGCTATTAATTACTGGATCCCCAGCTAGTTAGCTGTAGCACTTCTCCGTGATGACAGAGGAATGGTAAAGGGATGGAGCAAGGCTCGCCTCTGTAGCTGCAGGCCCGTGCACTAGCCAGACACTGAATTTTGACTATTTTTTATGAAATCCTTTTATGGGTAGATAAATCTGATTTTATGCAAGAAAATTCTCCTGGGTTTCAATTAACTGGAGGTCACGTTACTGATCTATCCCAACAAGAAAAAAAGATAGGGAAAGAAGGAGAGAAAGAAAGAGAAGGTCTTTTAATTAATACAGTCTAATTAAACATTTGTGAAATGCATTAACACTGCTGTATTTTTTTGATGATTGCACTTGTCTAATTGTAAGGGAACCCTTCTCTAAAAACGTGTTTTGTGGCTATTGGTTAAATCATGAGGGTTTAACAATGCAATAGAGAACAGAGCGTGTTTTAACAGTGCAGTAGAGAACAGAGTGTGTTTTAACAGTGCAGTAGAGAACAGAGCGTGGTTTAACAGTGCAATAGAGAACAGAGCGTATTTTAACAGTGCAGTAGAGAACAGAGCGTGTTTTAACAGTGTAATAGAGAACAGAGCGTGTTTTAACAGTGCAGTAGAGAACAGAGCGTGTTTTAACAGTGCAGTAGAGAACAGAGCGTATTTTTACAGTGCAATAGAGAACAGAGCGTGGTTTAACAGTGCAGTAGAGAACAGAGCGTGTTTTAACAGTGTAATAGAGAACAGAGTGTGGTTTAACAGTGCAGTAGAGAACAGAGTGTATTTTAACAGTGCAATAGAGAACAGAGCGTGTTTTAACAGTGCAGTAGAGAACAGGGCATATTTTAACAGTGCAATAGAGAACAGAGCGTGTTTTATCAGTGCAATAGAGAACAGAGCGTGTTTTAACAGTGCAGTAGAGAACAGGGCGTATTTTAACAGTGCAATAGAGGACAGAGCGTGTTTTATCAGTGCAATAGAGAATAGAGCGTGGTTTAACAATGCAATAGAGAACAGAGCGTGGTTTAACAGTGCAATAGAGAACAGAGCGTGGTTTAACAGTGCAATAGAGAACAGAGCGTATTTTAGCAGTGCAGTAGAGAACAGAGCGTGGTTTAACAGTGCAATAGAGAACAGAGCGTGGTTTAACAGTGCAGTAGAGAACAGAGCGTGGTTTAACAGTGTAATAGAGAACAGAGCGTGGTTTAACAGTGCAATAGAGAACAGAGCGTGTTTTAACAGTGCAGTAGAGAACAGAGCGTGGTTTAACAGTGCAATAGAGAACAGAGCGTGGTTTAACAGTGCAGTAGAGAACAGAGCGTGGTTTAACAGTGCAGTAGAGAACAGAGCGTGGTTTAACAGTGCAGTAGAGAACAGAGCGTGGTTTAACAGTGCAATAGAGAACAGAGCGGGGTTTAACAGTGCAATAGAGAACAGAGCGTGGTTTAACAGTGCAATAGAGAACAGAGCGTGGTTTAACAGTGCAATAGAGAACAGAGCGTGGTTTAACAGTGCAATAGAGAACAGAGCGTGGTTTAACAGTGCAATAGAGAACAGAGCGTGGTTTAACAGTGCAGTAGAGAACAGAGCGTGTTTTAACAGTGCAATAGAGAATAGAGCGTGGTTTAACAGTGCAATAGAGAACAGAGCGTGGTTTAACAGTGCAATAGAGAACAGAGCGTGGTTTAACAGTGCAGTAGAGAACAGAGCGTGTTTTAACAGTGCAATAGAGAACAGAGCGTGTTTTAACAGTGCAATAGAGAACAGAGCGTATTTTAACAGTGCAATAGAGAACAGAGCGTGTTTTAACAATGCAATAGAGAACAGAGCGTGGTTTAACAGTGCAATAGAGAACAGAGCGTGGTTTAACAGTGCAATAGAGAACAGAGCGTGGTTTAACAGTGCAGTAGAGAACAGAGCGTATTTTAACAGTGCAATAGAGAACAGAGCGTGTTTTAACAATGCAATAGAGAACAGAGCGTGGTTTAACAGTGCAATAGAGAACAGAGCGTGGTTTAACAGTGCAATAGAGAACAGAGCGTGGTTTAACAGTGCAATAGAGAACAGAGCGTGGTTTAACAGTGCAATAGAGAACAGAGCGTGGTTTAACAATGCAATAGAGAACAGAGCGTGGTTTAACAGTGCAATAGAGAACAGAGCATGGTTTAACAGTGCAATAGAGAACAGAGCGTGTTTTAACAATGCAATAGAGAACAGAGCGTGGTTTAACAGTGCAATAGAGAACAGAGCGTGGTTTAACAGTGCAATAGAGAACAGAGCGTGGTTTAACAGTGCAGTAGAGAACAGAGCGTATTTTAACAGTGCAATAGAGAACAGAGCGTGTTTTAACAATGCAATAGAGAACAGAGCGTGGTTTAACAGTGCAATAGAGAACAGAGCGTGGTTTAACAGTGCAATAGAGAACAGAGCGTGGTTTAACAGTGCAATAGAGAACAGAGCGTGGTTTAACAGTGCAATAGAGAACAGAGCGTGGTTTAACAGTGCAGTAGAGAACAGAGCGTGGTTTAGCAGTGCAGTAGAGAACAGAGCGTGGTTTAACAGTGCAGTAGAGAACAGAGCGTGTTTTAACAGTGCAATAGAGAACAGAGCGTGTTTTAACAATGCAATAGAGAACAGAGCGTGGTTTAACAGTGCAATAGAGAACAGAGCGGGGTTTAACAGTGCAATAGAGAACAGAGCGTGTTTTAACAATGCAATAGAGAACAGAGCGTGGTTTAACAGTGCAGTAGAGAACAGAGCGTGGTTTAACAGAGCAATAGAGAACAGAGCGTGGTTTAACAGTGCAATAGAGAACAGAGCGTGGTTTAACAGTGCAATAGAGAACAGAGCGTGGTTTAACAGTGCAATAGAGAACAGAGCGTGGTTTAACAGTGCAATAGAGAACAGAGCGTGGTTGAACAGTGCAGTAGAGAACAGAGCGTGGTTTAACAGTGCAGTAGAGAACAGAGCGTGGTTTAACAGTGCAGTAGAGAACAGAGCGTGTTTTAACAGTGCAATAGAGAACAGAGCGTGTTTTAACAGTGCAATAGAGAACAGAGCGTATTTTAACAGTGCAATAGAGAACAGAGCGTGTTTTAACAATGCAATAGAGAACAGAGCATGGTTTAACAGTGCAATAGAGAACAGAGCGTGTTTTAACAATGCAATAGAGAACAGAGCGTGGTTTAACAGTGCAGTAGAGAACAGAGCGAGGTTTAACAGTGCAATAGAGAACAGAGCGTGGTTTAACAGTGCAATAGAGAACAGAGCGTGGTTTAACAGTGCAGTAGAGAACAGAGCGTGGTTTAACAGTGTAATAGAGAACAGAGCGTGGTTTAACAGTGCAATAGAGAACAGAGCGTGGTTTAACAGTGCAATAGAGAACAGAGCGTGGTTTAACAGTGCAGTAGAGAACAAAGCGTGGTTTAACAGTGCAGTAGAGAAGAGAGCGTGGTTTAACAGTGCAATAGAGAACAGAGCGTGGTTTAACAGTGCAATAGAGAACAGAGCGTGGTTTAACAGTGCAGTAGAGAACAAAGCGTGGTTTAACAGTGCAGTAGAGAAGAGAGCGTGGTTTAACAGTGCAATAGAGAACAGAGCGTGGTTTAACAGTGCAGTAGAGAACAAAGCGTGGTTTAACAGTGCAGTAGAGAAGAGAGCATGGTTTAACAGTGCAGTAGAGAACAGAGCGTGGTTTAACAGTGCAGTAGAGAACAGAGCGTGGTTTAACAGTGCACTTTGCCATAATATAGTTGATGTTTCAAAGGAAATGTGTACTGGGATGTAATGTTTGAAAAACTGCTCTGTCAAGGTGTTCGTGATGGTAATTCTTTAAAACAGTTAAATACTGTTAAGACCAGAGGCCAGAATCCTAAGAGAAACTTGAACGCAACTCAAACTTCAATCCCATCAGAAACCCATCTAGACAACAGCTTTCTGGCCTACTGTATGGGTAGATGAAGATTTGACTTTGAATAATAACACTTTTTAATCATGTGCCACAAGGCATGACAGTTGGTAGACCTTGAGTTATGTCACATAAAGAGTGTCAAGTACTGGAGGGGGGAATTCAAAACAGATTAAGGACTGTTTGGTCAAAATACACAGCATGATATGTGGTTCCCCCCACCATATTTGGTGCATATATTTCCCAGACAGACTCATTGTTATACTACCCACAGGGCAACTCTAATGTGAAGTTGATCTTAGGTTGAAGTCGCTCATACATACTTCCCCATTGTGACATTTATCTTATTCAATTCCCCAAATGCAGTGCAGTAGCTCTACTGCATCACCCTTCAATGCTAGATGAATACAATCATTCAGTGCAATTGAACACAGACTATATGGTCACTGTGCTAGAACACTCTGGATGAGCAGGTATTCTTGGTATAGTCTTATGTGAACCAAGACACTGAGCTAACATAGCCCTAGAGGTAGGCACAACTGCAGCAGCACACACATACACACACCAACACGCACACACACGCACTTATACACACACACACACACACACACACACACAGTGATGATTAATTGGGCAGGTGGAGTGGTGTGAGCAATGTTGATTTCCTTTCATTACCCTCTCCCCGCCCCTCAGTTAGAGAGATAGTTCACTGATGGGGGAGGGAGGCATAAGAGGAGGAAGTGGGGATGCGGGAGGGAGGGGGTTGCAGGAGAGGTGGAGGGATGAGAGGAGGGAGGGGGGATACAGGAGGGATGGAGGGATTAGAGGAGGGAGGAGGGATGCAGGAGAGGTGGAGGGATGAGAGGGGGGAGGGATGAGAGGAGGGAGGGGGATGCAGGAGGGATGAGAGGGGGGAGGGGGATGCAGGAGGGATGAGAGGAGGGATGAGAGGAGGGAGGGGGGTGCAGGAGGGATGGAGGGATGAGAGGAGGGAGGGGGATGTAGGAGGGATGGAGGGATGAGAGGAGGGTGGGGGATGTAGGAGGGATGGAGGGATGAGAGGAGGGAGGGGGGATGTAGGAGGGATGGAGGGATGAGAGGAGGGAGGGGGGATGCAGGAGGGGTGGAGGGATGAGAGGAGGGAGGGGGGATGCAGGAGGGGTGGAGGGATGAGAGGAGGGAGGGGGGATGCAGGAGGGACGACCTTCGCTGCACCTCACTTTCCGAGTGTGACAATGTGACCTCCTGCTTATCGAGGCAGCGATCAGTCGCTAATCTTTCACACCGCTTCCTAATCTCTCTATCTCCTCCCCCCATCCCTCCCCTCTCGCTCTCTCTCTCACTCTGCGTGGTGCCCTTCCCAAACACTTCCCTCCCTCTCTCTATCCCTCCCCCCTGTCCCCCCTCCTCCTTTTAAGGTTGTCATCTTTGGCTCCAAGGTGCTCTAAGTAGTGACGCGAGGCGAAGGCTAGCCGGGGCGAGCGAGCTCCACACACACACTAATTAGATCAGCCTTCTCTCTCTCTTCAATGGCATAATCATGTGCATCTGGGCCTCGCAATTACTTAATATGATATATTAACATATTCCTGGCAGGAGCGACAGGAGGAGGGCGCTGGTAGGAGACAAATTATCCAAATTAATTTCTAATTTAAAATCCTAGGCCTTTTATTATAAGCTGTGGGCGCCGCTCGCTAGCAGAGGAGAAGGAGGGGAGAAAGAAAGAGGCGGCGGAGAAAGAAGTCAAGGATATTCAGGGAGCTTCTAATGATTCAGGCTGGTTCCTGCCCACTAACCAAATGAATAAACAATGGGATAAAGACCCAGGAAGGAATTAACTGTACATGGCTGCATGGATGAACATAGTGGGGCTTCATTGGGGCATGTGGATGAAATGTCACACTCCCAAGTCCAAGGCAGGGGGCTTTCTTCCTCATTTGCCCTAATTAGGTTTGTAAAAGTGTACAAGCAGGGTTTGGTTGAGAGGGAGATGGCCAAGAGCCATGACTATAGGTCAATCTGAGGGATGTCACTTATTGGCCTATTCCCTAAGGAGCCAATCGGTCTGTAGAGGGCATCCACCAAGAGTTGGCATCATGGAATGTAGGGCAATTATGGGCTTGTTGGAGTAGACAGTACTTCCATACTCAGACTGTAATATCTTTAATATGTGACTGCAGAGGTCTTACTACTGCGCAATTACTCTGTAACAAGTATTGTAATTATGCGTTGGTCAAAACGTAACCTTTGTTCAATATTAAGATAATATAAGATAAACATGTTGTGACATGAAACCCAACAGCATTTATTTGACCGATTTACAAACATGTAGATCATGAAATGAATTGGGAATCCTAAGTAGAGAGTGGCATTAATGATTGATTTTTCGATTCATCAAAATATGCAATTGGAAGTAGGCTCCTGCTGATTCTGAGGGTCCACCATGAAGGGTTACTAAGGGAACGAAGCTACTCTCAATGTAAACGTTCCCTCTCCTAAACAGGATTTTTGCCACCCATTTTATCTGCTTTAATCTTAACCACTGAGAGATAATTCCATATTTACCTGGTTATCTTTGTGATTGATGAGAAATGTACAGATATTTATGAGAACATTGAGTGTACGTTCAGATGTGGTATCACTCATAACACTTAAGTTTTGTTGCCTTGCCTGGCTCTTCCATCATTCAAAACTGTGCATAAGTTTACCTCATACACAAACACCTTACCCAACCCCAATCCATACAGTCTGAGCTTTTAATAACCTATTTAACAACACAGCGGTGTCACCATGGCCCACGGCTCAGCTTAGGCTTAGCATGATTCAATAATAGCATCTCCTAGCATGGATAAACACACATCCAAACGAACAGCCTCTTCCCACAACTCGCTGTACTAGGCTATACTTTATATATGGATGCACAGACTCCATTTTGGTTCGCTTATTGGTTGTTTTTTATGGCTTCTGCAGTGGCATGGATACTCATTGCCGGCCTACAGTATGCAGGCTGTGGGAGAGAGGCAGCTAGGCTAGGCTGTGGTAATTAACAATAGAGGATGTGGCGTGCTCATTAGCGTGCCTATATACCCGGAGGTGCTGAGCACGGACACCTAATGAGATCCATATTGTAACGAAGGGGACTGTGACCGCCCGGGGTTCTCTTCTCACTGCACAAATTGGGGTGTGCATCGAATGGTAAGGGGCGCTTGGAGAAATGTTAACCGCGCTGTGAACTAGAAGTAGAAGGATAGTTGTGTGTGTGTGTGTGTGTGTGTGTGTGTGTGTGTGTGTGTGTGTGTGTGCCACGAGGAGTATACAATTATTTAGTTAATACACCCCTAAAAGTTCAACTAAGCTAACACATGGAATTGTTTTAAGATGGTCAAACCATGGATCATTTTCCTATTTGATTTTGTGTTGAAGGAACCCTGTAGGTATAAAAAAAACAATGTTGATAAAATATTGAGTTTGACCTTTACTGCCCATAGAAATGCATAGAAAAACTCATTCATGAATGGCAAAACAAACACTAAAAATGTAAATTATAAGGAATAAGGTTTTGACGTGTCTGTCCTATATCTAGGAGATATAAGAAAGGTCAGGCAAATTTTGGGGGGGAAACAGATTTAACCCCCCTTTTTTTGGCACAAAAGTAGTTCCATACTTCCATTCATTTTCCAAGCCGATAACGGGTTACCTTCAGACGAGTCCCAAGACACTTGTGAGGGTCGTAGAGCAAAACGGAGACCGCCATCATGTTCTTAAGAGTCTGTCCTATTAGTTTGTAGCCCAAACCATTTGGACGCTACACACAGACGTTGGCACATCGGCGGTACCGACTTCAGACGAGTCCTGTGGGGTTTCTAGAGCTAAACGGAGAACAACATCGTGTTTGTGAGGGTCTCATCTTTCCATAGAGTGGTCATATTAGTTTGTAGCCATTCGGACGCTACCAACATTTTCGTGAGAAGACCGATTTTCGTAATGTCTTCTGGCGTGCGGGTCAATCGGTTTTTAAAAAGTATATGATTTATATTATATCATGTTAACATACTGTGTGCAATGTGTATGATCTGTAGTGACGTCTGTGGTTTCACTGGCCTCTATATAAACAACCTCGCCCATTTGGGGAGACACCCCTTGGAGAGATTTGTTTTTCAGATTTTTACTCGTATTTTTCTCCATAATTATATGACAAGGTGAACAATAAACAGTGTACTACACTTAACTATGAATGTCCAAGGCAATTTAGTGAAGCCACAAAGCAGGGAGCAATAGCCTGCCAAAAACAGTGGGAATTCAAGCCAAGTGGGTTACCTGGAGTCTCTCTCAGTCTGTTTCTCTCTGAGGCCACAGAGAATCTGGATGTGGTGACAATTTCTAATGGGGTGATCATTTCTATGGTGGGCAAAAAAAGAGTGAGATTTGGTGTGTGTTTGTGTGTGTGTTTGTGTTCGAGAGAGAGAGACAGAGGAGTGCTAGGGGGCAGGCACAGAGGCACAGAGACAAAGCATATTGGCACTAAAAGGACAGACCATCAAATCAAATCCAATTTTATTGGTCACATACACATATTTAGCAGATGTTATTGCGGGTGTAGCGAAATGCTTGTAAAATAGCCCTGACGCTGAGGTGCACCATATTAAAATAGCAGATGAATCACTTCCACGTCCACTAACACACACACTTGATGCTACTAGCCACAATGGACTGATGCTAGCAGCTTCATTTACTCAGTTACTCAGTGTACCATGAATGTTCTGCTGGAGATAACATGAAGAAAGAAAAGTATATGAGATGAAGATGAAAAGGTACAGATATGGGAATAGAGAGGAAGAGACAGACCAGAGAGAAATGGAGAGGGTTGGCAAGAGAGAGAGCGAGAGAGAGAGAGAGAGTGAGAGACAGAGACAGGGAGAGAGAGAGACAGAGACAGAGAGAGAGAGAGAGAGAGAGAGAGAGAGAGAGAGACAGGGAGAGACAGAGACAGAGAGAGAGAGAGAGAGCGAGAGCGAGAGAGAGAGAGAGAGCGAGAGACAGAGACAGGGAGAGAGAGAGACAGAAACAGAGACACAGAGAGAGAAAGAGACAGAGACAGGGAGAGACAGAGACAGAGAGAGAGAGAGAGACAGAGACAGAGACAGAGACAGAGACAGAGAGAGAGAGAGAGAGAGAGAGAGAGAGAGAGAGAGACAGAGACAGAGAGAGAGAGAGAGAGAGAGAGAGTGGGATATAGTAGGGATGCTCAGCCAGTGACATGGGTAATATCATATTCATCACAGGCCTGGCTCATATCTCATGATGGCCGGGAGAGTTTCCCCCGCGGGCTTTGGGAGAGGACAGGGTGAGTGGGAGACGACAGGGTGGGGGAGAAAGGAGGGGAGAATAAGGGGCAGCCAGACCAGACCTGTCACGCAGAGCCACACAGGTATATTGTGAGAATGATTTAATGCGATAATAACCTCCACTTCGCCGGATAGATGATGTTTCATTGTGGCGCCTGACGGTTAATGAATGAAACATTAGTAAACACTACTAAAACGTTATTAGAGACTGAGAGAGGGAGAATGTAGTCTGCGGGAAGCGAACCAACAGGAGGGGCGAGGGTGGTAAAAGATGAGTATGCAAATGTACTCCCCCCCCTTGAAACACCCCAATTATTTTTCCTGCTCAGCAGTTGTGAATAAAAGATGAAAAAAGTGGAGGACCTGAGGAGGTGGTAGAGGGTGGCTGTGTGGTGTTCCACCAGATCTAATGATATGTGTACAGCAAGGGCCCACATATTTACACATTACATACAAAGTGGCTTCATATGAGGCGGGAGTCGAGGAGATATCCCTTCTGGAAATCCTAGGTGAACAGTGGCAAGTACTCACTAAACAAATATGCACTGTCACAGCCAAAATCAAGTAGCTTAAACTGGTCTGATGTATCAGATGCTGTCATACTTTGAAGTGTTGGGTACTATAGGAAAACAATATACAGAAATACAGCGGAAGTCATTAAAATAGTCATAGTTTTATTTATATATAGACTGATGTTCCAAATGCTATTGTTTTATATTGAAGTTGTCAACTCTATTGGGATGCTGACCACATGGGCCAAGCCACTGTATTTTTATCACAGTATTCATCATCATTATGGTGATGCCACTGACCTTGTGCTGGGCCCTCATCCAGTCAAAGGACCATGAAAAAGAGCATCACCTCACACATTTTATTGCCAGGCTGAGAACCCACAATCTCTAAGCACCTGTATTCGGCAGACTCTGTCACTAAACATGATAACTTTTCAACGGTCGGCTGGATAATGTAAAAGTGCACGCAAGGTCAGGCCTGAATTCAAAACGTCTCTCTTGTTTTCTCTCTATTTCTCACTGATTCATTCTCTCTCTCTCTCTCTCTCTCTCTCTCTCTCTCTCTCTCTCTCTCTCTCTCTCTCTCTCTCTCTCTCTCTATTTCTCACTCTGATTCATTCTCTCTCTCTCTCTCTCGCTCTCTCTCTCGCTCTATTTCTCACTCTGATTCATTCTCTCTCTCTCTCTCTCTCTCTATTTCTCACTCTGATTCATTCTCTCTCTCTCTCTCTCTCTATTTCTCACTCTGATTCATTCTCTCTCTCTCTCTCTCTCTCTCTATTTCTCACTCTGATTCATTCTCTCTCTCTCAAATTCAAATTCAAATTCAAGCTGCTTTATTGGCATGAAAAACATTGTGTCAATATTGCCAAAGCAACAATGTATACAATATACATTGTAACAAAATTATAAATGATAGCAAATAATAATATAAAATGGTAGTAAATAATAATACAAAATTAAATACAAAAATAAATACAATAAAATGGTGACAGTCAATAGTAGAAATGTAATAAATATAAAATAAAATTATGGAAAATGAAACTATAACTAACTTATAACTAAATAACGGTCATCTTCTTCTTTATATCAGTACTACAACTACAATCATCATTACTACGACTACTACTACCATCACTAAACTGTTATCACTACCATTACCACCCATATTTGGGATGATAAACATTAATAATTATAGTAATAATGGCAATAATAATAATAAGTAAGTTACTGTTTACTATGCAGATGTTATTATTCAGTGTCCCTCAGGCTATGGCAGGAAAATACATATTTGGCTGCAAGAGGAGCCATTGCTCCTTCGCCCATGAGTATTCTTAGTTTTTCCTCTGGGTTCAATTTGTAAAAATTTGGAATATATGTAGTCATTTCTGTGAATAATGAATCTCTTTGTGAGGAATATTTATCACAGTAAAGGACAAAGTGCATCTCTGTCTCTACCTCCCCTGTCATGCAGTGACCACATACACGCTCCTCTTTGGGTAGCCATGTCTTTTTATGTCTGCCGGTTTCTATTGCCAATCGGTGGTCACTCAGCCTGTACTTGGTAAGGATCTGTCTCTGCTTCGTATCTCTGACAGAGTAGAGATAATCAGCCAATTCATATTCTCTGTTTAGGGTCAGATAGCAATTTAGTCGGCTTTGGGATTTTGTTTCGTTTTTCCAGTATTGTAAATATGATTCCTTTGATTGGTTCATGATTTTGCTTATTGGAATTCTTTCTTTTGAAGCAGTGCTGGTGTCAGCTTGGTTGGTGAGGTCCAACACCAGCTGACTGAGAGGGCTCGTTTCTGGGCTCAGCTCTTGGGCTTGAAGTGCTTTAAATTGCAGACTCGAATTTGGACTTGAATTTAGATGTAGCCAAAATTTTAATGATCTTTTCTGTATTTTCATTATTACTGGAAAACGGCCCAATTCTGCCCTACATGCATTAGTTGGTGTATTTCTCTGGACTTGTAGAATTTTCCGACAGAATTCTGCATGTAGGGCTTCAATTGGATGTTTGTCCCACATTTTAAAATCCAGTTTATTACTCTCTCTCTCTCTCTCACTCTGATTCATTCTCTCTCTCTCTCTCTCTGTCTCTGTCTCTCTCTCTCCCTGTCTCTGTCTCTCTCTCTCCCTGTCTCTGTCTCTCTCTCTCTCTCTCTCTCTCTCTCTCTCTCTCTCTCTCTATTTCTCATTCTGATTCATTCTCTCTCTCTCTCTCTCTCTATTTCTCACTCTGATTCATTCTCTCTCTCTCTCTCTCTCTCTCTCTCTATTTCTCACTCTGATTCATTCTCTCTCTCTCTCTCTCTCTATTTCTCACTCTGATTCATTCTCTCTCTCTCTCTCTCTCTCTCTCTCTCTCTCTGACACACACACACACACACATCCTGGCAAGCAACAAGGTCAACAAAGGCAAGGTTTACTGTCAGCAAGGGTAACACTAAATGAATGCACAGCAACAATGCCGCTAAATAGCACCACAGCAGTCAGAGGGGACGGTGCTGGAGGAAGTGCTAACTCGCCTATTTCTAACTGAGGAGGTGTTATTAGCAAAGATATAGGGACAGGCAAGGACGTCCAAACAGGCCAGACCTATCTTTGAACCAGGCAGGGACATTAGAAACAGCAAGGACAACGCAGAGGTAATTTGCATTCGAGCACTTCCCAAAGAACTAACTATTTAGCAGGAAAGTTGTTGTTTCGTTCTCAGACATAGAGGTGAAGTTGTTGTTTCGTTCTCAGACATAGAGGTAAAGTTGTTGATTGCACATGTGTAACACAATAAGAGAGATACTATTCCTTTAAAAAATGATTAGTTCAATTCAATAGTTACCAGCGGTATAATGTTTTGTACACACTTAACATTACAGTGTGACACCTGATTATAGCGCCAGCCACTTAGGAGTCAAATTAAGTTCATGGGGAAATTAGCATGTTAGCCACGCAGGACTGCATTCCTTCATTTATATGACTCTTTTTATGGCCCAGTCAAATCCGACTAGCTAATCAAGCCATATTACAATAGTTCTCAATGGCTTGTATTTGATTGGCTTCAATTTACATAATGGCGCAACGCGGAAATGTGTCCCCCTCTACCCGTTTCCATTCCTTTTCTCAGGAGATTAGATTAGTTTATGGATTTGAAACATGTGCATGCGGTTGATTTTATTTATTTATTTATTGGTCTAATGCACTCGGCAACAAGCGAGTCGGTCTATGCCAATTATGAGCTGAAAATGCACCTGTCCAGGACAATACATAGTGGCAGAATCCAATTTGTGTTGGGGAATGAGGAAACGATTTATCTCTCTCCGCGACGTCTCTGAACGCTACACACACCAATAAAAAAAAATAGTGGTCTGTGGCAGCCCCTGTGGATCCCCATATCATATATCCATTCCACAACGGATGATTTCTTAAAGAAAAAGACTTAAAGGATTGCAGATAGATAATTGTGTACCTTCAGAAAAGGATTGCAGATAGATAATTGTGTACCTTTAGAAAAGGATTGCAGATAGATAATTGTGTACCTTTAGTCTTCATGCATATTTATTTTCAGCCAAATGTAAAAAAAAAAATAATAATAATAACGTAATAATAAAGTCTGTTTTTATTATTATTATTTGAGATTCTAATTAGCTACGGATTAGTCGTTTCACTGTGTTGCCGTGGCAATATAAAAAGCTGGTGCTGTGGTCTTTTTCTCTGCTGTGAGGAGAGATACGGTAGCTGGGATCAAAAGGACATTATGTCCTTAATGGCAAGTTCCCTCTATTTGGTATTTGGTCTGTATCAATGTGCTGAGAGTCTGTCATTTGGTGGCAGAATGAGCCGGGCTAAAGAGATAATATTTCAATAACATACTGGCCTGATCATAAAGTAACTCAATGGAAATGTGTAACAGCCTGAGGCGCCTCAGCAGGACAGTCAGCAGTCAAATGATTTCACATTCCCTTTTCTCCTTGCCTGCATGCACACGCTGCCGTTTCCCAAAGAGCACCAATGACAGACGCACACACACACACACATATTTAAACAATACACTCTCACACACTGACCTATATGGAAATGAATACAAACTGTACAGTTACATAGTTTTTTTAATGTAGTATCTAGGAGAGGAAGATTACTTTTCACGGTTAGAACAGTAAGACATCTGAAAATAAGACAAAATGTGTAATTGTCTGGAACCCCCAGGTGACAGTGAATAAGATGTATTGACAGTACTGAGGGCCAATGCATTCAGGTCAGTTCAGGACACCTCAGTTAAAGATAATATAGTGCTCTCTAAGGGATGTCAATCCACCAACACCACATACATTACCTTACCCTCTCAATTCAGTTCAGTAGACTTTATTGACATGGCAAGTTCAATGACTTACATTGTCAAAGTAGACATATAACAACAAATGGTGGGAGCAACAGCAATAAGGCATCAATAGTAATAGTAGTAGTAGTGATTACCTTACCCTCTCCCCTTCCATCCCCATCAAGGGGAAACCCTTTGTTCGGATACAATATATAATCAAGTTGCCTCTCCTGATAAGCAAAACAGGTCAGCAATATCTGAAGCACAGAGACCGGGATCAATGGAACGAACAAGCTAATGAGGCTGGAGATCCAGTCAGTGGAGGGTGTTTGAAGCATCCATCCTTCCAGACGTCACACCCACCACTCTAGCAGGCATAGCTACACCTCTCATGTAGCTAGCTCCTCTCCTTTGGTTTTCCCCTCCTTTTTATGAACCAGCCTGAAAGTCAAGGCGTTGGGGATATTAAAACGGGGGGAAGTAGAAGATCAAAATTGCACTCTGGTGCTAGTATCGGAGCTGTGGGCGCCAAGCCTCTGATGCCACGTGAAGGAGCCACGCCGTGCGGGTATCTGTGAGCCTTGTCCAGGTGTAGCTAGCTAGCTCCCCCTGTTTTTTAATGATGCCATTTGCCTAATGTCTACCTGTGGTTGTCAATCAGACATTATCCCAACTTCTTTCCTCTCCCCCAAACTAGACCAAAGCCCTTGCCTGAAACATCGCTGTGCCTCCTGTTTACCGCTTTCCTCCCCATTAATTGGGCTAGAGACATCACTTTAAAATGAGACCAGGAACAGGAAGAAACAACAACAAAAACATGAGTGGAGATGATGGGCATGTCTTTTCATCCTTTAACCCCTATTGCCTTTCTGCTGATCTGGACGCTTCCAGAGGGGTACAAATTGGGATGTCAAGAAAGAGGTGGTGAAGGGGAACTCCTTTAACCCTCTTGTACTTCTCTCTCTCTCTCTGTCTCGCTCTCTACCCCTTTCTCTCTACCTCTCTACCCCTCTCTCTCTACCTCTCTACCCCTCTCTCTACCTCTCTAACTCTCTCTACCTCTCTACCCCTCTCTCTACCTCTCTACCTCTCTACCCCTCTCTCTACCTCTCTACCTCTCTCTCTACCTCTCTACCCCTCTCTCTACCTCTCTACCTCTCTCTCTACCTCTCTACCTCTCTCTCTCTCTCTACCTCTCTCTCTGTCTCTCACTCGCTCTCTCTCTACCTCTCTATCTCTCTCGCTCTATACCTCTCTCTCTACCTCTCTCCCTCTGTCTCTCTGTCTCTCACTCACTCTCTCTCTACCTCTCTATCTCCCTCTCTTTATACCTCTCTCTCTCTACCTCTCTTCCTCTCTCTCTCGCTCTCTCTCTACCTCTCGCTCTGTCTCTCTCTTTGTCTCTCTACCTCTCTCTCTCTCTATATATATATCTCTCTTTCTTTCTTTCTCTATCTCTCTCTCTACCTCTCGCTCTGTCTCTCTCTTTGTCTCTCTACCTCTCTCTCTCTATATATATATATCTCTCTTTCTCTATCTCTCTCTCTCTCTCTCTCTCTCTCTCTCTATCTACCTCTCAATTTCTCTCTCTACCTCTCGCTCCCTCTACCTCTCTCGCTGTCTCAAATGTGGCTAACCAGACATGTCCTTTGTAACTTTTTTAACCTGACACAATTCTGAAACACTGCACAGACTATACTTCTTTTTTTTTTTTAAAGGAGACAATAATTACACATTGTGTCTTGCACCATGTCTGTCTGAGTTTAAGAGTGCAGGCAGGTGCAAGGCACTCAGACAGGCACATGTCCAAATATTGTCATGTTAGCAGTTTTCTTTGTCTTTTGTTTGTCTGGACCATGTCATTGTTTATGTCAATCCAACATTTTAGCTGAGAAGCTTTTGTACCATTAACTGCCTCGCGCTGTAACAACACAGTCGGCCTGTACATTAAGACATATGGAACCAGCCTGGGTAATTATGACTACATAGATGTCTAGTGGTCATTTGATTGACAGGGGTGGAGTGGTTTCCTTCAACTGTTCCATGCTTTGGCATTAATCCTCTTTCCATGATGAAGAGCCCAAGTGTTATAGAGAGAGGAATGCCAGGTGGGCCTGCTCACCTCAAACCAGGTGTGTGTGTGTGTGTGCGTGCGTGCGTGCGTGTGTGTGTGGCTAAGGAAAACAATTCATCATGCTCTGCATTACCAGCATGCCTGAGTTGTTATGAGAGGAGGACATCATGCACCAGACCCTGATCTCTGGGGAGTCTAAGTCAGACCCTCTTCCATACCCAATACCCCCCCCCCACACACACACACACACACACACACACACACACACACACACACACACACACACACACACACACACACACACACACACACACACACACACACACACACACACACACACACACACACACACACACACACACACACACACACACACACACACACACACACACACACACACACACACACACACACACACACACACACACACACCCTCGTCTCCACCACTTGTATCCCAGCAGAGGCTTTATGACAGGCTGCGGCGACATGGAGCCCACCGGATGAATTGTTTCATGGCTCCGGGCAGTCGAGGGGAAAGAGGAGCCGTAAATAGGATTGAAGTTTAAATGGAGTAATACGGCTCTGGAAAAGAGGGCCCCGAGTGGTGAAAACCCAGAGGTAAGAGGGAGGTGAGAAGTTCGCCCGGAGATCAACCACATTCAGCAATTTGGCCTAACAGGAGAGAAGAAATGGGGCCTTGAAATAAAGTTGAAAGTCAATGTGCGTGTTTTTTCAGACAACGGAGAAGACTGCTCCAAACTCAATGGTCACATATTTTGGACACAGAAACGGATTGCACGAAAGTCAATCGGCACGTTTTTGGACAAATAAATAGAAAATATGTTTAAATCCTGTGTAAAAGTGTCTATTGGAGGGTGATCATTACATTGAAGAGTCTAATGAATAGATAGGCCCATATATACTGTATATATTAGAGGATACAGGGACTAAGTGAGAGAATCTCTCTCTGGACCCACATTAAGAACAGTAACTGTCAGTTACATCTCATTACACCACCTTATAGCATATAACACATGACATATGCACAGGGAAGATTAGTAACCACCAATAAGATGTCAATTTTCAGCACTTTTATACAAGGATTACAAGCATATCATAATGTATCATATTAAAACCCTCTCCCATAGCTCCACTTTGTTATGGTTGCAAGTTAAATGATTATGTGCTTTAATCCACATCCTTGGTTCTCAATATCCCAGTGTGTAGAATTGTTTCCGTCGTGGGAGGAACAAACCACAGATTACCCATTTCATAAATTGCGAGACAGATCTATTCCTCCCACATTGTTCCTCACGTAAATCCACAACGAATCACAAGAAGATAATTTGATGTATCCGAAAATAATGACCAGAAAATAACATTGTCCTGGTCTGATTTTCTTCACACAATCAAGCCTCTTCAGTGAACTGTGCAGGTGCAAACATTATACTGTATATATATATTCATATCAACACTCTGGTCCTTCTTTCTGAGCTCGTATAAACAAATGTGCTCTGTGAGTTTCACTCGGCGAACATAAGTACCATTAGGGTAGTCCCCAAACAACGCTAGCCTCGGATCAACTTCACAGTAAATTAGCCACAATTAGCTCAGCGGCAGACGTCAACGTGACCGTCCTGATGCCATTAAAGACCCAACCAATCATAACTTACAGTCTACTGGATAATTTCTCAAATCAATGATCTTGGTAAGTAATTGTAAAAAGGCCCCGGTTGCCAGATCAGCTGGATGTGGCCAATTAAAGGGAAGTGGGGGGACAGCCTTGATTAGCGCTTTGCTCGGGGGCAATGGTGTTTTATTATGCAGCGCTAGCTGCCGCTACTCCACGGCACTCAGGTTAAACGTTTTTAATTCACGGACCTCCCCCTGTTAGCTGAGGGGCGAGGCTGTGGGGGAGGGCAGGGATTTAGTTTGTACACAAGTGATGACGACACGCCGTCAACAACAGCGCCTTTTGGTAGAGAGGAGGGCTCAGTGTGGAATTACAAACAAGGATGCTCACTCAGAAGAGTCTCTTCCACTAAAGCCATTTTCAATTCTGGCAAATACATTTTCAATATCGTACCATCAAACTCTGTATACTTATTTGTATTTCTTGTCCTGTAGGTATGGCCCAGGACTAAGTTGTGTGTTCTACAACTGTATCTGGATATCAAACAGGTTTGTCTATTTTCTCATTTCAGCTGCTGCCCACTGGACATTGAAATGAGAGGGGACCCAATATCAGTGTTGTTTCACTGAGTATCGACTACACATTGCCACTAGGGGAGAGCAAAGAGCTCTGGTATATTAGAGGGGATAATGTAAAGGCGTATACCTTGACAACAGTCACAACAGCACGGAGAGGACTGCACACAATGCAGAACCTGGCAATCTGAATGTGTGAGTTACCACGCATCCAGACAGTCCGCTGTCACGCAGTGGCATTGGGATTCAAATGTTCACTGGGGCGCAGATGCTCACCGTCTCCCTCGCAGGTTGCCACCTAGCCCCAATGCCAGGTAGCGCCCCATGCGCTCCCTCACACCCCAGCCTCATCAGCCAGTCCGCACCTCCATGAAATTAAGCATAAAACATTCATGGAGGGAGATTAGCTCTTAAAACCCAGCTAATGTAGCATGAAATGCAGAGGCCATGCTCTAGCGATCAGAGAACTCTGAGAACTGACCTATTTTACACGGTGCTCAATCTCTTTCCTCTAGGTTTCTATTGCTCCCCCCCATCACCACCACCTCCCAACATCTGGCTAGAGAGAACATTATTTGATAATTGGTTTGGGCTTTTATTATTCTAACAGTGGAAGCCGTATAGAGGCAGAGAGAGTGAGGAAGACTCTGGTACTAGAGCAATCAGCGGGTCCCAGATGGATAGGAGTGTGGGGACAGGAGAGACAGTGAGAGAGAGAGCGAATTAGAGAGAGAGAGAGCGAGAGCGAGAGAAGAGCGAGCGAGAGAGAAGAGAGAAGAGAGAGAGAGAGAGCGAGAGAAGAGGAGAGAAGAGCGAGCGAGAGAGAAGAGAGGAGAGGAGAGAAGAGAGAATGAGAGAGAGGAGAGAAGAGAGCGAGAAAGAGGAGAGAAGAGAGAGGAGAGAAGAGAGAGAGAGCGAGAGAGGAGAGAAGAGAACGAGAGAGAGGAGAGAAGAGAGAAGAGAACGAGAGAGAGACAGAGAGAAACATAGCAAACTAGAATGCTATTTGGCCCCAACAGAGAGTACACAGTGGCACAATACCTGACCACTGTGACTGACCCAAAATTAAGGAAATCTTTGACTATCTACAGACTCAGTAAGCATAGCCTTGCTATTGAGAAAGGATGCTGAAGGCAGACCTGGCTCTCAAGAGAAGACAGGCTATGTGCAGACTGCCCACAAAATGAGGTGGAACCTGAGTTGCACTTCCTAACCTCCTGCCAAATGTATGACCACATTAAAGACACATATTTACCTCAGATTACACAGACCCACAAATAATTTGAAAACAAATCCAATTTTGATAAACTCCCGTATCTATTGGGTAAAATAATCACAGCAGCAAGATTTGTGACCTGTCGCCACAAGAAAAGGGCAACCAGTGAAGAACAAACACCATTGTAAATACAACTTATATTTATGTTTATTTATTTTCCCTTTTGTACTTGAACTATTTGCACATCATTACAACACTGTATAATATGACATTTGAAATGTCTTTATTCTTTTGGAACTTTTGTGAGTGCAATATTTACAGTACATTTGTTATTGTTTATTTCACTTTTGTTTAATATCTATTTCACTTGCTTTGGCAATGTAAACATACGTTTCCCATGCCAATTGAAAATTGAATTGAGAGAGAGAGAGAGAGAGGAGAGAGATAAAGACAGAGCGAGAAATACAGCGAGAAGAGAGAAAGACCACGAGAAAGACAGAGAGACAGAAAGACAGAGACAGACAGATAAAGACAGAGAGAGAGAAAGACAGAGAGGGATAAGAGAGAGAGAAAGACAGAGAGAGAAAGACATAGAGAGAAAGAGAAATACAGAGAGGGAGAAGAGAGAGAAAGCCTGAGAGAGGGAGGAGAGAGAGATAAGAGAGAATGACAGAGAGGTAGAAGAGAGAGAGATATAGACAGAGAGAGAGAAAGACAGAAAGAGAGAAAGACAGAGAGAGAGAGAAAGAGAACGATAGAGAGAAAGACAGAGAGGGAGAAGAGAGAGAAAGACAGGAAGAGAAAGAGAGGGAGAAGAGAGAGAGAAAGACAGAGAGAAAGACAGAGGGAGAATAGAGAGAGAGAAAGAGAAAGACAGAGAGAGAAGAGAGAGAGAAATAGAGAGAAAGACAGAGAGATAAATAAATACAGAGAGAGAAAGAGAAAGAGAAAGAAAGACAGAGAGAAAGATAGAGAGAAATACAGAGAGGGAGAAGAGAGAGATACAGACAGGAAGAGAAAGACAGAGAGGGAGAAGAGAGAGAGAAAGACAGGAAGAGAAAGACAGAGGGAGAAGAGAGAGAGAGACAGGAAGAGACAGACAGAGAGGGAGAAGAGAGAGAGAGAGAGAGAGAGAGAGAAAGAGAAAGACAGAGAAAGACAGAGGGAGAAGAGAGAGAGAGAGAGAAAGAGAAAGACAGAGAGGGAGAAGAGAGAGAGAGACAGGAAGAGACAGACAGAGAGGGAGAAGAGAGAGAGAAAGACAGAGATAAAGACAAAGAGAAAGACAGAGAGGGAGAAGAGAGAGAGAGAGACAGAAAGAGAAAGACAGAGAGGGAGAAAGACACAGAGAGAAAGACAGAGAGGGAGGAGAGAGAGAGAAGAGAGAAAGACAGAGAGAGTGAGACAGAGAGAGAAAGAGACAGCTAGAGGATCATAACCAGACCGCCTTATAACTTTTGATACGTTTTTGATAAGGCATTGCTTTTGATAAGGAAAACCAATCTTATTGTTTTATAGTTACAATACAAATACTCTGTCTTCATGGTTTTCATCCTTAATTCCATATCGGTTGTGACACTAAATGCCATAAAAGGATAGAATTGGAGTCAAAATGGTCGAGGAGCATTGATTTTTATATTTTCATTTGTCTATATGTTTAACATTGTTGCTTATTGGAGCTGCTGGAGCCGTGTAAAAGTGATCTGAAAGAGAGAAAGCAGGGATCCGGGCTGGCATCGGATGTTTCTGTTTACCCCCCACCCCCACCCCCATGCACAACCCCCACTTACACACACACACACACACACACACACACACACACACACACACACACACACACACACACACACACACACACACACACACACACACACACACACACACACACACACACACACACACTCACCAGACAACACAGGGCTCTGTCTCCGATCACAGTGGAGCACTGGGTCCCCGGCGTGGTGAGAGCAGACGATTTGAGGCATATGTCAAGTTCTTGTGGATTCAAAACAAAACTCTGTCAGGACGGCGAGCCTGGCAGTGTGCACACAGTACAGCAGGACCCTCAAGTCCAAGACCAAACCCATCCCTTCCAATCGCTCCCCACAGACTTGTGTTCCCTTGTGAAAGGGCTGCAGTGGATTTGCCTGGGAGCCATAGAGAGCTAGAGAGGGCCATGGCATCCAAGAGACTGAGTCCATTCACATTACCCGCTGTGGGAGATGGCGGCAACAGGAGGGAGGGAGCCCTTTTCTTCTCTCTGGAGTTAAGCTGGAGAGATGCACGTAGTGCACAGACTGCGAGGGAGAGAGGGAGAGAGAGAGAGAGAGAGAGAGAGAGAGAGAGAGAGAGGCCTGGAGGACTAGGCATATGGCCACAGTGGAGGGCGGATCGCACACATACACACACGCTTGTATTGTATTTTCATATACACTCTATGCACGCACAAACACAAAAATATTCACCCAAGCTCATGACCTGAACATTATCATGCAATGTCCTTCTGCCAAATTAGGAATATTAATGCTGATTTCTACATGAAATTATAGTAGAATCACAGTGCGACAGTTTATGTCGTGTTTATTTGTGTCTAATCTCATTTCATATTTTGATGTGAGTTTCTCTTCTCTAAAAAATACATAAATAGATTATTTTCATTTTGTCGATAAACACAGTGATGTAGTCACAGGTCCCCAGAGACTCAAATCCAGCCAGTGTTATTACCGATCGGTGCGTTGAAGTGTGAACGAAAAGGAAACAACTATGTCAAGACAAAATCATGTAAATAAGGAGTAACTATAAAAGAAGGATTAAGCAATGTACTAATGAGATGCCGAGGGTGTGGTTGAATTCAGGTGACGGCCTGTTTAATTGATCCTCCGATAAAAGGGTTGCATTAAATAATGTGTAATTGCAACACCATAATAGTCTTGAATGTCTACGTCAATTACAAACAAAAGTGGTGTAAAGGATTTTGTCGTTGGAAGAACGGTGGCATGTCTGACAAGTTCCCCCGTTATTCAGCGTCAGATACATTTCCAGCCTGTCTTTGTGAAAAACCAAATAGTCAAATAAGGCTTTTTGTCAGTTTGCTCCAGGGCAGTGTTACACTCTGGGGTTTACCATGTAACGTAGCTTGCTAACCTCAATAATCATAATCCAATATTGCAAATATGAGGTTCTGTGTACTAAGCCAGGGATATTAGCCTACATTATTTCCCATATGTATAAATAAATGTCTCTGTGTTTGTCTGTTATCTGGCATGCAATGCTATGGACAGAGGACCTCTGATGTATCAAAAACAAAGAACAGAAATAAGAATGTGGTCTTCCTCAAAATACTAATCATATGTAACCCTAAGAATAGGGGTTCAGCATCGTACACAATATTGTTCTATTACAACCATCCGATGGTGCAGGAGTTCACTAGAGGAAATAAACTTCATTTGCACAACAAGTTTGCAGTCTGTTGTTTTCCCCAAACCATTGATAGATGGTTATTGGATGAACTCCTATGGGGGAGCGTCTAATGTTCAAAAACACAGACCACTATAATTCATGAGTCTAGTCAAGGACAAAGATGAATCTCATCATCTCTCACAGCATGCACCATCAATTCAAAATGGCCTCTTTAAATTCAATCCAAGGGAATGACAAGATCCAACCTTTGTTCAATTATCTGCAAAGTCCAACACTGTCCAATGTCAGTGCACAACTGTATTGCAGGCGCACACAAACACAACCCCCCTTTTAGGTCTTGACTTTCTAAACAGGCCAGGCTAATGACATCCCTCCCCAGTATCCAGTGTGTAAACATGCCCTGATGGATGGAGGCTGCGATGAAGACCAGGAGAAACACAGTGGTTGTGCTGTTGAGGCGCTGGCTATACAATGGAGAGGACTTGGGTCTGCTAATGGCTCCGTGGGAAGTAATGATGATAAACACTTTATTTTGCCCTACCAATGAGTGCACATTACTTAATGATGTTCGATGGCGGTTGTGAGTGGTAAAGACAACAAATGTATTATACCAATGCATCTTAAATGGGCATCCCTAAGGAAACCCATCTGAATTGTAAATTTTGTGGCCGACCTCATTTTTCATATGCAAAAACCATGCGGCGAGGCGAATTCCAAACCACTGTGTACTTAATGTGCAATGTTTTACATTTTTACATCTTTATGCTCTCCACTTTGTGTTTATTTGTATCAAACGTGCAGCACTGACTATTGTCAGGTACCGACGAAGACCAGATTGACATAGTCTTCCTTCTCATCACCAATTCAGGTTTCCATATCAAACAGGAGTCTTGTCAACACACCAGCTTTCCATTTTGATTAGATTTTAAAGAAAGAGTCCCATTGAATGTTCTCTGCCGTTCTGATATGATATACTCTTTGGATTTGAGAGTAAACTCTACCATTCAGATGGAGCCACAATGGCTCTTTCTCTGTGCAGGGCCAGTAATTAGAATGAACCATAGATCTCCCTCAGTCCTTATGAAGGAATGGCTGGCAGCAGGTCCTCAGTCTGTTATTTTGGACCACGTCCGCCCGCCTTTGAGAAGCACAAATTGCAGTTGACGGTAGCTCAGTGACTAAAGGGTCCTGGGACTGCCAAAGGATCTTGGGATGGAGAGCTGCTGGCAGCTGGATGGGGTATTGAGGCAGGTAGTTTGAGGAAGGGTGGGAGGCAGGGTCGACCGAAAAACAAGCGCATTCAAACTGGAACATGATCTGATAACCCTGGAAATGACTGAGGCTCAATGACATCGCTGCCAATGGGCTTTCAGCACCTGACATTTAAGTGGAAGGTTGGTGGGCTCCCCAGGGACTGAGGGGGAACGGGGCAGGAGGCAGGACACATAAATTCCTGTGGACGAGGGGGGGGACAGCATCATTAGCCCTATGAGGCCCAATACGATTGGGCTCAGTCACAGCCCAAGACAGAGCACCTTCGTTCTATGTTCATTACTTACAGAAGATTTTGAGATGTGTACTCGCCCCAGATGGTCAAACGTTAAGCAATCAAAGACCTCTTTCAGAGCGCCGGCTTTCTGCTAGACTAGACTACAGCTTTTCCTTACGCGTATCTCCCAAAATAAAGTTTTAAAAATCCAAAGCTGCCTCAGTTAACTTTTATCTCTCCCATTGCAACAAAAATCTGCACAATGTCATCTATCTTCATCCAGGCAACTTTATCCACCTGGAAGAAGGTTAAATAGCTCACTATGTCTCCCCACTCTAACAGGAGGTTGAGTGAAAGATTTGCAGGATTTCTATTTCTCTGGCTAACAACTGGAACCAGGAGGGTGTCTCAGTGCTTCTCTGAAGGCGCCCGATGGGGTGTTTTAAGGACGTTAGACACACGCTGGGTTGTCACTGTTGAGCGATCAAGGAGCAGAAAATAGTGGAGAGAGAATGGGAAACGGACTATTTAAGGCACAACACAACACACACACACACACACACACACACACACACACACACGCACGCACACACACACACACACACACACACACACACACACACTGCTAGATCCATAGTAAAGGTAAGCTCTGCCTGTAGAATGGCAAGAAATGTGTGTTGTTTTAGGTTGACAGTGAATGAGGATGCTAGCGTGCTGTGGTTGTTGTTTTCTAGGACTGGGGACATGTGAAGCAATGTGAATTACCTGATTGGAACCCTCATTAGTTGTGATTTGATATATCTAAGACTATTTGACAATACATACAGTGGATACTGTACGTGCAGTACATAAAACAGAGTGAGGTCCACAAACAATAGGAGAGAAAGCTGTTGCGCAACCTGACTTATAAATAGATTTTCAGGTTGAACAAAAACACATACCATTTCATAATGTTTGGTTCAGTAACCTTTGATTTGTCCCTGATGTTGAAGGTGCGTCACAATGATACTCAGGGGACCGCTATTAGCATGTCACCAGGGAGGACTGGCCTGTCTCTACACAGCCATGTGCTGTCCCTTAGCCATTCAAACAAAGACTAATGCGTTCTCCCCGGCTCACCTTGGCTGTGACTAACACAGGCCTATGCTTGGTAACAGCTTTGCATCCACCACTGTCGGAAAGGTCTCCACACCTTGAGGAAAAAACTGCTGAGCGCAAGCACATTATCCCCCCCTCTCCCTCACACTTCCAAGGGGATCATTGCCCCGTGCTTGCAGACAGACCCAGCCGTCAGCCTCTCTGCTTAGCAGGAACATTGGCCTCTCCGTGGATGCTTCATGATGACCGTCCAGCAGCTTTGACAGCTTGTCAGCATTCTTGGCTGTCCTGTCCCTGAGACTAACAGGCCAAGCCGGAGCTCTCATCGCAGTCCTGATGACAAAGGGTGCGTGTCTCTTAAAGGATTCATCATGTCTCCCCTCAGACACACACCATGTGCGTGTCTCTTCCATTGGCATTTGCAGGCACAGTGGCTGATTGGAGGGCAGACCCAGGTGGCGTGATGCGGACAGAGGTAGCATGCCACTGTTTGATAAGACACATATTGGATCAGCAGCCCAGAAGACACCGCAGGTATAGTAAACTACAATCTGTACAATGTCAATGAAGGATTTAAAAACCCTGCAAAAGCTGCTAAACTGTAAATAAAGTCAAAATATAGGGGCTTTTATTTCATTTATTTCAGCCCTGACCAGATCATCTCAATATGATGTCATGGCGTCCCTCTGTCTCTGCCTCCTCTTATTGCATGACATCAGACCTCTGTTCGTTGCCTCCGACCCTCTTTCCCAGCCCTATGGCCTCAGTGTCTCAGCCCTCCCTCCCTTCCTTCCAGCCAAATTCAGTCCCTTCCCGCCAGACAGCGATGAGCCATCTGTCTCCTCTTCCATTTCCATGGCTCTCATTTGTCCGCCCAGTAGGACTATGTAGATTCACGATAACCGGTGAGCTCCTCTTCTAAGACTCATGTGGAGTGCCTAATTAATCTGCTGGCTTCTGGCATCGCCTTGCGTGTCCCTGAGCATCTGACATACGCCGCCACTCTTTCCTATACAGCAACGGATGCCGTAAAAAGCTCTGTTACTTGAACTGAAGTTAGGCAGGCAGGCCGTGAGGTGGAGGCCGTGAGGTGGCAGGCCGTGAGGTGGCAGGTCGTGAGGAGGCAGGCCGTGAGGTGGCAGGCCGTGAGAGGGCAGGCCTTGAGTTGGCAGGCCGTGAGGTGGCAGGCCGTGAGGTGGCAGGCCGTGAGTTGGCAGGCCGTGAGTTGGCAGGCCGTGAGGTGGCAGGCCGTGAGATGGCAGGCCGTGAGTTGGCAGGCCGTGAGGTGGCAGGCCGTGAGTTGGCAGGCCGTGAGTTGGCAGGCCGTGAGATGGCAGGCCGTGAGTTGGCAGGCCGTGAGGTGGCAGGCCGTGAGTTGGCAGGCCGTGAGGTGGCAGGCCGTGAGTTGGCAGGCCGTGAGTTGGCAGGCCGTGAGTTGGCAGGCCGTGAGGTGGCAGGCCGTGAGGTGGCAGGCCGTGAGTTGGCAGGCCGTGAGGTGGCAGGCCGTGAGGTGGCAGGCCGTGTGGTGGCAGGCCGTGAGTTGGCAGGCCGTGAGGTGGCAGGCCGTGAGGTGGCAGGCCGTGAGGTGGCATGTCGTGAGGTGGCAGGCCGTGACGTGGCCTGGCCCTCTAGCAATGTACAGTACAGTAGATATTAGTGCACTATCCAAATATGTACAGTACAGTGTGTTTGTTCTGTTCCTTTGATTTGACCCTGTTTTCCTTGTTCTGTGTACTGAGAGGCACTGTTTCTCAATATAGGAATGTTTGACTTGATTTGACTTGCTACTGTAGCAAGTTTGGGGTCTACCACAGGTGAAAAAACTTCAACAAACTAAAATGTGTCAGATCTAGAATCTATATCTGTTTTCAAAACATGGCACCTGCACTTATAGATGTAGATATATATGAAGTGTTCTGCATTCTGGCACACAGGTAGGTGAGCCCAGGAGAGAGAGGTGAAAGACCTGAGGTTGGGGGGCAAGGGAGAGGTGTGGGATAAAGTTGAGTGTAATCAGGATTGAGTGCCTTTCCCAGAGACCCCCACTGGCCCTGCTTCCTCCCCTTCCGTAACTGGAGAGGCATGCCACGGCGGGATGTGGGGGGGCTGGGATCTGTGGAACTGACGGGCCGAGGACAGGCGAGGACAGGCGAGGAAGGAAAGGAAACCCCCAAACAATTAGGTCAGTGGGAGACCCGGCTGGGGGTGGAGGTATAAGGATGGGTGTTTGGGGGCTAGGGTTCACACATTGCCTCTCGGACGGTGCGTGTGTGAGAGCGAGGGGCTGGGCAGGGAGTCCATCGAGCGAGGTGGATTAATTGCTGTGATGTGTTTGGAATGCGGGGGCAGGCATGGATGGGGAGAAAGGGGGTAATGATGCATTGTACAGGTCAAGGATGAAATCATGAGGCTCTCCCTTATGAGGTCACAATACAGCATTTTTTGTTGTTGTTTTTTTGTCTTTTTTGGAGGGGGGGGGGGGGGGGGGTTACAGGTACAATATTCATAGCAATTCATAAATTCAGTTGATATCATATTCTCCATTCAATATTTTCAATATATATTATATACAGTATATCCTGTTGTACCTGTGGGCTGCCACTAAAATGAAAAATGTAAGTAAGAAATACATACAGAAGAACGATCATATTGATCACATTACAGGGTTGAATAACAATACAATTGGTATGTAAAGATAAAGAAACAAAAACTGCGGTTTCCATATGTTTGATGTGTTTGATACCGTTCCATTAATTCCAGTCCAGCCATTACACTGAGCCTGTTCTTCTATAGCTCCTCCCACCAGCTTCCTCTGGTTTCCATATTTTTATGCCTTGCCTCTTTATTGCAACCTAAAAATGCATTTTTTTCCGTATCAGTACAACTTTTTCTCCCCAGGAAGCCAGCAGCACCAACGTGTTGTAGGAAAAACCGTTCAATTCACAACCGAAGTCAGCCTGCAAGCGCCCGACCCGCCACGAGGTGTCGCTAAGCCCCCCCCGAGATCGAACCTCAGGCTGTAGGGACGCCGGAACACTGCAACACAGTTCCTTAGACCACTGCGACCCCCAGGAGGCCCTCATTACAATTCTTTATTCTAGATTGAGCTGATCTCATCTTATCCTTCAGCACATTGTGCCTCCCTGTGTAATAGGAGCATCTAAGTGGCGCTCAATGTATTTGTCATACATGGGTATGCCTTTGAGGCTCAACAGGCATTCAGTCACATGTGAGGCCTGACTATGGAGGAGCAGAAAAACACTTCTTCCACCGTTCTCCCAGAATGTTTGGCTTCGACAGTACAGGGCCCTGGGTAAAATACAACACTAGTGAGGTAAATTAAAGAGATGAATGTGTAGGGGCTCTGCTACAGGAGCAACTTGTCTGGCTGGCTAGCGTTCACGTGGGGTAAGGTATGCTTGTTCATGTAACAAGGTCGTCCAATTACTCCCCTCTACCTCCCTATCTGAGAGAAGGACACAGCCAGGGGCCCCTGGGCAGGTGATTATCAGGGCCCAGATTCCTCCAGATTTCAAACATTTATGAGAGATGACTGTGGCTATTGTTATAAGTGACTCCTTCATCTAGGGGACAAGCTAAGTGTCTGTTTGCCTTTTTGAATTTGTTTGGCTAGTGACTGAATTATGTCATCTGCATTGCTGGAGGCAAGGAGAGGCGCTATTAGTCCAAGTCAAACTCGGCAGACCAAGAAACAATGAGTTGTTTGTTTTTGGGAGCCATTTTCCATCCATTGTTGACCGGTTAAGAAGATTCACCTGCTCAAGGCTTTTTTTCTAGACTTTGCTGTGCTTCTCTAAACTCTTCTCTCTGCTTCTTTTTCTTTGTGCAGAAAAGTTAGGTGCTTTTGATGTGGAGAGATAAAAGATTCCCAACGGCAGGCTTTAAAGAGACTTGGTGGATATTACCTGAGGAAAAAGAGGCTTGGTTCTCACACCCCAGCACAGCTTTAGCAGATACTCTGATAAGGACACCCGTACACCCTGACGGTGAGGTGGGGTTGATTTGAAGAAGCCAACGCTTTCATGCTTGAACACACACACACACGCACACACACACACGCACACACACACACACACGCACACACACACACGCACACACACACACGCACACACACACACACACACACACACACACACACACACACACACACACACACACACACACACACACACACACACACACACACACACACACACACACACCACACACACACACACACTCACTCACTCATATGCAGGTGGCTCACCAGGCAGCCAGCGAGAGTCAAAAACATCACTTAAATGAGGGAGAATGACCCCTGGCGTTGATATGACTGTGAGATTTGACAGCCGCCTCGCGTGCAGGCCACTCTGACTAATTGGGCTAATTTGGCAGCGAGGGAAGTAAGGAGTCTCAAAGGACCAAGTGGCTACTCGTTTCATCTCTCCTCTTCATCTTAACCGTCTCTCTCTCCATCCCCCTCTCTTTCCCTCTCCCTAACAACACCCATCTTTCAATTAAGGCAAGAGATGAGCGGTCTGAAGTTACCTGAAAGTTACCTGAAAGTTACCTGAAATTCCAGCTCCGTCCTTAATGATCCTTATCTATTTGAAAGATAGAGTAGTTTCAAATTTATTGGACTGTCAATAGTAAGGATACTTTGCTCCCGGTACCAGGTCTTTGTGTCTTATTTACATTTACAGTTTCTGGAAAACAAAGCCACCGTATATCCTGCGAGCTTAGAGTTGAGTGAAAGATTAGCATGCCCAACCAACCAGCTTCCTCCAAGTTTGCCCCCACTAGGAAAGCAACACAACTCAGAGAATATGCCAAGGGAAAGATAATCTGCTTTGAGAATGGTCCGAGGCAACTGCAAAGTCGACTCTCCTCGAATACCAATAAAATATATGAGCAATACATTACGGCCGTGTTGCGTTGCACTCTGAATCTAATGCATTACTGTTCCTCTGATGGGTTTTGATAGGATGGATTTATTATTGTTCCCGTCTAGATTAATGATAGTCTATGTGACATGCATACTACTGCACAGAGCTCTCCCTCTCTGTCTCTCCAGCCTTTGGCACTCGCTACTTCGCTGGTCATCTGCACTTGTGGGATAAAGCAAAAGGGATGGGTTTGAGACACAACATATGTTATTCGCTTTTCCAATAGCGCCATGCCTCCCAGGGAAATTGTGCTATCGCATTATGACATAGAAAATGAAAGAGGCTCCATTGTGCCCCCAAGATGGACTACAGCCGGCCAGAAATAATATTGAGAATGCAGACATCTCGGACTGGTGACAGCTAGACTGGGTCTGGGGACATCACAAACAATATATCTGAGTTTAACTTAGAAGACGAGAATGGAAGAAAATGCTCTAAGATATGGTCTTATAAAAACAAACAAAAAAACTATGTAGCCCCTTTGTTGGTCTCCGCTGTTATGCATCTGTCATTTAGAATTTTTAAATGAATAAAAAATGACACATCAATATGAGGATTGAAGTAAACAATTTTGGATGATGTAAGGTTTGGAGATAGGACTGGGAAATGCCTAGAGCAACTTGCCAGAGCTCCAGTCGCAGTTTCTGGCAGATTGTCACTGTTCACTAATTTTAGGGGTCGCCATCCGAAGGAAGGAAGATTAGCCCACTTAACAAACAGGCGTGGCATTGTAGAACAAGCAAAAGGAAAAACAATGGCTATATTTTTTAACATTTTTTATATACACTGGACCTAGTAAATATTGTCAAATGCTATTTTGTCTTCTGTCCTAGACTGACCTCAAATACTCAAATACGATGCAATCTCAACCACACTGCACACTGCCCTAACCCATCTGGACAAGAGGAATACCTATGTGAGAATGCTGTTCATCGACTACAGCTCGGCATTCAACACCATAGTACCCTCCAAGCTCGTCATCAAGCTCGAGACCCTGGGTCTCGACCCCGCCCTGTGCAACTGTGTACTGGACTTCCTGACGGGCCGCCCCCAGGTGGTGAGGGTAGGCAACAACATCTCCACCCCGCTGATCCTCAACACTGGGGCCCCACAAGGGTGCGTTCTGAGCCCTCTCCTGTACTCCCTGTTCACCCACGACTGTGTGGCCACGCACGCCTCCAACTCAATCATCAAGTTTGCGGACGACACAACAGTGGTAGGCTTGATTACCAACAACGACGAGACGGCCTACAGGGAGGAGGTGAGGGCCCTCGGAGTGTGGTGTCAGGAAAATAACCTCACACTCAACGTCAACAAAACTAAGGAGATCATTGTGGACTTCAGGAAACAGCAGAGGGAACACCCCCCTATCCACATCGATGGAACAGTAGTGGAGAGGGTAGTAAGTTTTAAGTTCCTCGGCATACACATCACAGACAAACTGAATTGGTCCACTCACACAGACAGCATCGTGAAGAAGGCGCAGCAGCGCCTCTTCAACCTCAGGAGGCTGAAGAAATTTGGCTTGTCACCAAAAGCACTCACAAACTTCTACAGATGCACAATCGAGAGCATCCTGGCGGGCTGTATCACCGCCTGGTACGGCAACTGCTCCGCCCACAACCGTAAGGCTCTCCAGAGGGTAGTGAGGTCTGCACAACGCATCACCGGGGGCAAATTACCTGCCCTCCAGGACACCTACACCACCCGATGTTACAGGAAGGCCATAAAGATCATTAAGGACAACAACCACCCGAGCCACTGCCTGTTCACCCCGCTATCATCCAGAAGGCGAGGTCAGTACAGGTGCATCAAAGCTGGGACCGGGAGACTGAAAAACAGCTTCTATCTCAAGGCCATCAGACTGTTAAACAGCCACCACTAACTAACATTGAGTAGCTGCTGCCAACACACTGACTCAACTCCAGCCACTTTAATAATGGGAATTGATGGGAAATGATGTAAAATATATCACTAGCCACTTTAAACAATGCTACCTAATATAATGTTTACATACCCTACATTATTCATCTCATATGTATACGTATATACTGTACTCTATATCATCTACTGCATCCTTATGCAATACATGTAGCACTAGCCACTTTAACTATGCCACTTTGTTTACATACTCATCTCATATGTATATACTGTACTCGATACCATCTACTGTATCTTGCCTATGCTGCTCTGTACCATCACTCATTCATATATCCTTATGTACATATTTTTTATCCCCTTACACTGTGTATAAGACAGTAGTTTTGGAATTGTTAGTTAGATTACTTGTTGGTTATTACTGCATTGTTGGAACTAGAAGCACAAGCATTTCGCTACCCTCCCATTAACATCTGCTAACCATGTGCATGTGACAAATAAATTTGATTTGATTTAAATAAATGTCCATCGCTTGGAAGTCATAAAATGGCTAAAACTGTATAATCCTGGCATGTAACAAACGTGTGAAAAAGTAATGTACTGTACCTAGGGGTGTACCTACTGGTGTACCTAGTGGTGTACCTAGTGGTGTACCTACTTGTGTACCTAGTGGTGTACCTAGTGGTGTACCTACTGGTGTACCTAGTGGTGTACCTAGTGGTGTACCTAGTGGTGTACCTACTTGTGTACCTAGTGGTGTACCAAGTGGTGTACATACTTGTGTACCTACTGGAGTACCTAGTGGTGTACCTAGTGGTGTACAAAGTGGTTTACCTAGTGGTGTACCTAGTGCTGTACCTACCGGTGTACCTAGTGGTTTACCTAGTGGTGTACAAAGTGGTTTACCTAGTGCTGTACCTACCGGTGTACCTAGTGGTGTACCTACCGGTGTACCTAGTGGTTTACCTAGTGGTGTACCTAGTGGTGTACCTACTTGGCGTACCTAGTGGTGTACCTAGTGGTTTACCTAGCAGTGTACCTACTGGTGTACCTAGTGGTTTACCTAGTGTTGTACCTACTGGTGTACCTAGTGGTTTACCTACTGGTGTACCTAGTGGTTTACATAGTGGTGTACCTACCGGTGTACCTAGTGGTTTACCTAGTGGTGTACCTACCGGTGTAACTAGTGGTTTACCTACTTGTGTACATACTGGTGTACCTAGTGGTGTACCTACCGGTTTACCTAGTGGTGTACCTACTGGTGTACCTACTGATGTACTTACTGGTGTACCTAGTGGTGTACCAAGTGGTGTACCTACTGGTGTACCTACTGATGTACTTACTGGTGTACCTAGTGGTGTACCAAGTGGTGCACATACTGGTGTACCTACTGGTGTACTGACTGGTGTACCTAGTGGTGTACCTACTGGTGTACTTAGTGGTGTACTGACTGGTGTACCTAGTGGTGTACCTACTGGTGTACTTGGTGGTGTACCTACTGGTGCACCTAGCAGTGTACCCACTGGTGTACTGACTGGTGTACCTAGTGGTCTAAAATATTTCCTAATGTGTTTTCCAATCTCATAAAACCTTTAGAAAAAGGCTTAGTACTGTTATCGTTGCAAGGTGATGTTTGGAAAGGTACTGAAAACAGGGGTGTCAATCATTTTGACCCCTATCTTTTTGAAAACAAGTTTTATTACGTGTTCAACAAAATCTCTTTCTCTAAGCAATTGTATTCGTATAAAACAATATCATTTACCAATTCTTTTTAGCACACAGACATTTTTGCTCATCTTTATCAAGGGTGTCATTAATTTTGGACCCCACTTTATATAAAGCACAAGAAAATCAATACACACTCAAAAACACACACACACACACACACAAACACACACACACACACACAAACACACACACGCACGCACACACACACACACACACACACACACACACACACACACACACACACACACACACACACACACACACACACACACACACACACACACACACACACACACACACACACACACACACACAGGAGAGGCGGATCATGGCATTTCCACTAATGTTTTGGCTGCAGCTGTAGAGAGACCCAGGATTCTCTCAGCTAGGGGTCCAATGAGCAACCCATTCCTTCAAATAATCACAGGCTGCCAAAAGCCATTACCCAGTGTCACAGCTGCATTTGGTGGTGTCAAACAGGAAATAGGAAGACAGACAGGGAAAGAGAGAGAGGGTGGAAAGAGAGAGAGCTGAGGAGAGTGTGCTCTCACCCTTGTCACTGCCATACCTCGCATCGTGGAAAATAACAACTCAACTCGAATCGCAACAAATGAGGTGGGGGAGTTGCAGGACGATAGGAGAAAAAAGGAGAGGAAAAGAGAGCGAGAGAGAAAACGGCAGGCAGCCTGGAATCGCAGGGCAATCACTCTGATGGATATGAAGAGGCCACACACACAAACAATGGCAGGCAGTCTCCCCCAGTTCAAGGGGTCCATTCCACCGGGCTCCCCATGAACGGTGGTGGGTCTCAGTCAGATCATTAGGGGGCCTATGAGAAACAGAGCCCAGTCTACCGCCGCGTCTCAGAGAGTACAGCGTCAGGCAGGCAGCCCGGACTGGCAGGAGAAGTGAGTGTAACTTCCTCTAATGTTCCCGGCCGAGGCAGGTCTGGGTCACCCCCTCGCCTGTCGACGGACGGGAGGAGGGACAGATTTGATTGGCCCTGACAGACCTTTGACGAGTAATTGCTCTAATCACTCAGCCGACTCTGTCTGGCAGGCAGCTAGGGCCCGGGTCGTTCGACGCGGCAACTCGAGAGGGGTGGGGCGTGAGGCCCTCAGAGATCCTACCTCCCCCTCGACATGACATCTCATGGCGGAGGAGGTATAACCCTGCTCGAATGGAGGTTCCTACCATCAGCTCCTTCTCCTTGCCCTCTTCTCCAAAACCCTCCTCCCTTCCCCCTTTCTCATGATGGCTGCAACTCTGTGGTCAGGGGACCAGTGGTCTGTGTTCAAAGCGGGCCAGAGAACTGTGACGCGGAGCACAGAGAGGAGAGAAGTCCTCATTACAGCAACGAGAGGCTTTGATATGCAGGTCCACTCTCAGCAAACAAAGTCCCTCAGTGACGGTGAAAGACTCGCTGGACAGAGACAGAGAACGAGAGAGAGAGAGAGAGAGAGAGAGACAGAGAGAGAGCGAGAGAAATGAATGGATGGATAACCAACCTCCGCTCCCTCTCTCCCACCCTCTCCAAAATAAGAGGGCATCAATTAGGGCCAGTAGGTCTGTAGCAGCCCATCGCTCCAGTGAGCCCCTGAACCGGTGCACCGAGTAGGGGAGAGGAAAGGAGAGGGGGGCCATAGGTATGTATGGCTTTCTGTCAGATCCACTCATAGGTAGCGCCGCATTCATGCCCATTAATTATGTGGGTTGTCAGCACTGGTACAGCCAGTGAGGTTTACCACTGGGAGACGCTGGGTAGAATAGTTAGCAAGATTGCAGCAGGGACGAGACAAACCTGACAGGCCGGCTCCCCACTCACTCTATTTCTGGGTTGGATTAGCTTGACGGGAAGGTGAGGGTCTGGAAATGTGGCACTGGATCGAGAGAGATCCAGTGCTGTGTGAGCAATCAAAACAAAGCCACGAAAAATGTATTGATACCATGAGATGGACATACACTATCTCTGTTTTATGAAATTATTAATACAGACAGTCACTGAGAGCTAAATATTGTCAGGTTGGATCATTTATTTTAGGTACAGTATGTATGTGACTATTATGGTGTGTGTGTCTGTGTGAATATTTCTCATATCAAATAAAATAAAATAAAATACAAAAAATAAGACACAATTTAGCGTTTCCGTTGAGACTGGACGTACCCACAAATAAACAGCTAAATGACATTAAGACCGGATGTCAGGAAGTATAAACTACAGTATGCAGGACAATAATTAGAACTAATACATACAATATTTTCAATGATGACTGACAACCATAATGTCCGGACTGAACAGGATGTCCTGATTCAATGTTTCCAGGAAGTGGAGTATCCGTCCGTGCGATGCACATCGCTGCAGTTCCTCAGACTAATTGGATAATGCAGATAGGAAATTAATAGAGGGAGAAAACCTAAATGCATATGGGTTTGTTTTTTAAACTCACTCGCTCTGTGTCCCCCGGGCTTAAATTGAGATAATCGTAGAGCCCCAAAGTTTTTCAAAATCCATGTTGTATCTCTCTCTATGGCTTGACATGTTTTAATTTTTATATAGGAGGATATGACTTGGTATTGCATAGAGATATAGTATCTACTGTAATTGAGTTAACTGCTAAGTTGGGCCCCAGTGTGCCTGACAATAATGTACAGAACAGCTGAATGAGAAGACCAGATGCTGAACTGCTCACAAGAGAGAGGAGGAACATTATCCTCATGTATTTCACCTATACCAGAATTTCAGCACACACTGTAGACACTCCACCAACAACATTTACCATAAGGAAAATGTACGGATCATCCATAATCAAATTCCCAGACGTTTCCATCACCACCCTTCATATCCACTTAAAGTGAATTGTTCCAAAACTATTGCTATGGTGTCTGTGGTTTTGTCCGAAACAAATGGCGCCCTATGCCTTATATCCAGAGCCTGTGCTCTAGTTAAAAGTAGTGCACTATATAGGGAACATGGTGCCAATTGGAACACAACATGGGTTCCAGTAAACAAGCAAACAAGCCAGACTTATTTCCCCCCCAGTTCCCCAGGTAAACTCGACCTGATCCTATTCAGAGTGACGACCAATTCCCCCTCAGAATAATGTGAATGCTCAGCCCCCAGCCCAAACAATTGGCCCTCGTGTCCTGCAGGTGTATTGGACCTAAAACAACAACTGAGCACCAGAGACTAGACTCTATCCCCCAACAGCACAACAGTGACCCTGATAGGGAGTGATGGTGAGGGTGTAGCCAACCCAGGCCACCTTTCCACCTTTGTCAAAATGGCTGTTTATCACCATTTATTTCTTACAGTATAGGCCAAGGATAGATAACACACACAAAAACAATTACAGATGCCATATCTTCATATGAACATCCTGTGCACAGCAGGAGTGAATTCGAGGTTTAAAAAGGCTTCTAAAGTTTGTAATTTCCACTTTAAAATGTCAGACTTGATTTGCCCTAACAAAAAATATATCAACACCTAAATAAAACTATATTATAATCTACATAACAATTCACATTTCCTGTTGCTGCAGGATTATCTTCCTGCTGTGTGAAACTGGCTCAAATTACGATATGGCATCTGTAGGGGTATGTATATGTGTACATGGTCGTTTGGTCACTACAGATGACATTGAACTTGATAGAGGCAAATGAAGAGGGTATCGTTAGTGACGGGTCATTACCCTGCTCAACTGGGGTGTCACAGAGAATGGTAGGAAAAGATGACATGGCCGAGCAGCCATCTTGGAGATTGTGATGGGTCTTATGGTATTCTCTATGATTACCTGCCTGCCACTCTCCTTCATAGGGTGGTTGACATGGCATCAATACATGAGGAGACCTGGTTCGATTACTTAATTCATAATCATGATCAACAGTGTTGTAATTGTGCCAATGTATTGAATCGTCATGCAAATGTACATCAACCAGAACTCAGTAAATCTGCATGTCTAACCTGAACGAACATGGTTCTCATTATTGCTGTTGTTAGTCTCTGCTGTTTCGTAGCCTCTCCGTAAAGCCCTCAGCATATTTGGACTTCAAAGGCGGCCCAGAATAAATCAAGACCACTCAAGATTAACAGTGGCAAATTATTCATGAACCCTAGGTCTCAGGCCTGGAATAGCACCGCAGCACGGCTCGGTGTAGGCAGCGTGTCACAAAGCATCGCAACTAGTAAACTCACACACACATACACGTGATAGTCGCTGCTGCTGCTGCTAAATTAACACCACAGCTCCCTGATTTAAATATGAATCTCTTTCTCCCATCCCATCCTGGTGCAGACAGAGCAGAGGGCTGGGAGGAGGAAAGAAGGGATTGAGTGATGAATTACACATGCATTTTACAAGTGTTACATCTGGTCACGGAAAACCAATCCCCTTTATATAATCAATGAAACAAGTCTGTTTGGAGGGAGAGGGAGGGGAAACGTGATTACCGGGTAGGCTGGCTGTGGCTGCAGAAACAGGAGCCCCAGTAATGCAGTCACGGGGATGCTCGGAGGGAGTATCGGCGAGTGGTGGCCAGCGCAGCCGGCGTTTATTCTTTTTTAATAGGCGATGGGCCCGGATCCCATCGGAGAGTTTGCTTGACAATCTGACAAAGTTATCTCAAGATAAATGGATTATGGGTTGGTGGAGGGAAAAAAATGGTGACTTGACTTCCCATGTCTTTGGTTGGACGGAGGACGTGCCCGGGAGCGGCGAGTGCTGATGACGCCCGGGGGTCCCTGCAGGTAGATGGGTATAGCCGTATCTGCACACAGACCCACTACCAGCACATCAGATAGCTTCATGTTAGCTTGATTAAAAGGAAGGCTCCAATGACAGACACACCGCGGCCTGGCCACTAGCTAGCCTACACCTTGATCACTGGTCCAAAATGTTGACCACACCCTGCGATAAATAACACCCACCCGCCTTGACCATTTCCCTAACAACCGGCCCAGTCAGTCATGGGAACAGGAGAGAACCTATATCATAGGGTCTGTTTCTATCATTTAATTATTCTCCTGATAAACTCACTTTTACGTTATCTCCACAGCCGGTGCTCGCTTTTTTGTTTGTTTTTTTGCCACTAAGCAAATTGGGCCCCTAAATGTCAAAATTGCTCCACTTGCTTAAGTTAATAAGGACCTATGTGAGGAGACTGGGAGAGGATGACAAACATTGAGGAGTGTTGTTGAGAGGCACAGACCTTTGGCACACATACTGCACACACACACACAACCATATCACTGCACTCACTAAGCCTAGACACCCGAGTACAGTGGTCATGATGCAGGAATATATGTTTTTATCTTACACTGTCTTCATCCATCAATTCCAATGTAGGCCTACAGCATTTGAAAGTTTTCACTTCAAACAGGAGGGAATTACAAGGAGTCAAGTGTATGTGTGGATAATGATATGCTCAGCTTTGTGCACATTGAAATAGGATCAAAACAGTTCCTGATCAATAGCTGGCTACACGTGTGATCTGTACAAATCAATTTAAAGACTACATATCGGGATTGGGTTTATGGTGGTGGCCTGTCTGAACTGGGACTTATATGAAACTGATTGTTCATTACAGGGCTATTTCATGGTATTCGTCACTTTGCAAGCTTCTGTCTTTCATTCAAGGAGTGTTGGAATGGCCTGAGGATCTAGTCTACTTAGAGCTAGAGTGTTGTCATGCCAATTCCCAATGATTTGCCTTGTGTGTTTTAAGACTTTGAAAAATGGGAAAATATTCTGCAGATGTAACAGGGTACTTTTGATATGCCACACAGTATGCAGAACAATTACAATTCTTACATTTGTGTGTGATAATACAATTCAAATAATGATTCTTATGATCAAGCAATGTTTTTTATTCAAATGTGTTCTATATGAATAATTGTTACAATTATTGTATTTTATAATAAAGGTATCATATTGGTGTTATAATAACAATGCAATTCTTCATTTATAATCATAACTCCTGGTTGTATACAATACAAAAAGTATATCTGAAGTAAATAATACACAATCCGGTGTAAATACCACCTTGTGGGCCTGAAGAACACTGCTGTGTCTGTGGATTAGAGGGAAGAGACAGTATCCACAGATGCTACCTGTTTATTCAAACACGCTCAATTTACATCTCTGCAATGCAATCACAGGATGTGAATAGTATTGGACTTGGACATGTTTTCAAAGGACAATAAAAGCTAATAATGAACTATTCTAGCCAAAAAGAAAATCCAAAGCACAGTATATTTGTATAGAGATTTGTCAGACATGATCCTCCAACTCAGAATGATGCATCTGAATCCTTACTAAAGATGCCACAAAACATTTCTTTGTGTCTCTCCATACTAGAGGTAAGCAACTGGGCATGCTGGCCTTAAATATCCACTATACACCCCACATTGCTCCACTATAACCACTATAATGGAGGATGCATTATTTCTTTTTCCTTCAGTTTGTGTCACAGGTGAGGCCTGGTGGATTTTATCATGGCTGCAGCCCCATCTGTCCCTGGGCTGAAATTGCCAATAAAGATGGCCTCATATAGATCATGGTGGCTGGTGGGGGCTGGAGGCATGTCAGCCAGAGTCAGACCATCGCCTGAGAGTAGGGGACAGCCGAATAGGAATAACCCTGCTCTCTCTCTCTCTCTCTCTCTCTCTCTCTCTCTCTCTCTCTCTCTCTCTTGCTCTCTCTCTCTCGCTCGCTCTCTCTCTCTCTCTCTCGCGCTCTCTATTGCGGTGTGCCATAATGATCTCTCCTCAGTAGGGATATAGTGGACACAGCGATAGGAGAGACAGGCCATGTGTCTGTGCTTTCCCTTCTGACCTCCAGAGGTAGTGAATCAAAGTAATGGGCTAAAGACATAGAGATAGATGGAGATGGAGGGAGAAAGAAAGGCAGCATGCCTGGCTTCACCTCCAACACCTATGTAAGAGAGGGGGTCTGGACACTGACCCCAGAAATATGTACAGTAATCTACTAAAACAAAGTAATGTACTTTAAAGACAATGTGAATCCATTGCCACCATCAGGAAGAGAGTGATATTGAGATCAGTCACACTTGTAGAAGATCAGAACAACAATGTCTGTCCAGAAGAAAACACTAATGTGAGACAAAGCTTTTCTGAAAAATCCATATTTATTCAATATAACTGAATACTAAATCAACCTATAAGAAGTTGAAATAGTGAAATAGGACACTTAATGTCAAATAACCACTCATAGAATAGGAGTTGTATGGGAAAAAATAAATGATTTGCATTTACAATGATTGGTTTCTGTCAGATAACTGTGTCAGCCATTATGATTAGAATGTTCCGGTGTGTGTTGATGCCCAGTCACACAACAGCTTCCTCTTAAATCTGCTTGATAAAGTTTTGGCCTCTTAAAACGGCCATATTCTGTGTCTAGTCTTAGAGGACCTCGCAGATGGAGATTTTTTTGAAAGAACCACAGTGCTCCCTGCTGGCTGAAAGAAACATTGCATACAACAGCAAGTGAGCCCTGCCTAAGCTATACACAACACAGGTCAGATGTGTGTGTGTGCGTGCGTGCATGTGTGTGTGTGTGTGATTATGTGTGTCTTAGACGTGTAATAACCCAAGTCCATGTTGCTCACATGTCAGGTGTACACACATGTGCGTGTGTGCGTACATTTGTGTCTGTATTTCAAACCCATGTTTTGCGTGTACTTCACAACTCTACATGGGAGTCTCTATTACCATCCTCAGGGGCATAGTGAGAGTACAGCCACAATAGTTTTCACCAAGAATTTGTCTAAATCACGGAGGGAGAACCTGCATGGCCAATGGGCAACTTCAATAAAGGCAATCAGAAGCTATATGATCAAAATCCTCCAGCAAGGTTCATTTTTCTGAGGGGACATGGCTGAGGGTTAGGGAATTCAGAGCTTAATGAATAGTCTTAAGTGACTGTTGTTGGATGAGAGATGCACTCTGGAATGGTACTGTGAGCTGGTACTGTGTCCCCCAGCGCGTCCCACAGCATCTGGCTGGCATGCAGCGAGGAAACGGAGAAACTGTATTACTGCTCTCTCCTTTCTCCAGGCTCACACTCCTCCCTGCATGTACCAATGCTAATCTCCTGTCACAAATGTTAAGGGAAAGACTTGAAATGCCACAAAAATGTCATCTTTCCACCATGTCGGCCTCTCATCTAGCCCCCCACCCCACCCCCAAACTCACATATGCAAATGTGTGTGTGTGTGTGTGTGTGTGTGTCTGTGTGTGTGTGTGTGCGTGTGCGCGTGTGTGTGACAAGAAGGGACCAGCTTCTTCTTGCCGTGGGTTGTTCTTGCTGCGCGGGGGAAGGTTGGTACGTCAGTCCCTTATTGGGACACCAAGGCAGGCCTGGAGCTCTGGGGTTGATACTCTCTTCAGTCCTTCCAGTGCTAGAGCCAGCAGGAGAAACAAGAAGACAGCAGTCAGCGTCGACTACTGACATTTGAACACTGAAATATCTATTTTCTTAGAAGCTATAAAAGGTGTTACATTTGTCACAGTCTGAGCTTATGGCCATTACGGAGGAATGAACCTACAAAGTCCAAGAAATAGAACCTCAAAATCTTTGTTATATTACAACAAGCTTACACTGATACACAAAAAGGTTACATCCCAGGTTTGTTCAACCACAATCATTTGTGAAAGCTTTCTGTATTCTCTCTGGTGTTTGGGTAAATGTGAGACAGATAGGAAAAATAAAAACTGGATGCTGGGGTTGGATTTCAGTCTCTGTCTCTTTCCATCACAGGCTTTTCTCTAATTGTCACACAGCCGCCCTATGTCTGTGCCCATGTTCGTTCCAGCTTGGCAATCCAAGGTAACACAATTTCAACAATCGGTGCTGACAGTATGCATGTCTCTTCTCACGACCGATCCTCCTCCATCTCGTGCAGCTCTAGATTTAAATATCCAGACGATAACCTTACAGGTTATGAATGGTAGCAGGGGAGACAGCTCTGCATAGGCCCTGTATCCAAGCCAGACAAATCAGTGTAACGGGGAAGAGATATCACAATTGGGGTATGCGGATGCCCCTGGAAGCCCCACGGCAGTATGGGTGACCCCGCGATATATTCTCTTACTAATGTGACCCTGGATTATGTATCACAATCGGCATGAGAAATACTCCCATGGGCTATAGATCGTCCTCCGCAACTGGAGATTGTTGTCCTCAGCACATCTGTGTACATACAGGATGTGGCAGCTCCAAGGCATTTGGTAGAGGAGGCATACTTTAACGCTGCAGGCATGCCTTTATGAAATCCCTACTAGGCTAAACGTGTATGACGTGCCGAAACACACAAACAAACACAAAAAAAGGAAAAGGGGAAAAACAGTAATTATCCTTACCTTGTTCTGTGGCATCTAATCATTTGTGATAGTCTGTGTACTCATTCTTATAATTAATTTGCATTCTGGGACAGCTTTTTTCTCCAAATCAGTTCTAAAAATAATGTTTGCAATTGCAGATAAAGTGCACATGTAGTGATGAGGTCAGGTTGTGTGCATGGATGTGTGTAAGGTAATAAACATCAACAAGAATGTTCCATCCAAGGCCCTATTCGTACAAGAATCATAAAGAGTTCTTATAATCATATTGCTACAACTTGGCTAGATGAGGTTTTAGGTTCAAGACAAATAGGGGGTGCTGATATTTGTCCTGTTTCACTTGCGTACAACTGTATAACCTGTACAAGTGTGTGGGGTGAAATGGAAATTTGTTTTTAACATATCCCACTTCCCCTGAGACACTGGAGTCACAGCTATTATTGACAGCGACCAAGGTGCAATGAGGGTTAAATGCCTTGCTTAAAAGCAGCGCAACATGTTTTTCACCAAGTCAGCCCGGGGATTCAAACTAGCAACCTTTCAGTTACTGACCCAACGCTGTAACCGCTAGGCTACCTGCCTTCCATCTCATGTGCTCACTGCATTTTGGGCTTTTGGAATACTGTATTTATTCATTCCTTATTTTACTGTAACCTCATAAATTGACTGAGGACACATTCTAATTTACAGCAACAACCTGGCGAAGAGTTGCAGGGGTTCTACTTCATGTTATGGTAATGCGTGTAACGTGCCAAGCCGGACCATGGTAGAGTTTTTACCACAGGCAGTAGCTTTTTAAAAATCCTGTTTAGTGTAACTGCCCTCCACGTCACATCAACCTGGATATTCAAATATATGTGACAACCAGGATGATGACTGACGGGAGGTAGTAGCACGCAACACCTCATCGCAGCAGTCACTTCCTATGATGTCATGCACACACCTGGCCCTCATAGAGTTAATAAGCAGAGTTTGACTGACATCTGACATTTCATTATGGACGAGTCATAAGGAGACTGTACAAATCGAAACAGACATGACATACAACAGCAGAGCAAGGAGACACTGCGAGACAGACATACCAGGAGACACGGAGGCAAACTTGCTGCCGGACTTGGGGAAACTCTAGACCTTCACTGTCATTTTGATTTAAATTTCCAAAAATTTCATACAACGCAGTGAGGAAACAAGCATGTTACTATGAATTGTAGGCCCCTGTATGCTTCCCATTGTTTGATGGATTGAGCTGTAGGAAGGGTTTGAATTACTGGAGTGACCTACAGTGCTGAGCACTCCCATAAGAAATTAGGGCACCCCTATACTATTTACATGTTTATTCCCATAAGAATATTGATACATTGATTGTATTACATCACACATCTTCACCCGCTTATAAACTGGAGCCAAGACATGCTGGAAAATAACATATCTAAGCCAGTCTCCTTATGACTCGTACACAATGAAATGTCACGTCAGTCAAACTCTGCTTATTAACTCTATGAGGGCCAGATGTGTGTATGACATCATAGGAAGTGACTCAGTTAGTAGAGCAAGGCACTTGCAACGCCAGGGTTGTGGGTTCAATTCCCACGGGAGACAAATGTATGCATTCACTACTGTAAATCGCTCTGGATAAAAGCGTCTGCTAAATTACAAAAATGTACTGCTAGGGTTGGTGTGAAAAGGTTAATTGATCAGACTGAATTCAAATGAGACTATTATTTTATGTAGGCGTACATTCACATACAAACCAAGAGTTGAATTGATTAAAACCTCTCAGTTAACACTATGCCTTATATTAACCAAATACCAAGATTTGTAAACATGAGCTATCCATCCGCCAATTGAAAACCTTTAATGTGCCTCAGTTGTTTTTCTGTGTGTGCAATTTTTACTCTGCTGAAATATTTTGGGATTAATCAAGAAAGGTAGAATTTAAGATATATATGACAATGTTTAATTGTTTAATTTATACATATACATTAAACAAATAAACATTCTTAATTTGATAATTCATGTGTAAGCACGTTTTAACTACATAATAAATACATTATTATGTAACGAAACATTCATGGAGATAGTATTCCTATACTATAAAGTACTTTGATCTGATGCAACGTAATGAAACGAAATAATATCCACTTTTCATGTCACCATTGGCTGAATTTGTTGTCGATTTAAATCTAGTGGGCAGGAGTGAGTCATTTCAACCAGTCCTGTGCCATCCCCCTTGTCCCATCGTTTGCAAAGATGTCGTTGAAAGAGCTATCCTCGCTGGAAAAGGCTTTAGGATTGAAAAAGCCTAACAAATACAGTACTCAGGGGGATAGGAAGGTGAATTTGCCATCTAATGGTTTCGGTTACAGTTATCGATATGTGCTAAATAAAATAGAGCTTACCACATGAACAGTAGGTTAAAAAGAGTCGTGAGCACATGCTAGCTACGAAGGTAGCTAGCTTGCTAATGTTAGCATGCCACTAGCTAAGAAGATAATAACAGTAGCTTTAGCTAGTTCTAGTTTAGCGAATGCAGGTCACTTAGGAACAACGAAGCTATAACTTTACCCCATATAATTTGTAGAGTAAATGTATAATCATGTTTGAGCTAAGCTGTGTTATTAGCCAGCTAGCTAAGCTAACATTGAATGAATCTGCTGCATGTTTGTGCCATGTGATAGCAATCTTAGGTTGGCAACGATTTCTGGCTCTAACTCATTTCGGTGGAGTGCTATACTGACTCAACAGCCTTCATTACAATGTTAGAAACACATACAAGTCACAGGGTGTAGTCAACGTGACTGCATGTGTAAGCACTGAAATACTGTGTCTTGTTGACAAGTCACATACAGACACTGGCATTGTGTCCATAACTCTTATCAGGCTAATACTAAATGTACACATTGACATTCTCTCCCATCCAGGTCCCAGTCCTCCAGACTATTAATGGACAAGCTCTGGTCGGCTTGGTGACCATCGCCACTCACCTGGTCCAGGAGGCCAAGCGGCCCGAGTTGCTGGGTGGGTCAGCAGAACACAAGGCTGTAGTGCAGCAGTGGCTGGAGTACAGAGTCACCAAAGTGGACGGATGCCACAAAGAAGATATCAAGACCATACTAAAGGTAGAGACCCAGAAACAATAGTAAAGATTATTCTCCAACGTTTTGTAACTTCAAATCATCCAAAATTAGAAAGTCAATAAATAAAAAATACAGTACCAGTCAAAAGTTTGGACACACCTACTCATTCAAGGGTTTTTGTTTATTTTTTGCTATTTTCTACATTGTAGAATAATTGTGAAGACATCAAAACTACAAAATAACACATGGAATCACGTAGTAACCAAATAAGTGTTAAACAAATCAAAATATATTTTAGATTTTAGATTCTGCAAAGTAGCCACACTTTGCCTTGATGACAGCTTTGCACACTCTTCGAATTCTCTCAATCAGCTTCACCTGGAATGCTTTTTCAACAGTCTTGAAGGAGTTCCCACATATGCTGAGCACTTGCTGGCTGTTTTTCCTTCATTCTGCGGACTAACTCATCCCAAACCATCTTAATTGGGTTGAGGTCAGGTGATTGTGGAGGCCAAGTAATCTGATGCAACACTCCATCACTATCCTTTTTGGGTTACTACATGATTCCATATGTGTTATTTCAAAGTTTTGATGACTTCATTATTATTCTACAATGTAGAAAATAGCAAAAATAAAGAAAAAACATTGAATGAGTGGGTGTGTCCAAACTTTTCATTGGTACTGTTTATCGTAGTCAGTTTTATTGTCCAACGTAAATGTGGACCCACTGTTTTTCTACAATTGCTGTCATATGGGAGCTGTGTACAGAGAGGGTCTAGAATAGCAGGGCCTGGGAGAAGCCCCTGAGCCAAACTCGCCAACCCAATGCCATGGCCAGACAGTGTGTGTGGCTCATTAAGGCGTGGGGACATGAATCTAGTCTGATATATGGCCCTTCAGTGACATGGCCGAGATGGGCAAAGCAGTAGACGAGAGCCCAGGATGGGCACACACTTTACAGTGTAAGTCTTTAATGGGGGGGCCCGCTGTGGCTGTCGACAGCGTGAAAGTGAAATGAAGCCACCGGTTGGCTGGAAAGGTGCCTCTCGGCACTGACTGTCAGGGTGACATGCCGCCATGGCATTACTGAAAAGTTCTACTGATCCAGGATGTGTATGTGGACAGGCCTTTTAAAACATGTAATGGTGCCACTTACAGACGTTAGCCCTGAGCCCGGCTCTGTGCCCCCACTGGCTGCTACAGCTGTCCTGCTGGTTCACCAGAACTCTAACAACATACCAATAATCCCAGAAATGAAAGGGCTCAATGTGGGCCACAATAGCATCATTATTTTATTTATTTTTGCACTTGTAAATTCTACCATGTGAACAGTTTTTGTTGATTATGCAGAAAAACAGCCAAAATGTTTGATTTGATTTTAGTAGTTACACTTTGTAATCAATCTCATGGGCTGGCCTTAGTCATACCGTTGATATAGAAAACCTCACGTTTTGGAAAATAACACGTTGTTCTTCGGGAGCTAATGTTCTACCTTGTGCAATAACTTATTCTTCACTGGGACCAGAAAGTGCCCTGCCTTCACTATGGTAGAATAGTCATGGTGCTATAACCCACAACCTTTGTGTTCTAGTGAGGTCTAGTAGCCCCAGTGAGTACAGGGTCCAAGAAGACTTGGACAGACTGTGGTTGTGGGGGGGGGGTGGAGGCGCAGAACCCAGGTTCTGAACTCCATGTGGGGGTGGAGGGGGAGCCGTCTCCTGTCCGGCTGGGCTTCCATAGCTGTAGGGAAGGTAGGGGTCTGATTGTGGCAGAGGAGTCTGCTGCCTTCATGCCTTGCTTGGCAGCACACTTCGGCTGCACAATAACTCCATTAGCCCTCAAGACGCTGTATGTGCAGTACAAGTGCTAAAGATGGTTCTGTCCCTTGGGACCTGCACAACCGTGCGCCCCCCCCCCCCCCCCCCTCCTGCATGCACACACACACACACACAGCCCCCGTGTGCTTTGTCCATCCAGTTTGTGGAAGGTTCATTAGATTTGCATGCGCCCAAGTCAGTCGGGAGAGAAGTGGGCCACGTGTAAGGCATCTGCGCTAGCCGGAGTGGCCAGAGTTGTGGGGGTGCCATGCCACGGCAGGTAAATACATATTCCCCCTCAGGTCGTGCATTATTCACTTACAGATACAGCGCACTCCACTCATACGTGCGCATCACGCACTCCCAGATAAATAGGTTAAATAGATTTCAGGCCTGTGTTGGCTCCACCAGCCATCATCTTGTTTTTCAACTCTTTTGACTGTTAAAGACTTTATTTGGATATTTGGTCTCTTTAACTGTGGATGTGTCATTATCACCCCATCACTGAAAGTTTGGTTATTAAAGGGATTTCAGGAAAATATCCTGCATGTTTTTTCTCTAATAATACATCTTCTATAGTTGATGAACTTCCTTGGTCAACTTTTCATTTTCTCTGATTCAAATGTCTAATCTGGTTGTTATGATATAAACAAAAACTGCTTAGATAAAGTCAAGAATCACATTGGAGTGATTCTGTGACCCTCAAGACAATTGTTTGTAGGCTTATGTCTCCTCAGTGCATCTGGAAAGTATTCAGACCCCTTGACTTTTTCCACATTTTGTTATGTTATAGCCTTATTCTAAAATTAAATTGTTTTTCCCCTCATCAATCTACACACATACACAATAATGACAAAGCAACAGTTGTTTTTTAGAGATTTTTGTACATTTGATAAAAAATAAATAAAAGTGAAATCAAATTTACATAAGTATTCAGACCCTTTACTCAGTACCTTGTTGAAGCACCTTAAAGCCTCGAGTCTTCTTGGGTATGACACTAGAAGCTTGGCACACCTATATTTGGAGAGTTTCACCCATTATTTGCTGCAGATCCTCTCAAGCTCTGCCAGGTTGAATGGGGAGAGTTTGATCGGGTTCAAGTCCAGACTCTGGCTGGGCCACTCAAGGACATTCAGAGACTTATCCCGAAGCCACTCCTGCGTTGTCTTGGCTGTGTGCTTAGGGTTATTGTCCTGTTGGAAGGCGAACCTTCACCCCAGTCAGAGGTCATGAGCTCTTTGGAGCAGGGTTTCATCAAGGATCTCTCTGTACTTTGCTCTGTTAATCTTTCCCTCGATCCTGACTAGTCTCCCAGTCCCTGCCGCTGAAAAAACATCCCCACAGCATGACGCTGCCACCACAATGGATGTTGCCAGGTTTCTTCCAGATGTGACGCCTGGCATTCAGGCCAAAAAGTTTAATCTTGTTTTCATCAGATCAAAGAATCTTGTTTCTCATGGTCTGAGAGTCCTTTAGGTGCATTTTGGCAAACTCCAAGCAGGTTTTCATGTGTCTTTTACTGAGGAGTGGCTTCAGTCAGGCCACACTACCATAAAGGCCTGATTGGTGGAGTGCTACGGAGATGGTTGTCCTTCTGGAAGGTTCTCCCATCTCCACAGAGGAACTCTGGAGCTCTGTCAGAGTGACCATCAGGTTCTTGGTCACCTCCCTGACCAAGGCCCATCTCCCCTGATCGCTCAGTTTGGCCGGGCAGCCAGCTCTAGGAAGAGTCTTGGTGTTTCAAAACTGCTTGTATATTAAGAATGATGGAGGCCACTGTGTTCTTGGGGACCTTCCCCAGATCTGTGCCTCGACATAATTCTGTCTCTGAGCTCTACGGACAATTCGTTCGACCTCATGGCTTGGTTTTTGCTCTGACATGTACTGTCAACTGTGGGACCTTATGTTGACAGGTGTGTGCCTTTCCAAATTATGTCAAATCAATTGAATTTACCACAGTTGGACTCCAATCAAGTTGTAGTAACATCTCAAGGATGATCAATGGAAACAGGATGCACCTAAGCTCAACTTCAAATACTTTTGTGAATAAGTTTTATAATTTTTTAATATTTTATACATTTGAAAAAATGTCTAAAAACCTGTTTTCACTTCGTCATTGTGTGTGTAGATTGATGAGGGAAAAAATTTGGAAAAGGGGAAGGGGTCTAAATACTTTCCAAATGACCTGCGAAAATCTGTAAAATATCATGCAATTCTAATTAACTTAATGATCCACCAAAAGTAATTTACTTAAATTCTTTCCCTCATGCAGGACCTCAACAGTTATCTAGAAGACAAGGTTTACCTGGCAGGAAATCAGTTCACCCTAGCCGACACACTCATGTACTACGGAATTCATCACGTCATCGTAAGTCTAGCGTCCAATAACCAAACAGAGCCGACTTCAATCAGAGTTTAATTTAAAAAGCGGTTTGTCAAACGGAGCTCACAATTAAAAGAGTCATATGGTTAAAGGGCATGAGAGAGAACTTGACACAAGCAGAAAAGATGAGGCGCAAATTGATGTCTTTAGCCCAGGCCAAGGAAGAAGTTTGTTGGCCCCTGGAGGCTGACAGAGAGAAACAGGGGATCATATGTTGAGAAATGTCAGCGGTTGTGGCGGAGATGGATCGTTGCCACCAGCCACAAGGGAGTCAGTTTAGTTTTTTATCACAGCGGTTAGCCTCTGTCCTGAGGTCAGTCAGCAGCCCAGTTCAGGGGGAGGACTATCGTAGCTACCGAACACAACTGGAATGATTTTAGACTCTGTTTCAGGTGCAGTATAGCTATCTTAGACCAGGCTTTGGCAGCCTCACAACGCACCTGAAACAGGATTGTCTAATATGTTCACATTATTTTGGTGTTATTCTCTTCATCTAGCAATTACACTTGTTTTGTGGGGAAAGAAATGTGAATTAAGTTACAAGCAGAGTTGCTTCATTAGTTTGGGTACTAGCTAATTATAGCCAGAAAGATGCATTTGCTAAATATAAATGGAGATTCCTAACATTGCTAGACATTTCTAATGTGACGGTATCATTCGGTGTCATTCTCAACTTTTAAACCATGTCAGATTTGTATAGTATGGATCATCAGTGGTAAAAATGAATGTCCCACCTCTCTGTCTCAGGTGGACCTGGCCGTCCAGGAGAAGGAGAAGTACATGAACATGACGAGGTGGTTCGATCACGTACAGCACTACCCCAGCGTCCGGCACCACCTGCCCCCCGTGGTGGTCCTGAGGAACAGAGTCTACACCAGCGGCCACCACTGATGTTTCCTGTCCCGTCAGGGTGCACTGCTGGCTGCCAGGATGGCCCAGGGCGGACTTGAGGGCTAAACAGGGGGGTGCTGACATCTCATCCTCCCCACCTACCCAACAGTATGGGCCCCTCCCTCGCCTTCAAGACGTTCTGTGTCTTTTTGTTGTTGTTGTTGTTGGGAGTCTGTCTGGTTTTTTTTATGACTGCAGATGCTGTCAGTGTCAAGGTGTAGGGATATTCTAGTGATGCTATCTGAAACTGGCTCCCTGAAAACATTCTGGCTGGTGAATGGCAGTAGGGTTTGCTGATACCTGTCAGCAATTCTTGTCTTTTCACTTAAAGGGATAGTTCACCCAAATTACAAAATGACATTGGTTTCCTTACCCTGTAAGCAGTCTATGGACATGGTATTACAGCAATCAATAGTTTAGTTCCCCATGCACTGTTAACACGTGCTAATGTTTTAGCGTTTGTGGCACAAATCCCATTCAAGTCATAGAACTGATATTAGCATTTTTTGTTCAAATCATCTATGATTTTGTTGAACTGCACAAACAATTTGAGATAATTTGGATGATTTAGACATGATGCGCTAAATGGGCTAATATCAGTCCCTTGACTTGATTGAGATTTGTGCCCAAATGCTGAAATGTTAGCATGTGGAAACAGTGCCAGGGAAACTAAAAACAAAGCATGGATTGCTGTAATACCTTGTCCATAGACTGCTTACAGGTTAAGGAAACCAATGTCATTTTGTAATTTGGGTGAACTATCCATTTAACCTAAGCCATGATTGTGAAACATTATTATTAGAAAGTACAAGTGAGTTAATAGTTTGCAATGTCGCTTTTAAAAAAGTCCCTCTTTTGCAATTTCAATGTCTCAACATGTTACTTAAACAAAATAGTTCCAGTCTGCCCAACTGTGTTCAACTATGTAATCATCATCCACCACAGATCCCAGGTCCATTATCAACTTTCTGTCCTCATGAATTTATTCTTCAGTCTTAGTTTCTCAAGCTGCTGTTCCACCAGCAGCGTGGGCAGCAGCCTCTAGTTCAGATCAGAGTCACTCGAATCAATCTGTGTGTTGATGCTGAAGGGCAGAGGGCAGACTACCAGCTGCCATAGAGGCCACAGCGTGCCTCTGTCCAATGCCAGAGCCCTGGGTGACAGCCACGCATTGTGTGTCATTTCACCCTCTTACCCATGGGGAGAGGGGCCCAGGGGGTGGGAAATCATTTTACGAAAACATCCGAGCGATAATACACACTCGCACCACTCACACAGCAGACTGGATTTAGCCATTAGCTCTGTCAGTGGTAGGAATCACAGCTAATATATATATATTGAAATCGCTGTGTTTGCACAACAAAATAGTTGGGTAATCTTTGTCTTAATTGTGAAAACTTTATCTGGTGTGTCAAACTGTTAACTGGTTTACATTGTTACACTTTCATCCAGCCTGTGTTTTGTCATATACACCCTTCTTGGCCCTCCTAGTTTTCTGATGTTCTTCCTTATGACGGCTGCTGCTTTAATGCTATGTTTTTGTGTTATTTAAGTCTACAGAAGGTTGTCCTGTGCCAATAAAAATCAAAGGGAAACAAAGATAATCATCTCATGAGTCTCATCTTGTTTAGTTTTTTATCAATCGCTTATGTAGAATTCAAAGAATTTGTTTTTAAAATTTGGTGGGTCCATCGATTAAACAACAGCAAACAAAGTGCTGTGTGTTCCAGAAAGTGTAAACTTGTGAAAGCAAACATCCTGCAGTCATTTGAGCAGGCCTTGTGACTAGATAAGAAAGAACATTGCACTACTGGACCATAATAGAACCACTGTGCTGTTGTTTATTTCAGTTCCATTTAGATATCATTGCTGCTGCTGCTGAAGAGAAGCTTAACAGCATGTCACGCTTTATCTTCGAGGTGTCCACTAGATTGAGGAGACTGAACTTAAAAGAGGGCTTTTGTTTTATGCATCTATACTGCGTAGACAAACTTGGAAGTTATACAAAGATTTCTTTGAAGACTTATAACTCATGGATTCGCAACGAACTCGAGGATGTGTAACAACGAACTTGAAATTAGTTTTTCAGATGTTTTGTGTGCTGCTGTGACTATTGCCGTAATGTCAAAATGGCAGTGTCATTAGGTCTTCCAGCTTTGCAGATGATGATCAAACCAAAGCCAAGACAAATCCATAGATGAAGCCACAGCAGGTAACTCAAGACAGCCCAATTAGTATCAACCTCTCCCCGGTCATCTGAAGACAGAGGTTGCCTCCTCTACAGGGGTGGACTGCCACAATGAGCTCACATTGAGATCTTCCCCCACATGGCAGACGAGGTAGCCTTTATTTCCCCCACCCCCTGAGGGGTCAGCGATAGGTCAGGGGTCAATTAGCTCAGTGGATCAGCAGGGTTCACTGATGACTTCAACTCTCACCAGGAGTCATCTCTGAAGTGTGTGAACCTGACCAGACGCCACCTATTGCTCACTCCTCTTCATGGCCACAAGGGGTTTCTCTGTGGGAAGGGCATGGGGGCAGAGTCCAGGGCCAGGTGAGGTGAAGTCGCCCTACGGACAACTATCTGATGAATGACAGCTCTACTGGGTCTTACCGTTTAAAGTTCAGTGAGGAGAACCACAGGTTCCACAAGCAAGATCATGTGGCATGAAAGCAGTTTTGCCAATAAGTCCTGTCATGAAGTAAATGGTGCCAATCTGAACTTGTAAAAAAGGAAGTGTGTTCCCACAGATTCAGGTAGTTTCAATAACTGGGGCCTTAGTACCATCTTCCTAATGAGAGGCAAATGTGGTGGGGTATTCCCATCACGTAACACCCCACGGTGTTAGTCCGAGTCTGCCATGTCGGCAACAAAAAATAGTTTGTCTTGTTAATGAGATCGAGAGAGCGGCGCATCCGACGGTACGTTTGCCCCTGATTGATTAAATGAAACAATCAACACTGCGTGGGGGCGTGTTAACGTGTCGTAAGCGCTTGTGACAGGCATAGCCTTATCCTCCCCTTACAGATAGTGACAGTTCTACCATGTGCCCATAAAGATGGCATCTGATTGTCAATTGCAATTACACAAGTGCAGAGGCAATGATCAGGCAGGTGGGGGTCGTTTTCTTTGCACACTTTTAAGTTCAGTCATTGGTTCAGACTTTCAGGGCTTGAGGGCAAGTTGGGAAAGTTATTTTGCTGCACTCTCCTCTCCTCTCTAAAGGTGCAGAGAATCGTGTGAGACTGAGGTGAGCAGGGGATACATTCCAAGGTTGGGTGTATTTCTCTCTGTCTGTAGTGTTTATGTTGAGCTTCTATATTAGAAGCGTGGAGTCTTAATGCAGCTTCAGTATTATAAGCAAGCTTCAGGGAGGTAAACACTGAATGGGGGGGAAAACACTAATCTTGTCACAAGTTATACATTTTTTTGTCTTTCTTTTCTCTGGGGTGCAAGTACAGCCATGCCGTGGAGCACAGAAGGAGCCCAGGTGTGTGGCGAGGAGTTTACGAGACGCACTCACTCACTTCATCAGTCAGAGAGGGGCGGCTGATTCAGCCTAGGTGCTGAAGTACATGTGTGCATCCCGGGGCAATGGGATCACACCTAAACTCAGGCACGGATGGCAGACTGCTCCAGAATTAGCCTGCCTCGCTCGCCCTCTCTCTCCCCCAACCTGCCTCAGCTGCACACACACTTCCTGGCTGCCGCGTTCTGATTTCCTGGGTGTGTGTGTGTTTTCATGCGCTCATTCAGGGGGTTGTGGATTTGGCTTGGGGGCAAGGGGTGAGAGGGACGTGGTGAGTTCGAGGGGGATGGGAGGAGTGCATACCGTGCAAGAAGCAAGGAAGACAGCAAACTTCCCTGTCTGGATAAGTTCAAATAATGGGCCTCTCAGTTCTCAAGTGTGGATTTGTCCTGCGCTATTTCTAAAGCTGCAAAAGCCTTGATCTTTTTTATATAGACCCCTGCTTTAAGGAGTCACTGGGTTAGAGGTGCAATACCATACACATTATTAGAGATTTCTTGTTTATATATTACCAATATGGAAGTGGTTCTCCATACATTTTTCCGGGGAATTGAATCCTCCAGGACATTTTATCGGCTGCACTCTGGCCTTGTGGCATAGAGAGGCCATTCTGTGCCTTCATATTCTATTCTGAAGAATGTGTCGCAAATTAGGTATACATTTTTTCTCCTACTCAATGCACCCTTGCCTCTCTACCCCACAGGTCTATGCCACTTAACTTTAGAATGCCCTCCTGCCTTAATGGTTTTTGATAGGATGTCTTCGGGGGGGAGGGGGCTCACTTCTCTGCGAGAAGTGATACCAAAAGTAATTGCGTCTGAAGCCCCCTTGACAAGGGCTGTACTTTTGAAATGGCACTGCCCAGGGAAGCGAGGGAAATAAGCGGAGAGAATGGCGATGGTAGTGAGCCTCAGATGCATTCCTGGGTGGAGAGAGGGCATGAGGGGGTCAATGCCATCAGCAATACCCTATAATGACCACCCTTGGAACAAAAACAACACCTTCATTACCATTTCTCCTCGGCTCATCTGCATATGCATCAACTGGCTGTGCATTTATAATTTCCGCCTTATTACAATGCAGGTTTTAATTCGGGGTGACTAATTTATTTAAACCTGGAGTGAAATTATCCCCCTCTTCCAGCACTGTTTCCCTCTTTATCTTGTCACATTTCCCTAATGCAAAAAAACACTCCTGATTCATATTTAGAAAAACAACTCAAGCAAAGTTTGATATGATTAACTGTAATTATGTGTTACCTAACTGACCTGCTTACCTTTGGTGCAGTGGTATAAATACATATGCATGAAGGAGGGGTTTACAGGAATAGTATGTTTATCTTTCATTTTATATTAAAGTTTGCATTTCCACTTTTTCCCGAAAAACACTTGATACAATGACAGTACTTTGGCGTGTTTTAACTCTGGGTTGACTGTATCATTTAAGCCAAACCAATAGACAGTTCCCAATGTCCACCTCACTGAGCATGGTGATAATGCATAGCCTGGGCACAAAGGGAGCCAGCCGTAATGGCGCTAATGGATTAACCTTGACAGGACATGATTATGAACCAGAAGTGCACCTTTTACTCATGCCTGGTTGTTTCCCGTGTTTGTGTATATGTATGAGAGAGTGTGTGTGTGTATATCAGAGAGTGTGTGTGGGCTTCACCGCTCACTGGTTTGATTCTGGACTGGGGGCATGAAGCTGCAGTCTGGCATAGGGGACGCCCCCTCGCTCACCCGACCTCTCCACTCACTGCTCACTTCTCTCCCTCTCTCTCTCTCTCTTCTCACACCACATGACCTTCCACAGCAGGACTGGCCCAGGACCAGGAGGGGGGTGATGATGGGGGGGGGGTCATGGAGAGAGTGGCAGCTGGGGTCTCAGTCTTACCCCTCAGTGAGCCTGCTCTGAGTATTAGTTAAAGTACAGCTATGCAAGTCACTGATATGAAAGGGTTAGGTAAAGTACAGCGATTCAAGTCACTGATATGAAAGGGTTAGGTAAAGTACAGCGATTCAAGTCACTGATATGAAAGGGTTAGGTAAAGTACAGCGATTCAAGTCACTAATATGAAAGGTTAGACCATATTTTGGGCATCCTCTCTTATAAAAAATGTGTCAATGTGATATTTTGTGGATTATTGGAAAACTGTGATGTTTTGTTGGTCCAGTAATATACTGTAGTTCCCAGGCTGCTCCTAAAGGCCAGTTCCTGGGTGTACTACTCAGTGTTAGTGGTTAGTGTGAGGGGCCGTTACATTGCATGGATACATTCTGCTGAACATGCTTAGACAAGAAACAAGTATAATCTGGGTTCGTACAGCCGCCCCTCAGTGTGTTAGCTAGCGTGTAGTCAACATGCAAAATGTTCTGTGTCAAACAGCCATGGATAAAGGAAAGACAAATTATTGTTCAAAGGTTGCAACTGACAAATTTTCCAAATTACACAGAGTGAGTCTATTTAAGTGAGCATGTGCTGTGAAATTGATTATGCTCCTCTGTGGAATAGCCTCCAGTATGGTGCATTCCTCACTTAGGACTGTCTTGAACTCTTAGCATGGAAGGGTACTGTCCCTGAGTCTCAATCAGGGATTAGTTCATGTTGTCACCCCCGGCAAGCACCCCAGGGGACATACAGAACAGGACCGGGGGACACCAAGAGGTACGATGTCCTGCAGATGTGTCCGTCTTGGAAAAATGACAGGACATGTTACAGCCATCCACCATCCTTGCTCAAATGGCCTGCAGTCAACCACTCATTGCCCAGCTCAGACACTGCTGAAGGAGTCACTGCTAGGGATGTTGGGGGGTAGGTTACTGAGAGAGCTCCTCAGTCAAGCTATATTTAACTGCACATGACACACAGCTGATCGCTGGCTCCTTTGAAAAACATACATGGTCGAGGCCTGCATGAAATTGACATTTGCAACCCGGGGACGGCGCGCATGAGACAGGACAAAGCCAGAGTTTTGTTCCTTGTCCGAGGAGGGGGGGGGGGGGGGGGGGGGGTCGAGCGTCAACAAAGCCCACGTCTTATCTCATGTTTCCCCCACACTTACGTTAATGCTCGTTACACGCTGGCTTTTCACCACACCGACTCCTCGACACTAACCGCCCGCTTTGAACTGTGCGCCAGAGGCCCCAGAAGCCCAAAGGGCAGCAGCAGACTGGTGCGCTATCAAAGATGCTGTTGATGGGCTGGACGGATGATGGCGGAGGTTATACAGGGGTACAACGCTATGGTAATGATAGTATCATAATGGGCCCAATGTGCTCCTCCAGCCCCCTCCCACCCCACCCCCACCCCCCATCCACCGCCGCTCACCACCCTCCCCAGTTGTCCTTGCAGGCACGAAGACTTTGCCTTCCTTACAGCCCTTGTGGACTTCCCTTGTGACTTTCACAGCTGTCATGCTGTGCTCTGCGACCATTCATTCAAGCTTAAGATCCGTGGTGGGTGCTTTTTCTGTGAGCATGTGATGGCCCGGCTCTACACACACAAGTGAATGATTCCTGTGCCTCCCGTGTTAATGGGGTGTGTTATTTGCCATAATGTCATTTCACAGGGGGTTACGGCACTGCAAAGGCAATTATATGGATCTTTAGCAAGGCAGGTGTACTAGGCGCCTAGTCTTGAATGGATTTGGTATTATGTGGAGAAGACTAGGGTTGGTTGTTTTGCACAGGGGTACTCAACCAGGGCTCCGCAGCCCTATCCTGCAGGGGGTTCGCAAAAATATATGTGGATTTTCTTTTAAATATCGCTAGCCTCGATAGAATAAACAGATGTTGGATTACATAACCTACAGTAGAAAAGAGAATAATATACTATTTCTAATGATGTCAACTTTATTTCTCAACTCTTAATATTGAGCAAATTACACTCACTGGAGTGTCTGGCATAGGCTTTGAAAAAGCAACAGCGAATAGGCTGTCAGTACGGCAAATGCTAATGGCTGATGGTAAGTTTTCTTGGCTTGGCCAACACATGGCTAACCAGTTAAACAACTGCACTTAGCGAAAATGTGTTTGGAATTACCTTTCTAGCTAATAGGCTATGTTAGAGTTTACACTTCCTCTTCCAATTATAATGTGGGCATGTCAAAATAATGAAAAAACAATCTACCAAATCTATTCATATTAAAATGTTGATTACTTCTCATTGCCATTATCATTCACCTGATTTTTTGCTAATGCATGATGGGGGTCCCTGGGTCACTGGTTTGCCTGGGTGGGGGGGCCCTGGGTCACTGGTTTGCCTGGGTGGGGGGGCCCTGGGTCACTGGTTTGCCTGGGTGGGGGGGCCCTGGGTCACTGGTTTGCCTGGGTGGGGGGGGCCCTGGGCAAGAAAAAGTTGAACACCCTTGGTTGTTGAACAAAACAGAAACGTACGCAACTATGCAGCAAAACAGACAGGGTTGGCTTAGATTGTTAACAACATGTAAACCCTATTTTGTCTCAATTAGCACTTGTTGTCTCTCAAATACATTGTTTAAGTTGTAGCTGGCAATTTTTTGGCGTATTAGCATTGACATGAATTCAGTTAAAACACCTCAAAACAAGACATGGTATCAAAAACAAGATCAAACGAGCTGAAACAAGCCACCTACGATTCTCCACATGGCAGTTTCTTGTCATTGTTGCTAGCTATCTGACCGCTCAGAATCATAACAAAGCATGGCTTCCGGCCCCATTGATGCCCATGCATGATTTTCATGATGTTGTCAGAAAAGCCACCATCAATTTCATGGTGCACAGTTGATGCTGTATACTATGTAATGTTATACTTGACAGTATAGTTAATGTGGATAATTCCAAAGCCTCATGCCGAGTGACTCATAAAAACACCCTGGGACTATGTGGGAACCCAAATGCATTCTTCCCAGTTGAAAAGTGTGGATTTGCCATCAGTTTGTTGTTGTTCTTTTTTTGGTGACACAGTGTGATAGGCCCTCGAACCCTCCGTTACCCTGGTAATATCTCCCTTTCATTCCCTTTCATAAAAATTGTCAGCTGAGGATGGCTGAAGTTTAGTCAAAGACAGTTGGAGATCACCTCCAGGGACACACAGAAAGGGATGAGGGAGAGATGTTAGTGAAGCGCCTCGTGGCTCATAGCCCCCCGATCTGCTCAGTGACACCCCTCCCCCAGCCAGCAGGATGAATGACTGGAGCTGCTACTCCCATGCCTCCCTCGGGAGAAACCTGGCCTGCGTCCATCCTCACACACATACACACCCGCATTCAAATTGATATCCACACACACATTTGTTTGCATCACATGCATAAGGATACACTCCCACCGGGGCACAAACACATACACATACATACACAAACACACGCGTCAAAGGAGGCCTGAGCGCTATCACTGCTCTTTGTCTCCCACTGTCATTGCTGAAGGGCTACTGCATGTAAGCTACAAGACAACATGTTGTAGCAGCGTAGATCTGGACAACCACAGAGCTTCTCCTGACCTGAGGGCTTCCGTCCTTCCTTCCTACCACACAGACCTCCGAATCTGAGGGAGAGAGAGGGAAGACGGCAGGCAAGAAAGTGAAAGAGAGCAACAACTCTCTGAGATGTGGGACGCACGGACGACAGCCTTTCCCTCAAGGAGGCCGCCGTCATCTGCCTTGGCGGACACCAGCGCTAAACTCCTGTCAGGTCCCATCTTACGTCCCACTGTCCCCCGTCTCTCTCTGGCAGGACGCGCCTCTCCGAAGGGGGTCACGTCACACATAGGGACGGCAGTCACTTGTCCCCCTCTCAGGGGTGTACTGTACTGTCCTGTCCAAAGACGACCCGCTGCGGCCATTAGGGTGGCAATGTGCCTGCTAGGATTTGGACACGGTAGTGGAGAGCTCGCTTTCAAGCGCTGAAACTTCCACTGATAGATTTAGAGTAGGTAGAGACATTTTGCTGCCAGGTTTGTCTTGTGCCTCCATCTATCTAAATGTTGGGTAATGTGTACCACACATTATTTATGGTCTTCTTTATTTAATGTAAAGTACACGAGTACTGTAATTTAACATGACTATTATTGTAATATTTTTTCTCATACAGTTGAAATCTGAAATGTTTCACTAAATATTCTGTACTTTAACTTGTAATTTATTTGCTTCTGTAAAACTATCATCTCACTTCTATTTTCCCCACATTCAAATGTGCCTCCTGTGTATAGCACAAGCAAATTAATATTAATTGAATGTAACTCATTTCAAGACCTACATTTGATTCAAATAAAATATCAAATGATCAATCCTTTGTCTCAACAAAAAATCTGTTTATTTGTAAAAAATAATTTAAAAAAATAAACATTTTGATAAGATCTTTTTAAATGTCTGTTTTTCTGCCACTCTCTTAGAACAAGGACATGAGGGAAAGGCTTGTTGGAAATCTCTCCCAGGTGACTGCTTAACACATGCAGTAATTGTAAACTTCCCCCTGGCACTGTATATGTGAGTCTGTGTGTGCATGTGTGTGCTGTGCGTGAGGGTGTGTGCACGCACAGTTGCATGCATATGTACTGTATGTGCGTGTGTTTTGGCATGTACGTCTGCTTGTGTTTTTGTGTGTGTGAATATAAAGTGTGTGTGTATATGTGTGTGTGTGTTATGTGTCTATGCATGCATTGGGATTACGGTATGTTCCTCCATAGGTCCACACAGAAGGAGGTCTGACTTCTGTTTTTCCCTACACACTTCTGTTTTTGTTTTGTGTTTTTTTTCTGTCTTCTCAGGACAGGAAGCAAAAATGAATTAATAACATTTTATAGGGGCCAAATCTTTTCAGCATTTCCAGTCCTGTGAGCTAATTTGACAGCTCATGGGGTGATGCGGATTCCACTTCAGAGAGACAGGTACCCTAGGGCTAGCCAGCTGGATTGTGGATGCTTACAGATTTGGCTCTCGCTTCCTGCTGGGTGTCATCTGTCTCCTTGGTCTCGCGGTGGATAATTTTTTGTCCTTCTGACATCATGTGCCTGAGCAGTTTGTGCCTGGCAGGGCTTGTCTGTCCAGGTTGGCCATCAAAACCAGCCAGCATGCATCTAATCTGACGAGGCACCACTCCAAACACAGCCGCCCCCGAGCGCCCCCTCTGTCCCACGTCGAAAATCACGGCCCCACAAAAAACTTCTCAACCGTCAAGACCGGCCCCCGCTCCTCCGCCAACATGGTAAAGGGGTAGAAGGAGAAGTGTTTGGGGGGGGGTATTCCGCCAGGGGACTTATTTCGCTCACGCAAAGAAAATGTCCCTACTTTCTCTCCTGTGGCTGTCACTTTGATTGCCGTCGTGGTGTGGGAGGGTCTGCCTCAACAGGTTTGGGCCTCTCCCTGCCTGTTGCCGGCAGTTGACTTGGACACCGCCGCACTCGGATGAGGTAATCCTTTGGTTGGATTATAGTTGCGGTGGACGGCCCCGTGGGAGAAGTGACAGCGCAGCGGCCCGCTAATCCTGGGGACAGCCCCAAACCGGGGCCCGCTGAGAACACTAATCGTAAACGACACAATCGTTCCACTCCAAGGAGGGGCAGTTTACAAATCGCAAGACGCGGCTGACAAGGTTGCTTGGCGAAAAAAAAAAACATTTCCCAAAAAGCACAAGATGACTACATATGTTGATTTTCAGGCTGTGAGCTACGTGGCTGCCGCTGCTTCATGTTGCTTGTTGCTGCCTTCCTCCACTCGGCCCCTTGCTTTCTTGGCCCTGGGAGAACATGACAGCAGGGCAGCGTCATGCTCCGCCATGCCTCCTGAAGTGCCACTATTACCAGGGCTCCAGTTATTTCCCGGGGCCTCTCTCATTCGCTGACATGGTGGAGGTGGGCAGCTCAGGAGTAGCCTTCAGGATGCAGCGAGTGGCACCAGGACCACTGACCTGAGCAGTGTGAGCTGGCTGACTGGCTGAGAGAGAGAGGAGAAGAGGGGGGCAGGTGGGTGTGTGGCAGGAGGGGCCCCCGCCCAGGCAGTGAGTAATCCCACCCATCCGACCCCTTCCACCGGCACCTGTTCAGAGCCACAGTCACTGGCACTCAGCGTGCTGTGAACGCCAAGCACCATGGTCCCTCTGGCCTTCTCCAAGGGCCCAGAGATCATGACCAGAGCCAGAGAGAGGAGGTGGAGAGAGAGTGAGGGACAGAGAGCAATGTAATGCAAAATAATTATACCCATTGGGTAATGTGAGCAGCACCGTCGTTAGGGGCTGTGTGGAGAAGAAGAAAAAAAGGAGCTGTGTTTTCTAAGCCGTCACCACGCTAACAAGCCTGATGGGTATGTTTTGTAAACCACTCATCCAGACCTCCCACAGAACACTCACCGTTTGTCTAAGGACTCAATGCTCCAGGACCTCAGCCACGTTACTGCAGTCTGAGCAAAGGAAGAGCACGGCTGTGGTTTATGAGAACAAAATTATGGGAGACAAATCAACATTCTATGGAGGGAAATTACAATTGTAGCTGATTGAATAAATTGCACATTACAAAATGTATTGCTAAATATTTATCCACATTTAAAATTGTAGGATTGTCTCATAAAACCTGTTTCACATTGTGAAAATATTTAGCATTTTTCACAACTTATTAATGAAGATTTAACATGTTATTTATTTTAGAAATATTGCAGGAAACATTGTTACAACATTTTTATTTGACTATCTTTATTATTTGACTTTCTTTAACAACTATTTGAATGCACCCCACTTTGTGTTATCTACCCTTGAAAAGCCTTGCTATTTCAGAACAGAAGTGTGCAGCGAAGAGACCACCACTGTCACTGAATTCAATTAATAGACCTGTGAGAGAGATGTGTGTATACGCATGATAAGGCTCATACAAGGGCCAATCACTTGCAAACCTTACTGGAACACAATCCTGGCAGATAATAGTGGACAAAGACAGTGCCATTTCTTGAATTTCATGTATAGCATTTACTTTTATTTTCTACTTCTACTCAAGTATGACAATTTAGTACTTTTTCCACCAAACAGTGGAGATACAGTAAAATCACGTAATGAGGTGCATTCAGTTTCACAATCCGTGCACTTTTTTATGGCTTTAGCTCAGTTCACTCATTTCTTTAGATGTGATTCAAGTGTGTTAATTCACTGTCAACTACAGAACATAAAACATTTTCATCCTTTTACATAAAGTCAATCAAAACAGAATGTACAGTTATTGGTGGAAGTACTTTTGAAATAAAAAAAATATGTATAATTCAACAACTGTAAATTATGTTTGCTTTATTTCTTCTCTAATGAGCAAATTGGCAGTGACTATTCATTTTTTATTGAATATCATGGCTCTTAGCATGTAATTACATTTTTAATCAGAACTATAATTATGTTATACTCTTAAATTCTGTTACTGTACTACATTGTATCTACATTACAATACATTACGCATATTGCGCATACTTCAAATGAAACAAGTTAATTAAATAGAGGAATAAGTATTTTTAGAGTATAACAAAATATTTTATTCATCATTTGTGAAATGCTGTGCAGTTAATCAAAATATTATTTGGCTGCACAGCTGCACATGTACATTATAAACACAACAGGGGAAAATTTTATGTCATTGTCATACTGCGTAAGTGCTGTTTTGTCCAACTTTCATGTTGTATCTGACCTTGTTTGTATGCAATCGATTTAAAATTTTCACAAATGTCAAAGATTTCTAATGCACTCTTGGTCGATGGACCCTGGAGCACTCTGCGATGGCAGTTGATCAGTCGGCACACGAACATCTCATGACTGCAATCTCTTTAATAGACGGCGATCAAAATCAATGATGCAGATAACAACTATTTATCTAAATCATGTGGTCAGGACGAGAATTAGCTCATGTCTGAAGACTTTCTTTTAAGTGGAAGTGACATTTCTGAGTAATAGCAGGCACTTATTTTCAAACAAATGTTTGACGTCTGAACATGCAAAACTAGCCCCAAACAACCCCCTTTATTAATGCATTCTAATATGTTTATGTTCTTAATGTGTTTTTTTTAGCCAGGAGTACTTGTATCTAAACAGGCCTACACTGAGAGGAGGTAATATATTTGCATTTCAATTGTTCAACGTCATGAACTTTCTATCCGAAAATAATTTACTGAACAGGGTCTCATTAACCAGACTGGACATTGTGGACATTGTTTCCACCTAGTGGCAAATTAAGGCAGCACACTTTTTTGTAAAAAACTGAAGTATTACTCTACCCAGAAGAAATAGCCTACTAAGTGATCTCAAACTTATCTTTATATTATATCTGCATGACTTTTGAAGAACAAGCCCACTAAATAATCTAGGCTAATTGTACATGTGTACATATTCATCATTTTTGGTCAGCTTTGTGAGGATACAGTGGCCCATAATATTATAGTACTTAGTTTACTGGTTGAATGGACGATGCACAAAACCAAGGGGTTGGGAGGTGTAGTGGATAATCTGTTTTTTAAAGTCCACAATTTATATTCACATATCTAGTATTTCCTGCTATGACCGACACTGCACACACAGCATAATGTTTAAATTCTAAATCCATGTGACAGCCACACACAATAAGGTATTACTTGATGAAATCCTTCAAAATGATAGCCAATCCCTATAATTACTACTGTCATCAGCTAGAATGGGGTGGCGTTATGTGTGTATTTTACGGATTTAAATGGATCATCTCTCTTTGCTAACATACACTTCAATTCATTGAACTGTATGCAGAGAATTCCCTTATAAAGCCACACCATAGCGCAAGACTGCAGTCTGCAGTCCTGACTCATATGCAAGACCTCTATCCTCCATCATTATCATTGCATTGCCTTGGAATAAATTACAATTAATCAATGACAATAAAGCAATTTAAACGCCTCATCTCTCACACACACACACACACACACACACACACACGTACGTACGCGCAGACGCACAGAGGGAGGAGAGAGAGCGATCATAAACCATTGGTGATAGAAATTTTCTGCTAAATATGTAGGCTACACCTACAGTTTATACATGTATTATAGTGACGACTGATGATGAGTCTGTACTGTACCTACTGTACAGGTACCTCAGAATTTACCTCATGTAAGTGTGGCCCCCGTTTTGGGAGGTTTGGTTTGAGCCAAGACCTTGTACCCGGAAGTAGTTCGAGAATTTGTATCAGCTGACTTTAAATCAGCTGACAACAGTTACAGTTTTGGTTTTTGCTAGAATATATTTAAGCTACGCTGGAGCTAAATATTTGCAAATTCGCATATGATAAATTGCATGTAAATATCTACCTTGTCGAAAATAGGTTGAAAGCTATCTTAGCAAGCTCATTCTATCCTAACCAACTGCTAAACAAAGCATTTCACGTGTTGTCGAGGTTTAAAGTAACTATTTGATTTTTGTGTATTAACGCGTAACTATGGACAAGATAGCCAAAGGTGAGTTCATTATCGTGTTACAATTATTATTAATTGTAGAAAACTCGCTAGCTAGCCTGCACAACTCGAGAGAGTCATGTGTTGTAGTATTAACGCATACAATTTGCAGCCTCTAGCCTGGTCCCAGATCTGTTTTAGGCAGCTTCACCTGGGGTGTAATCCATTACCCAGAACAGTTACAAAACGTCCTATTTGCAACAAAAACTAGCGTTTCTATTGGACAAATGCAGGTAAGTCCCGCCCTGTTTGCTGAACCTGGCCAATAGAAACGCTAGTTTTCTGAGTAAGTATTACTTTTCCTTATCTAGATTTCCTTTACCCCCCCCCTCCAATCAATTCAGGCCTAAATTGACATCGGGTTAATAGGAATTCAGATTATTTTACTGTAAAGTATTCATATGTGAAAATATTTCATTATTTTCTCCGGGGACACTTCATGAATTCCTTGGGATGAAATTGAATTAACCCCAGTTTTGACTGCAAGCCCTAGAATTAAGTTTCAATATATATGACATTAGCAATTGCTCAACATGACAAGATTGTATGGTTTGTGTCTCCCATTAGATGTTGGTGATATTCAGTCCAGGCTAATAGACCATAGGCCTGTCATACAAGGGGAGATCCGCTACTTTGTGAGAGAATTTGAGGTAAATATTCAGCTTGGAAAGATGCACCGTAACATAATGGTGCATACAATGTGATTTTATTAATTGTAATTTGATATTTGTTAACATATACTTCTTTGTGATTTTGAAGGAGAAACGTGGATTCAGAGAGAGCCGTTTGCTGGACAACCTGAACAAAATGGTAGTGGAGACCAACGAGCAGATGTTGCCCAAGTGTTCAGAACACATGCATCAACACCTCTTTGAGGCTCTCACCCGACGTAAGCCTCTCTTCCTTACCTAGACGGCATGTATTTCAATTGCTAGCAGCTGCAGTTGTCATATCGAGTGATTTGAGTTATTATATTGTTTTATTTAATTTTATTAGGATCACCATTCGCTAACGCAATGACGACAGCAAGTCTTCCTGGGGTCCCAAACATAACGAAAAATACGTATTACATTCATGTGTCACAGAATTTCAACTGCATTGTATTATTTCAACTACTTTTCTGTTAAGGCCAGAAAGTAGTTGAATGTAACATTTGTTCATTGTGTTTTCTTACAGTGGAGGCTGCGAATCACATGTCACAGAGGATCCAGCAGAGGGCGCTAGAAGCACAGCAGGTAAAGATGCATGCTCTCCTCAAAAGAATTACCAATGTTATTTAACCATTGACAGTCATTTACATTCAGGCAATGATTGTGACAACAGACCAGAGTTGTGGTCATTTGGCACTAAACAGGAGAATTGAGTACCACCTAAATCTCTCCAACAAGTGTGTTTTCATTTTGTTTAATTGGAAAATGTTTTGTGTCGAGCCTAACCCAGATCATTGTGTGTTGTGCACCTCAGAGCACCCAGCTGCAGGTGACCATAGACAGACGGAAGGAAGACTGGGATGAGTTTCTGAAGGAGCAGCAGCGTCTGAAGGAGGAGGTGGACGAGGAGCACGCCAAGGCTGTCGGACGTCTCAGCGTCATGTACAGCGAGATGAAGAAGGATCTGGCCAAGTTCTCCCGCTTCTGATCCTCTGTGTGTACGTCCGCGTGTGTCTGTACCACAGGAGGTTGGTGGCACCTTAATTGGGGCGGACGGGCTCGTAGTAATGGCTGGAGCGGTATAGGTGGAATGGTATCAAATACATGTTTGGTGCCATTCCATTCACTCCGTTCTGGCCATTACTATGAGCTGTCCTCCCCTCAGCAGCCTCCTGTGGTCTGTATGCTTGTGTGAAATGAAGGTATTGCCTTTGGTTGATGCGGTACATAGTCATTGGCACTAACAGAGGATTTCTGAGCACTAGTGCTGCACAAAAGTCCACATTTTCCAGATCACAAATAAAAGTGTGATTAACAACGTGGCATTTTCACAGGCCATCAAAATCAACATTTTCTGTCCTAAGCACATGGAATATGTAATCTTATGGAAAATGTCATTTTTAAACTAGCAATAGCATGATTTTTCCTTGGCTGTGAAGCTATTAACATCTTGAGATTTTTTTATGGAATCATACTTTGAGGTGTGGATAGATGTGTTTGCCTTTAGCTGTATAAGAAAATAAACTGGGATTTGGCTCTGAGGTGAGATATTTTAAAGCTACGTGCGAGTGAAAATGTTTCATGTCAGAAGCGCTACTCAAAGCTGGGTCAACATCTCAAACTTTACTCACTAAGCAGTTTCCCCAACTAGGCATCCCTCACCAACTCTTCAGAATAGAGTACAGTCAACCTCTGACATCAAGTACAACAATCAACCTCTCAAAAGACATGAATCAAAAATGGCTTCACTGAAGCCAGCTCAATTTGTCAATTGCTGACATGATTTAGTGGTGTTTCCCCAGGCTTGTTATGTACCCTTGTTAAATAGAGAGGCACTTTGTGAAGTTTTATTTGTCTTATGTACGAAATACACATTGTATACATCGTCCAATGAATGCTTACTTGCAGGTTCCTACTCGACAGTGCAAGTGTTGTGTTTAGAGAAAGTATTTTCACTGGACAATGGCAGGCTGTTTAGACTGATGGAGGGATGGACACCCTGACACATTCCTGACCTCCTGGGAATAGGATATATCTCTGTTGGAAAGTGACAGAATAAGTATTTAAAATGGCTCTCAACACAGAATGGACCCCTTACTCAAGACTCCATTGTTGTGTGGGGGGGTGCTGACCTCATCAATCAGTATAAGTCAAATAAAGTGTTGCTAAACTCGGCATGGCTCAAGTGTGGATTCTTTCTCTCAACACGAATGTATACTACGTAGTTCAGCCATGTATTTTGACACATCTGTTAGACGGGCTCAAACAGCTAGGTATCCCATTTCAGGGAAGTCACAGTCTTTTCCACTTCGCTCGCGCTGACCAGCAATGGCGCTGCTGCTGTCCGGTTGCACTGGGTCGCCCTCTGGGAGTGATTGGCGTCAGGGCGGGCACCCTGGCCGTTGTGTCATCAGAGATCAGAGAGAGCACGCCCGTGCCAGCAGATGTTGTGCAGCCAAGGGAGAACACTCACTCCCCTCCCCAGTTGGCCAAAGCCAGACAGCCCATCACCACTTAATGAGGAGTGACAATCTGGAAACGCAGCCCACCTCCACCAACAAGGCACCTTTCATCTGGCCCTGTGTATTTTTTCGGTTTAGATCGAGAGCGGGAGAAAAAAACTTCCCGGATATATTCCAAAAGGTCAACAAAGTCAGTGTTAGCTATTCAAGAGAAAGTACTCTAAGCCCTTCGCCCCTATTAAGTCCTCCGCTGTTGTGAGAAGCTGATGCACCATTAACTTTAGTTTGGAGGATGTCTCACTGTACCAAGCAGACGTCCACTCAGGTCAATGACCTTTGAGACAGGGATCGAGGTGATGGTGGACATTGAAGTCAATGGAAAGCCCCCTGGCCTGTGGCGGTTCGTACAGGATGTGCCCCCAGAGCGTGCGCTTCCCGTCTCAGCCTTCCCTGATAGACTCGCCGTTCCGGGAAGATGAGTGTGGCGCAAGTCGGGCACCGGCTGACACCAGCTTTATCGTCCCTCTGGCCCACCGCCGCGTGCCTCAGGAACCAAGGCTTGTTTTTCGTCTCCTCTGTCTATCGGAGCCATTGTGTTCTTCCTGTTATGGAAAAAGCGCAGCGATCCCAGTCGAGGAGCTGGCTGCAGTTCCCAGCCAACATAAATCGTCAGGGTAAAAGCACCCGGAGACCGGCAGTCCTGACTATGGAGAAACAGATTAGGAAATGTATGATCTTAGCCTGCCTCGGTTTCTCCAAAACAAAAAAGGGGCCACATCCATTGAAATGGCATGGATGGTGTGTGTTTCAGGATGAGTCTGGAGTGGAATGGAAAGATATTCCCTCACCCCTGAAATCACAGTCTGTGCTTTCTTATTGAATATACCTAATATAACCCATGTGTATTAGGATAGTCTCTCGGCTCACTGCTTTTATCACCTCCACTCCTCTCTGAAGTGGAGATCAAAGAGGTGAGTGCTATAGCTGTTTCAGTCTGCAGCCTGCTCTACTTGTCCCCGACTCGCAGTGTTCTCACACATTCAGGACCAATAAACCCTAACTGGACTGCTGCTTCTGAAAGCCCGACAGGGGCCTTTGGCAGTACCCCGTGTGCACTTTTCAACTTAGTCGATGAGGGCTGAAAAGGGAAACAATTTTAAGTCAGCGATGGAACAATGTGAAGTGGAGGGCATTCATTTACAGAAGCATTCATTACAACAGCCCCTGAGATTTAGCCTCCATACACCCACTCCCCTGCATTGTATCACATAATAGGCCTTTCACTCAATTACTGTGGGGTCCAAATGAAAATGGCAATGAACAATTGGGTGTGCTTCCCAGTTAATAACCTAGTATTACAACACCACAGGGAGCTGGTGGATGGGTCCTGTGTGGACGCTGAAGTAGGTGGTAATATGAATTCTTTGGCAGTGGCAAATGTTCACCCTGAGAATTGCTAAGTGGGGAAAATAAGCTTATAAGAACTGCAGCATAATGAATTATGACATTTGAAAAAATCAGAGGGGAAGCATGGTTATCCTCATACACTGCCCGTTTCTAAAATGAGAACGAGGTGGCGTCTAAAAGCAATTAGAAAGGGATTCAAATGGAATTCCTTCTTCAACAAATAAGTTCACTATACGTTTTTTGCCATGTACTGTACCACCAAGGTCAAATCGTCTCTGAGGCACGTGGGTGTTTTTGGTCTGTTTGGGCACAGCCTTGCGCTACTAGTCCCTGCCAAGTCCAAGAAACCCAGATGAGGGCCAGCAACAACAAACACCTTCCTCATTCAATCACGGCCAGAACAATGGTCAGAAAGGACGCAGAGAATGGCTTGTCATCACAGCCTGGCCTCTGCAGGGAACCTGCCGCTTGTTGTCGTCTAGAAGTTGTGGAATGTCTGGATCCTTTGCCAATTACATACCTCTACAGTTTATTTTTTAAATTTTATATACCATGTACTATTTACAAATAATAACTATTTTAAAGGTTTCCGTCACTCCCAACGTCTAACCAATGTTGGTTCCACATATTTTTGTCTGGCAGGCTATCAGGTCATCTCCCATGGCCGGAAATTGTCCTGGTATTCCTCTTTTACATCCTACTCTGTGTCATTTGGAATGACGACAGGAAGGGGGGAAAAACTGTTATGATTCCTCTATCTCCCTGTAAGTTCATTGATAAGAGGTTATCTGTGTGCTTTCAGGGGACAGTGGAGACCTATGGTTGTTATCAGACGGTGTTTTTAGACTTCTGCTCATTGTTGGCCAACAGGTAATGGATAAGGTTTTAATGAACACAATAACAGTCTACAAGCTACAGTCACAACACAGAGGAATGTGAGTATTAATTCTGAGATATTTGAGAATGCCTCTCAATCAAAGCTTTGCCAAACATTGTTAGACCACAATAGCCTCAGTCATATAACGATAACCCTGTCAATGAACACAAGTGTGGCCTGAAAAGAACAACCTTTTTTTAACAAGGGGCAAAAAAGACTGCAGTATCTAACTCCTGTTTAAATCCCTCCAGAGCAGGTAGTAGCTGGGTGAACAACAATTCAGTACACCAATACATTCAATTAGGGAATGTAGGGATAAGCTGAATCTCTTTACCTTACTTTACCTAAACTCAGTGCCAGCTTGTGGTACGCTGAATTTACATTCTCCCTTGAAAATGTTTCCCATTTTGACATTGGGAAATAAAGGAAATGATTTAATGGAATCAATTGGTAAACGATCATGGGAAAGCCATTCCTCAACCCTTTTATCAGTTATTTATTGCTCGTTGTTGGCATATTGATGATTTCACAAAATAATTCAGCGAACAGAGATGTAATAGCTGGACACAATATAAAGAATGATTCAGGAGCCACGGTCCAGTCAGCCTTTCTTAAGGTGAGTGAAGTAGCAGGGACGGCAGGAAAACTCCATGATAACCTACCCTCTCTCGGTTCCTCTCTGTGGTCAAATTCCATCCCACGAATCATCTGTGGATGACAGAGTGCTGTACTGCTCTCATCTCCTCAACATGAACCTCTCCAAACGTAGGAGGGCTCTATTTTTCCCAGGCACACACCATACATTATACTGGGAATGGTTCCCAGTCGGCCTTTTCTTTTTAATCTTTGAAATCTCTTTTATGTATGTATTTTCCTTTTGACATCAGGCCTTTTCATTTTGGTTATGAATTATAAGATAATAACTGGTCAAGCTCAGGCCCATGAATAGATTCTTTTCAACCCTTATATTGGAACCACTCCCTCCAGGTGAGCCATCATTGAGTAGCCCTTTCCTTTAAACAGAAGGCTCTGGCATGAAATCTCTAAAGCACATCCAATATCCAACCTGAAACAAGCCCTGAAACCCAATAAATCAATCAATTGCATTTTATAAGATGGTGTGTTACCCATTCAGGAAATGGAGGATTCCTGCTGCTGCTTAGCCACCGTGTATCATGTTGAGTATGCGACTGACAGCACAATGAGTGTGTGTGCTGTGTGTGTGTTTACAATGAAAGTGTATGCGTGCAATTGTGCATGCATGTCTGTGTGTGGCACAGCTCCAGACAACAGAACCCTGTGTCTGAGTCAGTCTCCCATCCTCGCTGCTCTGGGGAGGCCCAGGCCAGGGCCAGTATCTTGGCAGAGGAATGTAAGGGAGTGGGCTTTTCCAATAAAGGCAACTCTCTTTCAGGGCCCTGTGACGGCCTGCGCTTTAGTTTTCATCCTCTCCCTCCCTGAACCCAAGTGGGCCGCTTCATCTCAGGCCGATCCTCAGCCCCTAATGGCTTTACCTTGAGGTACAGAGGCCTGGAGCTAAATGCAGCATTACTCACCTCCTGCCTGGCCATGTTAACTGCGCAGCGCTCTGGCCTCTGTCTCTGACCAACCGGCATCATAATGTCAGAACTTTGTTGTTGTGGAGTCACTTTGGAATAGTTCATCTTGACATGAACACAATTTAAGCAGGGGAAGAATAACTTTTATTGATACATTGCTTGTTCAATTCAGCTTTCTGTATTTGTCATCCATTCTAACCATATGTTAGCCTGCACTTTGTATGACGTAGCATTTTAAAAACACACCAAAAATATCGGACCCTGGCAGCACTTGTTTTCCAGGGTCGATTTTCTCTATAAATCTAAACTTACACTCAATACGATATACCCTGTTGTATTGTTGAGGGCTTACAAGCCTGTCAGCAGCAGTTGTGTGGGGCTGCAGCCGGCAGCAGGGCTGAGTCCTTTAGCAGGAGCATAGAGAGGGAGGTGGAGAGACGGCTGACCTTGGACCACATCAAAGGAGCCAGTGAGTAGTAGCCCTGAGCAGAGCCTCCCTCCCAGCACCTGTTCCTGCCCTGCCGGCCAAGTCAAACACATTATCCCACCAGCCACGCAGCTTAATGGCTTCTGTGGGGACCGCGCGAGTGGAGGGCCATCCAGGGCTGCCTGAACGCATGGTACCCAGGTACAGGACATACACACACACACAGTACACACTTTCTTATAACACGCACACACAGAGACAAACACACATACAGTACACAACACACTTACACTCTCTCACATACAATAACATGCATGGACACACGGTCACATGCATAAACGCACCTGGTCTCAGCCTAAGAGGAAAGCCCTCGCTTTCCTATTCTGTTGCACAGTGCTCTGGGGAGGAGAGTGTGGTTATGCTTGGACTGGGATCAATATTGAGCAGAGAACAAATCATCCTAAGAAAAACGGTAAACATCTGTTTTGAGACTTGGCCACCTCTCGTTGGCAATGTCAGGCTTACTTCAACAAGGCTGGGCCCTTTTTTCCATGAGCAAGTGACAACATCTGCAATTTATTTTTAAAAGGAAAATAAAAACAAACCTTGACGCAATGTAAGGCTTGCTTAAATGTCTTGCAGTATGTCTAAACAGAATCAAGGGTGGGGGCAATTTGGTTGTTTCTCTGGGTGGCAGGTGAATGTCAGTGATCATCATTACATTTACAGCACTCTGCCTATGATATATTGACTGTTGGAAGATGCCCTGAGACAGGACCATTTAGGTACAAGACCTTGTATCAGCTGCATGTTTGTACTCTGACAATGATATTTTGATAACCAGACCACACGCATTCAAATAAAAGTAGCTTCTTTTAAATAAAGTTGAGGACCTCCATGCCTCATGTATCTAATTATTGTTATGGCCTCTGTCTAAAAGTGGACCTTATGACACAGGTGGACACTTACCCTGTTACCATGGAGTCCTGGTTCAAGCCCTGTCCTGACTTTTGTCTCAATGGCCACAATAACATTGAATGTTTATCTCACCAAACAGCCTATGCCCCATCTGGCTGGGTTGCCATGATGGCCGGCTCCCTGCTGTGGCACCTATGGGCAGAGGTGTGGTGATAGACTTTGCAGCTTGGCCGCTCTGCTTGCTCAATCTCAGCATCCAGCCACAGGGGAGCCTGAGATCTGGCAACCACCAGAGTTCCTGCAGGTCTGTACTGGCCCCGACGCTCCTGATGGCTTTTCCAGCAGGAAGACGAGGCTTAACGTTTTTTTTTGGGGGTGGGGGGACTATTGGCCAGCCAGCGTCTGTGAGAGGCAGCACCGGCAGAGGGTCCTGTCACCAGGGCTCAGAATGCGCCTCATATGATTGTTGAACAAGGAGCCGCGTCCATATTTTTTACAGATGTGGTGAGACATGGCAATGCAGCAAGTGAAGGCTCATGGAATCAGCCAGGAGAGCTTGTTCTGTTCTGTTGCTTCCCCTCCGCAGTTAACCAAACCCTGTTACCACGGTTATACCCTGTGACCAAACCCTGTTACCACGGTTATAGCTGCAGAATGTTCCCACTGGGCACACACCGGTTGAATCAACGTTGTTTCCACGTCATTTCAATGAACTTATGTTGAACCAATGCGGAATAGACGTTGAATTGACGTCTGTGTCCAGTGGGTTGTGATTACGCCAGGTCATCAAGTTGCAGTTTTCACAACAATTGATCATATAAGATGTAAAAGCAACAGTGGCTGTCCTGAGTTGTCTGCATGTAGATTATTCTATATTGTGATCCCCTAACTGCAGGTCCCTCAACTGTCCTGTACACAACCTGCAGATTGTCATGTCCACCGGGGGAGTCACTGACCCGTTAACCCGACCCAACTACAAGGTTGGAAAAACGGTGATAATTTCAACAGATACCTCAGGAGACCTGCATTTGGATTAGCCATTGAGCAGAGGTAGAACATAAAAACACTGTGATACAATGGCCATCGCCATGGAGACCGACCTCAACCGTGTGTGTCCATCCATCCCAGATTTCCAGATGAAAGGCTCGGCTGCATGGGATTTTTCCGTAACCGTTCTGTTGGTGTGGGAGGCCTTTTCCCATGGAAGGTGGCTGGTGTAGCGGCTAGCCTGTGAATGACATCCGTTCCTCTCGATTGATCGCTTCCTGTATCCCCAAACGCCATGTGAAATAGGCGGATATGATCGCTTCCTGTATCCCCAAACGCCATGTGAAATAGGCGGATATGATCGCTTCTTCATATTCTCAGAAAACATATGTAGACTTACTATTGTCTAACTTCCTCAGTGATTTGCTTTATATTCAAGTAATCCTCAAGAAGCTGTGCTGCGGGTTGAAATATATAAAACGACTGTGCCGCTTAAGTATTGTACCTTACCAACCAATTTGTTCAATGTAGTCCTGGTGTGGATTGAAGATCGGAATTATTACAATATAATCAGGAAACAAATGTAACTGTTGAAGATGATCCTGACCTTGTTATAGTGTTGTGTAAGGCTTAGCCCAGGGGAAAAAATGATATGCTAGTATTTTCTTTTTCTTACATGTTTCCAAAACCCAGCTACTGATTTTGATTTAATAAGGCCTGCTGTTCTCGTTGTGCATGTTGAATCTGAAACATTCTAAACATAGACTGGAACTTGAGAGTGAAACTCTAAAATGTAATCCACAGCTGTGAAGTAAGACGTCTACTGGGTTATGTAATGGGATCTTAAGCACTTACAAATTCATAACATATTATACGAATTGGAATTCGTAACATATCATACGAATTGCAAAATTGCAGGATGTACTGTAACGTTTCATATGAAATGGATGACGTTGTGCACAATTTTGGTAGGCCCGTTTTGGCTCCTGAGCGCTACTTTCAAAACTACTGGCTGAAATTAGACCAAAATGCTGCTGCATCACTTTAACCTGGTTGTTTTGATCAAGATATAAATTCTAAGGTATGGTTTAGCAATTGTGGATGGGGGAAACATATCACAAAATAGCTAAAAGAGATCCAGATTATTCTACATTCTTACAACTACACTACAACTAAAATATAAAAAGTCAAGGGGTCTGAATACTTTCCGAACCGTATACTGAACAAAAATAGAACCCAACATGGGACCAACACTTTACATATTTCATGAGCTGAAATAAAATATCCTAGAAATGTTCCATATGCACAAAAAGCTTATTTCCATAAAACAAAATCACAAATTTGTTTACATCCCTATTAGTGAGCATTTCTCATTTGAAAAGATAATCCATCCACCTGACAGGTGTGGTATATCAAGAAGCTGATTAAACAGCATGATCATTACACAGGTGCACCTTGTGCTGGGGAACAATAAAAGGCCACTCTAAAATGTGCAATTTTGTCACGCAACACAATGCCACAGATGTCTCAAGTTTTGAGGGAGCGTGCAATTGGCATGCTGACTGCAGGAATATCCACCAGAGCTATTGCCAGAGAATTCTCTACCATAAGCTGCCTCCAATGTTGTGTATGGCATCGTGTGGGCGAGCGGTGTGCTGATGTCAATGTTGTGAACAGAGTACCCCATGGTGACGGTGGGGTTATGGTATGGACAGGCATAAGCTACGAACAACGAACACAATTGCATTTTATCGATGGCAATTTGAATGTACAGAGATACCGTGACAAGATCGTGAGGCCCATTGTTGTGCGATTCATCCTCCGCCATCACCTTATGTTTCATCATGATAATGCACGGCCCCGTGTCGCAAGGATCTGTACACAATTCCTGAAAGCTGAAAATGTCCCAGTACTTCCATGGCCTGCATACTCACCAGACATGTCACCCATTGAGCATGTTTGGGATGCTCTGTACAACAGCGATTTCCAGTTCCCGCCAATATCCAGCAATTTAGCACAGCCTTTGAAAAGGAGTGGGACAACATTCCACAGGCCACAAATCAACAGCCTGATCAACAACCTGATCTGGTCACACCAGATCCTAAATGGTTTTCTGATCCACGCCCCTACATTTATTTTAAGGTATCTATCTGTATTCCCAGTCATGAAATCCATAGATTAGGGCCTAATGAATTTACTTGAATTGACTAATTTCCTTATATGAACTGTAACTCAGTAAAATCTTTGAAATTGTTGCATTAATATTTTTGGTTGGTATAGCTGAGTAGGCCTTTTTTGTTTGACTTATATTCTTCAACCTTGGTAGACAGAAATCTGACTGCCATTAATTTGGTCCTCACTCTCCTCCTCTCTTTCAGTCTCCCACTCTCTCGCTCTACCACCTGCCGACTTCTGCACTCTTGAGCACCAACTTCAGGCAATTAAGAAAATAAACAGCACGTCCTAGGGTCCCTGTGGACCATTCATCTACTTTTGCTATTACAGCACATATAGTTGGCCTGGCAAGCTGCTGATTGTCAACAATGGGTAACCAGTAGACACTGGAACTATGTGGCCTCCGTTGTGAGAGGCATGCGTAAATGTGTCAGCTACAATTTAGTCACATTTACCCTCAGTATGGCATGTTGAGATGAAGCTGTTGAGATTAATTGTGAAATGTGGATACTGGTGACCATGGTAACAACAGAACACCCATGGTAGATTTGGCTCTAGATGTTATTTATCATGTGTGGAAGTCAAAGAAAATATATCATATTATTTTGCACCTCCTGTTAGCTGTAAAGGCAGAGGTTTCAATGAGCAGGGAGGGATTGGAGTTTGATAGGATGGCGAGAGCTCTGAGCTAGTGCGTATATTCAGACCTTTTCTGATAAAAAAATATCTAATAAGCACTTCTGTGTGTAACATTTCAAAGAATACTGAAACCTGACAAATAATGATATGTAAGCACATTGGGCAAGATTAGAGGTAGACTTGGTGGTGATGGTGTGTGTGTGGGGGGGTGTCACTCAGCCCTGTGATTTTGTTAGATCTTGCTCTCTGTCTGCACATCAACAAAGTTGTTCACCACCAAGCATTTTATGAAGCTGTTCTCTCTGAACGGGAGGGATGCTTGGGTTTGAGGCCAGAGTTTGAAGTTCAACTCTAGTCAACCTTGAGGCCAAAGTGGCATCATGCATCTCTGTGGGAAGAGTCTGTTACGTTGCTGTCCCATAAATGGACCCAGTCCATGTCGAATGGTGGAATTTTAATGTTCGCCCTGAGAATGGCAGGTCACAGTCAATCCCTTGACACAGGTCACCTCCAACCAGTGACCCCCAGTTTAACCAAACCCAGAACACTTTCTAAACATCTCCTCCAGTAACATGTCTGAAAGCAGACCCTGGCACCGGTATAAATATTGTTTCACTGTAGACCAGTGGTTCCTAAACATTTTTGGAGCTGTGATCCATCTAAAGCTTAAGGACTTTTCTTGTGACCTTCCTCCATGAAAAAAATAACATTGTTTCTGACCAGGAACGAGTTGGAATCTGCTACCAAAAAGTTGCTAGCAATGGTGATATACAGCACACCAGCATCTTAATAGAGACAAATATAAAACATTACAAAATACAGTATCTGTAACCTGGTTACAATAGCCAACTCTTATCATTGTCATGCCATACGACATGGCTGAAGCACAAACAGCACTGAACCTCTAGGCTAGAGTATGTGCATCTGTTGTCTAGCTAAGAAACCAACCCAGGGGCCTGCACTGCGAGTTGATGAAGTCTTTCTGTGACAGGGTGGAAATAGTTTGTCCAGCCAAAGACTTGTCAGTCCTGGGAGGCAGTGCACTAAATACCTTGGGAATGGAGCTCAGATTTATAGCTCTGTAACCATTGCACAGCACTACAGCCCCCAAGGGAGGGACCATATAGCCTAAGCAATAAAGTGGATTCATTAATAGGTCTAAATGTTCTCACTCTCAGGCATCATTTCCAGTGGTGATGAAGAGGTAGGCAACCTTTACTCATATCTGACCATCAGTTTGGGAGACCAACTGGCTATTACTCATCACAACCGAGTATGATCCAACACCTCCGTCTTAGATGTTTTATTTTGTGGAAAGCAAGCCGTAATGGTATATTCTCTCTGCCACAAATCCTTTTCCACAACATTGAGAATATTGTTCTTTTTTCGCTGATTTCTTCAAGGATTTATGAAACTTGCACACCAAGGGGCCAAGCTTGTTCCAGGAACAGGACAGAGCTAGGTGTGAGGGAAAGTTGTGCTGGCTGCCAAGGAGTTGCAGTCAACCAGAACATGCCAAAGACCATTTGAAAGTGACTAATTTGGTTTTTCTAAAGACCTGTTGGAGGTGAAATATGTGTCCCCTAATCTAGGCTACTGACAGCTGTCATGCTGAGGTTTCTACACATTTAATGGGACGATTTTGGATATTGTTGGCAGGGTTATTTGAAAACTATTGTACTGTATTTCATGAGTCCACTTCAAAGAGCTCTCACAATGGAAAACTATACAAAACAATAAATCTTATGGACATCCCTTTGTCTGAAAGACCTCAACTGTAATTTTGCAGGATAAAATGTAATTCTAACATTCTGAATTTGGGTGAAAGAGAGAACTTTGAAAGAACAACCTGTTTGTTACAAGTGACCTAGTTTAACAAACCAACATGTACCTCTGAATTATATGCATAGAACATCTATGTAGAAGGCGTATACCAAGTCACAAAAAAATGACCAATGTGACTAGGGAAACAAATGTGGTCCATTTCCTCAAAATGGTATTCCATTGTTCTATGTATCGAAATGGCTCAGGAGAGGAAGGCCTCTCATTTCATTTCCTGTTCTCACGTATAAATAATCCTCCTCAGAATGATTTTCGCTTGCTTCCCATGACGGTATTAATAAATATAGCATGGCACAAACAGTGTAAAACAGTAACTGGGACAATTCTGTGAAATATTGGAATATTTGGACAAATTAGAACTTAACATTTACACTAAGTGTACAAAACATTAGCAACACCTGCTCTTTCCATGACAGACTGACCAGGTGAAAGCTATAATCCCTTATTGATGTCACCTGTTAAATCCACTTCAATCAGTGTAGATGAAGGTGAGACGACAGGTTAAAAATTATTTTTAAGCCTTGAGACATGGATTATGTATGTGTGCCATTCAGACGGTGAATGGGCAAGACAAAATATTTAAGTGCCTTTGAACGGGGTATTGTAGTAGTAGTTGCCAGGCGCACCGGTTTGTGTCAAGAACTGTAACGCTGCTGGGTTTTTCACGCTTAACAGTTTTCCGTGTGTATCAGGAATGGTCCACCACCCAAAAGACATCCAGCCAACTTGACACATCCGTGGGAAGCATTGGAGACAACATGGGCCAGCATCCCTGTGGAACGCTGTCGACACCGACACCTTGTAGAATCCATGCCCCAACTAATTTAGACTGTTCCTAGTGCAAAAGGGGGTGCAACTCAATATTAAGAAGGTGTTCCTATTGTTTTGTACACTGTGTATAGTCTTTTAGGCAACTTGTTCTAAAACATGTACCCCACACATACAATTATCTGTAAGGTTCCCCAGTCAAGCAGGGAATTTCAAACACAAAGACCAGGGAGGTTTTCAAATGCATTGCAAAGAAGGGCACGTATTTGTAGATGGGTAAAAATAAAAGAAACAGACATTGACTATCCCTTTGAGCATGGTGAAGTTATTAATTACACTTTGGATGGTGTATCAATACACCCAGTCACTACAAAGACACAGGCGTCCTTCTTAATCTTAGTTGCCGGAGAGGAAGGAAACCGCTCAGGGATTTCACCATAAGGCCAGTTACCTAGTTTATTGGCTGTGATAGGAGAAAGGATGGCTCAATATAATTGTAATTACTCCACAATACTAAATCACAGTGATACAAAATAAAAAATATTCCAAACATGCATCCTGTTTGCAATAAAGCAATAAAGTAAAACTGAAGAAATGAACTTTATGTCCTGAATACAAAGGGTTAAGTTTGGGGCAAATCCAACACACATCACTGAGTACCACTCTCCATATTTTCAAACATGGTGGTGGCTGCATCATGTTATGGGTATGCTTGTCATTGGCAAGGACTACAGAGTTTTTTATGATAAAAAATAAACAGAATAGAGTTAAGCACAGGCAAAATCCTAGAGGACAGCATGGTTCAATTTGCTTTCCAACAGACACTGGGAGACAAATTCACCTTTCAAATTCACCTTTCAGCAGGACAATAACCTAAAACACAAGGCCAAATGCACACTGGACTTGCTTACCAAGATGATATTGAATATTCCTGAGTGGCCTAGTTACCGTTTTTACTTAAATCGGCATGAAAATCTATGACAAGACTTGAGAATGGCTGTCTAGCAATGTCAACAAACAACTTGACAGAGCTTGAAGAATTGTTTAAATAATAATGTGAAAATATTGTACAACAAAGGTGTGCAACTCTCTTAAAAACGTATCCAGAAAGACTATTCGCTGCCAAAGAAGTTTCTAACATGCATTGACTCATATGTGAGTACGTATGTAAATTAGATATTTCTGTCTATCATTTTTAATACATTTCCTAAGATTTCTCAAAACATATTTTCACTTTGTCATTATGGGTTATTGTGTGTAGATGGGTGAGAGAAGAAAAAAATATTTAATCTATTTTGAATTCAGGCTGTAACACAACAAAATGTGGAATAAATGAATACTTTCTGAATGCACTGTAGCTCATGGGAAAGCATGAAGATGCAATGCACAGTCTTGATTATTCAACATGACAATATCTGTCCTTACTGAAATAAACTATTTAAAATAATGTGTATACCTAGCAACTAGGCTGGCTGACAGAAATAACGAATGAATGAATGAATGACGCAAATGAATGAAATGTAACCAACACTGAAAAGTTGCAAACTTTGATACTAGCTGCTCTAATTGTGAAAGCATCTGGATTTAAACGTGTTAAGAGCTTGTTCAGGAGTGTTTGAAGTGCACCATTTTCGTGATGCCACAGATCTCTATCTATTCTGATTTGCATCTCCACCTGTAAAACGCCAGCAACCATTGTTCAGAGCGTCTCGCTATGCATTGGCTCTATCCAGATTCCCGAAAAGTCAGTAGTAGGGCTAGGGGCTGTCCAAGTATTCACCGACGGGATCATGGCCTCCTCAGCACTGAATTGCACACATTTTATGTTGTGTGTTATTTATTGTGCGTTACTTTTTGGTAATATATTTTGCAACGCTGATTTAGAAGAAGATGAACATGCCAAGCATACGTATACGGTGGATATGTTCAACGATGCTGTCCCCACAGCTCCTCACTTTGTCATGTTCTTCGCCCCATGGTAAGCAAACGTTTTTTCAAGTTTTAACCTGAATGAATGGATTAGCCAACGTTAGCAGCTAGCAGTTTGTAACGTTATCGACAATGTTCAGAAAACGTTACCACATGTCCTTAACAATTTAGCAGGCTGTCTCATTTTCAAATTGTCATGATGGGCAAGCTTCTAACTTTGATTGCTGCTACTAGTAAACGTTACCTAGCTAATTTGCAGCTAACTAGCGTAGCTTTTTGCCGGATAACTGGTTACCGATATAACTATTTATCTAAGTTAGTCAGACAGCTTGTTTTTAGTTACACATATGATATGGCTGTTGTATATAACATGTTAATCCGTCCTTGCATTTGATGAAAGATCAATGTAATCTGGCTAACGCGTTGGCTATTACTCGAGCGTTAGCTAACATTAGGTAGCATGCTGCTAAATTTTGGGATAGCTATTTAAACTAGCGAACCTGCTAAAGTCACGTTTCAACTTGAACTGTCCCGTACTTTACAATTGTAGTTGACAAAGTCGCTACATGCACAGCGCAGTGTTTTTTCAATGTGTTCATTTTGCTGCTTAAATGTTTCTACTGTACTGCAGCTTTCTAGCTAACAGTACAGTGGAGGAATAGATAATTTCATGATTCGCTCCTGCTGTGACCGTTTACGTGGCAGGCATTGACTGACGTAACCTCGTAAACACGCACGCACTAAAAATGTCCGTTTTTTTTTTTAACCCAATGACTAATCTACCTGCTGTAGTTAGGCCTAAATGGGATATAAAATATGTTGGTGTCTTTACTGACATAAAGGATTATAGAAAAACTTAGTCCTTCATCATGGAAGTAAAACATCTGTTTTATATTCTCAGATTCACCACCTCAAAAGTATTTCTGGTCTCCTCCCAATGGTTCCTTGATACTCATGTGAAGTGTCACAGCTCCCCATATACAGTTACAAGCATAGCTGTGGGAAGTAGGGGTGCTGCAGCAACTCAAAAAAAAATCTAGATAAAACAAATACATTTTTTTAAAACAAAAGTACTGCACAGGGCCTTTACTAGTCGTGTATTAACGAACCGATATAGCCATCTGTAGCGCTGGCCAAAAAACAACAATTCTCTGCTGCATTGTCTTTTCAGGTGTGGTCACTGCCAGAGCCTACAAGGGACATGGAACGAGATGGCGGACAAATACAACAGCATGGAGTCGCCGCCTGCCTACGTTGTAAAGGTTGACTGCACTCAGGACGTCAAGTTCTGCTCCAACGTCCATGGCATCAGGGGGTACCCCACGTAAGTACAGGGGTGTATTCATTAGAGCCAGTGTTTTTCTTGCACAGGCACCCCCATCATATGTTAGTGTAGCAAATGGGGATGTGTGAAACTTAATCCTCAGCCTGAAGTGTCCTGCTTGCGTCGCCTCATAAGATAGCTTTTGAGGTGGCGCAATCAGCTAAGATGCTTGAGGGATGACGGTCACGTGTGTTTGTGAGGTAGAGGTCTCGTGTTCGCGCCAGGTATGGGCTGAATTGGAGAGAAAGTGGTACTCGCTAAGTTAGCAGTGTGACAACCTTTACATTAGCAAAAAATATATTATCACGTCTTGTCATCAGGTGAATGACAATCAATATTTGACAATGAATAGATTTGGTGGACAGTTTCATTATTTTGTCCTCCCCACAGTTCATTGGAAAAGGAAGTGTAAACTCTTAAGTCTATTAGCTAGAAAGGTATCTTGGTGGTGTAGAGCAGTGGTTCCGAAACGTTTTATAGTCCCGAACACCGTCAAACATTCAACCTCCAGCTGCGTACCCCCTCTAGCACCAGGGTCAGCGCACTCTCAAATGTTGTTTTTTGCCATCATTGTAAGCCTGCCACACACACTATACGATACATTTATTAAACTTAAGAATGAGTGAGTTTTTGTCACACACATCCTGGCTCGTGGGAAGTGACAAAGAGCTCTTATAGGACCAGGGCACAAACAATAATATAATAATAATCAATAATTTAGCTCTTTATTTAGCCATCTTACATATAAAACCTTATTTGTTCATAAAAAAATGTGAATAACTCACCACAGGTTAATGAGAAGGGTGTGCTTGAAAGGATGCACATAACTCTGCAGTGTTGGGTTGTATTGGAGAGAATCTGTCTTAAATCATTTTCCACGCACAGTCTGTGCTTGTATTTAGTTTTCATGCGAGTGAGGGCTGAGAATCCACTCTTACATAGGTACATGGTTGCAAAGGGCATCAGTGTCTTAACAGCTCGATTTGCCAAGGCAGGATACTCTGAGTACAGCCCTATCCAGAAATCTGGCAGTGGCTTCTGATTAAATTCCATTTTCACAGGACCGCTTGTTGCTATTTCGATGAGGTTCTCTTGTTCAGATATCTGTAAGTGGACTGGAGGCAGGGCATGAAAGGGATAACGAATCCAGTCGTTTGTTTCGGGAAAGTAATTGCGCACCCAGCTCAATCAGGTGCTTTGCTATATCACATTTGACATTGTCCCTAAGTTTGAGTTAATTTACACATACAAGGATGGAAAGACCTGTGTGTTGTCCTTGTTATTGCAGACAGAGAAGAGCTCCAATTTCTTAATCATAGCCTCAATTTTGTCCCGACATTGAATATTGTTGCGGAGAGTCCCTGTAATCCTAGATTCAGATCATTCAGGTGAGAAAAAACATCACCCAGATAGGCCAGTCGTGTGAGAAACTCGTCATTATGCAAGCGGTCAGACAAGTGAAAATTATGGTCAGTAAAGAAAACTTTAAGCTCGTCTCTCAATAATAAAAAACGTGTCAATACTTTGCCCCTTAATAACCAGCGCACTTCTTCTGTATGTTGTAAAAGCGTTACATGGTCGCTGCCCATATCATTGAATAATGCATAAAATACACAAGAGTTCAGGGGCCTTGCTTTAACAAAGTTAACCATTTTCACTGTAGTGTCCAAAACCTCTTTCAAGCTGTCAGGCATTCCCTTGGCAGCAAGAGCCTCTCGGTGGATGCTGCAGTGTACTGTTTGCATGCGCGTTACCACTTCACTATGTCTCCCTGTCATGGCTTTTGCGCCATCAGTACAGATACAAACATATCTTGACCACCAAAGTCCATTTGATGTCACAAAGCTGTCCAGTACTTTAAAAAATATCCTCTCCTCTTGTCATTGTTTCCAGTGGTTTGCAGAAGAGGATGTCTTCCTTAATTGACCCCCCATAAACGTAACGGTCAAATGCCAGGCCCGCCAGTTGTGCCAGCCCCACCACGCCTGTTGACTCATCCAGCTGTAATGCATAGAATTCACTGGCTTGTATGCGAAGCAGTAATTGTTTCAAAACATCTCCTGCCTTGTCACTGATGTGTCGTGAAACAGTGTTGTTTGATGAAGCCGTATCTGTATAGTTTTTTTGGCCTTTTCCCCAGCATTGTCCCAGCCATATCCGCGGCAGCAGGAAGAATTAAGTCCTCCACAATAGTATGGGGCTTGCCTGTCCTAGCCACTCGGTAACATTGTGCAATAGAACAGTTTCTTCTTGGACATATAACACACTGTGGCTGAGGCAAGGCACTACTCCCAATATACTGAGGGAACCCCAAATCAATGTAGTCATCATATTTGCGCCTCTTCGATGGTCCAACGTCCCTGTCTGTTGTTCGGTGCTTTCCCGGGTCAGGGGGCAGTAGCTCTTCGGCTGCATCAGATTCAGAACTGTCAGTGTCCATGCCAGCTGGGCTAACAACAAATGTTGAATTACTGATGCTAGCATTGGATGTGCTTGTGGAAGCCGAACAACTTGTATCGGTGGCAGGTGTAGTACTGTTGGTAGTAGCAGTACTATCAGTAGAGCTGGTATATGTCTCTATGGACGCGGGCCTTAATATTTTTTTTTTACTTTCAATTTTTGTGCAAACGGAATGAGCAGCAGCTACGTTTGGCTACCTACATACCCTTGGTGGCATTCCTGCGAGAGAGTAACAGTCAGTGCTGCCAACTAATTTTCAGGGTAAGTTGCTAGAGGCAGGTTGATTTGTTGCTAAAAGACATTGTGATGTCATTGCGTGATAACGTAAAACACATAATAACTTTACTCAAATTGACTGCCATCTCGGCAAAAAATATGATTTGACATTCGTTCAGGTACAGACTCCCACTTTTTTTTCTGTACTTCTGGCTGTACAATTTTGACTGAGACATGTTGATTGATGTTGTAAATTCTGTTCAAGATCAAACATTCGTGACCAACTATATTCATTGGGTTTGGCTCGTCGAACCCGCACTACTGCTGCTGCAGTCCGCCAACAATGATTTGCAATTTACTGAAATTGCTGCTGGCCTGCTGCTGCCAGTGCACGAGCTGGGCGCCTGCTGCTGCCAGTGCACGAGCTGGGCACCTGCTGCTGACGTCACGCACAATGCACTTTTGCAGCAGGTGTGTTGGCACGTGTGTTGTGACTGAATGTGTGACAAAGAAAATCGTTTTTGTGTAATTTTAGAGGGAAAATGTGTGCATTTTAGCGTTCAAGTCACTTTTCAGAAGTTGCTAAAAGTTCCAAATACATTTTTAAAAGTAGCTAAATTTGTTGCTAGGTGCTGTCTGGAAAAAAAAGTAGCTAAATCTAGCAACAAAATTGCCAAGTTGGCATCACTGGTAACAGTTAATGTAATTGGATGTTAATTATTTGACATTGTTATTTTGCTGAACACTAGATGGTTAAATTTTTGGGGAAGGCAGTGAAACGAGACTACTCATGCGAGAAAAAACATCACCCAAATGTATAGCCCTGCTGGAAAATCTAAATGGACTGTTTGAAAATGTGAATCACATTTTTATTTGGCGTACCCCAGTTTGGGAATAGTCGGTGAAGAGAATTTTTCTGTTGTAAAACAAATTTTCTGCATTTCTACAAACGTTTGTATTGAGTTGAGAGAACATTTAGCAGTTTTGAAGCACATTTCCAGCGATTCTACACTTTAGCAAGGAGCTAAATACATTTGTTGCAGTTTTGAAGCAAATTTCCTCCAATTCTATGCATTTTGCCAATGCTCTGCTCAAACTTAACAAAATCAATGGGCATGTGCCCTCAATTCCCGTATTTAAAGAATAAAATAAAAAATCCCATTCTCAATTCTCCCCGACTGTCTAGTCTTTATTTTATTTGTATTTTTCAAAGATGGTATTATTGAAAAAAATATATAGTTCAATATCTTTTCTGCATGCTTTCTATCTGGTATTGGTCGTTTCAGTTGGCACCAAAACTGCTTTTCTATTCTGAAAATTACCACATAGATGGCACAACTAATCATTTTAGCCGAAACGCGTAGTTTAAATCTATTGAACATGCCATACAAATGGCATTGGTCCTCCATTCTTTTTTGATGACCAATTCACCCCGTTTACCAAAGAGCACCTTCTGTCTACCAACATTTACTATTGTGTACCTTAGTAGCGCTTCCTTTCCTCCTCTTTCTAATAATTTTCTATACAGAAAAAAACATGTAATTCGCTTGATTTTTAGCAAAGAAGTCATTTATCTACTTCCATAGAGTTTGATGAACAGTTAGCATGACTTCCAGTCATTATGCCATCGCTAGTTAGCTTTGGCTTGTGAAACTACCTCTTAACTTCCTCCATACTGGACCCAGAGACATACAAAGGGTATCCACAATTGACCCCAGTTTGAAAACCTCTGCATTAGGAAATACCGTAGCAAAACATTGTGCAATAGAACAGATTCTTCTTGGATTTCTTATTGGATACGTTGAGTATACCTCACCATTTCGCTACTGGTATAAACTACAAAGAGCAGTGAGCTTCAATGTAGATAGCAGTGAACATTGACATGCATTTAGACCCTAACATGCTTCTAAATTACTCTGTCGGGAGAAAAAAAACCAACTGTCACAAAGAAAAGTAGTAACATTTTATTAGCCATGAACATGACATAAATGAGTTGCAATGCATGTAATGACAATGGAATTTACCAATTTGGTGTATTTTGAGTATGTTGATACAGCAGAGCAGAATGGCCAAGCCCTAGTCATTGAGTTGTATGATCTCATTGATCCCTGTGTTGTTTGCAGGTTGATGCTGTTCAAGCCCGAGCAGGAGGCGATGAAGTACCAAGGCCCCAGGGACCTGCAGTCTCTGGAGACCTGGATGCTCAACACTGTGCAGGAGGAGCCTGTGGTAAGGAGAGAGGTCACCCAAGTGATCTAAATAAAACATACAGTAGGTGATCCTGTATGGCTCAGTTGGTAGTATTGTATTGTAGGTTCGATTCCCGGGGCCACCCATATGTACAATGTATGCACGCGTAACTAGGTCGCTTTGGATTAAAGCATCTGCTAAATGGCATATTCTTTTTTTTATCATTATTATTATTATATATTGAAATGGAAACTATTTGAGACTAATGTGATGTGATGGTAGTCTTTATTTGACGTGTGGCATGATGTTCTGCAGGAGCCAGAGACTGAGCCGGAGCCTCCCAAAGCCCCAGAGCCAAAGCAGGGCCTGTATGACCTCACCGCCAGCAACTTCAAGGCCCACATCTCTAAAGGTAACGTGGGGGGGGGGGGACTGGGATTGATCATTACCACAGACGTGGCAACGGTCTCTTTATAGCCTGGTCCCAGAACTGTTTCTGCTGTCTTGCCGACTTGCAATTGTCATGCGCCATAGGAGTTGGCAAGACGGCACACACAGACCTGGGACCATGCTTGTCTCTTTAGACCTGAACGTTTTATGCAAGTTACATATGTAAAGTTTCTACAAAGTTTAACATAATTTAGGTGCCGTCATTTCCTTGAAACCATGATGCAATCCACGCTACATTTATCTCAGGCAAACAGCATGTTTCCGGTCGCTGGACAAGCACAACAAAAGTAAATGGTCATGGTAATTGTCCCAATGAAATTGCAGCTCTTAAAGGGATACTTTGGGGATTTTCTATACTGAATAAAAATATAAACACAACATCCAACAATTTCAAAAATAGAAATACTCCTCAGTTTCATTAGTTGTCCGGGTGGCTGGTTTCAGTTGATCCCACAGGGGAAGAAGCCAGATGTTGAGGTCCTGGGCTGGCGTTGTTACGCATGGTCTGTGGTTGTGACACCGGTTAGTTGTACTGCCAAATTGGAAGCGGCTTATGGTAGAGAAATTAACATTCAATTCTCAGGCAACAGCTCTGGTGGACATTGCTGCAGTCAGCATGCCAATTGCGCGCTCCCTCAACTTGAGACATCCATGGCATTGTGTTGTGTGACAAAACTTCACATTTTAAAGTGTCATTTTATTGTCCCCAGCACAAGGTGCATCTGTGTAATGACCATGCTGTTTAATCAGCTTCTTGTTATGCCACGTCAGGTGGATTATCTTGTCAAAGAAGACATGCTCACTAACAGGGATGTAAACAAATTTGTGCACAAGTTTTGAGAGTTCAGTATTCTTCCCCCAGAGTCAGACTTCCTCATTTTGATGCATCTGTGTCCAGTATGAAGGAAGTTGGAGGTAGTTTCACGAGCCAGTGCTAACTAGCATTAGCACAATGACTTGAAGTCTATGGGTATCTGCTTGCATGCTAGCAGATACCCGTAGACTTCCGGTCATTGTGCTAACGCTAGTTAGCAATTACTTCCTTCAAACCACACGCAGAGACATAAAAATGGTATCCATGAGTTCATCTGACTCTAGGGAAGTAGATAAAGGGCCTCATTGCCAAACTACCCAAAGTATCCCTTTAAGTCTGGTTTTTAGTCGTATGTTAAGGTTGAAAAGAAAAATAAATTATTCCTGTTTTGGAGAAAAAATGCAAGATATGACAAGGTCATTTGTAAGAGGAATGTTTATGGGTCTCACATTTAAATCTGGGCAAGATGAACTGTGACAATTGTGTAATCAGTAGCATTTAACCTCTGTGAGCTCCGTTTATTTTAGTCTCTAGGGCCGCATTGCATAGGCCATTTTTATAGTTGATGTAATTTCTCATGTTATTCCATCAACTCGTAACCCATCCCTAAGCTAAGACGCTCATACCCTATAACTTAAGCTATTATGTACCTCTGTAAAATGCTTTATAATTAGTTTGTTCAGATTGCAGCTATTCCTGGTGTACATTTATGTATATATTATGTTTTCCAGTATTAAGTATAATCTCTCCACAGGGTCCCACTTTGTCAAGTTCTTTGCCCCCTGGTGTGGTCACTGCAAGGCCATGGCCCCCACCTGGGAGCAGCTGGCCACCAGCTTTGAGCACTCAGACAACATCAAGATCGGCAAGGTTGGTGACATTCCAACTCTGCCTGAGCAACAGCAGTGTACCGGAGTCACTTATCTATGTAACAAGACCAGGACACGGATCTTCTGACGAGTCATTTTGTTTGCACAATGAGATAATACAACCCACTGAACAAATGTTATTTATGGCTGTTGCCTGTTGTTTGTATTGAATTGCATGTTGATATTTCCAAGTTAAAAGCACAACTAGCTATCTTTACCAGCTACAGGAGTTAAATGTAAAGTGTGACATACTAGGTATGAGCTGGATATGCTGAATGAATTCTGAATAAACTGGTGTGTTGTGTGATTGGCCAGGTGGACTGTACCCAGCACTACGAGGTGTGCTCTGAGAACGCTGTGCGTGGCTACCCCACCCTGCTCTTCTTCAAGGACGGAGAGAAGGTACGTAGTTTGGTTGGCTAGCACACTGAAGACCTTATGTCATTGTGTTCTGTAACACATTTAAGCTTTTAAGGAGCTATTGCTTTACCATTAAAATGCTAGTCAATTTGTTAACCCTTTCCATTGTTGTGTTTGTCTGTCCAGGCGGATCAGTACAGAGGCAAGCGGGACCTGGAATCTCTGAAGGACTTTGTCAACAACCAGGTTAAGGCTGCAACTAAGGAGGATGACGTGCACCCACATGCTAACGAGATCCCAGTACCCAGCACCGAACCTGCCAAAGAGGAGGTGTGTGTGTGTTTGACTGTTTCTCTCAGGTACCGTGAGGCCAAGCACATGTGCCTTCCAGACTTTCAATACTCCACATGCTATTTTAAAACTCTTAACATTGGTCACTGTTACGCCGAGATCTCATTTTGGGGGCGGGTACCCTGTTGTGTGTGGGCAGCAAGTTTCTTCTCCAGATACTTAATGAGTGAACAAGCTCTCGGGCAGATGTTTTAGCAGTGAGATTACCATCTAGCCCACTCAGGCCTTCGCTGTAGACTACAGTCTACACCAGGCATAGGCCTCTGCTGCACAACGGTCAACTAGACCTAGCAATTATGGGCAGGCTAGCTATTTCCTTCCGCCCATGCCAAGGCATCTCGGATATAGTGTTCAGTGTGAACAGTGACATCAACCTTGAATAAAGACGAGTCGTTTAAGGAGAGATCCAAAGCTAATTCCAATACAACACGAGCTCGATTAGTCACGGATGTTCGGTGTAGGAATTTACTGGTCTTGTGGACATACACTGCCTTCAGAAAGTATTCATACCCCTTCACTTATTCCACATTTAGTTGTGTTACAGCCTAAATTAAAAATGGATTCAATATCTAATTTTTTTCTCTAACCCATCTACACACAATACCAAAGTGAAAACATGTTTTTAGATTTTTTTTTTGCACAAAGAAATATAGCATTTAGATAAATATTCACAGCCCTGAGTCAATACATGTAATCGCTGCCAAAGGTGATTCTAACATCTGTGAGTCTTTCTAAGAGCTTTGCAAACCTGGATCGTACAATATAAAAATTGTTCAAGTTCTGTCAAGTGGGTTGCTGATTATAGCTAGACAGCCATTTTCAGGTCTTTCCAGAGTTAAGACAATTTACAGTACCGGTCAAAAGTTTGGACACACCTACTCATTCCACGGTTTGTCTTTATTTTTACTATTTTCTACATTGTAGAATAATAGTGAAGACGTCAAAACTATGAAATAACAAATCAAAATCAAATTTATTTATATAGCCCTTCGAACATCAGCTGATATCTCAAAGTGCTGTACCGAAACCCACCCTAAAATCCCAAACAGCAAGCAATGCAGGTGTAGAAGCACGATGGCTAGGAAAAACTCCCTAAAAAGGCCAAAACCTAGGAAGAAACCTAGAGAGGAACCAGGCTCTTCTGGCTGTGCCGGGTGGAGATTATAACAGAACATGGCCAAGATGTTCAAATGTTCATAAATGACCAGCATGGACAAATAATAATACTCACAGTAGTTGTCAAGGGTGCAGCAAGTCAGCACCTCAGGAGTAAATGTCAGTTGGCTTTTCATAGCCGATCATTAAGAGTATCTCTACCACTCCTGCTGTCTCTAGAGAGTTGAAAACAGCAGGTCTGGGACAGGTAGCACGTCCGGTGAACAGGTCAGGATTCCATAGCCGCAGGCAGAACAGTTGAAACTGGAGCAGCAGCACGGCCAGGTGGACTGGGGACAACAAGGAGTCATCATGCCAGGTAGTCTTGAGGCATGGAATAACACAAATGGAATCATGTAGGTGTTAAACAAATCTAAATATATTTGAGATTCTTCAAAGTAGCCACCCGTTGCCTTGATGACAGCTTTGCACACTCTTGGCATTCTGGCAATCAGCTTCACGAGGAATTATTTTCCAATAGTCTTGAAGGAGTTCCCACATATGCTGAGCACTTGTTGGCTGCTTTTCCTTTACTTTGTTGTCCAACTCATCCAAAACCATCTCAATTGGGTTGAGGGCGGGTGATTGTGGAGGCCAGGTCATCTGATGCAGCACTCCATCACTCTCCTTCTTGGTCAAAAAGCTCTTACACAGCCTGGAGGTGTGATTTTGGTCATTGTCCTGTTGAAAAACTAATTATAGTCCCACTAAGTGCAAACCAGATGGGATGGCGTATCGCTGCAGAATGCTGTGGTAGCCATGCTGGTTAAGTGTGCCTTAAATTCTAAATAAATCACAGACAGTGTCACCAGCAAAGCACCCCCACACCATCACCTCCATGCTTCATGGTGGGAACCACACATGCGGAGATCATCCATTCACCTACTCTGCGTCTCACAAAGACATGGCGGTTGGAACCAAAAATCTCACCTTTGGACTCATCAGACCAAAGGACAGATTTCCACTGGTCTAATGGCCATTGCTCATGATTCCATATGTGCTATTTCATAGTTGTGTCTTCACTATTATTCCACAATGTTGCCTGTGCTCAGGTATCTTCCATTTTTTAAAAATACTAAAATACCCCCTAGTCCTTTCCGATGACAAGCATACCCATAACATGATGCAGCCACCACCATGCTTGAAAATATGAAGTGGTACTCAGTGATTTTGTTGTTGGATTTGCCCCTAAACATAATGCGTTTTGTTAATTTCTTTGGCACATTTTTTGCAGTATTACTTTAGTGCCTTCACTCTGTCATTATAGGTTAGTATTGGGTAGTAATTATATGTTTTATCCATCCTCAGTTTCTCCTACCACAGCCATTAAACTCTGTAACTGTTTAAACTCTGTAAGTGGTAATGTCACCCATTGGCCTCATGGTGAAATCCCTGAGTGGTTTCCTTCCTCTCCGGCACATGAGTTAGTAAGGACGTCTGTATATTTGTAGTGACTGGGTGTATTGATACATTATTATTGATACACTATGCAGTGTAATGAATAACTTCACCATGCTCAAAGGGATATTTAATGTCAGCTTTTAATTTTTTTTTTACCAATCTACCGGTAGGTGCCCTGATTTGCTGAGCATTGGAAAACCTCCCTGGTCTTTGTGGTTGAATCTGTTTGAAATTTACTGCTCTACTGAAGGACCTTACAGATAATTGTGTGTCGGGTACAGAGATGAGTTAGTCATTAAAACATTATATTAAACACTATTATTGCACACAGTGAGTCCATGTGACTTGTTAAGCAAATATTTACTCCTGAACTTATTTAAACTTGCTTTAACAAAGGGGTTGAATACTTATTGACCCAAGACATTTCAGCTTTTCATTTTTTATTCATTTGTAAAAATGTATAAAAACATAATTCCACTTTGACATTATGGGGTATTGTGTGTAGGCCAGTGACACAAAATCTCAATTTTAAATTCAGGCTGTAACGCAACAAAATGTGGAAAAAGTCAAGGAGTGTGAACACTTCCTGAAGGGACTGTATTAACCAATACATGACCAGGAATGATCCAATCTGATATCACCTCTGTTTTTTTCCTGCAGTCTGGCGTTATTACACTCACAGAGAGCAATTTTGACGAGACAGTGGCCAAGGGGCTGACGTTCATCAAGTTCTACGCTCCATGGTAAGTGCTCTTATATACAGTAGTAACACTCTTTTTAACTATCTATCTCCCACCGTATGATCTTGGATATTTATTTGAGTCAGTGGTACTTGTAAGAAGTTGAGGCTAGTGCATTTCCCCTCAGGTAATGGAGCGGCACCCTCGCAGACTAAAGTTCCATCCACTCTACTACTATCTGCCCTGATCTAGGCTAGGTGAAAATAATATCATGGATGCCAGTTTTGTCACAGCAGTGCACATGACTAAAAGTACACTAGATGAAAGTACCACTCGACTATTGAGATGCAGTCGCAGAGAAAGAGAACCTCGGTGGTCCACTGACTGGATAACCTGCATAATCATAACTGACTTGTCCCCCCCCCCCCACTCCAGGTGTGGTCACTGTAAGAATCTGGCCCCTGCATGGGAGGACCTGTCCAAGAAGGAGTTCCCTGGCCTGACTGACGTGAAGATTGCCAAAGTGGACTGCACAGTGGAAAGGATGATCTGCAACAGGTTTTCAGTAAGTGTTCTACACTGAGTGTACTAAACATTAGGAACACCTTCCTACTATTGAGTTGCAACCTCTTGCCCTCAGAACGGCCTCAATTCGTGGGGACATGGACTCTACAAGGTGTCGAAAGCGTTTCACAGGGATGCTGACCCATGTTGACTCCAATACTTTCCACAGTTGTGTCAAGTTGGCTGGATGTCCTTTGGGTGGTGGACTATTCTTGATACACATGGGAAACTGTTGAGCGTGAAAACCCAGCAGCGTTGCAGTTCTTGACACAAACCGGTGCGACTGGCAACTACTACTACAATAGCCAGTTCACAGACACTTACATTTTTTGTGGCACACAGACAATCCATGTCTCAATTGTCTCGAAGATTAAAAATCCTTCTTTAACCTGTCATCTCCAATTTTTGTACACTGATTTGAAGTGGATTTAACAGGTGACATCAATAAGGTATCATAACCTTCACCTTTCATGAAAATGTTTTGTACACAGTATAAATTGTAAATTGACTGTCAGTAGCTAAGATATTGCTCAGAAAGAGCAATACTGTAGTGTACTATACTCTGCGGTATAATTAGCAAGACCTTGATTGTGTAACTTGACATTCCGTTCATAAACACACACAAGCAGCGCCACCCAGCGCCACAGGAAGTATACATGGTGGGTTATGTGGGTTAGCGGGGGTTGTGTACTATGGTTCAAAAAGCCATAAAACTGCACAGCCACCTCACGGGATTGGTTAGTCAGTGGTGCTCCGCTAACAGGAATGGTGGATCTCAAGACTCCCTCATGGCCCTGAAGACAGTCCCCTATAACCATCGCAACCTTTATTAATTGGACGCTCTCTGGACTAGTAGTCTCTTCAGCTGCAACCTGTCTGGCTCTTAGAAGCTCACTGTTAGACTTGATTAAATTAGTGTTACGTTATGACTCACACTGCTAAACAATCTAGACGATTCATGCATAGTTTATAGTAAGAGAAAAAACATTTGCAACCATTATTTCCTTCGGAGTTGGCTAATCTGAAGGAAAGGTGGACGTGATATGGTAAAGGCATTGCAGGGCTAGGTGAAGTAAAGACCATATTGTTTATACCTATCCATTCCTTTCAAATCAGCAAACACTGAAGAGGTCGGGGCTAGCTAGGGGTTGTTACCTTGCTGACTTTGTCTCCTTTCTCTTCCACAGGTACGTGGGTACCCCACCCTGCTGCTGTTCAGAGCTGGTGCTCAAGGTGAGGAGCATCACGGAGGGCGGGACTTGGAGAGCCTGCACAGTTTTGTGATGAAGCAGGCCCGAGACGAGCTGTAGCATTGTCCAAACAACATCCACCATTACTTCTCTCCTCCACCCAACACAGAATATCTGGCCAATGGGAGGAGTCCTCTCACCCACAACGACCAGCTCTTATCTCCCATCGTTTTCCTTTCAGAAAGGAGTAGCATCAACGCACTGCTTTTTAACCCCCTCTGTAATGTCTCATGAGCGAGGCCAGTCTGATTCTATAATAATCCAATAGTTTGTGAAATGTGAATATATTTTGTTTGGGCTGCCCAGTCCCACTGTTCCTCTGGAGAGCATTGGCTGGCTCTGCAAACCACTTTTTGCCAGCGGTACTTAAATCGGCCAAACCTTAAAATGCATACCGTTATAGTCATCCCAACACTTGACAACTCAAGCAGAGTCGTCTTAAATAGTGCCTGCTGGTTATATAAAAAAAACGTAGGATTAAGCTGACTGAGTTTGTATAGATATAAAATGTTAATGTTCATTTGGTGATTTAAGAAAATCATGTTGACGAACAATCATGAGCCGTTGATGTAATGTTACTGTTGCACAGGGGTCAAAGCCGCGTGACCTCCAGTGACATTGATTGTTAAGTTGACGGTACTTTTTATCCATGCCAGTGACGGCCTAACTAACTTAACTCTCAGGGACCCCCAGTTGGAGTTCTTGGCCTATGCCATACTGCAATCTCTTTATCGGCTATATTTTTCTGACGAATTCCCCCAACTGCTTTTTGGCTATGACAGGAAAGGCTGCATGAAAGTGTTTCATGTCAAACTGCCCTTTGTGAGTGAGTGGTCTTCTGTGATATTGCAATTGTACTACAAGTCTGAATGTAAAAGTATTTTTTAGGTTTTTCATTTTAGTGCCGTAAGAGGTTCAGTCCCACGGTCCAATGTCAGGCGCCTCGGGACAGTTTTGGCGTTCTCACTGTTTTATGAACAATGATTGTGATCGTCTGTTTGGCGCACTCGAGTCATGCCTTATGCATGGAATGTGCTAGTTTGTCATGAAAGGAAAACCATATGTCATTAATCCATGTTTGAGGGATTGTGTCCAACATGGATGACTTAAAAAAAAAAAAAATTGAACATTCAGAATGTTGCATAGAACAAACGTCTGCTGTAAATGTAATAGATTTTCCAAAGCGGATGAATATTCTGTTGTATTGATTAAGCCCCATATCAGGCCCCAGGGTGTCACTCAAACACCCAGTGAAGCACAACAGTGATGAGGTCATTTTACTTTGGGGTTTTTGTTTGGTTTACCTCAGTTGCTTGGGATGTCAAAAAAACAAATACCCAAAATATATTATCCACCCATATAATGATCACTCATGACTTGTTTAGTCCATAAATTACACAAAGTTTCTTTTCTTTTCTCCGTATATAGAATATATCAACCCACAATGTTAGTGGATCAGATTTTTTTTGTGTGTGCTATTCAGGGGCGGTTGAAATGTAAGTGGTCTGAGAATGTGTTCGTATGGAGTTGCTGTGTGAGACAGTTTACATTCAATGCTCAATTAAGGGAAACAAATGCATTCAGAGGCTAACCACTTATTGTCAGTAAAATCTTTATGGATAGTACATGGTCTAGGCAGACTCCAGTGAAGGAAAGCAGTATTTTGTTTTTGTGAGTGGGTTGTACACTGCCCATGAATTTTGTAAAAAAAAAAAAAAAAAAGGCAAGTTGTAACATGAGATTTTGTAATAAAATGTCTTTTTCCAAAAATAGTATTTTTAATTTGTTTGTTTTTCTCTGTAATATGGCATGTGATTAAGTGGTGCAATAAATAAGCTGAAAATGTACACGTATTTACACACAAAAGTAAGTCTAAACATGACCACAAGAAATGTAAACAGCAGCTTACTAGAGGTATATTTTGTGATTTCTGATTGGTTAGGCACAAAGTTGAATTATTTTTCTCAGGATTGGGCTCAATTCAGGAAGTGATTACAGATTGTTCAATTGAACCGACATTCAGCGTTTACCGTGAATGCAGAAATGTTGCCTTTGAAATTTCACTCACGCTGTAATGCTGAACTTCCGCAATACGGATTGAATAGAGCCCCGATCCGTAAATGAATCGACAGTAGCAATTACTTTGAAATGAACCAAATTAAAATGTCAAACCCAAGCTAATTTCAGAAAGCTGGTTCAAAACATTTGTTCAGCTGGTTTGACCAACAAATAGATTTTCCCACAATTTTTGGGGATATGTTAACTCAGTGAGTGGAATAACATGGAAATGACAGTTTGCGGGATGTCCAAGGGATGAGGTGAATGTCATCCTCTTTAGAGCAGTCCATTACTTAAGCCACAACCTGCTACCTGGTGAACACCCAGCATGGGCTTGGCAAATATTGACCCAATGAAGATATTTTGAGGAGTTCACAACTAAAATAGTATGTGGTTGTTTCTGTTCGGCCCATATTATATTTTTGGAAGCCAGGTGAAAATGGCGGAAGAACTTCTGAGTACAATCCATAAAGAGGAGTAGGAAATATCTGGAACTTTTTACATTAACTGTAATGTATCGTGGCATACATTTCATGAATATTTCAGCAGATTGTTCATGTTAAAATCAGGCTTTGGTTAGTCAGACAATATACATACATCTCTATTAAAATTGGTGTAGTTAGGCTAATGCTTTTCCCCTGCGGTCCTATAAAAGGATTTCTACATGTTTTGTGTCATTTGACTACACCTGACGTCATGTAACAGGTTGGCTGTCAGTATTGAGATAACATTGAGTCAATTCCCCGACGCCGTCGAGTTGTTTCGCTGTAATGGGCCATTAGCCGTCTGAGAACTTGAACACCACTTAGTTTTGAAAGGAGGGGGGGGGGGGAGCAGCACATTGGTCTGGTCCATTTATCAGTTCCTTCCTCGCCCTGAGTATGGGAGAGGAGAGGGTAGTACACAACACACACTCACAAACACGCAGACCCATGATGTCGTGTTCACACAGTCTCCGCTGCAGCCCATGGGCGGGTGACCATGATGACGCGGCAGTTTGGCGGTCGTCAGTGGCAGCCACAGGCCCTCACCACCATGTTCTTGTACTTCTTCAGGATGACATTGGAGTTGTCGTCGAAGTAGAGCACGGAGATGGCGTGCAGCTTGGTGGGGGCGCAGCAGGGCTTGGGCACGTTCTCCGGGTTCATGAGGTGGACCTAGGAGACAACAAGAGGTCAGAGGTCACATTCCTCTTCAAGCACAGCTTGAAGGATCCATGTCACTTTCCTAACGTGAAGTGCGCACTTGAAACATTTGTTTTACAAATCAAATATACATTTACATCAATGGGAGATTTGCATGAAAATTCAGGTTCCATGAAAATTAGGATATAGCTCTTTATTAGCAATGTATTAGCTCAATTCCTGGAGTGCTCACCAGTGTCTGCACAATGGCATGGTTGGTGGCATTCATATGGGCGTTGAGGGGGAAGGAGCACTCTCCGTCACAGTAGTTGGCTGCGTAGCCCTCAGGTGCAATGATCCAGTCCTGATACAATCACAAGAGGGATACATTTACTATGGCTAAACCCGGGTCTACAATGTGTTCTGAAGACTCTGGAAATGGAATCCTGTGGCAAAAAGGTACTGTGTGTTTTACTGGGTACAATATACAGTTCAGTAAAACAGTGCCAGTTCAGCCGCAGCATTGTCAGAGGCCATTTATACTCGCATAAGGTCTAAACCCCTTTGGACTGTAGCGTCCTACTTCACAACCTTCAGTCTCAACTGGGTCTCCTAGGACAGATCAGTGCAGAAATGTACAAGTGCCTGTGGAATCACTCAGGCAGCAGGCTGTTTTGCTACAGTCTCTCACTCTCTGTGTGTGTGTGTGTGTATAGACCTATGTGTGTGTGTGTGTGTGTGTGTGTGTTGGCATCTTCCCTCTAGATGTCAGTGCTGTCTTAACAGGGGGTTGATTGTTTTGCAGGACCTAGGTGGCTGCATGTTTTCCCCTCCATTAACTGTTCGCGGCCCCTGTTACCCAACACACCCAGTGACCTGACAGAGTTCACAGGCCACTTAAGCTCTTACCAAATGCCTATAAATGCTTCTTTAAAAGGTTATTCAATCGGTACAAAAGCCTGCTTGTTGGTTTGCTTTCACCTACCAAATGTCTTCACTAGGGTTGCAACAATCTGGTACATTTCTCCAAATTACCAGGTTTTCCCAGAAATCATGATTGGAGGATTCCGGATATCCTGTTTATTCTCTCCTGATGATTCCTTCTTTCCAGGTTTTCTGGAAAAACCAGGGAATTTTTGGGAAGTTACCATATTTTTGCAACCGTAGTCTTCAATGACCTTCTCTTTGACCTGTGATGTTTGACTCATGTCTGTATCGTTTTGAACTCTCTTTACTCTGAACAAATGGGACATTGTGGGTAATGTAGTCCACCAGTGTGTCACTGGGGGGGGGGGGGGGGGTATTTGATCCTTACCTGCCAGCCCAGCTCCCGGAAGCTGACGTAGAGCTCATGTCTCCTACAGGCTGTCTTCTGGTCACTGCTGTTGTATTCTAAATGGGAAGAAAGAACTAGAAGTCAGGGTTGAATCATATGCCTCCGCTGTCATATATCGTATTGGGTAGTATGACACGTATGGGTGTTACACCAGTTCACAGTAACATGGGTTCATTTGTGTAATGGGTTATTTTATGTGCCTCACATTCACTTGAAGATAAATTCATTTGAAAGCTTGCCAAATTGAATTGGTCGGCTTTTGGGCGCATTGGGTCGGACGCCGATGACAAACATGTTTATAACTGCCCTCCTCTCTCCGCAGTTTGTTTGAATTATCTCCCTCTCGTCCCAACCAGCCGCAGAGTCACAGAGTTAGCGACTCAGCGGGTGTCAACCACAGGTATGGTGTTTCAGAGGGGAAGGTCATTGCTGGCACTGGCCGGCGTTCTGAAGTCAAAACGGGTGACTCAGACTTTCCACTGACGACGTTGAGAGTCCACCTGCTGATTTTTTGTTGTTGCGTTCGTCCCCCTCTCCTACTAAACAGAGAGAGTGTGAGGAGAGCTATGATATCGGCACAGAGTGGCATTACTTCCTGCTGTAGGAGCTCCCTTAAAGCCAACAGTGGGCAAACCATGCCAGGCTATATGCCATACAGTCTGGGGCCCAGGTGGGCATCAGGGGTGGCAGAGAGGACCATCTCTTTGTTCGTGTGTTTGTCAAAATAATGGGGGACAGGGACGAGTCACTCACAGACCCCCTCATGCCCTGTCTGTTCCCTCCTGGAGACCGGGACCCAGTCATTAAACCAGTTTATTTAGTTAGCTGGGTGTGGAGTGGTGAGTTGAACTAACTCATGGCCCTTACTGTACTGTGTTATGACCAAGTGGCTCCAGTCTCCGATTTATCAATGCAAGCGAGTAATCTACACAGTGCAGGCTCCTACCAGGCCGCCAAAATGAACGCTTTTATTTGTTTTGTTTTCAGCCGACCCACTCAGCCGCCGTTATTAGAGAGCCATAATTTGGATTCATAGGCCTCCCGGGTGGCGCAGTGGTTAAGGGCGCTGTACTGCAGTGCCAGCTGTGCCACCAGAGATTCTGGGTTTGCGCCCAGGCTCTGTCGCAACCGGCCGCGACCGGGAGGTCCGTGGGGCGACGCACAATTGGCCTAGCGTCATCCGAGTTAGGGAGGGCTTGGCCGATAGGGATATCCTTGTCTCATTGCGCACCAGCGACTCCTGTGGCGGGCCGGGCGCAGTGCACGCTAACCAAGGTTGCCAGGTGCACGGTGTTTCCTCCAACACATTGGTGCGGCTGGCTAAAGGGTTGGATGCGCGCTGTGTTAAGAAGCAGTGCGGCTTGGTTGGGTTGTGTATCGGAGGACGCATGACTTTCAACCTTCGTCTCTCCCGAGCCCATACGGGAGTTGTAGAGATGAGACAAGATAGTAGCTACTAAACAATTGGATACCACGAAATTGGGGAGAAAAAAGGATGAAATTCAAAAAATGTAAAAAAAAAAATTAAAAAAAATGTGGATTCATAACTGTAATGACATGATGTAATTACTAATTAGATTAAATTCACATAAACATAACAAGCCCAGACAAGTGTGCTTGCTCCCAATGACGACCCAAGGCGAGCGCGAGAGTTGCCCTGAAACACGGTAATTAAAAATACCCGCCACTCGCTTCCCATTGGAACAGGAAACACTTCAACATAAGTGCAGCAGTCACCTGACTCGGGGGTTAACTCACGCCGAGGTTGGAAAACAGAAAATGTGGCATCTGGTCATAAGGTCAGGGTTGAGAGGTCATCCTGGCTGTTACCGTCAGAGACACTCAGGTGTTTCCCGTGTTCTTTCCTGTGTGTGTGTGTGCATGCGTGCGTGCGTGTGCGTGTTCGCTGGGTGTCTATTGATGGTTTGTGTAGCTATGGGGGCGATAGAGGAGGGGTGTAGCTACAGTATCTGTCCTAATGCAGTGCAGGGCGGCCATAGCCTCTGGGTCAGCCTGCCTGCCTAGCCCGTCAGCCCCCGGGCCAGTCTGGGTTCCCCGCCACCTCGGCTGTGCCTCTGCAAGGTAAATATTTATAGAGATAAATCTGCCTCTCACTGAGGTCCTGGAGCCGGTTTCGAAAGGGTACTTAACCCCTGTCCCCTGGGGCTAGTGTTCCTCTCACATGGCATGGTGTGACCTAGCTACCTGCCTCCACACACACAGGCCCCGATGGCCCTGTTTTACGGCCCAGACATTCAGCTCCCAGCCAAATCACAGGGTGGGGACCGTGTCACGGGACCATGTCACTGAACCCCCCCCCCCTGCCCTGGGCAGCTGCTTTAACAAGCACCCTGGTACAGTTTGACATGTAACAGGACAATGTCTGAAAGGACTAAGGGGAACAGAGGACTTGGGTGACCAGGTGGAAAAGTTCTTCTGAAGGTTGAATACACACAATAAAGTAAATAAATACACCATGCTCTGAAACATACTTTGTGTATGTGTATACGTGCATGCAGGCACACACACAGACACACTCTAACAGACAGGAATACACATACACCTTGTTTCCTTGCACCTCTCTGTCTTTATAACCATCCGTATTTACAGTCAAGCTGATATTTACTGTTGACTTTCATTGAGTGAGTGTAAAGGCCAGAGTTTTGGTACCCATAAACCACCTCTCCCCTTCCTGCCTGTAAAATGTAAATCCACCACAGTTACCGCTGAGCATGGATCCCAAGGGGCTTTAATACGCTTCTAACCTGAAAAACCTGGCTTCCTTATTACCATAGACGACATTTCAAAAGGGCCTTAAAACAGTGGAGCTAAAGGTGCTGACAAGGGAAAAGTCAATAAATAACATTTATCCCTTGTCATTCCAAAAATATAGAAGTCAATGGAGCCAATTACAAAATGATCACTACACTGTTGCCGGGGGGGAGTGACGCATATACAACATTAAATGGGTTCCTTCCACCAAAAGCCTCAATCTCCAGGACTGAACACAGTAATTCCATGGTTTATTCCCGAAACTTTCTAAAAAAAATAATAAAAAAAAAGAGGCAATTTTCAAAACGGCCCCTTTTTACAGTAGCAATTACACAAGCTGTGCCTGTCGAGAGGCGGTGATGGAACGATGGGCTAATAGGCCGTGGCGTTCCCAAAAGAACAGGGTTTTCCTAAAGAGAGAGAGAGAGAGAACGGGATAGCTTCTTCAAACTCCCATGAAGACTTAAAAGAAAATGTGACTGTTGTCTGTCTGTGTCCATGCCGGGTTTTTTCTCCCTCCCTCCCTCCCTCTTCCACTGAAGTTTATCTTTCTTCCTGTCTTTCATCAGGGAGGTTATTAAACCCTCTGCAGAGCTCGCCAATGTCTAATTACACCAACAGTAAACAAAGGGAGACTGGAGGATGAGAGGCAGAGATGAAAACACACAGCTGGACAGCGCCGTGTTATTAGAATTCTTTAAGCAATACTGTTAACTTGGTCAGTCTTTTAGCGAGCGGCTAATGACTGGCCTGGGTAATGACAGGTCTGGGACAGGTCTGGGGCCACGACCGGCTAGGCTGCAGTGATACTCCTCCTGGATGGTCGTTAAAGGGCCAAGCCCGGCTTCCATTACCGCCCCAAACCCCAAATTACCTTTAAAGGTGTCGTACTGTTATTTTTTTCTCTCTCTCTCTCTCTTTTATTTCCAAGCGTACAGTTACTGTACAAACTTCCCCTCTCAAAGGAACTCAGTATGTAGGTGTGATTTCATTTGTCGGATAGGGTTTTCTGCTTGTGTTATCGTAGGCTAACTAACACCAAGACACCTACATGATGAGCCCATGGCTATTTGCCAATATCCATGCTAGCATACCACTTAGAATGAAGCAATATATTGGGCATGTAATTTAAGTGGCACGCTAGTGTGGATGTTGGAACAGAGCTCATGACTTGGCTGTTGTGTTCTTAAGCATTAAGCATACTATTATTCTGGTGTGTAGCTACATTGATTTGTTAATATGAATCGGAAACTGTAAAGGGGGCGATGGTGGTCCCATCAGATGCTAAACAATGAGGCACTGTCCCTATTTGTTTCTCCCTCAGAGCAGCACAGAAGAAGGATGCTCCCTTTATCCATCCATCCTTCCTCTCTTCCTCAGAGCCTGTGAAGTGAGTGAGTGATGCGGTATTGGAACCATATGCCTCACTAGTCTGCCTGATCATCGCCACTTGCTGTTGCAAGGGACTCGCAACTTCCTGCGCGGGATCTAAATATTTACGCTCCAGACATCCCAAGTGGCGAGGCCGAGGGATTGATGTTTTGGGTTACATAAAGTCCAATCCTTCAGGACACGTTGGTTCAACAGATTGTCCTCATTAGCTTGAGCACCAGCAGACTGGTCTGGGAGCCTGTTCTGTTCTGTTCTGGGAGCCTGTTCCGTTCTGGGAGCCTGTTCTGTTCCGTTCTGGGAGCCTGTTCTGTTCCGTTTTCCTCTGTCCTGCTTTGTTCTGAGGGTTTTTATCTGATGGACACCGCACTACTGAGAATAGCATGGCCATAATGTAATGTCTAGAACTCTAGACTCTACAGCAAAGCAGATATGGCAGATTCTTTCCAGAATGATTGGTGTGATGAATTACAGAGATGGAACCACAAACTAATAACTTCAGACTCCCATGATAACAATGAGAACTGTTTAGTGGACTATCCTGGTTAAATAAAGATGAACTATGATGTGTTCCAGAAAAGGAAAAAAAAAACTGTAGAACTCCAATAAACATCATCCAACAACACCTCTAACCTTTGGATGGTATCGCCATCAAAACAGATGATGTGAAACTGAGGTGGTGAGGAAAATCACTTGAGCTACTATTGTAACGTTGACGGTTACGAAGCTGAGTAGCTGACCCCGTGACCCTAGCCATAAGGGCTTAGTATTAGCCTGGGCCTCATCTGTCAAATTAGCGCTGGGATCAGGCAGATATTAGTCACAAGCCCTCTGAACCACAGCTCTTCCTGCTGTAAAAGCACTGGCATCCCCCCTCACAGGGCCAGCTTTATGTTCAGCAAAGGCTAACGTTATGCTAGTGTTATGACGGAGCCAGGGGATGATCGCTGATGAGTAGCCGGATTAGAGCCTAATTTAATTTGCCTGCATACCTGTTCATAACATCAGCCGCTAAGTATGAAGAGGGGGCAGAGGGCAGGTACTGTAAAGTGCACTCTCAAATGATGAGGTCATGCATCTAGGGATAGTTTCCATCTCTCGGACTCTATTTTTTCCGATGTCCCCGTCAATTACACTGAAATCCGGTGCTTTGAGAGCTTCCCTGCTCGGCTTGCAGATGTTTGGATATTGTCTTGTGCTTTGTGTGAGTGTGAGGTGTGATGTTGTGGGATAATTGTAAGGTGCAGTTGGGTTTGATTCAAATAAAATGTCATTGTTTTGGTCGCATACACATATTTAGCCGATGTTATTGCGGGTGTAGTGAAATGCTTGTGTTCCGAGCTCTAGCAATAATATTTAACAATTCACAACAATAACAGTACACACAGATCTAAAAGTAAAATAATGGAATTACGAAATATATAAATATTAGGACGAGCAATGTCAGAATCAGGAGTACAATTATAGTGCATTCGGGAAAGTATTCAGACCCCTTGACTTTTTCCACATTTTGTTACGTTACAGCCTTATTATAAAATGTACAACATTTTATTTTTAGTACTTTGTTGAAGCACCATTGGCAGCAATTACAGCCTCGAGTCTTCGTGGGTATGACGCTACAAGCTTGGCACACCTGTATTTAAGGAGTTTCTCCCATTTTTCTCTGCAGATCCTCTCAAGCTCAGGTTGGATGGACAGCGTCGTTGCACAGCTATTTCAGGTCTCTCCAGAGATGTTAGATCGGGTTCAAGTCCGGTCTCTGGCTGGGCCGCTCAAGGACATTCAGAGACTTGTCCGTTGTGCTGGCTGTGTACTTAGGGTCGTTGTCCTGTTGGAAGATTAACCATCGCCCCAGTCTGAGGTCCTGAGCACTCTGTTGCAGGATCTCTCTGTACTCCGTTCATCTTTCCCTCGATCCTGACTAGTCTCCCAGTCCCTGCCGCTGAAAAACATCCACACAGCATGATGCTGCTACCCCCATGCTTCACCATAGGGATGGTGCCAGGTTTCCTCCAGATGTGACGCTTGGCATTCAGGCCAAAGAGTTCAATCTTGGTTTCATCAAACCAGAGAATCTTGTTTCTCATGGTCAGAGTTCTTTAGGTGCCTTTTGGCAAACTCCAAGTGGGCTCTTATATGCTTTTTACTGAGGAGGGGCTTCGGACTGGCCACTCTACCATAAAAGCCTGACTGGTGGAGTGCTGCAGAGATGGTTGTCCTTCTAGAACAGGGGTGGGCATTTCCAGTCCTCGAAGGCCTGATTGGTGACAACGTTTTGCCCCAGCACCAGCTAACACACCTGACTCCAATAATCACCTGATCATGATCTTCAGTTTAGAATGCAATTTGATTAATCAGCTGTTTTTTCTAGGGAAGGAGACAAAGTCTGACACAAATCAGACCTTCGAGGACTGGAGTTGCCCACCCCTGTTCCAGAAGTGTCTCCCATCTCCAAAGAGGAACACTGGAGCTCTGTCAGAGTGACCATCAGGTTCTTGGTCACCTCCCTGACCAAGGCCCTTCTCCCCCGATCGCTCAGTTTGGCTGGGCGGCCAGCTCTAGGAAGAGTCTTGGTCGTTCCAAAATTCTTCCATTTAAGAATGATGGAGGCCACTGTGTTCATGGGAACATTCAATGCTGCCAAAATGTTTTGGTACCCTTCCCTAGATCTGTGCCTCGACACAATCCTGTCTCGGAGCTCTACGGACAATTCCATCAACCTCATGGCTTTGTTTTTACTCTGACATGCACTGTCAACTGTGGGACCTTATATAGACAGGTGTGTGCCTTTCCAAATCATATCCAATCAATGTAATTTACAACAGGTGGACTCCAATCAAGTTGTAGAAACATCTCAAGGATGATCACATTGGAAGCAGGATGCACCTGAGCTCAATTTCGAGTCTCAAAGCAAAGGGTTTGAATACTTAGTTTGTAAATAAGGTATTTCTGTTTTATATTTGTAATAAATTTGCCCAAAAAATCTAAAAATCTGTTTTCGCTTTGACATTATGGGGTATTGTGTGTATATTGTGGAGGAAAAACATTTATTTAATCAATTTTAGAATAAGACTGTAAAGTAGCAAAATGAGGAAGGGATGATGGGATGTATAGACATTATAGACATGTGGATAGAATATTTAGTATATCTGTAGAATATAATATATACGGCAATAGTTTAATAGGATTGCCTTGACTAAAATACAGTATAGACACATGAAATTAGTATGTAAACATTATTAAAGTGACCAGTGTTCCATTATTAAAGTGACCAGCGATTCCATGTCTATGTACATAGGGCAGCAGTCTCTAAGGTGTAGGGTTGAGCAACGGTGCGGTAGCAGGCTAGTGACAGCTATTTAACAGTCTAATGGCCTTGAGATAGCAGCTTTGATGCACCTGTACTGACCGCACCTTCTGGATGATAGCGGGTGAACAGGCCGTGGCTCGGGTGGTCGATGATCTGTTTGGCCTTCCTGTGACATCGGGTGCCATAGGTGTCCTGGAGGGCAGGCAGTGTGCCCACGGTGATGCGTTGGGCAGACCGAACCACCCTCTGGAGAGCCCTGCGGTTGCGGGCTGTGCAGTTTCCGTACCAGACGGAGATCCAGCCCAACAGGATGCTCTCAATGGTGCATCAGTAAAAGTTTGTGAGCGTCTTAGGGGCCAAGCCAAATTTCTTCATCCTCCTGAGGTTGAAGAGGCGCTGTTGTGACTTACTCATCAAACGGTCTGTGTGGGTGGAGCATTTTAGATTGTCAGTGGTGTGTACGCCGAGGAACTTGAAGCTTTTCATCTCCTCCACTGCAGCCCCGTCAATGTGGATGGGGCCATGCTCCCTCTGTTGTATCCAAGAAGTCCACAATCAGCTCCTTCGTTTTGTAGACTCCGTCAGGGCCCTCGCCTCCTTCCTGTAGGCTGTCTCGTCATTGTTGGTAATCAGGTCTACTACTGTTGTGTTGTCTGCAAACTTGATGATTGAGTTGGAGGCGTGCCTGGCCACGCAGTCATAGGTGAACAGGGAGTACAGGAGGGGGATGAGTACGCACCCTTGTGGGGCCCCTGTGTTGAGGATCAGCATAGTTGAGGTGTTGTTTCCTACCTTCACCACCTGGGGACGGCCCTTCAGGAAGTCCAGGACCCAGTTTCACTGTGCGGGGTTCTGACAGAGGGCCCCATGTTAGATAATGATCTTGGAGGGTACTATGGTGTTGAATGCTGAGCTGTAGTCAATGAATAGCATTCTTATATAGGTATTCCTCTTGTCCAGATGGGATAGGGCAGTGCGCAGTTGCGAAGGCGATTGCATCGTCTGTGGATCTATTGGAGTTGTATGCAAATTGAAGTGGGTCTAGGGTGTCAGGTAAGGTGATATGATCTTTAACTAGCCTCTTAAAGCACTTCATGATAACTGAAGTGAGTGCAACGGGGTGATAGTCATTTAGTTCAGTTGCCTTTCCATTCTTGGGTACAGGAACAATGGTGGACATCTTGAAGCAAGTGGAGACAGCAGACTGGGATAGGGAGAGATTTAATATGTCCGTAAACACTCCAGCCAGCTGGTCTGCACATGCTTTGAGGACACAGCTTGGGACTGCGACCCCACTTTGTCTCTGTGCTGACGTTTTCCCTGTTTGATTGCCTTATGGAGTGCATAACTGCACTGTATTCAACCATATTCCCAGTCAACTTGCCGTGGTTAAATGCGGTGGTTTGCACTTTCAGTTTTGCACGAATGCTGCCATCTATCCACGGTTTTTGGTTTGGGTAGGTTTTAAAAGTCACAGTGGGAACAATATTACCTATTCACTTCCTGATGAACTCAGTCACCGTGTCAGTGTATACAGTTGAAGTCGGAAGTTTACATACACCTTAGCCAAATACATTTAAACTCAGTTTTTCACAATTCCTGATATTTAATCCAAGTAAAAAGTGTCACATTAGGTCAGTTAAGATCACCACTTTATTTAAGAATGTGACATGTCAGAATAATAGTAGAGAGAATGATTTATTTCAGCTTTTATTTATTTCATCACATTCCCAGTGGGTCAGAAGTTTACATGCACTCAATTAGTATTTGGTAGCATTGACTTTAAATTGTTTAACTTGGGTCAAATGTATCGGGTAGCCTTCCACAAGCTTCCCACAATAAGTTGGGTGAATTTTTGCCCATTCCTCCTGACAGAGCTGGTGTCAGGTTTCTAGGCCTTGCTCGCACACGCCTTTTCAGTTCTGCCCACAAATGTTCTATGGGATTGAGGTCAGGGCTTTGTGATGGTCACTCCAATACCATGACGTTGTTGTCCTTAAGCAATTTTGCCACAACTTTGGAAGTATGCTTTGGGTCATTGTCCATTTGGAAGACTAATTTGCGACCAAGCTATAACTGATGTCCTGAGATGTTGCTTCAATATATCCACATCATTTTCCTGCCTCATGATGCCACTCTATTTTGTGAAGTGCACCAGTCCCTCCTGCAGCAAAGCACCCCCACAACATGATGCTGCCACTCCCATGCTTCACAGTTGGGATGGTGTTCTTCGGCTTGCAAGCCTCCCCCTTTTTCCTCCAAGCATAACAATGGTCATTATGGCCAAACAGTTCTCATTTTGTTTCATCAGACGAGAGGACATTTCTCCAAAAAGTACGATCTTTGTCCCCATGTGCAGTTGCAAACCGTAGTCTGGCTTTTTTATCTCGGTTTTGGAACAGTGGCTTCTTCCTTGCTGAGCGGCCTTTCAGGTTATGTCGATATAGGACTTGTTTTTCTGTGGATATAGATACATTTGTACCTGTTTCCTCCAGCATCTTCACACTGTCTTTTGCTGTTGTTCTGAGACTGATTTGCACTTTTCGCACCAAAGTACATTGATCTCTAGGAGACAGAATGTGTCACCTTCCTGAGCGGTATGACAGCTGCGTGGTCCCATGGTGTTTATACTTGCGTACTATTGTTTGTACAGATGAGCGTGGTACCTTCAGGCGTTTGGAGGATGAACCAGACTTGTGGAGGTCTACATTTTTTCTGAGGTCTTGGCTGATTTATTTTGGTTTTCACATGATGTCAAGGTAGGCCTTGAAATATATCCACAGGTACACCTCCAATTGACTCAAATTATGTCAATTAGCCTATCAGAAGCTTCTAAAGCCATGACATCATTTTCTGGAATTTTCCAAGCTGTTTAAAGGCACAGTCAACTTAGTGTATGTAAACTTCTGACCCACTGGAATTGTGATACAGTGAATTATAAGTGAAATAATCTGTCTGTAAACAATTGTTGGAAAAATTACTTGTGTCATGCACAAAGTAGTGTCATAACAAACTATAGTTTGTTAACAAGAAATTTGTGGAGTGGTTGAAAAATTTGTTTTAATGACTCCAACCTAAGTGTATGTAAACTTCCGACTTCAACTGTACTTCAATGTTATTCTCAGAGGCAACCCGGAACATATCCCTGTCCGCGTGAACAAAACAATCTTGAAGCATGGTCAGACCATTGTTGAATTGACCTTAGCACGGGTGCTTGCTGTTTGAGTTTCTGCCTATGGGAAGGGAGGAGCAGAATGGAGTCGTGATCTGATTTGCTGAAGGGGGACGGGGAAGGGCCTTGTATCCATCCCAGAAGGGACATTAACAATGGTGTTTTTGAAGCACGAGTAATACAGGCAATGTGTTGATAGAATTTCAGTAGCATTTTCCTCATATTTGATTTGTTAAAGTCCCCAGCTGACTTTATGATTGATGTTCCAATAGTGAATAATATGTACAAATCGAAAGAAATTTTCCACATACTGAATTGAGCGAACAAGTAAAACAAAGCAATACCCATTCCTCACACTGTTATATACTTGTCACACTACTGAGCTGTAATGAACTAGCCTGGTAGCGCATCCACCATAATTGCTGGAACCACGCTGGAAAGGACAATGTAGAAAAAATAAATCCAAGCCAGCACAGTACAGGTTGTGTCGGTACTCAGCACAATCGTTTGAGGGTTTAAGTGGGAGTTAGTCAAACTATGGACCCACCTGCTGGGCTTGGGCCCCTGGAGCCTCCTTCCTGGGGCTGTGTGGGGCGGTTGCGGTTCTTGTTGCGGTTCTTGTTGGTGGAGCGGGCGGTGCGGATGTGCACCTCGCTAACTTTGAAGAAGGCCACCATGAAGGGCTGCTTCTCCAGCGCTCCGTCACGCCCAACTAGTCCCGCCTCCTTGGAGCTAATGCTCCGCCCTGTTTTCCAGAGAGGCCAGCCATCAATCACTTGGACATACTGAATGGGCTACAGTTTACTGAGCGTACTCTACCTGGAAGAGTATCATACACTCTACTGATATATTTGTGACAAATGTCTGTATTTTTCCTTTGATGGATGTTTTGTGTCAAATAAATGTATTTGATTTGCAAAGATATCAACCTTTTCATTTCAGCATTGTGACACATAAAAAAAAACACTATTATTGCCCACTACTCTTTACATTTCATGATGAAAATTCTAAAGTTAGTTAGCATGTTTCCAATGCTAGCTGTTAGCATATGTTTCTAATTTAGCATTGTGCTCACCACTGCTGGTCTCCACTCTGATCTGGAGGCCCATGTTGTTGTGGGGACTCATCACCCACAGGTTACTGGTGGCCGTGATGTCAAACTCCAGCCAGCCCTCCTCGGCCGCCCACAGCCTGCGAGACTCCAGCAGGAACAGGTCTGCTTCCCTGGGGACACGGTTCACAACAAGGAGCCATGACTGAGGGGCAGCTAGCAGCTTTCCCATCTTCAGAGAAGTATACAAATGTACATCAAAGACTGGTACACTACCATAACAGATACTGTATCATGTCAGTATGACTTTCATGTGTTCGTACAGCTTCCATTCAGGGATTTTGGCACTATACACTAGGATAGCTAATTCCTATACTGTAAACATGAGTAAGATGCCTTCTGACCTCAATGGACCTTCCTGGTTAAATAAAATATGTTAAATACATTTTTGGCATGCTTCTGATTGACATTAACTTCTGCACATCAAGAGTCTATGGGACACTTGACTTGACTTTGTAATAATATATAATATTATATTAACCAAAGCGACTTACAGTATTGTGTGCATGTTCTACCAACTGAGCCACATAGGACATTTTTGTTTTACATTGTATAACATTCCTCTACTTCGTAACATCCCCCCACCACCATCCCCTGCCCCACTGTATAACTGTAGCTAGGTCTCAGGTGCAAAAGACAACAACAACCCAATGAAAGAGAGAGAGAAGAAGAAGGAGAGAAAAGAGGTCTGTCCCCATCCCTATTACTGTAAAGACACAGCGCAGGTCCGCCGGGCGTTCCCCAGGCCACACATCAAAGCCCCACAAACTCCCAGGTGTTCCGGGAATGCCCCTGCAGTCATGCATCGGCAGCCCCTCGTTATTGCTCATTAATGAGAGTGTTTCTGAGGGCTTCCATATGAGGCCATTCCCAATGCCCCCCTCAGGTAGTTCACACGTTTGGCACAGCGTGGGTCCGGAGGGTCAGTGCTGACTCATTCTGATCGAGGCAGCCATTTTAAAGCCTGTGGACTGGCAGGGGGTCCATCTGGGAGCAGCAGGGGGCGTGGCACTAAAGCCCTATTGTAAAGCTTCTTATTGACTGCTTAAATGAACTGGAATAATAAGGTCATATGTCAACGTTTTGTGTATTTTGGTACCAATAAATCTCCTTTACTGGCCCTGTCAAATGAATGCAGTTAAAAACGCACCATATCGGCCTGTTGTTTAGACGGCTTGTACTGTTCTAACATACATTCAGCTTTAGACTGGTGACAAGACTTGTAAACAAAATAATTACGTCACAGTTCTCAAGAACACCGTGCTAAATGTGCACTGACATATTGGGTGTTGTTGAGAGAGAATATGAAACTACGTAGTAATGTTATTTAGTAAGGAAACAAACACATACCAGTGCATGTTAACCTGACCTTTTTTGCACTGACTAAGGCCACATTCTTTGCAATCAACACATTATCTGCAAGACCTCGCATTCCTTGCGTACTGCCAAACAAACCACCCCAATGAAGTGAATACTGTAGTATAATTCTACAGCCTATCATTATTGCTGAGTGTCATAACAGAAGCCTTTTTAACTGTGAACAAGGGAGGAGGAGCGGAAAGCCCCAGAGTTTGTAGACCGCCTGCATGACTTTAACAACAACTACCAGAGACATTACTGTTGCAAATGAATCCTTACGTAAGGATTTATATTTTTTGCTTATCTTGAGGCTTTTTATGAAACTTCAGAGAATGTATTTTGGCAATGATATGCAGTTGCACCTCTGTTCAGCCCTACTTGCAAGCTTTCACTACCCCATCTGCTTATTAAAGATTAGGAGCTATAATCAAAGCAATTATAACTTCCAAGACTTTAACAACTTGCAAATGAATCTGTTTGTCAGCAAATGTGTTCTGCAAGCCACACAAGTATTTATAATTTGCAAGCACAAATCGAGTTTCTCGGGGAGCCCACGAACCAAACTATTTAATTCGCTTCAAGGTAAAACCTTGTCCTACAATAATACAGTAATTGGAGATATTGGCCCCTTTAATCTCCGAAATATCAAAACATTTTGATAAAAATGTCGGCAGCAGAGCACAAACTGTCTATTGTAAAGATAAAGGAATGTGGCAAACAAGTACCTCATGATAGACATGGAAACGCTATGAGGAAAAGAAGAATCCAGCAAAAATGCAAAAAGAGCAACTGTCTTTACAACTGTAATCGAATTGAGGACTTGTAGACTTGTAGACGACCAGAAACGTATACGGCAAATGTAATAATACAACTACATCACTACACATGAGGAGGAAAACAGAGGACAGACCCCCATCTTACAAAGCCATGGGACAAGCATTTTGGGACATATTATGCAACTTTTTGTGGCTTTTGAAAAGTGCCTCAATGAACAACTGCATAATCTTACATCGTCTCCTATTGGTCACTGTTTAAAAAAAGTATATAGCCTCCAGCTATCTCATTGGCCGTTGTCTCTGCGTGGGACGTCTCTCCCAGCAGCCACAATGTAAATGTTTGGCCTTGCTACTCTTTTTTGGACTCTACTAAAGTCAGGCTATTTCGGTAAGGCGTTGTGGTCATGCCTCATTCTACAAAAAATACATGGCAGAAAACCAGAGCTGGAAGTCTGTCTCCCACAGCGACAGAGAGAGGAGCCTGGACTAAATTCACCAACACCCTATCAATTCCCAGGCTGGGAGAGGATGCTGCCTACGCTACACTAACATGTAATCAATGGCTGGAGAAGTGCATGTAGCTAAGTCCTCCCTTTGCATACAGTATACTTTCCCCCTCATCTGGACAAGCTCAGGACTGACTAGGAGGACGGCATAGCAGGAGGTTGGGAATGGGATAGTCTCACATCATATCTCAGTGTTCACTTAGTCTTAGGGTCTGGTATTGTATTGTTCATGTCATCCCAGTGTTAGACAGCTAATTGGAAGCACAACCAGATGGGGACTAGAGAGAGGATTCCATAGCGGTCTGCCCGTGTTTTATGGAGGATTTTCACTCAGCAGCCCTTACACATACCTCAAATATATGGGATAACACCTCATCGCTGCAGCACTTTCAAACAGTACAACTGACAACAAGATAACCCTGATATAAACCCATGCATATAACACTAGCAAGCACCAAGCTATTTGACTGTGAAAAGGGATTGAATATATGATCATATTCTCACCAGATTGACATATTCTAAAGCCTGGACTGTGAGTGAATGCAGGGGGTATCGGTGTGGCTGTGTTACCTGTTGGGGTGCTCCTGTACCACTTGGTAGACATTGAGCAGGAGGGTCTCATTGCGGAAGGTCCGGCTCACACACTCCTTGTAGAGGCGGAACTCGGAGGCGGTGACAGCCTCTCCCTCTGGGATCTGGGACAGGTTGAACTTGAACTCCTTGTGGTGCCGTCTGTGTGGCGACAGCTCTCTATCGTCCTCCACTATCAAACACACACAGGGCAGAGACACAGGTTAGAGCCACACGCACATACTGTAAATCAGATCATTGGTTAGACCTCGCTGAGACATGCAACAGTCAAACCTAGGGATTCAACTGAACAGGAGAGATAGCTGAACGCAGGATGACTTTTGATGCATCTCGTATCCCTCCACACCCACTAGTATACAATGTCAAATTAATCTTAACCGTCTTCATTAACATAGACACATAGTATTGGGTTTCATATTGCAAAGTCTGTGTATGTAAACATATCTTACTTTGAGTTGTCCAAATAATTGAGGCTAAATACAAAAAAATGATGTACCGACAGGAAAAGCTGACCAACTATATACAGTTACAGTTTTCTAGATTTTAAAAATATTCCCCTGACTTTATGGGGATTTACTGACTGTGGGATGTTAACATGTAACTCAGCTAGCATAACAAACAGGGCTTGACATGAAGAGGCCACACAGGGATAGTAAAACATGTTTTTAATAGTAAAAACGGACTTCCGCCTGCTATACTGTAATGCGGTTAGTTACTTAGGCGTTCCATGTATTCCTATGCAGTTGAGTGGTCAACACAGTATCTCATTCACAGACACAGCACTGAGGTACACCATAAAAGGGTTTCAAAGCATCACATGTGATTTATGCATATGGACTAATAGGGCTGTGGCTTACAGCTTCCTAAAATAAATTCCCTGTTATCGTCTGAAGTGAAAACCCATGATTTCAGGGCTGTAAACTCAGTCTGTGTTCTAATGACCACTTCAGAGGCTACAAATGACAAAAATCAACTATTGCCTCCCAACAGAGCTTCCCTCTTTCAACTGCAACATGCGTTGCAATAATAATGCGTTCCCCAGGGAATTGGTTCCCATTTCGCTCGGGGACTTCCCCACAGTTCAATAGCACAGAGAGAGAGAGAGAGAGAGAAGCAAGAACCACAGTGAGCTCCCCTGCACACTGATGGCATTCGTGCCACTAACCATGCTCAGTCTCACACACACATCATACACACAATCACCGCTGTAGTTCCCAGGACTGGCTCCACTGCCTGTGTGTTTCCCGCCACATAAGTACAAGTCCAGTCGGGATGGAGTGTCCTGTCCCGCTCTCCCGTTCTGATTGGATTTCCATGCGGCGTTCCCTTGTGAGGTGCAGACACAGAGCCCACACTTCCGCCACGCCAGCCCTCCCCAACAAATCTGAGGAGTAAATTAAATGGTAGAGCAGGGATGTGGAGAGAGGGGGAGGGCCAAGGGAGGTACTATAAGGAGGTTCAGTACTTCAGTACGGAGGCTACATGAAGAGACTTTCTTGTGGGACAGTAGCTTCTCTCCTAGAGACATAGGGAGTCCCCCCCCCCCCGCATCGCCCCTCTTCAAACAGGGGTCAAGGGTACCCCCGTACCCATAGTACATCTTGGCATATGTGTTCCCAATTAGGGAGGAGAGACACTTTGGAGGGTCTCACAGAGAATAAGGGACAGTATGAAGCGGGACCCCTGTTCCCATCCAACTACTGAGGCTTCAATTGACTGACTAACCTTGGCCAGTCCGCCCCTGGTAAGACAGCAGGAAAGCTCAATGACGAGCTGCCCCCTGGAGACACACAGAGAGATACTCACTGCTTTAGGGGTTTACCAGAGCTTACCCCCTTAGAGACTAGCGCGCACTCTCACTCACACACACACACCATGGAAGATGGGGGAGCGCGAGGACGTGGAGGAAGATGCACCTCACTTCACCTCAGGTCTCATCTGCAGCCAGCCAGGACTCACAAGGCCAGGACCCCACTTAAGCCTTCCACTGGCGCCTAGCCGAACTCAGCTATGCGAATAGAAGGAGTGTGCTCGCATACACCCTTAAAAGAACGTAGCTTGAAAAACATGAAAAAAGCATCAATAGTACTGTTTGTTCAGCTTGAGACGCCATAACCACTTCTTCAAAATAGTCAGAATTAATCTAAGATAACTCAAGAAATATGTCATTAATTGTGACGTTTTTGCTGAGGAAGGTCTTAGACGCGCAATTTTATGTCTAACTAAGATGTTTGGTTACATCTAACTAAGATGTTAAGGAAATCACAAATGTCATGGATATATTGGAACTAGTGGATATATGGAGGCTTAATCAAGCTAGTTGTCTTGATTACATTTTTATGTCATTCTCTCTGGTACCAAAAGTTTAAAAAGTTTTGATAGGGCTCAGAATGCAGTTGGACCATCACATAATTAGCATATATATTACTCTTACAGAGTAATTGAATCAAAGCCTATTGGATGACAACTTGTTTTTAACCAGGACAGAAGAATTTATAACGGCCTTTTCTGACATAACATACAGTGGGGCAAAAAAGTATTTAGTCAAGCCACCAATTGTGCAAGTTCTCCGACTTAAAAAGATGGGAGAGGCCTGTAATTTTCATCATAGGCACACTTCAACTATGACAGACAAAATGAGAAAAAAAAATCCAGAAAATCACAGTATGATTTTTAATGAATTTATTTGCAAATTATGGTGGAAAATAACCCCACTACTCCAGTTGGGGTATGTAGAAAATAAAGAATGGAAGCTACAATCTATCTGCAATATTAAAGCTGATCTACACCCCCCCCCCCCTAATTTTATTTTTAAATACTAATAAGTTGTTTGGTGCAGCATTTCTCAAGTCATTTTTTGGGCTGTTGTATAAAGACAATTACTCTCTAGTTGAATGACAACAAACAATTATTTAAAGAACATCAACGGAGGGGCGTAGACTTTGATGGGAAGTATGCGGACACCTTTACACACACAGGAAACCAACAAGATCTTATTCACATCAGCAGCCCGAATGTTGACGTGGCCTCTGATGCCTCTTGACAGTGAATGGTTCATTACCGGGCACGCAGGCACACAAACACACACAAGTTGTAGTGAGAATTGCAGCTCAGAGGTCAGCCTGAGGTTTACACTAGTGACAGTTCTTTCAAGGGGAGAGGCCAGGGTATTCCAAATCTCACGTAGCACCCATGGGTTTAAGATGGAGGCTTGAAATGCAATTGATGGTCCGTTGAGCACTTCCATCTTGTTTAAACTGACCTGGGCTCTAGAGGGAGAAGGCATGAAGGGGACGTTGAGTTGCTTCTCCTGAGAGTATTCCAGAAGATGTAGCATTAAGAGAACATTAGCAACGTCTTGCTAACAGTAGGTGAAATACAGTAACATGTGTAGGGTCAATAGGGGAGAGTTAGGGTGGACTGACCAGATGCACACCTCCAGCACAGAAACAGTGGTCACATGCTGTAGCACAACCACAGAATGTGGTCACAAAGCCAGTGCGAGTGTATAACCCCCCCCCCCCCCCAACACAGACACACACACACTCATAACCCCCACACAAATGACTGCATTTACAAAGGACCGTTGATTTAAAAAATTGCGACTATAAATGTCAATGATCCTGCTGCACTGGACACCTGAGGTCTTTAGTATCCACATACAAACACACACCACCACGCACACACACATACAGTGGGAAAGTACACTGAGCAGCCCTAGAGACAGTGGTGACCTGTGAAAGTATGCTGTAGACGGGAGAATGGAATGTCTCTGATGATTCACTAAAACCTGGTGGGCGATACGACCGAAGGAGAGAGAGAGAGAGACACACACAGAAAGGGACAGAGAAAAAGAAGGATGGTCTCGGAAAGGTATTATTGCTGTCTGTTCTCTTGTTTCCACCTGCGCAACATGTGGCTTCAGTGTCCTGGTGCTATTGCCATTAGCCCCCACACAGTATGGACGCTCTAGTAGTAGGAAATGACTGAGGAATGACTGAGGAAACTAAATGGGACATGCAGGGAGGGAGGGAAAGAGAAGGAAACTAAGAAAAGAAACCAAAATCAGGAAGATTAACTTAAATTAATTGAGGTCTGTTTTTGAATGCAGGAAAAGTAAAGGTTAAGGAACCACAGAAAATAAGAAAAAGAGAGGGAGGGAGCTGAGAGGACAGAGGAGAGAGTGTCTGCAGTGTTAAGAAGACCAGACTGGCGTTGAGGGAGAGGTGGGCGGGTGGCTCTGTGGTCAGTGGTCAACGGCGTCTCTCACTCTAAATGTTTTCCATCCAATCCCCTGGAGAGAGCCCGGCAGTCGCCTTCCATTTAATCCCTCTGGCTGCATCCAGTCCTTTCCCTCAACCGCCCGCAACCGCAAAGAAAAACAAATGCTGTCTCCCCCACAGCACTGCTCCTCAGGGCACTGGCTAGCTAGTAGTTACACACCTCCACTACCCCCTCCCAAACCACGGGGGCGCTGTAGCAAAACGTGGTGGTTAACACCAAATCTGAACAGCACCTGTGTGACCCAGATAACAGGTCTCTGAAAGCTCAAAGCAACTTTGGGGAGGTCTGTGTGTATTTTTAATAATATTTTTATTTCACATTTATATAACCAGGAAGGCCAGTTGAGAACAAGTTCTCATTTACAACTGCGACCTGGTCAAGATAAAGCAAAGCAGTGCGACAAAAACAACACAGAGTTACACATGGGATAAACAAAAGTACAGTCAATAACACAATAGAAAAAAGAAAAATCTATATACAGTGTGTGCAAATGTAACAAGTGTCAAAGCCAACGAGTTTCTGCTGAGTAACGGTTTGACAACATGAGGGTTAAGGGGAGAGCTATCTTAGTAGTGTTCAGTCAGGGTTGCCCAAATCGGCAGGGGAGAGGGGTTTTCTTTGAGTACCACCACTCTGATGGAGAATAAAGAGGTTTGGATCCATTTGGATAATGTTGTTTTAAAACCCTGTTTCTAATTATAGCTGCAAACTATATAGCCCACATCTCATGTTTTCGTAGAAGTAGAATGTTGATTACAAATCCATGACATGGAGTGCAGAGAACATAGTTTGTCACATTTCGACTGTGAATAAACTACACTTGACCTGAGGCATGTAATATGCATTATTGTTAGCCACAATGGAAAACAACTTGGAACTTTACACAACCCAAAACAAGAGCTTGGGTTAGAATCCAGCCAACAGTTCAGACTGTAAATCTACTCAACAATCCACTTTGTCGTTAAGTCTCTCTAATTTGCCATTCATTCAGGAATGAGCTGCCATACCCACATTGCATAGCTGTGAACTAAAGCGAGATTACATTTTTTTTTTTTTTATCGCACAAGCCCTTCAATTAAATAGGACTTCTTTGCACCCTTTCAGACAGACCAGATGCAAAAAATATATTCTAAAGACGCCTCCAATGATTAAACCAATAAAAAGGAAGCGCAGCCCAAGGCATGTGAAGAATTCATATCGTGTTTATGTAATTATATCCTCCCTTGCCTCCATCTCCGATTTGATGGCTCCTGGGGGGGGGCTCTCACACATCCCAATGCCTTCCCGCTTTCACTAATTGCTCCAGTGTTCATAATTAAAGGTTTGTTCGACTCCTGTTTCTTGGGAAACTCTCTGGGCTTCACATGGTGGGCCCAATTCTTCTAGAACCACAGCACATAACAAAACAAAGCCAAAGAAAAATACATTTCTCAAAGTAAAAAAAAAATAAAAGATCTGCTCTAGTCTAAACATAAAAGCTCCTGGGCTTCCATTCAACTTCAAACTCTATTTGTTGGTATTAGGAGCCATGCAAAAACTAATCTCTTGGAAAAACATCCTTTCTTCTATTAAAGTTTAGACTTTTCGCAGTATCCTCTCAGCAGGATACTGTTTGGAGTTGGTGGTTGTATCCATCTGCCTAAGGAGCTGCCTGTGGCGCTCCCCGAGGGGCCGCCACGCTCCATTTCCTCCAGGGCTTGTTTCCACGTCCTGCTGGCCTGATGGGGTTTGTTGTAAGGCAGCTTGGAGGCAACTAGATAGGGTTCAAAGTGTGGGGTGAGAGTGGGGGTTTGGGGGGGTCCCTGAACAATTGTCCCCGTCTCTGATCCTCTACTCTGACTGGAGCCTGCATCAAAGCCTGCCCGCCAGAAGACACCGGCCCAGGCATGGGTCACTGGCGGGATCGGGGGTTTACGAATGAGCCGTACCTGTGTGCACAGACACATATGCACACACACACACACGCACACAGTCACAGCCCCCACACACCTCTGCCCCAATGTCAGAGTACACAAATGTGAACATGGATGGGCAGACCACTCCACCATGGCGAGGATATGAGGCAAGGAGACCATCCTTTGCAAAGAACGTCCTACACCATCTGCACTAGAATAAGAGCCTTCAAGCCAAGACTGGCCAGCTATTGGCCCATCAGCCCACCAGGTTACGTAATGACAACACTCAGGAAGGAATTCTACATTGGGACATCAGTCCCCATTAGAATCCTATTCTGACTATAATCATAATCCTTTAAAAAGGAATACTGAGTGCGATCCAAACCCCTGACAAGCAGCGTCTAACGTCTACTGTCCGGGCCTATTTTTCCACCGGCAAGTCCGTCAGCGCTGCATTCCACACGAATGCCCAGAAAAAAATGACATCTGGACGCACATCTCAGGTTTTAAAGTCCCGGGGTAGTCAGAAGGCACGGGTAATTTGTGATAATTGCAGCTTTGCGGGGGCTCTGCTAAAAGATGTCCGGGTGCTGCCTGCCCACGGCCTTGAATGTAACCAAAAGAGACTATCAGGAGCCCCAATCAGCAGACTGCTGAATGGTAGCAGTCATCCCCCTCATACCTGTGTGTCATTGGGAGATTTCATTCCCATTTCTTCCACAGCTCTCAGGACATAACTACTGTACACTGCTGAGAGGAAATTATTCTGTGTGTGTGTGTTCGTGTGTGTGTGTTCGTGTGTACGCTACAGGCCTCAGGTGTCCACAGAGCAGGCTCATTGACATTAATGGTCAGCAGTGATTTTTTTTCAACATGCCTTGTAAAAGCAGCCATTCTAATTCGCTACCCAATGTGAGCCAATGACCTGTCAACAAATAGGGTAACATCTTTTTTATAATTGAGAAGGAAATTCCATAAAAATCGTGGCAATGGTCTGGAAAATAAACACTCACATTCTTTTCCACTTTTTGACTTATAGAGACATGAACGAAAGCATCAAAAGTACAGCTAAGGTATAGCTGATATAACAGTGTTAGGACAGACTACAGTGTAGTCTACTGCTCTGCATTGGCAGTCTCACAGAACGGGATCTTCTCATGCCATCCTGCATGTGTCTCCTCCCTGACATCCCAGGACAGGGGCCGGAAAAACCGCTGGATGCTTTCAATCACACACAAACAAGAAAATAAACCCAAGCAAACATTGGTAAACAAAGTAAGAGCGATATAAGGTTCTTGGCTGGTGGTTCTACACAAATGCGAGAGCGACAATACTGAGGTCAGCATCACTATTATCCAACATATTGCAATACATATTACAGACATGCATAGTATACACATATAAGTGTTTACATGGCTCTTATCCTGTCCTTACAGTTCACTGTCCCTTGGTAGCCATAGGATACAGGGACAAACCATCTGTGTGGGCCAGAGGGGTGTCCCAAACTGCCTTTCACTTAGCCCAATGCATATCTGCTTTCTGAAGCTACACCAAATACATTTGAGACTCATAATAATCGTCAGCTAAAAGGATACCATCAATGTCCAACTTAATCGGAGAATCAATGGCCATCCGATTTGGAGATCTTTAAAAAAGCCTCTGATCTCATTTCTTCCACTAATGTCAGATTCCTCTGTCCTTGATGTTTCGGTCAATTTCCTCTGAAATTTATAGGCTACTGACGAAGAAGGCTACTTCTTTCCTATGGGCCAAACTACTGACCCTCTATAAAAAATGGCTCCCTTGCTACTTCTCAGTTTGGCTTCCATTAGTACAAACTAAATATAAACAGAGATGTACTCCGTTGTTTTTTTATGTACTTCTCCCCCAAATATGTACACTTGTAATTTTCATGACTGTTCTTTTTTCATACTCTGCCAAGTCTGTGATTATTATTGTCAAGGTTTCTTTTTTATTGGCCTTTCAGGCTTTGTGGAATGCCATTTGAGAGCTGGTCCCTAGGGAGTGTGTGTGCGCGTATACGTCTGCACACATGCGTGTGTATGCACATACATGCATGCGTGTGTACTGTATGTGTATGCGCACACATCTGTGTGTGTGTGAGGGGGCAGCGGGACCGGGTGGGGAGACCTGCTATAGTGATCTGGTGTCTGCTGTAGCAGGTGTGTGTCTGAGCGCTCGGCGGGCCTCTGCACTCCGATTTAGAGGAGGAAGCTTGTGTCAGACGGACGAGATGGATTTCTCCTGAGGGATCCGATAAATAAGGAAAAAATATCTTTGAAAAAGGAAACGCAGCTGTTTCCAAAGGAGAAGTCAAAATATTGGTGGCTTGCATTCCACAGTCGCAAGTTAGAAGGCCAGGGTATCTCTCTCTCTATTCCCCTCCCTCTCTCTCTAGTCTACACCTCCTTTCCCTCTCTCCCTGACTGGTATGAGGGTTGAGGCTCAATGCTATTCCCATTGGAAACTCTGAGTAGACCACAATGCCATACAGTGGCTCAAAACAAGAGCACATGATCCGCTGATAAATCAGAGCAGCTCCATTGTTCCCCAGTGTTTGTTTTTTTAATGTAAGATACACAAATTAAACACAGCGACGTGGTCAGGGCCGGAGATCGTACTAAAGGCCTGAACAGAATCTAGGATAAGTACTACGATAAGTACCTGCACAGGTCTGTCAGTAAAAATGTCAGCATGGTAGTCAACATTACAAGAAAATATTCTTTGGGGTTCTCAAGTAATTCACCAGCCATGTAATACCAAATGAAGGTGCTGTGGCCATGAAAAAGGATCAACACTCCCTCTCTACTAATCGACAGAGCGAAACATGACACAGACATAACCATGGAGACCAACCAACGGGGGGAATTCCTTACCCTGCTTTAATACTGGCCATATAATTTAAAAACGCACTCCAAAATGGAGGGTCCCCCCAAAAACACTTAAGTGCTCCCATAAATCAAAAGTTCCAAGTTCCAACCCTCCAGACATGACAAGTCAGACAGAGACGGGACAGCAGGCGAGCCCCGCTGAGAAACTCAGCTCACACATTTTCTATTCTATTCATTAGCAGCCAGGATTTAGGATACATACCTCCCCAGGCTACAGGACAGGAGTGTGAACATTGAACAATACAGGGTGTTTTGGGTCCGAGGGCAGGTAAACAGTCTGAAAGCTGCCTAGACAGTGACCTGACTAGTGGAATGTGCCAGTGGGAGTGTGGCTATGATCTCCATCCCTCCCCTCAGCTCAGGGAGCTCCCATCTCGCTTTGTTTTCGTGCCTGTATCATGTTTGGAAAGACAGCCCCTCGGCTCGTCTGGCCCTCATAAATTTGTCAGCGGCGGCACGTTTGAAATAGAGGGGCTGCTTGTGGAGGTTGGAGCGGTTGGAGTGTTCGGAGCACGCGGAGGCCCTGATTCTCCCTGTGTTGTTGTTTCAGGCACGTCCTCTTTAGAGCTCGGACCGGGAACACTGAACACGGATGGGTAGCAATGGTCAACCCTGTCCTATCTCCACCCGCAGACGTCTTCCATTGAGTGTCCTGACCCCTCTCCTTCCTCTTGACCCTTCCAGGCCACAGAAACACTTAAATCACCCATGGCCCCAGTGGCCTGTCCCTCTCAGCTCTTTGTATCCATGTCTCTGTCTTTGTGCCACATCTGGGTATGCCCTCCTTTACCTTTTGTTGGCTGGAGATAAATCATGCTCTTTTCTGTATTGGACAGAACAAAGCTCCATGTTGGAATGTGACAGGCAGCCTGTCATGAGTTAGACATGACGTTTACACACGTACATCTCTTCTTTAGTGGCCGTCTCTGTTGACCGTGTTTATTGTTAAGCACATTTTATGAAGTCCTGATCATTCAGATAGCTGCCTGGAATTACATCTCACAGAGTAACCAATATCCACCATAACCTATCATCCTAACGTCTGTGTGTTTGATTTACAGAATAACACAAATGCAATTTCGATACCTCCCTGAATCAATTTGATATCAATGATATCAGTTGCATCTCTTCTGCTGTCTGCAGCATGTCAAGCTTGAAAAGCAAGCAACAAAGGAGATTGATGAGAATATACCTCGGGCGTGTGTGTGTGTGTCTATGTCTGTGTGTAGGCATACGTACCTGTGTCTACGGATGTGTTTGTACGTATCTGGACGCTACTGGCCAGGATAGCGGGAGGGCATTCATGTGTGTGTATATATTTCACAGTTGCTACGCTGTGTTGATATCAGTGCTGTGTTGATTCAGGAAGCGCTAACGCCACCCAGGCATCAATAACTCCTCAGCAGGGGAGGTAGTAAAGGCCTAAGGAGCAGGAGAGGGGGTGTTCAGAAAGAGGGGCGATGCTGTTTTCACCCTCCCATCAATGGCCTTTGCCCCCCCCCCCCCCCCCCCCCGCTTAGAGAGCAGGTGAAAAGGGAATGTATCACTTGTTACAACAAACGTGTATCATATTGGATAATTAATCTAGAAAATAGTTCATTCAGCAAACTGGAAGCAACGTTTCTATCACCAGGGTAGACTGTAGTACTCCTATCTTTATTTCTGGCCTAGGGAATCCTCTGGTCTCTCTCACACACACACACACACACACACACACACACACACACACACACACGGTTAATTATCTCCTCACTAAAGCCCTCTCTAAAAGAACCAGCAGGGAGTCAGAAGGTCAGAGGTCATAGCAGAAGCAGGCCGACTGTACTCCACTCTCTACTTGGCTTCTGACACCACTGCAACAGTTGCAAGAATGAGCCGTAAGGGAGATTTGGGTCTGTCCTCGAGATATAGCAGAGCAAACATTCCTGCATGCCAGCACACGACGTGATAAATAGGAGAAGAGCGGCCCGTAATCAGATGTTCCGTTGCAGTCATCTGCGCTCCTTGACAGATGGTTAACTGCCGGAGTGTGCCGTGTATCACGCTCTTATCTCCTTCCGCTCCCATCCCACACTGTCCCACCGGGAATAGGAATGTCTGTAGAAGTTTCAGAGCGGGACTTTGAAAAAAGAAAGTATGGAACATGGCATTTTTAACACGTATAAAGTCCAATCGTGGCAGCGATCTTGTCAAGTTAGAGAGTGATGGCGTGAGAGGGAGCGATACCATCAGGTTTTTTAAGAATAGGGTGTGACAGAAACTTATTCGAGTGTAAATGGAATGCCTTCTTAAAAAGTGTTATCTTGTGCATGTTCTCCCACTTAAAAAGATGAGAGAGGCCTGTAATTGTCATCATAGGTACACTTCAACTATGACAGACAAAATGAGAAAAAAATTCCAGAAAATCACATTGTAGGATTTTTTATGAATTCATTTGCAAATTATGGTGGAAAATAAGTATTTGGTCAATAACAAAAGTTTATCTCAATACTTTGTTATATACCCTTTGTTGGCAATAACAGAGGTCAAACGTTTTCTGTAAGTCTTCACAAAGTTTTCACACACTGTTGCTGGTATTTTTTCCCATTCCTCCATGCAGATCTCCTCTAGAGCAGTGATGTTTTGGGGCTGTTGCTAGGCAACACGGACTTTCAGCTCCCTCCAAAGATTTTCTATGGGGTTGAGATCTGGAGACTGGCTAGGCCACTCCAGGACCTTGAAATGCTTCTTACGAAGCCACTCCTTCGTTGCCCGGGCGGTGTGTTTGGGATCATTGTCATGCTTAAAGACCCAGCCACGTTTCGTCTTCAATGCCCTTGCTGATGGAAGGAGGTTTTCACTCAAAATCTCACGATACATGGCCCCATTCTTTCCTTTACACGGATCAATACTTTTTTGCCCCACTGTATGTATGTATGTATGTATGTATGTATGTATGTATGTATGTATGTATGTATGTATGTATGTATGTATGTATGTATGTATGTATAAGATTCAAAGTGTTCTCTAAGGCATTTCCTGCACATAGGCCTACTGCAGGACAGAAAGTAGACTTTTAAGGGGCTGAACTTAAAGTTTTAAAACGAGGGGATAAATGTAACCATAAACAAACCATAAACATTATTTTGGCTTTCATAAGTTTTATTTTGGCTTTCATAGGTTTTACGTATCAAACATATGATGCTTCCACTCTTAACATGGGACCAATAAAGTTCCAATGAAGTGCCCAAGATACACAAACGATTCCGCATATTGAGTTACCGCATTTAAAGAGCTTCCTTTTCCGCTGTTTGGACTGTATTGGACATGAGGCTCTTTGGCAAAACATACAGCCGCTTCATAGAAACAAACAGTTTGATAGAGGAAACATCTCCAGAGTCTGGTTGTTGTAGCTTTTCTAGACAGTATGGAATTGTATTACAGAGCTAGGTGTTAAATCATAACTCCATCCTTTTTGACGTTTATTTATTTGTATCTCTTATTTTCCTTCAACTTCATGGCCTAGATACTTAGTATTTTATTCCACGACAGCATATCTCCAATGCGTCACTTCATTTACTCCTAAAACACTGAACACAAAGCAGGAATGACACGGTTGATTTTGTTTAAGGGGTCTACAGGAAGTTGTTTAGAGGCTTTCACGGGTATTGGCCAAAGCCGCCCTCGTATCAAACAATTAACTCCTTGATCATTCCCAATGAATTATTTCATCATGCCGGAGCTTTGGGACACGTTCTGGTGCAAAAAGAACACAGTTTACCTGAGATTGAGCTGCTCAGAAATGCACCCAGGCATCGTAAGACAGGAAACACACATTTTAAAAGGCTGGGATTGCGAGAGTAAGCCTGGTATTGTCTAGACCCGGGTAATCTCCTGAAACCCCCCCAAGAAAACCCTCTGTCTCCCAGGTCACCTTTCAAGTGTGGGAGGCTGCTGGTGTGTTAACACCCGACGCGGGTGGCTATTGACTTAGCTAAGAGGGGCACTGACAGATCCTTCATTGCAGTGCAATGGGGTGTGGAGAGGGGGATGAACGTAGGTCGGGTTAGGGAGGGTGAGGACCGGCTCATCCGTGAATCATGAAAACCACGGAAGGAGGGCGGCTAAAAAAACCAACAGCTGCCTGGTCCCGGCAGGTGGAAAATTAAGTTCCAAACAAGACAACTCCTACCAACAGGGATGGATTTTCCTGGATTTTGCTCTTACTTACTGGAAGTCCCCCTTTAGAGGAACTCATAGACAAATATAGAGAGTTATGAGGAGAAACAGGAGATGGGAGTTTTGGTAGTTATCTCATGCCAAGCAACGCTCGGGAAGACCTTCACCTGTCTGTGAGGCAAAGTGAATCCATCAGAAATAAGTGGAATTGACATGAGAACAACATTTGAAGTTCCTGTTCAAGCAGCACACAAACTAAACCAACTCTTATTGGACATTTGTGTACATTGGCTGAAGACTATTTTGACACAGCGGCCATATCCTACATGAAAAAGCGAATTGACTGTTTTTAGACCATGTTCTCTCTTCTTCTCTTCATGTTTTCTCTTCTTCTGGTCAGAAAATCACCAAAGCTTGGTGATAAGTTGGTTATATGAATCAGCTGTGTAGTGCCAGGGCAAAAACCAAAACGTGCACCCAGGGAGTGCCCCAGGACCGAGTTTGGGCCTGGTTTAGAAAACAGTGTTTCACAGAACATGCGACTCAGTCACTTTCCTAGAAGACAGAATGACAGCTCACTCCAAGGGAAAGTCCTTTCTCACAGGACTAAAGCTATCATCTTCAGGCTGACTAGAGCTGCCACTGACCGGCTGACTGTGGCTACCACACAGCGGTGCATTAAGACAAGTCTGGACTTGTGGTACAACACGATAGACTATGACTCATACTGTACATAGTGTAACACTGTGTAACTGCACCATGCCAGCACCAGGGTAGGGTACCCACCAGGCAAACAGAGTGATGACGATGATCAACACACTATTTTAGGGAATGAGTGGGACGGAAAGGAAGGGATGTTTCTGTTAAACTAATTTAAGTTCTTTCCTCTTACTTGTGATGAGTCAATATGGGTCGTTGGCATGAGCGGTATTCTCAACGAGCGGATGACTAAACAAGACCTAAACATGAGTCACTGACGAGGAACAGAACGTCTGCTTCACACTGGCCACACATCAGACAGATGCTGTAGCACCGTAGTGTTAAGGGACTCCTAAATCCATGATCCCCCATGGGAATGCCCAAAATGAGGTCTCTATTAGTGGAGCTGGGTGTGCAGTGGATCAATTGAGACCTAATATGCAAACGTAAAAGGTCAATCACCATATTCTCCAACACCGATCAGATCCGACGGTTGTCCCTATACGATACACAGACTGAAGGCAGACTTGAAAGAAACGAGACCACCCAGACAATAAGCAGCATCCAGTGGTCTGTTTCTCGGCCATCCGTCAGGAAACCATAAAATATAGAGGAAAGCGCATTAAAAACTAATCCGATGACACACAGTAGTCATGCAATGCTTTATTCGCAAAGCAGATGGAGCACCTTGGCCTGTCTAGCATTAATTAGAATCACATTGGAAGAGGAAGCCATCTTCTCCAAGGCAGTAACTAAGTAGCAGTACTCTTGTTCTATTGGGATGGCAACTTAATCCCTGGGTACAATGAATTTGAGGGAATTGTGAACTGATGTATGGGAGATTATTAATTTAAGTGCATACCCAGATGTGCAACAGCAGCAAAAACCCAAACTAACAGGGACTCGAAACCACTCACCACACTCCAACAGCGGTCAATAGAGTCACCGAGTTACTTGAGAGAGAAAAAACACCCTGCAATATCTGTTTTTCATCACTACATGATGCAACTTCACCATTGAACACTCCAGAGGACGATTAAAAAAGGAAGCTTTCGCTGCTTAGTTTGTTACACGCTCTACTTTGAATTGCATCTCATGATAATCACTTGTGGAATTGTGTGGTTAGGTTTTAGTTTTTTTTTAACAGACTTTAAAAAAAAATCCCTCTTGGTTCGGACACTTCCGTAGTATTCTCAGACTCAATAATGACAATATGCAAAGAATGGCATCCATCAAGCTTAGCAGCGTTGACCGTAGTCTGGCAGCGCCTCTGTTTATCTTCACGCAGTCTGTTTAGACGAGCACTGTAAACACTCGCGCGGCTAATGGAAGGAGAGACCGTGGGCTTTTATGTTGAATTGTTTATGATGAAAGTATCTCTTTATCGTCCAGGGTCTAATTAAAGAAATCCAACGAAGCAACACAAACAATGCAACACAGTTCACATATTAAACCGCAATTTATATGGTCAATGCCAGGAATAGGTTTACATAAATACAAGCGTGCTGGTTGTTGTTTTTTGTATTTAGTTTGGTGTGGATAAGTTTTTAATTTTCCTCCATCAGATTTAAATCATTGAACCGATTGCACAACATTGAGGAATCAGCATTTGGACTAAATTAACCAATGTATCTCTGTGCGTAAATGATCCTCCATATAGACAAGTCCAAAGACAAACAAAGTTAGGAAGCCTAGAGATTAAAAGCGTTGGGCCAGTAACCGAAAGGTCGCTGGTTCGAATCCCCCGAGATGAAGCATCTGTCGGCGTGCCCTTGATTGAGTAAGGCACTTAACCCTAATTACTCCTGCAGGTCGCTCTGGATAAGAGCGTCTGCTAAATAACTCAAATGTAAATGTTACAATTAAGAGAACTTCTGATATTTCAACACAGTAAATATAACATGTTATTTTTTATCGCGCTGTCGTTTTTACCACTGATGAGGACTGAGAAGAGTTTAGAGTAGATCTGTCCCTGTGGTTGGTGGGAGCACGCGCAATGTTGCAGGCAACCACGGCCCAATACAGGCTCATTGGAATATTGTTGCCAATGGATCGAACACCTTGTGAACAACAATTCACAAGTAGGCTGCAAAGGAACCCTTCTGGTCTCTATTTTTTTCAGCCTCTGTAGAATTAACTTCACGATACTGCTTTTTACGCACGAGTGTAGTATACGTCTCCAATTTGCATTTGGATTGCGATTGATATTAAGGACGTATAAACCATTACTTTATTTGACTATTTTATAACTCCAAATTAGTTAAATGACTATAGTTGAATACATTACATTTGTAATGATAGAATAATTAATAACTTACCCAAATTGACAAAGCTCATCACCATGTCGGCGTCATTTAGGAAGGCATTCTCCTGATATGTTGCCAAAGGGGGACCTTGGGTGGTGTACATGGACTGGTACTGTTCCAACATGCCCTCCACTTCGTTTTTCTCCTCGCTGGATATCGTATTGTAAAGATCCAGCATGAAGAGCGGAGCGGAGTTGTACTTTCCATGTGACAGATGCGGTCTTGGTCTGTGTGGAAGTCCAAGGATGGAGAGGATCTCCTTCTGCATCTCTCTCTTTTCGTGAGTCCGCAACCGCCGGTGAATGAAACTTGGGTGTACCTCGTTGTTCCCATCGAATAAATAATTGCTACCTGCAATAAGGAACATGCAATAAGCGCTCCACCACAAACCCACAAAGGCAAACCAACAGCTTGTCATTGTATGTCCACTTTCTAGTCAGTGTATCTCTGACGTACGGTTTCAATAAGTTTCAATTGTTTTTCTTCAAATTAGCTCCTTGTTCTCACTGAAAGCTAAAGTAGCTCATTTGAAATAAATCGAGAATCATTCACGCATTATGCAATATCATCCAACAAAAAATGTTCGTAAAATTGGTCTTCATAATTTCTGAAAAGTCTCCAAGACCACAGCTCGGCTTTCTGCGTCAAAGGCAGCATGTAAAACAACTTATGAACGCTTCGGTAAGTCCAAGTCAGACCCAGTCAAAATTAAAAGTTACACGACATGTTTTCTGGTAAAAATATAACTCTGAAAGAAACCATTGTACTCTACTGTATGTATTTAATTCTTAAATACAATATTTCCCAATGTTGCGTAGAAGAAATAACCCCTTAACTTGAAGTTTCCTCAATTCCACCGGTTGAATGTGTATCTGCAGTGTATGAGTCTGAGTTCTGAGTAACGGGCATTAGCAGGTAGTAAAGCGCGTTTAGCCACTGTACCCGCCCAGTTAGTGCGCGCAGAGGATAGGTGGGGCTGACGACATTTGATTTACATGTAGAAAGTGCCCATCAAAACCTGTACATCTTTTCATACGCATGAGAAATTAAAAATATTTGAATTCATATTTATGACCACTTGTCAGCAATAACCTTCGCACCAAATGTAAAACTTTCTTTGCCCGAAAAATAGTGATATATACTATTCGAATAACCTGGACAGGTCATAACGGTCTTATTTTTAAGTAGTTAAAAGGTTTGAGACACTTGTTTCTTAAAGGTCCTCAAGGTCTTTCTTTAGGGAAAACTACTATAGTCCGTTTGGAAACAATATTATATTGGTTATGCACGACCCCTGACGATGAAATGAAAAACAGCAACATCTCAGACACGTTACAATATTACTATAAATAATCATTATTTTTACATTTATGCCTTTATGCAAATTGTATCAAATTGTGATCCACGTTTGCTTAATGACTCCGTTACACACTTGCTTCAAGAGACAGGGTTCAATACCACACATGGTGCTCAAAATAACACTATTATATTCCAATAAATGTGTAATGCACCAGACAAATGTAAAAAAACAACAACAAAAAAGCTAACTCCATTATTCATATGCACTATATAACTGAGCAACATTATGTCACTGAGTCATGAGCCTAGTTAAATAAAGGCAAAATAAAATAATAATAAAGTACTACTTATTTAGGGTGAGGGGGGGGGGGGGGGTGGAGAGGGAACAGAAGAGAGTGCCCCCACACCACCACCGCCCCCCTCCATGTTGTGTCTGTCTGTGGGCCCAGATCCCTCTGATAGGAAGGCAGGGTGTCCTTATCTCTCTGCAGCCTATCTTATCTGTTGGGAGCTTGAAGAGCATAGCAGCATCAAAGCCACATCCCCTCCCCCTTCCTCCTTCCCCTCCTCCTCCACTGGCTGAGGTCCAGGCGAAAGAGAGGAAGGAGACTCCCAACAACTGCCTACAGGACTGGGGGGGAAGAGATGAGACAGACAGACAGACAGCACAGTGGGGAAAAGTAAAAGAAGTCTGGCTGTTATATAAAAGGCTACCTGCTCACTGTTTTTGGTCGTAGAGATTGAACTCGTCTGTTTGCAGCCTTGTAGAATGAACTTTTAGAAAAGTAATAATGAAAAATAATGTATAAAATTCAATACAGAACCCTTCTACCAAGAACCATTTGTCAATAATGCATTCTTTGCTAGTAATTCAGTAAAATGGAGGATGACACAAAAAATATACTATATTGGACCAACAGTTGACTGTCTTAATGTTAGCTTTATTTACACATCATCACATCTAATTTAGGCATGCTACTCTTACTGTATTAGCAAGTAAAATACATAATTGTAAAGACATGCCACGATTAGTGTCTGGCTATTGACAAATATTCAACCTCAAACGTCCACTTCGAGCGGTACAAAAATTGAATAGGAAATAACAATGTGTGTGTTTGTGTGTCTGTGTGTGTTGGGAGCAGGTGATAGCTGGGTGTATTGGCCGTGGGTGAGGAGGCAGGAGGAAGCAGAGGGAGGGCACACAGGCTAAACAGGGGGTGTTTGTCCTGTCATCATGGAGTCTAGACAGAGCCTCTCCTCACCCTAATTAACACACACACGATGGGTCACACTCACAACCTGAGGAGAGAGATTGGAGTCCCTCATACACAGGCTGGTCTCATTGCAACCTGTGGATATACAGTATATATATATATATATATATATATATATATATATATATATATATATATATATATATATATCATACAGTATACACACAAACACACACACACACACACACACACACACACACACACACACACACACACACACACATACACACACACACACACACACACCTGCCTTAGGGTACTACTTTCTCTGCTTCCAAGCTAAATCATCTCTCACACATATGCATGTGCGCACAAACACCCACACACACACACACAGATAATTGAGGGGGAGCTGTCCACCAGAGGAATGTTCACTCATAACACCAAGTTCACTTGGACTGCTAAATATTCCACACTAATTATACAGACATAAACATGTGGGAACACACACATACACACAGGCATAAACACACTCACAGTCATTCTTCGCACAGTAATTATTCCTCTAAACATGGCATTTCCACACAAAAATATCCACACCACCATCTTACTACAGTATAGTCTGATGGTAGACCCAAGACCCCACACATCACACAACCATTGTACAACTCCAACCAGAAACAATGCCAGTATAGTGCTGGTGCTTTTGATGCTATTGCTGCTTTCCAGTCTTTGTCTTTCAAAGGTTTTGCTTCTTTCAATCAGCCTCCATACCCCTACTAGCCCTCCCTCTAATTCCTCTAGATATGAGGGTGGTATACCAACCACAATTGTCGAGCGTAGTGATTTAACTTTAAAGAACCTTTGGTATGTGGGGGATCATTATGAAATAGACTGTACAGATAAGCAGCTGGTGAGGTTCTGTCATTGTTTGTATGACTTTGTCATTTGCCCCACGGAGGTTGTATCTGACACACCAGTATGACACCGTGTGATGCAAAATGGTGGGAAAAAGGTGGACAGTCGGCTAATAATCCATTATGAATTAGTTTTTTCTAACCATTAGTAAACCATGTATACCTGTTTACCATCTATAAACCATTTAGTGGACCTGGTATCATTTATAAATCATGAAGAAAAAACTACGTACATATACATTATATATACAAAAGTAGTGGATTCGGCTATTATAGCCACACCCGTTGCTGACAGGTGTATAAAATCAAGCACACAGCCATGCAATCTCCATAAACAAACATTGGCAGTAGAATGGCCTTACTGAAGAGCTCAGTGACTTTCAACGTGGCACAGTCATTATTATATATATATTTTTTAAATGTTACCTTTATTTAACTAAGGTGCCACCTTTCCAACAGGTCAGTTCGTCAAATTTTTGCCCTGCTAGAGCTGCCTTGGTCAACTGTAAGTTTTTTTAAATTCATTTTTATTGAACCCTTATTTTACCAGGTAAGTTGACTGAGAACACATTCTCATTTACAGCAACGACCTGGGGAATAGTTACAGGGGAGAGGAGGGGGGATGAATGAGCCAATTGTAAACTCGGGTGATCAGGTGGCCATGATGGTATGAAGGCCAGATTGGGAATTTAGCCAGGACACCAGGGTTAACACCCCTGCTCTTACGATAAGTGCCATGGGATCTTTAGTGACCACAGAGAGTCAGGACACCATAACGTCCCATCCGAAAGACAGTGCTGTTATTGTGAGGTGGAAACATCTAGGAGCAACAATGGCTCAGGCGCGAAGTGGTAGGCCACACAAGCTCACAGAACGGGACTGCCGAGTGCTGAAGTGTGTAAAAATCGTCTGTCTTCGGTTGCAACACTCACTACCGAGTTCCAAACTGCCTCTGGAAGCAACGTCAGCACAATAACTGTTCGTCGGGAGCTTAATGAAACGGGTTTCCATGGCCAAGCAGCCGCACACAAGCCTAAGATCACCATGCGCAATGCAATGAATGAACGCTTCACCTTTTGGCAGTCCGATGGCCGAATCTGGGTTTGGCAGATACCAGGAGAATGCTACCTGCCCCAATGCATAGTGCCAACTGTAAAGTTTGGTGGAGGAGGAATAATGGTCTGGGGCTGTTTTTCATGGTTAGGGCTAGACCCCTTAGTTCCACTGAAGGGAAATCTTAACGCGACAGCATACAATGACATTCTAGACGATTCTGCTTCTAACTTTGTGGCAACAGTTTGGTATAAGCCCTTTCCTGTTTCAGCATGACAATCCCCCTGTGCACAAAGCATGGTCCATACAGGAAAGGTTTGTCGAGATCGGTGTAGAAGAACTTGACTGGCCTGCACAGAGCCCTGACCTCAACTCCATCAAACAGCTTTGGGATGAATTGGACCGCCGACTGCAAGCCAGGCCTAATTGCCCAACATCAGTGCCGACCTCACAAATGCTCGTGGCTGAATGGAAGCAAGTTCCCACAACAATGTTCCAACATGTAATGGAAAGCATTCCCAAAAGAGTGGAGGCTGTTATAGCAGCAAAGGGGGGACCAACTCCATATTAATGCCCATAATTTTAGAATGAGATGTTCGACGAGCAGGTGTCCACATACGTTTGGTCATGTAGTGTACATAGTCATACACTATGTAGTCATGTTTACAACTCTCCTTCCGTAGCCTCCAACTGCTCTTAAATGCAAGTAAAACTAAATGCATGCTCTTCAACCGAACTCTGTGTTGTTGTATATGTCAAACTGCTATGCTTTATCTTGGACAGGTTGCAGTTGCAAATGAGAACTTATTCTCAACTAGCCTACCTGGTTAAATAAAGGTGAAATAAAAAAAATAAGCATACCTAAATAAAGTGTTACTAGCGCTTTGAGGAGAATTTCCCGCCTCTTCCTGTCCCTGAGCTGAACGTGGTTGCCCCGGCGACAGACTCAGTCTGGATGATTGGCGCTCCATGGTCCATTTCGTACTGCAAGGCCAAGCTGAAGGAGGGGGCATCATAGACACTGTAGAGGGCAGAGGAGCGGTCTGCACGCATGCACTGCTGGGGGAAGGTGCTGATCTGCTCAGCTAGCTCCAGAGCTGCCTGCAGAGCTGAGACACACACACGCAAAAACACACACACAAGATATGTAAGTGAGCATTGTAAAGAAACAGACTCATGCGGAGGCAAATAAGCACATACATGTACACACATACACACCACCAAGCGTACATTCATTACACACCACCAACTGTACACTAATCAAAATCAAACTTTATTTGTCACATGCGCCGAATACAACACCTTACAGAGAAATGCTTACATAAAAGCCCTTAACCAACAGTGCAGTTCAAGAAAGAGTTAAGAGAATATTTCACAAATAAAATGAAGTAAAAAATAATAACAATAATGAGGCTTTATTACCTTTATTTATTTTATTTTATTTAACTAGGCAAGTCAGTTAAGAACAAATTCTTATTTTCAATGACGGCCTAGGAACGGCGACAGACTCAGTCTGGATGAGTGGCGCTTCTGCCTGTTCAGGGGCAGAACCTTGTCAGCTCAGGGGTTTGAACTTGCAACCTTCCGGTTACTAGTCCAACGCTCTAACCACTAGGCTACCCTGCCGCCCCAACACTTTATACAGGGGGTACCGGTACCGATTCAATGTGCGGGGTTACAGGTTAATAATAATAACAAATAGCGAGTAGCAGCAGTGTACAAAACAAATGGGGGGGGGGGGGGTCAATGTAAATAGTCCGGTGGCCATTTGATTAATTGTTCAGCAGTCTTATAACCCATAATAATGAGATGTTCGACTAGCAGGTAGAAGGGGTAGAAGCTGTTAAGGACCCTTTTAGTCCTAGACTTGGTGCTCTGGTACCGCTAGCCGTGCGGTAGCAGAGAAAACAGTCTATGACTTGGGTGACTGGAGTCTCTGAAATTTTTGGAGGCTTTACTCTGACACCGCCTGGTATATAGGTCCTGGATGACGGGAGGATTGGCCCCAGTGATGTACTGGGCCGTCCGCATTAGCTCCTGTCGCGCCTTACTGTCAGATGCCAAGCATTTTCCATAGCAGGCAGTAATGCAACAAGTCAGGCAGGATGCTCTCGATGGTGCAGCTGTATAACATTTTAAGGATCTGGGGACCCATGCCAAATCTGTTCAGTCTCCTGTGGGGGAAAGGTGTTGTCGTGCCCTCTTCACAACTGTCTTGGTGTGTTTGGACCATGATAGTTCGTTGGTGATGTGGACAACAAGGAACTTGAAACTCTCGACCCGCTCCACTACAGCCCCATCGATGTTAATGGGGGCCTGTTCAGCCCGCCTTTTCCAGTAGTCTACAATCAGCTCCTTTGTCTTGCTCACATTGAGGGAGAGGTTGTTGTCCTGGCACCACACTGCCAGGTCTCTGACCTCCTCCCCATAGGCTGTCTCATCGTTGTGGGTGATAACACTGTTGTGTCGTCAGCAAACTTAATGATGGTGTTGGAGTCGTGTTTGACCACGCAGTCGTGGGTGAACAGGGAGTACAGGAGGGGACTCCCCCCCCCCCCCCCTTAAGTTGTGCGAGGTCTTTGTGGGCTATACTCAGCCTTGTCTCAGGATGGTAAGTTGGTGGTTGAAGATATCCCTCTAGTGGTGTGGGGGCTGTGCTTTGGCAAAGTGGGTGGGGTTATATCCTTCCTGTTTGGCCCTGTCCGGGGGTGTCCTCGGATGGGGCCACAGTGTCTCCTGACCCCTCCTGTCTCAGCCTCCAGTATTTATGCTGCAGTAGTTTATGTGTCGGGGGGCTAGGGTCAGTTTGTTATATCTGGAGTACTTCTCCTGTCCTATTCGGTGTCCTGTGTGAATCTAAGTGTGCGTTCTCTAATTCTCTCCTTCTCTCTTTCTCTCTCTCGGAGGACCTGAGCCCTAGGACCATGCCCCAGGACTACCTGACATGATGACTCCTTGCTGTCCCCAGTCCACCTGGCTGTGCTGCTGCTCCAGTTTCAACTGTTCTGCCTTATTATTATTCGACCATGCTGATCATTTATGAACATTTGAACATCTTGGCCATGTTCTGTTATAATCTCCACACGGCACAGCCAGAAGAGGACTGGCCATCCCACATATGCTCTCTCTAATTCTCTCTTTCTTTCTCTCTCTCGGAGGACCTGAGCCCTAGGACCATGCCCCAGGAATACCTGACATGATGACTCCTTGCTGTCCCCAGTCCACCTGACTGTGCTGCTGCTCCAGTTTCAACTATTCTGCCTTATTATTATTCGACCATGCTGGTCATTTATGAACATTTGAACATCTTGACCATGTTTTGTTATAATCTCCACCCGGCACAGCCAGAAGAGGACTGGCCACCCCACATAGCCTGGTTCCTCTCTAGGTTTCTTCCTAGGTTTTGGCCTTTCTAGGGAGTTTTTTCCTAGCCACCGTGCTTCTACACCTGCATTGCTTGCTGTTTGGGGTTTTAGGCTGGGTTTCTGTACAGCACTTTGAGATATCAGCTGATGTACGAAGGGCTATATAAAATAAATTTGATTGATTGATTGATTGACTAAGTACACACCCCTGAGGGGGCCCAGTGTTTACGATCAGTGTGGCAGACGTGTTGTTGCCTACCCTTACCACCTGGGGGTGGCCCGTCAGGAAGTCCAGGATCCAGTTCCAGAGGGGGGTGTTTAGTCCCAGGGTCCTTAGGTTAGTGATGAGCTTTGTGGGCACTATGGTGTTGAACGCTACACTGTAGTCAATGAACAGCATTCTCACATAGGTGTTCCTTTTGTCCAGGTGGGAAAGGGCAGTGTGGAGTGCGATTGAGATCGCATCATCTGTGGATCTGTTGGGGCGGTATGCAAATTGGAGTGGGTCTAGGGTATAAGGGAGGATGTTGTTTATGTGAGCCTTAAGTGTTACGTGCCTCGAAGTGAGCATGAAAGGCATTTAGCTCATTTGGTAGGCTCGCGTCACTGGGCGCTTCTGGGTTTCCCTTTGTAGTCCGTAATAGTTTTCAAGCCCTGCCACATCCGAGGAGAGTCAGAGCCGGTGTAGTAGGATTCAGTCTTAATCCTGTATTGAAGCTTTGCTTGTTTGATGGTTCGTCTGAGGGCATAGCGGGATTTCTTATAAGCGTCCGGATTAGTGTCCCCCTCCTTGAAAGTGGCAGCTCTAGCCTTTAGCTCAGTGCAGATGTTGCCGGTACTCCATGGCATCTGGTTAGGATATGTACGTAGTCACCGTGGGGACGGCGTTGTTGATGCATCTATTGATGAAGCCAATGAGGTGGTATACTCCTCAATGCCATTGGATGATTTCCAGAACATATTCCAGTCTGTGCTAGCAAAACAGTCCTGTAGCGTAGCATCCGCGTCATCTGACCTCTTCCGTATTGAGCGAGTCACTGGTACTTCCTGCTTTAGTTTTTGTTTGTAAGCAGGAATCAGGAGGACAGAATTATAGTCAGATTTGCCAAATGGAGGGCGGGGGAGAGCTTTGTATGCATCTCTGTGTGTGGAGTAAAGGTGGTCTAGAGTTCTTTTTTCCTCTGGTTGCACATGTGACATGCTGGTAGAAATTAGGAGAAATGGATTTCAGTTTGCCTGCATTAGTCACCGGCCACTAGGAGAGCAATCTCCATAGACAAACATTGGCAGTAGAATGGCCTTGCTGAAGAGCTCAGTGACTTAACGTGCCACCGTCATAGGATGCCACCTTTCCAAATCAAATTTCTGCCCTGCTAGAGCTGTCCTGGTCAACTGGGAGTGCTGTTATTGTGAAGTGGAAACTTCTTGGTGCAACAACGGCTCAGCCGCGAAGTGGTAGGCCACACAAGCTCACAGAACGGGAGTGCTGAAGCTTTAAAAAGCTTTTTGTCTGTCCTCGATTGCAACACTCACTACCTAGTTCCAAACTGTGTGGAGTATAGGTGGTCTAGAGTTTTTTCCCCTCTGGTTGCACATGTGACATGCTGGTAGAAATGAGGTAAAACGGATTTAATTAAGTTTGCCTGTGTTAAAGTCCCCGGCCACTAGGAGCGCCGCTTCTGGGAGAGCGTTTTCTTGTTTGCTTGTGGCCTTATACAGTTGGTGTGGAGTGTGCAGTCTTAGTACCCGCATCAGTTTGTGGTGGTAAATAGACAGCTACAAATAATATAGATGAGAACTCTCTAGGTAGATAGTGTGGTCTACAGCTCATCATAAGGTACTCTACCTAAGGCGAGCAATATCTCGAGACTTCTTTAATATTAGACATCGCACACCAGCTGTTATTGACAAATAGACACACCCCCACTGCTCGTCTTACCAGACGTAGATTCTCTGTCCTGCCAGTGCATTGAAAAATCCCACCAGCTCTATATTATCCGCGTCGTCGTTCAGCCACGACGAGTGAAACAACGAGTGAACGACGAGTGAAACACGACGAGTGAAACAATTTACAGTTTTTAATGTCCCGTTGGTAGGATAATCTTAATTGTAGGTCATCAATTTTATTTTCCAATGATTGCACATTGCCCAATAGAACGGATGGCAGTGGAGGTTTACCCACTCACCTACGAATTCTCAGAAGGCAGCCCGACCTCCGCACCCTTTTCTCCGTCTTTTATCACTCAAATGATGGGGATTTGGCCCTGTTCCCGAGAAAGCAGTATATCCTTTGCGCCGGACTCGTTAAAGGAAAAAGATCCAGTTCGAGGTGAGTAATTGCTGTTCTGATGTCCAGAAGTTATTTTCGGTCATAAGAGACGGTAGCAGCAACATTATGTACAAAATAAGTTAAAATAAGTTGGTTAGGAGCATGTAAAATGTCAGCCATCCCCTCTGGCACCATTCTAAACATTCACACCACCAAGCGTACTCATACACACCACCAAGCGAGTGTTATACACAAACACACAGGATATATACCCTCTGTAGTTAGTTTCAATAAATACATTAGCATAGGAAACTTGGCAGCTATTCAGTTACAGCTACTGCTGGTGCATCCTCCCTTCCTCCTGCACTTCCTGCCTCTCTGTGCTTGAGCCAAGCCACTTTGTTCCCTGGGCCACATGAAAGCACTGGATGACATCCACATCTCCTATGGAAGCAAAGGGCTGATGTGAGTGATGCCCAAGTGCCCCCTCTCTCTTTGAGCTATCTCTAACCAAAGTGATCAGCCTCAGAGTCCAATTAGTCGGACTTGGCTGTGGGAATGACTTCCGAAAAGACTTAACTTAATCTTCTAATGTTTTTTGAGGAATTTTAACCAGGAAAGCACATGAAAAGGCTTTTCATAGGGATGAAGGAGTTGGAGTTCACACATTCATAGCAAAAATGCCATTTTGGAAATTATACATAGTCCAATTCAACTATCATTGCTCATAAATTTGATGAAGTTATTCGTAAGGTTTATTCCAACCAATGAAATGGCATACAAATTTGATAACTCTTGAGTAAAATAGCTTACATAAATCTGTCTAATCTACCACAGCCATTACATTGGAACAGATACAGTGGGGCAAAAAAGTATTTAGTCAGCCACCAATTGTGCAAGTTCTCCCACTTAAAAAGATGAGAGAGGCCTGTAATTTTCATCATAGGTACACTTCAACTATGACAGACAAAATGAGAAAAGAAAATCCAGAAAATCACATTGTAGGATTTTTAATGAATTTATTTGCAAATTATGGTGCAAAATAAGTATTTGGTCACCTACAAACAAGCAAGATTTCTGGCTCTCACAGACCTGTAACTTCTTCTTTGTCCTGTCGTTACCTGTATTAATGGCACCTGTTTGAACTTGTTATCAGTATAAAAGACACCTGTCCACAACCTCAAACAGTCACACTCCAAACTCCACTGGCCAAGACCAAAGAGCTGTCAAAGGACACCAGAAACAAAATTGTAGACCTGCACCAGGCTGGGAAGACTGAATCTGCAATAGGTAAGCAGCTTGGTTTGAAGAAATCAACTGTGGGAGCAATTATTAGGAAATGGAAGACATACAAGACCACTGATAATCTCCCTCGATCTGGGGCTCCACTCAAGATCTCACCCCGTGTGGTCAAAATGATCACAAGAACGGTGAGCAAAAATCCCAGAACCACATGGGGGGACCTAGTGAATGACCTGCAGAGAGCTGGGACCAAAGTAACAAAGCCTACCATCAGTAACACACTACCCGCCAGGGACTCAAATCCTGCAGTGCCAGACGTGTCCCCCTGCTTAAGCCAGTACATGTCCAGGCCCATCTGAAGTTTGCTAGAGAGCATTTGGATGATCCAGAAGAAGATTGGGAGAATGTCATATGGTCAGATGAAACCAAAATATAACTTTTTGGTAAAAATTCAACTCGTCGTGTTTGGAGGACAAAGAATGCTGAGTTGCATCCAAAGAACACCATACCTACTGTGAAGCATGGGGGTGGAAACATCATGCTTTGGGGCTGTTTTTCTCAAAGGGACCATGACTACTGATCCGTGTAAAGGAAAGAATGAATGGGGCCATGTATCGTGAGATTTTGAGTGAAAACCTCCTTCCATCAGCAAGGGCATTGAAGATGAAACGTGGCTGGGTCTTTCAGCATGACAATGATCCCAAACACACCGCCCGGGCAACGAAGGAGTGGCTTCGTAAGAAGCATTTCAAGGTCCTGGAGTGGCCTAGCCAGTCTCCAGATCTCAACCCCATAGAAAATCTTTGGAGGAAGTTGAAAGTCCGTGTTGCCCAGCAACAGCCCCAAAACATCACTGCTCTAGAGGAGATCTGCATGGAGGAATGGGCCAAAATACCAGCAACAGTGTGTGAAAACCTTGTGAAGACTTACAGAAAACGTTTGACCTCTGTCATTGTCAACAAAGGGTATATAACAAAGTATTGAGATAAACTTTTGTTATTGACCAAATACTTATTTTCCACCATAATTTGCAAATAAAATTCATAAAAAATACTACAATGTGATTTTCTGGATTTTGTTTTCTCATTTTGTCTGTCATAGTTGAAGTGTACCTACAATTACAGGCCTCTCTCATCTTTCTAAGTGGGAGAACTTGCACAATTGGTGACTGACTAAATACTTTTTACACTGTAACAAAACTTCAAAATGCAGTTAAAAAAATACTTGTTCAGAGTGAGGAGAGGAATATTACCAACAAAACCTCAAGAGAGGGCATATTTCTTACCTTGGCCATCCGGTACCACTCTGTTAGCCAATCCGAAGGCTAAGGCCTCCTGTGCCCCAATGGGTCTTCCAGTCAGAATCAAGTCCATAGCCCGGGAGAGACCAATGAGACGGGGGAGCCGGACTGTACCCCCATCAATCAAGGGGACGCCTAAGGAGACAAGGGAATCATCCATGAGTGACATTCTAAGGAGGGCTGCAGGACTTTACAGAGTGGTTGACTATTCTAGTCTTACTGTTGCACACAGACATACACATACGCTTATAAGTGGGTAGGTAGACTGTGAGGGAGTTTATCACTCATGCGTTCCACCCAGTGATGTAGTGTTAAAAATATATATGGGAGTAAACGCTGACCGCCGTTCGTGGTGAGTAAAGCAATGCTCCTTATACTTTTAATGCATTTTCTGCAAAAGGTGGGTAAACGCTCGTGCAAAATTAAAAAGCTGCATAAACAGTGTTGTCATGCTTTTACCCTCCACTACACACACTCCTGGTTGCACCAATGTATGACTTAAAAATGAATGTTTTTCCACCAACACTGAGTGGCTCCTAAAATATCATATTTCATATACAAATGAAATCTAAGTTTATTGGTAGCGTACACATATTTGTAGGTGTTATATCAGGTGCAGTAAAATGCTGACGTTACAAGCTCCAACAGTGCAGTAGAATGTCTTGCAAATACAATACTAATAAACAAATAATCAAAAATCAAAACAAGAAATCAAGATATGACAGTACGAGTCCAATTAATGATCCAGAGTAGCTAAATTAAAGTGACCATGTCCACCAGCCAGAGAATTCTGATAGTTGGATATTTGCGGAAGCCCTTGTGGCCGTGAGGCAGATGGAGGTAGAGTTTTACTGGCCTCCGAAGCACAGGGAGCTTGTGTCCTCAAGTCCTGTCAGTCAGAGATTCTGCTTGACCACCCATTATTAAGAGCATATGAGTCCAACATATTTTCATAACCTGAACTCATCTTTCTGGGTTTTCGGTGGGAGTTCCCCAGGGGAGAGTTGTGGAAACACTAATTCTATTCATTCATACTCCTCGCTACATTCTCGGAGTCCTTCAAATAAATCACATTTGAATACATTGAATACCAGTGTTAATACATCTGCAACCAATCGAGAGGCCTCGGGTCAAAAACTCAGCACATATGGCAACCTGACACAAGACAGGTTCTTAGGGAGGGAGCTCTTTGTCAGCAAATACATATTTCCCTGTCTCTACCGGTCAGGTCGATTCCGTTGAAAATTCCTATGAAAGAGTGTGCTGCCAATAGCCCAAGGTGAAGAAATCTGACTTCAATTCCATTATTTAAAAAACATTTTTTTAAATTTTTTTTACAAAGGCATCACAACAATAACATCGCATTACAGACTTTAAGTCCATTTGTTACATTTTCTCAAACAGGATGGCCAGTTTGAGCAATTCCACCCCACATACTGATGAGTCCCTCTCCCCCTCGCAAACACACACACACCACAACCCCCTAGTTTCTCTCAGGGCCGGAGGCTAGATTAGATTGTGGCGCAGAGAGCCTCTTCAGTCCGTGTCCAGAACTAACAGGCCAGATTGGAGAGAGAGGAGCCAGGTTGGGCCAGATAATCTTTAGTGCTGTTGGCACCGTGCTATCAGCCCTCGGAAGGGTCCTCTCTTATCCAGCAGCCGCCTCAAACCCTGTCTGTCTCAAACTAGTCCTGTTTGCATTAACACACCAGCCTATCCTTTGTTCCCTATGAATGGAATCCAGTGTGTTGGGCAACGGCCCCTTGAAATTGTCTGGGGGGGGGGGGGGGGGGGGGGATCTGAGAATGAGAAAGGCCATTTTGTGGATATACCAGAACTTCCTTTAATTCCTCATCTATTCAAAGCAGATAAATCCATCTAGAGTCATACCAGTTTTAACATTTTTTTTTGCGTGTGTCAGCAGAACCCATTGTCCAATAATAGATATAGGTGGTTCTCTTCCTGACTGTCAGCCTTATCCTCTGCATTGCAGGGGTAGTGCAGGAGGATATGCCTTTTACCACTTTTTTATCCAATGTTTTTTTTCTAAAACGCTGCTATGCTGGGGAGATGATGGTTAACCATTCACATTCCAATAATCATGTCTATGTATGCTGGTTGCAACAATGGCCTCACTTAGGGCTGTGGCTGTCATGACATTTTGTCAGCTGGTTATTGCAAAAGACTGCTTATAAGTCCTGTGCCATTATATTATATTATGGCATTGTTGAATACTTGTTTCTGATTGGCTTGAAGGGCATTATGTATATCTGCACGGTAGAATTCAATGGCTATAGTTCATTCTTACATGTTCTATGTTTGAGCTGCTTTTGAAAGAAAAAGTAGAATTGAAAACATTATTGGCATTGTTGAATTCGATTTTCATAATGGCAAGCTAGGACTGATGGTTTGGTTAGCTAAACGAGCAAGTCTGTTTGTTTGATTACCACGGCAACTACTGTAGCTACAGTGCCTTGCGAAAGTATTCGGCCCCCTTGAACTTTGCGACCTTTTGCCACATTTCAGGCTTCAAACATAAAGATATAAAACTGTATTTTTTTGTGAAGAATCAACAACAAGTGGGACACAATCATGAAGTGGAACGACATTTATTGGACATTTCAAACTTTTTTAGCAAATCAAAAACTGAAAAATTGGGCGTGCAAAATTATTCAGCCCCTTTACTTTCAATGCAGCAAATTCTCTCCAGAAATTCAGTGAGGATCTCTGAATGATCCAATGTTGACCTAAATGACTAATGATGATAAATACAATCCACCTGTGTAATCAAGTCTCCGTATAAATGCACCTGCACTGTGATAGTCTCAGAGGTCCGTTAAAAGCGCAGAGAGCATCATGAAGAACAAGGAACACACCAGGCATGTCCGAGATACTGTTGTGAAGAAGTTTAAAGCCGGATTTGGATACAAAAAGATTTCCCAAGCTTTAAACATCCCAAGGAGCACTGTGCAAGCAATAATATTGAAATGGAAGGAGTATCAGACCACTGCAAATCTACCAAGACCTGGCCGTCCCTCTAAACTTTCAGCTCATACAAGGAGAAGACTGATCAGAGATGCAGCCAAGAGGCCCATGATCACTCTGGATGAACTGCAGAGATCTACAGCTGAGGTGGGAGACTCTGTCCATAGGACAACAATCAGTCGTATATTGCACAAATCTGGCCTTTATGGAAGAGTGGCAAGAAGAAAGCCATTTCTTAAAGATATCCATAAAAAGTGTTGTTTAAAGTTTGCCACAAGCCACCTGGGAGACAGGTGGAAGAAGCCTGGAAGAAGGTGCTCTGGTCAGATGAAACCAAAATTGAACTTTTTGGCAACAATGCAAAACGTTATGTTTGGCGTAAAAGCAACACAGCTGAACACACCATCCCCACTGTCAAACATGGTGGTGGCAGCATCATGGTTTGGGCCTGCTTTTCTTCAGCAGGGACAGGGAAGATGGTTAAAATTGATGGGAAGATGGATGGAGCCAAATACAGGACCATTCTGGAAGAAAACCTGATGGAGTCTGCAAAAGACCTGAGACTAGGACGGAGATTTGTCTTCCAACAAGACAATGATCCAGAACATAAAGCAAAATCTACAATGGAATGGTTCAAAAATAAACATATCCAGGTGTTAGAATGGCCAAGTCAAAGTCCAGACCTGAATCCAATCGAGAATCTGTGGAAAGAACTGAAAACTGCTGTTCACTTAATGCTCTCCATCCAACCTCACTGAGCTCGAGCTGTTTTGCAAGGAGGAATGGGAAAAAATGTCAGTCTCTCGATGTGCAAAACTGATAGAGACATACCCCAAGCGACTTACAGCTGTAATCGCAGCAAAAGGTGGCGCTACAAAGTATTAACTTAAGGGGGCTGAATAATTTTGCACGCCCAATTTTTCTGTTTTTGATTTGTTAAAAAAGTTTGAAATATCCAATAAATGTCGTTCCACTTCATGATTGTGTCCCACTTGTTGTTGATTCTTCACAAAAAAATACAGTTTTATATCTTTATGTTTGAAGCCTGAAATGTGGCAAAAGGTCGCAAAGTTCAAGGGGGCCGAATACTTTCGCAAGGCACTGTATCTAGTAAACTTGCTAGCTACTTCAGTGGATGTTGAACACATTTCTAGCTGAAAATGTGTTAAATTATAGCCATGGTATAAAAGGGATAATCAACTCGGGGCTCAATGCGTTCTCTGGAAAACAGTGGAAGGTCAGTTCAACTCCGCTTGCACATCGTGGAACACACCTTCCGAGTCGTTCATTATTTTACATTGAACGCAGCCCCTCGATGATTATCCCTTACGTATATGATTTTATAGTAATACGAATATAATTTAACTTAGCTGATATTTGAAATGGCTATGTTGAGTGGAAAACGTGATCATTTGAAACAGATGTATAGTTATTTGGCAACTTTAGATGTGAATGATACAAACGTTAGAATGTCTTTGAAATCAAAACATTATCTATTGATGATTTGAGAAAGTAGCAAAAAAAAATAAGCTTGTTCCTTGCCTCAGGCTGCACAGCTGTTCTCTCGTCAAGTGATCATATTTTCACCCATCAGACTATTCTCAATTGAATCTGGTCTTTACTAGTAAAATTTGTTTAGATTTAGAATGGCCCATTATCAAATGGGCAGGAACAAGGGAAAAAAGACATGTCATCCGGCCGCTCGCTTTCCCGCCGGACCGTTTTTCAATGATGCCGGATAGGCATAGGTTTTATAGTGGAGCATGTGCTTAATTTGAGCAGCTGATATATACATATAAGAACACTTTCACTCCATGTTTGAGAAGCATGCTCTAGCTGCGCGACAGGTAATATTACGCCCAAACCCTGCAGCTACCCAGTGCTTGATTTGGAACATCAATAGTAACATGATTTCGCAACAAAACATATTTTACTAAACTGTTGACAGCCCCCCTGCGCGCTCTAGAAAGGAATAGAGAGAGTAGGAGATGGAAACGCACAGGGGTGAGATGCTGTATAGCTAAAGGTAATGTGTCAACCAATTAATTCTGAAGAAAAAAAGGCCTATTCCTAGGCAATTCAAAAACAAATGCACTATAATTGTAGGCCAACTCTGTAAGCCGCCCTGCACAATCAATGAACCAACAGCATTGCCTAGGGCTATACATTCTCTCCCAGACTCATGGATATACATCTTGGAGCATAGCATAAGGTAACCAGTCCATCCTGTATGAATAATAATACAGTCCACACTCAAAGGCAATAAATCAAATTTGTTTAATTTTGAAGTATAGGCTAGACCAATTATGTAGCAAAAACAACTTAAATCACTTTAGTTTTTCTGACTTTTTAATTCCGTTTTTTTTTTTTGGGGGGGGGGGGGGGGGGGGGGGCTCATGAGAAGCTCTAATGTGGGTATTGGTGTTTTGAATGAATCATCACCTTAAAAAGCGCTGTCCATTTTGTTGCCTTATTGAAACAACATCCACAACAACCATGTTTTACACTCAGTTTCAACCTGTTGTTAAACTTCTTTCTTCAAATGTATCATCAGTGAGGTGAGTTTAAAAAGCACAATACTGTTTTGATGATAAGAGTTTTGATTTGATTTTCAAATGCATTGATGTCAGAGTGATTAGAGGGACAATAGAGCCCTGAGTACCAGACCATTAAGACCTGAAGGTTGTTAGCAAGTTGGGTAAGAGGAGATTAACGTGACGGTCACATGGAATTTTCCTGCGGTCATGACTCATGGCTGCCGGTGTGGCGGTAATACAGTCACCACAACAGCCCTAGCCTCACTCTCATTCATTTGCTTCCTCTTGGTTCAAACACCACATCTATAGGTACAGTAAGACTGCCAGTACAACAGTGAAGTGTTGAACTCTGTGAAACAGTTTGGGCAGACGACTGATGTTTTTTAGTTTGAACTGAGCTGTGCTGGAGATACAGGCATCTGCACCACTTCAAAGCAAAGCTGTCCACAATGGACTCTCATGAGGGTTAATGTGATTAAGTTTGATGCGGATTAAAGATTTCCAGCCAAATCCGTACGGAACGGATACAGAGATGAGAACGTGAACCTTTAACGAAGGTTCACTTTGAAACACTCCGACACTCCATCTTGGAGAAATATTTTGGGCTTAATACACTGTCACAGGATTCCCTTTTTGTTCAGCACATCAAAGAAATATTTGGACGTTTTTTGGTGTCTGCGAGTTCATTGTTTGATGAAGGCCTCCCCATGGGCTCTGAAGAACGCACAGGACATTCTGAGAACTAGAGTTTAACTCACATCCAGTAAACCACAGAGACGCACAGTGCTGCAGGTGCCTTTCTAGCCACTAGCCAGATCCTCTAGTCTTAAGATTAGGGTGTGGTCTTTCTAGTCTCTCTGCAGGCTTGGGGTCAGGTCCAGTCCAGTATCACACACAGTCTCTGGCAGCTGTATCTCACCCCACCACCCCATCCATCTCACTAATTGGATATTTTAGCGCAGCCGGAACGTCCCGGAGCCAAGGCCAAGGACAGCCAGGAGGTTCGAAATTCAGGTTCTGCTAAGGACTCCCTGTAGAGGTTAGACTAACTGTCCACTCCTGTGCCCATGCACTGCTTAGAGGGGAAGTATTCAGCCATGCAGCTTCACGTAGCAGAGCTTTTGAATGGTATCCCCATGTCATCAATAACAAGTCATCGGATAGTTGTTTGAATTGGCCAACATGATGTCAGCTTTGGACCGGGCTGTGCTCTAAACATGTGGGCTATCCTATGATCCCTCGTTTTGGCCTTCCTCGTTTTTCCACACGAGACGGGGCTCCAATGAATCATGTGACAGGAAGCTGTCACTCACTTGTGTCTTCCATTGGGCCACATGACATAGATTATTATGACATAGGGTTATTCATTCAAACCACAGGGGATCCCTTGGGCTGATGTCCAAGTGTTTCTCCACCAAAAACGCTAACAGAATTCTCCCATTAAACTAAAGAGATGCAACAAGCCTACCAGAGAGATAGACTACAGAGGAGTAGAGTTACTTTTGATGAGTAGAGCCTTACTGCTATACACTCCAGGCTAACTACAGAGTGGAGGAACACAACGTCCACAGCTGATAACTGGGTATGGTCAAAATAACAATTACACTGCTAAACTCACATCCAATTATAGAACGAGCCACAGTGGCCAAACTAAGCTGGGGAAACGACTGGGGAAAGTGTTGACAAACAACCCAGGGGTTTGTGGAATGAGGCATAGCTGAGATGGTGTGGTGGCTGAACATAAGCAGCTGAGAGGAAATGTGCCTCTGCCGCCAACAGTGTCAAAACCTCACAGAGCACACATGCTCCACTCTGGGCTGCTTAAGGAGATCTAAAGTGAGCGATTAGTCATTCCCCTTTCACCAGCTCAATTCGGTACGTATCAAGGAAAGGAGACAATTTGAGGATTGAGGAAGCCAATAGACTATTACGATTTACCCCTAATGTCATGCACTTAGCGGCGTCAGTATGATGTGATGTGAAGAAGACGAGACATGGTGGCCATGCCCCTGCCACAAGACAGTCTGAACGGTGGCACTGGCTCTGGCCCTAGCTCTGGTCGCAAGTCAGGCAAGGGCACTGCCAGGATGCTGTTTAATTACAGAGCCAAAATGATAAGCCCCATTTAGAGAAAGAGACCCAGGATCTACCCGCTGCCAGTAAATTATAGTACGGCCGGTCCTATTTATAAACACAGAGGTCATATTTTTAACCCCGGAGGCAGACTGGTATCGAGATGGGAGATGCTACTACACGCTACATTCATTTCCTCTCCTTCTGGTTATCAGAGAGTGCAGCATGTACAGTACTGGTGTCTGTACATGCAATGCTTTCAAAGGCCATGGTCATTGCTGCTATCGCAGTTACTGAAACCCAAACAGGAGAAAGCTAAAGTGATAATGGCTTGAAATTCTATGTTGCTGTTGAAAGGAAAATGAATCAGGCACTTTGTAACAATTTTGACTTCCACTGGTGGGCTACGGGCTGCAACCTCACACAAGTACATGGCATACACACACACTTGTGGGGGGGGGTGGACCAGGCTCAGGGAGGTGGCTAGGGGTCATCTCGTAGGTGGGATACACATACCAAATCTGCGACAGAACACCCCCATGACAGCGCTCTCCTCCACCACTCTCAGGTCAGCCAACAGAGCCAGCTCCAGCCCTCCAGCCACTGCGTAGCCACTGACCGCTGCTATCAACGGCTTGGACAACACCAGTCGGGAGGGACCCTGGGAAGCACACAACATGACACACACACCCTGAGCGAGGCATGAAAAGAATACACTCCCTAAACAAGGCTGCAACTAGACTTCCTGCACAAACATACTCCCACAACAAGGAAGGACCTCGGTCTTTACAAGAATACAAGAATACACAAGCTTGAAAGACTGGCAATAGAGATAACAGATTATATACAGTGCCTTCAGAAAGTATTCATACCCCTTGACTTATTCCACATTTTGTTGTGTTACAGCCCAAATTCAAAATGGAGTCCACCTGTGGCCAATTCAATTGCTTGGACACAATTTAGAAAGAAACACACCTGTATATATAAGGTCCCATAGTTGACAGTGCATGTCAGAGCATAAACTATATCATGAAGTCCAAGGACCTGTCTGTAGATCTCCAAGATATAATTGTGATGAGACATATCTGGGGAAGGGTATAAAACATTTTCTAGAGTGTTGAAAGTTCCCAAGAGCCGAGTTGTCACCATCATTGCAAAATTGAAAAAATATGGAACTACCCAGTCTCTGCCTAGAGCTGGTCGTTCGACCAAACTGAGAAACTGGGCAAGAAGGACATTGGTCAGGGAGAGGTGACCAAGAACCCAATGCCCACTCTGAGCTATAGAGTTCCTTGGCTGAGATGGAAGAACTTGCCAGAAGGACAACCATCTCTACAGCACTTCACTAATCTGGGCTTTATGGGAGAGTGGCCAGGTGGAAACCACTCCTGAGAAAAAGGCACAAGACAGCACGCTTGGAGTTGGTAAGAACGCACGTGAAAGACTCTGAGAGCATAAGGCAAAAGATGATGTAGTCTGATGAGACAAAAATGTTGCAAAGCGCTATGTCTATAGAAAACCAGGTACAGCTCATAACTTGTCTAACACCATCCCTACTGCGAAGCATGGTGGTGGCAGCATCATGCTATGGGGATGCTTTTCAGCGGCAGGAACTGGGAGACTGGTAAGGATAGAGGGAACAATGAATGGAGCCAAATACAGGCAAATCCTTGATGAGAAACTGCTTCAGAGTGCAAACAACAGACTGAGGGGCAAAGATTTACGTTCCAACATGACAATGATCCCAAACATACAGCCAAAGCAAAATTTGAATGGCTTCAGAACAAGAATGTGAAAGTCATTGCGTGGCCCAGACTTGAATACCACTGAAAATCTGTGGAAAGACTTGAAGATTGCTGTTCACCGCTGCTCCCCATCTAACTTAACAGAGCTTGAGAAAATCTGGAAGGAAGAATGGGAGAAATTTAATAAAATTTGAATTCAGGCTGGAACACAACAAAATGTGGAATAAGTCAAGGGGTAAGAATACTTTCTGAATGCACTGTATGAAAGACATACCACAACTGAACTATTTATAAAGAGGGGTCAATAATGACAAACAGATACATTGAAAGTTAGGTTGTGTGTTATCAGTCATCAACGGTTCTGTGCACACTGATCGCGTGTGAGGGTGATGCAAAGTCAAGGAAGGTTTTTGCAGATGCGCGCACCATAGGAGCAGGACCTTTGGTGACATCTTGCTCCAATTTGAGGGAGGCAGTGTGATGGGCCAGCTCTTTCAGATCGTAACCAGCACAGAAATTCCCTCCTGGAAGAGACCACAAAATTACAAAGTATGGCAGCTGGCAACTGAAGAGGAAGGGAAAATGACGAGGATGAAAAAAAACACAACAACTTGAAGAAGAGAGGCAGGGCTGCAATTTAGAAATGAATGAGGAAATATGGCTGGCTGGCACACAAATGGTTTTCTGCTCTTGGCTTGGGCTCAGTCTCTCTTTACTGCACAATGCTCTCATTAATGGTAGAATAACGCACCCTGACCAAAGCCCCTTCCATTGGATTCATGTGGTAATTACAACATTACCCAGGAGGCCTACAAACACTAAGTCACAGGCGCTGAGGCGGAGGGCTGTAAAACGGTGTGACCGCTCTGTTTCTAACTGTAATGAGACTGAGGATGAGAAATGTGCTACAACACCCCTCCACTGAGACTGGCTTGATTACAGCAGCAGTGGATCTGAGGAGGAGTGTTCTTTAAAAGGCTGTGTCTGTGTAATTATATGCCGGTGCTTTCTGGATTTGATTGAATCTGTACGAAGACATATTGTAAAAGGACTATATCAGGAGATATTATGATATAATTTTCTGTTTTTAAAACTGATGAGAGCATATTGTGACTTCATGGTGAGTTTAGAATCAGAGAAACAAGCTACAACCAATATGCAAATTGTGCAGTGCACACAACTCTTTGGGGAAAAGCACTTTAAAAGTATTTTATTATTGATATTAATGGAAAAGTTGAAGTAACATACCCACATCTCAAGTTTGGATTTGGCCTCACGCGACAACACTTTATCGTATGTTCTCTACAATGGGGATAAAATGGCCTCATTGAAAGGTGCTACAACAGTGACCTTTGCAGCTATTTCAGCAGTTAGCAAACCTACAGATTCCCCCATCCCCCTTACTATAAAAACAGAGAAATACGATTCCAAAAAACTCAAAATATGTGCCAACAGATTTATAACAAAATTTATAACAGAGGTAATTACTCATAATTTAGTGAAAAGTACTGAAACAATTCTCCCAAAATGGCGATGAAAATTATCATGTTTTGGACTAATTTGGACCAAATAGCTTCCTTATGGCTGCACTGTTAGTATTCCAGACTGGACATGTCTAGCTGTCACCTCCACAAGTAAAGAGATTAGTATTTACCAGGGCAGTACCACATTTCAACCTACAAACTGGATTTACACTCCAATTAACAACGATGGCCAGCACAGGAATCCAAGTGCACTCTGCCAGATTCGTCCATTACGTTGGTCAAAGTTAAGCCAAATAACACAAGGCAATTACCGACACACTATTTTCAGTTCAGCGCCGAAGTGACCAGCATTTAGCAGCCGTCATTTCTGGGTTACAGCTTTGAGGTGTTTAAGCATTAACATAAAGCCTCTCTGCCGACGCTACACTCTAAGAGAGGAGAATTGATCCTGGTTGAAAAAATAATTTCCATTGTGGGAGTTCATTTGGATGGGGTGAGATTATCTTTTGGAGAGGTATTAAGTGTGTATAATTCTCGCTCCCTGGTTGACACAGAGCAGGGCCCTAGAAGCTGTGAGCATACATATGTTAATACAGACACTGCGGCGGCCGTCATGGCTGGCTCTCAGGACCCCTGTGAGCCCATCTCCTGGATGCTGTTAAATCAGGGCTAATTAGGCAGTGTGAGCGGGGGATGAGGAGGAGGAGTGGAGGATGTGATTCCCACTCATGGCTTCTAGCGCCTGCAGTTAGCCGGCGAAATGATTCAAAGTGAGTTTGATCTCTCACCCCAGCTGATTGGGCAGCATTGTTCTACATGTGTAATTAAGGATATCTAAATAATTGGTGACTGTTTATAGTGTGTTATTGGGAGCCCGCCCACATAATTATATTCTGCCGAAATGATAAGGAAGTCATGTTCTTAAGGGGTTATTATGAACACCTTGCTATGTAGGAATAAGATATATACAGTGCCTTCAGAAAGTATTCATACCCCTTGACTTATTCCACATTTTGATGTGTTACAGCCAGAATTCAAAATGGATGATTCTTTTTTACCCATCTACACACAATATCCCATAATAACAAAGTGAAAACATGTTTTTAGAAATGTTTTTATCGAAGGCACTGTAAATATCATAATAGCCTGAATGTAAATGTCCTTATTAGCATTCTGTTGTCAAAGACATACAAAATATACCGTTTCCATCCAATAAAAGGGGTGTAATTGCATCTCTATGAGTTTGCTGTCTACTGTTCTGTATGTCTGGGGGAGAGTGGGATGTCATGTTTGTACGTGTAACTGTTAGTGAGCCGTGGAAAGAAAATACATCAGGTGTTTTTTTAATAAAAAAAGAATATTCATTTTGGGTCAAAAAACACTAAAATCACCAGAAATTCAGCTAAAATGTGTTAAATTTAGGAAATCTGTTCTGAAGTATTCCCAAAATTAAAATAGAAAAGTGCCTTCAGAAAGCATACTTTCTGCAGACTTATTCCACATTTTGTTTACAGCCTGAATTCAACATGGATTCTTTTTTTCTCACACAAATGACACACAATACCCCATAATAAAAAACATGTTTTTAAAAAGGTTTACAAATGTATTGTAAATGAAATACATAAATCCAATTTACATAACTATTCACACCCCTGAGTCAATACATGTTAGAATCACCTTTAGCAGCGATTACAGATGTGATTCTTTCTGGATTAGTCTCTAAGAGCTTTGCACACCTGGATTGTACAATATTTGCACATTATTTTAGACAGCCATTTTTCAGTCTTGCTATAGATTTTCAAGCAGATTTAAATCAAAATTGTAACTAGGCCACTCAAGAACATTGTTTGCCGTCTTGGTAAGCAAGTCCAGTGTATATTTGTCCTGGTCTTTTAGGTCTTTGTTCTGCTAAAAGGTGAATTTGTCTAAAGACTTAACCAGGTTTTCCGCTAGGATTTTGCCTGTGCTTAGCTCTATTCCATAAATGTTTATCCTACAAAACTCCCTAGTGATTGTCAATGGCAAGCATGGCAAGCATACCCATAACATGATGACAGTCATGATGATGATGACATGCTTGAAAATATGAAGTTGTACTCAGTGATGTGTTGTGTTGTACTTGCCCCCATCCAACACAACAGTTTTACTTTAGTGCCTTATTGCAAACCGGATGCATGTTTTGGAATATTTGTATTCTGTACAGGCTTCCTTCTTTTCACTCTGTCATTTAGGTTAGTATTGTGGAGTAACTACAATGTTGTTGATCCATCCTCAGTTTTCTCCTATTACATCAATTAAACCCTGTAACTGTTTTAATTGGCCTCATGGTGACATCCCTGAGTGGTTTCCTTCCTCTCCGGCAACAGAGTTAGTAAGGATGCCTGTATATTTGTAGTGACTGGGTGTATTGATACACCATCCAAAGTGTATTTAATAACTTCACCATGCTCAAAGGGATATTCAATGTCTGCTTTTTATTTGTATTTTTACCCATCTACCAATAGGTGCCGTTCTTTGTGAGGCATTGGAAAACCTCCCTGGTCTTTGTGGTTGAATCTGTGTTTGAAATCCACTGTTCGACTGAGGGACCTTACAGATAATGGTATGTGTGGGGTATAGAGATGAGGTAGACATTCAAAAATCATGTTAAACACTATTATTGCACACAGAGTGAGTCCATGCAACATAGTGACTTGTTAAGCAAATATTTACTCATTAACTTATTTAGGGATTGCCATAACAAAGGGACTGAATACTTATTAACTCAAGACATTTCAGCTTTTCATTTTTAATTCATATGCATAAAAATGGAAAAAAACATAATTCCACTTTGAAGTTATGGGGTATTGTGTTTAGGCCAGTGTCACAAAATCTCAATTTAATCCATTTTAAATTCAGGCTGTAAAACAACAAAATGTAGAAAAAGTCAAGGGACATGAAAACGTTCTGAAGGTACTGTATGTGATCGTGTCTCAATGTATAAAATGATTGTATTTAAAAAATAATCTATTTTCGTGCTTAGTTGTGGTCAACTTGCAGTGTACACATTATTATAATTATGTTCCAGCCCCGACCATCCGCTACGACAAAAATCGGCTTGTGGCTGAATCTAGTTGCCTACTACTGCAATATATCATCATCAGCCATGTCTCTGGTGTTGTCATAGAGACCCTCTTTGCTTGTCTCTATGTGCTAATGTCATGGGCGGGATCTGAACCGAGGTCTACTGCAGAAGAAACCAACATCTTAACTATTGGTCCAAGAAGAAATTCCCTCTGACAGATTTTGAAGTCCCAGGCGGGGCTACCTCATCATGTGACCATGAGCAACTGCTACATTAACCTGCTGACCTAGCCTAGATGCCAGTCAGTTTCTGCTCTCTTGCCAACTCTTTCTGGAATTATCATTCAAAACACGTTTGACTTGACAATGGACTAGGCAAAAGCACAAACAGATCTGGGACCAGGCTACTGCTGACCTGCCATCAGAGGCTTTGCTGAGCTCCTGTCTGTAGTGTGCAAGGTGTATGTCTAACCGTTGCCATGCAGCACTGCTACGGTCAGGGCGGGGTCGCTGTCGAAGGCCGTGAGCTCGTCCAGCAGCCGTCCAGCCGTCTCCTGGTTCACCGCGTTCCGCACCTCGGGCCGGTTGATCGCCACGGTGACCACTGACCCCCTCCTCTCCTTCACCACAGTCCGCCCGGCGACTGCACAACAATGGGAGAGAAGAGAAGTGAGACCGCAGCACTTAGAAAGAAATGTCCCCAAAGCTGGGACTGGAATAGATCATGGCTGAGGATGAAGCTCTGTGGCAGAGAGCGTACAGTTGACTTGACATATTTACGGTAAGAAAAAGGGACCGAAATCAAGGTAGTTGCATCCAAAATAACTTCAACAAAAGAGATGAGAGATCCAACATCACCCCACCCATCCTACAATCATACAAAGTAAACAGTGTGAGAGCCAAAACACAATTCCATATAATATAGTATATGAAATAGTGTGACTTGATTCAATATTGACTACAATTTCATATTCCAATTGGAAGTCCTTGGAAGTCAAGGACAGTAAATTGAGTGTGCAGAACTCCACACAAATTATATCCACATATCCTAAATGCCTGTTTTGTAACAAAGTGATACATAATGGCGCATGTTTTGAGAAATATATGTCTCAAATATTTTATGAATATACTAGGCTCCACATTCCACTCTGCCGCATGTCCATGGTCTGGTCTGAAAGCAAGTATTTGCTGCCCTCGGCTGCCAGAGATATGCCATTGCATATGACAACTGTGTTCTTCGACGTACTACCTTTCTCTGATTCCTTTCCGGCTGTAGTGCTGTAAGGGCTATTTTTCTCAGAATACTTTTTTCCAAGTAACCGGACTAGGGCAGTAGCAGCTCGCCAGCTCAGATTTCTAGCTAACAAAGCACGTGTCGTACTCTGACACGCTCGGAGAGTCATAGTTGTGATTGACAAGCACAAATAGAAACTTCTGAAGCTTACAGGAACTAAAGTAGCCCTATTTCAAAAGTGAATGTCCCTTATGCACACCTACAAACAAAATCAAATAAAAATGTCTACCCATCAACAAACGTTCCAATGTTTACTAATAATGTGCAGCACCTTGCAAGTTCCCCCCCAGAAACAAGGCAAGCTGTAAGTAAGGTTCTGCACATGATTGGAGCATGCAGGGGTGTTAAACACAAGTGCAGACAGGAGAGGGCAAAGTTGAGCCATTTCTTGCACTGCAGTTGCACATTCCCGCACAGAGGTACATTTTCTGTAGAAAAGAAAGTTCCTAAGCACAGATGAATAGTTGTTAGTTAGAAGTACAGTGCCTCTTGACTAAGTCTACCTCTTCCCAGAAAAGGATTATCTTATCATCAAATCATGACAATTCTATTTATCCATCTTCAGTCAATAATTGTATACAGTAACAATTTATACTATTGTGTCTGTCTACAGCAAACTATTAGGTCTTTCCACCACACATTAAATTCAGAGCTCACAACTTTTTTTCAGGTTTCTTTTTTAATAAAAGGAGGTTCCTCTTGCATTTATACAGTTTAAGGCATCATGCACACAAAAAAATAAACGATACAAAAGCGTACTCTTCTTCTACCTAAAATAATAACAGGCTAACTTTTTTATAGATTTGCTGGTTAAAAATATGTCTTTACAAATATGGCATTAGCTGGCATGTCAGTGAATCTAAAAGCAGGCTTTGTGCCCAACCATAACCTGCTTTCACAGTATTTGTAAACATGACTTCAGCAAAATAGATCTGAGATTAAGAGTGTATGCTTTGAACATTGGCAAAAGTCCCCCAGAAGCATGCGGTTATTTGTCCTAAATGATATGTACAATGCAGGTTTACCTTAAACACAGATATTCATTATTAAGATAAGATTCAGACATTAAACAAACATTATGAACAATGACAGACAGAACATAATGTCTTTATATCCTATCCCAGAGTCCCAGTCATCTTGATCAAGGAAGACACGTGGATGTGGGAAGGATTTGGCTTTGGCACAGTTGTGTCCAGTTGTGCTGTTGGATCTACTATACAACGTTGAAAACCATGGATAGATACTGTTCATAAGAAACCTGGATCCAGCCGTCTTGGTCTGTGTCGTACCTCCTGAACACGTCGGTCAACCTCTGAAAGTGACAAAGAACATTTTACAGTAGATCTTGACTTAGACATACTAGCCAGTACAGATGCCATTTTGGTAAATAAACATCAATGGCCTCTTTCCCAGTCACACATTAAGCCTAGTCCAGGACTAAAAAGCATTCTCAATTGAGATTCTACATTGAAAGAGTTTAGTCAAGGACTAGGCTTAATCTGTGTCTGAGAAACCAGCCCAAAATACCATACTGAGCCAACACAAAGTCCAATTTCAACATGGGCTGTATATACTGTACACACAATATTTTGACAAAACAATGTAGGCTACATAACCAGTGCTATGTGCACAGGAAGCCCAGTAGGACGGTTACCTGTAGAACGATACAACACTGGATGAAGTCATCAAAGGCCACTTGTCCCTTCCTCTGCCTGTCAAACTTCTCTATGAGAGTATTGTAGAACTGGTCAGAGAGGCGATACCCTGAGGAGGACAGAGAATAGTCAACATCACAGAAACACATCTGTTCAACAACCCTTAACCAATTTGTAACATGCATAGGGCTTTCACCTGCTTACTTCACATACAGGACTAAGAACTACTACATTTCAATAAGGGTAGAAAACAACAACATGCATGCGAGGCGAACAATTAATATTGTCATGCATCTACACAACTATTTTGGCACATATCTTTATCCAGGCTCATGCATGTTGACCTTACTTGATCTTACAGAAAGGCATTAGAATATCGGATCTGACCTTGTGAACCACAGAAATGAATGTAACTGGTATAGCGGTTGGCCCGCCACCAGTATGGTCAAATAAAGAAGGCATACTTTGCTCACCGAATCCAGTCAGTGCCTGCTTAAGCTCGTTCTTGTCGATGAAGCCCGAGTTGTCTCTGTCGTAGGTGCGGAAGATGTTCTGCCAGTCCGTGATGTACTTCCACACTCCGGCAAACTCGTTGAAGTTCACCCCTCCTTTGTTCTCCCTGTCAAACATGGCTGTAAGACGGAAGTCAATAGAGAAGATATGAGTGAGAGCTAGAGGTCTGTTCAGAAGGGTGCAATGTTACAAAACAATGTTCAGATAGAAATGCATTTTGTAGAATATGTATGTTTTATTCTGTCTTAGTCTTATAGAATCAGGCACCATGTAAACTTTATTCATTATATTTCTCTCCTCAAAATTCTGAAATGTTACTACACTGAATAGACCCCTGAGAAACACCACCTAAGAAGAAGGGACAGCTGGGAAGTGTAGTTCAATGCTAGAAGGCATAACGTCAACACACTGGACTAAGGACTACCATAGCATCTGTTATGACACAGAGTTAAAGAAATCTTGCCCGTTTGAACTTTCCCCTGCGGTTTAATCCAATTACATCCTAACAAAGTGCTTCATCGCATGGAAGGCCCAGGGCTGGTCGGCTGGATGGCCATTTGAATACAACTGATTTACTGTGTACAGTACAGTCAGAGTGGGAAGCAATGGTGGATTATTGAGATTCAAAATAATAGCACTAAATATAAAACTAGTTGTATCTTCTTAGTATATTTTTCTATTCATATTCAGCTACACTTGGACTAAAGCAGATTCCAGCTAGTGAAAGGGTAAGTGTGTAAGCCAATCAATAGTCAGTGGATGGTTATAGATAGATGCCTTAAGAAATAAAAAAACACCTCCTGTTTGTTAGAAAGAAATGCTCCTTATTCCCCCTTTTACCAATAGCTGCATGCTTCCACTTAACTGGGGAGACGGGTTGAAATGTGTCACGTTAATGAAAAGGGTTGCTATGGGGATAACGTATAAAACAATGGTAGTACACCAGGTCAGAACAATATAGGCTTGTCATTGTGCAAGTTTGTTTGTGTGTCATGGGTCAAAGAGGGACAAATACTCACATATGATTGATCGGACTGTCACTGGGTTGAAAGGTGTCCATGTACCTACAGAGAGAAGATAGTCATTGTTGTTCAACAATCTTTTCTCTAAGACATTCTGCCACAAAAAGTTAAATTGCACAGGACGGCTGTGCCAAGTTAATTAATACATTTGGACTTTAATGAACTAGGCTATTTATAACAGAACAAGAAGAAGAGGGAAATAGGCCAAGTAAAGAGTTAGGAGGACTTAAGCAACCATTCTGTTCTTATCTTGGGTATTCTTTTTACCAAGCCAGTATTTTGGGTAACAGAGGAGAACTGCTGGAGATTTATCAGGGTTTCTTAAACCTTGCTGACTCACCATCTCAACCTTTTCACTCTCACTGCTCTGAGGGGGGAGAGAAAGCGATAGAGCGAGAGATAGAGGAGGCTTTGCAGTCCAGTAAAGTGAACCACTTTTCACATTAAGCCTTTCCTCTGCAACGACAAGCCTCGAACAGATGTCTCCCACTCAGGCCGCTCTGCCTCCTTATTCCGACCTGGGCTAGTTTTACAGCTGGGTGGGACTGGCTGGGATTTGGTCTGGGCCAAGGAACAGACATGAAGCGTCTGGACTACACCCAGAACAGAGAGAAATGGTCAGGTCTCCAGCCAGACTCCCCATTCTCCAGCAGCTGTGAGGTCAACAACAGTGACTGGCCATGTCCGAGAGAGGTGCCCTGTCTGTTGGTCAAGCCCCCAGACGGGCACCACAGGAGTGTGTGCGTGTTTGCGTGTGTGTCGAGGCTGCCCCCGCCCGGCCTGTGAGACAAAGCTTCCTCTGTCTAGCACACACACTGGACCTTCTCACTGCGCTGCCCAGTGCCCACTCATGACGAGGTTGGGGGAACAGGGAGTGGCACATGGAAGAAAAAAAACAGGGTGACCGCAAAACTGCGCCCCACAGGAGAGGCTTAGTGAGAGCGCTCTAACACACATACACACACCTCGAAAGGGCCTCACACAGGTTTGAATTCACACAGATACACACACTCATTCACTTACTACTAACTGCTCCAGGCAGGCTAAAACAGCATGTGCAAGGTTGAGCTCAACCTTGAGATAGAAAATGACCACCAGTTCCCCTCCCCTCACCCCTGTCCTACATGCAGTACAGGCAGGGTGCTGAGCAGGGAACCTCTTCTCCACAGATGCCAGACAATCTGCCCCGTTGCTGTCAAAGCCATACATGATTGTTTTGTGTTATTATTCTGCCCTTAGAAAAATGTTCATGAGGCGATTCAGGAGTAGTCAATGCGGGAGTTTTTCTCATTAGTAGATGGGCCTATATTCCCTTGGCACGTTGATTTGCCATTGGAACTACTCAGCACAGTGAATGCAATGCTGTCGATTTCAGCAACTACTTGGCTGGTTGCTCCGGAAAAAACTAAATAAAATCAAAGCACATTAATCTCAGTCGGGGAGGAGAGGTACATTTTGACAGGTGGTTGGTGCAGAGCGGGGCCTCAGAGGACCGTTAATATGGAGCGCTAGCTAAAAGACCCCGACACCTATAAAAGATTCCCTTTATTGATAGACTGGCGATGTACAACAGGGGCCATCTGTTTCTCATCAGGGAGCGGCACTGTCACAGGGTCTGATGGAGAGAGGACGTCAGCCCCGAGAGGACGAGCAACAGCTTATAGTGGTAACACTACACAGTCTGCCTGAGAGGAGGAGAGGGATATCAAGGGAAGGGGTGAGGGGAGAAGTGGGAAGACAGGAGGACAGGATCGATAAGAGAAGAGGAGAATGGAGAGGTGAAAAGAGCAGGGGGGGGGGGGGGGGAATCAGGAAAGAGGGAACAGAGAGGTCTGGGGGGGGTGTCAGCGTGATATAGTGACAGCACCGTGGCATGGTCAGTGAAGTGCATGGCCGAGAACGGGGCACAGCTTGCATTTAGTCAGCAGCCTGCACACAGTCTCACTGGCACAGCCAAATCATGACACAGCCCTACTAATGAACACGACTGGACTGACTGTGTGAACACTGCGCCTGCCTGCCTGCCTTCCACACAGCTTGGGTCATCAGTATTCTGAACCAGGGATACTACCAGATAACTGCTCCTTTCATCGCTCTTGGGCCTCAACACTTTTTCACAGTGTAAAAAAAACTGTTTGAGAGAAGAATGTCCATTCATACCCTTTCAAAACCCTTTCCGCAGAGAGACCTTGACCAATTCAAAATGTTGAGGTACAGAATACATGTTTGTTGTAAAGATGATCCCAACGTCTGGTGTGCTGTACTCTAGTAACTAGCGCCCTAAGCTACAAAACACGATGCTCACTCATAGCATTGATTCAATCATGAGCATATCTCGCCATCCAGCCCAGTGGAAAGACTAATGTCTGGTTGTGCTTGTGGCGTTGGCTAAGCCACTCCGCTCTGTCATATCTCAACAACAAAAGGGTGTTGAGTTAATTATCAGGTGGCACATGTCGTCAGCCATTTCCTGTCTCATTCAGGAAGTACTTTCCCTTTGTCACCAGACAACCTTTCCATCTGTTTTTTTGAGGTAAAAACAAAACGTCTGTGTCAATTTCAAGTTCAGACCACCAACTCTCCTCAGCAAGCTTCTCTCTGTTCCTCGCCAGGTGTTGAAATGAGAGGAGGAGGCGTTGAGGTCTAGAGGAGAAGGAAGAGACGTACCGTTCGATAAGGCCTGCTGGAGCTCTGTGTCTGATATCACACAGCTCCTGTCCTTGTCCACTCTGGGGAGGAAACACACAATTAGATACAGACAGGCAGACTGTATCAAACACACAATGCAGCCCAGCTGAAACCCTACCGGTGCTACGCTGTAAGCCCCTTGTCAGGATCTAAACACTCCATTCAATGGGAGTGTGTGGGCTGGGCTAGGGACAGGACGATGACTTGTGGGGATGGTGGATGGTGCTCGTTTTACACTCGCCACCATCCCCAACATCACAGATCAGTGAAAAGTGAAACCAAAACTAGCCAACATGTTTAACATGACAAGCATAGAAGTTGGGTACCGTACAGCACAAACAGATCTGGGATCAGGCTAGCTAATACTGTATATTGAGTGCAATGCCAAAGAAAGGAGACTTCAGATACTTTCTTCATCAAGAGAAAATAGATCAGAGATGCAATAAACTGTTTTGCTTTGAATTTACAATACACATAAATATCTTATTGCCTTCTATTGTACAATCTCAGAACCCACTGCCTTTCAGTATAAAGCTATGCGCTAGGCCATCTGTTATAGAAGTGTAACATCACAAACTAATTAGCCTAATTTTTTAAATCGTGTTCCAATTGAATACGATTAGAATGGTACAGTCGTTCTGTTTAGACGTGGGAGACGTTTTGTGAGAGTTGAACATTAACACAAATTAGAGGCCTTGCCTTCCAGTTCTGGAATAACCTCTTCTGTGAAATGTAGCACAATCCTCCAATGACTCACATGTTCCTTAGCAACCTCCCCAGACCAACCTACCAACAACACACCAACCCAACTGCAGGCCACATAGAAATACAAAACCTGACTTTCCATGAAGGCACGCTTTGTGACTTCCTCCAGAATGAAAGAAATGGAGTGCTTGGTCACACGGGGGACGTACCTAACCTTAACCAAACACTTTTAGAGTAGAGTCTGTGCTGTGCGTGTGTGTGTCTCACTGCTCAATCTCACTTACTTTGTTACCCCTCCTCAGGTTTGACTTACCTCACTGGGTTTTACATCAAATTAGGTGAATTGAAAGTGCGTCATTAAAATTCATTTCCCTGGCCTGAAGCAGAACCATCATCCCATTTTCTGAATGGTGCTCAGAACAAATCCCAAACATTAGTTGTACACATTAGTACTACAAGCAGCACAGCAGCCATTGGAATCGTAACATTTCACCAGCCTGTCTCAGTTTTTCCTATGGAGCTATTCAAGTTATGACATGCCTGGCGGAACTTAGTTTTCCAGTCAAATGGTTTAGCAGCTTATCTCATGCTGCCTCTCATGGTAGGGGGAAGTGGAGGTAGCTCTTCTGAACACAAAGCCGATTTTCAGACAAAATTATCCTAAACATGTGTTTACTCACTGACGGCAGACAGTGTAAGCAATTGTTTGTCTTGTCACGTATCAGATGTTGATCTATGCCTAGATGGCTCCTTTGCTGTTCTACTCTAGGCTATGTATTTGGCTGTGTTTACACAGAGTCCAATTCTGATCCTTTTTTCACCAATGGGTCTTTTGACCAATCAGATCAGCTCTGAAAACAATCTGATGTGAAAAGTTCTGATGTGATTGGTCAAAAGATTAGAATTGGGTAGCCTGTGTAAACTCAAGCCTTTTTGGCCTACATTTGACATGCCAGTGTAATAACACATGACCATGGACTAGTGAGTTTTGTTTAGGTCTAGTGACTACTTGTTTGTCATGGGATCATGTCATGGAATCTAATGATCATATAGGCAGAGTGGAAAAGGATCATTCTATGACTCAAGCCTAACAAAATGCTAAGAAAAGCACCAGGTTGCTGGTGACTAATGGATTTCCACTTTGACAACTCGAGTCATATGACCCAGAGTTCCAGCCCCAGTGTGTTGCTTCAGCTCAGGCTAGGTACACCTCTGAAGTGTGGAGTGTGTGGAATACTGATAGACAGATAAGACCAAGTTTTCTAGGTTTTGCCTCCTTATAAATTATTCTCCAAAGTGTTTTGTGTTTTACAAAGTGTTTTGCTGCCTGCAGCATTTTAATGTTGTGAGAAAGCAGAGCACCATGGATCCTCTGCAGTATTACATAACTCAATACCAGGGACTAACATGAAGCGAGACATCTCACTCACTCCTTTCTTCTGGTTGATATACAGTCAATGAACTAAGAAGACCAGGCCCAGCTGATAAGGCATTGGTGAATATGGGAGAACCACCCATTTAACAGACCGGTGACAATTTTTTCAGAAACGGTCATGAGTGGGACATCTTCATTTATCAACCATATTTGTCAATACTACAGATAGGGGAAATTAGATCTTCCCTCTCTTTCTACAACGTTTTGCCAGCTATTGTCAGTTTTAAGTAGTGGTAGATTGTCATGTCTGCTCTCTTGTCAGTCCCTGTAAAATAAAGTGTATTCAAAACTAATTGAATAGAATAACGGACCAACACAATAGAAACAGATAGCTAATTAAAATGATCTCATAATTTACTAACGTTACATGACTGACATTGATCATATCTACGCCCTATACTGGTTGTAACTGGTAACTGTATAGAATACAATTAAAAAAACAAGGCATTGTATGTGTGTGGTAGGAAAATGTCATATGCAAAAGTAAATAGAAAACTGACAGGCAAAATAAATCCTGATATTTGAATTTCTTAAAGAAAAACAAAAAATAAGTATTTCAAATGTAATCACCGAACCACGGCTATAATACTAAGACAAAAATAATAACTTTTTATGCATACCGAACATAAACTGCTATAGTATTATAATCTCTGCCCATTATGCCCTGTGGCAGCAGTTTTCAAAATGAAGCTCAAATCAATGCGGAGTACCGTTATTTCGATAGCCACGAAAGACGTCTTTCCACTCACCTCTGAAATATATTCCAAAGAAAACCTTGATCCGGCGCCGGTTGTTGTTGAGGTTGTCCTCTATACGGACTACCTGTATGATATGCCATTTTAAAAGCTTTTTAATTGGTGTTGTGAAAAATATGTGTACCCTGTACTCGTTTCAATCTGACACTGACATTCTCCGCGCAGAGGCGTGGCATCTAACTCACCACTTCCCGTAAGAAAATTTGGAAACGTCATAGGGCTACCTCCTTAGTGGGTGACTCCACTTTCACTCTTTTCACGCCACTTCAATACAAAGTGATTAACGTCGCAGGTTATGAGAGTAATAAAAAGTCACTTCGGTATCGAAGTGGCGTGAAAAGAGTTTCCCACTTCCACACGTTTTTGATTGGTCTTCTGCCCGGCCAAATGATTTACCAAAGCTTTCTGGTGTGAAATTCTAAATCACGTTATTGCACGAGACGCACTACAGGTTAGACTGCATGTTCTCCCTCACAGCAGTTTCTAAAGAAGCGACCTAATTAAACGTTTGAGTTTTAAATGATTTCCAACATAATCTGATGTTCACTTAGCTAGAACTAAAACATGTTCAGCCTACCATCTACCGCTACTATATTATCTAAATTACAGACTGATGTGTTTATCAGATCCATGTATTCATTCTCTAGCTATCTAATCTTTTTGGACTACTGCACTCTCCATGATTGGTCAAAAACCTAAACGTCATCAAGCTAGCTACGTTTGGCGCGAATTTCGATAACGCTGCTCTCTGAGGAGAATCTGCCTGTAACGTTAGCTGTCTAGCAGCTGACATCAACCCTTTTATTGATCAATCTGATCTTTTTACGTTCTACACACCAAATTGCAAAACAGTATTTCTGCATGAATTGAGGAAAGATGTTTTACTATCCAAACGTTCTTCAGAGGCACACCGGTTGCTTTTCCACTATTTGGTGAGTTGCTCTCTAGCATTAGCTAGCTAGCTAATATTAGCTAGGCTAGCATCCTCTTAGGCTGAGTTTAATATTTTGTAGCTTGTGAATCTCAGTCAATGTAATGTGAGTATGCCATCATCATCAGTGACCTTTCCATTTCTGGTATTGTCATGCTGTTTTGTTTCTGTGTTTTAGGTTGGCTGCCACCAAAGGGATCAGGATAACACGCAGAGAGCTTCTGAGGGTCAACGTTGGGCGGACATGGTAACCACAATCCTTCTCCCTTTCTATGTCTGAGGGAAAATATTATGTCAAGTGATCAACCCATGGTCCCTGCTTAGCTAGTCCCTGCCCCAGTATCTCTGCGTTAGAGATGTCAACTATGAAGTGTCTCCTCCCTAACACCCATGAAGCTCCGATTCAAACTCCCACGCATTAACGTTATAATGTAAAAATGTTTTTAAAAAACTCACAAAATATGGTGTTTGTGCCATGGCCATACACATCATTTGTGAATGTGATAGTAATCTGATGTCAATCATGTAGCTATGGTGGTGTATTTGCAGTGAGGACATCATGGATTACGTGACGGTCCAGGTGGCTCCACTCTGCCCTGGTCTCCCTCGGCCTCGCTTCTCCCTCTACCTGTCCTCCCAGCTGCAGTATGGGGTGGTTATCGTCTACCACCGCCAGTGTGGTTTCCTTCTGGGTGAGAGAGAGGGGAAGGATTAAAGTAAAGGGCATACAGAGATTACAGACTAACGCCATGTAAAGAGATGCTTGTCGAAATAGTCCGGTAATCAGAGACACTATATCAGGTCTAATGGCAAGACAAGCTACAGGACCAAGGACACTGATTGAACTGAAATGCAGCCTACCAGTTACTCTCCATCCATACACACTCATTGATACAACCTGAGACAATAAAGTATACAACCACATTGTTGCTAGAGGTCGAAATGAATGATTACGCTTAGATATACTCACTTATCATAACAGGCAACTCGATAGTCTGATATAGCCTCCTAAGCAGCCAGACATAAATCATGCTAACAGATACACAGATCCACTATCATATCGTGTTCAGGGTCACCAGCTTGTACAGAACCATGTGTTCAGAACCGCAGCTGTCCAGTCAGGAGGATGTATTTGTATGTATGCATGCCATGGCAGGTAGCCTAGCGGTTAAGAGCGTTGAGGTTGCTGGTTTGAATCCCAGAGCCAACTACGTGAAAAATCTGTTTAAGTGCCCTTGAGCAAGGCACATAACCCTAATTGCTTATGGATAAGAATGTCTGCTAAATTACCTCACCGCAAACTTTTTCTCCTTCCTTTTAGAGGAGATCCAGCAGACCATTGAGCGCCTGGTACGCTCTGAGAGACACGCACGCATCGACCTGGCTGACCCTGACAGGTGAAAAAACACACAAACCATTACCCGTATGTCCCATACACACATGCCCCCTTGAGTTGTCAGATATAACTGTCACACATACACTGAGTGTACAAAACATTAAGAACACCTTCCTAATATTTAGTTGCACCCCCTTTTGCCCTCAGAAAACCTCAATTCGTTGGGGCGTGTCGAAAGAGTTCCACGGGGATGCTGGCCCATGTTGACTCTAATGCTCCCACAGTTGTCTAGTTGGTTGGATGTCCTTTGGGTGTTCGATCATTCTTGATACACACGGGAAACTGTTGAGCGTGAAAAACCCAGTAGCGTTGCAGCTCTTGACACACCGGTGCGCCTGGTGCCTACTACCATACCCCGTTCAAAGGAACTTCAATCAGTGTAGATGAAGGGGAGGAGACACTAAAAAGGAGTTTTAATCCTTGAGACAATTGAGACATGGATTAAGTATTTGTGCCATTGAGGGTGAATGGGCATAACAAAAGATTTAAGTGGATTTAACAAATTACATCAATAAGGGATCATAGCTTTCAGCTGGATTCACCCAGTCAGTCTATGTAATGGAAAGATCAGGTGTTCTTAATGTTTTGTACACTCCGTGTATATTGACAATAATAATGGATTGGATTTATGTACTGTTTTTTTTATTAGGTCAAAAGGTACTGTACATTGTGTACATTGTATGGCGTTCACCACCAATGTGTCGCCTGGGTGATTCATGTCAGCCGTTTTGTAGCCATGTTGTAGTAATAACATTAGCACCCTTCCCTCCCCAGACAAGCCCCAAATGTCCCAGACTCCCTGTTCCTGCTGGAGGAGGCCGAGGGGGCACAGGACCCCTTCTTTGGGGTGATGGGCTTTGAGCACCTGCTGCCTAGTCCCTATAGAATCCCTCAGGTATACAACCATTTCTACACAATTTTTACCTAGTTAACACATTTCCAACGGTATGTCACTACAAAAATATGTAACCTCCATACGGCCACAGTCAATTCCTATGTACACAAAGTACACAAAACACCTTTTCAAGACACACATTTAACTTTACCCTCATTGAGTCACCTTGTGAGTTGATAATGTATTTATTGATTGAACACCGTTCTAACAACACTCCCTCTGTGTGTCTCGTTCATTTCCAGCCATGGCAGCTGATGGAGAGCATGACTCCAGAGCGCCCCATAGGGGCCAGTCCTGGAACTGCACCAGAGGACGGAGGTGAGACTGAGTGACAGTCTTATTTGGGATGGAAAATCCTCAGCAACAAATCTGCATTACTAATGTTTGTTGCCCTCTGTCTCTCACTCTCAGGTTTCAAATCCCCTCCTGATGCCATTACCCTGAAAGAGAAGGAGCAGCTTGTCATCGTTGCTGCTGAGGTGACCTGAATATAGTGTTGTAATATACTGATAAAAGGACATAGAAAGGCTATTGTGTATATTTATAAACCTTTACTCACTTTGCCTATTAAGAGACCATGTGAACACAACAAGGAATTTGGATCCAAAAGGATCTTTCCTGAGCTCTCAATCGTTCCTGAAGTTGAACTCAGTCTCCCTCTGCCCTTCTCTCCATAAAGTTTGAAGGAGCTGAGCTTCCTGAAGCCACTGGCAAAGAGATTGACATGCTTCTGGAGCAGCAGGACCAATTCCATGACGGTGAGAGAAGAGAGGGAGAGTAAAGAATAGAGCCCTGCACATGCCTGCAACGTTCAGGCCCAATTGCTTCTGCCAAATTAAAGGCCTTGCCGAACCTGAAATCAGAAATAACTTCCTTCATTATTATCCATTAGCTGCTGGTCTCTGTATGTCCTCCCCTCCCTGGGCTAGTGGTGCGCGTTTCAGCAGTTTATTCACCTGCAGTTGCTAATAACACATCCACAACCGCCCGACTACACAGTGCCTTCAGAAAGTATTCACACCCCTTGACTTTTTCCACATTTTGTTGTGTTACAGCCTGAACATTTCAAATTGATACAATTTAGAGTTTTTGGTCCCTGGCCTACACACAATAAATACCCCATAATGTCAAAGTAGAATTATCTTATTTGACATTTTTACAAATTAATCAAAAATGAAAAGCTGAAATGTCTTGAGTCAATAAGTATTCAACCCCTTAAGTTCAGGAGTAAAAATGTGCTTAACGAGTCACGTAAGTTGCATGGACTCACTCTGTGTGCAATAATAGTGTTTAGCCACAAAAGACCAGGGAGTTTTTTTTAATGCCTCGCAAAGAAGGGCACTTATTGGTAGGGAGATATAACACTATACCGGTCCATTGACCAGATTGGTGCACATTCAACAAATATGATTTAACAAAGTGGATATTCGTCAAATCTGTCATGATTTATGTATTGTAACAGGCCTACAATGTGGTAACTTAAGTCCAATTTGGATATATTTGGCTGTTTTCGATGCTGGTTAGCATAGCTAGCATATGGAATTGGTGGTGGTAGTCAGTTGTTTTTAACTGTAATGCAGTTAGTTGATTGGTGACGATGACATGAACAAGTGTTGGGGTTGACATCCATACAAACATTACACTCAGATTTTTACCTCAATATGAAATACACATATAAATAATAGACTAAATGTAGGCACATTTTGCTTGGGGGCAATGAGGATATTCAGGATCTTTCCCCCACGTGTTTCCATGGCAATTATATTGTGTTGGTCAAGTTTGATTTACCTTTTTACCACATCAATCACTACCCTGCATCCGCTCTGCTGCTAGTCTGCCTGTATAGTATCCATAGCAACGGCTCCGCTTTGGGCTGCTCAATGGCGAGATGCAAAAGAGCAGTTAGCGAGCTACTTTTCATCACTTTAAACTCCGGAACATTCTTATTTTCCGTTAAATAATCTCTCTTGTCGACTCGGACAATGGTCACCACGTTATGGTCTTAGTAAGATATGAGATAGGCTACTGTGCAACAGCATAAGCAAATTGCTCAGACCGTACCCTAGTAATTGATGAAAAAACAGGCCTTTGTAACATATTAGAACCCGTAAGACCAATAATGAAAGGGAAATAAGTGAGTAAATATACGTTTGCGTAAACTGGTGTGTGTGTGTTGTACAGAGCTAGAAGAGAGGGAAAGGGAGAGAGAGGGAGAGAGAACCAGGGACATGGAGTCAGGCATGACCTCCATTGACCAGTAAGTTATATGGAATAATCATGTTTTCTGACAGGGCAGGTCACCTTGATCTTCTATTATCTTCCCATGTCTTTTTTAAAACGTACTCTTTGTTGTATTGTTTTTCTTTCTCTCTGTGTGTGTGTGTGTGTGTGTCTCCAGGCTGAAGGTGTCGGTGGTGGTGGGGGACAGTGTGTGGCTGCTGGACGAGGAGACCGGCCTGCCCATGGAGGTGCCTTTAGAAGTCATTCCCATGGAGATGACCCCCCCTCCTCAGGTGGCCATGCCCTCTGCCCCAGATACCTCCGAGAGAGCGGGGGAGTCAGAGAGTCAGTCAGAGAGGGGGACGGAGAAAGCGGCAGAAAGTTCCTGTGGCGAGGTTTGTGTGTGTGTGTTCACACTGTTCTGTGTGTGACTCATCATGAGGACTCAGGAATCCAAGCATCCGTATGAACAAGATATTTCTGTCCTATATTTTCTCCTGCCAATTGTGTGGGTGTGTACAGGCTCCTCTCAGTTTGATCTATCCATTACCCTCCCATCTGCTGTCTTCCTCTCTGTTCTTGCCTCTCTCATCCCTCTCTCATCATCCCAGCTCCCCCATATAGATGCTCCTCCTCCTATGAGGCGGGGTCGCAGGCGCCAGCTCATCTTTGCAGACCCTCAGGTGCAGATCTCCCAGGATACCATGCGGGTGCAGATCGAGGACACTAAGGCTGAGACTCTGCTCCTGGTAAAACTCAAGCCTTCCACTACTTATCCTTCACTAATCTTACCAGAGTTGTGTTCATTACGGCATGCAACAGTAATGTTTTAAAGGGTTTGCAACTGGAAACAAAAATGTAAGTTTCTTATTGGACAGGTCCAGGTAGTCCCTCCCTGTTTCAGTGGGTTTTCTTCCATTTGGTGCCTGATGAACACCACCCACATCAGTGATTACTTCAAAGAAAATTAGGATATAATCGTATTCTCATTGCTTTGTTCTGTGCCTCCTCCTCAGTCTCAGGTGCTGATAAACTTTCCTGCCCAGAAGAAGCTCCTCCCAGCAGAGCTCTACACTGCCCCTTCTGGCTGTGAGTATATGACTCCTTTCCTGAGATGGTAGTAATATGGTCATTTAGTAGATGTTTTGCTTCAGCCAGCAGCATACCACCCTGCATACCACTGCTGGCTTACTTCTGAAGCTAAGCAGGGTTGGTCCTGGTCAGTTCCTGGATGGGAGACCAGATGCTGCTGGAAGTGGTGTTGGAGGGCCAGTAGGAGGCCCTCTTTCATCTGGTCTAAAAAAATATCCCAATGCCCTAGGGCAGTGATTGGGGACACTGCCCTGTGTAGGGTGCCGTCTTTCGGATGGGACGTTAAACGGGTGTCCTGACTCTCTGAGGTCATTAAAGATCCCAATGCACTTATCGTAAGAGTAGGGGTGTTAACCCCGGTGTCCTGGCTAAATTCCCAATCTGGCCCTCAAACCATCACAGTCACCTAATAATCCCCAGTTTACAATTGGCTCATTCATCCCCCTCCTCTCCCCTGTAACTATTCCCCAGGTCGTTGCTGCAAATGAGAACGTGTTCAGTCAACTTACCTGGTAAAATAACAGATACATTTTAAAAAATCTAAGCAACTCATAGTTCTTATATAGTAGTACAGTATGTGTATGAATCCAATGTAGCATTCAAACCCATAACCTGGATGTTGCCAGCACCTTGCTCCAACCAACGGAGCCACCTCACAACTGCCACACCATGAGGTTATAATGATGATTTCACTGAGTCTTTTCTCTCTCTTTCCTCGACGCAGCTCTACTGCACCCTGACCTCCTGTTGCTATGGAAACAGTGCGCCGTCCTCACTACGCTTCCTCGCACCGGGGAGAGAGGCAGAGAGGAGAAGACTGAGGAGGAGGGCAGCTCCGAGATGGAGAGAGTGAGGATAGAGGTGGAGAGGAAGAGGATGGACTCTAGCATGCGAGAGGTGAGCGGATCTACAGTACCAGTCAAAAGTTTGGAGGCACCCACTCATTCCAGGGTTTTTCTTCTATTTTCTGCATTGTAAAATAATAGTGAAGACATCAAAAATATGAAATAACACATATGGAATCATGTAGTAACCAAATAATCGTTCTAAATATTGAGAGTCTTCAAAGTAGCCACCCTTTGCCTTGATGACAGCTTTGCACACGCTTGGCATTCTCTCAACCAGCTTCGTGAGGTAGTTACCTGGAATAGATTTCAATTAACAGGTGTGCCTTGTTAAAAGTGGAATTTCTTTCCTCAATGCATTTTAGCTATTCATTTGTGTTGTGGGAAGGTAGGGCAGTATACAGACGATAGCCCTGTATGGTAAAATACCAACTCCATATTATGTCAAGAACAGCTCAAATAAGCAAAGAGAAACGACAGTCCATCATTACTTTAAGACATCTAAAGTTTCTTTAGTGCAGCAAAAACGATCAAGCTCTATGATGAAACTGGCTCTCATGAGGACCGCCACAAGAAAGGAAGACCGAGTTACTTCTGCTGCAGAGGATAAGTTCATTGGAGTTACCAGCCTCAGAAATTGCAGCCCAAATAAATGCTTCATAGTTCAAGTAACAGACACATCTCAACATCCGCTATTCAGAGGAGACTATGTGAATCAGGCCTTCATGGTCGAATTGCTGCAAAGAAACCACTACTAAAGGACACCAATAATAAGAAGAGACTTGCTTGGGCCAAGAAACAGGAGCAATGGACATTTGACCGGTGGACTGATGAGTCCAAATTTGAGATTTTTGGTTCCAATCGCCATGTCTTTGTGAAACGCAGAGTAAGTGAACGGATGATCTCCGCATGTGTAGTTCCCACCGTGACGCATGGAGGAGGGGGTGTGATGGTGCTTTGCTGGTGACACTGATTTATTTAGAATTTAAGGCACACTTAAACAACATGGCAACCACAGCATTCTGCAGTGATACGCCATCCCATCTGGTTTGCGCTAGGTGGAACTATTAATTCGTTTTTCAACAGGACAATGACCCAACTCACCTCCAGGCTGTGTAAGGGCTATTTGACCAAGAAGGAGAGTGATGGAGTGCTGCATCAGATGACCTGGCCTCCACAATCACTCAGACCTCAACCCAATTGAGATGGTTTGGGATGAGTTGGACTGCAGGGTGAAGTTTGACACCATATTCTTCTAAATGACCAATGCCGTCAGGGGACACTTGAGCAGGACATTTGTAAGCAGTAATTTACATAATAAAGACTTGTGGGTGAATTCAAATGTACCCAAGGGAGAAGTTGAATAAGACAGTGAATACTGTTAATAATATCTCAAATGACTCAGAGAGCCTGGAATAACAGCATCTAGTCTACACTGCTTCGTTTTTCATGTATACAGACAGTTCAGAAATGTCTGAAGTCTAGATGACTGTCTTTTCTCTCCTCTTGTATCCCCAGATCCCACGAGAGTTGCTGAAATCAGGAGGAACAGCCCCATCTGAAGCATCAGGTCAAACATTGTTTTCCTGTCAGTTACTTGAAATTATAAAATGACGCCCACAGGACTAGAATAAGATTCTACTTCTATGATGATGCCATTGAAATGTACATACAATCATTTTACCGCAGTAGTGTAAAGTACATAAGTAAAAATACTTTAAAGTACTACTTAAGTAGTTTTTTGGGGGTATCTGTACTTTTATTTTACTATTTCTATTTTTTTTACAACTTTTACTTCACTACATTTTCCCTAAGACCCAAAAGTACTCGTTACATTTTGAATGCTTAGCAGGACAGGAAAATTGTCCAATTCACACACTCATCAAGAGAGCATCCCTGGTCATCTCTACTGCCTCTGATCTGGCAGACTCACTAAACATAAATGCTTATTTTGTAAATTATGTCTGAGTGTTGGAGTCTGCCCCTGGGTATTCGTGTGTGTGTGTGTGTGTGTGTGTGTGTATATGTGTATATATATATATATATTTTTTTTTATCAATCTGGTTTGCTTAATATAAAGACTTAAAAATGATTTATACTTTTACTTGTGATACTTAAGTATACTTTAGCAATTACATTTACTTTTGATACTTAAGTTTATTTAAAACCAAATACCTTTAGACTTTTACTCAAGTTGTATAGTACTGGGTGACTTTGACTTGAGTCATTTTCTTTACCTTTTCTCAAGTATGAGAATTGGGTACTTTTTCCACCACTGCTTTACTGTTGCATTTTGATATCTGTTTGTGTTCTATGTTTTCAGCCGAGGTTCTTCTAGACGTGTCCAGAGAGGACAAATCCCTCGAGCAGATCACCCCTGTCAGCAGATGGTGATATGTGTATATATATGTATTTTATATATATGTATGTGTGTGTATATACAGTGGGGAGAACAAGTATTTGATACACTGCCGATTTTGCAGGTTTTCCTACTTACAAAGCATGTAGATGTCTGTAATTTTTATCATAGGTATACTTCAACTGTGAGAGACGGAATCTAAAACAAAAATCCAGAAAATCACATTGTATGATTTTTAAGTAATTAATTAGCATTTTATTGCATGATATTTGATAACCTACCAACCAGTAAGAATTCTGGCTCTCACAGACCTCTTAGTTTTTCTTTAAGAAGCCCTCCTGTTCTCCACTCATTACCTGTATTAACTGCACCTGTTTGAACTCGTTACCTGTATAAAAGACACCTGTCCACACACTCAATCAAACAGACTCCAACCTCTCCACAATGGCCAAGACCAGAGAGCTGTGTAAAGACATCAGGGTTAAATTGTAGACCTGCACAAGGCTGGGATGGGCTACAGGACAAAAGGCAAGCAGCTTGGTGAGAAGGCAACAACTGTTGGTGCAATTATTAGAAAATGGAAGAAGTTCAAGATGACGGTCAATCACCCTCGGTCTGGGGCTCCATGAAAGATCTCACCTCGTGGGGCATCAATGATCAGGAGGAAGGTGAGGGATCAGCCCAGAACTACACGGCAGGACCTGGTCAATGACCTGAAGAGAGCTGGGACCACAGTCTCAAAGAAAACCATTAGTAACACACTACGCCGTCATGGATTAAAATCCTGCAGCGCACGCAAGGTCCCCCTGCTCAAGCCAGTGCATGTCCAGGCCCGTCTGAAGTTTGCCAATGACCATCTGGATGATCCAGAGGAGGAATGGGAGAAGGTCATGTGGTCTGATGAGACAAAAATAGAGCTTTTTGGTCTAAACTCCACTCGCTGTGTTTGGAGGAAGAAGAAGGATGAGTACAACCCCAAGAACACCATTCCAACCGTGAAGCATGGAGGTGGAAACATCATTCTTTGGGAATGCTTTTCTGCAAAGGGGACAGGACGACTGCACCGTATTGAGGGGAGGATGGATGGGGCCATGTATTGCGAGATCTTGGCCAACAACCTCCTTCCCTCAGTAAGAGCATTGAAGATGGGTCGTGGCTGGGTCTTCCAGCATGACAAGGACCCCAAAAAAACCACAGCCAGGGCAACTAAGGAGTGGCTTCGTAAGAAGCACCTCAAGGTCCTGGAGTGGCCTAGCCAGTCTCCAGACCTGAACCCAATAGAACATCTTTGGAGGGAGCTGAAAGTCCGTATTGTCCAGCGACAGCCCCGAAACCTGAAGGATCTGGAGAAGGTCTGTATGTGGGCCAAAATCCCTGCTGCAGTGTGTGCAAACCTGGTCAAGAACTACAGGAAATGTATGATCTCTGTAATTGCAAACAAAGGTTTCTGTGCCAAATATTAAGTTCTGCTTTTCTGATGTATCACATACTTATGTCATGCAATAAAATGCAAATTAATTACTTAAATCATACAATGTGATTTTCTGGATTTTTGTTTTAGATTCCGTCTCACAATTGAAGTGTACCTATGATAAAAATTAGACTTCTAAATGCTTTGTAAGTAGGAAAATCGGCAGTGTATCAAATACTTATTCTCCCCACTGTATGTATGTACATACATGTGTGTGTGTGTATACATACATACATACATACATACATACATACATACATACAGTGGGGCAAAAAAGTATTTAGTCAACCACCAATTGTGCAAGTTCTCCCACTTAAAAAGATGAGGCCTGTGATTTTCATCATAGGTACACTTCAACTATGACAGAGAAAATGAGGATAATTTTTTTTCCAGGAAATCACATTGTAGGATTTTTAATGAATTTAATTGCAAATGATGGTGGAAAATAAGTATTTGGTCAATAACAAATGTTTATCTCAATACTTTGTTATATACCCTTTGTTGGCAATGACAGAGGTCAAACGTTTTCTGTAAGTCTTCACAAGGTTTTCACACACTGTTGCTGGTATTTTGGCCCATTCCCCCATGCAGATCTCCTAGAGCAGTGATGTTTTGGGGCTGTTGCTTGGCAACACAGACTTTCAACTCCATCCAAAGATTTTCTATGTGGTTGAGATCTGGAGACTGGCTAGGCCACTCCAGGACCTTGAAATGCTTCTTACGAAACCACTCCTTCGTTGCCCGGGCGGTGTGTTTGGGAGTATTGTCATGCTGAAAGACCCAGCCACGTTTCATCTTCAATGCCCTTGCTGATGGAAGGAGGTTTTCACTCAAAATCTCACGATACATGGCCCCATTCATTCTTTCCTTTACACGGGTCAGTCGTCCTGGTCCCTTTGCAGAAAAACAGCCCCAAAGCATGATGTTTCCACCCCCATGCTTCACAGTAGGTATGGATGCAACTCAGCATTCTTTGTCCTCCTAACACGACGAGTTAAGTTTTTACCAAAAAGTTATATTTTGGTTTCATCTGACCATATGACATTCTCCCAATCTTCTTCTGGATCATCCAAATGCTCTCTAGCAAACTTCAGACGGGCCTGGACATGTACTGGCTTAAGTAGCGGGACACGTCTGGCACTGCAGGATTTGAGTCCCTTGCGGCGTAGTGTGTTACTGATGGTAGGCTTTGTTACTTTGTTCCCAGCTCTCTGCAGGTCATTCACTAGGTCCCCCCGTGTGGTTCTGGGATTTTTGCTCACCATTCTTGTGATCATTTTGACCACACGGGGTGAGATCTTGTGTGGAGCTCCAGATCGAGGGAGATTATCAGGGGTCGTATGTCTTCCATTTCCTAATAATTGCTCCCACAGTTGATTTCTTCAAACCAAGCTGCTTACCTATTGCAGATTCAGTCTTCCCAGCCTGGTGCAGGTCTACAATTTTGTTTCTGGTGTCCTTTGACAGCTCTTTGGTCTTGGCCATAGTGGAGATTGGAGTGTGACTGTTTGAGGTTGTGGACAGGTGTCTTTTATACTGATAACAAGTTCAAACAGGTGCCATTAATACAGGTAACGAGTGGAGGACAGAGGAGCCTCTTAAAGAAGAAGTTACAGGTCTGTGAGAGCCAGAAATCTTGCTTGTTTGTAGGTGACCAAATACTTATTTTCCACCATAATTTGCATATAAATTCATTAAAAATCCTACAATGTGATTTTCTGGATTATTTTTCTTCTCATTTTGTCTGTCATAGTTGAAGTGTACCTATGATGAAAATTACAGGCCTCTCATCTTTTTACGTGGGAGAACTTGCACAATTGGTGGCTGACTAAACACTTTTTTGCCCCACTGTACATACATACATACATACATATGTGAGTTAGTGAGAGAAAAAATAAGAGGATATATAGTTGTATCATTATGTAGTTGTCTGGGTCCTGGTTGGATAGCGCTGAGACTTTGCCCATTTCTATCCATAAGTGTCACTTTTAACTAATACTGACTGTTCAGGTCTCCTATGGAAGAAGCCCCAGTGCCTATGGAGGCTATAGAAGAGGAACATGTGGCTCTACCAGACAGAGAAGAGGAGACAGACGGTAGAGGGGTCACTGCAGAGGGCCTGTTGAGGTGTAGTATTACTAATCACCCATCTATCATCACTACCCTGCTATCTATTCTATCTATATCCTAACATTTACATTTGAGTCATTTAGCAGACACACTTATCCAGAGCAACCTAGCGTTAGTGCATTCATCTTAAGATAGCTAGGTGGGACAACCACATATCAGTCATAGAAAGTGGGGGGTTCGTCAAGTGCAATTGTGTTGGTTCAGGAATTTGATGGCAAAAGTGGGGAGGCCAGCCAACAGCTTCTAACTCAGTCATTACTGCACTACTATTCTATCTTCTTTATATCTATTCTCTCTAACTGAAACTCTAGGCAGTGTTTTTCACATGGCTATCATCTCCCTCTGCTCCTTTCAGTGTGGTGTCCTCGTACCTCCTGAGGTTTGGGAAAGTCACCTTTTACTCTCTGTTGCCCCTGGAGGCAGACCGCACTACTGCAGCCCACATTCTCTCCAAACTGCTAGGTGAGAGCTGACAGAGAGAACAGAGGAAAAATGGATATCACTTGTGGGGCTATATGCATGTATGCATTCCAATATTGTTTTACTTAACTAACAACATGCAGGTATTTTGTGTTGTGTTGTGATGGTCCAGAGCTGGTGTCTGCTGGGGACCTGGCTGTATGTCAGGCTGAACCCTACAGCCCCATCACCATCATCCCTGGACCACTCAGCACCGTGCAGGCCTGAGGAACACAGAGGATGTCTCCACCAGGGTTTGACTTGGACAGGATTTCACCTCAGCTGAGTACCGGCACCTCAAATGTTCTACTGCTTGAGCTCCTGTTCCTCTTATGGAATATTAGCTTAAAAGTATTGTGGAGCTCCTGCACCTAATTATAAACAGTACCCAGCACGAGCACCGGCACCTATTTCAGTCCAAGTTAAGCAGTGGTCTCCACAGGATGTGTGCTGCCATACTTTTATAACAGAGTAATAATGTTCATGTCCCAAATATCATTCGTACGAGATCATCACCTCAAACTGATTTGTAGGACACACCCAAAACGATGACCTCTTGGAGTTAACATTTTTTGTAACCTTTATAAGTGAAACCTTTTTATAAGAAGTGAAATTACTGAAGGGAAAAGCTTTTTTTATTCAAAGTTGGTATTTTTTAAATTAATCTATTGAATAGCGTATATATTTAATACTGTACCTAGCATATTTTTTTAATACTCATTTATTTGTCAATTGTCATACAAGTTGAAATTGTTGACAAAGTTTTTGTTTAACCTTTGGTGGTTTTTGTATCTTATCAATTGTGGTATGATGTTGCTCTGTTCTTACGTTGAAGCATTCATTCAATGTATTTTTTAAATAAAATGCATGTTTACTCATTATTAATAAGCCTCAAATGTAATTCTATCAAGTTAAAATACTGCCATTATCTCCCAGTCATTTGGGATCTACTCAATAGATAGTGTTGTCCAACGTGGACTCAATTTAAGACCATATCTGACTAACTTTGATTTGGGGATTAACTATCTCTTTAAATTTGTGGTCAATCAATGATATTACAGTGGGATAGCCTTGTAGTTTGCTACACTGATGTATTTTTGAGGAATAGGCTACAGGGGGCAGTAGAGGATCATGAACAAGTCAGTCACCAACTCACCAGCAGAGGTTTACTCTGGACTATGACCTCATTGCTCTCTCCTGGATTGAAGTCATTGTGCCTAGCTGGCATAATCATATCTGATCTCATGGCTGAATTACTCAATACAATTAACTGTTGGTTAGAAGGAGAGGGAGTTGTGCAACCTGTATCACACAGCACAAGTCTGTAGCCTCATGCTGCAATATGCAAAAGAGGCAGAGGTCAATGCTGTGGTATATGGGTTAATGGTGACCTCAGCCTGTTTCTCTGCTGAATGCAGATCAGACCAGAATAGGCGTGACGGAGTGTCCATGTTTGGGGAGCGAAGGCATGGCTGCTGGGCCAGATATTTAATGTTTCATGTTCTAGTTCTGAACTAAGGAAACTGACATTACTAGTGTAAACCCTTAACCAAGATAATTATTGGTTCCTTTATTTTACTAATTGTTTTTTTTAGATAAATTTACCATTTACTTTACATATTCAAAGGTGTTGGGTTAAATGTAGAAGACACATTTCAGTTGAATGCATTCCGTTGTACAACTGACTAGATATCCCCATCTCTTCCTGCTAAGGCCAAATGATCAACTCTGCCATTGTCACTTCAGAGGGCAGGGCACTGAAATGCATCAGAAATGAATCTCTGAAATGCCCTGACATTGGAAAACAATTATATGTCCATCTGTTGGGTTGTTGGTGTGGTAACTAGGTGATAGGTTTGTTGTGAAACCCTGGTATGTCGCATGGGTGTTAGTCCCCATCGCTGTACTGGGGACAGAACACACACACATGCATATAAGAATTATCAGGGGGAACAGTTTAACGCTTTTTTTTCATGCTTACAATGTGACACCACACTGCCAATATTAATCGATCCAGGCTCACTGGCAGAGAGATGGGGAGGCAGTGAGACAAGCTGATCGGAACAATCAGTTAGGGTCAAAATATTTACAAGCGGTCAGCCAAAGTCACTGCATATATAACAAATTAACTATGTTTAAAAAAGAAAAAAGGGCATTTTGAGATGAAGTGTGGTAACGTGCCCTTTTGACCCTACAGAAAGAGTTAGCTCTTAAGCATGTCAATTTGGTATGTAAAGAGGATCGCTAGGCTTTCACACACACACCAGGGAAATCATTTTGAACATTCTTTAAGTGCAGTCTTTGTATTTTGTTGCAAGCTTTGACCTACAATACATTCACCTTGAAACACTGACTGATACAGGTGATTCATAAAGTACTTTCAAGTACAACTTAAGTCATTTTTGGAGGGGTATCTGTACTTAACTATTCATATTTGACAACATACTTCACTACATTCCTATAGAAAATGTACTTTTACTCCATACATTTTGAATGCTTAGCAGGATGAGAAAATGGCCCAATTCACACACTTAAAGAGAACATCCATGGGCATCCCTACTGTCTCTGACCTGGTGGACTAATTAAACACAAATGCTTAATTTTAAAATTGTGTTGTAGTGGGCAATCCGTAAATTTAAATATATAATTTTGCGGTCTGGTTCGCTTAATATAAGCAATTTGAAATGATTTATACTTTTACTGTTGATACTTAAGTATATTTAAAACCAAATACTTTTATACTTAGTATTTTACTGGGTGACATTCACTTTTGCGTAATTTCCTATTAAGGTATCTACTTTTACTCAAGTATGAAGGTGAGGGAACACTTGTGATAATCACCGGCAAAAGCATCAGTGCAATTAAACATGGATCAGTCACTTGGATGTTGAAATCAGACGTCCTCCAGTGATTTCCCAAGTATAAATACAATACTATGTCATGACTTATCTGGACCACCTATTGAGATGTGCCTTTTGTTAAGTAAATGAGGTGTTAAGAGGTGAAAAGTAGACTGGAGTGCCTCTACGTAGACTCTATAGACTTAAGTTTGTCCAGCTATTGCCGGTAATATGCACATGCCAGATGGATTTGAGTAGGTGATGTAACTAGTAGTTACTGATTGTGGGCTGAAAGAACTGTTGATAGAATGAAATAATAATTATAAATGGGAAGATCTGTTAGATTTGATTGCTGAATCCAGCAGAAGCTGTTAAGCAAGTGTGTTGAGTATCTGCCAGAAAGCATACGATGCCAATTGTGTCAGATGTAAATAAAATACTGAGAAAAAAAAGCCTTTTCATAATGAGTAAATATAAAATCCTGTAGTTTGAGAATAAAGAAAGAACTGGAGATACTATGCAACACACACCACACTGGAGTTCAGATGAGTGCATTGTGGCCGATTTGCCCCGATTCACAAAACCACCTTACTAAGCACGATGGGGAGCTCTCTGAATAAGGGACAGCTGAGAGAGAAACAATGGAACCGGAAAAGGGGGGGGGATCGTACGATGAGTGAGGGGAAAGGCAAAGAACACTGCATGACACTGACAAGTCTGCAAAAAAGGCATTTATCATGAGTTCAGTTCATTGTTTCATACTCAATACTAGCCCAGCCAGAAGTTAATCAAATTTGTGGCAAAAGGGGGACAGCAGCAAATAGATAAGAGGCTCTCAGGTACAACAAGGGTAACAAGTGACAAAAAAAAAACCACAGGTGACGCACACAAAATGAAATCATTAAAATAATAAAAACAGGCAATATAAATAAAAAAGTTAATACTGGGAACAACCTCTGAAAAATTATAATACTACCAATAGTAGAATGGTTCAAGTGCCGGAGTTTAGCAAATTTGAATGACCCAACTACTGTCCCATTTTTCATCTAGTAAAAAATAAAAAATACATTTCACTGGCTTTCACTGGAGAATGAAATAGTTGCTTGGTGTGGTGTGTTACGATTGGCTGACGGCCGCAGTCAGCTTCATCTTTTGCTCGGCGGGAAGTGACCTCACGGCACCCTCAAATTTCTGGGAGTGGCGCTGAGCGACGTCTCGGAGCAGCATGACCAGGGTGTTCTGGGTTTCTGGATGACCAACATTGTCATAACGTTTTATATCTACATACGACAACTTAGGTATACGAAGAAGAAAGGAAACCTGTCACGATTTAAAGTTCTTACCTGGATCAAGGTCCTTGGTTCCCAGGACGTGGCTGGAAGCAGATACTATTGGCTTAATTTGACTCACCACCTAAGGAGACAACACTTATTACTAGCCAACATTGTGGAATTACACATTCAGAGTTCAATTCTAGATCTGTGCGTATTTACATAGAAACGGACAATAAAGTATCATATGATGTGATCAGTTTAAGAAAGCCAAACAGGCTAAATAAATGAGTGGGAACATACCATTGCAGGGTTCTGTGAGTAGAGCATGGCCAGGCAGCTGTACACAGTCTTATTCTCCTCCATGTCCTCCTTCAGAGGGAGGCAGGCCAGGAGGGCAGGGAACACCTAGGACAGAGAGATAAGAGTTATCCATGTCAGCATCACTGAGGACACTCAACTCTTCAACTCGTGTGGCGGTGTACGTCAATAAGCCTGTGGCAAACTCACATTGTAAATCTAATATACAGCATTTGGGACATTGAAGAATTGGAGACAAGGCCATAGACACAGGTCACAGATATTCTCAGAGCAACTCAAAGTTCCATCAGAGCAACTCAAAAGTTCCACACAAATCTTCCAGAGTCATTACAAACACCTGGAGTTAGGCATTGGCCCGGCATAAAATCCCATGCATGAAAATGCAGACAGTACCTGTTCCAGAGGGACACCCTCCATGTGGCTCATGATCATCCTGCAGAGTGCAGCGCACAGATTGTCAATCACCCTCCTGTCCTGTTCTTTGGACAGCAGGTTGGAGAAGAGGGACAGCATCATGGGGTAGTCTCTGGGAGGGACAGGAGTTGAGGAAAACACCCATGGCTGCTGGACAGGCCAGTACTACAGTAATAGAATCTAAATCATATGGTCAGTGCTGGTCAATGTACCTAGCTACTCATGTGAACTATATCATTGAGTTAAAAGAGATTCTCCGTTACGTTTGTATACGTTTTAGCCAGTAGTTCTTAGTCGCCAAAGTACCGCAGCATGTCTTTAACAATGCTCAAACACAATCACATACACCCACATAGAAAAACACACACACACACACACACAGAGAATAGACACATTATTGAGAGGGATACTGAGCGACGAGTGGTCCAGCAGCCTGGGCCAGAGCTCCCAGTCCAAACACGCTGTTGTTGCGAACCTCGCTATCACTGTCTCTCACCCCGGCCACCAGCACAGGCAGCAGCCGATTGGACAGTTTACCAGCACAGGCTCTTCCCCCGGACACACTGACCAGGGATTGCAGGATCTCTCCGAGCGTGCCCACGGAGAAGGAACGGTCAGCCACCGTGCACGATGATTTCTGAGGAACAAATCCATCCTCATTCAATACACATCAAACTAAAGGTTTATCCTTCAGTATGCCTCTGTACTTAACGCTGACATATTTTACAAAATAAAAACAACATTCGTTGAATTTTTTTTTGTTTGAATTTCAACAGAAAATGAATTAGGAATTAGGTCTATTAATTTCTATATTGATAGATTGTCAACTGGAGTAAATGACTTGGGTTATTTGAACCCAATGCTAACGGTCTAGTGGTAGGTCGACTCACAGCCTTGTTCATGATGAGGGGCAGCAGCTCGTTGAGATGGGGCTGGAAGGTGTCCGCTGGTACGGCGGAGGCCAGCAGAGGAATCCCCTCACCTGCAAACTCCTGGAGCATGGCATCATACTCCGCCTAGAACACACAACATGGTCATATAATTTGCACCATACACTTGGAACTACATCCGATCCTGCCAGTGCTGGAGTGTGACGAAAAAGAGAGGAAACCCCACCTGCTGTTCGTCATCATCTGCCTCATCTCCTCCTCCGTCCTGACAGACAGTCTGTAGACACAGGGTAAGGGGAGGGTCAAAGGATTATCACATTCTTCTATTATGCTACGATGCCCTTTAACCCCTTATATTTGTGGGAATTGGCCTATATGGATAGAGCCAAATTGAAATGTTTTAACAGAAGAACTGTAAAAAGCATATGCATGACCGTGGTAGCAATTGAAAGAGAACACTTGGTCTGATAAATTATGGGGAAATTATAACAAAAAGTGAGGACACAACAGTTCACCTGACAAGTCAATGTAAACATGACACGTTTGATTTTATGTGCATTTTACATTTACTGTACTTTTCACAGCATTTGTCAATAACAAAGTCTAAAAATACTCCTGATACATTCAGCAACATAAGAATATTCATTGACATTTTGGAGTAGGTGCAAGATAAGAAAAAAAACTATTCCCAGGGTTTGAATGAGAGGTCTAACTGGTGTCTCCAACTGTGCACAGTTCATAAGTCAGTTCAAAGCACTTATGACTTTAAAATTATTTTGGCTAGTAAAAAGTCTTAGTGGCTGGTAGATTTTTAAATAGTACATTTTAGGCCCTGTATGCAATCCAAAAACATTTCATTATAAATCGCTATCTGGGTCAGGTTGGCATAATTTTAAAGCTTATTCTATTGCCAACATGACTAGCTAAGTTATACAACGTGATCTTACAGTGTTAGGCTTACAAAAGGCACTTCAGACAAACAGATCGGACTCATGAGTGCATTCAAGTGCATGTTCCGCTGCAAATGTTCTTCACAATACGACAAACACAGGCTCATTGAGTTCAGGACAACCCAGTCTATAACGCATGTCTTCCTTGTAACTGTGGATCAAACATAGCCATTGTAAATGTTGATCATGTCAAGTCAATTTTCAAATATGGAAATATGACCTGCACATTTGAACTCATAGGTGTATGGTTTGCTTGTATGACATCGAAGCGATATTTATTATAATCCTCAACATTTCATTTGTCAGAACACAGACTCCTCTCAATTTACAGCATTTCCCTCAGACAACAAATGTGCAAAAGTATCCCAATTAGCGGAAGGGATGGGGTATCTTGTCGCATGCAGTGCTGACGTCATGTATAGCATGTTACTGTATAGCCACTGGATTCCAATTTAGGCGCTGATCAATGACAAAATGGGGCATTTTCAACCCGTATATAGGATGACTGGGGCTGTGAGTGGAAAGAGCTACGTCCACACAAACACATATCCTAATATCAGATATCCTAAATTAATAAATGGGGGAAATCCTGTCTGTGAAGAGCACTCAGGCTTGGTTTGTGTCAGCTCACCCTCTTCTTGAGCACATCTCGGATGGCCTGACTGATCTCCTGCAGGCGCCCGGGGCTCTGCAGTGCTTCACCCTGGCAGGCCTTCAGCACGGCGTTCATGGCCTCCAGCACACCCATCACCACCTGGCGCTCACGCTCACCGCGCACCGCCTCCAAGAAGCTGGGAAGCACCACCCCCAGCAGCTTCTGCATGGCTGAGGGACGAACGGATGGAAGGAAGCTTAAATTGTTTTTTTTTTTTTAGACAAGCCTGACTAATTCCCAGAATGAATGTCTTAACTATTATCTCATTTGATACATTTAATAATTCTCTTTGAAAAACTCTATAATAGCACCACATAAGATGCCTCAGAAATTCAAAGAGCCAAAGCTCTGAAGAGGTAGAGGTTGAGTGAGTTACCCTGGTGGTTGGCCTCAGTGGGATTCTCCTGCCACACTTTATGTTGAGCTCGGCAGAACTGGCCCATGGCCCCGAAGGCAGCCCTGCGTACGTCCTCGTGGGGGAACTGAGGGGAGGACGGAACGCATGGTCAGAGAGTCAACGCTGACCAACATACAAACTACCCATGACACAAAGGGAGAAGAGGATGGATGAGCTGTGCTACAGTACTTACATCACGCAGCTCATAGACCTGCTGAAAGCTGGACTCCAGGAAGGGCTGGAAGGCGGCACTGAAGGGGTGAAAAGGATAAGGAGACATCAGGGACAACACATTTCCCTTTGCATACTGGAAGACAGTGGAAGTTTAATGAGGAAAAGTTGCTGCGAAGTGAGATGATTGTATCGACAGATTTACAAGGACTCTAGGCACAGAGGGGTCAACCGGAGTAGTGGCTAGCTGCAGATACCATGCAACCCAGATGGTTTGTGACATGCAACACTCAAAATAACTCTTTGCTCTTGAGTCTTTACCCGGTGTTGAAGGCAATCTCTCCCAGAGCATCACAGGCGTCCTCCTTCTCGTCAATGTAGGCGTTTTCCACACTGAACCTGGGGAATGGAGAGAGCACAGAGATTAAAATGGAGAAGGACAGAGGGAATCCCCTCCATCTAGTTCTTTAGGCACAAGCATGACAAACAAAATGGCTTCCATTTGTTTCAATTGACTAGTTTTATGTCAGCTGCTTTGAAGGTTTCATTGTGTCTTTACTCCTGCCCCACAAAAAAAACACATCAAAGGTCATAAAATGAAAGATAATCAGATGAGAAACGTACCCGGCTGTGTCTGGGTCCACGGTGTCGGCCCCCTCGTCATCCAAAATGGCATCTCCCTCGGCGTCATCATCATCATCGTCGTCGTCCAGCAGGACAAAAGTCTTGTCCTCCTCAAGGTGAGCCTAAGGATGAAAATTATTTTTAAAAACTATGTAAACTATATTTTTAGCAATTTCTCAATGGTGTAAGAGAATAGAATAGAGTGTGAATAGGAGTTATAGCACAGTGTCTGTCAGACTGACCGTGACTCCCTCTGTGGACTTGAGGGACAACAGCATGATGGTGGTGATAGCTGTGAGGTGGGGGCTCAGACAGTCTGGACTCACTGTGGACACAGCTGAGAACAGGCTGTACCTGTACACAGAAAGAGACAGAGAAGGATTGAGGGGGAGGAGAAGCACATGGGTTCAATACAAAGTCATCAGAAAGTCAGAAAACAGTCATGCACTCTGAACGCCAAACCCAACAGGCTGGCAGGACTTCTATTAGAGTGGGAGCATCTCAGACACACACTACATACGTGCAGCGCCGCAGGTCGGGGTCGTCGATGGCGTTGGTGAGGTTGAGTCCCAGCTGAACACACTCTGCAGCCAGGGGGCTGAACACATCCTTGCCTATGGTGCGGGCCAGCACTGACAGAGTATCTGACAGAACAAAGGAAACCCCATTCGTCATCTAGACGTGACTTGGGTTAAAAGACTATCTATGACGCAAGACAGATCAGCTCTAATCTGTCAATAGCATGGACTACAAGTGTCTGCTGGATGACCACATCAAACTGACTAAGGCTTAGAGATAGTTAGCCTACCTAGAGCCTGTGTTTGCAGAGCCCTCATCTCATCCCTTGTGTCAGTGAGGAAGCCCTTCAGGCTCTCAATAACAGGTGGGAAGTAAGGAACTAGCTTATCTTTGGCTGCATTGGCTGAAAGGAAGAGAAGGGATGAAAGGTTAATACAGTTACAGTGATACACATTCCAGTATTTTAAAATGTCTAAAATAGACACTTGATGCATCTCAATAGTCTCAAGTGTCCTCCTCTCCTTGTGTCCTTTCCATCTGCCCTGACCTGAAAGATGTTTTCAAAGCAACTGGCACTACTTTTGACTTTAGCAGTCCTTTGAGATAAATGTGGATGAAGGAAGACTCAAGCGGAAGCCATTCTAAATTATTGAGCTGTAACATGCGCTATTGAAAGGCTCAATCCTAAATGGACTTTTGCAGTGTTACCTATAGCTCCTATGGCACTGACAGCCAGCTCTTTTAGCTTCAGGTTCTCTGCGTTGCTGAGGGCAGACAACATGGTCTCCATCAGGGTGGGCAGGTAGGGCTCAATCTCCGAACCTGATAGAGGATGGAACAGTTCATGAAAACATCAGAACAGAGGGGGTTAAAAAAATTATTTCCCCCAAATGACATGTTCAAATCTTGCATTATCAGTACCTTAAAAGTAGTCTAGGAGCGAGACTAGAGAGCCAGAGGCTCAACATTTGTTTACAACAGCTTAGCATTTTGGCATCCTCCAATTAGTATAGAATAGAACCAAACAGACTTGGGTTGAATATTGGAATGCATTTGGAAATACACTTCCAAGTATTTGAAAAAACCCAAATATACTCAGGAATTTGAAAATAGTGTTTGAAATACGTTTTGGAAAATACTTTAACACAATTGCTAAAAAAATAAAAGTAATTCAAAAACTAAAATAAAAGTAATTTGGGCTGTGTATTTCAAAACACTCAAATAAACAGAAAAAGTATTTTAAATAACAAATACACATGTTTCTGAACCCAGATCTGGGACCATTTTTTTTTTTTACCTTTATTTAACTAGGCAAGTCAGTTAAGAACAAATTCTTATTTTCAATGACGGCCTAGGAACAGTGGGTTAACTGCTTTGTTAACGGGGCAGAACGACAGATTTGTACCTTGTCAGCTCGGGGATTTGATCTTGCTACGACACACTAGGCTACGCTGCAGCCCCAAATAATAGCAAGACAGTTGAGTATGGATCAGGATAAAGGTGAATGGGAGGATCCTCACCCAGGTTTTCCATGAAGTTCTCCAGGGCGTAGAAGGCCTTTGTGATGTGTCCGATCTTGGCCTGGTTCAAAGCCGACATGTAGCCCAGCAAAAGTGGCATCAGCTCGGCACAGTACTTACTGACCTCGGGCTGCAGGTGCTCTGAGAACTGTCCCAGGGCAAAGAGGCCGGCGCTGCGGACTACCTGGTTATTGTCTGACAGACTCTGGCACACCGTCTGCAGCATGGAGGACAGCAACCTGACACACAGAGGAACAGACGGACAGTGGGATTAGCAGGAAAGACAATAGTTCCATTTGAATGACAGAAAATAAGACAGAAAAACTTTGCTCTGGATTATTTCAGATCCAAAACACACTAAAGGACTGGATATTGACAAATGTAACAAATTAAATCAACTGTTTTTTGGACAGGGAGCCACTGAATAAGAGAAAGCAGCATCGACTCACTTGGTCCGTATGTGGTCGGCACAGCCCTCAGCCAGCACTGCCATACACATCAAGCCTGCCTTCCTCTCATAGGGGTTCTCACTGGCCAGGCACACCTGGGTCAGGGGCATCTGATGGACATGCCACGGGTCAGACATGCATACATAATAAAACTATTTGTACTTCTACGCATGGAAATGTGTGTACAACTCAGTATGACTGCAGGTTATAAACAATGCAGCTACTAATACAATGATGGCTACATACTGCTGCAGCACAGAGATGTCATGAAGTGTCTGACTGAAAGGCAAATTATAGCATTCATATAAAGCAAGTGAGTGTGTTTACTAACCAGCTGCTGGAATAGTTTCTCAGGGGGCATGTGAAGAGCCATGGTGTCAATAACCTGCAGTCGAAAAGAGATTATATTTTAGGCACAAAAAAAAAATATATATATAATATATATTCTGTTCTTTGTATGTGGTTATTTCTTAAGGGAAGTTGACCTGAGCAGCAAAGTGTTTAGGACTCTCGTTGTCGGTGTCGCCCTCGTCGCCATTCTCCTCATCCTCTGGGTCCTCCTCCCCAGGTGGGGGCGCTGCACTCAGCACAGGGAACACTGTCTGCAGGATGGGATTCAGCAGCTTCTGCTTTAGCACCGTCTGCAGGAGGCAGAGAGCACAGAATACATCACTGACAAGCTACACATATTTTAACTGACAAAAAGGATAAAAAGGCACAGTGCTCGGGGTGCATCTCCATAGTCTAAAGCATCCATTTATAACTGGGTGACTTTACCTTGCTCTTGAGTCGGATGAGAAAAGCGATGCAGGAAAGAGCCTTTACACGCAGGGAGTCAGTCAGGGTGGTGTCTGCACTGACCTGAGACGAACATACACACATTTCACTGTCAACAAGATAACCCATCACATTCCCTTCAATGTAAGTAAAAAGTCATTACAAATATAATTAGAAGAAGCTCTGTTCTCACCTCCAAGCAGAAATGGACAATTTCAGCAATGTGTGGCACAATGATGGACACCTCACTCTCCATCAGCTCATCAAACACCTCCATGGCATCACTGGCCTGACCCTGGTCAGAAACATTCCAATCAAGGGACAATAGTGTTTGAAGCTCCATTTAATAGTAATCCCAGAAGACTTATGCAATCATCAGTGCAATACAGCAGTGGTGCTAGTGGGGGCTGACATATTGAACTACACCCTACTTGGTCTGCCTTGATTAGGTGTTTGAGCGCAATGATCAGTCTTGGGATGAGGGCGCGCATGAGGTTCTGAAAGACACAGGACATTTCATTTCAGCACAGCAATGAAGGATGATGGTAGACTACATTTCTGTTCACGCCAAAAAGGCATAAAATAGATTGATTCTGGCCTCACCATCTCCTCTGTGCCAGTGTAGGCAGTCATAGCAGTGAGGGTGAGGATGCAGTAGTACATAGCTGTGGGGTTGTCCAGGTCTTGCAGCACGGTGCCAAACAGCTGCAGCAGTTGGCGGTAATGGGGCTTGAAGGGCTCTGGGTTGGACTCCACCACTTTGCTGAGCAAGAGTAGACCTACCTGAGAGAGACAGGGGTATTTTAGTGATTGGCTGAGGGTACCTAAGATACATAGAATGTATTCAAAATATTTTGATCTATGCATATTCTGACCAATCAGTAAGCAACCATCAAGAGCTGAAATCAAAGCCACATACTGCAAAACCTCTCTTTGTTCATGTACAACAAATACATCACTGCGTTTTAGTTCTGTCTATAGAAGCTGATACCTGTCTGTCCGTTGGGTTGTTGCTCTTGGTGGACTGGTTGAGGAGTGTGAATAGAGCAGGCCAGCGGTCTGGCGTCTCGTGTTTGACCATCACTGCACTGAGCTGTGAGAGGGAGTGGCGCACTGTGTGTCTGGAAGCAGAGGAGAGTTATTGTCAAGTTCAGATTGAACAAGTTTAATTGGTGTGTTGGATGGGTTAGTGGTAATGGTCAGATAGGTTGTAGCTATAAATCTGTATTATAACCCATTGATATTTTAGTAGGATATGCCTAGTTTTCCACCTCAAAAGCTATGTGACTGTTTTTATGTAAAGGATAAAAGATACTTACTCTGTCTCCTGCTGAAAAGCTTGTAGTACCACTGCTTTCAGACTAAGAAGCAAGAAAGAAAAAAGAAAAAAATACAATGGCAACATATAACAAATAAAGCTCAGTGGGAATTCATTCAACAGTCCAACACAGAAGACTTAGATATGGCTGATTGTGGGGGAATTAGACAAAGGGCAGCCAACCTCTCTCTGTGATCAAGGCTAATCTTCTTCCAATGCTTCTTTACTCTCATCCGCAACATCACTGCAGCTGACTGGCGGATCTGAAGGGAGGGTAGAAAAACAATGAATGCACTGAAGAGAGCTGGCGATAAGCCATACAAATAGAACACATACAACCGAGTAGGGCATGCAAACCCCTGGGTTACACATACCTTCAGAAAGTATTCACAACCCTTGACTTTTTTCCACATTTTGTTGTGTTAGAGCATTCGTTTCAAATGTATCAAATGTAAATAAAATAAAAACATCACTGGCCTACACACAATACCCCATAATGTCAAAGTAGAATACGTTTTTACAAATTATTTTAAAAAGAAAATAATTATTCAACCCCTTTGTTATGGCAAACCTAAATAGGTTCAGTAGTAAAAATGTGCTTAACAAGTCACATAATAAGTTGCATGGACTCACTGTGTGCAATGACTACCTCATCTCTGTACCCTACACATACAATTTCACACAGATTCAACCACACAGATCGGGGAGGTTTTCCAATGCTTCGCAAAGGGCACCTATTGAGCATGGTGAAGTTGTGAATCACACTTTAGAGTTATTAATTACACTTTTTTTAAGAATAATGGGCAAATGTTACACACTCCAGGTGTGGAAAGCTCTTAGAGACTTGTGCAGAAAGAGATTCACAGCTGTAGTCGCTGACAAAGGTGCTTCTACAAAGTATTGACTCAGGGGTGTGAATACCTATATAAATTAGATATTTCTGTATTTGATTTAATGCATTTGCTAACATTTTTTTATTTTTTATTAACTTTGTCATTATTGGTTATTGTGTGTAGATTGGTGAGAAAAAAAAATATTCACAAAATCTTTTCTGTTTTGAATTCAGGCTTTAACAACAAAATGCTAAATAAGTCAAGGGGTATGAATACTTTCTCAAGGCACTGTATCTAGCACACTGATGATAGGCGTTTGTCTAACTAATATGTAACCTAGTTACATACCTGTGGGTTCTGGGACCCAGTCATGACAGCACACAACGCTGGGATTATGGCTGGGTCTTTAAAAGCCAGCTTCAACTGGGCGGTGGCCTGTAGGGGGAGAAAAATATGTTGGATATGGTAAAAACTGACTGGAATAAAGAAAGCTATCCAGGCAGGCAGCTTAAACGTTAGCGAACTGTCAAGTTTATGAAGTGACTAAGATTGCGTTTGAATACAGTCAGTTAGCCACACTGGTTCGTGACGCGACATAATTTGGCTAGCAACAGGTGTCCATTTTGATTAACAGTTAGCTTAGTTAGTTAGCTAGCTAACGTTAGTTACCGGTGCTTGTTATCAAAGCATGTCAGGGTAAATCCCACATTTATAGGTTCAGTAAGGAATCATTCATTACCTGCTGAATAATCGCATTGTCAGGCTGCGTAAGTTGTAAGAGAATCTGTTCTAGTTCCCCAGACATCTTGGCTCTTCCGAAAATCTGTGTTTCTGATGGTAACGTTATTCAAAATGATGTGCTAAAAGTTGGCCCTTAACAGGGCTAAACAGTGAACTAACTTGACTAATGTGATAATTTCTCTAGCTAGTTAGCAACCTTGCTAACTAGCGCATCAAAATATTGATGGTTCTTTTTTTTACACCGGTTTAGTAACCCAAATCGGCGGCGGTTGAGATTTGAGTGTCGCTCCCAGTCTGGTTAGTTCCATCAAGTCACCACGCGGGACAGAACCATAGACATTAAACCAGGGACAGAACCCTAGGAGTTCCACGTGAACCGCGTTGTTAAAGGGACCACATTGAAATACACAAACACATCCTGCACAAATGTACAGCGCCTGCTTTTGGACGGAGGGTAAACCATGATCAGTTATTGTTAGTGAGCGAACAGCACAAACTACTATTTGCATGACTAATTCTGAACGTTTTGAAGTTGCAAAAACGTTGTTGTAGTTGAAAATGACTCAATTGACATGCATAGTAGTATAGGTGACAATTTGCATTTTCTTTAAGCAACAAAAGCGGGAGTACCTCGTCCCACACTGTGACACTAAAGACATCGATTAACGAAAAAACAACTTGCCTGACTGATCTTCCTGTTCCTATCTTTTGTTTTCACAGGCATCATATGTTCTTTTCACAGGCATCAAGGTGGACAACTCATTTTCTTATTAAAATGTAAACATTTTCTGTCATCACAAATTCTAATGTAAAGGTTTATCTAGAATAATATTTGGTGCCACAGTCTAAACATAATTATGATGTAGACCTTAATTCAAAGAACACTTACTTATAAAACTACTATACTTATAAAACGTTAAATACTGTACTATAATACGTATTGATTCATTGATGAGGTAAAACAAAACAAAACATTTTTTTTTTTTTACAAACGAATAAAGAACTGTCCACGAATATAGTCTACACACTCACGTATATATATATACGTATATATATATATAGTTTATATATATATAAACTTAGCCTTTATTTAACAACAAATTCTTATTTACAATGACGGCCTACACTGGCCAAACCCGGACGACTCTTGGCCAATTGTGCGCGCCATATGGGACACCCAATCACGGCCGGTTGTGATACAGCCTGGAATTGAACCAGGGTTTTTGTGTCTGACCGCTGAGCCCCTACATACACGTGTCCAAGTATGTACATTTTTCTGTGCAGCTACAAAAGATACAAAATGCATTTAGTGTACAAATAGGCCTAGCATTTAGAATAAAATCGCATTTAGGATACTGTCTTAGCTACAGTATCCCCCCCCCCCCCCCCTTTGGGACTATGTTAATAGTCCCATAGGCACAACATTATCACATATTTTCACCACAACTGTATAATTTAAATGTCAATGCAGCCAAGGAGGTGTACAACAAACAAGCATTTGAATGGTAATACTTGAGACAGTTTGTGCCAGTTTGTGAAAGTATTGCTACCAGGGTTGACCATACACAGCATTTACATGTCCAGCCATTGGTCACAAATTGTATCTGAGGGTAAAAGAGGGTAAAAGCTCAAGTACAAAGTAATCAGTGATCACCTTTGTATTTGAGGTGTACTAACTGCATGATCAACAACATGCTGTGAGAGACATGTAGATGGGGGTTTCAATTTGCACGTTTAAACCAAACAACAAAGACACATTACAATCCCTTTTGATTGAATCATGGAGTGATAATCACATCTAAACATGATGAGTTGCCCCCTGACAGTTATCTGTCTGGACAAAAACATAGGGAGTGTAAAGTAAAATAATAGTCTTTAGGCTATTTACTACATTCTTGTCCATTGCAATTTTGGAATTTAATTCAATTTCTGGAGATTAAATTAATACACATATTTCTACCACTCTCAGCCATTTAGGCCACCATTGCTAAACACATTTTTGTAGGTAAAAGGAATCCATATATTTATACCACTCACAGCCACCACCATTGCTAAAAATGTTTTGTCTCTCTCCACAATTCAAGAATTATGGTTAGACAACTGTTAACTTGGTTGAAAAACGGTTAAAATTAGTACTCCCCCGAGGGTACCTGAACAACAATGGGACATATCTGAAGAGACACTTTATGGCAGAGATGTGAGGAAATGAACATTCTGATCCAAGGAGAGATAAACATGTTTGACATGTGTAATAAATTAGGCCTACATAGAAGTGATAGGCTGTGCCACTATGTTTGATAGATATGTCAATTATAGTGATAACCCACTGGGCACAGACATTAATTCAACATATATTCCATATTGGTTAAACGTAATTTCATTGAAATGAAGTGAAAACAATGTGGATTCAACCAGTGTGTGCCCAGTGGTTCAATTCAAGAGTTGACAATAAAAATGTCTTAAAACGTTATGGGCCTATTTAAATTAAAATATGAGATAAGCAGGCTGAGCACAACACCCTAACCATTAAACGTCATTACCACATTTAATCAAATAAAGTATTTTCAAGGTGAAGAAAGGATCAAAGGTATCAATCAAATATGGGAACTCACAGTGGCACTGGCAATGATATTATAAATAACTAGCTATTAAGTGTGCGCTCTGCAAATAGCTAGTTCAATCTTTTAAAATATAAATGGTGATCGTTTTATGGATATCCGATAAAGAGGAATAAATTGCACCAAAATAAATCAACCATTCATTAAATTGTTTCTGTCAAATACCTTTTAGCATATTTCTGTCAAAACTATTTTGCTTGTACAAATTACTATTTAGTTCAAAATGTGTGTATAACGGAAATAATGAATGGACCCTTCCAGGGGCGCGGCCTCACTTCCAAGATACCTGAATGGAAGACTGATTGGCTGCGACCTTGACCCACACCCACACCATTCACCTATAAACAGCACACCAAGGAGTTTTTGAACTTCTGGAAGGGTGGTTTCGGAGTTTTCCATCTTTAGGAAACTGCGTGGTAATTTGTTTGGACGGTTTCTTGTTCACATAGGCCTATTAACGTTAGTGAAAAATATGGCAGACTGGAAGGTACCAGTGAGCTTCAACCCATCCTACCACGCTTTTGCCTATGGTCTCGTGTACCAACCAGGGGCTGAGCAAAACCATCCTAACTTCTCCAGCTGGACAGAGGCCACATACAACTCTGGGGTCAGCGCCAGCTACTACTCGCAAGCGCAGCCACAGCATCAATCACCATCCTGGAGTCCCGAACTAAACAATGCTGGCACAAGCAATGGCCAATACCCGGGTTCTGTGGTATGTCTTGGTGACCCTCACAGCCATACCCAGAGTGGCCGCCTCTTCATTTCCAACAACCGGGCTCCGCATGATTCGCAAACGGAGACCGAGCGGCCAAGTAGCGACACCCAGAGCGACTCAGAGACTCACACCTCACCAGGTAAATAACTATCCACATTACTGCTACAAGTATGTAGTTAACATTAGCTAGTTCTTGTTTTGTGGTAGGTAATCGCCGAGTAAGTCTCTATCCGTGTAAATGGGTCCTACTGTATTCTAGGTTACTAGTTTGTCTGTAACGGACGGTATCGCAGACACAGTGGTAGTTATTGCACTGTATTTGATGGGTCTCGGGCTAAAGTGACGATCTCCCCCTCAAACTAAGCCCATGTGTGTATATCCAACGGCATCTTACTGGTTATTTGTTATGAACCGCTAAAAGTGCCCACTGGCGCAAGGGTTTACTCTTGGTCAGATTGCGTGAGCAATCCAAACTGACTTCACATACAAGTAAGTGTACATACTTTTCTAATTTCCTCACTCAGAGTCTTTGAGTTCAGTGAACGACCGAGAGGAGTACAATCCGCAAGCCAACCATACCACCTGGGTGAGAAATGAGTTGGCGACAGCCAGTGGAAGCCCAAATAGCAGTGAGCATGTCTCGAGTTCACATCCAGAGGAGTTTCGAAGTCCACACGTTATGGGGAGTGAGAACTGCACCCTGCAGTCATTGCCCCCTTCCCCAGAGAAAGTGGACAAGAATATCCCCCCCAAAAAAGCTCGAACTGCTTTCTCAACAGGCCAAATGGATGCCCTTACTCATAGGTTTAACATGCAGAAGTACCTCACCCCTGCTGAGATGAAGACCCTGGCTAGACTGACTGGGCTTACTTACAAACAGGTGCGTTAAGGCTACTTACTGTGTTAAGAACAATCTGCACTTCACAAATGTATCAAATCATAGCTGGTATTTGTTTCTGTTGCCAAATGTTTTTTTCCCAGGTAAAAACATGGTTCCAGAATCGCAGGATGAAACTGAAGAGGCACCAGAAAGATGACAGCTGGGCATCACCTGGCTACCCCAACCCTGGCTACCCCAACATGCCACAGCGCCCCCAGGTGAACATAATTGTAGTGCTGTAACTTAATGTAGCAGGTGAATAAAGATGCATGAGCAGTGTCCCCACATCTGTTTGTTAGGGGAAACAGGAGTTGGGGTGAAACACAAACATCCACTTTCTGCCAACCCAGCAGAGAGTGCTCTGTAACCCTGTCCAATAGACATTTTCCTTACCCAATTAAGGCATTTGACTATTTTTTTTTTTGCAATACTACAATTATTGTATATATTGCACAACCAGCTGTCTAGCTTGTACATCCTGTTGGTCAGTAACAGTGGCAACAGGCTTGGACATAGTGCCTCGTCCACAATGGAGACCTGTCCCTAGTCTGGACAATGTCTTAAAGGCAGGACGATACATCACTACGCACAGCTGTGCTTTTGACTTTTATTGATATTAACCACCATCTGTTTTGTTTAAGTTTCAGGGCAAACCCCAAGCACAGATCCAGGACCACACCATTGCTCAACAGTTTCGAGAGACCATGTTAAGGAGGAGTCCTCAACAGAACCTGCCTTACTATGCTGTTGGGTATCCTCGGCCATCCTCTCCCCCCCAGCCCCCTGCAAGGCCCCCGGGCATCTGGCCCCTGCCCCCAGCTGTGACCCACCATGAGTACCCCAATGGCTACAGCACAAACCACCATACTAGCATCAACAGTGATGACTGGAAAGTCATGAGCCCCATGCACAAGTCTAGCCAATAACCAACAAGAGGTAAAATGTTAGTGGTCATGGTGGTAAATTTACTGGATTGTCAACAGTGTTTTTGTTTTGAATGATTATTACAATTAAGCTTCAGACAGGCAATTCTCCATTTGGTGACGAGGTGTTGGCTTATCTTATCAATCTGTTTGAACCATTCGCCGGCCCCATGTGAATTGTATCCCTTCGTATTCATTAAGAAAAATCTGAAGTTTGATGTTTTATACCTTCCAAAGTTCTTATCTGTGTATTTAATATCGTTGCTGTTTTGGCATTCTGCTTTTTGATACTACTCTGACGAAGCTTTGCTGTGTCTGCTGGAAGTGGCATGCTTTTATTCCCTCACTAGCCTATTTGTTGATGTGATCTGTGCAAGGCACTACTGAATGTTTGTTGGTCCATGCTGCACCAGATTTGTATCCTATTGGATGCTTTTAACATTACTGCCATGTTTTATGACCTTGTTGTACAGTGTGATGCCCCCCATGTCAGGGTTGTTTAGTAGGCCCAAAATGGGGGGGGGGAATGCATTGACATGTACAATAAGTGGTTTTCTTGGCTGATTTCAAAATACTACCTCCCAGTTTCAATTTGTTTACACTTTGTGCCTACAGAACAATGCCAATGTCTTCAGGTGTTTTTTTATTTTTAATAAATACTAGTTGTATAGTCAACCTATTAAATTGTGGGATTTACTTATCTTGGGTGATGTACTACTGACATTTTGGGCAAATGGTTTACTGATAGTTTAACTTGATTAGTCTTTTCTTTGAAGGCATAGTAAGCTGAACCCAGCAACCAACCTGGTGTAAATATGTACATTACTGCTTTGACACTGGTTTATGGTAATGTCTGTTACCAATGTTGTCATTTTTTTCATGAGGAAAGAATGACTTGGTGCACAAATAAGCCATGTCTTAAGGGGCAAATGTTCATTCAAAATACTTAGTTTATGTAGTTTCACCTAGCATACAATTGTAATGTCAGATACAGGCTTTCCACACTTAGTGTGTCTAATCCCAAGCTCTCGTGAGCTGGAATAGCTCCGCCCCATGCTGTTTCTGTACAAGTACATTCCCTAGCCCCATAATTGGGAGAACATGCGTGTTATCAATTGAATCAAACATGGCTTCCAAATGTTGGCCATTATGGGCTGTTCTCCCCTCAGCAGCCTCCTGTGAATAAAATCACTGAGTAGGCCTGGAACTGTCTTGAGCTAGCTCGGTGTGAATAGGTTGTAATAAAAAGATGTCTTTATTGAAAAGGTTGTATATTTACACCAGAACCAATCAGGATGGTGACTAGCACACTTTCTCCCATCGTTTATGCAAGAGCTGATCCTTCTGCCAGAGGCTGATGCCCAACTGCAAGCCTGCATCACATATTGCACAACACACTCATCCCTTTAAAGATACCCTTTCCACCTAACTGATTCCCTTATTCAACCTCCATGGCAGCCTTTCATATTTCTAGAAGGCCCCCCCCCGGCATATAAACAGACCCATTCCTATGTCCAAATGCATCCTTCACTTGTCAACCACTGACCTGTATGTGATTGGTGGGAAAAAAAACATTTTCTTAACCAATCAAATCGACTAAATGAAAGGACAAAGACATTCAAACTGGGCTGTTATGTAATCGGCTGTACATTCCATTAGTCCATCTTGAGGCTGCGGTAGATGTAGCGAATAAAGACCAGTGAGGCCCAGAAGGAGACAGTACCCAGCATGAGGGAAAAGACCAGCGCTGTGAGGAGTGAGTAACCAAAGAACTCTGCGCTCTGCACCAGGCCACTCATACTCGAACGATTGCGGTAGTAAAAGACTGAGTAGACAAAGATGAAGAGGCCCGTGGAACCTGTGCTCAGCACACTACGCCACCACCAGCGGTAGTCCTCGCCCGACAGCAGGAAGTAGGTGAGCGCCACCGAGATGCAGGCGCCCACCGAGAGGAGGATGGCGAACACGCAGAGGAGGATGCCGTACAGGGTGTAATGCTCGCGTCCCCACACGGTGGCGAAGATGTAGTACAGCTCCACTGAGATGGCACTGAGGGAGAGAGGTTAGGGGAATGAGTAGGCTAGACAATATACACACAATTTATGTCTGGGTGTTCAACATTCAGATTGTTTTAAGCAGCTAGCTCAAAGTAATCACAATAGATTTCCCTGACATGGAGGTAGAAAAATGAATCCTAAAACAAGACAGGAGTAGGATTACACACTAATGTTATAGATGCACTTTATTTCTGTTTTTTCTGTGACATGACAGCTACTAAAAGACACAACCACAAATGAAATGTGATCGATTGGTTTTATACACTGAATTATAGACTCTAGAGCGACAGCTGTTTAACTGAGACATTGAAAAAGCGCTCACTCATGACTCAGCAACGGGACTCCATTACCAAACACAGAGAGAAGCTCTCTGTTATTTTGATATTGTTACACACACCTGAAAGGCAGGAAGCCCCCAATGGCCATGTGTACAGCCGTGTGCTTGTACCAGGGCTGTGTGGGGATCTGGCGGGCGATGTTGCGTGTGCGACAGGGGGCCTGGAAGTTGCCTGCACGGTTCTTGCCCACAATGCCCCCGATGACAGTGAGGGGGAATCCCACCAGGACCCAGGCCCCCAGCAGCAGCAGCACTGTAGAGGCAGGCAGGGCCTGGGTGGAGCCGCTCCACCAGTGGACTGAGTTCACCACACTCCAAGTCAGGAACAGGGGAGCTGTGGGATTGAGGGAGGATGGTTAGAGGAGGGAATCAAGGAAGTAGGAAGAGAGGGTGGTTAACAAGGTGAGATGGGTGGAGAAAGGGAAGGAAGGAGAGTGGAGGAAGGAAGAAAGGGAGGGGAAAGAGGAGAAAGTCCAGTTCAAGCAGAGACGGAGAGAAGAGAAGTTTTATGGTAATTGAAACTCAACAGTTCGACACAGATCCTGCTAAAAAATGAACACGGTGTAAACTTTAGATGTTCACAGAGTTTTATTGTAATTGAAACTCAACCAAAACAAATGACACAGACAATATATATATGGAATATTTACTATATATGTATGACGTGATTCAAAAGACCAAATCTGTCCTCTCACCTGAGAAGAGTGAAGAGGTGAGGATGATATTCCAGACCCAGCGCTGGCCATGTATCTGTGTGTAGAAGCTACAGGAGCAGTATCCTGACACGCAGCTCGTCAACGCGTATAGCATGATGGCAGCCGAGTTGATAGCACCATGTCGATGCACATTAAACATTCCCAGCAGCGCCATGACGATGATCCCTACAGCAACCAGAGAGAGGTCAAATGGCAGAGCTTGGGGGAAGGAGCCGGTAGTGATAACCACAGTTCTTCATTTCTACAGACTATTTTGTCACAGGCATAGTACATGTACATTAAATCACATTTTATTTGTCACATGCCCCGAATACAACCTTACCGTGAATTGCTTACTTACAAACCCTTAAACCAACAATGCAGTTGTTATAGTAAAAACTATAGTAAAAACATTTAAAAAGTAACAAGAAAATTCCATAACAATAACGAGGCTATATACAGAGGGTACAGGTACCGAGTCAATGTGCTGGGGTAGTGGTCAGTCGAGGTCATTTGTACATGTAGGTAGGTGGTCACATCCAAGTTATGCATGTGTCCATGCTGATCAGATTTCCAGTTCTTGTCACACAGACATTCAATCCTCCTCCAATGGGGAGTAACAATGGAAAAGGAATGCAATGCATTTGATGTGCGCTAGAACTAGATGTCAACCGTCACACAACCATTCACAAATGGTCAAATTCAACCCTGATCTGCTTGTAGATATTCCTGAATTGCGATTCTGTATTTTGAGGAGCAGTAACTGTAAGATTTAATTCATGTGTTCTGAGTGTTAAACCAGTGTGTTGATGGTTACCTGTGGCCAGGGTTAGAAACTGAGCCCCCACTCCCAACACGGCACACAGCAGGCTTTTATAAGGGGGGAACCTAAAGACATCTGTGTGGATGATCTTCCAGCCATTATCCCCTTGGTCCAGATCATCACAGCCGCCCTCCTCCTCAACATTGTACCTACAGGAACAACCAGAAGAGAGAAAGATCTTGAGATATGGGAATGTCATTCGCACACAATTTAGCTACCATCTCCATACACAATCCTAATAAAACATGATATATAGTCACAAATAGACCTACTCTAATTATACCCAAACTCTTACATGCCAATATCAATGTGAGCTCTCCAGTAAAACAGAACATCCTTTTTAAAAATGTATTTCTATTTTTATTTTCTCCCCAATTTCGTGGTATCCAATTGGTAGTTACAGTCTTGTCCCATCGCTGCAACTCCCGTACGGACTCAGGAGAGGAAAAGGTCGAGAGACGTGCGTCCTCCGAAACACAACCCAACCAAGCCGCACTGCTTCTTGACACAATGCCCACTTAACCCAGAAGCCAGTCGCACCAATGTGTTGGAGGAAACACCGTACACCTGGCAACCGTGTCAGCCTGCATTGCGCCCGGACCCCCACAGGAGTCGCTAGTGCACGATGGGACAAGGACATCCCTGCCAGCCAAACACTCCCCTAACCCGGATGACGCTGGGCCCATGGGTCTCCCGGTCGCGACCGGCTGCGACAGAGCCTGGATTCGAACCCAGAATCTCTAGTGGCAGACCGCTGCGCCACTCGGGAGGCCCCAAAACAGAACATCATTAATGTCTAAACCTCCTCACTCTGTCCCCTCATTGGTCACCTGGCAAAGTCATTCTTGAGGACCCTCATGAGGATGATGATGACGAAGCCCAGCAGCAGTACCACCAGCACCAGGGAGTTGATAATAGACAGCCAGTGGATCTCTAGGGTCTTGGGGAAGAACGAGTAGTCCCTCAGTCTCTCGGCCCGCCGGGCGTGGTTCAGAGGGCTCTCGAACCAGTGCACGCTGTAGGAGAAGGACAGTGCCAGCCCGCCGCCCGTCCCCACCGCCCCATGCCCGGCGCCACCGTCCTCCAGGGGCACTGGCTTAGAGTCCTTCACGGAGACGTTGGCGAAGATCACAGAGTTTCCGTTGTACTCAATGTTGAAGTCCAGATGTGTCCACAGCCCCACCTATATACACACACACACCCACCCACACAGACAGACACATGATGCAGGTAGACTTATATTTGGGTTTTGACATGAGGGTCTGAAAGGGAGTCAGACTAACCCACCTTATGACTATGGGGCAGGAAGCCACTCTCCTCCATGTACCCCACAAAGCCCCAGATGGGAATGTCATCCAGGACAAACTCAAAGTAATACAGCTCCTCTATGGCCTCTCGGAGTTGGTCCACCTACATGAAAGTAGGAAAAAGGAAAAACATCACAAACTAGGTTTAGTTACACCTTTCCATGATGCAATGTACTGTGAAGTTCTGCGTATTTTGTCCGAATGCAAATACCTCTTTCTCTGTGAGGGTTAGCTGGCAGAGTAACTTCTTCTCTGTATTCTCTCTGAATTTGATTTCATACAGGGACTCTGCCATCCGATCCCCATCAAGCACTTCTCCTAGACTAAGGGACTTGTGGTGCACCTGGGGAAAAAAAGGTTCTCAGACGTGGTATGCCAAGTCTTAATAGAATTATTATACACACACACTACTAACATGCATCTGTAGAGCCCTACAAGCATAATTCATTCGTCATATATTTGCATATCTACTAGTGGAGGCTGCTTAGGGGAGAACAACTCAATGGCTAGAATGGTACAAATGGAATGGCATCTAACACAAGGAAAATATGTTTGATGTACTTGATACCATTCCACTTACTCCGCTCCAGCCATTACCACAAGCCTGTTCTCCCCAATTAAGGTCCCACCAACCTCCTATGATATTCACATGTATTCACTGACCTCTTTAGGTCTGCAAACAGGCAACGTGTAGTAATGATACGTTTCCTGAGGGTTATGGTAAGGACCAACTTTGTTGACATATAATGTTACAGGATCCCCTTGCTTGTAGCTCACTGTAGCCCATGTTATCTGTGGCACGAGACACAGGACCAAGATGCAATAACCTATCATCCGGCAGACTCCTTGCTGGTTAGGATGTTCAATTTCAGCCATCATGGGCCCTGTTGAAAATGAATAGATTCCAATAATTGAACAGGTCAATTGTCAAAGCCTTTAAGCATATTCAGTGAGAGCAAACCATTGCATCATGTCGATATAACATCACTTTGCTATATCAACAACAGCCATCACCTACATAGCGACTGTCCCTGGCTACCTGTGAAACAACAACACATCGATAGTGCATTGCAAGAGTAAACTCTGCAAAGAGTCTGTACGTAGTCAGTGTTGACTCTACTATCTACGTTATTACAGTTGAATAAACATACAAAATTACTTGCTTTCATCTAAAAAAAAAGTCCTCCAGCTACATCGAGGAACTAGCTATCGTACCGTGCATCTCGCTAGCTCTAGAACATATCGTACCAAACCTGTCTGCCCGCTGGATTCCTCAGATTCCAGGCCCAAGAATACTCGCCTCCTCAGCGATGTCCAGCTAGGATTGGATCTAAATATTGATACACATTTTTAATATTCTAGTTAGTTTCAATTTTGTTACTTCGATTATCTAGAAATCCAGATATGTATCTTATTTTTAAAGACACATGAATCGGGATGAAGAAGGGGACCGTCTCCACGTCACCTTAAAAAATAAAAATAGCTAACGATGACTGACTTTTCCGGAGTGGGCGGTGTGAAGAAGCAAAAACACACCTCCACAGTACCTATTTTCAAATCTCTTATATTTTCTATCTAAATAAAATATGATCAATATAATTATTTCGTTTGTGCATAGTAATTGTTGTTGTGTCTCCTCTGATTACTGTTTAAATTCATGATATTTCTCTCGACCGGATTTCCCTTAATCTCACTAACCAATCAAATATGTTTATTTACTTCCTGTCAAAGACACAGGCCTTTTAATCTGTTACCGGTCAATCGATGAACGATACTCGAAGAGTCCTGGATTGTCAACCCAGTCTCTCATTAATTTTGTGCAAATTGTAATGCCTTGATACAGTTTTCGCATTTTCTTCGCAGTCTGAAACAGCTGTGACACGAGAACAGCCAGTGAGTTGCATGTAAACAATGTTTTATTCGTATGTTAGTCATGATAAATCCTTATTTTATAAAATATTATATTGTAGAAAATATTCACATTCAAATATCTTCAAGTTGCTAACGTTAGCTAGCAAGCTAGCTGTCTAAACTCATTTATAAATTAATGCAGCCCTTAGCCGTGGTATATTGCCCATATACCACAATCCCCCGAGGTACCTTAGTGCTATTATAAACTGTTTACCAAAGTAATTAGAGCAGTAAAAATACATGTTTTGTCATACCCGTGGTATACGTCTGATATACCACGGCTGTCAGCCAATCAGCATTCAGAGCTCTAACCACCCAGTTTATAACAGACCTATACCACTGGTATGACAAAACATTTTTTGGAACTTAGTAGTGAGTGTTGCAACCAAGGACAGACGATTTTTAGGTGTTACGCGCTTCAGCACTCAGCAGTCCCATCCTGTGAGTTTGTGTGGCTTACCACAGTTGACCAGGGCAGCTCTAGCAGGGCTGAAATTTGACGATCTGACTTGTTGGAAAGGTGACATCCTATGACGGTGTCACGTTGAAAGTCACTGAGCTCTTCAGTAAGGCCATTCTACTGCCAATGTTTGTCTATGGAGATTGCATGGCTCTGTGCTCAATTCTATACACCTGTCAGCAACAGGTGTGTCTGAAATAGCCAAATCCACACATGTTTTATTTATGTATGTATGTATGTATATATATATATATATATATATATATATATGTCTTTTTCTTTTGTACCCCATTTTTCTCCCCAAGAGGCGAAGGTCGATAGCCATGTGTCACAAACACAACCCAGCCAAGCCGCACTGCTTCTTGACACAATGCATGCTTAAAACGGGAATGTACACGACCGTGTCAACGTGCATGTGCCCGGGCCACCACAGGAGTCGCTAGAGCACGATGGGACAAGGACATCCCGGCTGGCCAAACCCTCCCCTAACCCAGACGATTGGGGCCAATTGTGGGTCTCCCGGTCGCGACACAGCCCGGTATCGAACCAGGATCTTTAGTAACGCAGCTAGCACAGCGTTGATCGCTGCGCCACTCGAGAGGCCCGAATCCACTCATTTGAAGGGGTGTCCACATACTTTTGTATTTGTAGTGTATTGTATACATTGTATTTTATTCTAACCCATTCTAATATGATATTTTCAAGTCTCTGTTAGTCATGTGATTTCACTTGCATCCACCTAATGGGCACGTTTTACCAGACCATCCACATGCTTGGGCATGGGATCAAACCTGTCTACGCTTTTGATGGCAAGCCCTCACAGCTGAAGTCACAAGAGGTAAGGACGGGGGTCACATCAAGATCACAACTTTATTGCCCCTCCTTGGGATGTTGATATGCATTATTTATTTTCTCAAATGTTGAACAACATATTTTTTTTATTTAACTAGGCAAGTCAATTAAGAACAAATTCTTATTTACAATGATGGCCTACACCAGCCAAACCCGAACAACACTGGGCCAGTTGTGCGCCACCCTATGGAACTCCCAATCACGTCCGGTTGTGATACAGCCTAGATTCGAACCAGGGTGTCTAATGACTGTGCCACTCGGGAGTCTTAATCTAACTTCTCTCTCTGTGTGGTTTTAGCTGGAGAAGGAGGGCAGAGGCTGAGAACCTGCTGGCCCAGGTGCAGGAAACAGGTACAGGACGTCACCAACGACATGATACAGAAATTACACCAACACGTGTGTAGTGATGACCAATTTTTCTATTCACCACCAGGGGAGCAGGAGAACATTGACAAGTTCAGTAAGCGTCTGGTGAAAGTTACCCGGCAGCACAACACGACGAGTGCAAGAAGCTGCTCACCCTAATGGGGGTGCCATACATCAAGGTTTGTCTCAAGTTTTGTTCCTTTCCTTAGCCACCCATAAACAAATCAATCTTCTGTGCACATAGTTACTGTACACCTCGGTCCATTCATTAAGTATTGAACGTATCTAAATGATCTTCCATCTCACCCACTAGGCTCCATGTGAGGCAGAGGCGAGCTGCACTGCTCTGGTTAAGGCGGTAGTCGCCACGGCAACAGAAGATACGGACAGCCTGACATTTGGAGCAGGGGTCCTACTGAGGCACCTCACCCCCAGCGACGCAAAGTACTACTGAAGTTTATATACCACCTTACCCATCTTTCATCCCAGTCATACAGTTTATCTAACAGTATTATAACAATAGAAGCTGTGTGTGTGTTGTATATTTTGTTTTTGAGGTTACTTGTAACATTTCTGTTTCTCTATCTTAGGAAGCTTCCTATCCTTCTGTGAGTTCACCTGTGTTGTGACTGTCAAACTTTGTAAGAGTTTGTAATCCCAATTCTCCATTGTTTAATTTGCTCCTCTTAAACACACACATGCACGACAGTCCCACATAATAACCAGTCCCTAGTTTGAGTTCCAAACCGTCACGCAGCAGTTATCCCATTCCCAGAAGTCAGTGTGAGTGTTTGTCTCCTTGGCCCCTTGCAGAAGCACCCTGCCCCAGAGGACTGCCTGTATAAGGAGGCCAGAGGTCTGTTCCTGCAGCCTGACATTGTGGACTGCTCCACAGTAACCTCAAGTGGAGCGAGCCCAACAAGGACACCCTTATCCAGTTCATGTGTGCAGAGAAACAGTTCAGGTACAGGATAGGATCGACATAATATAACATCACTGAGGTTATATTCCAACCCTTATGGAGCCTCACTCTGATTTATTTGAGTAAAAAATGGCAGGGGTGAATCCTACATTGACGTCAATGCACGACTAATGGGAAATTTGACTTAATGGTGTAAATATGAGAATATACGCTTCAGTCACACTTTTGCATTCTAAATAAGTCGATTTTATTTGAATCATTTGATGTGGCACTGTACTTTCCGACAATGGCACATGGTTGAAATCCTGCTCCACATCCACATGATGTTAAGCCATGGTTGGTATGAGTGATAAAATGTCTCATACTGTGAAGTCTGTTTGTGCACAGTGAGGACTGCATTAAGAACAGCTGTAAGAAGATGATGAAGGCAGCACACCGGGATGACCTGACTCTATTCACCATCATTGGCTCTCTGAGAGGGAAACCTATACATATTCAATGCATTTCAGTGCCTTTAAACAGGGTATAGTAGTAGGTGCCAGGCACACCGGTTTGAGTGTGTCAAGAACTGCAACGCTGCTGGGTTTTTCACACTCAACAGTTTCCTGTGTGTATCAAGGACATTCAGCCAGCTTGACACAACTGTGGGAAGCATTGGAGTCAACATGCAACTCAATATTAGGAAGATGTTTAGTACACTCAGTGTATACCATACCTCATCTATGTTTGATTAATAAAAAACATTGTCCACACCATACTGTATCCATATTAAAATAATCCTCACTACTTCCTCCTATTTATTTAGGAATAGACTTCAAAGAGGAAGTCAAGCAAGGAAAGAGGAAGTTGAGGAGTGTGCGTGATAATTAGACAACTACAATTACAGTGTCTAGCCAAGTCTGTTCTTCATGTTGAAAATGTGAGAATGGGGTAGTGGTTAACGTATTCCAATTAAACTAGCAAGTTTTATTAAAATGCTTTTTTCTTGAATAAAAGTAATAATGAATTTTGTATTTTGATTTATATTTTTCCACATGCATTCCCATTTAAGCCCGGAGATATAGGACGGTGAGATGGTTCTATTGACAAAAGCTTTGTTTGATGCATTTTTTTTGGTTTAATTTTTCATGACGGAAACAAATTGTGGAAGGTTTAATAGAAAGGGGATTTTTCAAATATTAGCATATACACATTTGCGTGCGCTGTTTCACATCTGATTAGGACGCCCAGCACATAGCCTTTTAAGGCATCCACTTTAAGGCCCAGTGCAGTCAAAAATGTGGTTTCCCTGTGTTTTATGTATACATTGAGTGTATAAACATTATTAACACCTGCCTTTTCCATGACCTAGACTGACAAGGTGGGTCAAATCCACTTCAATCAGTGTAGTTAGAGGGGTGGAGACAGGTTAAATAAGGATTTTTAAGCCTTGAGACAATTAAGAAATGGATTGCGCATGTGTGCCATTAAGAGGTTGAATGGGCAGGACAAGATTATAGTGCCTTTAAATGGGGTATGGGAAAGGGAAAGGGGGATACCTAGTCAGTTGTACAACAATGCATTCAACTGAAATGTTCAGGGGCAGAATGACAGATTTTTTACCTTGTCAGCTCGGGGATTCAATCCAGCAACGCTCTGATGGTAGTAGGTGCCAGGCATACCAGTTTGTGTCGAGAACTGCAACACTGCTGGGTTGCACCCAAAAGACATCTAGCCAACTAGATACAACTGTGGGAAGCATATAGAGTTAGCATCCTTGTTAATTGCTTTCGACACCTTGTAGAGTCCATGCCCTGACAAATTTAGGCTGTTCTGACGGGGAAATTTAGGCTGTTCTGACGGGGACGGGGGGGATATTGCCCTTTTAATGTAAGAGCTTTTTGAAAAGACTGCCTGAAGTTTCTGCCTGCTTTTGGTGGAATGGAGTTTTGGCCAGTCTGGTGACATCACCAGTCAGTAAATTACTTAAAATACCAATCAGAGAGTTCTAAACCTCTCTGCCAGTAACAGCTAGTTTTCCATCTTCCACTCCCCACTCAGACCACACCTGACAGTCCTAGCAAAATTGCTCATGCTAAGAAGCTATTTTTGTTTATTTCTGACCATTTGAATTGAAAACAATCACAGTAAGAGCAAACTCGTGTTAAATGCCTTGCTCAAGGGCACATCAACAGTTTTTTCACCTTGTCGGCTCTGGTATTCTAACCAGCAACCGTTCGGTAACTGGACAAACAGTCTAAACGCTAGGCATAGTAATAGGAAGTATGTGACTGATGTGACTCAATTTAATTATAACACTTTTGTTTATCAGAAACCACTACGGGTGTGTGATAGCTTCTCCTTTCCTGTGGATGGTTTTCATGATTGTAAGGCAAGTGTTTGACTTTTTCACAATCTTATCTTTTAATTTTAGTGTTCAAATTAAATGAAGGAAATTCATTGCAAGTAATGAGATTTAAAATGTTCAAAGTACTGCTGATAGTTCATGTATTTGCTTCAAAACTGAAATACCTATTTGATATGAGCATTGGTGTAAAGTACTTAAGTAACAATAGTTTTTTTGAGGTATCTGTACTTTACTATGTATATTTTTGACAACTTTTACTTAACTACATTCCTAAAGGAGATAATGTACTTTTTATTCCATGCATTTTCCCTGACATGCAAAAGTACTTGTCAAATTCACGCATTATCAAAAGAACATCCCTGGTCTATCCTACTGCCTCTGATCTGGCGGACTCATGAAACACAAATGCTTTGTTTGTAAATTATGCCTTGAGTGTTGGAATGGGCCTCTGGATATTTGTAAATAATGTCTTGAGTGTTGGAGTGGGCCCCTGGCTATCTGTAAATTGTGTCTTGAGTGTTGGAGTGGGCCCCTGGCTATTTGTAAATTATGTCTCGAGTGTTAGAGTGGGCCCCTGGCTATCTGTAAATTATGTCGGAGTGTTGGAGTGGGCCCCTGGCTATCTGTAAATTGTGTCTTGAGTGTTGGAGTTGGCCCCTGGCTATCTGTAAATTATGTCTTGAGTGTTGGAGTGGGCCCCTGGCTATCTGTAAATTATGTCGGAGTGTTGGAGTGTGCCATCTGTAAAGCTATCTGTAAAGAAAAAAAGAAAAGTGTGCTGTCTAGTTTGCTTAATATAAGCAATTTGAAATGATTTATACTTTAAGGTATCTTTACTTGTACTGAAGTATGACAATTCTGTACTTTTTCCACCACTGGATACGGGGATGGTTCAATGCAATACATCTCTAATCCTGATAATGCCATGATTAAGAATGAATCATGAATAATGATGAGAAAGGAAGTTAATGGCTACATCAAAACACCCACATCAAAAAAATACTATAGTATCCACTGGAGTGTTTTTGCAGACGTTACTGTAGTATGTAATGTCTTTACAGACTAAGTCTTGAGATAAAATGATAAAAATGTTCCATAACCTGTTGGTCGGTAGGACTGGGATCTGAACAGATAGTTCAGCGGTTCTGCTCTTTTCTATAACCTGTAGAGAACACAATACATGCTCTAGACTTGGCATGTACAGTGCCTTGCGAAAGTATTCGGCCCCCTTGAACTTTGCGACCTTTTGCCACATTTCAGGCTTCAAACATAAAGATATAAAACAGTATTTTTTTGTGAAGAATCAACAACAAGTGGGACACAATCATGAAGTGGAACGACATTTATTGGATATTTCAAACTTTTTTAACAAATCAAAAACTGAAAAATTGGGCGTGCAAAATTATTCAGCCCCTTTACTTTCAGTGCAGCAAACTCTCTCCAGAAGTTCAGTGAGGATCTCTGAATGATCCAATGTTGACCTAAATGACTAATGATGATAAATACAATCCACCTGTGTGTAATCAAGTCTCCGTATAAATGCACCTGCACTGTGATAGTCTCAGAGGTCCGTTAAAAGCGCAGAGAGCATCATGAAGAACAAGGAACACACCAGGCAGGTCCAAGATACTGTTTGAAGAAGTTTAAAGCCGGATTTGGATACAAAAAGATTTCCCAAGCTTTAAACATCCCAAGGAGCACTGTGCAAGCGATAATATTGAAATGGAAGGAGTATCAGACCACTGCAAATCTACCAAGACCTGGCCGTCCCTCTAAACTTTCAGCTCATACAAGGAGAAGACTGATCAGAGATGCAGCCAAGAGGCCCATGATCACTCTGGATGAACTGCAGAGATCTACAGCTGAGGTGGGAGACTCTGTCCATAGGACAACAATCAGTCGTATATTGCACAAATCTGGCCTTTATGGAAGAGTGGCAAGAAGAAAGCCATTTCTTAAAGATATCCATAAAAAGTGTCGTTTAAAGTTTGCCACAAGCCACCTGGGAGACACACCAAACATGTGGAAGAAGGTGCTCTGGTCAGATGAAACCAAAATTGAACTTTTTGGCAACAATGCAAAACGTTATGTTTGGCGTAAAAGCAACACAGCTGAACACACCATCCCCACTGTCAAACATGGTGGTGGCAGCATCATGGTTTGGGCCTGCTTTTCTTCAGCAGGGACAGGGAAGATGGTTAAAATTGATGGGAAGATGGATGGAGCCAAATACAGGACCATTCTGGAAGAAAACCTGATGGAGTCTGCAAAAGACCTGAGACTGGGACGGAGATTTGTCTTCCAACAAGACAATGATCCAAAACATAAAGCAAAATCTACAATGGAATGGTTCAAAAATAAACATATCCAGGTGTTAGAATGGCCAAGTCAAAGTCCAGACCTGAATCCAATCGAGAATCTGTGGAAAGAACTGAAAACTGCTGTTCACAAATGCTCTCCATCCAACCTCACTGAGCTCGAGCTGTTTTGCAAGGAGGAATGGGAAAAAATTTCAGTCTCTCGATGTGCAAAACTGATAGAGACATACCCCAAGCGACTTACAGCTGTAATCGCAGCAAAAGGTGGCGCTACAAAGTATTAACTTAAGGGGGCTGAATAATTTTGCACGCCCAATTTTTCAGTTTTTGATTTGTTAAAAAAGTTTGAAATATCCAATAAATGTCATTCCACTTCATGATTGTGTCCCACTTGTTGTTGATTCTTCACAAAAAAATACAGTTTTATATCTTTATGTTTGAAGCCTGAAATGTGGCAAAAGGTCGCAAAGTTCAAGGGGGCCGAATACTTTCGCAAGGCACTGTAGGTCTTTCATTTATGGGTGGCACAAATTGGGATATGGGAGAGGGGAGTGGGCAGGGTATATGCAAATTAAATACTGTAGTATTTACTATAGTTTTAAAAAACTGTACTGTTTTTGCGGAATGTAGTGATTTTAGGGACATTATTGTAATATTTACTACAGTGTTTTTGTCACGACTCCTACCGAAGGTGGCTCCCCTTCCTGTTCGGGTGGCGCTCGGCGGTCGTCGTCACCGGCCTACTAGCTGCCACTGATCCTTTTTCCCCCCTTGTCTATTTATTAGTTGCACCTGTGTTTAGTTAGGTTAATTGGTTGGTCTTTATTTACCAGCCAGCCCGCCTACTGGATGTGCGGGATTATTTTCAGTGTACGATTGTACACGACTGTAAGTCACGGTTGTGTGTGTGTGTGTGTGTGTGTTGCTGAACTGTTTAGTTCCCCGTGTTTGGGGCATTTGTTTGGGTTGGCGTCGTTTTCACCGGTGTGGTGTATTAAAAGTATCTCTACCCTGAACTCTCTGCTTCCTGCGCCTGACTTCTTCCTTCACTACACCCTGGGCATTACAGTTTTTTTTAAATACCCACAAACAAAAGGTGACATTCTCTATTCTCACCTCATATGAAACATTTGATCTAAAATGGTGAAGTATTGAGCTAAATGTATAATTTTTGCTTCACTGTCCAAATACATACAGTGCATTGGGTTTTACATACGGTGCATTGGGAAAGTATTCAGACCCCTTGACTTTTCCCACATTTTGTTACGTTACAACCTTCTTCTAAATTGGAATAAATTGTTTTTTTCCCCTCATCGATCTACACACAATTTTGAGTCTCACAGCAAAGGGTCTAAATACTTATAGTACCAGTCAAAAGTTTGGACACGCCTACTCATTCAAGGGTGTATGTTTATTTTTTACTATTTTCTACATTGTAGAATAATAGTGAAGACATCAAAACTATGAAATAACACATATGGAATCTTGTAATAATCAAAAAAGTGTTAAACAAATCCAAATCTATTTTATATTTCAGATTCTTCAAAGTAGCCACCCTTTGCCTTGATGACAGCTTTGCACACTCTTGGCATTCTCTCAACAGTATTCTGCAGCAATACGCCATCCCATCTGGTTTGCGCTTAGTAGGACTATCATTTGTTTTTCAACAGGACAATGACCCAACACACCTTCAGGCTGTGTAAGAGCTATTTGACCAAGACGGAGAGTAATGGAGTGCTGCATCAGATGACCTGGCTTCCACAATCGCCCGACTTCAACCCAATTGAGATGGTTTGGGATGAGTTGGACCGCAGAGTGAAGGAAAAGCAGCCAACAAGTGCTCAGCATATGTGGGAACTCCTTCACCTACATTCCAAGTGAAGCTGGTTGAGAGAATGCCAAGAGTATGCAAAGCTGTCATCAAGGCAAAGGGTGGCTACTTTGAAGAATCTCAAATATGAAATATATTTGGATTTGTTTAACCCTTTTTGGGTTATTACAGGATTCCATATGTGTTATTTCATAGTTTTGATGTCTTCACTATTATTCTACAATGTAGAAAATTGTAAAAAGAAAGAAAAACCCTTGAATGAGTAGCTGTGTCCAAACTTTTGACTGGTAGTGTATGTAAATAAGCTATTTCTGTTTTTTATTAATTTTTGCTTTGTCATTATGGGTTATTGTGTGTAGATTGATGAGGAAAATGTTTTTAATCAATTTTAGAGTAAGGCTGTAATGTAACAAAATGTGGAAAAGCTCAAGCGGTCTGAATACTTTCTGAATGCATCATATGCTCTTATCCATAGCAACTTACAGGAGCAATTAGGGTTAAGTGAGTCGCTGAAGGGAACAGACATATTTTTCACGTAGTTGGCTCAGGACTTCAAACCATCTACCTTTCAGTTACTGGCCTTGTCTTCCTCACTCCTTGCATCCTCTCTCCTCTACTCTTCAACATTCATTGAAGGTGAAAATCTGAAGTGATCTTCTCCTCCAATGCCATTTGAGTAGGTGCAGAAAAATTGATTTCAGAGTGTTGTGTGAGTTAGGCTACTTTACCATTAAGTGTATGTTTGTACCGTTTCAGGTGAATGTGAATTCTGACATGGCATGTAGTACTGACAACATGTTTCTCATTGGCCTCTTTATGTCAGGTGAGTTTTCCACACAGCTCCAATTATTTGTAGTTATGAACAGGACAAAGAGGAAGTCATTCCATTTTATGGTATGAGCTATATTTCCATCTTTCTCAATGTGATTATAGAGTACAGTTGACTACGGATAATTGCAGTTTAATTGTCTCAATTCAAACACATTCTTATTATGTATTCCATATATGTGTACGCTCCAGTCTAGGGCATGTAATCTCGACATACAGTATCATGAATCACCTGTACATTGAAATAAGTTAATCTTATTGAACTATAATGGCATAATATCGACAGAGACTACTGAAAATATCACATAACCTCTCTGATGTTGACCTTGATATTGCAGGTGTTTTGGCCTGTTTTGGCCAAAGACATTTGATCACCACAATGCCAGAGAAATTGGATGTACTGAGTGGCTCCTGTGTTCAAATCCCATGTGCATTTGATGTTCCTCAAGATTGCTCTACATTTAACAGCACAGTAATTACCTCCGGAGTGTGGATTAAAGAATCACCATACTTTGGTGGCAGGCTTAACACTGTGATATTTAACAGTAGTAAGACATACAACACCTATCAAGGGAAGATAACTGGAAACATGTCCTGGAAGGACTGCACCACAGTCTTCTTCAATGTAACCTCTAGTTACACTAACATCTACTTCTTCAGAATTGAGAGTAGACCATTCAGCGCAACAGACCCTGAGAAGTCTGTTCATATAGTTGTCAGAGGTAAGAGACAATTTAACTGTTTATCCCCCCAAAAATTCTGTTTAGAGTCCTTGCATCAAATTACACAAGTAGAATAAGAACAAGTGGACAGTGTGGCTGTCAGTGTAAACTGGGCTGGGGAGTAACTGATTACATGTAATCATATATTACAAACAACGGTAACTGCAATTACTTACGTTACCAGCAAAAAATAAATTGTAATCAGATTACAGATACTTTTGAAAAAGTAGATGACTACTTTTTCGATTACATTTAAATTCAGAAATTATGTTTGCGGAATACAAATACGTTATGACACTTCTGTTTTCTCAATGACATTCAATTCAGCATTGAAAAAAGGTGCACGTTTAAATCAGAGACCACAATGAACACACCAAATGTGTTTGATGGATTCCAAAAGTAACTGGAAGTAATCAGATTATGTTACTACATTTTGGTAATCCGTACATTACATTACTGATTACAATTTTGGACAGGTAACTTTTAACTGTAACAGATTACATTTAGATAGTAACCTACCCAACCGTGAGTGTAAAATAAGTCAACCTGCAATGTATTACAGATTTGCCTCTCAGACCCAAGATTACTGTCTCAGGTGAGATGAAGGAAGAGAGGCCTGTCAGTTTTAACTGCTCTGCTGCAGCTCCCTGTCCCAAACACTCTCCTAAACTGACATGGACTCTCCCAACCCTGTTTACACCTGAGAACCAACTGCAAGAGAATTCAGATCAAACCAAATCTGTTCTCTCCACGGTGACATTCACTGCTTCACACCTTCATCATGAGAAGAACATCACTTGTACTGCAGTCTACCCAGTAGGAACAAGCAACAAGACAGCTGAACATACCATGACGCTTAACGTTTTATGTAAGATTTAGTCCCTGGATCCTGTAGATCATTCTGTCATTATGTTTTCACTGATGATTATGTCATAGACTGGTATTGATCAGACTATTCAAAATACCAGATACACTCCTAATTAACCCCTCTCCCCCAGTCTCTCCTAAAAACACCTCAGCCTCCCTCAGTCCAGCTGATCCAGTATCAGTGGGCAGTTGTGTGAATCTGACGTGCAGCAGCACAGCCAACCCTCCTGTGACAAACTTCACCTGGTTCCAGATTTGTGGGGGTAAACCAACACAGGTAGCATCTGGACAGACCTACACCATCAATGTGACTGTTGGTGATGGAGGGATGTACTACTGTGAAGCAAGAAATGATCACGGCATTGAGAAGTCAATGAAAGTGCTTCTAGCTATTGAAGGTAACACAGGGGCACATAGGACACAATCTTTGGTTAGATATACATTACATGACCAAAAGTATGTGGATAACTGCTTGTTGAAAATCCCATTCCAAAATTATGAGCATAAATATGGAGTTGGTCCCCCTTTTGCTGCTATAACATCCTCCACTCTTCTGGGAATGCTTTCCACTAGATGTTGGAACATTGTTGCGAGGACTTGCTTCCATTCAGCCACAAGAGCATTAGTGTGGTCGAGCACTGATGTTGGGCAATTAGGCCTGGCTCGCAGTCGGCGTTCCAATTCATCCCAAAGGTGTTTGATCGGGTTGAGGTCAGGGCTCTGTGCAGGCCAGTCAAGTTCTTCCACACCGATCTCGACAAACCATTTCTGTATGGACCTTGCTTTGTGCATGGAGGCATTGTCATGCTGAAACAGGAAAGGGTCTTCCCCAAACTGTTGCCACAAAGTTGGAAGCACAGAATCATCTAGAATGTCATTGTATGCTGTAGCGTTAAAATTTCCCTTCACTGGAACTAAGGGGCCTAGCCCAAACCATGAAAAAGCAGCCCCAGACCATTATTCCTCATCCACCAAACTTTACAGTTGACACTATGCATTGCATTCTCCTGGCATCCGTCATTGCCAGATTCGTCTGTCGGACTGTCGGATGGGGAAGCATGATTCATCACTCCAGATAACGCAGTTTCCACTGCTTCAGAGTCCAATGGAGGTCTGCTCTACACCACACCAGCCAACGCTTGGCATTGCGCATGGTGATTTTAGGCTTGTGTGTGGCTGCTTGGTCATGGAAACCCAATTCATGAAGCTCACGACGAACAGTTATTGGGGACTTTCAATGCTGCAAACATTTTTTGGTACCTTTCCCCAGATCTGTACCTCGACACAATCCTGTCTCAGAGCTCTACAGACAATTCCTTCGACCTCATGGCTTGGTTTTTGCTCTGACATGCACTGTCAACTGTGGACAGCTGTGTGCCTTTCCAAATCATGTCCAATCAATTGAATATATCACAGGTGGACTCCAATCAAGTTCTAGAAACATCTCAAGGATGGTCATGTAAACAGGATGAACCTGAGCTCAATTTTGAGTCTCATAGCAAAGAGTCTGAATACTTATGCAAAGTGTTTTTTTTTTGTGTTTTTTTTTTTACATTTGCAAAAATCTCTAAAAACTTGTTTTGCTTCATCATTATGGGGTCTTGTGTGTACATTGATAAGAATCATTTATTTAATCATTTTTAGAATAAGGTAACAAAATGTGGAAAGAGTCAAGGGTTCTGAATACTTTCTGAATGAAGTGTATAGTATACTTTAGAGAGGTTTTTTAAAGAAATTACCATAATATATGCTGTATTTTCAGGGCAAGAAGAGCCTCTTAACCCAAGGGTTTTGGGAATTGCAGGAGCAGGAGGAACCTTGGGAGTCATTTTGCTAATCATCCTGATCACTTTCTTTGGATGGTAAAATCTTTTCCCGGCCTCTGCAAAACTGTGTATTTATCTTGTGTTTGTGCTTTTGTATATGAAATCCTTCTCAGTGCATTCAGAAAGTCTTCTCAAATGTCTTCCAGGAAGAGAACATCTAGGCTCCCTGATGGACTTGAAAGGACAGACAATCCACTGGGACAGGTGGGAATAAGGCTAAACTTTTAAAACCCATCTACAAAATGCAATGAAGGAAGTACAAAAAAAATAATTTAAGAGGAAATTTAGGGTGAAAAGACCACACCGATAGCAATGATGCCACATCCTGTAAGAACAACAAATAATAACAGCATATTTGTTGAACTTTGTTCTTCTGTCAGTTTATAGCAATTGATATCAGTATGTTACACATCCTATTTGTAATGTGTTGTATAACTTAATGCCTTTAAAATGATCAGTTCATTATTCTTACAAAGTATGGTTCCTGACACCTTTTCCTTTCTGTGTTCTCTCCACAGAACTCCCCAGTTGGGATGGCGTATACTAATCAGGCCATGACCGGAGAGGAACCAGAGGAACCAGCAGAAGACCAGCCTGAGGAGATCCACTACGGTGAGATAGACTTCTCCAAACTTCGGCCCAAAGAGACCCCAGCTGTAGCCCTGGACAGGGAACAGGGGCAGGAGAGTGAATACGCTGAAGTCAGTGTGACCGGGAGAGGGGCCCAGGAACCTCCAAATCAAATCAAATCGAATTTATTTATATAGCCCTTCGTACATCAGCTGATATCTCAAAGTGCTGTACAGAAACCCAGCCTAAAACCCCAAACAGCAAGCAATGCAGGTGTAGAAGCACGGTGGCTAGGAAAAACTCCCTAGAAAGGCCAAAACCTAGGAAGAAACCTAGAGAGGAACCAGGCTATGTGGGGTGGCCAGTCCTCTTCTGGCTGTGCCGGGTGGAGATTTATAACAGAACATGGCCAAGATGTTCAAATGTTCATAAATGACCAGCATGGTCGAATAATAATAAGGCAGGACAGTTGAAACTGGAGCAGCAGCACGGTCAGGTGGACTGGGGACAGCAAGGAGTCATCATGTCAGGTAGTCCTGGGGCATGGTCCTAGGGCTCAGGTCAGTTGAAACTGGAGCAGTTTAACCTCCAGTTAAAACTACTTCAGGATCGGTGTCCGTTCCACGGGAAGGTTGAGCTAACGTAGGCTAATGCGATTAGCATGAGGTTGTAAGTAACAAGAACATTTCCCAGGATATAGGCATGTCTGATATTGGCAGAAAGCTTACATTCTTGTTAATCTAACTGCACTGTCCAATTTACAGTAGCCATTACAGTGAAAGAATACCATGCTATTGTTTGAGGAGAGGGCACAATTTTGAACATAAAAGTTATTAATAAACAAATTAGGCACATTTGGGCAGTCTTGATACCATTTTCTTTCCAGAAATGCAATGATTCATTGGCTCAGTCTAACATTTTTCACATACACTGCTGCCATCTAGTGGCCAAAATCTAAATTGTACCTGGGCTGGAATAATGCATTATGGCCTTTCTCTTGCATTTGTAGTATCTTTTACCAGATCTATTGTGTTATATTCTCCTACATTCCTTTCACATTTCCACAAACATAAATGTGTTTCCTTTCAAACGGTACCAAGAATATGCATATCCTTGCAACAGGGCCTGATTTACCGGCAGTTAGATTTGGGTATATCATTTTAGGCGAACATTGAAAAAAAAAGGGGCAGATCCTTTAACAACCTAGATGGGGTCTATGCACAAGTGAATAAGAAAAGTGCATTTTAAGCGTTTTGCCAATGGATATTAATTGTTTTTATGGGCAGTATGCATTTTGTAATTGTTTTCTATTAGTATTTAGTTGTTATATTCACCATTTTGTGCTCTTTGATTATTTGCATATTTGTAGAATTTTCTGTGATGAAAAGTGTTTAACTGTTACTACAGTGGTGGTTGGATGATACTCTCTATTTTAACCAATTTATTTTGAGTACTGATTTCACAGAGCATCTGTTTATTGCGTTCAACTACTGAATGCAGTTTAAGGCCATACAAAGTCAATGATGACTGAGGAAAGAAGAAACACAATTAGTTGGAAAGACAATGGCCTGATGCAAGACAGGAAGTTGGTGAAGTAAGTGTACATTTCCAGACTGATGATAAAATCTACTGGTCACTATTTTTCTTTTACTTTAATGCAGTTGCCAGAATAACAATATGATCTATTTTTTTATGTCTATTTCAATGTTGTACTTATCAGTTTTTATGTTGAGCAAGAGAAGAAATTGAGGCTGAATTTGTTGTTTATTAATTGCATTGTAATAAAAACCTTTACATTTAATGTCCATAATCTCTTGCTCTTATTGGTCCAACATTTTACATACAGTATCTCATGCCTAAAAATGATATCATAATTAAACCATCATGATTAGTCATGACTAGAGTTGATTCTTTGGGCGATAGCTTGAAAACATCCAATGCCTTTATACTTCATTACAATATGTCAGTAAGACACAGCAATCTCTAGAGCACGATGGGACAATAACATCCCTGCCAGCCAAACCCTCCTCTAACCTGGACGACGCTGGACCGATTGTGCGCCTCCCCATGGGTCTCCCAGTCTCAGCCGGCTGCGACAGAGCCTGGACTTGAACCAGGATCTCTAGTTGCACAGCACTGCGATGCAGTAGCCTTAGACCTCTGCGCCACTCGGGAGGCCTACAGTCATATATTTTGTGAAACCTACCAACGGTTTTCCTCTAGCTCCTGTCTGTTTTATTTCCTGTTTTCTAGTTTTTCCCGGGTTTTGACCATTCTGCCTACCCTGACCCTGCCTACCGTTCTGTACCTTGCCACACCACATTGGATTGTTGACCTCTGCCTGCATTTGACCTGTCATTTTGCCAGCCCCTGTACCAGTAATAAACTTGTTACTTCGACACTGTCTGCATCTGGGTCTTACCTGAAACGTGATAGTGAGATGTACTTTGTGGCATTTCGTGAAGACTTTGTTATACTGATCGCACTATACGCGTTTGTGCATGTATATATGGTTGTCCTTGTTCGGTGGAGACATTGGACGTCTTTCAGCGAAGTTCCTATTGGCAGATTCATTGCTAAATATGCAAGCAGACACTTTTTTTCCAGTATCTGAAAGACTACAACTTGTGGTGGGGAAAAGGAAGCTGACACCAACAACACAATCCTTTGGGCAAAACCAAAGAACTGACCAGACAACGGCTTCAACACGAATTCAACCATTGAGTATTTTTTGATGTTCTATTAACTACATGGTCAAATTCAACAATACGTGTTTCAACCAGAATATAGGGAAGATTTGAAAGCAAAAGTTGGATTTAGATAACATTAGAAGCTCAGATACAGCCGATGCCAGCACCAAGAGGGCAGATGACAAATACAAGTACTGTAAGTTATTTTTCCTGCAAGCCACCTGCGTTTATTTTCACTGACATTCCTGTCCTGCAGGAAATCATGCATAGAATGAGCAGTATGGCTGGTGGCATTGTCATGCTGGATGGTCACGTCAGGGTGAGTCTGCAGGAAGGGTACCACATGAGGGAGGAGGATGTCTTCCCTGTAACGCACAGCTTTGAGATTGCCTGCAATGACAACAAGCTCAGTCCGATACCGCTGTGACACACCGCCCCAGGCCATGACGGCTCATTCCTTCGCTGATAAACGTGAATCCGACCATCACCCCTGTTGAGACAAAACCTTGACTCATAAGTGAAGAACACTTTTTGCCATTCTGTCTGGTCCAGCGACGGTGGGTTTGTGTCCATAGGTGATGTTGTTGCAGGTGATGTCCTGTGCCTTACAACAGGCCTACAAGCCCTCATTCCAGCCTCTCTCAGCCTATTGCGGACAGTCTGAGCACTGATGGAGGGATTGTGCGTTCCTGGTGTAACTCGGGCAGTTGTTGTTACCATCCTGTACCTGTCCCGCAGGTGTGATGTCCGGATGTACCGATTCAGGGCAGGTGTTGTTACACGTGGTCTGCCACTGCGAGGACAATCCGCTGTCCGTCCAGGCGTCTCACAGTACGGACATTGCAATTTATTGCAATTTATCTGCAATCCTCATGCCTCCTTGCAGCATGCCTAAGGCACGCTCACGCAGATGAGCAGGGACCCTGGGCATCTTTCTTTTGGTGTTTTTCAGAGTCAGTAGAAAGGCCTCTTTAGTGTACTAAGTTTTAACAACTGTGACCTTAATTGCCTACCGTCTGTCAGCGGTTAGTGTCTTAACGACCGTTCCACAGGTGCATGTTCATTAATTGTTTATGGTTCATTGAACAAGCATGAGAAAGTGTTTAAACCCTTTACAATGAAGATCTGTGAAGTTATTTGGATTTTTACAAATTAACTTTGAAAGACAGGGTCCTGAAAAATTGATGTTTATTTGTTTTGCTGAGTTTGCTATGGTATAGTCTAAATCATCTAAATGCACCATGGTTTTAGCCTTGAAGTATGATGGCACTACCATGGTACTGCCATTGTTCCTAAATATTACCATGGTATTGCATCATTTATACCATGGCATGGATTTGAATCATGGAAATGTACCATGATTTTAGCTTTGAAGTATGATGGTACAGGCATGCACCTAAATAATACCATGGTATTGTCTCATTTTTACCATAGTATAGATGTGGATCATGGAAATACCATTGTTTTAACCTGCCATATACATTCTACCATGGTAAAGCACAATTATAAAAACATGATCATATGGTACCATCTTTTTTAATTATGTGTTACCATAGTACAATAGCAATATATTGCATTAAATAAATAAACCCCCTCCCCCAAGGTCAAAAGAGGTTGGTTGATTATACTGATGAATCCTGATAAAGTGAGAGCCAGGCTACAATGGTTGGTCCTAGTTTGTCTGTAACATAAAAAAAAAGTAAAATAGTTGCTTTGAAAATTAGTAGTAACGTTTTTTGCTAATGTTTCGGTTCCCTGTGTCGCCAACATGAAATGTGGGAGAATGTGAGATATATTTGTATCCTAATCTTTGGCAATTTGTAATAATTTACCGTCAAGGGGTGTTGTGCTTGTCTCGGGTTGCAGAGGGAGACTCTGGCTCTAGTGGTTCTCGCCAACTGAATTTTAAAAACTTTACTTTAACTTAACCTTTATTTAACTGGGCAAGTCAGTTAAGAACACATTTTTATTTACAATGATGGCCAAACCATCCCCTAACCTGGAAGACGCTAGTCTAATTGTGCACCGCCCTATGTGACTCCCGATCACAGCCAGTTGTGATACAGCCCAGGATTGAACCTGGGTCTGGAGTGAAGCCTCTAGCACTTTGATGCAGTGCCTTGGAACACTGCACCACTCAGGATCCCTGAAGAGAGAAGCACCAGAAACTATTTTAAATCATTAAGGTTTCAGACTCTCATTCGTCTTACCATATCCAGGTCCCAAGGTTTAAAAGGGTACACTACACTACTAAACAGCGTGTGTTGAGGTTTTTCACCATGAGTTAAAGGGGTTTAAGAGTGTACTAGGCCTATGCTTTGCTATAGTAGAGTGAGTAGTCAATATGCATAATGTGGTCACTTTACCCAAAAAACAGTGAGACACAGACCATAATAATACATGCTTTAATTTCTCACTACATGCTGCTTTTTTCATTGTACTACTGTGTGTCAAGGCTTTCCTCCTCTTCATCTGAAGAGGAGAGGCGAGAAGGATCGGAGGACCAATATGCGGCGTGGTAGGTGTCCATGGTTTTTAATATGAAAAACAAAACATGAACACATATACAAAATAACAACATGAACTGGCACCGAACCAGTCCCGTGTGGCACAAACACTGACACAGGAAACAATCACCCACAAAATACCCAAAGAATATGGCTGCCTAAATATGGTTCCCAATCAGAGACAACGATAGACTAATTGAGAACCAATTTAGGCAACTATAGACATACAATTTACCTAGACAGGGAACAGCCCCATAAACATACAAACCCCTAGACAGGTCAAAACACATAAATCCCCCATGTCACACCCTGACCTAACCAAAATAATAAAGAAAACAAAGATAACTAAGGCCAGGGCGTGACATCATGAGAACATTTTTGTAAGGGTATGCCTAAATGTGGCTACTAAACAGCAAACTACAACGTGACAACCAGCCAACTGAAGTTAGGTTTACCAGCAAATGTTAGCGCATGACTGGAGTTAGCTCGCTAGTTAGCTTGGCGCCTGATAACTTGTTATGTGACACGCCTCGCGTTTGTAACTTGTTAGCAAAAGTGTAACATCAGCAACTGTAAATCATTTTACTAGCTAGCTATGTAACATAATTGACGAGGGTTGACATTGGTTATGATTACGACGTGGATGCATTTCAATCTCACAAAATTATAAGCATGACGCAAGATACGATTCCAAGCAGATGTAAATAACAAGTATTGCATATCCAGCAAGCTAGCTAGCTAAGTTTACTAGCAAACAGTGAGGAGAGACAATAATACAACAATTTACTGTGGTAAAATCTGAAACTTTTCCCACAACATGTTTTGCCAAAGCATGCCTGATAGACATGGCATATATGCCTACCTACCTAGGTACATTTGTACGGTCTGGTCCCTGTGCAAAGTTTGAGGGTTATGCTATATTATTTTCTATTAGGCTAGATATTGTTGTAAATGTAATCTCTGTGCCCGTGCACATGTATAAATGTTCAACTAGTCTACCCTAATGTTTCTGTTATCCTGGCACAGTTCAACTGTCGTTCAAACTACAATAGAGTATAATTTATTTAAGTGTTTTGTCTTGTAGACAACACCGTGGTGCCTGGGCTTCTTCCTGGAGTGGATTCTGGAAACAGAAACATAATTCCTTTGCCTGTGTGTGTCATTGTAGCAGAACTGTATCCCATGAACTGTATCCTTCGAGGGATTAGACATTATGCTGGATTTCAAGCAGATGACTCACGAGGAGCTGAATGGCAGTTTGATCATGACCACACTCCTCTCACAGATTTACAAGTATTCCTTGAACTTTACTGGTGGTCATGATGAAATTGCCATTCAAAAATAAACATACTGTAAGAAAATACAGTATGATCAGTGTAGTACTCTTTGCTACTGATTGTTACACCAGATACTGTGATCTAATCAAAGATTTGTGGCATCCATTACTGGGAGTTACAGGATAGCTACTGTTTGGCGTAGCACATTAGATTTGACCAACTTACATGCTGACCATACTGCTCGCGTTGTGTGCACTAGCGTAGCAAAACAAATGTACACATACAGTTGAAGTCGGAAGTTTACATACACTTAGATTGGAGTCATTAAAACTCGTTTTTCAACCACTCCACAAATGTCTTGTTAGCAAACTATAGTTTTGGCAAGTGGGTTAGGACATCTACTTTAAGCATGACAAGTAATTTTTCCAACAATTGTTTACAGACAGATTATTTCACTTATAATTCACTGTATCACAATTCCAGTGGGTCAGAAGTTAACGTACACTAAATTGACTGTGCCTTTAAACAGCTTGGAAAATTCCAGAAAATTATGTTGTGGCTTTAGAAGCTTCTGATAGGCCAATTGACATCATTTGAGTCAAATGGAGGTGTAACTGTGGATGAATTTCAAGGACTACCGTCAAACTCATTGCCTCTTTGCTTGACATCATGGGAAAATCAAAAGTAATCAGCCAAGACCCCAGAAAAGAAATTGTAGACCTCCACAAGTCTGGTTCATCCATGGGAGCAATTTCCTAACGCCTGAAGGTACCACGTTCATCTGTACAAACAATAGTACGCAAGTATAAACACCATGGGACCGCGCATCTGTCACACCGCTCAGGAAGGAGACGCGTTCCTTATCCTAGAGATGAACGTACTTTGGTGCAAATCAATCCCAGAACTTACAGCAAAGGACTTTGTGAAGATGCTGGAGGAAACAGGTACAAAACTATCGATATCCACAATAAAAACCAGTCCTATATCAACATAACCTGAAAGGCCACTCAGCAAGGAAGAAGCCACTCCTCCAAAACCACCATACAAAAGACAGAATACGGTTTGCAACTGCACATGAGGACAAAGATCGTACATTTTGGAGAAATGTCATCTGGTCTGATGAAACAAAAATAGAACTGTTTGGTCATAATGACCATCATTATGTTTGGAGGAAAAAGGGGAGGCATGCAAGCCAAAGAACACCATCCCAACCGTGAAGCACAGGGGTGGCAGCATCATGTTGTGGGGGTGCTTTGCTGCAGGAGGGACTGATGCACTTCACAAAATAGATGGCATCTTGAGGGAGGAAAATTATGTGGATGTATTGAAGCAACATCTCAAGATGTCAGTCAGAAAATGGGTCTTCCAAATGGACAAGGATCCCAAGCATACTTCCAAAGTTGTGGAAAAATGGCTTAAGGACAACAAAGGTATTGGAGTGGCCATCACAAAGCCCTGACCTCAATCCTATAGAACATTTGTGGGCAGAACTGAAAAAGCATGTGCGAGCAAGGAGGCCTACAGACCTGACTCAGTTACACCAGCTCCGTTAGGAGAAATTTGTTTAGATATTTCAACCTGCGTGTCGCGATCGCATTCGGTGTTGGGGGGACAAAATCAATTTGCGGACGCATGCGCTTGTCCGGTTTGGGCATGGTGTTAGCAATGCCATCTTCGTCCTCGATTTAAATTGAGAAAATGTTACGTTATGAAAATAAATATTTTATTTTGCTCCATGAAGTAATCCAACAATGTGTACGCTGCCATCTTGTCTATTTCAAGTCTTCTCTCATTGATCGAGACAGGTCTCTGTCATTATGACATGCAACACTTTTGGGTGGACACCCACTTGTCTCGATCAATGAGAGAAGACTTGAAATAGACAAGATTTTGGCAAAAATCTTTGAGTAAATCACATTATCTGGTGTACCAATCTATAGCTACTGTTCTCTGCACTGTCTCTACACCTGAGACACACTCGGACACACGGAACTGTACTCCAGTTCATTAAAAAAAAAAACATTTTAGCATAACATTTTTGTTGACTAACCAGTTCTCTTGAGTTAACATGAAATAGTATACACTCCCCTGCTTAGATTTAGACAAATAAACATTCTTTGGATATCTGAAGGTCTATCCTCTGTTTGATGCTACAGAGTCCTTGAATGCTAATATACATATATTCTGTGACTCCATAAATGCAGACAAATGTATAAGATTGATAGAAAATATCCATATTTATTTTATGGTGGTTCTACATCAGGGTTCTCCAACCATGTACCTGGAGAGCTATGGTCCTGTAGGTTTTCACTCCAACCCTAATCTAGCACACCCGATTCTAGCTGGTTGATAAGATGAGCCAGGTTAGTTACTGGGGTTGGAGCAAAAACCTACATGTGGGTAGCTCTCCAAAAGAGGGTTAGAGACCCCTGTTCTACATGGTCTTCAGCTGAGCCACACCAGCTGTGTTTACAAAGGCAGCCCAATTCTAATATTTTCCCCACTAATTGGTCTTAAAACCACATCAGATCAGTTCTGAAAAATATCTGATTGGTCAAAACACCAATTAGTGAAAATATAACAGAATTGGGCTGCCTGTGTAAACGCAGCCATAGTTCTTTATCCAGCTTCGGTACACTGGCAATGGTGTTCAGCATAGTGGGATGGGGAAGCTGAGACTCTTTATGCTTACGTCTCGTCCTGTCTGCGGTGAACAGCCAGCTGGATAAGACTGACGAAAGTGGTGTAGGGCTTCTTAACCCCCAACTGTTTGGTCCTCTTGCAGAACATTTGCAGGTACTGTACGTCTCCTGGAAAGACATGGTTGTCGTATTAGCATTTTACACTTTTTGTGGAAGGGACGTTGGGCAATGCGCTTTTGTTGGTAATCAACCGAATGGGACCAGCTCGTGTATGGTTTAGTGACAATGAGAGGACATTGGGAGCTGCTTTTGAGAGGAAAGATTAGTCAACAAAGTGAATGGGCTGCAGAAGGTGTAAAAAGTCTTAGGAGGGCAGTTCTTACACAGAATGAATTGCTGTGTGGGAGATTGAGGAGAAATGGCACCTCAATTGCTCTCATTCACAACAACACATTTGCTGTCAAAGCCAGCATTTCCCAAACTAGGTCCTGAGGACCCTAAGATGTGAACATTTTGTTTTTTGCCCTAGACCTACACAGCTAATTCACATAATCAAAGCTTGATGAAGAGTTCATTATTTGAATCAGCTGTGTAGAGCTAGGGCAAAACGTGCATCCCTTGGGGTCCCCAGGACAAGTTTGAGAAACGCTGGTCTAAGCACAACCAAAACCCCCTTCCTCATCTCAAAGTACTGAGCTCATTGACTTTAACAGATCATTATTGTCGATAGTAGCCCATTGCAGGGGCTTTTGGAGTCTTTGTATTCTGTTTTGAGAATCTGCAGAGATAAGAATGAGGTGGTTGTGTTGATTTCATACCTTTCTGTGGCCCTTGCTGGTTTCTATCCCACTATCTTGCTGTGCTCCATAACCGCAAGGTGCGTGCACTCCCTCGTGTTTGTGTTCCCAAAATGGCGCCACTTTGGAGTATTTTTCAGCAGGCCACTGTGGACTGACTCCAGATAACCTTTTACAAAAAGAAAAGGTAAAAAGAGAAGGTATACTAAATTGATGACATGGTCTGGAAGGTACTCTGTGCTCCTCAGGCTTCCTCTAACCACCTGTAACACAAACATTACCCAAATCCTGTTTATACCATGCTTACTGTAAATGGAGCTATCTTAGCCATCAGCTTGTAAATATCTTAACCAAATTACCTTCACTTTGTGCAGAGCTAGGGGTTGGAAGCTCCTGTTGGTGGAATCAGATTCTGTACCCCCTACAATAAAATACACAACAATGCTACATTTATCCACCCCACTAATTGCATTGATATCTATTACACTGGCTAGCTTACCATACCTAACATGGACATTTTTAATATTGTCTGCTTGCGGTTAGCTAACTAGCATCACTAAATTGGCTGAGAACAAACCATAGATGATTCATACTCATTTTCACACTTGTTTGTAATTAGCAGAGCCAGGCACAGAACACCACACTGGCATAAAAACATTGTCCAAAAAAATCTTGTTTACAGAAGTTCTGAGATTGCTGTGTGTTCTTTCGAAGTACACACCGCCGTCGTCCAAGTTTGTGGGAATGCCCCATCTACCTTACCGGGTGGTATCTGCATTCGCTATGAATGCCGGAGTTTGTAATTCGCTATGAGCAGAAATCGAAACTTCCCGACTCTACCAGTGAAATGAAAATGTGCCAGTTCTAGCTTGTAGTTTGGATAATTGTGATGTTTATGATAAAAATGTAATGTTGTTAATATAGTAATGGCTATATGCCGTGACAGAGCCAGGGTGAAATTTCCTTTAATTGTATTTTCTTCGATTTTAGAACCTTTAGTTTACATGTACCCACATATGCACAATGCATTCTTCACAAAACTGTAATGAGCTTGTCAGTCCCTGTTGTCAGACCCACCCTATCCCCATCCCTATCATAATGCAGCATGAAAATAATGTAGTGTCCAATAGTCCTAGCTTTCTTTCTTCAAACATCCCTGTCTTATTCAATTATTCTCCATTCCCGACCCTGTCCTTCAAAGCCTTCAGCACTCCCTCCACCTAAAATTGTGGCTCAATTGTTCAAAAAGTGCTGTAATATCTAAACGGTTTACCCAATATGGATGAGTACACTCAAATTAAAGCTGACCTCATATTCTGTTACACCCTGATCTGTTTCACCTGTCTTTGCGCTTGACTCCACCCCCCTCCAGGTGTCGCCCATCTTCCTCATTATCCCCAGTGTATTTATACCTGCGTTCTCTGTTTGTCAGTTTGTCTTGTCAGGTTTTACCAGTGTGGTTTCCTGTCCCACTGCTTTTGCAAGTTCTGTTTCCCTGGTTCTGTTTCCCTGGTTCTGACCATTCTGCCTGCCTTCCTACCGCTCTGTACCTGTCTAACTCTGCCCTGGATTACAGACCTCTGCCTGCCTTTGACCTGTCTTTTGCCTGCCCCCTGCTTGGGTCAATGAACATCTGTGACTAGCTGTCTGCATCTGGGTCTTATCCTGAGTTCTGATATATTCATTGTTTGATTTCAAATCCAAAGTTTTGAAGTATAGAGCCAAAAGAAGAAAAAATGCTTCACTGTCCCAATAATAATGGAGGGCACTGTATTGTAATATTCAACCTTATAATGAAACATCCATGGCCACATGGAGGTTACTGTAACTATACATTTCTTATGAGATCATACAAAGCGGGCACTTTCAAGATAGTATGCGTAGGTCATCGCATGTCTGTGGAGAGCTTCACAATTGCTGTTTTAATCTGTGCAGAATCTTGAACGGCATTGATCAATTGCACCTTATACTTTTAATGTAATCTCATCTGCAATCCAGATTATTGGGTTCTGCTATTAGATGAAGAACAGTGAAAACACAATCTGTATAACTACAGTAAATAAAATATGACATTGTATTTTAATTTGTTAGACATTTGGGTGACAGTGATAGACATTAGGGTGCCAACTAAACCCCAAATCAGACATGGTTTTTCCATTGAAATGTTGTGCATTTGCCTCCCGGGTGGCGCAGTGGTTAAGGGCGCTGTACTGCAGCGCCAGCTGTACCACCAGAGACTCTGGGTTCTGTCTTAACCGGCCGCGACCGGGAGGTCCGTGGGGCGCAGTGGTTAAGGGCGCTGTACTGCAGCGCCAGCTGTGCCACCAGAGACTCTGGGTTCTGTCTTAACCGGCCGCGACCGGGAGGTCCGTGGGGCGACGCACAATTGGCCCAGCATCGTCCGGGTTAGGGAGGGTTTGGCCGGTAGGGATAACCTTGTCTCATCGTGCACCAGTGACTCCTGTGGCGAGCCGGGCGCAGTGCGCGCTAACCAAGGTTGCCAGGTGCACAGTGTTTCCTCTGACACATTGGTGTGGCTGGCTTCCGGGTTGGATGCGCACTGTGTTAAGAAGCAGTGAGGCTTGGTAGTGTTGTGTATCGGAGGATGCATGACTTTCAACCTTCGTCTCTCCCGAGCCCGTACGGGAGTTGTAGCGATGAGACAAGATAGTAGCTACTAAAAACAATTGGATACCACGAAATTGGGGAGAAAAAGGGGTACAATTCACACAAAAAAAGGTTGTGCATTTAGATCTCTGTCTTTTTGAGTGGGTGAATATAGGTTTTAATCTCATTGATCAACATCTCAACCACATATGACTCAATTATCCACATTGAAATGATGTTGCGTGCCCAGTGGGTAGACTTAAAATAGGAAGTAAAGCAAGGAAAGAGGATGTGAATGCAGGAGCAGTTGAGGGATATGTGTTAATTAGTCAGCCACAATGACAGTTCCTCTGTATTTTTTTGTAGAAGTGTTTTATTTCTGTCAGTAAAGAAATGTATAGGCCCTATAAATCTGTTGATTCAGTGGCGAACACACATTTTGCGTAAAATAATCAATCAGGGGGCAGCTGGGGTCCATTTCATTTGAAACTGATGAAACATAGCTAGCTAAGGCCTCCTCTACAATGAATCAAGTGACTGAAAGAAATTGTGGAAGATTCATTAGAAAAGGTAATGTGTTTAGCACATACATTTGCATACATTGTTTGCACAACTGAATGGGGCACCCCTCTCAAGGATCTGCCTAAATTTTTGCCTAAAATGACACCCAAATCTAACTGCCTGTAGCTCAGGACCTAAAGCAAAGGATATGCATATTCTTGGTACCATTTGAAAGGAAACACTTTGAAGTTTGTGAAAATGTGAAAGGAATGTAGGAGAATATAACACAATAGATCTGGTAAAAGATACTACAAAGGGAAAAAAACGTTATTTTGTATTTTGTTTGTACTATCACCTTTTAAATGCAAGAGAAAGGCCACAATGTATTCTTCCAGCCCAGGTCTAATTTAGAGTTTGGCCACTAGATGGCAGCAGTGTAAGTACAACGTTTCAGACTGATCCAACGAACCAAAATTCGTTCAAAATTTTGTATCAAGACTTCCCAAATGTGCCTAATTTGCTTATTAATAGCTTTTCATATTCAAAATTGTGCACTCTCCTAAAACAAAAGCATTGTATTATTTCACTCTAATAGCTACTGTAAATTGGACAGTGCAGTTAGATTAACAAGAATTTAAGTTTTCTGCCCATATCAGATATGCCTATGTCCTGGGAAATTGTCTTTCTTACTTACAACCTCATGCTAATCGCATTAGCCTACGTTAGCTCAACCGTCCCGTGGACGGGACATCGATCCCAAAGGGCTACCTCTACAATGAATCAAGTCACTGAAAGAAATTGTGTAAGGTTCATTAGAAAAGGGGATGTTTTTAGCACATACACTTGAATGGGGCACCCAGCTCATGGGTTTTCTAGTGTTGGTCAATTTCTTCAACAGATGATCAGGTCTATATAATTATCAAACATACATTAGTAATGGAACGGAAACAGACTCTTTGTTTAAGTATTAAAACTCTCCTTTAGTAATACAATTGTAGGCAGAAGTTGGTACAGAGTACAGTATATGATAGCTCTCTACAGGTTCTACAAAGTGTCTAAGACATCCTGTAACTCATATAGCCTCCCCAGTCCTCCTTGCATGACTTTCCCTGGCAACAACATTTTAATAAATCTAACCTCCCCTTGACAGCAGCAACCATCTTGTCAGCAATTAAAAGCTCAGAAGTGGGTTTGGCCGAAACTTGACCTTTCATCACAAGTATAGGGTCATAACAAGGTGAACGAGTCTAAGCATCTTCTGACAGGTGGCTGTTTTCATCAGGCCTGCGGCAGCCTTGTGTTTACAGAAAACCAGTCGCATTCTCAGAACCTCAGATAGCCACGGTTGGGCCCAGACAGGAGGAGTTTGAGTGTAGGCGGATTCTGCCTTCTGATAGTGTCTGAAGGGCACAACATTCAAAACAGGTGTTAACTCACACACAAACACACACACACACAGAGGTTTCCTAAAGAGGAGACCTTACAGTTTATCATAACACAATTTATTAACCATTTAAAAGGTTTAACCCCTTCACTAGCATCCTGTTAAATTAGTACTGTGGTATTATTTTTAACTAATTTGTCATTCACATGTTGGGAAGTACATCACTGATGAGATGTGAGATGTGCCACATGAATTTCAGAACTTTAGTTTGTCAGAACACACTACGGGTGTGTGACAGTCTCTTCTGTGGACCCGTCTACATGATTGTAATGCAAGTGTCTATCTATATTTGAATGTATCTTCAGACTAAATTCAAGTCCAATCAGACATGCTCACAATGATTTTAACCTAAAAGGCCACAGTGACTTTTTTTTTAATGTAACAAAAGACATTAAATCACACACATGTAATTTCAATAGGTGCAATAACTGGGCTATGTACAACATGTGGATTATACTATGTGTTTTACAACTCAAATATTATCAGGTCCAATGTGTGCCATGAGTATCATGTGCAATGTTTTGACTTTTGTATTGAAACGTGTCTGAATGTCCTGACTGCTTTTTTTACGTCTGATGTACACTGACTGTACAAAACATTAGGAACACCTGCTCTTTCCATGTGGAACCCTTTCGACACCTTGTTGAGTCCATACCCTGACACATTGAGGCTGTTCTGAGGGCAAAAGGGGTGGGTGGGGTGCAACTCAATATTAGGAAGGTGTCTGTTTGTATGTGTTCATATTTTCACCTGCCTGGGGACTGCAGATGGAAATGAGCTGTTAGCTACAGTAAATCTGTTAGCTACTGTAAATCTGTTAGTTACTGTAAAATTCTGGTGCAACACACCTCCTCTCTCTGTTCAGAGAAGTATGTTTTTGTTATAGAGTACATTGTCCCTGTACAAATAAACTTAATACAAAAATGAATTAAATCCAAGGAAATTCACAAGTAATGAGATTCAACATTTTCAAAGTTCTGCTATAGTTCATGTCTTAGTTTCACAGCTGAAATACCTATGTGATTTCTTTAGTTTATCATCCATCTGTCAGTGCCATCACACATCATTTAAAAGCCCACTTCATAGAGAATGTTACAAACTGGGACTATATGTAGTAAGTTACTTTGAAGAGATGGTAATTGGGTCTAAATACTGTAGGTGTTTGGTGATTGGTAGACTAAATTCAGTGTACTTCTCTTTAACTGCCATTTCCCAAAAGTTAGAGGTCGTGTTCCCCTGCTCAGACTTTGCATGCATCAACCAATGGTTGCGTACCACATTATCAACTGCTTTCGAGCACCAGATTGCTATAACATATGATGTGGTTAGCTGATACGTAAAATACCTATCCAGGCGGTGTAAGATCTGGCATGCATCAGCAACACCTGGGCAAAGGAACTCTCTTCCCACACGCCAACAAATAATTTATCTCAGCTTCAGATCGTCTAAATTCACCAAAGTTTGTGTGGTTATCCTTAGAGATAATACCTATCCAGGCTTACTGAGGGTATTGCTGATATGTTGTCAATAAAACATTTCTAGATAACATTTTATTTGGAAAAATGTGGCCAAAAATGTTTTTAAGTACATGTCTTTAGTATTTTAGAGATAGAAAAATGAAAAAGTATTTATCCATAATCTGCTCTGTAAAAGTTAGATCCTAAAGTGTCTTAACAAAATGAAACCAAAATATTTAGGTTGACTTCTTCCAGTGCCCAGAAAAATGGATTTGTGGTATATGCAAATATGCGCATAGAGAGTTCACCTCATTTGCATATTTGAATATAATATTTCAACAACAACAAAATCCTACAAAAAGTATTATATTTGTGTTTACATTCAACTGGTAAAAGGTTATTGTGATGTTAAAGGGGAAAAAATGACCCTATTAAGGAGTTGTGCCTGACCTTAGTCTGAATTCAAATACATTCTTATTATTTGCTCCATATATGTGCATGCTCCAGTCTAGGGCATGATGTCACGAGAATCACTCATACATTGAAATAAATTCATATATTTAGCTGTAGAGGCAGATTATTGGGAGAGACCGTACTGAAAAGATCACTTCACCTCCCTGACCTTGATATTGCAGGTGTTTTGGCCTGTTTTGACCAAAGACATTTGATCACCTTAATGCCAGAGAAATTGGATGAACTGAGTGGCTCCTGTGTGCAAATCCCATGTGCATTTGATGTTCCTCAAGATCACTATACATTTAACAGCACAATACTTACCTCCGGAGTGTGGATTAAAGAATCACCGTACTTTGGTGGCAGTCTGGACAATGTAATATTTAACAGTAGTAAGACAGACAACAGCTATCAAGGGAAACATTGTCCCAGAATAATTTCACCACGGTCATCTTCGATGTAACCACCAGTTATAATAATAGCTACTTCCTACTTGAGAGTAAACCATTCAACACAACAGACCGTATAGCTGTCAGACATAAGAGACTATTTAAAAGTAAGTCAACTATTATTACCATTTGAGATTCCAGTCCTTGCACTAAATAAAGCAAAATGTGTATGGATTGATGTGTATATGGACCTGTACCCCCGCACATTGACTCGGTACGGGTACCCCCTGTATATGGCCTCGTTATTGTTATTTTATTGTGTTACTTTTTTTACTTTAGTTTATTTAGTAAATATTTTCTTAACTCTATTTTCTTAAAACCACATTGATGGTTAAGGGCTTGTCAGTAAGCATTTCACGGTAAGTTCTACACCTGTTGTATTCGGCGCATGTGACAAATACAATTTGATTTGATTTGACTCTACAATGTATCAAAAACGTTCCACAGGGTTGCTGGCCCATGTTGACTCCAGTGCTTCCCACAGTTGTGTCAAGTTGGCTGGATGTCCTTTGAGTGGTGGACCGTTCTTGATACACATGTGAAACTGTTGAGTGTGAAAAACCCAGCAGCATTGCCATTTTTGGCACAAAACGGTGCTCCTTGCACCTACTACCATGCCCTGTACAAAGGCACTTAAATAATGTGTATTGCCCATTCACCCTCTGATTGACACATACACAATCCATATCACAATTGTCTCAAGGCTTAGAAATCCTTCTTTAACCGGTCTCCTCCCCTTCATCTACACTGATTGAAGTGGATTTAACATGTGACATCAATGAAGGATCATAGCTTTCACCTGTATTCACCTGGTCAGTCTATGTCATGAAAAGAGCAGGTGTCCTTAATGTTTTGTATACTCAGTGTACATGCATATATTATTACCAACCGGGGAATAAGACACAGGTCCTAGTGCAGCTCAACCTCCAGCTCCAGTCTCAGCCAACCCTCCAGCTTTAGCCTCAGCCCACCCTCCAGCTTCACCCCACCCTCCAGCTTCAGCCCAACCTCCAGCTCCAGCCTCAGCCCCATCTCCAGCTTCAGCCCACCCTCCAGCTTCAGCCCAACCTCCAGCTCTAGCCTCAGCCCACCCTCCAGCCTCAGCCCACCCTCAGCCCAACCTCCTGCTCCAGCCTCAGCCCAACCTCCTGCCTCAGCCCAACCTCCAGCTCCAGCCTCAGCCCAACCTCGTGCCTCAGCCCAACCTCCTGCCTCAGCCCAATCTCGTGCCTCAGCCCAACCTCCAGCTCCAGCCTCAGCCCAACCTCCTGCCTCAGCCCAACCTCCAGCTCCAGCCTCAGCCCAACCTCCTGCCTCATCCCAACCTCCAGCTCCAGCCTCAGCCCAACCTCCTGCCTCAGCCCAACCTCCAGCCTCAGCCCAACGTCGTGCCTCAGCCCAACCTCCAGCTCCAGCTCCAGCCTCAGCTCCAGCCCAACCTCCAGCTCCAGCCTCAGCCCAACCTCCTGCCTCAGCCCAACCTCCAGCTCCAGCCTCAGCTCCAGCCCAACCTCATGCCTCAGCCCACCTCCAACTCCAGCCTCAGCTCCAGCTCTAGCCCGACCTCCAGCTCCAGCCTTAGCTCCAGCCTCAGCTCCAGCTCCAGCCCAACCTCCAGCTACAGCCTCAGCCCAATCTCTAGTTAAAGGCCCAGATCCAGCACCAACTACAGACCCAGTTCCAGCTCCAGGCCCAGCTCCACTCCCATCTCCAACTCCACTCCTATCTCCAGCTCCACTCCCTACTCCAACTCCACTCCCATCTCAAACTCCAGATCTAGGCCCTGCACCACCCCCAGCTGCAAACAGATATTCTAAAATAAAAATGTTGCTCCATCTTTTCATAATCAGCAGACACATTGACCCAGAAAAAAACAAACAAGTGTATATAGTAAAGCCCACCGTTGCCCCTTCGTGAGAGCAGTGACCACAATGGGTATCTGTTCAAAGGGAATGTCCTGTTTAAAGTAATGGGTCAAGTCACTGACTGTACATGTCAATGTTATTCATCTCAATGACCAAAACATTACAATTCTGCATTGAAACAATGTAGAGAGCATTGCATATTACTTGTTGTGAACTTATGAGTTCTACAGATAGATTTGTTTTCTATTTTTAGCACTAGGCATTTGCTTTTCAAACCGTATGTTTTCTTCCAGCGACTGTATTTAGAAATTGGCACAAGGCGAACTGACAGCTGCAACCAGCAATATAAATATAATCCATAGATGGCAGTTCCCATTCAAGTCAGGACTGTCAGCCATTGCTAGCTTACCCATACATTTAACAATAAAATTGCCAAGGTAAGAGGTCCCAAAACCCTTCTATGGATTATATGTCTATGGCCACAATGCAATAAGCTGTTCTCTATTTGATCTTTCCATGACATAGAATGACCAGGTGAATCCAGGTGAAAGCTATGATCCCTTAGTGATGTCACTTGTTAAATACACTTCAATCAGTGTAGATGAAGGGGACGAGACAGGTAAAAAAAAATGTTTTTAACCTTGAGACAATTGAGACATGGATTGTGTATGTGTGCCATTCAGAGGGTGAATGGGTAAGACAAAACATTTAAGTGCCTTTGAACAGGTTATGGTAGTAGGTGCCAGGCACACTGGTTTGAATGTGTCAAGAACTGCAACGCTGCTGGGTTTTTCACACTCAAGAGTTTCCCCGGTGTGTATCAAGAATGGTCCACCACCCAAAGGACTTCCAGCCAATTTGACACAACTGTGGGAAGCATTGGAGTCAACATGGGCCATCATCCTCTGTGGAACACTTTTGACACTTTGTAGTCTCCATGCTGTTCTGAGGGCAAAAAGGGGATGCAACTCAATATTAAGGTTCCTAATGTTTTGTACACTCAGTTAATATGCTATGGTGTGGGGTGCATTTTCCTGGCATTGTAGAATATATGGCAAGGTACAATGAAGCTGTTCTGGTAGCTCGCGGTGGCCCAAAACCTTATTGAGACACTTGACTGTATGTTAGTGTTTCCTTTATTTTTGTCAGTTACATGTATGTGATTGTGATAAAAGTTAATCCACAGTTCATTTTTTGAAACTTGAACATCTGTTCCTAAATTATGCTCTCTGGTGTATTTTGAACATTGAGAGCGGACTCCTGCGGTTGGATAATAAAATGTAATTAAAGTGTTTTCTGCCTCTCGGGCCGCATACGGGCTTAGGTCCAACCCCTGTAAGGCCCTGCATTAATCTGGCCTTGCACCCAGTCCTGCTCTGTCCTAACACAATCAGTCCTACTCCTTCCTTAGCACAATCTTTTTTTGCTACACAGAGGCAGGATATTGGGAGAGTCAATAAAGAAAAGATCACATGACCTCATTGACGCTGACCATTATCATGTGCATTCATGTTGCAGGTGCTTTGGCTGCTGATTTCCATACCACGGACCTGAAAGCATGTATGCACTGAGTGGCTCGTGTGAAAATCACTTGTTCATTTAATATTTCTGAGGAAAAGAGGAATGAATATTACAGTACAAAACCTACCTTTTGGAGTGTGGTTGAAAAATGCAGACCAATTTAATCAGAATCCAAACAAGGTGATCTTCAATGGTGGTAAGACAAGCAACATTTATTAAGTGGATATTATTGGAAACCTGTCCCAGATCAACTGCACCACGGTCTTCTTCAATGTAACCACCAGGTACACTGATAAATAAATATTCAGGATTGAGAATAGACCATTCCTTCTAAAAATTCATATAAGGCCTTCTCAAATAAAAGTAAAGTAAGAAATCTGTTTAGTTGTTTATAAAGTATTTTCTCCAGCTACGATTACTTGTATCAAATTATATACAAATTATAGTATTTTCTCCCGCTACAATTACTTGTATCAAATTATATACAAATGTAAACAAGTGGCCAAATGGGGAGGTCAGATTCACACAGCTACCCACTGATAATGGATCAGCTGGACTGATGGAGGAGGACAGAAAAGTACTTTATGTTTGTGTTTGCAAGTATTACAGATTTGCCTCTCAGACACAACATTACTGTCTCAGGTTAGGTGAAGGAGGACACACCTGTCAGTTTGAACTGGTCTGCTAACGTACTTTATCCTGAACACCCCGCTGAGCTGAAATGGACTCTCCCAACAAAGTCCACCCCTAAGAAACAACAAGAGAATCCAGACCAAACCAAATCAGTTTTATTCACGGTGACCTTCACACCTTCATCAGGAGAAAAACAACCTTTACTGCAGTCTATCCAGTAGGCGTAAGCTACAAGACATTTGACCATATCACAACGCTTAATGTTTTAGAGCGGCAGGAAGCCTAGTGGTTAGAGCGTTGGGCCAGTAACTGAAAGGTTGCTATATCGAATCCCCGAGCTGACCAGGTACAAATCTGTCGTTCTGTCCCTGAACAGGCAGTTAACCCACTGTTCTTAGGCTGTCATTGTAAATAATATATTTTTCTTAATTGACTTGCCTAGTTAAATAAAAATCTAATATTTGGGGCCTGTAAATCAATCTATCATTATGTTTTCACTGATGATTATGTCATAGACTGGTATTGATCAGACAATTCAATACACCAGATGCACTCTTAATTAACCCCTCTCCCTCAGTCTCTCTTAAGGACACCTCAGCCTCCCTCAGTCCAGCTGATCCAGTATCACTGGGCAATTGTGTGAATCTGAACTGCAGCAGCACAGCCAAACATCCCGTGACAAACTTTACCTGGTTCCAGATCAGTGGGGGTAAACCAGCCCGGGTAGCATATGGACAGACCTACACCCTCAATGTGACTGTTGGTGATGGAGGGCTGTACCACTGTGAAGCAAGAGATGATCACAGCATTGAGAATTCAATGAAAGTGCCGCTAGCTATTGAAGGTAAAAAAAGAGGCCCATAGGGCACAATCTTTGGTTACATATACTTTAGAGATATTTTTGTAAGAAATGTGTGCTGTATTTTCAGGGCAAGAAGAGTCTGTTTACCTAATGATTTTGGGGATTGTAGCAGAAACTTTTGGGTTCTTTTTGCTTGGCAGCCTGGGTGGTAAAGGCTATTCCTGGCTTCAATGCAAAATGATTTATATGTGTTTGTGCTTTGTATATTAAAAGCTTCTCAGTGCATTCAGAAGACCTTTCTAAATGTCTTCCAGGAGGAGAAAATCTAGGACTTTTAGGGTGATGTGACCACACCGATGGCAATACCACATCCTGTAAGAACATCAAATGATAACAGCATAGCTATGCTGTATCTTCTTTGATTACTAAGCATTTAGATTGTAGCTCATTTATTGACAAATAGCCAGTCAAGAATGTAATTCTCTGCTTCCCCTGAACCTACAGAAGACATTTTTATTAACGTATCCTCAGCATGTGTTGTTTAACCTGCTTTACACCTGTTCCTCTCTATGTGTTCTCTCCTCAGAACTCCCTGTTTGGGACGGTGCACACTAACCAGGCGACGGCCGAAGAGGAAACAGCAGAAGACCAACCTGAGTAGATCTACTACGGTGAGATAGACTTCTCCAAACTTCGGCTCAGAGACCCCAGCTGCAGCCCTGGACAGGGAACAGGGGCAGGAGAGTGACTATCCTGAAGTCAGTGTGACCGGGAGGGGCCCAGGAACCTCCAGTTAACGACCTAGATAGGGTTTACGCACAAGTAGATAAGAAAAGTGCATTTTAAGTATTTTTGGTATGTACAGTATGTATTGAGTATTTGTTTTCTATTGGCAGATTTTTTATTTCTAACTTTGTGCAACTCAATTATTTGCATATTTGTTGAATTTTCTGGTGTGAAAAGTGCTTAACTGATTAAAAGTGTGGGTTCCACAAGCTATAGCAGATTCACCTGCAGATTCACCTGCAACTGAAGGCAGTTTAAAGCCATATAAAGTCAACTATGACTGCATTGCTTGCTCTCTGGGGTTTTAGGCTCGGTTTCTGTATAAGCATTTTGTGACAACTGCTGTTGTAAAAAGGGCTCTATAAATACATTTAAATGGTTGATTGCTTGAGGAGAGACACAAACTTAGCTGGAGACAGTGGTTTGAAACAAGACAGGAAGTTGGTGAAGTAAGTGTAAATAGCCTGACTGATGATCAAATCTATTGGTCACCGTTTCCCTTTTCTTTAATACAGTTATCTTTATAATATTATATACAGTCCATGTATCTTTTTAGGAGTTATCATGTCCATTTTTATGTTGTGTTGATCTTCTATCTACTTGTGTAGCCCCTCTATCTACTTTTGTTGACTTTTTTATTAGACCACTGGCAGAACAGCTCCCCTCCTTTGTAAAGGACACCAGCAGTCTGATCTCTATCATTGAATCTCTTGATTCTCTCCCTGAGAATACCTTGTTAGTTACTTTTGATGTTGAGTCATTATACACTAATATTCCACACGAGGGCGGTATTGAAGCTATGGAACATTTTCTTCTGCAACGTGACCCTAATGAACTACCTTCCAGTGCATGCATTGTAACATTGGCTGAAATAGTACTCACGCACAACTATTTCATGTTTCTAAATTATTTCTTTATTCAGACGAAAGGTACTGCTATGGGATCCCCCGTGGCTCCTAACTATGCTAATTTGTATGTGGGTTACATGGAGAAACAGTCTATTTTCAATCCTCTCAAATGTTTTCTTGCCTCACATCATTACTTGGAAACGGTATATTAATGATATTTTTGTTCTATGGAGGGGTGATGCAAAACAGCTCCAGGCATTCCATGCTTTTCTTAACTCCTGTTCTGAGCATCTGAGATTTACTATGCAATCTGATACACGTCAAATCAGTTTTCTTGATCTTCTGATCTTGTGTGAAGATAATGTTCTATACACTGATCTTTACAGGAAGCCTACTGATCGTAACAGTTTGTTGAGGGCTGATAGTTGTCACCCACTTCCCTTGAAAAATAGTTTGCCCTACAGCCAATTCTGTCGAGTCAAAAGAATTTGCAAAAAACAATCCGATTTCGACAGAAATATGGCTTAGACGCAAAGAAAATTCAAGGAGAGGGGCTACAAGAATGATCAGATTAATATTGCCATTGAGAAAATTCAAAACAAAACGAGACATGACCTTTTTCAAGGTCAGTCTCGCAAAAAGACGCATTCTTGCGTTCTAACTACCCGCTATTCAAACTGATCTGAATAAATTGAGGGAATTGTTCACAAACATTGGCACATCCTAAAATCCGATGATAGTCTCGGTAATGTGTTTTCGGACCTTCCCTTGGACGTATTCTCGCGGGGCAGAAAACTCAGAGACCAATTGGTACACTCTGATTTACCACCCCAATATATTCCTGAACAACGTCTATTTGAGCCCCTACTGGATGGAAATTACAAATGTAATGGCTGTGCTCAATGCAATGGCATTTATAAATGTAGATCCTTCCAACACCCACAAACAGGGAAATCGAGCCCAATAAAAGGTGTTATTACGTGCTCCACTAAGGCAGTTATTTATCTTATAACTTGTCCTTGTGGTAAAAAAAAATATGTAGGTAAAACAATTAAAAGTACGTATCTCAGAGCATCGTAGCACCATTAGGTGTAAAAACTTTACTTATCCAGTTGCGGCCCACTTCTTGGAGACAGGCCACTCGATTTCGTCTCTGCGTTATATTGGCATTGAACATGTCACCCTCCCTAGGAGAGGGGGTGACCTTGATAATTTATTGTTAAAACGAGAGGCTGCCTGGATCTTTAATTTAAAGACCCTTGCGCCCTTCGGTCTCACTTTGATCTGAAGCCATTCTTGTGATTATTGTGACTTTACCATTGTAATTGTTTGTAAGCTTGTGTAGTCTAAAATGAATCTATGATCGTATGCTATCCATTTGTTGTTTGAATGCTGTTCTTTGTATGACATTTTAATATTTGATTATTAACCAATGATATTAGGCCACTCTTGGCCATGATTACAGACACCTGTGTCTTTTGACACTATATAAACGAGTCATCCCGCAGTGTTTGTGATTATATCCTAATGAAAACAGCTTGGCTGTCGAAACGTTGGTAATTAAACTTTTGCATCTGAGCTCCTAGTGTGTGCGGCTCTCTTTTATTTTCGAGTGTTGATCAAAAGACACAATTGAGGCAGTTTTTGAGGTTGTTTATTAATTGCATTGTAATAAAACATTTAAATGAAATGTCCATTTAATGTATTATTGGTCCAACATTGAACATAACGTAAACATATCATTTTCATGCATTTTTATTGAAGAGTTGCCAAAAAACTGGAATTAATCTTTCACTCAATGAAATTTAGTTAAAATGTTTTGGTGTTCCCTGAGCCAATCAGATGTATTTCCTTCACATGTTCCAAGCCAATGGCCATTCAGTAATCTCAGTGACTAGTGAGAGGCCAGCAGTGCATTTCAAAAGATGTCGTTAATATTCTGCAAAATGTTAAAATGTATATGGATGTTAAACCTTGTTATGATAAGAGATTATTATTTGGGATAATAGCTTGTAAACAAACATCCAATGCCTTTGTACTTCATTGCAAGATGTCAGTAAGGCATTACTACACATTGATTCTACTCAAATATCCATTGACAGTGAGTGGCGACTGAACTGCATTCGTTAGTGATGCAGTCGCATCATATCATTGTATTCTCTTACAATTTAGAACCTTTGCTTTACATCTTCCCACATATACTCAATGCAGTTCCCCCCAAACTGCAATCAGTTTGTCAGCCACTTTTTCTTACCCCCCCCCCACACCCTACCCATCCCCACCATATTGCAACATCAGTGTAGTGTAATGTCCAATAGTCTAAACTTTCTCTCTTCAACTCTGACTCATCTGGGTCTATGCCTCTCCATTCCTGACCCTGTCCTCCAGAGCCTTCAGCTCTCCCTCCACCTGTTGGGGGAGGTCGGCTCCCACCTGCTGGGTAAAGTACGCCCGCAGCTCCTGGGTCTCCTTCTCCCAGAAGGCCTTGGGCAGGTCGAAGAGGGCCCCCATGTCCACCTTGCTGCCCAGGCCCTGCAGGTTGATGGCTCCCTCCTGTGGCACCCAGCCCACCAAGCTCTTCTTTGCTGCCTCGTCCTCCCTCTCGCGGCCGCAACGCTTGAAGATCCACTCCAGCACGCGTGCATTGTCCCCGAAGCCTGGCCAGAGGAAGGAGCCCGACGTGGGGTCCTTACGGAACCAGTTGACATGGAAGATCTTGGGCAGATGGGTGGGGGCCTTGCGGGTCTCCATGCTGAGCCAATGGGCCAGGTAGTCACCGAAGTTGTAGCCGAAGAAGGGGCGCATGGCGAAGGGGTCATGCATGATAACCTTGCCTAGGGATGAAAAAAGTAATTTTCATCAAAAGGTCATTGCTTTATACATTGACACTGCTGGAGAGGAATCAGGGAATACAGTATACCACCCAATCAGGGGATATTAGCCCTAGATATGTTTTTCCTGTTCTATTCTATAATTTTCCATTGTACTCTATAGACAGCTCATATCCACTTAAATGATGTACTAACACATGTAATTCTATGACAAGCTCTTTAATGAGGTTTATGAGGTACTGTACCTTTGTACTCAGCAGCTGCTGTGGCCTCAGACCTCATAGAGGCTCCCACAAACACACCGTGACGCCAGCTAAACGACTCATACACCAGTGGGACACCTGGGAAACAGAGAGGTCAGGGGTCAGGACAAGGCCAACAGTGTGACAGAGTGTCCCACAGCTACACACTGGGAGCAAGAATTTTAGAACATACAATTTCAAAACAGTTATAATACAGAATAACCTATTTTCCAGTTACATTAACCAAACGGTATCAGAAACGGTACCAGAGTTTAGTCATTGGATCATTAAAGGCCACTCACCCTCTGGCCTTCTGCCCCCGAAGATGATGGCATCGATGGGCACTCCCTCGTCACTCTCCCACTGCGGGTCGATAATGGGACACTGGGCCGCCGGGGTACAGAACCTGGAGTTGGGGTGGGCACATGGGGCAGAGTCTCCTGTGGAAGAAGAGAAAGAGGGTGAATACTATTAACAGAATAAAACATTATGACTGTATATAAATTAGTAGTACTGGTACATGAACATTTCTACAACTTTGATTTGATGATAAGCATATAAATAACTTAGAAACATGATTACATTGCTCTTAATGCTACTAGATTCATGGATAAACACGATGTAGTGATTTACAAAGAGTTTACTAATGGTTAACTCTAAGTAGTTTATGAGTAGACATTCTAATGAAGTGTTACTGTGTACTTTCTCTACCCAATGACAATATAAGGACAGTGTCACACCATGTCTCCAGGAGGCACTGTTAACACTACAGTGAGTCAACTCTACCTGCCCACTGTTAACACTACAGTGAGTCAACTCTACCTGTCCACACTACAGTGAGTCAACTCTACCTGTCCACTGTTAACACTACAGTGAGTCAACTCTACCTGTCCACACTACAGTGAGTCAACTCTACCTGTCCACTGTTAACACTACAGTGTGTCAACTATACCTGTCCACACTACAGTGTGTCAACTATACCTGTCCACACTACAGTGTGTCAACTATACCTGTCCACACTACAGTGAGTCAACTCTACCTGTCCACTGTTTAATTTTTATTTGACCTTTGTTTAACTAGGCAAGTCAGTTATGAACAAATTCTTATTTTCAATGACGGACTAGGAACAGTGGGCTAACTGCCCTTTTCAGGGGCAGAACAACAGATTTTCATCTTGTCAGCTCGGGGATTCGATCTTGCAACCTTTTGGTTACTAGTCCAACGCTCCAACCACTAGGCTACCTGATGCCCCACTACAGTGAGTCAACTCTACCTGCTTTCCAGGAGTTGCCATGCCAGTCGGTCAGGGAGACCCCTGCAGCAGGGGGGTCCAGTCCCTCCCACCATACCCCTCCGTCGCTGGTCTCGCCCACGTTGGTGAACACTGTGTTTTTGGCGATGGTCGCCATGGCGTGAGGGTTGGTCTTCAGGGACGTGCCAGGAGCCACGCCGAAAAAGCCGTTCTCTGGGTTGATGGCCCTGAGTTTACCTGAGGAGAAAGTGACAAGGTGAGTCACAGAGATGCATTAAAGGATTTGCTCCTTGAAGAAGTGATGTAGTCAACTTAATAATTTCCCCTCTAAGAAAAGGAGGGGAAAGGACTTGACAAGTGGGAGTTGCTGGTTTTAGTTGAAATGGGTTGTACAATCTGTCTGGCCATGAAATTAATAACATGAGTGTGAATGCTTTTGTATGTTACTGTTTGAGCCTTTACTAGTCTGTCATTGTCTCTACAGAAGCTCGGAGTCTCAGAGTGTGTGTTGAGTGTGCATCCCTCCCCTCACCCTGGCTGTCAAACTTCATCCAGGCGATGTCGTCTCCCACACACTCCACAGTCCAGCCAGGCAGCGCAGGCTTCATCATGGCCAGGTTGGTTTTCCCACAAGCACTTGGAAATGCCGCCGCCACGTAACGCTTCACTCCCCGAGGATTGGTGATGCCCAGGATCTAGTCGGGGAGGAGTGACAGGAAAGAGAGAAAGAGAGAGAGGGAGATATTTTCTGAGAGGGTAGGTGTGGCATTGACTGGGCAGTTTCTCCGGTAATGTAGGAACATCAGAAGGGACTAACTAACTACTCACTGCTACTGCATGAGGCACTGACTGTGTCACATACAGTATGCTCTAGAGGTCAACCGATTAATCGGAATGGCTGATTAATTAGGGCCGATTTCAAGTTTTCATAACAATCGCAAATCGGTATTTTTGGACACTGATTTGGCCGTTTTTTTTTTTTTTACACCTTTATTTAATCTTTATTTAACTACACAGGTCAGTTAAGAACACATTTCTTATTTTCAATGACAGCCTAGGAACGGTGGGTTAACTGCCTCGTTCAGGGGCAGAACGACAGATTTTCACCTTGTCAGCTCGGGGGATTCAATCTTGCAGCCTTACAGTTAACTAGTCCAAAGCTCTAACCACCTGTCTCTCATTGCACTCCACGAGGAGCCTGCCTGTTACGCGAATGCAGTAAGCCAAGGTAAGTTGCTAGCTAGCATTAAACTTGTCTTATAATAAACAATCAATCAATCAATCATAATCACTAGTTAACTACACATGGTTGATGATATTACTAGTTTATCTAGCGTGTCCTGCGTTGCATATAATCGTGCGGTGCGTATCGTTGCTCCAATGTGTACCTAACCATGAACATCAATGCCTTTCTTAAAATCAATACACAGAAGTATATATTTTTAAACCTGCATATTTAGCTAAAATAAATCCAGGTTATAAATCCAGGCAATATTAACCAGGTGAAATTGTGTCACTTCTCTTGCGTTCATTGCACGCAGAGTCAGTGTATATGCAACAGTTTGGGCCGCCTAATTTGCCAGAATTGTACGTAATTATGACATAACATTGAAGGTTGTGCAATGTAACAGGAATATTTAGACTAATGGATGCCACCCCTTAGATAAAATACGGAACGGTTTCAGTATTTCACTGAAAGAATAAACGTCTTGTTTTCGAGATGATAGTTTCCGGATTCGACCATATTAATGACCTAAGGCTCGTATTTCTGTGTGTTATTATGTTATAACTAAGTCTATGATTTGATAGAGCAGTCTGATTGAGCGGTGGTAGGCAGCAGCAGGCTCGTAAGCATTCATTCAAACAGCACTTTCGTGCGTTTTGCCAGCAGCTCTTTGTTGTGCGTCAAGCATTACGCTGTTTATGACTTCAAGCCTATCAACCCGAGATTAGGCTTGTGTAACCGATGTGAAATGGCTAGCTAGTTAGCGGGGTGCGCACTAATAGCGTTTCAAATGTCACTCGCTCTGAGACTTGGAGTGGTTCGAGCCCAGGGAGGAGCGAGGAGAGGGATGGAAGCTATACTGTTACACTGGCAATACTACAGTGCCTTGCGAAAGTATTCGGCCCCCTTGAACTTTGCAACCTTTTGCCACATTTCAGGCTTCAAACATAAAGATATAAAACTTTATTTTTTTGTGAAGAATCAACAACAAGTGGGACACAATCATGAAGTGGAACGACATTTATTGGATATTTCAAACTTTTTTAACAAATCAAAAACTGAAAAATTGGACGTGCAAAATTATTCAGCCCCCTTAAGTTAATACTTTGTAGCGCCACCTTTTGCTGCGATTACAGCTGTAAGTCGCTTGGGGTATGTCTCTATCAGTTTTGCACATTGAGAGACTTACATTTTTTCCCATTCCTCCTTGCAAAACAGCTCGAGCTCAGTGAGGTTGGATGGAGAGCATTTGTGAACAGCAGTTTTCAGTTCTTTCCACAGATTCTCGATTGGATTCAGGTCTGGACTTTGACTTGGCCATTCTAACACCTGGATATGTTTATTTCTGAACCATTCCATTGTAGATTTTGCTTTATGTTTTGGATCATTGTCTTGTTGGAAGACAAATTTCCGTCCCAGTCTTAGGTCTTTTGCAGACTCCATCAGGTTTTCTTCCATAATGGTCCTGTATTTGGCTCCATCCATCTTCCCATCAATTTTAACCATCTTCCCTGTCCCTGCTGAAGAAAAGCAGGCCCAAACCATGATGCTGCCACCATCATGTTTGACAGTGGGGATGGTGTGTTTAGCTGTGTTGCTTTTACGCCAAACATAACGTTTTGCATTGTTGCCAAAAAGTTCAATTTTGGTTTCATCTGACCAGAGCACCTTCTTCCACATGTTTGGTGTGTTTCTCCCAGGTGGCTTGTGGCAAACTTTAAACGACACTTTTTATGGATATCTTTAAGAAATGGCTTTCTTCTTGCCACTCTTCCATAAAGGCCAGATTTGTGCAATATACGACTGATTGTTGTCCTATGGACAGAGTCTCCCACCTCAGCTGTAGATCTCTGCAGTTCATCCAGAGTGATCATGGGCCTCTTGGCTGCATCTCTGATCAGTCTTCTCCTTGTATGAGCTGAAAGTTTAGAGGGACGGCCAGGTCTTGGTAGATTTGCAGTGGTCTGATACTCCTTCCATTTCAATATTATCGCTTGCACAGTGCTCCTTGGGATGTTTAAAGCTTGGGAAATCTTTTTGTATCCAAATCCGGCTTTAAACTTCTTCACAACAGTATCTCGGACCTGCCTGGTGTGTTCCTTGTTCTTCATGATGCTCTCTGCGCTTTTAACGGACCTCTGAGACTATCACAGTGCAGGTGCATTTATACGGAGACTTGATTACACACAGGTGGATTGTATTTATCATCATTAGTCATTTAGGTCAACATTGGATCATTCAGAGATCCTCACTGAACTTCTGGAGAGAGTTTGCTGCACTGAAAGTAATGGGGCTGAATCATTTTGCACACCCAATTTTTCAGTTTTTGATTTGTTAAAAAAGTTTGAAATATCCAATAAATGTCGTTCCACTTCATGATTGTGTCCCACTTGTTGTTGATTCTTCACAAAAAAATAAAGTTTTATATCTTTATGTTTGAAGCCTGAAATGTGGCAAAAGGTCGCAAAGTTCAAGGGGGCCGAATACTTTCGCAAGGCACTGTACTATACAGAGATATGTACCATACAAAGACATGTACTATACAGAGACATGTACTATACAAAGACATGTACCATACAGAGACATGTACTATACAAAGACATGTACTATACAGAGACATGTACTATACAAAGACATACTATACAAAGACATGTACTATACAGAGACATGTACTATACAGAGAAATGTACTATACAGAGACATGTACTATACAGAGACATGTACTATTCAGAGACATGCACTATACAGAGACATGTACCATACAGAGAAAGTTCAAGGGGGCCGAATACTTTCGCAAGGCACTGTAAGGTGCCGATAAGAACATCCAATAGTCAAAGTTTAATGAAATACAAATGGTATAGAGAGAAATAGTCCTATAAATACTATATTAACTACAACCTAAAACTTATTATCTGGGAATATTGAAGACTCATGTTAAAAGGAACCACCAGCTTTCATATGTTCTCATGTTCTGGGCAAGGAACTTAAACATGAGCTTTCTTACATGGCACATATTGCACTTTTACTTTCTTCTCCAACACTTTGTTTTTGCATTATTTAAACCAAATTGAACATCTTTCATTATTTATTTGAGGCTAAATTGATTTTATTGATGTATTATATTAAGTTAAAATAAGTGTTCATTCAGTATTGTTGTAATTGTCATTATTACAAATAAATAAATACAAATTTGGCCGATTAATCAGTATTTTTTTGGTCCTCCAATAATCGGTATCGCCGTTGAAAAATCATAATCGGTCGACCTCTAGTATGCTCAGATCTGAATCTGATAATCCATCTCCTGATATTGCAGGTCAGCACAGAATTCACTCTTTTACTCATTACTATGTTCCCTGTCTTCGAGCCCTGTCTGCTCTTCATGTCTAAGATACAGTATTCCTGTTGGAACCCCTTCAAAAAAGGGAAAGGTGGGCGCACCCCTATCAGGGTCCCCTACCCCTAGGTGCACCCCTATCAGGTCCCCGTTCTCACCAGCATGTGTTCGGCCAGCCAGCCCTCATCCTTGGCGATGCGCGAGGCGATCCGCAGAGCGAAGCACTTCTTGCCCAGCAGAGAGTTGCCTCCGTAGCCGCTGCCGAAAGACAGGATCTGCCTGGTGTCTGGCAGGTGGGAGATCAGCACCTTCTCTGGGCTACACGGCCACGAGTTGACCAGGGGAGCTGGGAGGATCGGAGGAGGAGGTGGGGAGCATGGGAGGAAGACGGTGATGGAGGGGGGGGGGGGGGGGGGGGGGATTTGAAAGCAAGGGATGGAATAGATGGAGAAAGACAAAATGAGGTGAGGCAAATGGTGCTTGAACGGCATACTGCTGAACATGTATAATTATGTAGGATACAGTTAATGTCAGAAGTTTAAATACACCGTAGCCAAATACATTTAAACTCAGTTTTTTCACAATTCCTGACATTTCATCCTAAAAATTCCCTGTCTTATGTCAGTTAGGATCACCACTTTATTTTAAGAATGTGAAATGTCAGAATAATAGTAGAGAGAATTATTTACTTCAGCTTTTATTTCTTTCATCACATTCCCAGTGGCTCAGAAGTTTACATACACTCAATTAGTATTTGGTAGCATTGCCTTTAAATTGTTTAACATGAGTCAAACGTTTCGAGTAGCCTTCCACAAGCTTCCCACAATAAGTTGGGTGAATTTTGTTATGGCCACTCCAATACCTTGACTTTGATGTCCTTAAGCCATTTTGCCACAACTTTGGAAGTATGCTTTGGGTCATTGTCCATTTGAAAGACCCATTTGCGACCAAGCTTTAACTTCCTGACAGATGTCTTGAGATGTTGCTTCAATATATCCACATCATTTTCCTCCCTCATGAGGCCATCTATTTTGTGAAGTGCACCAGTCCCTCCTGCAGCAAAGAACCCCCACAACATGATGCTGCCACCCCCGTGCTTCACGGTTGGGATGGTGTTCTTCGGCTTGCAAGCCTCCCCCTTTTCCTCCAAACACAATGATGGTCATTATGGACAAACAGTTCTATTTTTGTTTCATCAGACCAGAGGACATTTCTCCAAAATGTACGATCTTTGTTCCCATGTGCAGTTGCAAACCGTAGTCTGGCTTTTTTATGGCAGTTTTGGAGCAGTGGCTTCTTCCTTGCTGAGCGGCCTTTCAGGTTATGTCGATATAGGACTCATTTTACTGTGGATACTTTTGTACATGTTTCCTCCAGCATCTTCACAAGGTCCTTTGCTGTTGTTCTGGTAATGATTTGCACTTTTTGCACCAAAGTACGTTCATCTCTAGGAGACAGAACGCGTCTACTTCCTGAGCGGTATGGCGGCTGCGTAGTCCCATGGTGTTTATACTTGCGTACTATTATTTGTACAGATGAACGTGGTACCTTTAGGCGTTTGGAAATTGCTCCCAAGGATGAACCAGACTTGTGGAGGTCTGCAATTTATTTTCTGAGGTCTTGGTTGATTTCTTTTGATTTTCCCATGATGTCAAGCAAAGAGGCACTGAGTTAGAAGGTAGTCCTTGAAATACATCCACAGGTACACCTCCAATTGACTCAAATGATGTCAATAAGCCTATCAGAAGCTTTTAAAGCCATGACATAATTTTCTGGAATTTTCCAAGCTGTTTACAGGCACAGTCAACTTAGTGTATGTCAACTTCTGACCCACTGGAATTGTGGTATTGTGAATTATATATGAAATAATCTGTCTATAAACAATTGTAGGAAAAATGACTTGTGTCATGCACAAAGTAGATGTCCTAAACGACTTGCCAAAACTCTAGTTTGTTAACAAGAAATTTCTGGAGTTGTTGAAAAATAAGTTTTAATGACTCCAACCTAAGTGTATGTAAACTTCCGACTTCAACTGTATGTGATATGCAACAATGTTGTTGTTTTCCAAGTTTATGATATAACTTACAAGATGGCGATAGAGAGAGAGTCTCTGGGCAGTGGTACCTTTCAGTGGGAGAGGTTGCCCAAGGGAGTGCTGGCAGCGCACAAACTCTGCCCCCTGTGACAGCTTGTCCATGACTGGGGTGCCCATGCGTGTCATTATGCCCATGCTGGCCACCACGTAGGGCGAGTCCGTCACCTGCACGCCAAACTTAGACAGCGGAGAGCCCACCGGGCCCATACTGAAAGGGATCACATACATGGTTCGACCTGAGGAAGAATGAGGAAATTAAGTAATTAAAATTTTAATTGAGTGTTAGACATTATTTCCCATTACAGACAAGTCTCAGTTGGCTAGTTGAAAGCCTTGGTGTCTCAATACAATTTGAATGTTTCAGAGAATCATTTAACCCCACACTTTATTCCTAAACTCTACCATTTGATATTTAATGACTCTTGACCCTCTTACCGTCTAAATAGTCTAATTAGTCCAAATTGGACTTCAGTAGTGTAACATTATAACACAAAGTTGATTGTCAACTATAACATTTGCCATTGGCGCCTTAGCTAGTTATTTTAGAAGTTTAGGCCGGTTTTCTGTGATGCAAAAATAGGCATTTAAAAAAGTGACAAACCCAATTTGAATGAAGATTGACAGTCCATTACAGACAACTGATACAGGCAGCTGAAACTATAGAGAGGTTGTGTTAAACCTCTTGTCTGAAAGCCCCAGAGTAAAACGGCGTGTACAGTCCAGTACCTGCCATGCAGCCTGGGAAGCGGTCCTTCCTGGCCTTCTGGAAGTCACCCTCACTCATCCAGCTGCCCAGCTGGCTCTTAGCCCCCCCACCGGGGGTGGGGATGGTGTCCCTCTGGTTCTTGGTGACGATCACCGTCTTACTCTCCACGCGAGCCACATCCTTGGGGTCTGTGCGTGCCAGCCAGCTGCCCAGACAGAAAAGCCATAAACAGACTATTAATTATCTTATAATTCTTTATGGCAATGAGTATAACAGGCTTGGAGTCTGTTGTTGATCTCAAGCCACAGTGGAAAAGGTGACCCAAGAGATTCTTTGATGTGTGACTGAAATTGTTTCAGATTAATATTACAGAGTCAGACAGATAACTTTGTTTGACAGACTTAGTACTCTAAATAACGTACATTCAATTTAAGAATTCTTCACTAACCAGAATATTTTTTATGTATTCTGCTCTACATTAACTTAGATCACTAGTGAACTTAACCTGCTTTGTGACATAAAGACCAACATTCCTACTAAACCTGTGTAGCAGTGATCACAGCAGCACTCACCAGTTCTCATACTTCGGTAGCTTCTTCACCATGCCCTCCTTCTCCAGGCCAGCTAGGATGTGGGCCGACTCTTCTGCACTCCCGGTCACCACATGCACATTGGCAGGCTTGCACTCATCCACCGCCCCCTTCACAAAGTCAGCCACCGCTGGGGGCAGAGAGGGGATCGAGGCCAGGGAGCGGACCCCCACAGATGCCCCCACGCCACCCCGTCTGTACCAAGACACAGGGAGGTAGAAGTGGGTGTGTTACAGAGGTTTACAGGGGAGGAACTGTATTCAAACATACTGTACTATACAGACATGATATTAGGTTGCTGGCTGATAGCAGCTGTAAGAGGAGCAATACTATGATAATTTAGCAACTCGCAGTTATCAAATAAGATGTGCCCCAAATGGATATCAAATTTAAATCTGGTGTTAAAATAGGCAACACAATAGGAGAAACATTTAAATACTGGGTAGCAAGATGCACAATAGTAGCAAGATACACAATCAACCCCTTCAGTATGGTTTCAGGGATGCAATTCTATTGAGAGTAGATTACAGGAAAATGTGTCACTACATTCTTACTATTAGTGCTAGTATTAGAGCAATCCACAGGTAAATAATGCAATGGGGTAATCGACTAATGTAATGTCACTGAGGAGTAGACTTGGGTCCTTCTCCAAACGCATTCTTGGGAATTTTGTTTTACCTAAATCACGGCAAGCACTGTGAATGTGTTACTTCTGAACATATTCTAGAATAACATTTCATTATCAGCTGTATGGTTAGAAACAAATAATACCCATACATGTTCACTATTATTTAATCATCTGCACGAGACAGACATCACTATGACCTAAAACTCAAATGACTTTTAAGAGGACAGGCCATCGACAGACCTGACATATCCCTAACCAGCATGGTTTTCCTGCTCTTCCTTGGACTCCTTAATTATATAACTGAGTAGCAGGAAGTTGCCATTGGGATGCAAACTACAGCCTAGGGCAGTACAACCTGAGACTTCGGCTCAGAGCTCTTTATAATGGTGGAGGCACGTAGGGGGGCTTTCTTTTGTTTGTTAACAGCCCAGTGTTCACAAGCAAGGGCAAAACACAATCAATTACAACATGTGTGAGAGCTCTGGCTAGCTGACTAGAAACACCAGGCACGATGGTTGATGGTTTGACTAAAAAAAAAAATCTGAGGAGGATTCTATGTGTGCTCAGATGCACTCTTCAATTGAAACTTTGCTAAAAATAAAGAAACAAATTACTCTTTATACTGACGTGTCTAGGAACCTCTGGAGCTGGTTTGGCTATCTCTTTGTCTCTAGGAGCTGCCTCATAATTCGACTTGCATTCCAACTCATGGCTAGGTCTATTGACTAATTTGGCTAAGAATTTAAATCACACTATTCTACCTTGGTAGCTAGGTGAAAGACAGGTTCCGGTAAAAGGGCTGACAAAGTCTGTTCCAATTGGCTGCATTGTGGGTGTCATTAAACTTCCTGTGTAAACAACGGCCATTTCTAAAGGAAGGGTTAAAGGCTGCCCAGTGTCCTAGGTGCAAACTGAGAATATAGATTGTTGTTGATGGGAAAATGCCCAATGTCACAGGGAACAAGTATTGTTTAAACACTGTTTAACCATTTATGTGATAGGAAGTCATCTTAGATCTTCTCCAGTTTATGAAGTCTATTATAAGTGATTAATTTCTGCATGCAGTTGACCAGATGTGTGTATTGAGTAACTTCAGACTGGGAGGGAAGGAGAGAGAGACCTTTTGCCCACAAAGTACTGAGCAGGAAAAGAGAGAGCAAGCAAGAACACAAAAAATGAACCATAAGAGGAGAACGGTTAGGCTTTCCACCCTTTCCTCTGTGTAGATTGCCATTCTCAGGAACAGGTCACTGCAAGCAGACTTTACTGAAAATCTATAGAGCACATACTGTTGGAGCTTTTAAAATTGTATTTCACCTTTATTTAACCAGGTAGGCTAGTTGAGAACAAGTTCTCATTTGCAACTGCGACCTGGCCAAGATAAAGCATAGCAATTCGACACATACAACAACACAGAGTTACACATGGAATAAACAAAACATCGTCAATAATACAGTAGAACAAAATAAAACAAAAAGTCTATATACAGTGAGTGCAAATGACGTAAGATAAGGGAGTTAAGGCAATAACTAGGCCATGGTGGTGAAGTAATTACAATATAGCAATTAAACACTGGAATGGTAGATGTGCAGAAGATTAATGTGCAAGTAGAGATACTGGGGTGCAAAGGAGCAAGATAAATAAATAAATACAGTATGGGGTTGAGGTAGGTAGATAGATGGGCTGTTTACAGATGGGCTATGTACAGGTGCAGTGATCTGTGAGCTGCTCTGACAGCTGGTGCTTAAAGTTAGTGAGGGAGATATGAGTCTCCAGCTTCAGAGATTTTTGCAGTTCGTTCCAATCATTGGCAGCAGAGAACTGGAAGGAAAGACGACCAAAGGAGGAATTGGCTTTGGGGGTGACCAGTGAGATATACCTGCTGGAGCGCGTGCTACGAGTGGGTGCTGCTATGGTGACCAGTGAGCTGAGATAAGGCGGGGCTTCACCTAGCAGAGACTTGTAGATAACCTGTAGCCAGTGTGGTTGGCGACGAGTATGAAGCGAGGGCCAACCAACGAGAGCATGCAGGTTGCAATGGTGGGTACTGTATGGGGCTTTGGTGACAAAATGGATGGTACTGGTCCAAAGCTCTAACCACTAGGCTACCCTGCCGCCCCAACGATTGAACCCTGTGGCTCCCCCATAGAGACTGCCAGAGGACCAGACAACAGGCCCTTTGACACACTGAACTCTATCAGAGAAGTAGTTGGTAAACCAGGCGAGGCAATCATTTTAGAAACCAAGGCTGTCGAGTCTGCCAATAAGAATGTGGTGATTGACAGAGTCGAAAGCCTTGGCCAGGTTGATGAATACGGCTGGTTATGATGTCAAAGTTCAAAGTTGTCGTTTAGGACCTTGAGCGTGGCCGAGGTGCACCCATGACCAGCTCTGAAACCAGATTGCATAGCGGAGAAGGTACGGTGGAATTCGAAATGGTCAGTAATCTGTTTGTTAACTTGGCTTTCGAAGACCTTAGAAAGACAGGGTAGGATAGATATACAGTAGGATGACATCTATGAGGGTGCCTGTGTTTACGGATTTGGAGTTGTACCTGATAGGTTCATTGATAATTTGTGTGAGATTGAGGGCATCAATCTTGGATTGTAGGATGGCTGGGGTGTTAAGCATGTCCCAGTTTAGGTCATCTAGTAGCACGACCTCAGAAGATAGATGGGGGGCAATCAATTCACATATGGTATCGAGGGCACAGCTGGAGGCAGAGGGAGGTCTATAGCAAGTGGCAACAGTGAGAGACTTGGTGAATATTTAGAAGTAGAAGCTCGAATTGTTTGGGTACAGACTTGGATAGTAATACAGAACTCTGCAGGCTATCTTTGCAGTAGATTGCAACACCACCCCCTTTGACAGTTCTATCTTGGCGGAAAATGTTATAGTTAGCGATGGAGATTTCAGGGTTTCTGGTGGTTTTCCTAAGCCAGGATTCAGACACGGGTAAGAGATCCAGGTTGGCAGTGTGCTAAAGCAGTGAGTAAAACAAACGTAGGGAGTACTTAGGGAGTACTTAGGGAGTAGGCTTCTAATGTTTCTAATGTTAATGTTCTTTTGTCCTGTCATGTTGAGCCCAATTGTTAGAATCACTTGAGCGTCTGTCTAGAACTTAACTCACGGTAAATAAGAATTAGGGAGCCAAGAGTGAGTGGAGGTTGGTTTCTCTTTTTCTTTTAAACCAGGGATCATCAACTAGATTCAGCCAAGGGGCAATTTTTTTATTGAGCAGATGGTCGGGGGGCTGGAACATAATTACAAATAATTTGTTGACTGCAAATTGACCACAAGAAGCCCAAACAGATATAATACTTATTTTCCACCATAATTTGCAAATAAATTCATAAAAAATCCTACAATGTGATTTTTGTGGGCTATACTCAGCCTTGTCTCAGGATGGTAAGTTGGTGGTTGAAGATATCCCTCTAGTGGTGTGGGGGCTGTGCTTTGGCAAAGTGGGTGGGGTTATATCCTTCCTGTTTGGCCCTGTCCGGGGGTGTCCTCGGATGGGGCCACAGTGTCTCCTGACCCCTCCTGTCTCAGTCTCCAGTATTTATGCTGCAGTAGTTTATGTGTCGGGGGGCTAGGGTCAGTTTGTTATATCTGGAGTACTTCTCCTGTCCTATTCGGTGTCCTGTGTGAATCTAAGTGTGCGTTCTCTAATTCTCTCCTTCTCTCTTTCTTTCTCTCTCTCGGAGGACCTGAGCCCTAGGACCATGCCCCAGGACTACCTGACATGATGACTCCTTGCTGTCCCCAGTCCACCTGGCCGTGCTGCTGCTCCCGTTTCAACTGTTCTGTCTTATTATTATTCGACCATGCTGGTCATTTATGAACATTTGAACATCTTGGCCATGTTCTGTTATAATCTCCACCCGGCACAGACAGAAGAGGACTGGCCACCCCACATATGCTCTCTCTAATTCTCTCTTTCTTTCTCTCTCTCGGAGGACCTGAGCCCTAGGACCATGCCCCAGGACTACCTGACATGATGACTCCTTGCTGTCCCCAGTCCACCTGACCGTGCTGCTGCTCCAGTTTCAATTGTTCTGCCTTATTATTATTCGACCATGCTGGTCATTTATGAACATTTGAACATCTTGGCCATGTTCTGTTATAAATCTCCACCCGGCACAGCCAGAAGAGGACTGGCCACCCCACATAGCCTGGTTCCTCTCTAGGTTTCTTCCTAGGTTTTGGCCTTTCTAGGGAGTTTTTCCTAGCCACCGTGCTTCTACACCTGCATTGCTTGCTGTTTGGGGTTTTAGGCTGGGTTTCTGTACAGCACTTTGAGATATCAGCTGATGTACGAAGGGCTATATAAATAAATTTGATTTGATTTGATTTTCTGGATTTTTTTCTCCTCATTTTGTCTGTCATCGTTGAAGTGTACCTATGATGAAAATTACAGGCCTCTCTCATCTTTTTAAGTGGGAGAACTTTCACAATTGGTGGCTGACTAAATACTTTTTTGCCCACCTGTATACCCACGTTTTCAGTCACAATTTGCTTATACCACATAAAATAACTTGCATGATATTAATAAAAATGAAGCGTGGTTTGTTGAAATGTTGTAAGATAGGCCTAATGCACTTTTATATTTGTATGAAAGGATTAATATTTCCTTTTTGAAAGGCTAACGTTACTTGATGAAGACATGCTGTTATAGCAACTCTGTGCTTTTGTCTTGAAACTAAAATGTAATGAGTGTAGCCTACAGACAAGAAAATAAATCCTTCAACTGTCTGCACACACAGGCTTGTGGATTGTTGCATTATTCAAGAGTGTAATATGGTTTTGTTGCATTATTCAATAGTGTATACGTTTTAGAGGAAAAGCATCTGTCATTGTTCAATAGTTTATGGATCCTGGCTTGTGACCAATGTTCCCTCTAAGATGTGCGCAGCTCCCCCAGGGACTACCTTGCGAAAGACATATCAGCCAGCTCAGAGAAGCACAAGATTGAACTTCACTCAACTTTCTAGAGTTTTCCCCGTTAGTTAACACTATCAACGTTTCCCTTTACCGTGGGAATTGTGATCGAATCAACGCAATATTAGCCACTTTCAATGCAACATACCGAAACAAAATAAAGTATGCAAAACTTAAGATGCAAAACTGACTATGCAAGAGGTTTTGTTGTAGGCAAAACGCATCGTGTAGAATTCTATTGCATTGACAGAAACACTCAGGCCCTACTCTACACAGACCAGTGTGTCATAGCCAATCAGAGCTGCAGATATGCAAACAGACGTTTGCCATAAATGAATTTGTACCATTCACCAGTAGTGTAAAATACTTAAGTACAAATACTTTAAAGCACTACTTAAGTAGTTCTTTGGGGTATCTGTACTTTACTTTACTATTTATATTTTTGTCAACTTTTACTCCACAACATTCCTAAAGAAAATAATGTACTTTACACTCCATACATTTTTCCTGACACACAAAAGTACTTGTTACATTTTGAATGCTTAGCAGAACAGGAAAATGGTCCAATTCACACACTTATCAAGAGAACATCACTGGTCACCCCTATTGCCGTTGATTTGGCAGACTCACTAAACATAAATGCTTTGTTTGTAAATGATGTCTGAGTGTTGGAGAGTGCCCCTGGCTATCTGTACATTTTAAAACAAGAAAACTGTGCTGTCTGGTTTGCTTAATATAAGGAATGTGAAATTATTTGTATTTTTACGTTTGATACTTAAGTATATTTTAGCAAGTACATTTACTTTCGATACTTAAGTATATTTAAAACCAAATACTTTTAGACTTTTACTCAAGTAGTATTTTACTGGGTGACTTTCACTTAAGTCATTTTCTATTAAGGTATCTTAACTTTAACTTAAGTATGATAATTGGATTCTTTTTACACCACTGCCATTCACTTTGAACTGGACTGTGTTTACAGCATGAGCGGTCGTGAGTAGATGAGCTTGTTTTAAGATCAAAGCGAGAGCTACACTGCTGTTCAAATATTTGGGGTCACTTAGAAATGTACTTGTTTTGAAAGAAAAGCACATTTTTTGTCCATTAAAATAACATAAAATTGATCAGAAATCCAGTATAGACATTGTTATTGTTGTAAATGACTATCGTAGCTGGAAACGGCTGATTTTTAATGGAGTATCTACATAGGCGTACAGAGGCCCATTATCAGTAACCATCACACCTGTGTTCCAATGACATGTTGTTTTAGCTAATCCACGTTTATCATTTTAAAAGGCTAATTGATCATTAGAAAACCCTTTTGAAATTATGTTAGCACTCCTGAAATCTGTTGTCCTGATTAAAGAAGCAATAAAACTGGCCTTCTTAAACTTGTTGAGTATCTGGAGCATCAGCATTTGTGGGTTTGATTACAGGCTCAAAATGGCCCGAAACAAAGACATTTCTTCTGAAACTCATCAGTCTATTTTTGTTCTGAGAAATGAAGGCTATTCCATGTGCGAAATTGCCAAGAAACTGAAGATCTCGTACAACGGTGTGTACTACTCCCATTACAGAACAGCGCAAACGGGCTCTAACCAGAATATAAAAAGGGGTGGGAGGCCCTGGTGCACAACTGAGCAAGAGGACAAGTACATTAGAGTGTCTAGTTTGAGAAACAGACACATCACAAGTCCTCAACTGGCAGCTACATTACATTTATTGCATGGAATAGCCTGTCGATATACCATTAAAAATCAGCCATTTCCAGCTACAATAGTAATTTACAACATTGACAATGTCTACACTAGATTTCTGATCAATTTGATGTTATTTTAATGGACCAAACATGTGCTTTTCTTTCAAAAACAAGGACATTTCTAAGTGACCCCAAACTTTTGAACGGTAGTGTACATGTAGCGACTTGTGCACATTTGTACATTTCCTTTGCTAGTTAGTGAGTTATTAGCCCAGTTATAGCTACTTTGTAGTCAGCAATGGCACAAAACATGAGCACAAAACATGTGCATTTCTTGACATCTTTCAAAAGCGAGTCAGGTAAAGAGCCTTTTTTGTCTTAAAGGGGCAGTGTTGTATTTTGAGACAGGCTAAAATAAGCTAAGAAGCCAATAGGCAGAGGGTAGCATAATTTGGCTGATTCTCTGAGAATAATTATGCATTTTATTTTGAAACAATATTTTCAGTCACATCCTTGTCTGAATGACAAAGTGGATAAACAAGTTTTAATGTCAAGCCCTGCATGTATTTTTCAAAATTCTCATGGAATGTAGGCCTACATTGAACACCAAGCATTGGCCGCCTCTGTAGACTGAACGATAGAACAACTATTTCCATGTTAAAATGTTATGTTATGGCATTTTCTCCATATTTTTTTAATGGTAGGCCACTCTGGTAGGCCTACATTATAGAGGTCGACCGATTAATCGGAATGGCCGATTACTTAGGGCAGATTTCAAGTTTTCATAACAATCGGAAATCTGTATTTTTGGACGCCAATTTGGCAGATTTAATATATATATATATTTGTTCAACTTTATTTAACGAGGGAAGTCAGTTAAGAACACATTGTTATTTTGTTATTGGGTTAACAGAACGACAGATTTTTACCTTGTCAGCTCAGGGATTCAGTCTTGCAACCTTACGGTTAACTAGTCCAACGCTCTAACCATCTGCCTCACGAGGAGCCTGCCTGTTACACGAATGCAGTAAGAAGCCAAGGTAAGTTGCTAGCTAGCATTAGACTTATCTTATAAAAAACAATCAATCAATCATAATCACTAGTTATAACTACACATGGTTGATGATATTACTAGTTTATCTAGCGTGTCCTGCATTGCATATAATCGATGCGGTGCGCATTCGCGAAAAAGGACTGTCGTTGCTCCAACGTGTACCTAACCATAAACATGCCTTTCTTAAAATCAATACACAGAAGAATATATTTTTAAACCTGCATATTTAGCTAAAAGAAAGGTTAGCAGGCAATATTAACCAGGTGAAAATGTGTCACTTCTCTTGCGTTCATTGCACGCAGAGTCAGGGTATATGCAAAAATTTTACGTAATTATGACATAACATTGAAGGTTGTGCAATGTAACAGGAATATTTAGACTTAGGGATGCCATCCGTTAGATAAAATACGGAACGGTTCCGTATTTCACTGAAAGAATAAACATTTTGTTTTCGAAATGATAGGTCATTAATATGGTCGAATCCGGAAACTATGGCTCGTATGTCTATGTGCTATTATGTTATAATTAAGTCTAGGATTTGATAGAGCAGTCTGACTGAGCGATGGTAGGCACCAGCAGGCTTGTAAGCATTCATTCAAACAGCACTTTCGTGCGTTTGCCAGCAGCTCTTCGCAATGCTTGAAGCACAGCGCTGTTTATGACTTCAAGCCTATCAACTCCCGAGATTAGGCTGGTGTTACCAATGTGAAATGGCTAGCTAGTTAACGGGGTGCGCGCTAATAGCGTTTCAAACGTCACTCACTCTGAGACTTGGAGTAGTTGTTCTCCTTGCTTTGCATGGGTAACGCTGCTTTGAGGGTGGCTGTTGTCGATGTGTTCCTGGTTCGAGCCAGGAAAAAATAAGTGTTCATTCAGTATTGTTGTATTTGTCATTATTACAAATACATTTTAAAAAATTGGCTGATTAATCGGTATTGGCTTTTTATGGTCCTCCAATAATCGGTATCGGCGTTGAAAAAATCATAATCGGTCGACCTCTACTATATTATGATCAAATAGCCACAGTAGCCTACTTGAACACTGTTAAAAATTACTTAAAACGGGTACAGCCTCAGTGTTCACAGTAAATGTGCACCGAAAGTTGCACATAATTCTCACAACGTTCAAGTTTGCCCTCAGCAGACCTGAAATCTGCTCAGTGACCCCAAAAAAATTAGGGAACATTGTTTGTGAGTACTGTGATATTTACGGTCAATTTGAGCAGTGGACCAAAAATGTTGCTTTGCCAGCGAAAACTAAAGGTAAGGCAAGGATGTAATGTGAATTGAAAAGTAGAATTATCTTTAGCCACCACGCTCCTCAGACTCTCCTTTAGATCTCGTAGTGGGAATAGGACCTAGTCAGGGAAAAATGCGAGGACAAAGATAGCCATGAAAATGGATCATTTCTCAACCACTGTGGCCCTCACTTTGGGTTCCAGCTGGGCTTTGCTTAGTCTCATTTCCGCAAGGACAATGCAACACACCTCCAAAAATGTAGACCAATCACTGTGCACCACACACAGTCACACCCACACTCCCCCCAAATTGAATGTAAATAGCTTGGTCCATAGTGCATTTTCAGGAACTGAGCAGAAATGCACATATCACATGCAACCTACATACAGAAAAAAAATAATTCATAACACATAGACATGCATTGAGGCATTGAAACTTCTATGTCAATTAGGCGGCTACACAAATCCTGACAATCTCAAATTCACTATGATGCTGTTTCAACACACACATATACACACACACACACACACACACACACACCAATAACAAATGCATAGTAGACACACAAACATAGAACTCTCTCAAGTTTGTAAGACTGACAGTGTCATGCAGTTCACTCTGAAAAGTAAGGTAAGATGCACTCAAGACTGCTCACATACTTGTTCTTCTCCGTGTGACATCACCCAACAGCCTTGAGAAAGAGTGGTGAAGAAAAAGTGGAATGACAGAGATTCAAAGCAATAGGATCTTGAAATTCTGTCCGTCATTTTCTATCTCGGAGGCGAACAGATTTTGAAATCTGGTCAGTCAGGTTTGTGCACCTCCAAGTCGGTCAGACACAAACCAAGACACACAAAGTTGTGTGTGCTGTGCTATATGTCTGTGGCATTTTCTATTACGATCTTTCTTTGTAGTTCAGTGACATTGGGGTGATTCCATGTCATTTCAGCAAGCCATTACACCCACCATCTCAGATTGTTTTGAAATCATTTCTGCAGTTAGAAACAGATAAGATTAGCATTCCTGAACCATTATTTTGTTGAAATATAATTTTATTTATGAGAAATAATTAACTAATTGATAGCACTCAAATTGTACCTTTGAATGTATAGAACTCATTGGCTAGCTTGGACTTATTCTTTCCTCTGATAATTTTAAAACAAGACTGTCAATTTAACAGCAATTGACAATCAAGTTGGAGATGATGAATGGCTAATTGCAGTGCCTTGCATAGTCTTCAATATGACTTTCCATTTAACAATGAGGATATTTAATCCTAACTTTATGGACATGTCATTTCTAGTTTATGTGTCCTTTAACATTTGGTTACAATGCATCTCTGATATTCCCTGAGTTTTCCATCATAAATGTATACCCTATCATCATAAGGATGTTTGCATAGGATTGCTGCCAACAGCCATATCATGAGCGAAATTGCGATAACTGGTAAAAGTATCCTATCCACTATAGTGATATTACTAATTCATGACAACTCATTTTATACCATCATCACCATTCCATGATTTGCCTAATGCAGTTAAAATATTTTAAATGTAGCAAGGCTGGGAACAGTTCAAGTAGACAACGAATACACTATGTACAGCATACTGTACCATGGTTAGTCAATAAGGAAATAATATGCTTAAAATGGAATATGCTGAATACTCACCTTCTGATAACTCCAAGCAAAAGACACGACATCTTGTAAAATATAAAATGAAATAGATATCTTCACAAAAAGAGGAGAGGCGTGTGCGCTTTAGGACCAACCACAACTCATATCGGATTGGCCTATGAAGAAGAACTCTAATGTTGAGGTAACCTGGTGTAGGCTCATGAGAGAACCTTGTACTTTGCAACACGTGTAACTTATCGGAGAGGCATACGCCTTGATCCAGGTTCTGCGCTTCGTTCTCCAAACCGCAACTTCAATGCAAACAAATAGCCAACCGATTGCATATATACACCAAGCTAAATGTATATTTCTTTCGTCAAGTAATCCAGCAGTAGTCTTGGCTATTGATAACGCTGTCCGTTCAGCAAAGGTTAGGCTATTAAACAGGACTGTCTGAAAACAAATAAAAGGTCTGAGAGGAGGTGTCTCGCATGTTAAACTTGTTTGTTTTCTATAACACTGCAAAGAGAATAAACAAAGTAGAGCACTTCATACAACTATCATATCCTGTCCCTGCTCCTACTGAACATATCCACTGTTTACTGCCCATGCAACAAAAACGCCTCTACCGGCTGATGCAAGTTCTGACGTTTCTGTATCAGCCAAGACAGAACAGCCACCGTGGTGACTGGCACGTACGGCATATGGATGGAGAATCAAATGTTTAGGAAGAAAGTTGTTGAAGAGTCAACTGAATAAATGCAAAGTCGTTGAAAAAGTAGTACAGCGGAAGGATGTCTCATAATGACAACAGGCTATTGAAATTCTCTTGACCCAGATGGTCTAGATCCAAAAGTGTTATTTATAATGGGCATAAAATAGTAGGCCTACCTACGTTATTACACCCGCGACATTTCCAGTGCTTAGGTTTAGCAGGATCCTGTCGGAAATGGATCATATCCACCTCTCTGTTTTGGCCTGTTTCGTGTCCTGCTGAAAAGAGAAGACTCTCAGTCTAATCTGTCAATTTTAGGCTACCAAACCAGTTGATCAACTTCCAAATATTGTTTTACAAAGTAAAACAAAAGAGAGAGAGAGAGTAAGAGGCGTGTGGCACAGAACGGAGCACATATGTCATCACCAGGGAGTGAGCTGTGCATCATTGGGTGAGTCAGTGAAACTAGAAAGCATTTTTAGGATTATAATTTCCTCCTCATATTGTAGCATATAATATGTCTCCACACACCTAGGCTATTGATGGATTCAAGACCAGTTCGTTTTCATTGAGCTCAGATTCTCAGTTCTCAGTCCGTATCAAAATAGACTGTCATTTACGATCATGCAGTATTATGGTGCTTTCAAGACAACTGGTCGGAAAGTCGGAGCTCTAGAAAGAGCCCAGCCAGAGTTCCCCACTTGGAATTCCGAGTTGGATGACCATTCAAAATCAATTTTCCCAGTCGGAGCTCGTTGTTTTCCAGTTGTCTTGAACACAGTAAAATCAGAAGTTGGAGATTTCACAGCTCGGAGTTCCCAGTTGTTTTGCCAGTTTTGCCAGCATTAAAACAAGATTATGCCGAAGTCTCCAGTCACGTAGAATTGCATGAAATGCAATTTATAAACGCATGAAAAGGCCAATGCGTTTATAAAAGGCCAAACATTTCCCGGACCCTAGGTCACAGAAAAGGTTTCCACTACGCAAATGTGATGATATACATGCAATGCTTTAGTATAATGTTTCCGGTACCTCAGAGCTCCCAATGTCACTTCCCTCTCACGCTCACTTTTTGTTTACAAATGAAGCACTGCATAGGATAAATAGGCCTAACAAATTACCTAGGCTATGCCATCATGATTGACACCTGAGTTATGGACAGATAACGGCATAACCAATATTTTTTGTTATTGTTAACCTTTAATTTCAGCAGGGGGTCATGTGGAGGCCACGGTCTCTTTCGCAGATGAGCCCTGCATGAACACATCAATAAACAACAATTACACTATACATGAAAAACAAACAAAACACGAAAATCAAAACACAATCATATGAAACAAACATATTAATCAGTAAAAAGGCCCTCTAACATCCACCGGAATTACCCTAGAGGCACCAACTTTAAGGACTTTAGGAGATCGTTCCCCATGAGGCGCAAAAAAACATCAAGCAGATTTACCTAACTCGTGGAGATTGAAGGGATCTCCAGGGTAAGCGATGCCTGAGTCCGGGTCTGGTTATTTATACATCTGAAGGTTAACAATGAGGTACTGTAAGTGTATGCAAGAGAGCTTTATTAACCCAGGGCGTTATAGACAAAAAGAGCGCAGTGCATCGATCTACAAGATTTCAATGAGGGCCAGCCTACTTTCTGTTACAAAATGCAATGATGTGTACTGAGCCTATTGCCCATAATAAAAAGCAATGCGCTATGATAAACTGTGTCCAGTGGGTCCCAAATTACATTCAGATGTCGGACGATTTCCCCTTGAGTGGATAGTTAGAAGACCGGAACATACACTACCGTTCAAAATTCTGGGGTCACTTAGAAATGTCCTTGTTTTTGAAAGAAAATCATTTTTTTTGTCCATTAAAATAACATCAAATTGATCAGAAATACAGTGTAGACATTGTTAATGTTGTAAATTACTATTGTAGCTGGAACAGCAGCTTTTTTAGGGAATATCTACATGGGCACCTTGTGTTAGTTTATCATTTTAAAAGGCTAATTGATCATTAGAAAACCCTTTTGCCATTCTGAGCACTGTTGGAGGGATTGTACGTTCCTTGTGTAACTTGGGCAGTTGTTGTCACGTTCTGACCTCTATTTCTGTTGTTTTGTATTTATTTAGTATGGTCAGGGCGTGAGTTGGGTGGGCAGTCTATGTTTGTTTTTCTATGTTTTGGGGCATTTCTATGTTTTCGGCCTAGTATGGTTCTCAATCAGAGGCAGGTGTTATTAGTTGTCTCTGATTGAGAATCATACTTAGGTAGCCTGGGTTTCACTGTGTGTTTGTGGGTGATTGTTCCTGTCACTGTGTTTGGTGTCACAGGATAGGACTGTTTTGCGTTTTCACATTTCTTGTTTTTGTTAGTTTGTTCATGTGTAGTGATTTATTAAAACATGAATAACCACCACGCTGCGCTTTGGTCCGCTTCTCTTCCTCCTACAGACGAACGCCCTTACAGTTGTTGTTGCCATCCTGTACCTGTCCCGCAGGTGTGATGTTCGGATGTACAGATCCTGTGCAGGCGTTGTTACACGTGGTCTGCCACTGCGAGGATGATCAGCTGTCTGTCCTGTCTCCCTGAAGCGCTGTCTTAGGCGTCTCACAGTACGGATATTGCAATTTATTACCCTGGCCACATCTGCAGTCCTCATGCCTCCTTGCAGCATGCCTAAGGCACGTTCACACAAATAAGCAGGGACCCTAGGGATCTTTCTTTTGGTGTTTTTCAGTCAGTAGAAAGGCCTCTTTAGTGTCCTAAGTTTTCATAACTGTGGCCTTAATTGCCTACCGTCTGTAAGCTGTTAGTGTCTTAACAACCTTTCCACAGGTGCATGTTCATTAATTGTTTATGGTTCATTGAACAAGCATGAGAAACAGTGTTTAAACCCTTTACAATGAAAATCTGTGAAGTTATTTTGATTTTTACGAATTCTTTGAAAGACAGGGTTTTGAAAAAGGGACGTTTCTTTTTTTTTCTGAGTTTAGTATTTGACATAACAGAATGTCAAACTTTGATTAACCTTTATTTAACTAGGCAAGTCAGTTAAGAACAAATTCTTATTTTCAATGACAGCCTAGGAAGAGTGGGTTAACTGCCTTGTTCAGGGGAAGAACGACAGCTTTTCACCTTGTCAGCTCAGGGATTTGACCAACGCTCTAACCACTAGGCTACCTACCGCCCCAAATTGGAATAAGATGTCACATGTGCCCCTATTTATGCATGGGAATACCTGAGAAAATCACTTTGAGCTGTGTTCCAGGTGATTTTAGTCTTTTATGTCCAACAATCCAACAATGAAAACTATTTGAAATAGTTTTTTAACTAAATTATTTCAAACCCTATTTTTATTCTTAATTTCTTAACTCATCTGCATGCTTTTTGAAAGATAGCTTTTCATCAATCCAGATCAGTGGAGGCTGGTGGGAGGAACTATAGGGGGATGGGCTCATTGCAATGGCTGGAATGGAATTCATGGAATGGATTCAAACATGTGGTTTGCATATGTTTGATGCGTTTGATAATGTTCCATTTATTCCATTCCAGCCATTACAATGAGCCCGTCCTCCTACAGTTCCTCCCACCAGCCTCCACTGATCCAGATGCCCAGATAGTTAAAAGCAGGAACACGATCAATGAGGGCACCATCCAATGTATTTATACATAAATCATCAGATACATTTTTACGTGATTTGGAAAATAACATACACTTGATTTTACCTGCATTGGGTACCAATTTCAGTTTGACAAATGCTTTTTGCAGGGCAATAAAGGCAGATTGAAGCTCTGACAGAACCTGGCAGCTGTGGGGACAATAGCATATTTGTATTTTATTTGTATATATTTTTTACAAATAAACCAATATTGTTAATGTAAATAGTGAAAAGAACCGACCAAGAATCGATCCCTGTGGGACACCCTTTGTTATGTCTTGATTTAACACCATCAGTAAATACACAGTGTGTTCTGTCCTTTAAACAGTTTTCAAACCAGCTAAATGCAGCCTGGTCCAGGCTGATTGAAGAAAGACTCTGAATAAGTAATTAGTGGTCCATAGTGTCGAAGGCTTTAGACAGGTCAATAAAAAGGGCCATAAAAAGGGATGCACAGTGTTTCTTCTTATCCAAACAATTAAGAACATTCTTTAAAACCAAAGAAGAAACAGAAATGGTGCCTTCTGTGCATCTGTGGTTTGATTGCGATATGGGAAAATATGAGCATTATGTAGCCTACATGGATGTAAGTACAGTGCCTTCGGAAAGTATTCAGACCCCTTGACTTTTTCCACATTTTCTTACGTTACAGCCTTATTATGAAATGGATAAAAATAAAAAACATTCCTCAGCAATCTACCCCAGCAATACCCCATAATGACAAAGCAAAAACAGGTTTTTTGATTTTTTTGCAAATTTATAAAAATGAATAAACAGAAGTATCTTATTTACATAAGTATTCAGACCCTTTGCTATGAGACTCGAAATTGTGCTCAGGTGCATCCGGTTTCCATTGATCATCCTTGAGATGTTTCTTCAACTTGATTGGAGTCCACCTGTGGTAAATTCAATTAATTGGACATATTTTGGAAAGGCACACATCTGTCTATATCAGGTCCAGCAGTTGACAGTGCATGTCAGAGCAAAATACAAGCCATGAGGTTGGATGAATTGTCTGTAGAGCTCCGAGACAGGATTGTGTCGATGCACAGATCTGGGGAAGGGTACCAAAACATTTCTGCAGCATTGAAGATCCCCCAAGAACACAGTGGACTCTATCATTCTTAAATTGAAGAAGTTTGGAACCACAAAGACTCTTCCTAGAGCTGGCCGCCCGGCCAAACTGATAAACGGGGGAGAAGGGCCTTGGTTAGGGAGGTGACCAAGAACCCGATGGTCACTCTGAAAGAGCTCTCGAGTTCCTTTGTGGAGATGAGAGAAACCTTCAGAATGACAACCATCTCTGCAGCACTCCACCAATCAGACCTTTATGGTAGAGTGGCCAGACAGAAGCCACTTCACAGGAAAAGGCACATGACAGCCCTCTTGGAGTTTGCCTAAAGGCACCTAAAGACTCTCAGACTTTGATTGAAAAACAAGATTCTCTGGTCTGATGAAACCAAGATTGAATGCCAAGCATCACTTTTAGAGGAAACCTGCCACCATCCCTACGGTGAAGCATGGTGGTGGCAGCATCATGGTGTGGGGATGTTTTTCAGTGGCAGGGACTGGAAGACTAGTCAGGATCTAGGCAAAGATGAACGGAGCAAAGTACAAAGTTTCACCTTCAAACAGAAGCACACAGCCAAGACAACACAGGAGTGGCTTCTGGACAAGTCTCTGAATATCCTTGAGAGGCCCAGCCAGAGCCCGGACTTGGACCCAATCGAACATCTCTGGAGAGACCTGAAAATAGCTGTGCAGCAACACTCCCCATCCAACCTGACAGAGCTTGAGAGGATCTGCAGAGAAGAATGGGGAAACTCCCCAAATACAGGTGTGCCAAGCTTGTAGCGTCATACCCAAGAAGACTTGAGGCTATAATCTCACTCAAAGGTGCTTCAACAACGTACTGAGTAAAGGGTCTGAATACTTATGTAAATGTGATATTTCAGTTTCTTATTAAAATAGCAAACATTTCTAAAATCCTGTTTTTGCTTTGTCATCATGGGGTATTGTGTGTAGTAGATTGATGAGGGGGGTAAAACATTTAATCAATTTTAAAATAAGGCTGTAATCTCACAAAATGTGGAAAAAGGGGTCAAGGGGTCTGAATACTTTCCGAAGGCTCTGTATATGAGATTCATCTTCAGGTTATTGCTATCCATTATACCATTATGTGTTTTTTTTCTTCAAAGTGTAGTAGGCCTGAACTGCAACCAGTTCTGTCCACAAAAGTATTGTCTCCCTTTTCAGAATCTGCAATGCATTGTCTGAGAATGATGCAAATTGCACATTTCCTGTTAATGTTTCCAAGTTAGAGAGAGAAGGAGATAGGAAAACATGAAGGGGGAGGGGACATTGTATGGAGAAAGAGAGAGAGAGACTGACAGGTGGGTAGACAGGGGTCGAAGTAAGATAAGTCCACAGTGCCTCTGGTTAAACTTCAGCCTGTAAACAGTGACATGGCCTGCAGAATCAGCAGCCATATGCTTTTCAGGCACGTGGAGAACACCACACACATTTTGAATTAATGCACTCACTCAACCGCCCACAGATGCAGTCCTCAGTTATCAAAGAGAACATTCAGAAATGCTGCTGCTGGCAAAAAAAGGCATTTGAAGCTCAAGTAATGGTTGCAGTGTGGGCTAATACACCTCTTATCTTACATTGAGAGTCCATGAGCGAGGCCTAAAGAGGCCAATCATAGGAGGTTACATGTAGGCTGATATGGGATCAACAACTGCAAAAAGTAAAGTCTCAACCAGACCCTGGTCAGGCCAAGGAATGTCTGTTGTTCATTTGTTTGCATACTCAAATCAGGTCATAGAACCAGGAAAGAAACTCAAATGTCATCTTCAAAGAGAGATGTACACATTCAAAGAGAGAAGGCAGAGAATGCAATTATAAATCTGGTTTGGTTGAAATATTTTTTAAATGTTTGCCCTTTGTTTTTAATCAAAAGGAAAAGTATTGGGCTGAGGATCAAACAATAATTATTGATGCTTGTACTTTCATAACGTGACTAATGTATCAGTAATTAAACTTGATTCAGAATGGCATTCTTTGTTTGAACGTATACTATTTCATTGAGCACGTTTATGGTACAGAACACAACTTCTATTAATATGTCAGTCAACCTTTGCCACTCTTCCTTTGTTTCTCTTCTAAATGCTCCCCTCCCCTTTCTCATCTGTCATCCATTGAAAGACCTTTGGTCAGTATATTTCGCAATTAGGCAGAAGTGAAAAACAGCTCAAGTTTGAATCACTCACTCAATCACATCAATCAATGATTAATGGTTTCGCAAATACTTCAAGGTGACTTTTGCCCTTTGGATTAAATGCATCACAAAGTCTAACAAAATGTTCTGGCCCATTTTGTGTAAGTCTCCATTGACTGTAAAGGAGATACACTGAGTGTACAGAACATTAGGAACACCTGCTATTTCAATGACAGAATAACCAGGTGAAAGCGATGATCCCTTATTGATGTCACTTGTTAAATCCACTTCAATCAGTGTAGATGAAGGGGGAGAAGACAGTTTAAAAAATTATTTTTAAGCCTTGAGACAATTGAGACATGGATTGTATATGTGTGGCATTCAGATGGTGAATGGGCAAGACAAAAGACTTAAGTGTCTTTCAACGGGGTATGGTAGTAGGTGCCAGGCGCACCGGTTTGACTGTGTCAAGAACTGCAACGCTGCTGGGTTTTTCACGGTCAACAGTTTCGCGTGTGTATTAAGAATGGGCCACCACCCAAAGGACATCCAGCCAACTTGACACAGTTATTATTATTTATTTTTTATTTAAGCTTTATTTAACTAAGCAAGAACAAATTCTTATTTTACAATGACAACCAACCCCGACCAACCCCTCCCCTAACCCAGGCGACACTGGGCCAATTGTGCGCTGTCCTATGGGACTCCCGATCACGGCCAGTTGTGATACAGCACGGGATCAAACCAGGGTCTGTAGTGACACCTCTAGCACTGAAATGCAGTGCCTTAGACTGCTGCGCCACTCAGAGCCTTGAAATGTGGGAAGCATTGGAGTCAACATGGACCAGCATCCCTGTGGAATGATTTCGACACCTTGTAGAGTCCATGCCTCAACGAATTAAGGCTATTCTGAGGCCAAAAGGGGGTGCAACTCAATATTAGGAAGGTGTTCCTAATGTTTTGTACACTCAGCGTACACATTAAGTACATAGCCAAGAGAAAATTCAAGACATTTTCAAGCAATTTCCTTGTGTGCTTGTAATTGGTTTGCATCTTTCTCCTTTGACTGAAATTGAATGTCAGCCAAATTAGATAATTCCATCATTGCAACACACCATAGCAAAACAAGGACCCTCAGACAATACAGTCCTATATGACAAGTAACTAAGCTGCTGATGCTTTATTGGAGGTCTGGAGCAGAGAGGGGGTTATAATCACTGTTGCCTGGTATACATTTCTGGTCTTGTCTCATTGTTCTGTAGGGTAAATACTGGATGTCTGCCAAACTGATATGCTCCCACAAACATGTTTGAATACACTCTTAGAAAAAATGGTTCCGAAAGGGTTCTTCAGCTGTCCCCATAGGAGAACCCTTTTGGGTTCAATGTAGAAACCTCAGTGAAAAGGGTTGTACATGGAACCCAGAAGGGTTCTACCTGAAACAAAAAAGGTTTCTCCAAGGTGTTCTCCTATGTGGACAGCCTCATAACCCTTTTAGGTTCTAGATAGCACTTTTTCTTTCAATAACAATTGTAGGCTACACTCTTAGAACCACTCTTCCAGATCCTTTTTTTCTATGTTGCTTCATATATGGTACCCTTGGGTTCCATAAAGGGTTCTATATGGAACCAATTTCAGTTCTAGAACCATAAGGGGTGCCATATATGAAGCAAACATAGAACCCTTTTTTATAACCATCACCATCTCAAAGATGTTCCTAGAGCACAACTACTGAGCAAGCCCAGAAGCCCTAGAGCTAGACCCTCCATTCAACTGATCACTACCTACACCCTGCAAAGTCCAGAACTACTAGGCATCATCAAAAACATTGGGATATTCTACGCTTAGACCCAGCTCTAGGGAATACATTTCAGCAGCCTCCTGCAGTGCTTACTGTCAACTAAAAACATTAAAGACAGTGCAGCCTGGTTTCAGAGCATTTCTTATTATTCTGTACATAATTCCAAGACACTCCAGTTAAGATTTTAGCTAATTAGTAACTTTTCAGCTACTTACTACTTTTTAGGTACTTTGCCACTACTTAGCATGTTAGCTAACCCTTCCCCTAACTCTTTTAGCTAACCTTTCCCCTAACCCTAACCTTAACCTAACTCCTAAACTTAACCCTAACCTCAACCCCTAACCCCTAACCTAGCTAACGTTAGCGCAAGCTAGAATTCGTAACATATCCTACGTTTTGAAAATTCGTAACATATACTGAACAAAAATATAAACGGAACATTTAAAGTGTTGGTCCCATGTTTCATGAGCTGAAATTAAAGGTCTCAGACATTTTCCAAATGCACAAAAAGCATTTTTTCTCTCAAATGTTGTGCACACATTTGTTTACATCCCTGTTAGTGAGCATTTATCCTTTGCCAAGATAATCCATCCACCTGATGGGTGTGACATATCAAGAAGCTGATTAAACACAGGTGCACCTTGTGCTGGGGATGATAAAAGGCCACTCTAAAATGTGATGTTTGTCACACAACACAACGCCACAGATGTCTCAAGTTTTGAAGGAGCTTGCAATTGGCATGCTGACTGCTGGAATGTCCACCAGAGCTGTTGCCAGATAATTGAATGTTACTTTCTTTACCATAAGCCACCTCCAATGTTGTTTTAGAGAATTTGGCAGTGCGTTCAAGCGGCCTCACAACCGCAGACCAAGTGTAACCATGCCAGTAACCATAACATATCATACGAAATGGGTGATGGACATCCACAAATTAATACATACCATGCAAAACGTATCATATACTAAATGAAGAGACACGGATTTACGTAAAAAATAATATGAAATGCTCTGAGACCAGGTTGGACAGTGTTGTCAGATCCGATGTCAAGCTCAAACAAGACCAGGCTCCTGCTTATCCACCCTGGCAATTGTGGCAATTGTACCCAATGCCAGTACACCAAATGTATGAAAAGTTTCTCGCACTGGTGGAAAAAGTACCCAAATGTCATACTTGTTTTTAAACCACTCCACAAATTTCTTGTTAACAAACTATAGTTTTGGCAAGTCGGTTAGGACATCTACTTTGTGCATGACACAAGTCATTTTTCCAACAATTGTTTACAGACAGATTATTTCACAATTCCTGTGGGTCAGAAGTTTACATACACTATATTGACTGTGCCTTTAAACAGCTTGGAACATTCCAGAAAATGTTGTCATGGCTTTAGAAGCTTCTGATAGGCTAATTGACATCATTTGAGTCACCTGTGGATGTATTTCAAGGCCTACCTTCAAACTCAGTGCCTCTTTGCTTGACATCATGGGATAATCAAAACAAATCAGCCAAGACCTCAGAAAAAAATTGTAGACCTCCACAAGTCTGGTTCATCCTTGGGAGCAATTTCAAAACGCCTGAAGGTACCACGCTCATCTGTACAAACAATAGTACGCAAGTTTAAATACCATGGACCACGCAGCCGTCATACTGCTCAGGAAGGAGATGCGTTCTGTCTCCTAGAGATGAACGTACTTTAGTGCGAAAAGTGCAAATCAATCCCAGCAAAGGACCTTGTGAAGTTGCTGGAGGAAACATGTACAAAAGTATTTATATCCACAGTAAAATGAGTCCTATAATTGTATCTTTTTATTTAACTAGTAACTATTTAACTACTAAGTCAGTTAAGAACAAATTCTTATTTTCAATGACGGCCTAGTTCAGGGGCAGAACGACAGATTTGTACCTTGTCAGCTCGGGGGTTTGAACTTGCAACCTTCCGGTTACTAGTCCAACGCTCTAACCACTAGGCTACCCTGCCGCCCCATATCAACATAACCTGAAAGGCCACTCGGCAAAGAAAAAGCCACTGCTCCAAAACCATCATAAAAAAGCAAGACTCCGGTTTTCAACTGCACATGGGGACAAAGATTGTACATTTTGGAGAAATGTCGGAAGAAACAAAAAGAGAACTGTTTGGCCATAATGACCATTGTTATGCTTGGAGGAAAAAGGGGGAAGCTTGCAAGCCGAAGAACACCATCCCAACCCTGAAGCACGGGGGTGGCAGCATCATGTTGTGGGGGTGCTTTACTGCAGGAGGGACTGGTGCACTTCACAAAATAGATGGCATCATGAGGGAGGAAAATGACGTGGATATATTGAAGCAACATCTCAAGACATCTGTCAGGAAGTTAAAGCTTGGTCGCAAATGGGTCTTTCAAATGGACAATGACCCAAAGCATACTTCCAAAGTTGTGGCAAAATGGCTTAAGGACAACAAAGTGGGGGTGCTTTGCTGCAGGAGGGACTGGTGCACTTCACAAAATAGATGGCATCATGAGCCATCACAAGCCCTGACCTCAATCCCATTGGACAATTTGTGGGCAGAACTGAACAAGCGTGTGCGAGCAAGGAGGCCTACAAACTTGACTCAGTTACACCAGCTCTGTCAGGAGGAATTGGGCCAAAATCCACCCAACTTATTGTGGGAAGCTTGTGGAAGGCTACCCAAAACATTTAACCCAAGTTAAACAATTTAATGGCAATGCTATCAAATGCTAATTGAGTGTATGTAAACTTCTGACCCACTGGGAATGTGATGACAGAAATAAAAGCTGAAATAAATCATTCTCTCTACTATTATTCTGACATTTCACATTCTTAAAATAAAGTGGTGATCCTAACTGACCTAAAACAGGGATTTTGTACTAGGATTAAATGTCAGGAATTGTGAAAAACTGAGTTTAAATGTTTTAGGCTAAACCTCTGACTTCAACTGTTCTTAAGTATCAAAAGTAAATGTAATTGCTAAAATATACTTAAGTATCAAAAGTAAAAGTATAAATCATTTCAAATTCCTTATATTAAGCAAAGCAGATGGCACCATTTCACACGTTCTCTTGATAAATGCGTAAATTTCACCTTTTTCTTGTACTGCTAAGCATTCAATGTACTTTTGGTTGTCAGGGACAATGTATGGAGTAAAAAGTACATTATTTTCTTTAGGAATGTAGTAAAGTAAAAGTTGTCAAAAATATAAATAGTAAAGTACATATACCCACAAAAATGACATAAGTAGTACTTTAAAGTACAGCAGTTAGACTAGTGGTTAGAGTGTTGAGCCAGTAACCAAAAGGTTACTGGATCAAATCCATAAAAATCTAAATTACCATAAATTGAAATTCTCACAATGTGATCTACACGATTGCTGCCAGTGCTGGTTAATTTGTGTTGGAGAGACCTCATGGGAGTTACACACTAGAATGTGTGAGCACCGAAGTGCCATTCAAGGTGTTGACCCGAACATCGAAGTGGTCCTCCGTTTCATTTCCCCATAGGCTTTTTGCCAACGAGCCATGGCAGCGTTCGTGCCTACAAAAAGACTCCATTACTATTGCTTTCTATAGCAGGGGTGTCAAACTCATTAAATGCAGGGCCTAGTGTCTGCAGGTTATTAAACCCACAATTAAACTACAAATCCCACGATGCTGCATCTTGAGCTTCAAAACTGGAAAGTACGGAACACTGAAAAGTGTTTACTTGCTTTCATTTTCACTTTTTGTGCTGACTAACTGCGACTGTTTTCCGCGTTGTGTACAATTAGACATTTAGGATAATCGCGCATTCTTTCAACTATTTAATTATTGCCTATTATTGCATTGAAACGGGTATTTTTTGACTATCAAATAAATATATTCCCATCACACAAGATGACTTCCATAGACATTCGCCCGGAGTCCAAGAAGATGGTAGGTTGTCAATTTAAATTGTGTAATAACAAACAGAAGCCAAATGTAACCTAGAATCATTCATGGCTGTAGCTTACCAATATAATGTGTGTTTAGATAATTCACCAGCCCTGATAATCTTCAAGGCGTTTTGATAATTAGACCAACAGTAGATCCAGGTGAGGCCACATCAGGTGACCTTACCCCGGCTATCGTAGTCAGGTGTAAAGTAGAGACAGTGGGAGTTGGGTTTGCTGCTGTGCCTTGCATACAGTTTCATTTACAAAAATAAATACATCGTATTTCTTTGGTTTCAATTTCCTAGGTCGATGACTTCTGCACTCAGCTCACTAAAGAGGTAACTGACATATTTATTTTTGATAGTCTAATAAGCACATTTTAGATGGTAATCATGACTATGTCCAACGTTGGTAACTGATGTATTTCCTGCGCGTTATAGGCAGAGACCCTGGTCACATCATTCTTCCCTCAGAAGATTGCAGAGATGGAGATGCTATTGAAGGTATGGACAGATGTTGACCATGAAAAAACACCTTTTGATTTCAGTCCAGATACATTGACGCAATGCTATTGTAAGTAGGCAAATACGAGCTGTTTGTCAATGCTTTGTTTATCATTCATACCCCTTGAAATGGACCCCAGAAATCCTTTAGCACTGATGGCCTGGCAGCGCTGAAATCACCTCTGGACATCCCAATGCCAGACCCAGCTAAAGAAGAGGCAAAGAGAAAGAAGAAAGAGGAGGTACATACATTTCACTAATTCAGCATTATATCATGATTAACCCCTTGGATTACACTGGAATCATTAAAAGTAGTATCAACCATGCAAATTGATGAATCTTGCAAAATCCTTTACCCCGTTCCTCTTTTTTTTGTCAGAAAGAAGCAAAGGAAGGAAAGAAAGACAAGGACAGCGATAAAGAAGATGACGATGCAGGTAAAGACACAATACCACTGATGTACCACCACAGTTAGTTGTTAAATTGCTGTATGTACAGATCTGGGATCATCTCCTAATCTTAAAAACGTCCTCCAGAGATTTTTGTACTTTTACTGTTGAAAAACGATATCCCCACTTGTGCTATGTCATGACATACCTTGACCACCTTTTGAGATATACATTTTATTAAGTAAATCAGGTTAAATGAGGTGAACATTAGACTAGAGTGACACTTTAAAGGCCCAATGCAGTCAAAAATGTGATTTACCCGTGTTTTATATATATTTCCACACTTCGGTTGGAATAATTTCATCCTGTTTTGGTGGGATGGAGTTTTGGCCTGCCTGGTGATATCATCAGGTGGTAAATTTGGGAATAGACCAATAAGAAAGAGTTACAAACCTCTCTGCCAATAACAGCTAATTTTCCCCTCCCTCTTCAGACCACTGCCAGACAGTCCTAGCAAAATTCTTTCTTGAGAAATAGCTTTTTGCTAAGCTTCTTTTGTTTATTTTTGACCATTTTAATGTAAAACAATCACAGTAAGGTACTTAATTATTACCCAGAAATGGTTTGATATTGAGATATACCAAACATTATGAACACCTTCCTAATATTAAGTTGCACCCCCCCCCCTTATGCCCTCAGAACAGCCTCAATTCCTCGGGGCATGGACTCTATAAGGTGTTGAAAGCATTCCACAGGCATGCTGGCCCATGTTGACTCCAATGCTTCCCACAGTTGTGTCATTGGCTGGATGTCCTTTGGGTGGTGGACCATTCTTGATACACACAGGAAACTGTTGAGCGTGAAAAACCCAGTAGCGTTGCAGTCTTGACCCAAACTGGTGCGCCTGGCACATACTACCATGCCTCGTTCAAAGGCACTTAAACATTTACCATTCACCCTCTGAACATAGACAAATCAATTGTCTTGAGGCTTAAAAATCCTTCTTTAACCTGTCTCCTCCCCTTCATGTACTGATTTGAAGTGAATTTAACAAGTGACATCAATAAGGGATCATAGCTTTCACCTGGATTCACCTGGTCAGTCTATTTTTTATTTTACCTTTATTTAACCAGGCAAGTCAGTTAAGAACAAATTCTTATTTTCAATGACGGCCTGGGAACAGTGGGTTAACTGCCTGTTCAGGGGCAGAACGACAGATTTGTACCTTGTCAGCTCGGGGGTTTGAACTCACAACCTTCCGGTTACTAGTCCAACGCTCTAACCACTAGGCTACCCTGCCGCCCCGGTCATGGATAGAGTCATGTCATGGATAGAGTTCTTAATGTTTTGTATGCTCCGTTTAAAGTAGCTGCGTCTGAACTTTTAACCATTAGAGGGGACACACAAATCAAATCTTAGATCAGTGCATTGGGATAGCTTTGTCCTACTCTGGGGTTTCTGATGGTGTTTTTCCCTAGGGCCTGCCTGTGGTCCAATCCCCTGCAACGAGAGAGTGGAAAGTCTTCTGAAGGAGATCAAGCCTCAGATCCAGATACTGAAGGAGAAACTCAACACCGTCAGTCAGGCTTTTTGTCTCTGTTACTCTGTATTGGCCAAACTGTTATTTTACATCTAAGATTCACTAGCACATCTCTATTGCTAAATAGGTGAGAAGGCATGTGTAATTGTAAGGCAAGTGTGTATAGAAATACATACATTCTATAATCTCTTGCTCTGGCAGGTGTCAATGTGGGTGCAACTTCAGATTCCCAAAATTGAAGATGGGAACAACTTTGGGGTAGCTGTGCAGGTCAGTGTTATGAATTTCTGAGATGATTCAGATATTGTCATATCTGTTATATTATAGTCATTCATATTATGTTTGTTACCTGTGCAGGCCTATTTTCATGAATGTTTTTCCACAGGAAAAAGTGTTTGAATTGTTGACCAACACTCGCACAAAGATTGAGGGATTCCAGACACAGATCTCAAAGTAAGAGACTTAGACCAAAATAATTTCAATTAGTTGTGTAATTACTCTTTACCTACATACTATCTAATTATGTATGTAATCAATGTGTTAATGTGACTAACACACATCTTTATTATTTGATGTGTTGTCAGGTACTACAGTGAGAGAGGGGATGCTGTTGACAAGGCCTCAAAAGAGCCACATGTGGTTAGTATTACTCTGTGTTTTGTGTGTGTGTGTGTGTGTGTGTGTGTATGCACATGCTCACTTTCATTGGTGTGTGTGTGTTAACCATATTGCGTATACTTATAACTCAAGGGAGACTACAGGCAGCTGGTGCATGAGCTGGACCAGTACCAGTACTGTGAGCTGCGCATCGTGGTTCTGGAGATCCGCAACACTTATGTAAGCCAAGATGCCTGATGTATCATTCCTTTTTTCCCTTCATTAGAGTTCAAGTGCTCAGCATCCCCATAATGTTCAACCCAAAGTTGAATAACATTTACCAGTGTGAAGAAAAGTATTAACCTCAAGAGACCTCAAGTTGTCATTGGAAATCTTACCCTGTTAACAAATTGATTGAGTCAATAATTACAATGCCTCCTGCTATTTTCATTGTACTTACCTACCCTGACATCTTCCACTGTTTGATGCCCTTGACATGAAAGGATGGTGTAAGTGATGAAATATTTCAGTGATGTAATTACCCTGCTATTTCTGTCACCCACTCACCAGGCCGTGCTGTTGGACATAATTAACAAGAACTATGACAAGATCAAGAAGCCCAGAGGGGACTGCAAAGCCCTCATCTACTGATGATCAACTGACTGTTGTATGTGCACTGGAGACGGCAATACACCTACTCAACCATTCACTGGTTATGATACAAATCGTGTAGTGCAACATGTTAAGATGATTGTTGGGTAACTGAATACATTGACAGTTCATTTAAAAATGTTTTCATTTTCATCAATGATAAAAATAACCCTGCTGTATTACACAATCATTTTTATTCAGATTTCAAAATAAAGCAGTGATAACTGACATAATATGAAGTGAGTTGTGCTTTTTTGCCTCAAGGTGAGATTTGAAAGTATTTAAATATTTTGTTTAGGAAACGTGAAAAATTTGAGACTTTACTCCATCCTGTGGTAATGTACGTCATCGTCCTGTTATCCAATTCGATCTTATTGGTGTTAGGAGTTATCATTGAATATAAAGAACCAGAAAAGCGCAAGCAAAAATCATTACTTCGTTTTTATAAAATATCAGGCAGAGCCTTTTTTTGCTGTTAACCATTCTTATCCTAAGACATACATTTTTTGGTCAGTGCCTCCACACGTCATGGACATCTCTCTCACTGCTCTCTGAGTGGTGGTGAGTAGTCCCTCTCCAGGCCACCCAGGACAGCATCAGCTGGGTTGCAAATGATACCAGCCCTGCTACAGCCCCCTCCAGCCCAGATATCCTCGAGCTCCCCCCAGCAGCTGGGAGGGGAAACTATGGTAAGTGAGCCAGCAGACCGAACAGCATGATCAGCCACAAGCCCAGCGGGAGACACAAAGCAGGAACGGTGGGGCCTCCTGAGGGACCTCCTAGGGCCAGGTAGGGCCCCAATATGGCAGTCTCCTCGGCCAGGAGGAGGCAGCAGAGGAGGAGGGTGTCCTCGGAAACCTCCCAGCCTCGCAACAGCATGCCCGCTTTCAGGCATGAGGCCTTGCCCTCATGGAGCAAGAGTAAAGACTGACCTGGGACACTGGTTCCCTGGCCAAGATTCAGGCCCCCATCCAGTGTAGCAGGCATTGGCTTGTAGCCGCTACCTGCTGCATTCTCCAGCAGAGTCAGAAGATGGTGACAGCACCACCATGACAGCTATCCGTGAGAGGTGGCGAAGGGAGAGAGGGGGTTATCGACAGATGGAGAAGAGGAAGGAGCCCGTGAAGACACAGGCCCAACCCCAGCACGATCACAGGAACATCCTGAGAGAATTCAAAGCAGACTTCTACAGTAAATGTTAGATGGCTATATAGCTCAGGACAGAACTAGATGGTATGGATACTTGGTGAATATTATCTGTGTGAAATCAGGTAGCATAAAGAATACATTCATTATCAAAGGGTGAAAAGGGTGTCTGAATATGGCACTACCAAGCAGTCCAGCCCAAAGGTCTGTCACAACCACCAGAACTGTGTTGAGAAACATGACAAGCTTTCCTGGTCAGCTCTGTTCCTTAGCCACTGGTGTAATTTACTTATGTTCATTTTCAAAAATTCCATTTGATTTTGTCTTCAATCTTTCGGCCCGTTGTTTCTATTCACTTTTCTTCAGTCACATCTTTAGATGTTCAATTTTTTTTATCATCCTCTTCCTACCTCTTCCTGTTGGCTGAGAGTGTACTCTGTTATGGAGTACAGTGGGGCAAAAAAGTATTTAGTCAGCCACCAATTGTGCAATGATGCAGAAAAATGATTGCAGAAAAATTAATCCATGCTTTTGTCACTTCTAGGTTAGACTACTGCAATGCTCTACTTTCCGGCTACCCGGATAAAGCACTAAATAAACTTCAGTTAGTGCTAAATACGGCTGCTAAAATCCTGACTAGAACCAAAAAATTTGATCATATTACTCCAGTGCTAGCCTCTCTACACTGGCTTCCTGTCAAAACAAGGGCTGATTTCAAGGTTTTACTGCTAACCTACAAAGCATTACATGGGCTTGCTCCTACCTATCTCTCTGATTTGGTCCTGCCGTACATACCTACACGTACGCTACGGTCACAAGACGCAGGCCTCCTAATTGTCCCTAGAATTTGTAAGCAAACAGCTGGAGGCAGGGCTTTCTCCTATAGAGCTCAATTTTTATGGAACGGTCTGCCTACCCATGTCAGAGACGCAAACTCGGTCTCAACCTTTAAGTCTTTACAGAAGACTCATCTCTTCAGTGGATCATATGATTGAGTGTAGTCTGGCCCAGGAGTGGGAAGGTGAACGGAAAGGCTCTGGAGCAACGAACCGCCCTTGCTGTCTCTGCCTGGCCGGTTCCCCTCTTTCCACTGGGATTCTCTGCCTCTAGCCCTATTACAGGGGCTGAGTCACTGGCTTACTGGAGCTCTCTCATGCCGTCCCTGGAAAGGGTGCGTCACCTGAGTGGGTTGATTCACTGATGTGGTCGTCCTGTCTGGGTTGGCGCCCCCCCTTGGGTTGTGCCATGGCGGAGATCTTTGTGGGCTATACTCAGCCTTGTCTCAGGATGGTAAGTTGGTGGTTGAAGATATCCCTCTAGTGGTGTGGGGGCTGTGCTTTGGCAAAGTGGGTGGGGTTATATCCTTCCTGTTTGGCCCTGTCCGGGGTTGTCCTCGGATGGGGCCACAGTGTCTCCTGACCCCTCCTGTCTCAGCCTCCAGTATTTATGCTGCAGTAGTTTATGTGTCGGGGGGCTAGGGTCAGTTTGTTATATCTGGAGTACTTCTCCTGTCCTATTCGGTGTCATGTGTGAATCTAAGTGTGCATTCTCTAATTCTCTCCTTCTCTCTTTCTTTCTCTCTCTCAGAGGACCTGATCCCTAGGACCATGCCCCAGGACTACCTGACATGATGACTCCTTGCTGTCCCCAGTCCACCTGGCCGTGCTGCTGCTCCAGTTTCAACTGACCTGAGCCCTAGGACCATGCCCCAGGACTACCTGACATGATGACTCCTTGCTGTCCCCAGTCCACCTGACCGTGCTGCTGCTCCAGTTTCAACTCTTCTGCCTTTTTATTATTCGACCATGCTGGTCATTTATGAACATTTGAACATCTTGGCCATGTTCTGTTATAATCTCCACCCGGCACAGCCAGAAGAGGACTGGCCACCCCACATAGCCTGGTTCCTCTCTAGGTTTCTTCCTAGGTTTTGGCCTTTCTAGGGAGTTTTTCCTAGCCACCGTGCTTCTACACCTGCATTGCTTGCTGTTTGGGGTTTTAGGCTGGGTTTCTGTACAGCACTTTGAGATATCAGCTGATGTACGAAGGGCTATATAAATAAATTTGATTTGATTTGCAAGTTCTCCCACTTAAAAAGATGAGGCCTGTAATTTTCATCATAGGTACACTTCAACTATGACAGATAAAATGAGAAGAAAAACATCCAGAAAATCACACTAGGATTTTTTATGAATTTATTTGCAAATGATGGTGGGAAATAAGTATTTGGTCACCTACAAACAAGCAAGATTTCTGGCTCTCACAGACCTGTAACTTCTTCTTTAAGAGGCTCCTCTGTCCTCCACTCATTACCTGTATTAATGGCACCTGTTTGAACTTGTTATCAGTATAAAAGACACCTGTCCACAACCTCAAACAGTCACACTCCAATCTACACTATGGCCAAGACCAAAGAGCTGTCAAAGGACACCAGAAACAAAATTGTAGCCTGCACCAGGCTGGGAAGACTGAATCTGCAATAGGTAAGCAGCTTGGTTTGAAGAAATCAACTGTGGGAGCAATTATTAGGAAATGGAAGACATACAAGACCACTGATAATCTCCCTCGATCTGGGGCACCACACAAGATCTCACCCCGTGGGGTCAAAATGATCACAAGAACAGTGAGCAAAAATCCCAGAACCACACGGGGGGACCTAGTGAATGACCTGCAGAGAGCTGGGACCAAAGTAACAAACCTCAAAAACACACCAGGGACTCAAATCCTGCAGTGCCAGACGTGTCCCCCTGCTTAAGCCAGTACATGTCCAGGCCTGTCTGAAGTTTGCTAGAGAGCATTTGGAAAGAAAGAATGCTGAGTTGCATCCAAAGAACACCATACCTACTGTGAAGCATGGGGGTGGAAACATCATGCTTTGGGGCTGCAAAGGGACCAGGACGACTGATATTTTTTATTATTATTTTTTTTAACCTTTATTTAACTAGGCAAGTCAGTTAATGACGGCCTAGGATCAGTGGGTTAACTGCCTGTTCAGGGGCAGAACGACAGATACCTTGTCAGCTTGTGGGTTTAAACTTGCAACCTTCCGGTTACAAGTCCACCGCTCTAACCACTAGGCTACCCTGCCGCCCTGTGTAAAGGAAAGAATGAATGGGGCCATGTATCGTGAGATTTTGAGTGAAAACCTCCTTCCATCAGCAAGGGCATTGAAGATGAAACGTGGCTGGGTCTTTCAGCATGACAATGATCCCAAACACACCGCCCGGGCAACGAAGGAGTGGCTTCGTAAGAAGCATTTCAAGGTCCTGGAGTGGCCTAGCCAGTCTCCAGATCTCAACCCCATAGAAAATCTTTGGATGGAGTTGAAAGTCCGTGTTGCCCAGCAACAGCCCCAAAACATCACTGCTCTAGAGGAGATATGCATGGAGGAATGGGCCAAAATACCAGGAACAGTGTGTGAAAACCTTGTGAAGACTTACAGAAAACGTTTGACCTCTGTCATTGCCATCAAAGGGTATATAACAAAGTATTGAGATAAACTTTTGTTATTGACCAAATACTTATTTTCCACCATATTTTGAAAAGAAATGTATTATAAATCCTACAATGTGATTATCTGGATGTTTTTTCTAATTTTGTCTGTCATAGTTGAAGTGTACCCATGATGAAAATTACAGGCCTCATCTTTTTAAGTGGGAGAACTTGCACGATTGGTGGCTGACTAAATACTTTTTTGCCTCACTGTATGTACTGCAGCTTTATCTGTTCAGTGCTGTGCTGTACACTCCTATCATTGGTGTTCCAGTGTTCCCTCTACTTTATCTCTATACATTTAAACTCAAAAATCCAAAAAACACCTGCTCAACTGTAGCCTATGCCACATTGCAAATGTTATTATGGCTTTATTATAAAGTGCCTTTCTCTTCAACAGTCAATTTTACCACACATTGGATTGCATCTTGGTGCACAGATTTGTTTACAGAAAATGGTGTGCCTGGGCCTATGATTTCTTAATCTGGCCCTGCACACAAGATCAGCCTAATAGATTGTGAAATGTTTCCAACCAGAGTTGGTACTGTACGAATGCAATACAGTACAATACTCTTCGTACACCAGTATTGTGATGTAAGTATAATTGTGTCATATGTCACAAAAATTGTTAATACATTTAGAGTAAAAGCCAGTCTCTTTTTTTGGCCAAGTCCTCTTTTCTAGGCCCTCCATTCAAAGGCTCAGATGTCGATGTCAAAGCTTATTTGAATCCATCCGTGTTGTCTGTCTTTGTCACAAGCAACACATGCCTCAAAGAGCGTTCTCTAAAACTCATTCCACCATATGCTGCTCCATGTATCCCACCACTTAACATCTGAATGAATACAGGCAGATACGAGCCCCTGGTGGTTTATCTCAGAGATACTTACTAATAGTCTCAGAGGCCAGTCTCCAGACAGCTCCCATCCTATATTTGTGTTAATTGTTCACTCGTTCTCCTCCCTCGCTCTCTGAGAGTGCCAAGAAATCTGACTCGAATATTAGAGTTCAAACATTCCTGCCGTTACAATACCCCCCACGGACCTATGATGTGGCTCTATAGCAACTAATTGTCTGTTAGCTGTGGTTGGCTATGCATTAATTTAAAGCTGTTATGCAAAAAAAACTATTCCCCTCTTGCTTCTTATTGCTCAAGCAGCGACTTGTGAAAATCCATCTGTAAAGCAAATTACTGCAAAGACAGGTGACTAAAGTAGTAACAATTAGTTGTTATCAGATAACCTTTCCTGATATCAATCTGGGAATTCCCTTCATATTATTTCTGACGACTGTATTTGGCAGGTTATGTACTTCTACAAAACAACTCTGGTGAATATGTTCAAATAAATGTTTTATTGATATTGTAAAACAATTGAGATTGGAACATGAACATCGATATAAACACACAGTCAAACAACATACACACATTAATATGTGTGTACCTACTGGGCAGACGTCTAGTTAACGTCTAGTTTTGATTTACAATTGGTTGAGTTGTCAGCAAATGTGAATTCAACGTGAAATCAACAAAGCATTTCATCATCGGATTTAGGTTAAAAGTTTGGTGAAAACAATATTAAATTCCCTTAGGTTGATGACTTTTTGTAAATCCAATCAGTTTTCCATGTCGATTCAACTCCACATAAATTGTTTTTACGTGGAAACAACGTTGATTCAACCAGTTTTTGCCCAGTGGGTATCCACACGTGCACACACACATCTCCCAACCCTTCACTGTGTCTTAAACCCCAACACACATTATTCACACATTCAAATATTTGAATTGGAATTGTCGGACTCCAAAATAAGTTATTCTTACCCATGGACATTAATACCATTAAAGTATTATATCTTATACAGAATGGTCACAAGTCTTTGTGGCTGTTCACAATTCGCCTGTAATTTATAACATTGTTTTCGTCTACATACAGTATACATTATTTGGGTGTGATGCTTTTTACTCAAAGCATCAAAAACATACTGTTGTTAAGAGGCTTGTTGGGGGCTCGCGGAGCAAGCATTTAGTTAGCTTTGAGCTTTAATAGGTTCTGCATAAAAGACTCCAGCCCAACTTAGAAAAGGCTGCAGCCTTCTTTAGGCTATACTTGCATGAGGAGAGACATCAACTCTTCTTAACTGTCATGGTCTTAAAGTTAGATAGCATGGTTCCGTCTGCACTGTTGGTGGAAGGACTAGTGCTGTGTAGGAATACCACCACCTGTCAGAAGACAATGCCTCAACTGTCTCGCTAAAAATGTTGCCGTTCTCTGCAGATTGGCGAATACGGGGGTAATAATGGCTTCTGCACCAACACAGAGAAGTAAGAAGGTAGAATTGGGAGATTAACACTTCACAATCACACTATAATTATTGTTATCCAGCATTGAATCAATGAGATTTCACGGTTCGCTCTGAGCTTGTTGTTTCGCTCTCTCCCTCTGTTGTGGTTCCACCTCTCTCCAGAGTGATGTCACTGACTGACACGGTCAGGCTATCCCATACCTATGACATCATCACTTCCAGTCCTTCTTTCAGTCCCTCTCCCTCTCCTCATCCAGTGGGTGGGTCTGCCTGTGTTCCCAAACACGCACTGCTCCGTCCCACTGTGAAAAAATAAAATAAAGATTGAGGGAGAGAAAGAGAAAAATAATGAGTGAAGTGGGAATTTGAGGGAGGAAAAGGAACAATATGTTAAATCACAGGAAAGATAAGAGAACTTACAAGCACATTGATTTAATGAGATAGGTATTCTGAATGGTCTAAATTAACTTCCTGAATTGAAGCCATCCCCTCAGTGAAGTGGAGCAGAGCCAGCTAGAGACTTACGGAGCTGCTGATGATGTTGTCCTGGTAGGGATGCCAGCTGACGTCCCTCACACACGCGTCATGCTCAGAGAGTCTGGTCACCACACTGCCCGTCAGCACGTCATAGACTGGACACACACAGAGTCCGTTATACCCCTTTACAATGCTTTTGACTCCCATTTCTCTCTCCCACAGATACAGACCAACATACGTACACACTTTGCATTCTACATAAACAGAATCCAACTATATTTCTCTCAACACACACAAACACATCCACACCCAGGCATAGTGACCCACCGATGATCTTCCCAGTGGAGCAGCCGGTGTAGATGAACCTCTGTCCGGTGGTGAACTCCGGGGAAAAACGGCAGCGTATGAGTGTGTGCAGAACGCCGTGACCCCTGTAGGTCATCACCGAGGTGTCGCCGGTCAGCTTGTGTCTCTTCAGGGCTGGGAGGACAGGCGAAAAGAAGAACAGCAGGCAAACGACAGGTCAGTCAACACCGCCTTCTATTTACACAGTCAAATACAGCTGCCTTATGGCCAAAGATTTACAATAGGACATGTAGTAGAGGATAAATGCTCAAAAGATACTGTAGGCAATGTTCCCTCGGCACTGAGCAGATTTTCAGGTCTTCCAGCGCGTGTTTACTGTGAACACTGAGGCTGTACCTGCTTTAAGTCACTGTTAACAGTGGCCACGTGGGCTACTGTGGCTATTTGATCATAATGTAGGCCTACCAGAGTGGACTACCATCAAAAACAATGGAGAAAATGCATCCCATAACATTTTTTTCTCTACATTTTTTGGGGAATTTTACCCCGTTTTTCGTGGTATTCATGACTATTGTTTAGTAGCTAATTGTTTAGTAGCTAATTTTGTTTCGGGATGTTGCATTGGAAATAGCTAATATTGCGTTGATTCGATCACAATTTCCACAGCAAAGGGAAACGTTGATTGTGTTAACAGGGAAAACTCTAGAACAGTGGTCACCAACCTTTTGAGTCTATATCACAAGAGTCAAAATGAAAGCCAAGATCAACCGCTCAGATTTGATTTAAAAAACATAAGCCGATTCAACATTTTCCAATTAAAATAAAAATGAAAAGTACTGTAGCAATGAGGTTTGTGCAGTAAGCTATTGGCCTAATACATTATCCCCGCATATTAGCTTTGCTTGAATTGCCCTGCCAATGCATTGATGTTTGTACCATTATATTTAAACATTTATGGTAGGCTATATGATCACACCGGTAATAGATCTGTTGTTGTATTACTTATGAGGCACATCTGAGTGAGCATACATTTAAATAATTTGCTTTTTATTTTTCTGGGCTGATGGTGCCTGCATCTGATTGTCAGTGTCAGCGGAGGGAGAGCAGAAATCTGAGGGTTTTGAATACAAAGTGTTGAGAGTGCTGAGTAAGAACTTATACATGAACTCACTCAAAAACAGCAGCTCTTTGCTGTATTCGTTGACAGTCTCTCTCTAGTCATGTTTGAAACGGTTTTAAATCTCACAGTAACAACTTTGCTGTGGCTTTCTTTTATGCCCGCTACGTTTCTGCAGACAATCTGAGCAATCGACTACAATAGTGATCGACCGGTTAGTGACCACTGCTCTAGAGAATTGAGTGAAGTTCAAATTCTGTCTGTCCGTGGGCTGATATTTCTGCACGGCAGTCCCGGGGCTACTGCGCACGCTCGCAACTTAGAGGGAATATTGACTGTAGGTAGGGATGGGGGGGGGGGGGGGGGTGTATACAGTAGAATATTGAGCCAAAACGCTGGTATTATATTACAGGACTCCCTAAATTCTATCAGCATATCGATTGTGCTACCAGGGCGGGCAAATCCCTGGATCATTGTTATTCTAACTTCCGTGACGCATATAAGGCCCTCCCCCGCCCTCCTTTCGGAAAAGCTGACTACAACTCCATTTTGTTGCTCCCTGCCGAAAGACAGAAACTAAAACAGGAAGCTCCCGTGCTCAGGTCTGTTCAACGCTGGTCCGACCAATCTGATTCCACGTTTCAAGATTGCTTCGATCACATGGACTGGGACATGTTCCTCATTGCGTCAACAACAACAACAACATTGACGAATACGCTGATTCGGTGAGCGAGTTCATTAGCAAGTGCATCAACGATGTCGTACCCACAGCAACTATTAAAACATTCCCAAACCAGAAACTGTGGATTGATGGCATTGTTCGTGCGAAACTGAAAGCGCGAACCACTGCTATTAATCAGGGCAAGGTGACCGGAAACATGACCGAATACAAAGAGTGTAGCTATTCCCTCCGCAAGGTAATCAAACAAGCTAAGTGTCAGTATAGAGACAAAGTACAGTCTCAATTCAACGGCTCAGACACAAGAGGTATGTGGCAGGGTCTACAGTCAATCACGGATTACAAAAAGAAAATCAGCCCCGTCGCGGACCACAATGTCTTGCACCCAGACAGACTAAACAACTTCTTTGCTCGCTTTGAGGACAATACAGTGCCACTGACACGGCCCGCTACCAAAACCTGCGGACTCTCCTTCACTGCAGCCGACGTGAGTAAAACATTTAAACGTGTTAACCCTCGCAAGGCTGCAGGTCCAGACGGCATCCCCAGCCGCGTCCTCAGAGCATGCGCAGACTAGCTGGCTGGTGTGTTTACGGACATACTCAATCAATTCTTATCCCAGTCTGCTGTTCCCACATGCTTCAAGAGGGCCACCATTGTTGCTGTTCCCAAGAAAGCTACGGTAACTTAGCTAAACGACTACCGCCCCGTAGCACTCACTTGTCATCATGAAGTGCTTTGAGAGAGTAGTCAAGGACCATATCACCTCCACCCTACCTGACACCCTAGACCCACTCCAATTTGCTTACCGCCCCAATAGGTCCACAGACGACGCAATCGCAACCACACTGCCCTAACCCATCTGGACAAGAGGAATACCTGTGAGACTGCTGTTCATTGACTACAGCTCAGCATTTAACACCATAGTACCCTCCAAACTCATCATCAAGCTCGAGACCCTGGGTCTTGACCCCGCCCGGTGCAACTGGGTACTGGACTTCCTGACGGGCCACCCCCAAGTGGTGAGGGTAGGTAACAACATCTCCACCTCGCTGATCCTGAACACTGGGGCCCCACAAGGGTGAGTTCTGAGCCCTCTCCTGTACTCCCTGTTCACCCACGACTGCGTGGCCATGCACGCCTCCAACTCAATCATCAAGTTTGCAGAAGACACTACAGTGGTAGGCTTGATTACCAACAATGACGAGACGGCCTACAGGGAGGAGGTGAGGGCCCTCGGAGTGTGGTGTCAGGAAAATAACCGCACACTCAACGTCAAACAAAACAAAGGAGATGATTGTGGACTTCAGGAAACAGCAGAGGGAGCACCCCCCTATCCACATCGACGGGACAGCGGTGGAGAGGGTAGTAAGTTAAGTTCCTCAGCGTACACATCACGGACAAAGTGAATTGGTCTACCCACACAGATAGCATGGTGAAGAAGGCGCAGCAGCGCCTCTTCAACCTCAGGAGGCTAAAGAAATTCAGCTTGTCACCAAAAGCACTCAAACTTTTACAGATGCACAATCGAGAGCATCCTGTCGGGCTGTATCACCGCCTGGTACGGCAATTGCTCCGCCCACAACCGTAAGGCTCTCCAGAGGGTAGTGAGGTCTGCACAACGCATCACCGGGGGCAAACTACCTGCCCTCCAGGACACCTACACCACCCGATGTCACAGGAAGGCCATTAAAATCATCAAGGACAACAACCACACGAGCCACTGCCTGTTCACCCCGCTATCATCCAGAAGGCGAGGTCAGTACAGGTGCATCAAAGCAGGGACCGAGAGACTGAAAAACAGCTTCTATCTCAAGGCCATCAGACTGTTAAACAGCCACCACTAACATTGAGTGGCTGCTACCAACATAATGACTCAACTCCAGCCACTTTAATAATGGAAAAATGTATGTAAAAAACGTATCACTAGCCACTTTAAACAATGCGACTTAATATAATGTTTACATACCCTACATTACTCATCTCATGTCGTTCTGCCCCTGAACAGGCAGTTAACCCACTGTTCCTAGGCCGTCATTGAAAATAAGAATTTGTTCTTAACTGACTTGCCTAGTTAAATAAAGGTAAAATTAAAATATGTATATACTGTACTCTATACCATCCACTGCATCTTGCCTATGCCGTTCTATACCATCACTCATTCATATATTTTTTTTAATGTACATATTCTTATCAATTCCTTTACACTTGTGTGTATAAAAGGTAGTTGTGAAATTGTTAGATTACTCGTTGGATATTATGGTATTGTCGGAACTAGAAGCCCCAGCATTTTGCTACACTCACATTAACATCTGCTAACCATGTGAATGTGACAAATACAATTTTATTTGATTTTGTCGTTATGATACCGGAAATGGATGTGGCTTAAGGATTTCTGATTTACATTTTTTTTTTTAAATGGTGAGCCAACATGTTGAGAATTTTTCCTCCCCAAAACATGTTGTTATGGCTTTGTCTTGTCCCTCTGCAGCAGACATATAATGAGCAATATGTATGGAACATCGAATCGCAAAAAAATCACTGAATCAAATAGCAAAATATATAAAATTGTGATACGTATAGAATCGCAATACACCTAAGTATCGTGATATCATATCGAGGGGTCCCTGGCAATTCCCTGCCCTAACTGTAGGTAGACCCATGTCATCAATACTTGATGCAGCAGTTATGAGATGTTCTGAAAGCAAATGTTAAATCTAGACCAGTGATGGGAGCCCGGTTGCCAAACCTAGCCCGAAAGCCACTGCTAACTTAGTCTACAAATACTCTAAGAAATGTAGTAATAATGGTTGGATCAGCCTCCCGAGTGGTACAGCGGTCTAAGGCACTGCATCGAAGTGCTTAAGGCGTCACTACACACCCGGGTTCGATCCCAGGCTGTGTCGCAGCCAACTGGGAGACCCATGAGGTGGCGCACAATTAGCCCAGCGTCGTCTGGGTTAGGGGAGGGTTTGGCTGGCCGGGATGTCCTTGTCTCATCATGCTCTAGCGACTCCACGTGGCAGGCCGGGCGCATGCATGCTGACTTCGGTCACCAGCTGTACAGTGTTTCCTCCGACACATTGATGCGGCTGGCTTCCGGGATAAGCGAGCAGTGTGTCAAGAGGCAGTGCGACTTGGCAGGGTCCTGTTTCGGAGGACGCATGGCTCTCAACCTTCGCCTCTCCCGAGTGCATATGGGAGTTACAGCAATGGGACAAGACTAAAGTACCAATTGGATATCACGAAATTGGGATGAAAAAGGGGTAAAAAGATATATATATAAATAAATAAATAAATAAATACACACTTGAAGTCAGAAGTTTACATACACTTCAGCCAAATACATTTAAACTTTGTTTTGCACAATTCCTGACATTTAATCCTAGTAAAAATTCCCTGTCTTAGGTCAATTAGGATCACCACTATCACTCTATTTTGTGAAGTACACCCGTTCCTCCTGCAGCAAAGCACCCCCACAACATGATGCTGCCACCCCTGTGCTTCACGATTGGGATGGTGTTCTCCTCCCCCTTTTCCTCCAACCATAACGATGGTCATTATGGCCAAACAGTTCTATTTTTGTTTCGTCAGACCAGAGGACATTTCTCCAAAAGTACGATTTGTCCCCATGTGCCGTTGCAAAAAGGTAGTCTGGCTTTTTTATGGCGGTTTTGGAGCAGTGGCTTCTTCCTTGCTGAGCGGCCTTTCTGGTTATGTCGATATAGGACTAATTTTACTGTGAATATAGATAATTTTCTACTGGTTTCCTCCAGCAACTTCACAAGGTCCTTTGCTGCTGTTCTGGGATTGATTTGCACTTCTCGCACCAAAGTACGTTCATCTTTAGGAGACTGAACGCGTCTCCTTCTTGAGCAGTATGAAGGCTGCGTGGTCCCATGGTGTTTATACTTGAGTACTATTGTTTGTACAGATGAATGTGGTACCATCAGGCATTTGGAAATTGCTCCCAATGATGAACCAGACTTTGAGGTCTTGGCTGATTTCTTCTCATTTTCCTATGTCAAGCAAAGAGGCACTGAGTTTGAAGGTAGGCCTTGAAATACATCCACAGGTACACCTCCAATTGACGTCAAATGATGTCAATTAGCCTATCAGAAGCTTCTAAAACCATTACATCATTTTCTGGAAATTTCTAAGCTGTTTAAAGGCACAGTAAATTTAGTGTATGTAAACTTCTGACCCACAGCAATTGTGATACATTGAATTATAAGTGAAATAATCTGTCTGTAAACAATTGTTGGAAAAATGACTTGTGTCATGCACAAAGTAGATGTCCTAACTGACTTGCCAAAACCATAGTTTGTTAACAAGACATTTGTGGAGTGGTTGAAAAAAATACACTTGGTTTGGAGTCATTAAAAGTATGTAAACTTCAGACTTCAACTGTGTAATAAATAGAAAAAAATGGTTGGATAGATTTAACCATGTATACTTGCATAATACCTTAATCTAATGTGTAAGCTAGAAGAGGAACCAGTAATGTATAACAACCTTTTTGCCTCAAACGTCCCTAACCCCCTTCCCCAGGCCTCTCACCTCTCTGGGGCACCTGCTGCCAGCGGTAGTCCCAGTTCTGCTGGGTAACGGCCAGCCGCGAGGCCGCCAGGCCCTCCTTGGGGGAGAATTTCCTCACGTCCCACAGCTTGATGGACTGGTCCTTGGAGTTACTGATCAGATAACGTGCATCGCCCTGCCAGATGGAGAGGGCAGATTAATGATGGATGTACATCTTCCTGACAGAAATAGTTGTCCCTGCGGGTGATTTGTGCAGTCAACGGACACACAGAAGGTGTTGTTACCACAGAATGAGGGTAAAAATTCTAATAATACATCCTTCCTCACTGATCGACACCCTTTCTGATTGGTGAAACAGCACTGCATAGCTTTGACCTGTCCAGATTAATATTATTTTTTATTTTTTTACCATGTACAGTGCCTTCAGAAAGTATTCATACCCCTCAACTTATTCCACATTTTGTTGTGTTACAGCCTGAAATCAAAATGGATTCAATAGTTTTTTCTCTCTCACCCATCTACACAAAATACCCCATAATGACATGTTTTTAGAAATGTTTTTTTTTAAAGTACAGAAATGTCTAATTTGCACATACAGTACCAGTCAAAAGATGACACCTACTCATTCAAGGGTTTTAATTTTTCAACATTGTAGAATGACAGCTTTTCATTCTCTCAACCAGCTTCATGAGGAATGCTTTTCCAACAGTCTTGAAGAGTTCCCACACATGCTGAGCACTTGTTGGCTGCTTTTCCTTCACTCCGCGGGTCAACTCCTCCCATACCATCTCAATTGGTTGGAGGTCGGGTGATTGTGGAGGCCAGGTCATCTGATGCAACACTCCATCACTCTCCTAGCCCTTATACAGCCTGGAGGTGTGTTTTGGGTCACTGTCCTGTTGAAAAGCAAATGATCGTCCCACTAAACACAAACCAGATGGGAGGTGTATCGCTACAGAATGCTGTGGTAGCCATGCTGGTTAAGTGTTCCTTGAAATCTAAATATATCACAGACAGTGTCACCAGCAAAACACCCCCACACCATCACATCTCCTCCTTCATGCTTCACGGTGGGAACCACATGCAGGATCATCCGTTCACCTACTCTGTGTCTCACAAACACACAGCAGTTGGAACTCTGGGTCTTCCTTTCCTGTGGTGGTCCTCAAGAGAACCAGTTTCATCATAGCACTTGATGGTTTTTGCGACCGCACTTGAAGAAACTTTCAAAGTTCTTGAAATGTTCCGTATTGACTGAGCTTCATGTCTTAAAGTAGTGGACTGTAGTTTCTCTTTTTTATTTAAGCTGTTCTTGCCATAATATGGACTTGGTATTTCACCAAATAGGGCTAACTTCTGTATACCACCCCTACCTTGTCACAACACAACTGACTGGCTCAAACACATTAAGAAGGAAAGAAATTCCACAAATGAACTTTTAACAAGGCACACCTGTTAATTGAAATGCATTCCAGGTGACTACCTCATGAAGCTGGTTGAGAGAATGCCAAGAGTGTACAAAAGCTGTCATCATGGCAAAGGGTGGCTACTTTGACGAAACTCAAATATGATTTTTTTTAAGTTACTACATGATTCCATGTGTTATTTCATGTTTTTGATTTCTTCACTATTATTCTACAATGTAGAAAATAGTAAAAATCAAGAAAAACCCTGGAATGAGTAGGTGTGTCCAAACTTTTGACTGGTACTGTAAGTATTCACACCCCTTTGCTATGACACTCCAAATTGAGCTCCGGTGCATCAAATTTCCTTTGATCATCGTTGAGGTGTCACTACAACTTGATTGGAGTACACCTGCGGCCAATTCAATTGTTTGGACATGATTTAGAAATTAACAACTGTCTATATATAAGGTCCCACAGTTGACAGTGCATGTCAGAGCAGAAACGACGAAGTCCAAGGAAATGTCCGAAGATCTCCTAGATAGAATTGTGAGGAGGCATATATCTGATTCAGATATGGTCCCATGTAGCTCAGTTGGTATGGTGCTTGCAACACCAAAGTTGTGCGCTCGATTCCCACAGGGGGACCAGTACAAAATAAAAAGTATAAAAATGAATACACTCGCTCGTCGCTGTGGATAAAAGCATCTGATAAATGACTCAAATGTAAATGTACAATTCAGAGGGGTTGGGTTAAATGCGGAAGATACATTTCGGTTGAGTATCCCCTTATATCTCGTGAGGGTAAAAAACTATTTTTAGAGTGTTGAAAGTTTCCAAGAGCACAGTGGTCTCCAATATTGGCCATCTGACCAAACTGCAACCGGGCAAGAAGAACCTTGGTCAGGGAGGTAACCAAGAACCCAATGACCACTCTGACTGAACTACAGAGTTCCTTGGCTGAGATGGGAGAACCTGCCAGAAGGACAACAGTCTCTACAGCATGTCACCAATCCAGGCTTTATGGGAGAGTGGCCAGACAGAAGCCACCCCTGAGAAAAAGGTACAACATCACAACTGGAGTTTGAAAAAAGGAATGTGAAAGACACATTCTTTCACATAAGGCAAAATATTCTGTGGTCTGATTAGAAAAATGTTACTCTTTGGTCTGAACATATGTCTGGAGAAAACCAGGCACAGCTCATCACCCGTCTAACACTATCCCTACCGTGACGCCTGGTGGTGGCAGCATCATGCTATGGGGATGCTTTTCAGCAGCAGGGACTGGGTGATTGGTAAGGATAGAGGGAACAATGAATGGAGCCAAATACAGGCAAACCCTTGATGAGAACCTGCTTCAGAATGCAAACAGCCTTGGACTGGGGCAAAGATTTACATTCCAACAGGACAATGACCCCAAGCATACAGCCAAACCAACGCTGGAAAGGCTTCTGAACAAAATTGTTAAAGTCCTTGAGTGGCCCAGCCAAAGCCCAGAATTGAATCCCATTGAAAATCTGTGAAAAGACTTGAAGATTGCTGTTCACTGCCAATCCCCATCTAACTTAACAGAGCTTTAGAAAATCTGCAAAGAAGAATGGGAGAAAATCCCGAATCCAGATTTGCAAAGCTGACACAGACACCAAAAACGATTCAAAGCTTTAATCGCTGCCAAAGATGCTTTTACAAAGTATTGACTCAGGGGTGTGAACATTTATGTAAATTTGATATTGCTGTAATTAATTTTCAATAAATTTAGAAAAACATGTTTTCACTTTCTCATTATTGGGTATTGTGTGTAGATGAGAAAAATAAAGTAATCAGTGTTGAATTCAGGCTGTAACAACAAAATGTGGAATAAGTCAAGGGGTATGAATACTTTCTGTGGGCACTGTACGTACTCAAATAGTACTTTGATATGGATGATTACATACATTGTATCCTAATGTGTAGATAGATGGTGATTACAAATGCTGGACACACACACGCAGGTAGTGTTTTTTTCTATTACCTTGCTGTGTATGAAGGTGATGCCGTCTCTGTGTCCAGACAGCTGGCCCACGGGCTGGGGTCTGTCCTCCCGCAGCGTCCGCCTGTCCCACACCTTGCAGAGCGCGTCGTCGCTGCCCGAGAACAGCAGCTGGGACGAGCTGTCAGCAAAAGCCACCGCGTTCACGTCATCCTCGTGAGCATCAATCTAAGGAGATGGGGAGGAGGGAAGAGGAGAGGGGGGAAGTGTGTAAAAGAGTGAGGAGGAAAGAGATAGCAGAGGTCAACACAGTGAGGTGGGTTGTGATATACACAGAGGGGTTCCAAGATAAGAGGGACGCTCTTTATCGTCAGCAAGGCGATAGTGTGAAGCTTGTTGGGCAGACAGAGGGTGACCAGGGTGTGACTAAATACTTGCAGTGCAATGTCAACAGCAAATATGGTCTATAAGCACAGACACACACACAGACCTTAAGGGTTCTCCTATTCTGTTCACGATCAAAGACGTAGAGGCAGCCATCATTTGCTCTGTGAAGAAAATAAAGCAACGAAGAGTGAGATATGCACTGTAGGCTATTAAACGTGTCCCTAACCAACTAAAAAATATTAGAAATTGATCTGAAAATGTAAAATTGGGATGAAGAAATTGTGTGCACCAACCCTCCAAGGATCTCTTTTCCGTCTGTGGAGGCAGCCAGAGAAAAGACACAGAACCTCCTCTCGTCTGGGCTAAGAGGGAAGAACAGAACATTAACCAGCCTCCTCCACTGAGACACATCTCCAATTATGGAACATCATCTACAATCCATGGAAATAATTGGCCTAAAATGGTGCTGCTCTCAAAAAGTTGAATCCTAGCTTCAGAGAAACACGCGCGTAACTCAAAGTTCAGTGCAAGTGTAGACTCACTGATCAGTGAGTCCCTTTTACACAAATTCATATAATTTAAGTAAACAAAAGCATTGAAGTTACAAAGAAGTTAGGATTTGGCCCAAACAGCAGGAAATAAGTGGAAAAATCACATAAATGGAGTCACTCAGCTTTTCATGTCATACATTATGAACTCATCTAACTTAAATGGTTCCTGTTGCTCCATTATAGTGGCACACAAAATGAACAATGGCCAGTTGAAATGATAGCTAGTTCCAAGGTCAGGCATCCTTGTGAATGAAGGTAGAACAGTTTATTACCTGATTGGTTAAGCTATAAGTACTATGAGGGGAACCACTAACTTGAGGTCCAGGGCGGTATGGGTTTCACTGTCTCCATCTACACTGCAGACATGAACTAGAGGGGTACAAGAGAGCACACATCAGTACAAAATACACCCCAGTGACATCATGACAAGAAGTCCAAAATAGATATATTCTGGTGAAGATCATGATGGCAAAAAAACATCAGTTTTAATGTTTAGAAATCATTTTTTTCAAAATGAGTTAGAGTTGAGTTATTTTATTTTAGATCGACATAGCTGTGATTATCGACTGCGCCTCGTCTCATGTTGGTTGAAGCGCCGTCCTTCCACCTCACTATCTTCAAATTAAGTTATAATCCTACCCATTGCTTCATCTATGGTAAGGTCAGGGTGACTAAAATAGCAGCACCCCCCAGTGTGGGTGGTATCTTCGCTCTGGTGGCCTAGCCTTACTGTAATCAGACCAGCTGGAGTAGAGCACGTTGTGGGAGTCGGGGGTGAAGCATACGTCCAGCACGCTCCAGCCCACGTCCCTGGCCTTCACAGTCTGCTTCAGGTTAAAGCGCCCGCTACTGGTGTCATACAAACGGATGTTCTGGTCTAGGAAAGCCAGGGAAGGATGCATGTTTTAGAAATCAGTGGTCACTACAAATAAAAATGTGAAATTGTTTTAATATCCATTTTGTAAATGTACATGTAAACACAGCGATGTGGTTCGGAACTAAAGGAATTTCAATCATCTCCCCAGTCTACTGTAACGGTTGTGTTCACATCCTTACCTTGACAGGCAGAGAGGAACATGTTGCCATCGTCACTGTACACACCACAGAACGCTTTCTGCTGGTATGTGTCCTTGTGTGTCACATGATTGGGCAGGAAACTGAGAAGTGTAAACGGAACACCAATGGATTTCAGCAACAACAGGCTCCTCATCTGTTAACATTCAGGTCAATGGTCCGATAAATAAGGCTTTATTCATTACAACTTTTAAGTGGAACAATTCATAACACATCCCCTTTCACTTGTTTCTGCAATGAGTTTACGGTGCTTAGTTTTAGTGTGTGGATGTGAGGCGTTTTGGTAATACTCACTGTGAGCGAATGCGACTACACTCTCCGTGAGAAAAACTGGAGCCTCGACACCGGCCTTGTTCCCTCTGAGAGAGTAACACAAATCAGAATCACCCTCTAGACCTGAGGAACACAGTAGACCCAACATGCTTGCCCAACAATGCTTGCCCTCACCTCTGTTAGCATGTGGGTGAAGCTTTGCCTGCCTTTCAAGTCAGATGAGGCCGTGGTCAGGAGGATCTGAGTCCGGATTTCACTCCGGTCCAACTCCTGAGTGTCTGGCTGGGAGTCCACTGACAAGACACAGGAGCAGTGAGCAAGAGAACAGTGAGGCATGCAAGTAGGTGTACATGTGTAAACACACTTGTGTAACAAAAATGCCAATACTTTTTATTTTAACTGTGGTGTCAAGTACATTGGAATATCTATATGAATAGCACTAAATCAGATTTTTGGTAATTTTTCTTCCATTGCTTGCACACAAATTAAAAAGTAGGATTAAATGTGACTAGTGCACTCAATGAAACCCAGCTTAATTTACCGGGAGGGTTGTAACGGTCTCCTAGACGCCCCTCCCAGGCCCCATCACTGTCCTCGTCAGAGTCCGAATACGACTGGACAAGCTGCAGGCCTGTTGCTCCACTCCCATGGACCAGCCTCACCTGGCCCCTTCATGTACACACAAAGATGAGGAGAGGGATGGGGAAACACTTGTGCTCATTGACATGAACTAGGACGAGGCTACACATAGGACACAACTCCAGAGGAGAAAGCACTCCATTCTGCATTGGCATGATTTCCTTATAAGCGCCATTATAAAGGAAAAACTAACTTTTCCCCCTCTGCTGAGAAGCAGTAATGTGAGTTTGTGTTGAGTATTTTTTTTAAACTTGGAGCAGAGTGAACTTCTTTAGTGCTAGGTCTACTCTTTGGCTACTGTACAGGCTATGGTCACACCGTCTCCCAGTCCCAGCTCCAACTTACCTCCTCAATAGGTAAGCCAGCACTTGAGCTAAATCGACGTCCTCCTCTGCTGTTGACTGCCTGTCACCCTGCTGCCCCTCAGCTGATCTACGACTTCTACTGCTGTTACTGTTATTACTGCTGCTGCTCTGGTTGGATTCCGCTTCAGACTGGTCAGGGTTGCCGCTGGAGCCCCGACCGCCGGACATCCCAGAACTAGACTGAGAGCCCATATACCGAGAGCCTGCCAGGGAAGTCAATGATGTTGTCTATGAAAAGTGAATAATGATGACAAATGCTTTAAAGGCCCAGTGCAGTGAAAAACTTGATTTCCTGTGTTTTATATACATTTCCCACACTAAGACGAAATCGCTCCACCATTGCATAGTTGGAAAAAATTCTGAGTGTATGGAATCCTTGTACTATACTTATTTTGTCACATAGTTTGATTAATTTCAGTTGATCTAACACTGTGAAATATCTTTTCCATAACCAAAACTTTTTTTTCCCATCTGTTTGAAGCTGGTGTACAAAACCGAAAATAAAAGATGCAAAAACTAAACTTAAGAACAGGAAGCATAGAAATAGTTTACATAGGACAGGTCTAGCGCTTCTCAGACTTGCTTCCAGAATGACAGATCGAGCCTTCCGTGTTGCACAGTGGTCTAAGGCACAGTGCTAAAGTAGTCACTACAGATCCGGGTTTGATACCGGGCTGTGTCGTAGCCGGCCGTGACCAGGAGACGGCACACAATTGGCCCAGCGTCATCCAGGTTAGGGGAGGGTTGGCCGGCTGGGATGTCCTTGTCCCATCTCGCTTTAGCAACTCCTTGTAGCGGCCGGGCACAACCATGCTGACTTCGGTCGCCAGCTGTACAACGTTTCCTCCGACACTGGTGGGGCTGGCTTTCGGGTTAAGTGATCAGTGTGTTTCGGAGGACGTATGGCTCTCGACCTTTGCCACTCCAGAGTCCATACGGGAGTTGCAGCGATGAGACAAGACTGTAACTACTACCAAATGGATACCACGAAATTGGGGAGAAAAAAGGGGTTAAAAAAAAAAAAAACTACCCGCCAGATATTTGAATGACAGATCTATAACACATTTCTATGTGAATTTGGTAGGGTCGCCAAAAAGTGACATATTACAGCTGTAAGCCTGGCGGCAAATAAAACATATGTTTGCCATTCAGAGGGTGAACGGGCAAGACAAAAGATGTAAGTGCCTTTGAACGTTTGAGTGTGTCAATAACTCCAACGCTGCGCGAAAAAAGCGGTGCAACTCAATATTAGGAAGTTGTTCCTAATGTTTTGTACACTCAGTGTATATGGCTCTGATACTTGCTAATTCCTCATAGAGGATGTCATCCTCCTAAGGAGAATGAACTGGCAAATCAGCTGTCTACTCGCATACATATTTTTCCATTACATAAAACCACACCATTGGGTTACACCAACACCATTCCAACACAGAAAATGTGCTTATTAACATAGTTACTTAAAAAGGTACAATATGCAGAAATCGCTCCGCAATTTGCTGGTTTTTTAAATTCTAATAGTTCATCTAATTTCAGTTTATGTGACAAAACAAGTAACGTTGATGTCGACAAAAATTGTCAAAACCGCTGTGAAATAGCTTTTCAATGTGAATTTGGTCGTGTCGCCCCAAAGTTACATATAGCTGCTTTAATGAACATTTTGGGGAAGGTAAACTATTTAACTCATGTTGTAATTAACTATAAGTAATATTTCATAACAATCTGGAAACACAGGATAGTTACTTTAAAATAAACATCTGTTCACCTGTATGGGTGAGCTGCCTGACGTGTAAGAGATTGACCGTGTCTTCTTGACACAGACATACAACTACTATCAAAGACTTAGCTAGCTAAGAAAATGCAGTGGCAAAAATCATCAAGCGACTTGCTCTAACGTTCGTTACAAAAAACGAGCTAACCATCGCATGAATTGTCTGACTAGCTAGCTAGTTAGCTAATACAGCTAGCCTAGCCTAAAGATACCTACACTGTTCTAAGTATAAGGTTACACGCGCTTGACAGTTATTTGTTGCTGTATATTAAGCTAAAAAACTTGCCAATTATGTTGTCACGAGTCCGTTTAAGAAAACGGTTTTTATCTGTGGATGATACGCCGTTTTCGCTGCCGATGTTTTCAAGATAAAACCAGACCGAAGTTGCGAAGTCCGTGATGCGCCATGTTGTTTACAACATAGAAACTCATTATTTTTTCTATGGTTTACAATACTGGAGCAAACTGCGCGAGAACCCCAGCCCTTTTGGTGTCACATGACCTACTCCCGCGAGAACAAGCTACCAAGTCAGTCAATTGGTGCCAGTGCAAATTAACAGGACATGTTGAAACTTGGATGTGAAGACCTCAGAAAATTCACCTCATGCCTACAAAACTCTACACATGGATGGCATTCTCCACAGGAAAACTCTGAAATGAGGACATCCATAAAACCGCAGGGATAGCAACACATTATAGGGATGACATAAGGTTTAGCACTTTACCTAGCACTTCCCCTAGCTAGCCTAATCTCCTATGGCTGCTATACATTTGCTTTTGTTAATATTTCTTAAAAATATATATTTTTAGTTTATAATAGATATACAGTTAATGTCAGAAGTTTACATACACCTTAGCCAAATACATTTAAACTCAGTTTTTCACAATTCCTGACATTTAATCCTAGTAAAAAAATCCCTGTTTTAGGTCAATTAGGATCACCACTTTATTTTAATAATGTGAAATGTCAGAATAATAGGAGAGAGAATTATTCATTTCAGCTTTTATTTATTTCATCACATTCCCAGTGGGTCAGAAGTTTACAAACACTCAATTAGTATTTGATAGCATTGCCTTTAAATTGTTTAACTTGGGTTAAATGTTTCAAGTAGCCTTCCACAATAAACTGGGTGAATTTTGGCATTCCTCCTGACAGAGCTGGTGTAACTGAGTCAGGTTTGTTGGCCTCCTTGCTCGCACACGTTTTTCAGTTCTGCCCACAAATTTTCTATATGATTGAGGTCAGGGCTTTCTGATGGCCACTCCAATACCTTGACTTTGTTGTCCTTAAGCCATTTTGTCATTGTCCATTTGAAAGACCCATTTGTGACCAAGCTTTAACTTCCTGACTGATGTCTTGAGATGTTGATTCAATATATCCACATAATGTTCCTGCCTCATGATGCCATTTATTTTGTGAAGTGCACCAGTCCCTCCTGCAGCAAAGCACCCCCACAACATGATGCTGCCACCCCTGTGCTTCACAGTTGGGATGGTGTTCTTCGGCTTGCAAGCCTCCCCCTTTTTCCTCCAAACATAACGATGGTCATTATGGCCAAACAGTTCTATTTTTGTTTCATCAGACTAGAGGACATTTCTCCAAAATGTACGAGCTTTGTCCCTATGTGCAGTTGCAAACCGTAGCCTGGCTTTTTATGGTGGTTTTGGAGCAGTGGCTTCTTCCTTGCTGAGCGGCCTTTCAGGTTATGTCGATATAGACTCTTTTTACTGTGGAAAAATATACTTTTGTACCTGTTTCCTCCAGCATCTTCACAAGGTCCTTTGCTGTTGTTCTGGGATTGATGTGCACTTTCCACACCAAAGTACGTTCATTTCTAGGAGACAGAACGCGTCTCCTTCCTGAGCGGTATGACGGCTGTGTGGTCCCATGGTGTTTACACTTGGGTACTATTGTTTGTACAGATGAATGTGGTGCCTTCGGGCATTTGTAAATTGCTCCCAAGGATGAACCAGACTTGTGGAGGTCTACAATTTTTTTTCTGGGGTCTTGGCTGATTTCTTTATTTTCCCATGATGTCAAGCAAAGAGGCACTGAGTTTGAAGGTAGGCAATGAAATACAGCTACACCTCCAAATGACTCAAATTATGTCAATTAGCCTATCAGAAGCTTCCAGAGCCATGACATAATTTTCTGGAATTTTCCAAGCTGTTTAAAGGCACAGTCAACTTAATGTATGTAAACGTCTGACCCACTGGAATTGTGATGCAGTGAACTATGAGTCAAATAATTTGTCTGTAAACAATTGTTGGAAAAATGACTTGTGTCATGCACATTGTAGATGTCCTAACCGACCTACTTCAACTGTAGGTACACAACTATCTTAATGTATGATTGCACAGGATCTTTAAAAAAAATATATGTTTTGTATTTCATTTGGCAAGGGAATTATATACTACACTAACTCAATGGTATTAGTTGATTTGTTATTTCAAGGTTGGTAAGCAGGACAAGACCAACCACACAATGTGGAGATAAGAGGTTGGAAGACATTCCCATTCCCAATCATCCTATGTCTCCAGCAAAAGTGGATCCAAAACATGCTGAATGGCAGATGTCATTATCATTCAGTGACTCTGCAAGTGGACAGGGTGGTAGTTCATTATTCTTTAGAAGTGGTTGAATACCATGTACTAGGCCTATGACACCCAGACAGCATAGCAGGACATATGAGATTATGAAATTATGAAGTCTTGTGAAAGCAAAATCAAGGGCAACAATCATAATATATTTTCATTGTTTATTGTAATAACAAAGATAGACCATCATTTTTGTGTTAACCACTTGAATTAGATAAAGTTAAGGACATGCAGAATTTTCAATGACATTAGTCAGCTACCTTCCAGTTACCATTTCTTACAATATAGATGCACTTAGTAATTTTGCATAGTGTTCTGGGCAGTATCTTTGCAGGTACACATCCATTTTTCCTTGAACCCTCTGATCGCCAGACAAACCTAAAGATGAGGGGGAGAGGGTGAAATAGGGAAAAATAAAGAAAATATTAAATATTTCTAAAATAAATATAACATAAATACAAAATGAACCGTAAGATGTGACATTACAGCACAGAATAAAGTTGTAATAACATGGTAATGATATGGTAACAAGTTATAGTTACTTACATTGAAATGTTATTTGCCCAGATACCCCGTAATTTCAGTATAATTATATTCTTATTTCAGGGTTACACCACATACTTTGTGCCATAGTATAGAGGGGTAACAATACAGATCCCTTTTTCCAACCATTTTCCTTATTAAACTCTTATTTCATCCTTAAAATCTTATAACAAACTATTACCCTTAAACATGAATGTAATTATACTGAAATTAAGGGTTATGAATGTTTTATTGTGAGTATAAATAATTTGTTACATTACTATTACCATGTTTTCACAATTTTATTCCATGATGTAACATAAAGTGCTACCAAATGATCTATAAGAAGACATTAGTACAATACATCCATCAATCTGTATGATGCATGCTTTCTGGCAGAAACAACCATTACCATGAAAATTAAAAGAGAAAGAATAATAAGTGCATAAATGACTGATACCCAGCATCCCCTACTCACCCAGTCTTTGGGCAGTCTTTTCAATCTTCCTCAGTGCAGACTGAATGTCTTCTCCCTTTGGCACGAGAACCTCTATCTCCCCTACACAATAGCCAAAGTCGGCCTGGTCAAGGTCTACACGAACTCCACTTTCATCTCCTTCCCCCCCAAAAGTGAATGAACACCTCTGTGTTGTGAACTCTGCAAAGCAAACCAGATTCAGTTCCATCAGCCAGGACTCATTCCCTGTGGGGCAATTCTCTGCACCTTCAGTTTTGGGTGTGTCTTGATGGACCACTGGGTGCGTCTGGTTGGCAGTTTTTTGCTCCCCATTACCTTCTTTCATGAACTCTCTCACTTTCAACTGAATTTGAGACAGATTGGTTATCTCCTGATAGCGTGAACACAGTTCTGCCTTCTGAGGCTCCCCCACTCTGTCTTCTGCCTTTGTAACTGTAGTGCATTTGAGTTCCCAACATCCCTGGCGACAACGCAACCACACATCTCTCAAGGTGAGAAGGAAGTCTGGGGTGTCAAAATACTTGTCTTGGAATTGTTTCTGACCAATACACACTGCTGGTGAGAGAAAGGTTGCAAAAAAGAGGGAAGGGTGCAGAGAAAATGTATTACATATCGTTTGAATGAATGGTTTTCACTGCTGAAAAGGATGCAATTTTGTTTTTAATTTCTAAGTATACTGAGAAATGATATCAAGTAAGTATTAGAAATAAAATCTTTCCTGATAAAACTAAATTAACAGTGTAGTCTACATTTGAGCTTTCTTTACCAACCTTCATCAGCAGCATTCCACTATAATTAATCTAGTAGTTAGCCCACATTATACATTCAAATGGTGCATTCTATATTGTAAGTAGCCTACACCAATCATATTTTTTGGTGTTTCTAATATAAAATCAAGAGTTATGGAGATGCCCTCTGGGCACAATGGTACAACTTGGAGGCTACACACCTCCTATCTCTTCCAATTGTTTCTGAATGTCAGCGTCACAGACAAATTTCCTCTCCACTTCCACACTCATTGTACTCTGTAATGACACAAATTTATCAGCATCAAAATGCTCACTGTGAAATAAATTAATCTAACAACTACACATGATAAATTCAATTTGGGAAATAGTATATGGTCCCAATATTGGCCTTGCTGCCGTGTGGAAACGTAGCTACGATCTGTAATAAATACAGAGCGCGTGCAGGAGTAACACTAGATTAGTACATTAGCGTTAAACATTTGATATAGGCTACACCTCACCTCCATTTAACGACCGCTATTACCGATTCAACAGTCTTGTAAAATAGGTTCAAGACTGTTGATTGAGCTTTCACTAAATCACTGACAGCCGCAAGTATTTTAGGCAGGCGCAGTGTGGACACCTAGGTGCTTACTGCATTCATGAGCATCATAGCCCGTCATAATAACGCAGAACAATTACTTTACAGAGATTGGAAAACCATTGTTAGTACCGTTTTTAAACCTATAATCTATACTATTTGTATTTTTGTTATAACCGTAATCCCCCATATTTCGTGAATAATTAAACTATTGTCATGCAGTACTACACAATATGATGTACAGTAATATAAAAGGGCTTGGTGAACATACTGTAACAAGTGTCCTAATTGGACAGGGGTCCTATTAGGCCTAATTGGGAAATGCCAATCTCATTCTATAGCCTACTGATGGATTGAGAAACGAAATAGAGACCAAATAGCTCTAATCAAAGACATATATTGTCTCACCATGATTATAAGTAGATGTACAATTTTACGTAGCGTTTTGTCTAGATACATGTTCTATGCATGTTGTGATTGTTTAACATTTCAATATGTAGGCTATTCGCCCTGCTTGTTTATTTTAATCTGATGACTCCATAGAGGATCAGGATTTTGGGTATGCAATCTGATTCAATCCGGTTGATTGAATTCTACAAATGCTTTTTCAGATCAAGGGACATGGCTCTGGAGAGTCCCTCTCATCATGCTTCATTACATTAAACTGCAGCACTGGTTCGACGAGACAAATATTAGGCTATCTGAATAAACTAATATTGTTACATAAAGGTTTTATAGTGACGCCAAATGTATTCTTCCCTACTGAATGTCAGATATCAGCCTTGGGGGGAGCTGTCGTGTGTTTACTAGAGGGAAGAGGGGAAAGAGAGAGGGCGAATGAGGGAGGGAGAGAACAGGCGAGGGAGGGCGAGCAAGAGAAAACTTTTCAGTTTTAAAGAGCGAGAGGAAGCGTGCGCTGGAGCGACGACCATGCAGGTAAATGCATTAGCTAATTGCTCTGAAGTTAATTAAACGATATTGCCGTTTGCTTAATTGCGATTGTGCGTTTGAAAGATTGCTGTGCAAATGATAGTTTCAATCGAAAGATTAATGTTGTATATCAAATGGTTCTATTCACCGGATTCGAACATTAAATTCCAAACTTTTCAACCTCCGTCTCCGTTTCTTTTCACCCCACCACCCCTTTTGCCGTGCGCAGTGTGCAAGTAGTCTGTTTCAAGTAGCTTAGCATTAGATTCTTTTGTCAATTATTGCACGAAGCCATCAAATGATTGTAAAGATGTTCATAAATACTAAATATTTTGTATAATGAAGTAGATCATTAAAATGTGTTATCAGATTTTGTGGAATGGTGGGGGAGTAGGGGGCGCGCCGTTTTTTACACATCTGTAAATGGAACCCATATTCATTAATTAAATAGCTTAGTCCATGTAGGCCTCAATTTGCGCTGTTGAGCAGGCAGCGGGTGGTGTAATACTGGATCCCCGATTGGCAGCCCACAATCCGAGGGATAAGTGAAGCACTCGAGGCCGATGTTTTGGACGGAATATCTAAAGCCTACAGTGTATCTATTTGTAGTAGATCGGTATACTTCCGAATGTGTAGCCATGTACACCTGGGCTTAGTTTTTTTTTTCAGACTAGTTGAGGAAGCTTGACAGCGACGGGTTAAGTTCTTGTTAGCTAGTAGGCTAAGTGCCACGACTGTTATTTTGGTCCTTTTGTTTAATTTCGCAACGTTAATGAATAGACAATGCGATACGTAGTTTCGAGTCTGTTTTTAACCGTCTGATAATTGCAGGACAGAGTTGGTGTGTTTCTTGCATTTCATAACACAAGCTAGAAACAACTATTGCGACGTCGATTGCTTGGCTAACTAACGCTAGCTAGCTTGCTAGCTAATTGATTCAACACTTCGGCGTAGCTAATTAGGTTGGACGTTAATTAGCTAAAGAATCAAGAGCCATTTGGGCATTTTTATCCACGGCGTTGTTATATATAGCCTTAAACTATGTTTTATTACTCACTGCACTTTCTCAACTATAATAATCATGCAACCTTGCTGGTTAAACGATTTTTTCTGGGCACGGCTAGATAATTGGTGAGGACGGAAGTGGGCAAATACAAGTGTTGGTATTTGGGATTTGTTTTTGTTTTTATCGCGCCTCGATTAATTTAGTAGTATTCAAATTTGGATCTTAATAATAGCGACGATGTAAGTCGTTAAACCTAACCACAAAATTAAATTTCTGCCGAGTAGCATTGGAAAAGGACAATACTGCATTGAGTTCTCATGGTGAGGTATGTTGGCCATTAGGCTATTTTGTTAACGTTAGTGTGTGTATGATGTTCAAATGGCCATTATTCGCTTATTAGTTATAAAACGACATGTTTTGCATGACCCTAAATATCATGCTAGTCGCTAACAGTTTATGCTGGTCAAGGTCAATAATCAGGCCATTCACTTACATTTTAATTGAAGTGGTTTAAATGTTTCTTCGTGTCACATGACATTGCAATTACATGTCAAATGTAAAGTATTTTTTTTATTGCACTGTTAATTTGTTAATTGGTAGTCCTCAGAGGAATTTAATTTGAAGTTGATTTAATTGATTTGGACCAAGTTTAATTGATACTATTTTAGGTAGGTCTAATGTAGCCTAAACAATTAGGCTATCTATTTCTGTTATCTAATAGTTAATTATCTATATTGAGGCTGAACTTGGATTACTTTCTGTTTAGGTTTATTTTTATTTCCAACATACTTACTGAACATTTGCACTGTATAGCTTTTATTTTGGTTCTACAGAGAAACACCCCTGGACATGGTCATGATTTAAAATAAATATTTTGAATTCCACTAAAATAGATTTTGATCTTGCAGGAGGAGTCTGGTGAGACAGTGTGCGGTGACCGCAACGGAGTGGCGGTGTGGTTGTGCCCCCTGTGTCAACAAGGGTTACCAGACAGGGGCTCCCTTGCTCTGCACCTGAATGATGGGCATAGTGTGCTTCCTAACTGTGTAGACAAGTTGCTGGACATTGTAAGTAGTGCAATGCAAGTTCATTCTGGACTAGTATTTCTTCTTCTTTTTTCCCATCGCACGAGTCAACAGAACTTGACTTTTGTGTCTGTGTTTAATGAATGATTCTTGGATGACATCAAATATAATACATTTTCAATTATTGTACATGCATTATTTGTATATGTTATTGTAGGATTTTAGAACGTTTCCCAAAAGCCTCTTAAGAATAAGTTTAACTAACTTAGAATCTTTGTAAGAACATGGTTAAATCTCCGAGCTGTTTCCAAAAACCATTGTTACTAAAGCTGCATTTGAAAACGCTTGTTAGTTACGGACTGCCTTAGACCACTCATAGAACAGCTAATTGCGTCGTAAGCCGTTTTTTTTTTTGTGTACCGCGCCACTTTATAGACAGATCTCCACTAAACATCATCAAATGTTTCTGTCTGACTGTTAACTTCACAACGAAGTTGACAACTACAGTTGCAAGTCTTTAACTGTTACAAACAAGCAAATAAAAATATGCTTCAAAGGAAACCAAGATGACTGCTTTAAAATATAAATTGCCTACAGTATAAACTACGTAGGCCTATATAATTCAAGAATATTTAAAAACATTTAATGTTCATTCAATTGAGTTCTATTTTACTACTGTCTATAATTTTGCCTCAATATACAGTACTAGTCAAAAATTTTGGACACACTTACTCATAAACAGTTTTTCTTTATTTTTACCATTTTCTACACTGTAGAATAATAGTGAAGACATCAAAACTATGATGTAACACAATATGGAATCGTGTTAAACAAATCAAAATATATTTTAGTTTTTCAAAGTAGCCACCCTTTGCCTAGATGACAGCTTTGCACACTCCTGGTATTCTCTCAACCAGCTTCACCTGGAATGCTTTTCCATCAGTCTTTAAGGAGTTCACACATATGCTGAGCACTTGTTGGATGAGTTTCCTTCACTCTGCGGTCCAACTCATCCCAAACATCTCAATTGGGTTGAGGTTTGGTGATTGTGGAGGCCAGGTCATCGGATGCAGAACTCCATCACTCACCTTCTTGATAAAATAGTCCTTACACAGCCTGGAGGTGTGTTGGGTCATTGTCCTGTTGAAAAACAAATGATAGTCCCACTAAGTGCAAACCAGATGGGATGGTTTGCCATGCTGGTTAAGTGTGCCTTGAATTCTAAATAAATCACTGACCGTGTCACCAGCAAAGCACCATCACACCACCACCTCCATGCTTCACAGTGGGAACTACACGTGCAGAGATCATCCGCTCACAAAGACACGGTGGTTGGAACCAAAAATCTCAATTTTGGACTTATCAGACCGAAGGACAGATTTCCATTGCTTGGGTTTCTTGGCCCAAGCAAGTCTCTTCTTCTTATTGGTGTCCTTTAGTAGTGGTTTCTTTGCAACAATTTGACCAAGGTCTGGCTCAAGCAGTCTCCTCTGAACAGTTGATGTTGTCTGTTACTTGAACTGTGAAGCATTTATTTGGGCTGCCATTTCTGAGGCTGGTAACTCCAATGAACTTATCCTCTGCAGCAGAGGTAACTCTGGGTCCTCCTTTCCTGTGGCGGTCCTCATGAGAGCCAGTTTCATCAAAGCGCTTGATGGTTTTTGCGACTGCACTTGAAGAAACTTCAAAAGTTTTGACATTTTCCGGTTTGACTGACCATGTCTTAAAGTAATGATGGACTGTTTCTCTTTGCTTATTTGAGCTGTTCTTGACATAATATGAACTTGGTCTTTTACCAAATAGGGCTCTCTTCTGTATACCACCCCTACCTTGTCACAATACAACTGACTGGCTCAAACACATTAAGAAGGAAAGAAATTCCACAAATGAACTTTTAACAAGGCACACCTGTTAATTGAAATGCATTCCAGGTGACTACCTCATGAAGCTGGTTGAGAGAATGCGAAGAGTGTGCAAAGCTGTCAAGGCAAAGGGTGGCTACTTTGAAGAATCTCAAATATAAAATATAACTTATTTTTGGTTACTACATGATTCCATGTGTTATTTCATAGTTTTGATGTCTTCATTATTATTCTACAATGTCAAAAGTAGTGAAAAGAAAGAAAAACCCTTGAATGAGTAGGTGTTGCCAAACTTTTGACTGGTACTGTATTTCATGATACGAAACAGCTTGTGCAATGTGCCAAATCTTTATTTAGTGCATTATTATACAGACCTTCTAACATGCATGCATTTTGCGTACCTACTACGCAATTCTCTGTCCATGTACGAGATCTGAGTTTAAAGTACGCAGAAATGAATAGGGCCTGTTTTTTTTTGGGGGGGGGGGGGGGGGGGGGTTCTCTCCATTTGAACAAAAAATGTATCACTGAGTAAATTTAACATACCGTTTCTCGAGTGGCAACACACAGACATGTACAGAGTTTGAGTCAATAGAGATTAATACCTCATTATTCGACGTAGCTACCCCGTGTCTGCCCCTCCTGTTTGTTGTGATGCTGAGTTTGCCGACTGTCAGCTGTATGTAAACACATGGACAAATCTCTTTTCGACTCCATGTGTTGTGGAAAGGTAAACACTAATTGTTTCAAGCAAACATAAGATGGACATTCAGTGGGCTCGAAAGTGCCAGCACTTCACTCGCATTTGCTAGTGAAATAAATTAAATTAAAATACGAGTAACTTGTTGCATTTGTGCGAGTGTGATATACATTTTAATTCTGCGTCCCATTAGTTGTATTTTCCACAACATTACGAGGATTACGCAACCTGAGACTAACTTATTTGTTTAATCAAATTTAAAAAACTCCAAGAATAAAGGCCCTTTGTGTTCTTTCTAATTAGACCTTGTTAGTGATTTTTACCATCTGTGTAAATGGAATGCTGTCAAGCAACTATTCCAACCTTTTGTAGAATTGATTTGGCATAGTTCTATAATTGCGATCAGACTCACAGACGGTGGGTGCGCGCACGAGTGTGCTGGGGGAAAGAGAACCCCAATTCGGCGTGTTCTGCGCGCGAGTTGAATCTCCAATTTGCCGCGTGCGTCTGGTACTCTAAAGGGTTGGCAGGTCATAGAATCCTAGAACGAGTCACCAATTTATACCAAGATGCTCTCTTGTTGGACTGCAGCACTAAGCAGTGGGTTCCTGTGTCAGCAAAATTGAGTCTTAAGGTAAAATGTTAGTTTTCTCTCTTTACCAGGCTGCTCCCAAACAGGGGGCGAGTGGAGTGGACACCGATGTTAAGCATGATACAGGTGAGTTTGTCCTCTGATTAACAGCAGTACCTACGGTTTTGCACTGTCTTTATGAATTTGAGTTATGCATTATTTGAATGGATACAAGCATATTGAGATATTGAGTAGCCTAAACAATTAGCTTGTGTTAATTTTAAATGCCTGTTCATTGAAGGTTTAGACCTAAAAGTATCAATATGCTATGACTGTATTTGTGTTGTCAGTTAATCAGGATCTGTCAAGGTTCCATGGACCCAAAACACCTGCTGAAATATCTTGTCTTTCTGCTTCACATCAGATGCTGCATCATTACAACTGAAGCTTTTAGAAGCTTCAGACTCCCTCTCAGACCCATGTCAAAATAATGAGAACTCTGAAGGACCCCAGCAGAATTACAACAGTAGGCACACTCTCATTGGGCCTGGCGACAAAGATAAAGAGATGGATAAGGAAGTCGGAGTGAAAGACACGGAGGGAGGTGGAGTTGTCTTGGAGTCGGATCAGGAGAGCGATCAGTCCACAGAAACACCTGTCGACAATGAAAAGTCCACAGGAAAAAATGGTGTAATGGCTGATGGCGATGACAGCCGTCCATTCAAATGTAATGCGTGCTTAGAGGCTTTTCCTACCAGGACCACATTGTGTGTTCACTACAACTCTGCATCCCATGTGCAACGGATGAGAACAGGATCCCTAAAACAGGGTGGTGAAAATGACACCCCTGCTCCCTCAGTCTCTTTTCTGTCTCGGCCATATTTATCAAACAAGCCCTACCAGTGCGCTGTGTGTCGAGTCTCTTACAACCATGCCATTACCCTGGAGAGTCATTTGAAATCTGTTTTGCACCAGACCCGCAGCAGAAATGCAGGAATCTCTGCCAACAGTGCAACTGGAAATTCGGGAAGTAACAACATGGCTACTAACTTACTTGTTACCTCTGGGGGCAGCACTGCACAGTTGGTTTGCACCACCAGCAGCAATTGTGTCATCCCGGCAAGCCTGACAGCAGCAGCAATGACTACCAAAGACGGAGAACCTATTCAAACTCACCCGGCTCCCTCGCTGCTTTCCTCCCCTGTAGCCTCTGCTCAGGCAGTCTCTGCCTTTCTCACCCTCCTCACATCCAGCCCAAGCTCTCTCTCGCACTCCCTCCTCCCCTCTCTGTTTGCGGCTGGGGCGTCCCCTGCCACAGCCACACCTCAGCTCATACCCCAGCATCAGATGCTCATGCCCTTTATTGTGAATGGGCTCCAAACGCAAAGCCAGAGTCTAAACCCAGAGCTTTTGACACAGTCTGTTCCCCTTCTAGGTCTCAATGCTGCCCAGCAAGCTATCCTGGCCCAAAGACTCAGTAGCTTACAGAACCAGTGGCCAGCTGTCGACCTCCAAGCAACTACACAAACCTGTTCAGAAGACAACCAAACAAACAAGAGCAAATTGAAGGAAGAGACGAACGAGACAACAATTGAGGAGAAAAGGTCACTTAAGGCTGAAAAAGGGAAAAATTGGCCCCTGGAATGTGATGGAGAAAGTGAGATTTGTGAGGAGGATAGTAAAGGATATGCACAAGAGCTCATCAGCGCCTTAGTAAGCAAAAATAACAGGGTTGAGTCATGTAGGATAGATGAAGATAATGAAATGAAAGATGGCACAACATATGAAGGGAACTCTGCAGATGGAAAAGGGGAGGACATTGACAAGTGTATTGACCGCTCACCGTCTGTTACCAGCAACTCAAGCCTAAGTCCTACCACTTTAAATCTTATGCTTAGCCCTGATTGTACCCTTCAAAAATCTCAAGTTGGCACAAGCCCTTGTGCCTCTGTCTTGTCACCAAAATTGAGCCCCTTTAAACGCGCCTTAAATTCCTCTGATCCAACTCATCCCCATGCTAATTTGAGGGCTCGGCACTTCTCCCCAGGGCCCCCGATACTGTCAGAGTTCCAGATACAGGTTCTGCGTGCGTTTCTGGAGTCGCGTAGTGGGGCTGACGCAGCCAGTCCTCCCCGTGATGACTGTGAGTCGTTGGGCAGGGAGGTGGGGCTCAACGAGGCGGAAGTACATAAGTGGCTCACTGACGCCCGACGCGCCAAAGAAAAGCAGAAAGCTGGGGGCGCAGGGCACATGCGCAGCATTGCAGCCTATGGTAAAAGATACAAGCGTCTTGATAACAAAGAGGAGGAAGGTGCTCTTACAATAGATATGCTTGAGGGAAGGGACAGCGGTGAGGCCTCTGGCAGTCACGCAATGGATCTGTCCAATAGTGGAGGAAGGAGGAAAGAGTTGGGGAGGGAGAGCCAAGGGGACTCGTGTCTGGCCTCTGATTCAGACAATGAAGAATTCTACACCTCTGTCATCGTGAGTGAGGAGGACAGCCTGAGTGGTTCTATGAGGGAGGGGCCAGGCAGCCCTGCTAAAGAGGAGGCTCTGGTAGAACTGGCAGGAGACAAGGGCTCAGGAGGAGGAAAGGTGCTGCGCTCCACCACTGTGTTTCTCTCAGACGCCGAGGATGACGATGATGACGAGGAGGCTGCATCTCAGAGAGCAAAGAGAAGAAAGAGAAAGAGGGAGTTGGAGGTGGAGGTCAAGAAGGAGAGATTAGACCCCGATGTGGATTTGGAGCTAGAGGCCCAAGCTGATCCTCCTTCCCAACTTTCTATCGCCATTGACCATCGAGGGCTTCCAAGTGGCATTCTACACTCCCTCCCTCTATCTCTGTCCCTGGCTCCATTCTCTACTCAGTTCCTTAGCCCCTATGTTCTCTCTCTCCCTCCCTCAGTGGTTGGGCTTGGAGTTGCAGAAGGAGATGGAGGCAAAGTACCTGCCTTTCCAAACCCTCCTAACATCACCCGGTTCTCTGACCCTCTCATTACATCGCCACTCTCCCTCCTAACCCACACCTCCCACTACATGTCTAATGGTGGAGACTGTGAGGCTGCTTTAGATCTCAGCATCAGGAAAAGCCACAGCTCAACATCTGCTTCCTCCACCTCTCTCATGGGTGACAAGACTTCAGCACAAAAGGGCCGTCTGCTTGACGGGCTAGGTCTAAGGCCCACAGCTTTTGGGTTACCTGAGGAAGGGAGACTTGGTGTGGTCAAGTTCAAACCTGAGCAAGCAACGTCCAACAGCAGTGGCTTTGCCCGTGGCAATAACATGGCTAAGGCCAGCACTGTTTACATGAGGGCAGCAGAGAGGTTGAACACCTCCATAATTGAGAGAGAAAAGGAGCGGGAGAGGGAAAAAGAGAAGGAGAGGGACCAGAAAGGCAGGCCCAAAGCACGACGGTACAGGGACATGAGACGTTCCAGGACCATCATCCAGGCTGAGCAGCTCGATGTGCTTTATGGCTGCTATTTCAAAGATCCAAATCCTGGGAAACATGAGTTTGAGCAGATATCAGAGTGGGTCCATCTCCCAAAGAAAGTTGTACAGATCTGGTTCCAGAACATGCGGGCTAGGGAGCGCAAGGGTGAGGTTCGCTTCGTCAGTGATGGCACTCTGGCAGCAGTGGGCAAACCGCTCATCAAGTTCACCTGGCCACTGTCACAACCCATCTTCTCCAGCACCCCCAAATCAAACACCAACTGTAGCGTCTCAACTGTAGCCAATCCAGTACTGGCCCTCCCAAAGACTGAGGTGAAAGAGGAAATTGTCAAAATCAAAAACCATGTTCCTAACAGGCCCAAGGAGGTGGCCTCTTCCATTTCCTCCGTGAGCAGCAGTGTGTCTGCAGTGCCAAAGACCAAAATGGAGGTGACAAACAATGTCACAATGGTCAAAATCGCCCCCAAAAGCATCGCTCCATCTCCCCCTGTCGTACCCAAGGAGACCCGTCCTACCCCGCCTTGCCCCCTTCCCAAACATACACCTGAAGAGGATGTTGGGGAAAATGACTCTGATGAAGAAGTGGATGATCATAACCAAGAGAGGCCACTAGCTGGGCCTGGATCCACTAACCGCATGGTACCAAAAATGCCCTCTACTCCAATTAGCAAGTCCCTTGCTGCGACATCTCAAAAACAAAATGGGCTCAACTACTGGTCGGCCAAGGGCCCCTTTAAGATCAACACACTTTCTAGGGAACAGTTGGGTCTGTCAACCCCCCGTGCTCCCACAGTTGTCGGGGCCACTGCTGCCACCACTGCGCTCAATATTTCTGCTGCTGCCTCTACCGTAGCAATCACCACCACAACAGCAAGCGCAAGCCCTCAGACCACTGTCAGCATTGTCACCATCGCCAAGACCGCTCCATCGGAGGGAAGCTTCCTGCACCACTCCACCACCCGCAGGCCGCGCACACACCTGTCCTGTCTGCAGCTGTCCATCCTGCAGTCTTGCTATGAGACGTGCGCCCACCCTAACGCGCTGGAGTGTGAGGCAGTAGGGACGGAGCTGGGGCTGCCACTCAAGGTGGTGCAGATCTGGTTCCAGAATACCCGCGCCAAGGAGAAACGCTGGAGGCTGCAGCAGGAGAAACTGGTGAGACATTTGACTGTACAGTTTGCTATGCATTGGTGTGGGAAGTTGTTCATATTATTTTTACTTTGAAGGCTGGTTTCCCAGAAAAAGATTAAGTCTAGTTTAGGATTAAAAATATATTTCAATAGAGATCTCCACTGTGCAGGATTTTTGGTCTAGGACTAGGCTTCATCTGTGTCTGTGCAACCGTCCCTAAAACTTTACTCCTTGTCTAGAAGTGTGTATATGTACATTGAGGTCACTCACCACTAACCTTTTTTGTTGGAGTAACGTCTTTGTCTCTCTGTCCCTCTCTCTCCCTCTTCTAGTCTCCAGTGTCGTCAGATCCCTCCAAGAAGGTTGACATGAGCTCAGGCAGCTATCTGCAGTACAATGCTCTGCGAGCCCACCGTCCTATCCTTCCCAAACCGGTTCAGCTGACGGTCCTCGAGCCATCTTCTCCCCCAGCCAGGGGCCAGCCAGCAGGTCGAGAGATGCTGAGAGGCAGGTGCGAGGCCTGCAATGCAGGCTTTGAGTCCAGAGCAGCAGCAAGATCCCATGTCTTCTCCCCTCGACATCTAGCCACTCTGAGAACCACTAACTTTGGCCAGCCGGCGACCATCAACAACGGATCTGATACCGGGTCCAGTTCTGTCTCCGCCTTAGGGTCTGTTGTAGAGGACCCTCCAGCTTCCCCACCCCCAGCCAGCAGCACCAGCTAAGGCACCCGTCGGTGCTGGTAGAGACTCGGGACCCATTGGGCTCCTTACATTTTAAGAAACAAAAATTGGGCACTGGTCTTCCAAGCTAATATCCTTTGGTTTTCGATGTTTGGAAAGGCCCGGTTGCCCTTTCTCCCTCTCCTTGGACGTCTTTCTGCCGAGTTCTTGTTTCCAAACTGGACTCATTTGGATACACCGACTATTGTTACACTGCTTCACGCTTAATCAAAAGTTATCAAATGACTGATGAACATGTACCAGTCCCCTTTGATATTTTCCTGGTCTGCAGTTATAATCCTTGTCGTCTCATCCTTGTCCTTTAAAATTACTCTTACAATACTTGTGTATTATCCCCTAAAGACTGCTTATGCAAAACGATTAGGCCATTATATGACTGACTGCAAGATTCTTATCCTCATAAGTGCTCCTAGAAATTGAAGTTTTAATAGTGGACCAGGCACTTGTGTTTGAGACTGGGTCTGATATTACATTTCCCACAGTATACTCCTTCCCAAGTCATTTTGTTAGTCCAACTGCATCCTATAAGACTGGGACTACTGGGATTGACTGTACATGGATAGATTTGACCAGAACAAATGAAAAGTAGCTCTGTTTTAGTGGCTTTGAACGGAAGCAGTCTTGATTGTATCTGTATCCCCAACTTTCGGATACAGGTGGAGTGTGTTCAGTTAGAGATGGTGTTTTTCACTTCACTTGGATTTTAAAGGTACTTTTAACTGATTGTGACTAGAATTGGCACGTTAAACTGAACAGATTATTATCCCCTCCTGTTAGCACATTGCCTGCGGCTGAAATGTATAGTGCACTACTTTTGACTAGAGCCCTATGGGACTAGAGACCAACTCACTCTGTTTTCATGACAATCCTCTATAGATGGGGGGGAGAAGAGGCTGAAGAGGGCAGACTCATTATACAGCACTTTGATGCGTTTCACATTGTATGAAACGTTTTTATTCTTAAGCATTCTTATGCAGAGCGTATTTCTACTTAATGAAATATGTGCATGTTGGATGTCTTATGGTGAGTCACAATAATTAAATTGAAACATTGTTTTGTTGCAGTCTGTCAAACAAGGTATGTTTTGGCTTATTAAACTCCAAACAAAAGACGGATCAGACCGTAACGCCGTGCAAGGAGAGTCTTAGTCCAGTAACTTGTTAAATTATTTCCAATCTATTAATGCATCACTGGTGTGCAAGATCTATTGAATGAGTATGTGGAGCAAGAAAATTGTATGTTTCCTCCCATTTTTATTATTTGGTCAATGAAAATATCCACAACGGATCATTGCATAAGATTGGAACAAGTGCTATTGCTTATAACCATCAATATACATCAACTTCCTGTGGAGGTCAAATGAAAAAGACTTGACCAAGAAAAGAACAGGGTTTGAATTTTTGGGGTTTAATTTATATATATTTTTGTCTTGAAACATATGTGGTTGTAAGCTAATACTTGTCATCTTTGTACTGGGTAGAAATAATGCAACTCGTCCAGAAACAAAGAGAAGGGAGTCAGTTTGGTACTCTAGTCACCTTTTTGTAAGCAATAGGGACATGCAAAAAGTCAAGACGGAGCTAACAAAGAAGGTGCTGTTTTGAAGGACACAAACTACTAAATATGTTTTCCTTCGGTTTTATGTTGTATATTATTGTTATTAACAATGTTACTATTAATAGTTTTAACAAAATGCTAAACTAAATGATTTTTTAAAAAGAAATATATTACACAAAACTGATATTCCAAAGTTACCCTTCCTTTTGCTTTCTGTCATTTAAAAAAACCAAAAAGCAATCTTGAGGTTGGCAGAGAGCAGGAGAGATGTTCTTCATGCAAACTGTAAAGTAACTCCCATGGCTTGACACTTGAGCCAGTCCAACATTTTTACCATGAGCTACAGATTAATGCATTTCAGCCTTCACAACATGAGGGAGGCACTATATTGGGCTCAAAGACTAAACGTTTTAAAATGTCCTCCATAATTACTAATCATTTTTTAATGGTGTGGAGCTGTAGCATTTGTCTAAAACAAGGACTGGGTTGCAGGGCTTCAAGTATGGGATTACACAATGTTGCATTGTCCAAGGTAGATAGGTTTTATGGAGACCTGCTTTTTATTCTAATCATTTTTCATTGTCACTTGATTATCACAATTGTTATAACTGTACTACTTCTGCTATTGTTATCATTACTCATCACGGTTTTGATTATTATTGAACCATAACGGTTTTAATGATGCCTCTTTTCACAAGAAAGATGGTATTGGTATGAATATTGAACAATAATGGTGGCAGTGTGTTTTAAAAGATGTTTAGAATATTGACGAAGCTTATATTTTTCCTCACTTGTACTTTCATTTTGTGTTGGATCTCCCATTCAGTTTTCTTTTGGTATACAGAAAACAAATAAAATAAATTGAACAACAACAACCGGCCTACTTACCCATTTACATGCTATGTCAACCAGTTTCATTGCTTGGTAAATGAATTTCACTAGTCTCTTGTAATAGGCTACATGTTATCGTAGCCAAGAGAGTTGACGTATTTGTAAATTCATGATGAACATATAGCATAGCTGACTTTTTGCCATGGTTGTACTCTGCTGCGTGTAAGGTGTGACTGGTTATATGGTAATGAGAGTTCTGTCTCCATCAGGAACCTGGGGCCTCATTTATCAATATGTAGGCACAAATCTGCATAAACCATGCGTTGGATAATTTCCAAGCAGTGTGAGATTTTTCAATATGAACGTTGGCTTGAGTGTGTGTAAATTTACACACAGCCATGACCATTTGTATGCACAGTGCCAAGTGTTGGATGAAGGGAACTGCTTGTCAAGCGTAGAATGGGGAAAATATGTTTAAAATGTGTGAAATTGAGAGTAATTTAATTATTTTTCGATTGCATTGTGAATGCAACGTATCTTTGACATGCTATATATATACTGAACAAAAATTATAAACGCAACATGCAACAATTTCAAAGATATTACTTGAGTTACAGTTCATATAAGAATATTGATCATTTGAAATAAATTCAATAGGCCCTAATGAATGGTTTTCACATGACTGGGCAGGGATGTTGCCATATGTGAGCCTTGGAGGGCGTAGGCCCACCCATTTGGAAGCAACGCCCAGCCAATCAGAATACGTTTTTTTCCCCCACAAAAGGGCATTTTTACAGTCATAAATACTCCTCAGCACCCGTCCCCCTTCAGACGATCCCGCAAGTGAAGAAGCCGGATGTGGAGGTCCTGGGCTGGCATGATTACACGTGGTCTGAGGTTGTGAATCCGGTTGGATGTACTGCCAAATTCTCTAAAACGACGTTGGATGCAGTTTATGGTAGAGAAATGAACATTAAATTCTCTGGCAACATCTCTGGTTGACATTCCTGTAGTCAGCATGCCAATTGCACACTCCCTCAAAACTTGAGATGTGTGGCATTGTGTTGTGTGACGGAAGTGGCCATTTATTGTCCCCAGCACAAGGTGCATCTATGTATTGATCATGCTGTTTAATCAGCTACTTGATATGCCTCACCTGTCAGGTGGATAGATTATCTTGGCAAAGGAGTAATGCTCCCTAACAAGAATGTAAACACATTTGTGCACAGAATTTGAGAGAAATAAGCTTTTTGTGTGTATGGACATTTTCTGGGATATTTTGTTTCAGCTCATAAAACATGGGACCATCAATACTATAAAAGACAGATAATGGGAAGTTGAATGAGAGACGGCAGATCTTGCTTGATTTGGCACACGCTGCATTTCGCAGAGAGCATGTTTTAAGAGACAGGTGGGACTTTTTCTGCAGAAAGTACAGATTAGCTCATTAGATATAATTTCCCTAAACCAATCTAATAGGGTAGACCTACTTTATGACGGCAACACATGCCACTTCGGTGCACATCCAGGTGGACCATTAGGACAATTAAGTTGCTTTGGCAAATATACTTCAAATGACCAGGCACCACTCATCAATAAGCATCCATCTCCATCAGCTCCCTCCTGTAGGCGTATGGGTCAACTTTGCTGTTCTGCAGAATGAACGAGTCGTGCGTTCCACCTTGCCACCACATTCAGCAGCGTCTTTTGCGCATCACATAACCTATCACCTGCACAAAAAGAGTGGAAGCCTTTTCTATTCACATAGTTGAACTCGTTTTGGGATGGTGCTTTAATGGCGGTGTAGGTGCTGTCTATTGCTCCATTGATATTTGGGAACCCATTGACTGAATTAACCCTGTTGTGCTACGGTGTATAACAATTGTATGTTACAGTTCGCTTTGCTGATGATTGCATCAGAAACATTGGATCATCGAGGGATGTTTTTCACCTCACGCTGAAAAGTGTTGTTGCCAAAAACCCTTGGATGGATAGCACCAGTGGTGTAAAAATACTTTAAAGTACTAAGTAGTTTTTGAGGGTATCTGTTCTTTACTTTACTACTTTACTTTACTACTTTACAACTTTTACTTTCACTTCACTACATTCGTAATGAAAATAATGTACTTTTTACTTCTTACATTTTCCCTGACTCCCAAAAGTACTAGATACATTTTTAATGCTTAGCAGGACAGGAAAATGGTCTAATTCACACACTTATCAAGAGATCATCCCTGGTTATCCTTACTGCCTCTGGTTTGTCAGACTCACTAAACACAAATGCTTCGTTTGTAAATGACCTCTGAGTTTTGAAGTGTGCCCCTGGCTATCCGTAAATGTAAAAAACAAGAACATCGTGCCGTCTGGTTTGCTTAATATAAGGAATTTTAAATGATTTATACCTGTACTTTTACTTTTGGTACTTAAATATATTTTAGCGATTACATTTACTTTTGATACTTAAGTACATTTTAAACCAAATAGTTTTAATGGGTGACTCACTTTTACGTGAGTAATTTTCTAGTAAATTATCTTTACTTTTACTCAAGTATGACAATTGGGTACTTTTTCCACCACTGGATAGCACTTTGATGTGCACCGGAATGGCATGGGTTTGCCTGTCTATAGTAGGTCTTAAATCTTCGCAAAGATCTTATAAGATTGGTTTTGGGAAACGATATTTGATGAGCCAATCTGTAATGCACAAAAAACCTGTCTCCAAAACGCGCTCTCTGCTAAATGTAGCGTGTGCCAAATCTTCCAAGAGAGCAAGATCAGCCATCTCGCATTCGATTTCCCATTATCTCAGTCTTAAAAAAAAAAGTTATTTCAACAATGGTTTCACTTTCAAACATGCCTCTAATTCAGTGGTTCTCAAACGTTTTATAGTTCCATAACCCCTTCAAACATTCAACCTCCAGCTGCTTACCCCCTCTAGCACCAGGGTCAGCGCACTCTCAAATGTTGTTTTTTTTGTTGCCATCATTGTAAGCCTGCCACACACATTATTAAACATAATAATTAGTTTTTGTTACAACCCCGCTCGTGGGAAGTGACAAAGAGCTCTTATAGGACCAGGGCACAAATAATAATAATCAATAATTTTGCTCTTTATTTAACCATCTTTTAATAGAAAACCTTATTTGTTCATCGAAAATTGTGAATAACTTACCACAGGTTAATGAGAAGGGTGTGCTTGAAAGGATGCACATAACTCTGCAATGTTGGGTTGTATTGGAGATAATCTGTCTTAAATCATTTTCCACACAATCTGTGCCTGTATTTAGTTTTCATGCTAGTGAGGGCTGAGAATCCACTCTTACATAGGTATATGGTTGCAAAGGGCATCAGTGTCTTTAGCAGCTCGATTTGCCAAGGCAGGATACTCTGAGTACAGCCCTATCCAGAAATCTGGCAGTGGCTTCTGATTACATTTTCACAGAACCACTTGTTGCAATTTCGATGGTTCTCTTGTTCAGATATCAGCAAATAGACTGGAGGCAGGGCATGAAAGGGATAACGAATCCAGTTGTTTGTTTCGGGAAAGAAATTGCGCACCCAGCTCACTCAGGTGCTTTGCTATATCACATTTGACATTGTCTGTAAGTTTAAATTCATTTGCACATACAATGATGGAAATACCTGTGTGTTGTCCTTGTTAATGCAGACAGAGAAGAGCTCCAATTTCTTAATCACAGCCTCAATTTTGTCCCACACATTTAATATAGTTATGGAGAGACCCTGTAATCCTAGATTCAGATCATTCAGGTGAGAAAAAACATCACCCAGATAAGCCAGTCGTGTGAGAAACTCGTCATCATGCAAGCGGTCAGAAAAGTGAAAATTATGGTCAATAAAGAAAACTTTAAGCTCGTCTCTCAATATATATATATTTGTTTAAGTGTCAATGCTTTGTCCCTTGATAACCAGCACACTTCTGTATGCTGTAAAAGCGTTACATGGTCGCTGCACCTATCATTGCACAATGCATAAAATACACGAGAGTTCAGGGGCCTTGCTTTAACAAAGTTAACCATTTTCACTGTGGTGTCCAAAACATATTTCAAGCTGTCAGGCATTCCCTTGGCAGCAAGAGCCTCTCAGTGGATGCTGCAGTGTACTGTTTGCATGCGCGTTACCACTCCACTATGTCTCCCTGTCATGGCTTTTGAGCCATCAGTGCAGATACAAACACATCTTGTCCACTTTATGTCACAAAGCTGTCCAGTACTTTAAAAATATCCTCTCTAGTGGTTTGCAGAAGAGGATGTCTTCCTTAATTTACCCCCCATAAATGTAACAGACATACAGTATATAAGGAGCTGTGCCAGGCCCGTGGCGTCTGTTGACTCATCCAGCTGTAACGCATAGAATTCACTGGCTTGTATGTGAAGCAGCGATTGTTTCGAAACATCTCCTGCCTTGTCACTGATGCATCGTGAAACAGTTTAGTTTGATGAAAGCATTGTCTGTATAGTTTTTTTGTCCTTTTCCCCCAGCATTGTCCCAGCCATATCCGCGGCAGCAGGAAGAATTAAGTCCTCCACAATAGTATGGGGCTTGCCTGTCCTAGCCACTCGGTAGCTCACCATATAAGACACTTCTAGCCCCTTCTTATTAATGGTATCTGTTGCTTTTATACATGTCTTATTACTTGAAAGTCATCTTAATTCTCACTCAAAAAACTCCCGTGGCTTATTTTTCAAATTGGCATGTTTTGTTTCTAAATGTCTGCGCAAGAATGAAGGTTTCATCGAGTTGTGAGATAGTACTTTTGCACATAAAACACACTGTCACTGGGGAAAGGCACTACTCCCCATGTAAGTGAACCCCAAATCAATGTAGTTCTCATCATATTTGCGCCTCTTCGATGGTCCAACGCCCCTGCCTGTTGTTCGGTGCTTTCACGGGTAAGGGGGCAGTAGCTCTTCGGCTGCATCAGATTCACAACTTTCATGCTAGCTGGGCTAACAACAAATGTAGAATTACTGATGCTAGCATTGGATGTGTTCCTGGAAGCAGAACAGCTTGTGTCGTCGACAGGTGCAGGTGTAATACTGCTGGTAGTAGCAGTACTATCAGTAGAGCTGGTATATGTCTCTATGGACGCGAGCCATACTTCTTTTAACCATTTACCAATTTTAGAGCAAACAGAATGAGCAGCAGCTACACTTGGCTACATACGGACCGTTAGTGGAATTCCCACGAGAGAGTAACGGTTAATGTGATTGGATGTTAATTATTTGACTAGGCTACCTGTATTTGACATTGTGTTGCTATTTCGCTGAACACTAGATGGTTTCATTTTATTTTTGGCAGTGAAACAAGGCTATTCAGGCGAGAGAAAAAAACTCACTCAAATGGATAACCCTGTTGGAAAATATAAATAGACAGTTTTAAAATGTGAAAAAAACAACAACAACAAAAAACGTTTTCTTGTTTCTTTTAAAAATCTGAATCACATTTTTATTTGGCGTACCCCCGACGGCATTGCTCGTACCCCTGTGTTACGCGAACCCCAGTTTGGGAATACCTTCTCTAATTGAACAAAATACTTTATATGGATTATTATCTTAACAAATGTACTGATGGGGGTCAAATTATCTGTTAAGATACAGTATGTTGCATGAATTCACAAATTGAAAAATGATTTAATTATTAGGCCTACTCTCACAATTTCACACATTTTCAACACCTTTTCCCAATTCTACGTTTGACAAGCAGTTTCACCACTTGGCACTGTGCATACACATGGTCATGGCTGTGCATACATTTATGCACTCACAAGCAACCGTTCATATTGATCAATCTCACATTTTGCTTGGAAATTATCCCACGCATGGTTTACTCACGGATTTGTGCCTACGCATGATTGATAAATGAGGCCCCTGGGCTGTTGGTGTGGATGGTAGAGCTCTCGTTTCTGGACCGCAGGATAGTACGATAGCACCCAATACTTATGTGTACATCAGTCGGCTACACTGGTGGCAGAGGTGAGATACCTATAGGGCTTTTGTGAAAGCTCATTTGGATAGGCCTATGGAGCCTGGGCACATGGACGTAGTAGCATAAGCTGATGATAGTTCTACTGCGCCTGTGAGGAGCTCTCAATATACATTGGTTGTCTGCAGTTAGATATTTACAGTTATTACACATCCAGCCATTTATTTTATAGATTACAACCTAATCTGTAACCCAACCTGATCTGGTAGTTTAATAAAAAACAAACTGTATAAATTACATGGTAAACATTTAGCTATGTGCTTTATTCACAACACTTTCTCTCACTAGACTTTTCTTGCAGTAACATCAATCCCCACCATTTCTGAGAATTTTTGTCATTTTTATTATTTTAATATTGAAAGTGTGTATTGCTGCCAAAGATATGTAATTGATTGAGGTGGATTCACCTGACTCGAAGGTGTCACGCTAGCAGCAAATATTTATATAACTAAACCAAGATAGACCACAGCCTGTCATTTCCAATGGGAAAGAATTAGTCACAGTGGGCAGAACAAGCAAGGAGGTGGGAAGAGCCAAGCACGAGCAAACGAGAGCCTATTGGCCCGTTCTAGCATGCGTCGGTTTATTTCCGTTAGGGAACACCTACTCTGTGAAGTGCGCGTGTGCAATAACTCATTCGCCATTGCACTCGTTCTAATTTACGTGATTTAAAAAAAAAATTCGCAAAAGGTAAAGTGTACAAGACTTAGTCCACTCTGTTCATAACATATTCTAGTTTTGGGAACAGAAAACTGTAATGAGATCAAACGTTTAATCGATGAGAAATTTTGCAGAATGTTCCATCTTTCTCGTTGCTGGGCACTGTGCTTTCTCTCAATAACATATTTCGTTTTTGCAAATGCCAAGCGGATGCTTCACATTTATACATCCGGTGAAATATCTGTCTCATTTGTTCTATCTGTGCTCGTGCAGGAGCAGAGAATTAATTAAAATTCAGTCATCGGTTGAAAGACAAAATGGGTGGGCTTTGTGATTGACATACTTCTAATCGAATCAGAGTTTGAAGTGAAAAAGCGAAATTGGTAAGAATGCATAAATGTGCTGTAATATATCCAATAGACGACAACGAAAACGGTAGAAGGTGTGTCTACAATGCTTAATTGAGTAATAAGATTGCGAGTTTACGCCCGCAGTACGTAACTCCACCCCCGACTTCCATTTCTGAACTGAGGACACAGCACTCGCGAAGAGAATATTTTAGGTTATGTATATTTCTTAATGTAAATAAACTGTAACGTTAGGCTCTCCGCTGAAACTTTGATATACACACACACAACTGAAGTAGCCTTTGCAATTGTAGTTGGAACCCGTTCGGACAGTGGCTAGAGTCGAAGCTGGCCTTTTATTTCACGTTTTAACTTTCCTAAGCGGCGGTTTCCGCCGTTTTTTTTCTTTCGCCCCACTCACTCTCCCGCTGTGTGAGTAGGGGCCTGTAACGTTGGTTTAAGCCACGAGGCGCGTCGGATAAACCGGAATTGGGAGATGGCGGAGTTCGGTAACGGAATGGACTCAGGGATGACGGAAGAATCTCTGCTGGACTCAGACCCAGGGCACCCAGAACTAGAAGACCCGGGTGTTGGCGATGAGGAACCTGGATTAGAGGAGGGAGAGGCCGCGATCGAGGACCCGGTAAGTGAAGGGCATAGTTTATGCCCAAAATCTCACTCAAATTGAGACAATACATGTGTATTGTACGATAGAGATTGCGGGTGTAAACGCGTTATTTTAATCTGCAATCAGCTGTATTTTTATTATCTGTGGTCTTTTTTAAAAATCTCATGGTTGATATCCGACATTGAGGCTCAGTAGAAATGTGTGGTGACATGCGTGATTTTGGCGGCCATGTTGGCGCAGCAGCGTTGGTAGTTTCTCTGCGCCAGTGCTGTCGACCTAGTGGAGAAAAAATATTCCTTGCAAAAATGCAATACGGAGATGTAGACAGGGGCGAGGGTAGGACAGGCCGCCATTAGCCGCCGGATTGCGAGTCCATCCGCAGACACTGCGAGAGCTCACGGTAAACACGCCTCCTTTCTTTTCTCATACGCTGACAGCTGCTGTAATGGAAGCGCTGATGCGCATACGGAACATGATCGTCAACTCCGTGAAAATTTAAGTGATGACTAGTAAAAAAGCTTTAATGTTTTGACTATCTATCTAACTGTTATATAGCTAAAATGCTCGCAGAAAAGTATGCTGCACTTGCTCTGTTGTAGTAGGGATTTATGGATATTTGGGCTGGATATAACGTTAGTGGGAGGGAGCCGACGAGATAATGGTAGTTGGCTTGCTAATAATTGGGATGTTGCAGACATGCACCTGACACGCATGTTTATTCTTCCAGTAAAGTCATTGAATGACTTGCGAAACGCAAGCATTTTTAAACATGTAATTTTGACTATTATAAGTAGGTATTATCTCTTGATAAATTAGTGGGTAATGAATATTACTGTGGTAGTGTGCAAAGATGCGGTTTGAAAATACTCACATTAAAGCTGTTGGCTTGCATTTATGTTATCTACAATGTTTCTGATTTGTATATGCATGTGTGATAGTGGTCTTTGGCATGAATGTGTTCGAAAGCAATTATGTAAGCACGAGACTGGGGGTGCGGTATTTTTTTTAGGGCTGGGCTTGCATCCTTCGATATTTTCAGGAGGGAAGAGACTACACTAAATATGCGACAAAATGCAGCCAGTCATCACCGAATCAAATAAGCCATGTAGTTTCCAGGAATTTCACTGTTTCCTCTTGAAGCTGTTGAATTTGTCTATTGGTTGTTATGATCAATGGGGCCATGCAAGACATCCCCAAGACCTGGAATGGATTAACCTGCAATGCAAATTGTGTCAGTAGTCCAGGATGGATTTGGAGCAACTCCCACTGCGCTGCAATGCAGCAATGTCAAGGAGGCCTAAACCCAATAAGGGATCCCTCCCAACAGGATGTATGGCACCACTGTCTTATTGGCCATCACTGGGGCGGTGGGGATTCTTGCTGAGCGAGCAATCTGTGAAATGAATGGTGAAGCCTGATACAAAGACCCCGGGCCAATGGTCATGTGCTGCGAGCCTGTTCCACTCAGCAGCTAGTGCAGGAACAGGGTCATCTTAGGCTACTGAACTGCCAAGTGTGTCATGCGCTTGCACGGCATGGATGAATACGATTAAATAATTTATTTGGTACATTCTTTTTTGTTTTCTTCCCATGATGTCTGTCAAGCCTGCTGACTAGTGTGGTGTGTGTTGCAATTGATGAGTATTGATGTATTGATTTATTTATTATCAGGAGCTGGAGGCGATCAAAGCTCGGGTGCGAGAGATGGAGGAGGAAGCAGAAAAGCTGAAGGAGTTACAGAACGAGGTGGAGAAACAGATGAATCTTAGCCCTCCACCAGGTGAGTTTATTTGGGAAGAAAGAGTGATAAGGTGCCTCGGAAATTGTCTCCCAAAAATTACTGTTTGAGAAGACCGACTGATTTTTGTATTTCACTGAAGTTTCCAGAGCAGCTTCAAGACAGAGATGAATTCATATCAAACCCTTCCAAATATACACTACCGTTCAAAAGTTTGGGGTCACTTAGAAATGTCCTTGTTTTTGAAAGAAAAGCAACAAAAAAAATCCCATTAAAATAACATTGATCAGAAATACAGTGTAGATGTTGTAAATGACTATTGAAGCTAAAAAAATAAAAATAATAATTAAAAGGATAAATCTATATGGGCGTACAGAGGCCCATTATCAGCAACCATCACGCCTGTGTTCCAATGGCATGGTTGTGTTAGCTCATCCAAGTTAATCATTATAAAAGGCTAATTGATTATTGGAAAACACTTTTGCAATTATGTTACCCACAGCTGAAAACTGTTGTGCTGATTTAAAGAAGCAATAAAACTGGTCTTTTTTGTATCTGGAGCATCAGCATTTGTGGGTTCAATTACAGGCTCAAATTGGCCAGAAACAAAGACCTTTCTTCTGAAACTCGTCAGTCTATTGTTCTGTGACATTAAGGCCATTCCATACGAGAAATTGCCAAGAAACTGAACATCTCGTACAATGCTGTGTACTACTACCTTCACAGAACAGCGCAAACTGTCTCTAACCAGAATAGAAAGAGGAGTGGGAGGCCCCGGTGCACAACTAAGCAAGAGGACAAGTACATTAGTGTGTAGTTTGAGAAACAGGTGCCTCACAAGTCCTCAACTGGCAGCTTCATTAAGTAGTACCCGCAAAACAACAGTTTCAACGTCAACAGTGAAGAGACACCGGGATGCTGGCATTCTAGGCAGTTGCAAAGAAAGCCATATCTCAGACTGGCCAATGAAAAGAAAAGCTTAAGATGGGCAAAATAACACAGATACTGGACAGAGGAAGATTGGAAACAAAGTGTTATGGACAGACAAATCTAAGTTTGAGGTGTTCGGATCACAAAGTGCATTCGTGAGACATTGAAAAGATGCTGGGGGAGTGCTTGACGCCATCTGTCAAGCATGGTGGAGGCAATGTGATGGTCTGGGGGTGCTTTGCTGGTGGTACAGGATAAAAGGGGTCTTGAAGAAGGAAGGCTATCACTCCATTTTGCAACGCCATACCCTGTGGACGGCTCTTAATTGGAGACCATTTCCTCCTACGACAGGACAATGACCCAAAGCACAGCTCCAAACTAGGCAATAACTATTTAGAATACCAGCTGACTGCTTCTTCCCTATCTATAATCTCAGCCCTATTGAGCTGTTGTGGGAGCAGCTTGACCATATGATACGTAAGAAGTGCCCATCAAGCCAATCCAACTTGTGGGAGGTGCTTCAGGATGTATGGGTTGATATCTCTTCAGATTACCTCAACAAATTGATAACTAGAATGCCAAAGGTCTGCATGGGTGTAATTGCTGCAAACGGAGGATTCTTTGACGAAAGCAAAGTTTGAAGGACACAATTATTTCAATTCAAAATCATTATTTATAACCTTGTCTTGACTATTTCCTATTCATTTTGCACCTCATTTCATTTATGTTTTCATGGAAAACAAGGACACTTCTAAGTGACCCCAAACTTTTGAACGGTAGTGTATATAAATTTGTCTCAATTTTGCTCTAGCCGGTCCCGTCATCATGTCCATCGAGGAGAAAATGGAAGCTGACGCGAGATCTATCTATGTTGGAAACGTAAGGCTTCACCCTCTCCTTAACCTCAGATGGTGTTTCTATTTTGGGTGTATGTGGAATTCACCTGGTTAGGTGTTCAAGATGATTCTATCATATGATGAGTGTAGCAGAGTTTCAAATTGACATCATGCACGATTTCACACTACTTTGAATGCAAAAACCTTAATTTGGAGTTTAGCACTGAGTTGATTCTGTATTGCGGAATTGACTAGTCATTGTCAGCGGTATCTCACTGTTCTCCCTCTCTGTGGACAGGTTGATTACGGCGCCACGGCGGAGGAGCTAGAAGCCCACTTCCACGGTTGCGGCTCCGTCAACAGAGTCACCATCCTGTGTGACAAGTTCACAGGGCATCCCAAAGGGTAAATGCCTACACCCTCATTCCCTCCATTTGCAGTAGTGCTCTTTCACTTACAGACCTGTGAGTACACTATGCAGCGTTCTTCTATCAGTCATCTAGAGTAAATAAGATGTTTACAGCCTCTACCCTAAAGATTGTGTAGACAACATTTTACCAGCTATACCCTCTCGGCATCCCAGAGGGTAATTGCCGACATTCCATGTGCGGGTTAGAGAATTAGTGCATCTTTATTCACAGTTAAGTAAATACATTGTCCTAGTTATCTAGAGCAGTGTGATCTAGAGTTAAGACTTTCAGCCTCAAGATCATCTACATGCTCACACGTCTGATCGTCATGTTTTGAATTTGTATGATTTTGTACATGCAGGCCTTTACCTCAATGGGATCTTCCTGTTTAAATAAAGGTTAAAAATATTTGTGTGGCACTGATTCGCATGAATCCATTATTGAATAGATACATTTGGGAATTTCAGCTTGTAAGGTTACAGATCTGTGTTCAGCCGACCCATTATTTTTGCCACATTGCTCATTGACCCAGTCTGTAGGTGCTTGCTTGGTTAGACCTTCAGAGTGTGGTGTTGGGGGGTGTCAACAAATTGCATATCTGCATTTTTTTTGAAAACTATCAGAAATAAACAGCACAATGCAGAAGTGTCTATCACTTAGCAACAGCTACGGAGGAGAAAGTGGCTCTCTCAAAAGACTGAAACCACATTGCCCTAACTTTCTATAGAGATGACTTGGACTGCAGCACAGAGGATTTCTTTACTGACATGGTGGTCTAGCTCACTCAAGTGCCCATGTCCATTTTATAACCATGTACAATTCATGACTAGTATAAAAGCTTTTATCATTCCCTTTCCACTTAAAGTAATGCAATTATACTAGCTAATATTATTCTGTTTGATTCAGGTCTCAGTAGTGTTACTTTTAGTTCATTGAAAGTAACTGCTTATTCTAATAGCCTGGAGTTATTTTCTAAAGCTTGTATTTGTGTATGAGAGAAACCAGTTAGGATGATGATGATCAGGTTGCTAAACTGTTGCTCATCGCACATGTTATTGTCATTATTAGGGAATTATTGAAAAGAGGTGTCCACGATTGTTCAGTGATTTGTGCTCTGATTTTAGTGCTTCATGACGCTCTTGTATTTCTGCTGCTGTTGCAGGTTTGCCTATATCGAGTTTTCAGACAAGGAGTCTGTGAGGACGGCCATGGCATTGGACGAGTCTCTGTTCAGAGGAAGGCAGATTAAGGTGAGGACGCAACACTGTTTCATAAACCAGGTTTCCATTCAACCTTTTTGTATGCGAGTAAAGTACATGTTGGGGGAAAAAGTCATGCCTGCCATGGCAACTACAGATATTTATGTGCAAATATTGATATAATAACCATTTTGAAGTAAACTTGGGAGTCACGCGATATGCTGTGTGGTCCTCCCACTATGACTACAGTTTATTAGGTTATAGATTAATTAAGTTATGAACTTCCCAGGGTGGTGAAAGTGCATGGTGAGGAGTTTGATGCGCCTTTGTACGACATCATCACGCACAGCCTTTTTTTGTCCGCAGCAAGTCAGTTTGATGGAAACAAATCTCTGATTTGCGTTCATTGTTTTTATGCAGATTTTAGAATATTTGTATGAAAATCTGTCGCCAATTGGATGGAAACCTAGCTACTGTCACAGTCAATTCCGTTTCAAATTATGTAAAGAAATGGGGAAAATCTAAATTCTGAGCAATTTCTGTATGAACTGAATTTCAGTTCCATTTCCTACGTTAACTGGGTGTTAAATGGGACTGACCCCTGTACCCTTCTGAACTCTGTGGCCCCTGTGCTATTGTCTAACCTGTGGTTTCCGGTTTCCCCTGTCTTGATCTTGTCAGGTGGGTGTGAAGAGAACAAACAGGCCAGGTATCAGCACCACAGACCGCGGGTTTCCTCGGGCCCGCTTCCGCTCACGAGGAGGGAACTTTAACCCGTCGCGCGCACGTTACTACAGTGGCTACACACCGCCCAGAGGCAGAGGACGGGCCTTCAGGTGAGCACCCCGGAACACTCATACCCTGAGACTGAGAGACAGCTGGCCATTACCTGGGGGAGGGGAAGAGTATGGAAAAGTGAGGGAGAGTGAGTTGAAAGGCGGTAGAATTAGTGAGATTATGGAGGAAGTGAGGATGAGCAGAGCGGGAGATGGTGGGCAGTGAGGACACGGTAAAGCCTGAAGCCAAACCCCCCCCCACACACTGTTTGCAGATCTTAAAGCACCGAATTGGTGTAAGTAATTTGGTAGCGCAAACACTGAAGGGGCAGGTGCTAGTGTTGGTTTTCTGACCTGGCTTCAGAATGTGCAGTGAAGAGAGTACTGAGGAGAGAGTATGCTCAATTCTAAACATGCTCCTGCCCTAGACTCAGTGGGGCCATCAGGTGTCTGTCTATAGGCTGGTGGTTGAAACTGGGTGTATAGAGAATCATTGAAGGTACAGTGCCTATAGAAAGTCTACACCAGTCTTTCACATTTTGTTGTGTTACAAAGTGGGATTGAAATAGATTTAATAAAAACATTTCATTGATCTACACAATACTCCATAATGTCAGTGAAAATACAATTCTACACTTTTACAAAGGAATAAAAATGAAATGACAAAAATATAGTCGTTGTAGAATAAAAATGTGTAGCACCTGAAGGTGCTAAACAGGATTTTTACAAAAAAATTTAAATGTTCACATTTTAGTCATTTAGCAAATGCGCTTATCAAGAGCGATTTATATGCTGACCAAACCGCATGCACGTCCGCATGTTTATTTTGTCCCGCCACACCAGAAGTGATCAGGACACGCAGGTTGAAATATCAAAAACAAACTCTGAACCTGGGGACAGGTCGAAAAGCATTAAACACATATGGAAATGTAGCTAGCTAGCTTGCTGTTACTAGCTAATTTGTCCTGGGATATTAACATTGGGTTGTTTATTATACCTGAAATGCACAAGGTCCTCTACTCTGACAGTTCATAATAAGCGGTAAAACCTATTAGTTTTTTGTAATCTCTCCTTCTTTTTCTTCTTTGGACTTTATACGGCGGTTGGCAACCAACTTTACGGCGCATTACCACAGATGAACTGAATGTGGACTTCAGTTCATCTTCCAATCACCCATGTGGATATATGCTCTTAAAAACCAATGAGGAAATGGGAGAGGCAGGACTTGCTGAGCGCCACAAATAGAACAAAGTTCTATTTTAGCACCTGCCCATACAGAAGCTCGTGAGCAGTGTGGGTGCAATGATTGAATAACATGTGTGCATACATTTACAGTGCCTTGCGAAAGTATTCGGCCCCCTTGAACTTTGTAACCTTTTGCCACATTTCAGGCTTCAAACATAAAGATATAAAACTGTATTTTTTTGTGAAGAATCAACAAGTGGGACACAATCATGAAGTGGAACGACATTTATTGGATATTTCAAACTTTTTTAACAAATCAACAAATTGTTGTTGATTCTTCACAAAAAAAAAACAGTTTTATATCTTTGTTTGAAGCCTGAAATGTGGCAAAAGGTCGCAAAGTTCAAGGGGGCCGAATACTTTCGCAAGGCACTGTATTTTGCAGCGCGAGCGGTGTGGTCAGCATGTTACAGTATTGAGCGCATTGAACTACTCAACTTTTTAGAGTTTAACCCTTTTAACACTATCAACGTTTCGTTCTACTGTGGGAATTGTGCTAGACTCGGGAGGCCCTAATATTAGCCACTTTCAATCTAACATACTGAAACAAAACAAACTATGCAAGACTTAGTATGCCAAACAATCTGTGCGAGAGATTTTCTTGTAGGTAGAGCGCATTGGCGTAGGATTCTATTGCAAGGAACTCCCAAATGGCACTGCGGTTTAAGGCACTGCAGTGCTTGAGGTGTCACTACAGACCTGGGTTCGATCCCAGGCTGTGTCACAGCCAGCTGTAAAAAGAAGACCCATGAGGCGGCGCACAATTGGCTCAGTGTCGTCCGGGTTAGGAGAGGGTTTGGCCGGCCGGGATATACTTGTCCCATCGCACTCTTGTGGTGGGCCGGGTGCCTGCAAGCTGACTTCAGTTGCAAGCTGGATAATGTTTCCTCTGACACATTGGCATGGCTGGCTTCCGGGTTAAGCGAGCAGTGTGTCAAGAAGCAGTGCGGCTTGGCAGGGTCGTGTTTTAGGACACATGGCTCTTGACCTTCACCTCTCCCGGGTCCATAGGGGAGTTGCAGCGACGGGACAAGACTCACTACCAATTTTGATATCACAAAATTGGGGTGAAATTATTTATATATATATATCTCTCTCTCGCTCTCGCTCTCTCGACTGTGTTTACAGCATGAGCGGTCATGAGTTGCTGAGCTTGTTTTGAGATCAAAGCAAGCGCTGCATGTAGCCACCTGTGCAAGTTTTGTTGATATCCTTTGCTAGTTAGTGAGTTTTTATCCCAGTTATAGCCAATTTTTAGTCAACAATGGGGAGTGGTTGCTTCCTACAAGAGCACAAAATGTTTACATTTCTAGCCATCTTAGAAAAGCGAGTCAGGTCGAGAGATTTTTTGTAACTCTTAAAGGGGCAGTGTTGTATTTTGAGACTGTCTTGTAAAAGCGAAATAGGCAAAGGGTAGCATAGTTTGTCTGATTCTCTATAATAATGGTATGGGAATAATGCATTTTATTTCTTTAACTAGGCAAGTCAGTTAAGAAAATTCTTAGTTGCAACACGGCCGATTGTGCGCCGCCCTATGGGACTCCCAATCACGGCCGGATGTGATTCAGCTTAGATTTGAAACGGACTGTAGTGACCCCCTCTTGCACTGAGATGCAGTGCCTTAGACCGCTGCGCCACTGGAGCCCTTGTAAAGTGGTTTCTTGCCTCAAACAACGCATTTTCAGTCACCTTGTCTGAAGGACAAGTGGCTAAACAGACAGGGTAATATCAAGCCCTGCCTTTGTATTTTTTTTCACATCTCATGGAATGTGGGCCTACATTGAACACCACATATTGGCTGCTACTATAGGCTGAATGATAAAACCGCTATTTCCATGTTAAAATGTTATGGGATGCAATTTTATTTTTTAATTGTAGGCCGCTCTTGTAGGTAAGCACAGGCAAAATACTAGAGGAAAACGTGGTTCAGTCTGCTTTACACCAGACACTGCAAGAGGAATTCACCTTTCAGCATGACCATAACTGACAACACACAGCCAAATCTACACTGGAGTTGCTAACCAAGAAGTGTGACTCTTCCTGAGTAGCTGAGTTAGACTTTCAAGCTGATTTAAGTCTAGCTCTAGCTCTTATGAGACTTACCCAGGTAGCCTTGTGATTAAGAGGGTTGGGCAAGTAACTGAAAGGTTGCTGGTTTGAATCCCCAAGCCAACTTGGTGAAAAATATTTGCCCTTGAGCAAGGCACAACCATAATTTCTCCTGTAAGTCACTCTTGATAAGTGTCTGCTAAATGACTCAATGACTCATGTACCCAGCTGTAATCGCTGCCAAAGGTGTTGTCCATTTCAAGATATACAGTGCCTTGCGAAAGTATTCGGCCCCCTTGATCTTTGCGACCTTTTGCCACATTTCAGGCTTCAAACATAAAGATATAAAACTGTATTTTTTTGTGAAGAATCAACAACAAGTGGGACACAATCATGAAGTGGAACGACATTTATTGGATATTTCAAACTTTTTTAACAAATCAAAAACTGGAAAATTGGGCGTGCAAAATTATTCAGCCCCTTTACTTTCAGTGCAGCAAACTCTCTCCAGAAGTTCAGTGAGGATCTCTGAATGATCCAATGTTGACCTAAATGACTAATGATGATAAATACAATCCACCTGTGTGTAATCAAGTCTCCGTATAAATGCACCTGTACTGTGATAGTCTCAGAGGTCCGTTAAAAGCGCAGAGAGCATCATGAAGAACAAGGAACACACCAGGCAGGTCCGAGATACTGTTGTGAAGAAGTTTAAAGCCGGATTTGGATACAAAAAGATTTCCCAAGCTTTAAACATCCCAAGGAGCACTGTGCAAGCGATAATATTGAAATGGAAGGAGTATCAGACCACTGCAAATCTACCAAGACCTGGCCGTCCCTCTAAACTTTCAGCTCATACAAGGAGAAGACTGATCAGAGATGCAGCCAAGAGGCCCATTATCACTCTGGATGAACTGCAGAGATCTACAGCTGAGGTGGGAGACTCTGTCCATAGGACAACAATCAGTCGTATATTGCACAAATCATTTCTTAAAGATATCCATAAAAAGTGTAGTTTAAAGTTTGCCACAAGCCACCTGGGAGACACACCAAACATGTGGAAGAAGGTGCTCTGGTCAGATGAAACCAAAATTGAACTTTTTGGCAACAATGCAAAACGTTATGTTTGGCGTAAAAGCAACACAGCTGAACACACCATCCCCACTGTCAAACATGGTGGTGGCAGCATCATGGTTTGGGCCTGCTTTTCTTCAGCTGGAAGATGGTTAAAATTGATGGGAAGATGGATGGAGCCAAAAACAGGACCATTCTGGGAGAAAACCTGATGGAGTCTGCAAAAGACCTGAGACTGGGACGGAGATTTGTCTTCCAACAAGACAATGATCCAAAACATAAAGCAAAATCTACAATGGAATGGTTCAAAAATAAACATATCCAGGTGTTAGAATGGCCAAGTCAAAGTCCAGACCTGAATCCAATCGAGAATCTGTGGAAAGAACTGAAAGAACTGAAAACTGCTGTTCACAAATGCTCTCCATCCAACCTCACTGAGCTCGAGCTGTTTTGCAAGGAGTAATGGGAAAAAATGTCAGTCTCTCGATGTGCAAAACTGAAAGAGACATACCCCAAGCGACTTACAGCTGTAATCGCAGCAAAAGCTTGGGAAATCTTTTTGTATCCAAATCCGGCTTTAAACTTCTTCACAACAGTATCTCGGACCTGCCTGGTGTGTTCCTTGTTCTTCATGATGCTCTCTGCGCTTTTAACGGACCTCTGAGACTATCACAGTGCAGGTGCATTTATACGGAGACTTGATTACACACAGGTGTATTTATCATCATTAGTCATTTAGGTCAACATTGGATCATTCAGAGATCCTCACTGAACTTCTGGAGAGTTTGCTGCACTGAAAGTAAAGGGGCTGAATAATTTTGCACGCCCAATTTTTCAGTTTTTAATTTGTTAAACAAGTTTGAAATATCCAATAAATGTCGTTCCACTTCATGATTGTGTCCCACTTGTTGTTGATTCTTCACAAAAAAATACAGTTTTATATCTTTATGTTTGAAGCCTGAAATGTGGCAAAAGGTCGCAAAGTTCAAGGGGGCCGAATACTTTCGCAAGGCACTGTATTTGTTTTAATTTTCATCTTTAAAAAGTTAGATTTTTGCTTTTTGACAGAGTATATTGTGTAGATTGACAAATGTATAATTAAAAAATATGTTAATCCCACTTCGTAACACAATAAAATGTGAAGAAATCCAAGGGGGGTATAGACTGTTGCTATAGGCACTGAACGTCTATAAGCCTGCCTATAGTGGGAGGGGACTGAAGCGTTGGCTAGCATTGCTGAACATCATTCCAGCAAAATCAGTGAAGGTGTGTATCCAGAGGACAGTGGAGGAGAGGTTCCCTTTTTAGAGTGGGGTAATGGTGAGTGGAAAGGTAAGCGAGACTGGTGGAGGGAGTCAGATGGGTCAGTCAGTGTGGAGCGGTCTTGTTGCATGCACCACCTACAACCGTTTCAGAGGAGGCAGCCAAACTCTCAGTGCACGGCAGTGCGATCCTCCCAGGCTGTACATGTATGCGTGGCAGGCTCTTTGTACGACTTGGACATACATTACGTATACATACTGTCTGTGAGTGAGCATCTCTCCCATAGTGCTGGTCATTAATACTTAAAAAGGTGACAGGCAAAGAGTGACTTGCCTGGTTTTGTTTTCATTTGTTCGGTGTTAATGGTTGGACTCCATTTTAGAATGTTGACGCGACCTTAAGGACAATTAAGATGCCATGTACGTTTTAAATGCAAATGGGTGCCTTTAGTGTACCATGAATGGCTTCTATAAGTTCTCTAGGTAGACGCGTTAGCATTGTTGCTTAAACATTAATTGGCGCGTGTGTATATTTGTATAGTATTAGTTTTCCTGCTGTACTTTTCCTCTCAGTTAACTAGATGTTGTTCTAATGATTCACTGTTAGGAGACAGGTGCACTGTGTTCAGAGGAATATAATATATCCATCCTGTATGTTAACCTGGTGCAGCTGCTCCAGAGCTGTCTTTTGCCTGTGACCTTTCCAAAGCAACATCCCTGCAATCTGTATTTGTTTTCAATCCATACAAAAGCCTACCCCCTATGTATGTAAAACCTGGAGTGGATCAAAGCTCTGTGCACTGGGAGTCTGGTGTGTCTCCCTGGAGTGTGTGTCCTGCTGTGTCTCTCAGTGTGAGGTGAGAGGGGGTTCCCATGATGACTCATTGAGCGCTCACGGTGGTGAGCTCTGTCTCTGGGCCCATGTCCTGTTCAATATGTATTGCTGAGACTGAGGGCTGCAGAGCAATCAAACTGAGCATCCTCACCAACTGACATGCAATGAGATTCTGACCAATGGACCAACCTTGCCATTCATCTAGACTAATGGTATCTGTTGGTCATCTGTAGTACCTTATTTGTCCCCTCTGTGGGAGCTGCTGATATGATTGTCAATCAACAATCACTGATAGCATATTTTAGCCGGGCAAAAAAAAAGTATCTGCAAAGTCCTATTTAAGACAATTAGTAGGATGGCGTGATTTGGAAATTATGTGATTGAAAATGATTTTGGTCTAGTCAGAATCTCATGCCCCATGCACTCTGATAGATAGCTCATCAGCCTGGTCTCATAGACTACACATAATATAGTAAAGGTAAAACCGGGACACTCAAATTAGTATGATATGTTACATTTTTAATATGGTTACATAATACATAAATCGCAAACGTCTAGCAACCCATAGGTTGCGAGTTCAAATCTCATCACAGATCATTTGAGCTAATTAGCAACTTTTCTATTACTTAGCATGTTAGCTATAACTTTAACTGTTTTAGCTGACCGTAACCCTTTAACCTAACTCCTAAACTTAACCCCTAGCCTAGCTAACGTTAGCCACTAGCTAGAATTCGTAATATCATACATTTGCTGGTTGAGAGAATGCCAAGAGTGTGCAAAGCTGTCAAGGCAAACGGGTGGCTACTTTTAAGAATCCTAAATGTAAAATATATTTTGATTTAACACTTTCTTGGTTAATACATGATTCCATGTGTTATTTCATAGTTTTGATGTCTTTACTATTATTCTACAATGTGGAAAATAGTAAACAATTTAAGGAAAAACCCTGGAATGAGTCAACTTTTGACTGGTACTGTATGTTATGAATTACATCATATGAAATGGGCGATGAACATCCACAAATTTAATACATACTAAATGGAGCATCTTGAATTTATGTACAGAATAATACAAAATTCTGAGACCAGGTTGGGCTCATACATATTACCCAGAGATGGGCTAACCCAGTAGTGGTTTGCCCACTATGGGGAGAGTGCAGGTGCTTTGTCTTGTTGCTAAAACCAACTTGATTGTTAACTACACATTGGTGCATCAAATACATAGGCTAGATGGCCACTTGGCCAGGCAGTCCCACCCACTGCCTTCACTTCCGGAATGGAGGGTTCATTCCTGCAGCCTGATTTTGACTTCAGCATTCTAACCAGTGGTTTCTGCTTTAGTGTGACCCCTGTGTTTGTGGGCACTGGATGCCTGGGTCTGACGGTGGTGATGTGTGAAGAATGGAAAAGCAATGTGTGATTTGATTTTGATGCTGGCTGTGTCTGTGTTGAGATGGTCCAGGTTGTCAGGAGAATGGGTCAGTCGAGTCTGTCTGCATGCTGTATGTATGTGGCCTGTCCTATAGCATGTGAAGGACTGTTCTAGTGTGTCTGTCATTCTGTTGGGAGGGTTTGTGGGGTGGGTTGGAGGCTGCTGTTCTCAGGTTCTCTCCCAACAGTGACCTCAGGAGCTGCTCTCAACAGAGAGAAAGAGGAGAGAGAGAGAGAAAGAGGGAGAGCGAGTGCCTCACTGTCCCCACACCCCTATTATTTTTATAGTCCTGTATAATCTGAGAATTACACATTTTACTGTTGACAAAGCTGATTTCAGCTTCTTTCTGTACGGTCAATTATTCTTAATTGAAATTGTGGTAATTCAACACTTATCAAAGGCACAATGCCATTAAGATGGTATACATTAAAATCTTTATGCACCCCCCCAGTCTCCCTGAAGGATTGAGATCTCACCAGGCCCCCTTTCTACCTGCACACATACACACACTTGACACCTAAAATTGGTGTCTGTCTTTTTAAGCCAAGAAACTCACCCTCTTTTTCTCTCTCTTTTCCAGGGGCCGAGGGCGAACAACATCGTGGTATTCCCCTTACTAATACCCCCAAACACCCTTACTATCACCTCCTTGTCCCCATACAAAAAAAAGAATGAAAAAAGTCCCCCAATAAAGGAAGGAACCCTGAGAAGAAAAAAGACAAAAAAAAAGACAAAAAATATATATAAATATATCCTGGACAGACAAACTGGCCGCAGTGTGCGATTGTGTGTGAGCGTGCGTGTGCGGAGTTGGTGCGGTCACCCTGGTAAGGTATATGATGGCCGTTGGGGAGATTTGGTGGCATTTCTTTTGAGAAGATGTTATCTCAGGCTGCAGATGTGTCTCCTTTGTCTGGGTGTGAGGGTCACAGCCAACACAGCCCCCAAATGCTTACATTTGAAAAGCAAACATCGAGGATAAGTCAATCTTTTTTGCTTTTTTTTATGTACCGTACATGTGAAACTTCCAATAGCAAAAATGTTAATTTTTTAGGTTGTGGTATTGGAGTTCTCATATTCCCTTGTCTCGCTGACCAGTTGCCACTTACCCTGTTCCATCCTTTAACTCATCACTTTTGTTACCATCTCCCTTTGGTTCCATCCCATGCTCTCTTGTTTTCAGTATCTGACAGCGATTGCCTTTCAGTGGGTAAATAAATAAATGTAATCTCATTTTAGCCCATGGCATTCACCCCAAGAAAGCATGGCCAGAGCTCTGCCAACTTTACTTTATTTTGTGGGTCTGGTACTTTTTCCCCCTCCTTGCACCCCTCTGCCTTTCTGTGCTGCTTCTCCTCCCATTTGTCCTTCACCTCATCTCCATGTCCTTCACCTCCTCTCCGTGTCCCTCTTCTTTCTCCCCCTCTCCTCTCTCTGTATATTAGACCACTTCTTGTCGTTTCAGGTTTCAGGACCAGTGGAGGCTGACAACCCCTGCTCCGGTGGCCGCGGCGCCCCCCAATGTCTCGGCAGGGTCTCTCTCTCTCACTGCTCCTGCTATGCACACTCACCCCATCCTTTCTGTGTGGGGGGGAGGGGGCCAGGGCGATCACAGGGCTACCGCAGGGGGCATTTACTACAACAAGCGTTGAGCTGTCTTACACACACACACACACTAGGCCCACACACTTTGCAGACACTACACAACCAACCACCACACATATTTATAGAGTGAGTTAATGTCAAGATGACAGCAGCTGTTTTAGTTGGGAGAGTGAGAAAGATGGGACCAGAGAAGGGGCGGTGGGGGACCAGAGAAGGGGCGGAGGGGTAGGGGACCAGGGCCCTGGCCCCGTTTCGGACAGTGGCACAGGGGCTAAAGTAATTCATTAAAGAGTGGAGCTTTTATTTTAAGGGGGGTGGGTTTGTGTGGAGGGGATTGGTTTTTGGAAAAAGGAGTGGGTTTAAAAAAAAAAAACTTTAGCTTTTTTATTTTTAACCCATAAGTCTGTAATTAGAAAAAAAAATAAAGACTGTAAAAAATTACATGTTTGATTTTTTTTTTTCTCTCCAAGAGTTGCAAAGCATTTTGGTGTACTTAAGCGGTTCAAGACGGGTTCAAACCGACATTTGAATGGCGAACCGATCTGAATGGCGCAACATACATTTCTGTGCTCTCGGTTAAGGCCCTGGTTGTTCCGCTTCACATGCCGTCCTCCGCTTTAATCTGAGATGCAGTATGTGAAATTACATTTGCAATGCGTCACGTCACATTTTGTCGTATCCAGACAAAGGATCCATTTCCTCTGCCTGTGATCCTCACAACTTCGTTTACAATACCGCATATGAAACGGGAGACCCTAGCGATTGTAGCAAAAGTAGTATAATCTCGCTGTGGTGTTCTCGGCTGGATTTAGATCCCAACATGAAAAAATACAATTAATACCGCCTTTTGTTGGTAACACAATTAATATAATCATGTCGTGCATAAAACTGAAGTTGTAACGAGTCGCCAGGCATTTGAATTGCGTATGTGTGGCTGAGGACGCTGGGCAGAACATGATGGCGCCAGATAGCTGCCAAAAGTTGAACATACCGAAATTGTTAGGAGCGTAAGAAAAGCAATGCGTGAAACGTAAACGTACAAACCCTATGAACTAACATTTTGATGTTACACGTTCAATTATTACTTTACGTCTCCCTTTACTTGTTTACATAATTTTTATACGTACAAACGTGTCAGGAATGTGGCATCTGCAAATGACATGAACCGAACGTAGCTAAGCGAAGTTAGCTAGTCAAGCAACTAGCGTAGAAGCTAGTTGCTTTGCAGCTTCCGGTTTTCATTTTCAAAATAAGGCTAGAGCTTGTTTTAGAATGGCATTGAATAACGATGTTATACCAGTAGATGGCGTAGTATAGGCTTGGGTCTTGTTAAGCAAATTACCTATGCGAATTATACTATTAAGACAGAAGAGCAGTTTCTAGAATAACCGCCTGAGCTGCAAAAAAGAAAGTACATATGATTTAGGCTAAGCCTATTCCACTATAAATATGCCATGCTGTTAATGGCCATATAATTGCATCATTTTATAGCTGCGTAGGTTGGTGTGGTGATCATGTAACCTGATGAATCACACTTTCCAATATTTGGGAGCAAAAACTAGGGCTTAAATGAGGCATTTTGTATTTGTGAATTCCACTGTATGTGGGCTTGTTATAGCCGTTTGCATTAGTAGTAACCAAGAAAGTGCATTGCACAACCCCACCACGCAGAGGCTATATCAATACATGAGAAAACAAAATATGAAGTCTTGGCAAAAACCTGAACTGGGCTAAATAGCCAAGCGGTCACACATGGTCAAGACGATCCTATTATTGCCAGATTTGTTTTCACTGTCAGCCACTACATGTGCTTTTTCAACGGTTTTTCTCAATTATTTAGAGGCCTGTGAGCTAGGGTCTATAATAAAAAGTTAAACACAAATTAAGTTGTTATTCGTCAAGACACCAGTACCCAAAATAATAGCAAAATTGCAATGCCTACAATTTTATTTGAATAGGCCTAAATTAAACTTTGAATTATTAAAATGATAGACTAACGAACTTTTTGATAATTTTGAATACACACATGGATTTCAATAGACATGAATAACTTCCATTCTCTTTGATTTAGTTCCTATTGCCATTCAGACACATGACAATGGATGACTGACTTGAATGAAGGAATAATTAAATGTTCACATTTGTTGGAGTGATGAGTTGCACACATCATGCATGCTCTGCACTTCATTTGGCAAATAGGCCAAAATGGGGGAATAACGACTGGCTGCATGCCTCCAGAAGGGCATCTTCTAAAGATGAGGGGTACTTTTCGGAAGGCGCATGGTGCTGCATAGAAATCACAAGCTCTTCAACTGGGAAGCAGTGTCGCGATGGAGGAAAACGCAAATACGCAGACTACCTAAAACCACTGCAACAGAGGTATTGTAAAGTGTGGGAATAAGCTCATGCCAGATTTAGCCTACGTTTAACCTCAGATGTTTATGACCCGATCCATATAAATGTCAAAATACTTTAAATTCATATTAAATCCTCCTACAGAATATGATTTGGCAAGATTGAACGATGAAATACATTTAAAAATAATCTATAAAGACACCAGTGGTCATAATTCATAGATTAATAATGGGTGTTTAGTGAATGTTTCATTATTCCTGGTATATACTACTGGTTATGATTGCAGAGCCCAGAGAATGGGATGGTGCAATATTGAATTAGTCATATTTTGATCAAGTGCATGCATGGGGGGATGTCTAGTCACCCAGATATATGCCCATGCTGTAGAGATACACCTAGCAGACTGGAACTTCCCTGTTGTATGTATAATACAGCTAGCGCTATCTAGACTTGTGCTGGCAAACAAATCTATTACATTAGTTTATTTATTTCACCTTTATTTAACCAGGTAGGCAAGTTGAGAACAAGTTCTCATTTACAATTGCGACCTAGCCAAAGCAGTTCGACACGTACAACAACACAGAGTTACACATGGAGTAAAACAAACATACAGTCAATAATACAGTAGCAAATTAGTCTATATACAATGTGAGCAAATGAGGTGAGATAAGGGAGGTAAAAGCAAAAAAGGCCATGGTGGCAAAGTAAATACAATATAGCAAGAATTGAAATACTTTTTTTTTTTTTTAAACACTGGAATGGTAGATTTGCAGTGGAAGAATGTGCAAAGTAAAGATAGAAATAATGGGGGTGCAAAGGAGCAAAATAAATAAATGAATGCAGTAGGGTAAGAGGTAGTTGTTTGGGCTAAATTATAGATGGTCTATGTACAGGTGCAGTAATCTGTGAACTGCTCTGACAGCTGTTGCTTAAAGCTAGTGAGGGGGATAAGTGTTTCCAGTTTCAGAGATTTTTGCAGTTCGTTCCAGTCAGCAGCAGAGAACTGGAAGGCAAGGCGGCCAAAGTAAGAATTGGTTTTGGGGTGACCAGAGAGATTTACCTGCAGGAGTGCGTGCTACAGGTGGGTGCTGCTATGGTGACCAGCGAGGTGAGATAAGGGGGGACTTTACCTAGCAGGGTCTTGTAGATGACCTGGAGCCAGTGGGTTTGGCGACGAGTATGGAGCGAGGGCCAGTCAACGAGAGCGTACAGGTCGCAGTGATGGGTAGTATATGGGGCTTTGGTGACAAAGCGGATGGCACTGTGATAGACTGCATCCAATTTATTGAGTAGGGTATTGGAGGCTATTTTGTAAATGACGTTGCCGAAGTCGAGGATCAGTAGGATGGTCAGTTTTACAAGGGTATGTTTGGCAGCATGAGTGAAGGAGGCTTTGTTGCGATATAGGAAGCCAATTCTAGATTTAACTTTGGATTGGAGATGTTTGATGTGAGTCTGGAAGGAGGGTTTACAGTCAAACCAGACACCTAGGTATTTGTAGTTGTCCACATATTCTAAGACAGAACCGTCCAGAGTAGTGATGTTGGACGGGCGGGCAGGTGCAGGCAGCGATCGGTTGAAGAGCATGCATTTAGTTTTACTTGTATTTAAGAGCCATTGGAGGCCACGGAAGGATAGTTGTATGGCATTGAAGCTCGTCTGGAGGGTTGTTAACACAGAGTCAAAAGAAGGGCCAGAAGTATACAGAATGGTGTCGTCTGCGTAGAGGTGGATCAGAGACTCAACAGCAGCAAGAGCGACATCATTGATGTATACAGAGAAGAGAGACGGTCCAAGAATTGAACCCTGTGGCACCCCAATAGAGACTGCCAGAGGCCCGGACAACAGGCCCTCCGATTTGACACACTGAACTCTATCAGTGAAATATTTGGTGAACCAGGCGAGGCAATCATTTGAGAAACCAAGGCTATCGAGTCTGCCGATGAGGATGTGGTGATTGACAGAGTCGAAAGCCTTGGCCAGGTCAATGAATACGGCTGCACAGTATTGTTTCTTATCGATGGCAGTTAAGATATTGTTTAAAGTTGGCATGCTGCTGTTTTTTTAAATCGCTAGTTTCTACTTTTATGCTTGATTTTGGCAAAAAGAGTAAAAGCTTCTTCCTGAAAGGCAGGACTATGCTTCGTGAACATGGATAGGACAGACAAGAAACAGTGACCTTGATCTTTTCCAGCGCCCTTATTAAGATGCGGTGCCTAACACCCTCAGAGTTAGAATGACAATTTACACATTTTACTTCAAGGCAAATTGCATTTTTGTATTTGTGGAGCATACCATGTACGTGTTATATGTAAAATAAACCTTAAGCAGTGAATTAAGTTTTATTAGCTTAGGAAGAAACTATCAAATACTTGGAAGTAAAGATGCCATAAAATTCGAAATTTCTCCTGATTGTAAATTACGTATCTCTGAAAGTGGAACTTATATGCATGTATTGGAGTTGTAGAGATGACCCAATTTTGGCAATCTATACATACTGCTGCACAGAAAATATGTTAATGTACAGTTTGAGCCCGTGTCTCAATCATCTTAATGAAAATGTGAGAGAAAGTGTTTATCACATACTATGGCAAAAATGTATTCTGTTACTGTGGGCTTTAATTCCTCTCCTACATTTAAAATGTGGATTGACTTTCTTCCTCGTGAAAAAGCTCACCTATGACCTCTAACAGAAAGCCCAGGTTCGATGGTCTCCACTACATTTCAAACTGGACAGAGTGAACGGGGTGACTAAGGAAGTGTATGTATACATGTAAGGTGCTGTGAAACTAATTTGCTAGTTGTCTCCGCTAAAACTGGAAATATTTAATGCAATTACTGATAGTGCTGCTTCTGCAAAAAATTTAACTTTTGTATTTTGTCTGCCACAGCGACCGTGGATTGTGTTTTTTTTTTTCAATTTAAAATTATCTATCCAATAGCCTCTTATGTTACAAAATGGGCAGTAGATGAGTTAATGTAATTCAACAATTCTCTTGAATTTGAGCAAGAGTGAATTCAGTTTGGATAAATGTTTAACCATATTCTATTAGACCATGTTTGATTGTCCTTAAATGGCATTGTTTTAAATAAAAATCCCTTGTCCAGAAAGTGTGGCTTAACCAGTCACCATTGATGCCCAATAAGGAAAACATATCTGCCCTGTGAATTCGAAATGGGGGGAAATTTGCATATTCAAATGTTTTGGAGCATCATCTTGAAATGCACACAGGACTGACTGTCAAACAAGGACTAACAAGGACTAATGATAATATCGAAGAAAAAAAAAACACATTGGGTGAAATTCTCCTTTATAATACACATGGTTTAAGCACCTACAATCACAAAACAATCCTGAAAAGTTATTCAAAGTGAACGGTCCCATTTAGCCTAAATCACCATTCTTCATCCTGCTTTGTGGTTTTAGGATTCCATTTGTGATCCTATCTTCTGAAAGCTGCAGGCAAAGAACAATGTTGATTAACTAACGATGCATAATCACTGCACTCCAAGTCATTGTAAAATGGTCTAACATTGAGAATCAATTGAATACAACATTTAACATAAAATAAATCACTGATGGCCTGACAATGAGTACTGTTAAATGCAACGCACACAATTTGATTGTCAGATTAGTAGTAGTTCAATTAACGTTTACATGCTTTGCAAGAAAAACGAGTTCCCTAATAATCCTGTTTACATGGACATGTCTGAAATCAGGCTACTGATCATCAAGGATATCAACCACCCGAGCCATGGCCTGTACGCCCCCTATCATCCAGAGGGTGAGGTCAGTACAGGTGCAGCAAAGCTGTGACCGAGAGACTGAAAAACAGCCATCACTAGCCGGCCTCCACCCAGTACCCTGCCCTGAACATAGTCACTGTCACAAGCCGGCTACCACCTGGTTACTCAACTCTACACCTTCGAGACTGCTGCCCTATATACATAGACATGGAACACTGGCCACATTAATAGTGTTTACATGCTGTTTTACTCATTTCATATGTATATACTGTATACTAGTCCATGCCACTGACATTGCTTGTCCTAATATTTATATATTTCCTAATTGCATTCTTTTACTTTTAGATTGTTGTGAATTTTTAGATACTACTGCGCTGTTGGAACTAGGAACACAAGCATTTCACTACTGCGCTGTTGGAGCTAGGAACACAAGCATTTCACTACTGCGCTGTTGGAACTAGGAACACAAGCATTTCACTACTGCGCTGTTGGAGCTAGGAACACAAGCATTTCACTACTGCGCTGTTGGAGCTAGGAACACAAGCATTTCACTACTGCGCTGTTGGAGCTAGGAACACAAGCATTTCACTACTGCGCTGTTGGAGCTAGGAACACAAGCATTTCACTACTGCGCTGTTGGAGCTAGGAACACAAGCATTTCACTACTGCGCTGTTGGAGCTAGGAACACAAGCATTTCACTACTGCGCTGTTGGAGCTAGGAACACAAGCATTTCACTACTGCGCTGTTGGAGCTAGGAACACAAGCATTTCACTACTGCGCTGTTGGAGCTAGGAACACAAGCATTTCACTACTGCGCTGTTGGAGCTAGGAACACAAGCATTTCACTACTGCGCTGTTGGAGCTAGGAACACAAGCATTTCACTACTGCGCTGTTGGAGCTAGGAACACAAGCATTTCACTACTGCGCTGTTGGAGCTAGGAACACAAGCATTTCACTACTGCGCTGTTGGAGCTAGGAACACAAGCATTTCACTACTGCGCTGTTGGAGCTAGGAACACAAGCATTTCACTACTGCGCTGTTGGAGCTAGGAACACAAGCATTTCACTACTGCGCTGTTGGAGCTAGGAACACAAGCATTTCACTACTGCGCTGTTGGAGCTAGGAACACAAGCATTTCACTACTGCGCTGTTGGAGCTAGGAACACAAGCATTTCACTACTGCGCTGTTGGAGCTAGGAACACAAGCATTTCACTACTGCGCTGTTGGAGCTAGGAACACAAGCATTTCACTACTGCGCTGTTGGAGCTAGGAACACAAGCATTTCACTACTGCGCTGTTGGAGCTAGGAACACAAGCATTTCACTACTGCGCTGTTGGAGCTAGGAACACAAGCATTTCACTACTGCGCTGTTGGAGCTAGGAACACAAGCATTTCACTACTGTGCTGTTGGAGCTAGGAACACAAGCATTTCACTACTGCGCTGTTGGAGCTAGGAACACAAGCATTTCACTACACCTGCAATATCTGCTAAATATGTGTATGCAACTAATAAAACATGTTTTAATTTGAATTTGACGGCACTCTGATAAATGCATAAAATAACCAACCAAAATAAACGTTCTACCACAGCGTCCATGTTATTTTTGGGAAGCATATTTGAATCGGAGTTCGGACATAACATTTGTATGTGAAAACTACTTCTAAAGCACATGCATTCAATTGTTCCAAACACCTCACTCGCACTAAAGAGGGAAGCTCGCTCAGCACATGCGCAGATCAAATACACCGCTTGACCGCCGATTAAGGTGTTTGTGTCTTAATAACTCGAAAGATTGTTTTAATCGGTGTATGCTTACTTCGTTTTTGACCGTACGTATATTAATATAAGCAGAGTAAGGTGTTTACATGACTATTGCATAATCTGCCTACTGCCATAATCAGATGAATATCAAATTAATACTGTGCATGTAAACATATTCAATGATGTCAACAAAACTCAGGCTCACCTTTTCTTTTAGTTTTCTTCTTCATTAGTTTCTTCTTCTTCTTCTTGGGCCCCGGGTTATCCGTGTCCTGGAGGGAGGGACAGAGAATGTTTATATCAACACTATCATATATTCATAACACAGCAGTGGAGAATACATCTGAAGTGTGCCCATTATTCCTGGGACCACCTGTATGTAAAATATTATGCAAGCATGACTAAGTCGCTTTGGATAAAAGCAGCTGCGAAATGGCATATATATCTTATATGATCAATCACTGCATGTCAGCAAGGAGTGTGACCTGTAGAAGACTGGTGTGTGTCACGTAAATGTGTCCAACTCACCTGTCCTTCTCCGCCCGTCAGGGCTGTGATGTCACTGAACCGTGTGATGCCACTCAGCTGACCAGACATTCCCAGCATTCCTCTCTTCTTAGCACTTCTCTCATTTCGGGGCACTTGCAGACGCACCATCATCGACTCCTCAAAGTTTTTCCTAAAGGAAGAAAATAAATACATGAAGGGACTCCCTCCAAATGAGAGGGCTCAAACTACTGTAGTACTAGACAGTTAAATGAGTCACAAATCTATAATCTAATTGATGATTGTGTGATCAATGTGTCTGATGATGACAGCACGGACCTGTGCAGCTGCTCTCGGCTCTGTCTATCTGTCTGGAAGTCCCTGTGCTCGCGGATCTCCTCGGGAGCGTCGCTGTACTGCTGCCGGAGTTCCTGGATCACAGAGCTGCGTAGGGCGGCACGCCTCTGCTTGTCAGCCAGCTCCTTCTTTTTGTCTGCATCCGTCAGGTCTCCCTCTGTTGATCAAGTAAAGAGGTCTTATATATCACAGCCATGGTTTTGTAAAATCATCCATCACAGAAATAAGACAGCTTTGGGTGCATTTTTAATTGGAGGGGGGGGGGGGGATGTGTACATACGATTCAACAGAGAGGAAGATTAAAAAAACAACTTATATTTGACATTACCATAGTGCATTGGGGCAATCTTGGGGGGAACATATTTCTTGCCACTAGATGGCACTTTTTTCTCAGCGCCTTCAGCCTTCTCTCCACCATCTTCATCCCCCGAGTCTTCTGATTCACTTAGCTATGGAATTAAAAAAACATTTTTTAAAGACATTCATAAGCTGTTGTGCAAACCAGATTTCATTCTGTGATAGGGAACAAAGAACACAATGAATAATAATATAATTAGGCAATAAGGCCCGAGGGGATGTGGTATATGGCCAACATACCGTGGCTAAGGGCTGCTCTTATGCACAATGCAGAGTGCCTGGATACAGCACATAGCAGTGGTATATTGGCCATATACCACAAACCCCCAAGGTGCCTTAATGCTATTATGAACTGGTTACCAACGTAATTAGAACAGTAACAATACATCTTTTGTCAAACCTGTGGTATATGGTCTGATATACCACGCACGGCTGTCAGCCAATCAGCATTCAGGGTTCGAACCACCTAGTTTATTATGTCTGATATACCACGACTTTCAGCCAATCAGCATCCATGAGTCAAACTACCCGGTTTATAATTGTATTCATCTAACAGACTGAGGGATGCCAAGAGATGAGAAGTGCTTACTTTGCTAACAAGGTTATCCGGATTGGGACGGAAGTGCAATGGGTCATTTTCCCCTACAAAATATAAAATAAACAATTTACAATACAATCAAGGAATGTATATCACATGCATTCTGATTAGTACATACATTTTTCATAACAATTAAAGACTTGCTTCCTTTCCTCAATATCACATCTCACCTAAGCTCCCAGTCACTGCTGTGCGCACCAATTTATCAATCTGATATCTCAGTTTCTGGTCCAGAGGGCGCATCTTCTCTAAAACCTTGTAGAGCAACACAATAGTTAGAATATAGCAACAGAGGTCCAAGATGGCATTCATGAGCCCAAACAAGACCAAGAAGACTATACAAAAAGTCAACCGTAATTTGAATTTGGGATGATGAAAATGGGAGAGGTTGCACATGCACAGCCCCACACACTGAGTGGTACAACATGTAGTGACCAGCAATGAAAGGCATCTTACTGTTCTGACGGTGACCAGTCTGTGAAGGGCGCCACTGTCTTTCACACTACCACCCTCTGATTTAAGACTGATCAGGTGAGTGACATCTTGCAGGTAAAACAGCAGCAGCTGATATCTAAGGTCAAGGAAAGACAAACCCTACAAGAGAGTGGGAAATGTACATTTGCATTAGGCATTTGAGCGAGACAATGCTTCATGTTTATGTGAACTCTCAACGACCATATGTGTGAATCCTATTATAGTACTTACCTTGGATGTTTGGAATTTTCCACCTTGGACCCTCTTTAACAAATCTCGAACCTGCCCTGTAACTGATGCCACCTAGGATTGAATGTGTACAGACAGACCTTAAACATCTGAGTGACTGGTAATAGATATGACTGATAAACAACACTACCGTAGCTATGTCACATCATTAGCAAGGAAGCTACAGAAGACAAACAGCCAGCTGAATTATAACTACAGACCGTACACCAGATAATGTGATATAAGCAAAGATTTTTGGTATCAATTACTGGACGTTACAGGTTTGCCTATACAAAACGTTGTCATAGATTTTTCAACTGAATCTTCTAAAATATATGTGCCCAGTTGCAGGTGGTTCTAAAATAAATAAAAATGTTTGCTCCATGAAGTGTACGCAGACATCTTGTCAATTTTAAATCTCTCATTGATCGAGACAGGGGAGTGTCATCATGACATGCAGCACTTTGGGGTGGACCCACCTGCCTCAATCAATGAGAGAAGATTTGAAATAGACAAGATGGCGGTGTACACATTGTTGGATTATTTCTTGAAGCAAAATGTTCATTTTAATAATGGAGCCTTTTCGAAATGTAAAAGAAACACCTGCAACTGGTCACAGACATTTGACGTTTAGTACAGGTCGTTTGGCATAGGCAAACCTGTAACGTTAACGTTCAGTAATGGATGCCACAAATCTTTGGTTATATCTCATTATCTGGTGTCAAATCTGTAGCTAGCTGTATTCTGAACCTAACCTGTTCAGTAAGACTGTTCAACAGCCGCACAGCATTGGGTCCATCACTGTCAATCAAATCCTGAAAGAAAATAGCAAATCAAAATATTACAATAAGTACTGCTTTCAAAGTTGGTAAGCCCAGGCAAACACTGTCCCATAGTTAACTTGTACAGCTAACGTTAGCTAGCTACAGGATTTAGCTAATTAGTTAGCTATGGCGCGCCCTGTGTGAAGTGGCTAGATAATTGTGGTGTGTTTAATCATGAGATATGGCAGCAATAGGGGTAATAATATTGAAACGTTTAAAGAGATATCCAAAATTTTGACATAAAACGAAAAACATAAAGCTCAACTCACGTTTTCGCTATAGGAAGCCGCCATTTTGATTGAAAGTTGCATGTACGGAAATTGCTAAGGGACAGTGGAATCGCAAGAAAGAGTTTCGTAATTCGTATCACGCTGACTACATGTCCAAAGAATTATGGAAAATGCACTTATGCAAAATGCCCATGGTGAATAAAAACATAAACAACTAACACAACATAATAACCTCATATTTTGGGTTATGGACGAGTGCTGCCCCATGTACAGTGCCTTCGGGAAGTATTCAGACCCCTTGACTTTTTCCACATTTTGTTACATTACAGCCTTATTCTAAAATTGATTAAATTGTTTTTACCCCTCATCAATCTACACACGTTAAACCATAATGACAAAGCAAAAACAGATTTTACATTTTTTTTGTGCAAATTTATTAAAAATTTAAAATGATATCACATTTACATAGGTATTCAGACCTTTTACTCTGTACTTTGTTGAAGCACCTTTGACAGCAATTACAGCATCAAGTCTCGGGGTAAAAACCTGTTTCCGCTTTGTCATTATGGGGTTTGATTTGATATATGTGTCAACGACCAATAAACTTTGATTTGATTTGGTACGGGTATAATGTATACTTATACACTGAGCGTACAAACATTAAGAACACCTTCCTAATATTGAGTTACACCCCCTTTTGCCCTCAGAACAGCCTCAATTCATTGGGACATGGACTCTACAAGGTGTCCAATGCGTTCCACAGGGATGCTGACCCATGTTGGCTCCAATGCTTCCCAGTTGTGTCAAGTAGGCTGGATGTCCTTTGGGTGGTGGACCATTCTTGATACACACAGGAAACTGGTGAGTGTGAAAAACCCAGCAGCATTGCAGTTCTTGACACAGTCATACCGGTGCGCCTGGCACTTGCTACCCTACCCCATTCAAAAGCATTTAAATATTTTGTCTTGCCCATTCACCCTCCGAATGGTACATACAAAATGAATTTCTCAATTGTATCAAAGCTTAAAAATCCTTCTTTAACCAGTCTCCTCCCCTTCATCTACACTGATTAAAAGTGGATTTAACAAGTGACATCAACAAGGGTTCATAGCTTTCACCTGATCAGTCTATGTCATGGAAAGAGCAGGGTTCCTAATGTTTTGAACATTCATTGTGCATAACACATACTGTATATCCACACAAATACAGTATGCATAAAGTATGCATAGCCCTTGACTTATGACACATGTTGTTGTGTTACAGCCTGAATTGAAAAAACATTCTCACCCATCTACACACAATACTCCATAATGACAAAGGGAAAACATGTTTTTGTTACAATTTTGTACACTGGTGTAGTATAAGACCGATGATGTTGTAGACGATGTACTTCTATAGATAAGACAGTTGAGATGTACTAAGTTCATGTGGCATTTATAGGTTATATTCTTAAATAATTAATGGTTATATATTATTGACCATAGAACAGCATTACATTTTTTTCTGATTGCTGAGGCACTATCTTTGAAACTATTGGCTATTTTTGCAAAACTCTACACACAAACCACAAAACTTTACACCAAAGCAGCAAAACATTTTACATCTCTTGCAAAGCAACCAATTCTTGCAAAACTCTTCAAACTCTTTTTAATCAATACAGTACACACAAACTATCATTTCATTAAGCACACGAAGCACCAACTACGCACTGACAGTATAAATGAAAAGCACTTGTGGCTTTTGTTTTTTCTGCGTGCAGGGCATAGCAGTTTGCAATCAAGTTGTGTCATACATGTAGTAAACACACATACACACAGGTATCCAAATGTGTAAAGCATGGATGTGTATTCCCGAATATAACACACTATCAATACAAATGAGGGGGGAAAGTGTAGAGTGTAGAATAGAAGAAAACAAAAACATTTGTGCTAGAAAAAAAAAGAAAAACAAAAATTAGGCTACATCTCGCATTCTTTGTGGGTCTGGCCATAAAACTTCATCCACATCACATGCGATGTTGTCTTGAGCTAGGCAGCGTGGAAAGTATCGCCTGGAGTGCCGTACCCAGGCCTGGCATGAACCCTGATCCATTGCCTGTAGAAGGGGATGCGTTGGTGGGGCTGGCGAACATACACGTTCCGACGCCATGCAGAGAATCATTATTCAATAGGATTCAAGAACGGAGAGTTTGGGGGGAGATTGAGCGCAGTGAAAAGTGGGTGACTTGTGAACCAATTGCGTACCACAGCAGCCCGGTGGAAACTAACATTGTCCCAGATGATAATGTACCTGGGCTGCTCTGGCCCCTGGTCATTAGGGAGTCGTCTGTTGTGGAGGGTTTCCATAAATTTGATAATGGGGGCAGTGTTGGTGAAGGACGCCGTTTTGACTAATAGCCGCACACGTTGTTATGTTGTCACCACGTTGTCCCGGGACGCTGATGATGGCACGGTGCCCGATGATATTTTTGCCGCGGCCCCTTGCTTTTGCAAGGTTGAAACCTGCCTCGTCCACATATATTAGCTCATGATGCACTGCATCTGCTTCTAGTTCCATAACTCTCTCAAAGAGACAAGACAAAACAATGTAGCACAGTGCGAAAAGACAGGGATCAGTCAATATGATGTAGCACCATACACTTCCAGATCCAGTACCAATGATAGGATAGTATAGCTTACCTGCACATATTCATACCTCAGTTGTTTTACACGGTCTGAGTTTCTTTTGAAAGGGCCTCTGTAAAGCTGCTTCATCCTAATTATATTGTGTTTCAGTAGACGAGACAGTGCAGAAAGACTCACTCTGTTGACGTTTTGGAATATGGTGTTATCTCATTTTGAAATAGCCGGATGATACCTGCAACAGTATAGCGGCTCAGATTTGGTTGAACCCATTGCCCAGCCTCCCTCATGCTCATCCTATGGTTGACAACATGGTCAACCACAGTCGCTCTGATTTCATCAGTTATTGTGTTCCTGACTCCCCTTCATCTTCCTCTTCCCTGTCCTCTCCTTCTCCCCGTCCTACTTCACCTCTTCCTTCCCCTCCTCCTCTTACTTCTTCACCTCCTCGTCCTCCTCTAGTTCTCACCCATTGCCCTTGAACAGGCAGTTAACCCACTGTTCCTATGCCGTCATTGAAAATAAGAATTTGTTCTTATTAACTGACATGCCTAGTTAAATAAAGGTAAATAAAAATAAAATCTTACTCTCTGTCAAATATTGGCCTCCATTGTTGTCCAACCAAATGTTTACCTGTGGCCTATTTATAGTGCTCAAGCTCCGATTTGTAAGTGAACTCATTATCTAAAAGTGTTTTCACATCTGTCAATGTGGAAAAGCAATTGGTGAAATAGTGTATCAACATAGAGACCAATGTTTACAATTTTGCTAGAAGTGTGTTTTTAAATTGCAATATGAGTGTACAGCAGAGAACATCCATTCAGTTTGGCACACTTGGTAAATGCATTGGCTGCAAGTGTTAATGGTTTTAGAGATAGTACTTCAAGAATCACTGTTAGTGTTTAAGCATTCAGAAAAAAACTGTAAAAAATATCCCAGAATGTTTCTTTAAAGATGCCCATGTACAGCCACATATACATTTTTTTAAATGTAAAAAAACCCAATAATGTCAGGATGTGATCCTAAAAAAGGAGAAGTAAATTAAAGGCAAGAAACAAGGCGATAAGAAAAAAACAAGCCCATGGGTGATGAGAGAGAGAGAGAGCGCGAGAGCGAGAGAGAGGAGGTGTTTAACTTAGAGGAAGTGATGGTGTGATAATCAGATGAGTACCTGTCTTTACAGTGTTTATGAGCAGAACATTGAGGGAGGAACTCACAAAATAGAAAAGGCAGTACGACGATAAACAAATTCAGAGGTAAGTCCGTCAATATCCTGGAAATCCGGGAAATGCTCATAATATATTGAAACGCGTACATAACCGACAGTTATGTACTGTAGGCTACGTGTCGTTTAAAAAGAGAATTTCATCATAGATGGAAATAAATCTTGACAATGTTAGTACTAGAATGTTGTTATACAATTTAAAACACTACAATAGGCCTATAGTTATCATGTAATTAATTAACAATGGACGTGATAATGAATGTGTGTGAACATTACTATAATGTGTCTGAATCCCTAACAGATGTCTCAGTGTTCTGTGATTCAAGAGTATAGCCCTCCAGTTTCTGCCACATTCACAACCTTCGGTCAGACTCCCACCCACGCTTCTACAACCGTGGCCTTGAACCCTGACCCATCGACCCCGGCACCCTTTACCAATGATATGACTCAGATGGATGGGATTCCATACAGCCAGTCGATGGGGGCTCAGGGATTGGTCAGGACGGGCAGTAACAGAATGACAGAGCAGATGATGGGATTGTCATACCTGTCCTACGCACCTTGTCACAACACACCTTCCACAGAGAATGTCGGCCAACAGAGTCACATACTGCAACAGGTATATGGATACGCCGCTTGGGTTCTGTGTTCATGAGAATGCATAATGTTGCAATTAACGTAGTTCAATGTTAAGTTTTTTTCCTTCTTGCATCCATTTTGTCTTTTTCAATTTCAAAGTTATCTCTTCCTTCCAAACCCTCTACATCCCTCCTCCCTGTCCTACAGGATTTTTCTCCCTTCCTCCTCCCCCTTCCTCCCGGCCCCCTGCGAAGCCCCCTGCAGAAGAGGGGCCTGACCAAGGACACCATGGAGTATCGACTGCGGCGGGAGAGGAACAATATTGCCGTGAGGAAGAGCCGAGACAAGGCCAGGCGGCGCATACAGCTCACCCACCAAAGGGCTCTGCAGCTGCATGAGGAGAACCACCGGCTGCAGATTCTCATAGGGCAACTCACACATGAATTGGACACTCTCAAACACATCTTGTCACAGCGTCACCTACAGCCCAGGGGTGAGAATGCAGCCAGGGAAGAGGGCTGTTGAGTGTGTTGGGGAATGTTGTAGAGAATGACAGCAACTATGTGTGGTTCTGTATGAAAATATGCTCTTTTGTTACATTGGTGGAAATTGTACATTGTTATAAAACAGTCACGTAAGTGCTTTCATCTGGGAGTATCCCAAATGTTGATATAATGCAGGGTTAGTGCCTAAGTCAACAAAGGCTGTGAGTCAAAGAACACAAAGTTCCAAGTACTTTAAAAGTATTTTGTCTTTGGTTAGATGACACAGATTTCAGCACACTTTCTACCTCCTCTACCTTTTCTCTGAAATGACATGGCAAGAATGATTACCCAATCTGATTACCCAATAACTTTTATGGTTTCAAAAAGATTCATTGAATTAAGCACCACTAAGAATAAGGCAGTTAACAAGAAATGTTAGATATCAGGCAAAAGTTATGTCATTGTGCAATTCAAACATTTTTGAATAAAAAATATTTTATAGCTCTTTCTCAACTGTCTATGTTAGCTGACTTACAGTAAAATCAAGGTACAAAAAGGGACCAAAATAGTATTTTGGGAACAACACTAAACATTTGTGACCACTACTGCTTTAAATGAAAATTAGTTAATGAATCCAGGCATATGCCATTTCTCATTTTAGCTGATAATATAACATAACGCACCTCAATATAATAATAATTCCACTTTAGCCCAATCTCCTCCATGTGATTGTATTGCATCTAAAAATGGCTATAGTAATGGCTATGCCTAAACCCAGTTATCTCCTGCTATTTAGCTTCTCCAGTGAAGTATTTTATGTAAGGGCACATATAGAGATGCCCCCCCTTCACTCTGTTCACAAAGGCCGTTAAAAACAAACACAATGACATGGTCGTTTTATGGGTAGAAAGCTGGGCCAGCCTTTGTGGGACGGGTAATATTTCAACACAGCACAGGACAGAAAACCAAAAAAGATAGCATCAGCACACAGGAGTGAGCCTTCCTGTGGCAGCGATTGCAGTTAAGGGACAGATAGATAGGAAAAAAATGTTTGGGGCCACACATCTTTGATAAAGTACCATGACATGTGCTCATAGTCTTTCTTTTTTCTTTACCTCTAGGAAATGTTATGTTTGTTAAACAGGGAGTAAGACAATGCATAGTTAGCTGTATACTGATGCTGGTTATTAGAGTGCATGCAATGGCTATGAGAGTGCATGTGTGTGTTGAAATTACCCTCAATGTCTCTGTGGGGCAATCTGTGGTCCCAGGACTGCTGCAATGTCTCCACAGAATGAGGAAAGACAGTATTTCACCTCATCCCAAGTTACTCAACAGCAAGCATGTTAGAAAAAGATATATAAACCCACAACTAGAAAATAAATGGAGGGGGTATTTTGCAACAGGAAATTAACAGACGATTTTCAAACACTTATTGTCATATTGAACATCATAGACAAAGCTTAAAGGGGCAATCTGGGTTTGGCACATCCATTTCTTGACTTTTAAATGAATGAAATAGCCATTGATTATTGAATAATTTCACGTATAATCGCCACATGAACTAAGTTAAACTGTCGTACCCTATCAAGCAGTTTTCTGATTGACTGTTTTCTGGTTGAACCCCGGCCATAAGCCTGTTTTAATACCGTTTGTCATTGTCGTTGTAGTTTTAAACCAGGATTTTTATCACACGGTTGGCCAGTCATTGCATCCATAGCTCTGTCTGAATTTGAGAGTGGTTACATTTCTCCAGCCCCATCCATCAGCTGTTTACCAAAGCAAGTACCTGCTTGTTTTTTTTCTTTGAATCACTGATTTCCCCTTTAACATTCAAAAAGCCTATTATTTCAAGTATGTTACCAAGTTATTCAGACCCATGAGTTGTCAACAAAAAGCAGGTGCTATTTGCATGTACAAATGTCACGAGGTGCATCTCTCCATCACATTTGTATTGGTGTCCCAGCACTCTTTGCTGTAAAATGCACATCTTAGTGTGGCATTAAAAAACTGAAAAAAAACAGAGGTTTAAAAAACATAGGTTTTAAAATGGTTGATTAGTGACTCACAAATTAATTTGCCATATTTCTATATATTGCAGCAACCTTAGTAGGCCTACAATACCTAGCAACTACGTCAAGATGTTCGAACCTTTTGGTGTATTGACAGTCTACATTGGTGTCAGAATTGGGATGGCTCCCCAGCACATCCATCAAAAACCACTTGTTAGAAGACACTTGTTAGAATGTAGCGGGGGACATGCTTTCCCGAATTAACGGGGTAATTAGGCGACATAGTGAACACACCTTGAGACATCTTCAAGAGGTTCAGACCTCTTAAGCCCTGTTTATACCTGGTTCTAACATGCATCCTTTGTCCTGATCTTGTCTATATTCTGATTGTGCCCACATTTTCAGACAGGTGTAGACGATTAAAAGATGCACATCTAATCATATGACTACGGCCCAGTACATCACTGGGGCCGAACTCCCTGCCACCCATGACCTCTATACTATGTCAGAGGAAGGCCCCAAAAACTGTCAAAGACTGTTATTTAAATCTTTATTTAACCAGGCAAATCAGTTAAGAACAAATTCTTATTTTCAATGACAGCCTAGGAACAGTGGGTCAACTGCCTGTTCAGGGGCAGAATGACAGATTTGTACCTTGTCAGCTCAGGGATTTGAACTTGCAACCATTTCGGTTACTAGTCCAACGCTCTAACCACTAGGCTACCCTACTGTTCTCTCTGCAAATGCAGGGCAAGTGGTACCGAAGCGCCAAGTCTGTGACTTAAAAGGCACCTGAACAAGCTTCTATCCCCAAGCCACAAGACTGCTGAACAGTTAATCAAATGGCTACCTGGACTATTGACATTGACCCCCTTTATTATTTATTTATCTTAATTATTTTGCACTGGCTCTATGCACACTCACTAGACTCTATCCATACTACACTGACACTCCAACACACACACACACACACACACACACACACACACACACACACACACACACACACACACACACACACACACACACACACACACACACACACACACACACACACACACACACACACACACACATATATGTTGATGCCACACACGCACTCACACATAGACATACTTTCACTGCTGCTACTCTGTTTGTTATATATCCTGATTGCCTAGTCACTTTTCTTTTCAGTTGTTCCCAACACTCTCACCTTAAATCTTAACACTAAACCATTAACACTTGTAGCCAATGCATTTACCAAGTGTGCCAAACTGAATGCACGTTCTCTGGTTAACACTCAGTTTGTAATTTTATAACACATGTTTGCAAAGCTGTAAACACAACTCAATGCTTTACACTCAGTTTGAAATGTAATAACACACTTCTAGCAAAACTGTAGAGAGTAAGAAGGGTGAGAACTAGAGGAGGACGAGGAGGACGAGGAAGACGAGGACAAAGAAGTGAATAAGTAAGAGAACGAGGAGGAGGAGAAGGAAGAGGTGAGGTAGGTCACGGAGAAGGAGAGGACGGGGAAGAGGAAGCGGAAGGGGAGTCAGGAACACAATAACTGATGAAATCAGAGCGACTGTGGTTGACCATGTTGTCAACCATGGAATGAGCATGAGGGAGGCTGGACAATGGGTTCACCCAAATCTGAGCCGCTATACTGTTGCAGGTATAATCCGGATACTTCGAAACATGGTCGACTGTTCACCCCAGAGCAGGAGGCCCACATTGTAAATATGGTCATTGCAAATAACTGCATCAGACTCAGAGAACTGCAGGACCACATAATGACAGATAACACCATATTCCAAAACGTCAACAGAGTGAGTCTTTCTGCACTGTCTCGTCTACTGAAACACAATGCAATTAGTATGAGGCAGCTTTACAGAGGCCCTTTCAAAAGAAACTCAGACCGTGTAAAACAACTGAGATATGAATATGTGCAGGTAAGCTATACTATCCTTTCATTGGCACTGGATCTGGAAGTGTATGGTGCTACATCATATTGACTGATCCCTGTCTTTTCGCACTGTGCTACATTGTTTTGTCTTGTCTCTTTCAGAGAGTCATGGAACTAGAAACAGATGCAGTGCATCATGAACTAATATATGTGGACAGGCAGGTTTCAACCTTGCAAAAACAAGGAACGTGGCAGAAATATCATCAGACACGTTCCATCATCAACATCCCGGGACAACGTGGTGGCAACATAACAACGTGTGCGGCTATTAGTCAAAACGGCGTCCTTCACCATCATGCAATCCTAGGTCCATACAAAACTGCACCCATCATCAAATTTCTGGACACCCTCCACAACAGATGAATCCCTAATGACCAGGGGCCAGAGCAGCCCAGGTACATTATCATCTGGGACAATGTTAGTTTCCACCAGGCTGCTGTGGTACGCAATTGGTTCACAAGTCACCCACTTTTCATTGCGCTCAAACTCCTCCCATACTCTCCGTTCTTGAATCCTATTGAATAATTATTTTCTGCATGGTGTTGGAAGATGTATGATCGCCAGGCCCACCAACGCATCCCCTTCTACAGGCAATGGATGAGGCATGTGGAGACATGGATCAGGGTTCATGCCACGCCTGGGTATGGCACTCCAGGCGATACTTTCCACGCTGCCTAGCTCAAGACAACATCGCATGTGATGTGGATGAAGTTTTATGGCCAGACCCACAAAGAATGCGAGATGTAGCCTAATTTTTTTTTTTCTTTTTTTTTCTAGCACAAATGTTTTTGTTTTCTTCTATTCTACACTCTACACTTTTCCGCCTCATTTGTATTGATAGTGTGTTATATTCGGGAATACACATCCATGCTTTACACATTTGGATACCTGTGTGTATGTGTGTTTACTACATGTATGACACAACTTGATTGCAAACTGCTATACCCTGCACACAGAACAAGCAAAAGCCACAAATGTTTTTCATTTATACTGTCAGTGCGTAGTTGGTGCTTCGTGTGCTTATCCAAATGATAGTTTGTGTGTACTGTATTGATGCAAAAACACCATTTTTTTTAAAGAGTTTGAAGAGTTTTGCAAGAATTGTTTGCTTTGCAAGAGATGTATAATGCTTTGTTGGTTTGGTTAAGGTTTGGTTAAGGTTTGGTTAAGGTGTGTAGAGTTTTGCAAAATATCCTAGTTTCAACGACAGTGCCTCAGCAATCAGAAAAAACTGTAAAGACTGTTTTAAATTTTGATCTCTTAACAAGTGTATAATTTTTCTTTAGGCTCCCCTAATTGTATATATATATTTATATTTAAATTACATTATAATATAACTGTTTTTAAATTATGAAATATTAGATCAATTTATTTCAGAATAATTTTGTTAAACCCCTTCACAGAAACCACTTTATGTCACCAAATGTTTTCCAACACTTTTGGGACATTTTTGGACAATTTAGTGTATTGTTTTCATGTTATTTTACCTCTTTTTCCCACCAATTTCGTGATTACAATCTTGTCTCATCGCCACAACTCCCCAACGGTCTCGGGAGAGGCAAAGGTCGAGTCATGCGTCCTCCCGAAACACAAAGCCGTGCTTCTTAACACCCGCTCGCTTAACCCAGAAGCCAGCTTCACCAATGTGTCAGAGGAAACACTGTTCAACTGATGACCAGAGTCAGCCTGCAGGTGCCAGGCCCGCCACAAGGAATCGCTAGAGCGCGATGAGCCAAGTAAAGCCCCCCCGGCCAAACACTCCCCTAACCCGGATGATGCTGGGCTAATTGTGCGCCGCCCTATGAGACTCCCGGTCACGGACGGTTGTGACACAGCCCAAGATTAAACCCCAGGCTGTAGTAATACCGCAACACTGCGATGCAGTGCCGTAGACAGCTGCACCACTAGCGAGGGCCCTAATTTAGTGTATTTTCATCCAAATATCAGATTCAAATCATTTTCAGTTACCCCTCATCTTTACCAGTGACGACTTTTGGCGTGTTCCTCTGCTTAGATGTTGCTGACCCCTGCCAGATCTTAAAATGCCTGGATATGTATTTTACATATCAGCTAACCACATAATTATGTGATAGCAATCTGGTGTCCAATGGCACAGTTGATGATGTGGCACGCAACCATTAGTTGATGCATGCAAACGTCTGAGCAGGGGACTACAACCAGTGTTACATTTAACCCTGCAGCCTGTTACAGAGTATGCAGGCCATGGAAGAACTGGGACATTTTAAGCATCCAGGAATTGTTTACAGATACTTGCGACATGGGGCCGTGCATTATCATGCTGAAACATCAGGTGATGGCGGCAGATGAATGGCATGGTATCTCTATGGTTTCAAATTGACATTGATAAAATACAATTGTGTTCATTGTTCGAAGTTTATGCCTGCGCATACCATAACCCCACCGCCACCATGGGGCACTCTGTTTACAATGTTGACACCAGCAAACAGCTCGCCCATACGACACCATACACGTGGTCTGAGGCAGTGGTGGAAAAAGTGCCATATTGTCATACTTGAGTAAAAGTATAGATACCTTAATAGAAAATGACTCAAGTAAAATTGAAAGTCACCCAGTAAAATCCTACTTGAGTAAAAGTCTAAAAGGATTTGCTTTTAAATATACGTAAGTATCAAAAGTAAATGTAATTGCTAAAATATACTTAAGTAAAGTAAAAATCATTTCAAATTCCTTATATTGCAACACAAAACTCAAAAACGTTCTGGGACATTGTAAAGTCCATGGAGAATAAGAGCACTTCCTCCCAGCTGCCCACTGCACTGAGGATAGGAAACAATGTCACCACTGATAAATCCACTATAATTGAGAATTTCAATAAGCATTTCTCTATGGCTGGCCATGCTTTCCACCTGGCTACCCCTACCCCGGTCAACAGCACTGCACCCCCCACAGCAACTCGCCTAAGCCTTCCCCATTTCTCCTTCTGCCAAATCCAGTCAACTGATGTCCTGAAAGAGCTGCAAAATCTGGACCCCCACAAATCAGCCGGGCTAGACAATCTGGACCCTTTCTTTCTAAAATTATCTGCCGAAATTGTTGCAACCCCTATTACTAGCCTGTTCCATCTCTCTTTCGTGTTGTCAGAAATTCTCAAAGATTGGACAGCAGCTGCGGTCATCCTCCTCTTCAAAGGGGGGGGACACTCTTGACCCAAACTGCTATAGACCTATATCTATCCTACCCTGCCTTTCTAAGGTCTTCGAAAGCCAAGTTATCAAACAGATCAACAACCATTTCGAATCCCACCGTACCTTCTCCACTATGCAATCTGGTTTCAGAGCTGGTCATGGGTGCACCTCAGTCACGCTCAAGGTCCTGAACGATATCTTAACCGCTATCGATAAGAAACAATAATGTGCAGCCATATTCATTGACCTGGCCAAGGCTTTCGACTCTGTCAATCACCCCATCCTCATAGGCAGAGTCAACAGCCTTGGTTTCTCAAATGATTGCCTCGCCTGGTTCACCAGCTACTTCTCCGACAGAGTTCAGTGTGTCAAATCTGAGGGCATGTTGTCCGGGCCTCTGGCAGTCTCTATGGGGGTGCCACAGGGTTCAATTCTTGGGCCGATTCTCTTCTCTGTATACATCAATGATGTCGCACTTGCTGCTGGTGAGTCTCTGATCCACCTCTACGCAGACGACACCATTCTGTATACTTCTGGCCCTTCTTTGGACACTGTGTTAACTAACCTCCAGACGAGCTTCAATGCCATACAACTCTCCTTCCGTGGCCTCCAACTGCTCTTAAATACAAGTAAAACTAAATGCATGCTCTTCAACCAATCGCTGCCTGCACCTGCCCACCCGTCCAGCATCACTACTCTGGACGGTTCTGACATAGAATATGTGGACAACTACAAATACCTAGGTGTCTGGTTAGACTGTAAACTCTCCTTCCAGACTCACATAAAACATCTCCAATCCAAAGTTAAATCTAGAATTGGCTTCCTATTTCGCAACAAAGCATCCTTCACCCATGCTGCCAAACATATCCTCGTAAAACTGACCATCTTACCGATACTCGACTTTGGCGATGTCCTTTACAAAATAGCCTCCAACACCCTACTCAACAAATTGGATGCAGTCTATCACAGTGCCATCTGTTTTGTCACCAAAGCCCCATATAAAGTGGGGCAAACAAGTATTTAGTCAGCCACCAATTGTGCAAGTTCTCCCACTTAAAAAGATGAGAGAGGCCTGTAATTTTCATCATAGGTACACTTCAACTATGACAGACAAAATGAGGGGAAAAAATCCAGAAAATCACATTGTAGGAGTTTTAATGAATTTATTTGCAAATTATGGTGGAAAATAAGTATTTGGTAACCTATAAACAAGCAAGATTTCTGGCTCTCACAGACCTGTAATTTCTTCTTTAAGAGGCTCCTCTGTCCTCCACTCGTTACCTGTATTAATGGCACCTGTTTGAACTTGTTATCAGTTTAAAAGACACCTGTCCACAACCTCAAACAGTCACACTCCAAACTCCACTATGGCCAAGACCAAAGAGCTGTCAAAGGACACCAGAAACAAAATTGCAGACCTGCACCAGGCTGGAAAGACTGAATCTGCAATAGATAAGCAGCTTGGTTTGAAGAAATCAACTGTGGGAGCAATTATTAGGAAATGGAAGACATACAAGACCACTGATAATCTCCCTCGATCTGGGGCTCCACGCAAGATCTCACCCCAGACTCACATAAAACATCTCCAATCCAAAGTTAAATCTAAAATTGGCTTCCTATTTCGCAACAAAGCATCCTTCACCCATGCTGCCAAACATATCCTCGTAAAACTGACCATCTTACCGATACTCGACTTTGGCGATGTCCTTTACAAAATAGCCTCCAACACCCTACTCAACAAATTGGATGCAGTCTATCACAGTGCCATCTGTTTTGTCACCAAAGCCCCATATACAGTGGGGCAAACAAGTATTTAGTCAGCCACCAATTGTGCAAGTTCTCCCACTTAAAAAGATGAGAGAGGCCTGTAATTTTCATCATAGGTACACTTCAACTATGACAGACAAAATGAGGGGAAAAAATCCAGAAAATCACATTGTAGGAGTTTTAATGAATTTATTTGCAAATTATGGTGGAAAATAAGTATTTGGTAACCTATAAACAAGCAAGATTTCTGGCTCTCACAGACCTGTAATTTCTTCTTTAAGAGGCTCCTCTGTCCTCCACTCGTTACCTGTATTAATGGCACCTGTTTGAACTTGTTATCAGTTTAAAAGACACCTGTCCACAACCTCAAACAGTCACACTCCAAACTCCACTATGGCCAAGACCAAAGAGCTGTCAAAGGACACCAGAAACAAAATTGCAGACCTGCACCAGGCTGGAAAGACTGAATCTGCAATAGATAAGCAGCTTGGTTTGAAGAAATCAACTGTGGGAGCAATTATTAGGAAATGGAAGACATACAAGACCACTGATAATCTCCCTCGATCTGGGGCTCCACGCAAGATCTCACCCCGTGGGGTCAAAATGATCACAAGAATGGTGAGCAACAATCCCAGAACCACACGGGGGGACCTAGTGAATGACCTGCAGAGAGCTGGGACCAAAGTAACAAAGCCTACCATCAGTAACACACTACGCAGCAAGGGACTCAAATCCTGCAGTGCCAGACGTGTCCCCATGCTTAAGCCAGTACATGTCCAGGCCCGTCTGAAGTTTGCTAGAGAGCATTTGGATGATCCAGAAGAAGATTGGGAGAATGTCATATGGTCAGATGAAACCAAAATATAACTTTTTGGTAAAAACTCAACTCGTCGTGTTTGGAGGACAAAGAATGCTGAGTTGCATCCAAAGAACACCATACCTACTGTGAAGCATGGGGATGGAAACATGCTTTGGGGCTGTTTTTCTGCAAAGGGACCAGGACGACTGATCCGTCCGTGTAAAGGAAAGAATGAATGGGGCCATGTATCGTGAGATTTTGAGTGAAAACCTCCTTCCATCAGCAAGGGCATTGAAGATGAAACGTGGCTGGGTCTTTCAGCATGACAATGATCCTAACACACCGCCCGGGCAACGAAGGAGTGGCTTCGTAAGAAGCATTTCAAGGTCCTGGAGTGGCCTAACCAGTCTCCAGATCTCAACCCCATAGAGAATCTTTGGAGGGAGTTGAAAGTCTGTGTTGCCCAGCAACAGCCCCAAAACATCACTGCTCTAGAGGAGATCTGCATGGAGGAATGGGCCAAAATACCAGCAACACTGTTTGAAAACCTTGTGAAGACTTACAGAAAACGTTTGACCTCTGTCATTGCCAACAAAGGGTATATAACAAAGTATTGAGATAAACTTTTGTTATTGACCAAATACTTATTTTCCACCATAATTTGCAAATAAATTCATAAAAAATCCTACAATGTGATTTTCTGGATTTTTTTTTCTCATTTTGTCTGTCATAGTTGAAGGGTACCTATGATGAAAATTACAGGCCACTCTCATCTTTTTAAGTGGGAGAACTTGCACAATTGGTGGCTGACTAAATACTTTTTTGCCCCACTGTACTACCCACCACTGCGACCTGTAGGCTCTCGTTGGCTGGTCCTCGCTTCACACTCGTCGCCAAACCCACTGGCTCCAGGTCATCTACAAGACCCTGCTAGGTAAAGTCCCGCCTTATCTCTGCTCGCTGGTCACCATAGCAGCACCCACCCGTAGCACGCGTTCCAGCAGGTATATCTCACCTGTCACCCCCAAAGCCAATTCCTCCTTTGGCCGCCTCCCCTTCCAGTTCTCTGCTGCCATTGACTGGAACAAACTACAAAAACCTCTGAAACTGGAAACACTTATCTCCCTCACTAGCTTTAAGCACCAGACCAGATCACTGCACTTGTACATAGCCCATCTATAAATAGCCCAAACAACTACCTCTTCCCCTACTGTATTTATCTATTTATTTATTTTGCTCCTTTGCACCCAAGTATTTCTACTTTGCACACTCATCTACTGTCAAATCTACCATTCCAGTGTTTTAATTGCTATATTGTACTTACTGTGCCACCATGGCCTATTTATTGACTTTACCTCCCTTATCCTACCTCATTTGCTCACATTGTATATAGACTTCTACTGTATTATTGACTGTATGTTTGTTTAATTCCATGTGTAACTCTGTATTGTTATATGTGTCAAACTGCTTTGCTTTATCTTGGCCAGGTCGCAGTTGTAAATGAGAACTTGTTCTCAACTTGCCCACCTGGTTAAATAAAGGTGAAATAAATAAAATAAAATAAGATAAAAAATATTAAGCAAACCAGACGTCAACATTTTTATTTTTAAAATTTTTACGGATAGCCATGGGCACGCTCCAACACTCAGACATCATCTACGAATGAAGCATGTGTTTAGTGAGTCCGTCAGATCAGAGGCAGTAGGGATGACCGGGAATGTTCACTTGATAAGTGTGTGAATTAGAACATTTTCCTGTCCTGCTAAGCATTCAAAATGTAACGAATACTTTTGGGTGTCAGGGAAAATATATGGAGTAAAAAGTACATCATTTTTTTAGGAATAGAGTGAAGTGAAAGTAAAAGTTGTCAAAAAATATAAATAGTAAAGTGCAGATACCCCCAAAAAACGACTTAAAGAAAATACTTTTACTTAAGTACTTTACACCACTGGTCTGCGGTTGTGAGGCCGGTTGGATGTACTGCCAAATTCTTTAAAACAAGATTAAATTGTCTGGCAACAGCTCTGGTGAGCATTCCTGCAGTCAGCATGCTAACTGCACGCTCCCTCAAAACTTCTGTTGTGTGACAAAACAGCACATTTTAGAGTGGCCTTTTATTGTCCCCAGCACCTGTGTAATGATGATGCTGTTTAATCAGCTTCTTGATATGCCAAACCTGTCAGGTGGATGGATTATTTTGACAAATGAGAAATGCTCACTAACATGGATGGAAACAACTTTGTGCTCAACATGTTAGAGTATTTTTGTGCTTATGGAACATTTCTGGGATTTTTCATTTCAGCTCATGAAACATGGGACCAACACTTTACATGTTGCGTTTAGATTTTTGTTCAGTGTAGTACAACTCATAATGTGCGCTTTTTCAACCTTGAGAATAATCTATGAATTATGGCCCCACCATGCGGCAGATGGCTTAATTTACAGTGAAAGAGGGGACGTCTCCTCAACGATTTCACCCGATTTCTCACGAGTCTGAATGTCGCTTCCCCCATTGCAGTTTTCCACCCCCTTTGTCCCAGAGAGGATCGGTTCGACTATGGCTGTCACCCGTCCCCTTTAAGATGATGTCGGAAATAATTATGTATTATTTAATTACTTAACACTTCTTTCATGTCGGCGGACATACACTTGGGTCGCGCAACATCATTAGAAATCAGGCACCATAGAAGTCGAGCATGACAATATAGCCCAAAAATTGCTTCATTAGGTGTCTATGTTGAAACTGCGTTTTCTTCTCTGAAATTACTTTAGTTTCTAGTGCTTCTTCATACAATACTACCCTGGGACAGTAGCCTATGTTACAGGAGGATGGAATAATCGACAGCCGACAGAGAGAATACGCATAGGAAGAGTAAAGGGAATGCGGTGAAAATCCAACTCAGTTCGGAACACTGTTCCCTTTATCCCCTGCAATGTTTTGGCTTTACCAAAACGGACGTTTGAAAGTGACAGTGGGCAATCGTTAACCTACCGGATGTATTATAATATCTGACGACTATAGTAACACTGGAAAGGGGTAAGTAATTGTGCTGCTATTGTCCCCATGCCACCCAAACTGTGACAATATTGTATATTTACAGAATAATGTAGTTTGCTGTCTGTCTGCCCGGGGCAGGTGCGTGCGTGCACTTGTGTCAGTGACCTAATATGACACCACCATTTCAGTGTAGGCTTGTCATTTATTCATCCCACGGGTTGAATCAACGTTGTTTCAACGTCTTTGCAATGAAATGACGTTGAACCAACGTGTAAAAGACGTTGAATTGACGTCTTTGCCCAGTGGGATCGTACAATGTTACTTGAATGTTCTTTTTTCGGGTGGTTTGTGTGTTGCTCTATGTTACCTCTATTAAAATATGCGTTTGCTCTTTTCCTTCCATGCAGTACTGTTCCCTGTCTGAAAAGCCTCTTATGTAACTGGAATTCCTTTCGCAGAACTTCCTGGCCTTGTAGCAGCCTAGAACATTAACATAACGGACCATGTGCACTTGTGGCTGATAGTGTAGGCTCACAACAACATGTTCAAATACCTTGTTTTGATCTTGGGCAATAGGATACAGCTGTATAATGTATTCCCTACACGTGTATAGCAATGCTACAAATAAACACTTCCTGTGTGAGTCACCCAGCAATAGAATGGGTATATCCACCAATGTAATATAAAGCTTATCATGATTTAATGTGGTTGGCATTGCTCCCTCTATTATGGGATTGCCAGGGTTTATGATTATGCACTATAAAAGTAACAAAACGAAAAAAAAGACTGTTTAAGTCTGTAAATAAATAAGAATGAAGATTCATTCACTCACTGAACAATTGTTGTTATTTCATCATATTCTGCAGGTGCACTGTAGCTAATAATATATTTGGAAGAAAGTAGTCATGGTCAGTGTCATTATTTTTTAAATGTTTTCCCTCCACAGATATTTCCCATATTTCCTACTCCATCTGAGGATCGACCACAACCTCTCTGACCCTCAGTCATGACATCACCTGAGTCCCCCATCCCCTCCCCTTCCCCCTGTCCGCCTCCCCCCCTCCCCTCTTCTCCCACTCCCTCGTCTCCCGCTCCCTCCTCCTCCCTCCCGCTTCCCCCCTCCCTGCCTCCCACGGGGGAGGTGATGGTCCTGGCCCTAGGGAGGAAGAAACAGAGGATGCTCATCTGTCTCTCCCTCTTGCCCAATCTCTTCCTGGCCTTCCTTCTCTCCTCGGATCCCCTGCTCACTCTCGCGTCGCCCCACCACTGCCGCCTCCCAGGACCTTCGCCTGCCCCGCAGGTCCTCAACGCCTCCCTGCCCTGGGAGAAAGGGGGCAGAGTGGGTGACAGCGGGGGGCTGTCTCAGTGCAAGCAGTATATCAACGGTACCCAGTCCGGGGTGGAGAACTGCGATGCTGGCTGGGACTACAATGTCACAGAAGGATTGAGAATTAACATTGTTACTGAGGTACCTCAAGGAACTTTGTCGGTCTCATTGTTTTCTTGATTAGTTTGTATTTCCCGGTCTCAGAATCCAAATTACGTAATGCATTACTGAGTATATTCTCATAAGTGAAGCACTGCTTCCCTTACATGGTAAAACATGCCTTCACCATTAACACTGCTTTGATTAAATATGTCATAAACAGTCACAGCACTCTCAGTGTCAGAAAACATGATCCATTGCTTTGCAGCAGTAAGGATGTGTGTACTTATTATAAAAATGTCTTATGACGCTTCAGGCCTAATGTCTTTAGCAGAACTGTTGTCCACCACACCCACAATTTTCCATGGTCTTTAGCTCTCACTTGGCTCACTGTGGACTCTCTCTCTGTTTGTTTTGAATTCCATGCGTGACGCGGGTGGGAAACCTGGTGCTTCTGTAAGCTGTTCTGTCGGCCCGTTGCCCTCTGTGGTTAGCTAAACATACACTGGTCTCAAGGAGTCATTGTAATTTAAGAGACAGACAACTGCAGCGCCTTCTACCATGTGCTTGTAGACAGCAGGAACACCATCCAGTCTCTCTGTTCATAGACAGAAGGCTCGATTCAGCGGTTGATTTCAGAGTGTAGTTTTACCTTTAGTCATGATCGACCAGTATAACGCCACTATGCTGCTTCAGCAACTTCTCTCAGAAGCCAGAACAGCCCTCACCAGTCTCCACCATTAATCAATAAGGCTTCAGTAGAAATACTGAACTAAACATCTTTAAGCAAATGCCTTGTAACACCATTTTGTAGTAGAATTGTCAGGGCAGATGTCTATATGCTCCTTTGACATTGAGGTTTTAGTATAAGAGGGAAGAAATGGAAGTCATAGGTCTCGGGCAAAGGGTATTATAATGCTTTTGATTCATGTTCATAACTGGTTTGGGCAGTTTGTGAACTTGTTTGTGTGCAAGTTTGGCATTTCTTATTTTTTCCAAGCACGTCCATATGAATGCTATCGACCGTGCTCTCATTTGTGAGGTAACTATACTGAACAAAAATATAAACGCAACATGCAACATTTTCAAAGATTTTGCTAAATTACAGTTCATAATAGGAAATCAGTCAATTTAAATAAATTAATTATGTCCTAATCTATGGATTTCACATGACTGGGCAGGGGTGCAGTCATGGGTGGGCCTGGGAGGGCATAGGCCCAGCCAATCAGAATGAGTTTTTCCCAAAAAAGGGCTTTATTGCAGACAGAAATAGTCCTGGGCTGACGTGGTTACACATAGTCTGCGGTTGTGAGGCCAGTTGGACATACTGACAAATTCTCTAAAACGATGTTGGAGGCGGCTTATGGTAGAGAAATTAACATTAAATTAACTGGAAACAGCTCCGGTGGACATTCCTGCAGTCAGCATGTCAATTGGGCACTCCCTCAAAACTTGAGACATCTGTGGAATTGTGTTGTGTGACAAAACTACATATTTTAGAGTGGCATTTTATTGTCCCCAGCACAAAGTGTACCTGTGTAACGATCATGCCATTTAATCAGCTTCTTGATACACCACACCTGTCAGATGGATGGATTATCTTGCAAAGGATCAAATGCTCACTAACAGGGATGTAAACAAATTTGTGCACAACATTTGAGAAAAATAAGCTTTCTGTGCTAATGGAACATTTCTGGGGTCTTGAAAAAGGGACCAGCACTTTACGTGTTGCGTTTATATTTTTGCTCAGTGTATATAGTTCAGCCATGCCGAACCAGGGATAGGATGAGTGATAGATAGTATGTGACAGGCTCTTCATGTGTCCCTGCATAGGGTCCTATTACATAAGGCATTGTTAGCAGCAGCTTCCTGACTCTGCCCAGAAACTATGCTATCTCATTGTAATCACTTAGCTTTCAACAGTAGCAAATGCACCAACGGAGCACTTCAGATGTAATAACAAAGCCATGCTCAAGTTATTTCTAACAAAATGGAAATGATTGAAATAACATTTCAATATAGTGTAGTTTGGTTGAAATAAGTTGTTTTGTATTACCTGGAACAATGTCCTATTGATGGAATGAAACATATGTCTACCTCCCTCTCTTCTCTTTCTGTAATCTTTTGTTGGTTCTCCACCTCCTTCCTTCTCTCTCCTCTCCCAGTGGGATTTGGTGTGTGGTCAGTACTGGCTGGTCCCAGTCGAGGAGGTGTCCTTTATCCTGGGTGTTCTGACAGGATGCCTGGGACTGGGCTTTGCTGCTGACAGGTAAGATGACACTAGAAATACAGAGGAAAAGGTGAGGGTTAGACTAGGGGGGTGAGACCTCTTGAGGATTGAGAGTCAGATGAAGCCAATTGAATTAACAAACAAAAAATGATGCTTTCGGCAACAGTTTCACTGACTCGGGCCTAGACTGCACTTGAATCTAGACAATGATCCTGGTGCAATGAACATGGTTTGAGTATATTTGTCATCTCAGTCCTGAGAAAGTCTGGGAATATACAATAGGTGTCCATAATATGTATTTTACTATGTATTTACATGGTCATGACAAAACATTTGATCTAAAATGACCCTTTTCATTACTAGCTTAATCGAGGTATGTTTATGAGGCCTATGCCTGGCTTTAATTTCCATGAAACTGGCCTATGGTGTTCAGAGGCCTCTGCTTATGCCCTAAGATCTTTGTATTTTCTCTTCCTTGTTTTTTTCTCAGACTGGGCAGGTTGAAGACACTGCTCTCCTCGCTAACCCTCTCGGTGGTATTTGGCGTGCTCGTGTGCGTCTCTACCTCCCCCCCTATCTTTATTGTCATGCGCTTTTGCCTGGCTGCTGCTAGTGCTGGTGTCTACCTCACGCTTTACATCACACGTGAGTACTATCCAGATACTGATGCCATAGTACAGTGGTTCCAAAACTGTGCGAAGGGTCGGCAGAGGGGGGTGCCCCCCCCAAAGGAACTCAGTCTGTCTTTAAATGTATTCTTGAAAGTTGGAGTAGTAGAATGCACAAGGTGCAATTTTGAAATTGGATAGTTCTTCTTGTCATGTAAGTCATTGCATTCAGTGCCTTCACAAAGTATTCAGACCCCTTGACTTTTTCCACATTTTGTTAGGTTACAGCCTTAATCTAAAATTGATTAAATTGTTTTTCCCCCTCATCAATCTACACACAATACCCCATAATGACAAAGAAAAAACAGGATTTAGGATTAAAAATAAATAATAATAAATAAATAAGGAAATATCACATTTAGATAATTATTCAGACCCTTTACTCAGTACTTTGTTGAAGCACCTTTGGCAGCGATTACAGCCTCGAGTCTTCTTGGGTATGAGACTTGTCCCGAAGCCACTCCTGTGTTGTCTTGGCTGTGTGTTTAGGGTTGTTGTCCTGTTGGAAGGTGAACCTTTGCCCCCAGTCTGAGGTCCTGAGCGCTCTGGAGCAGGTTTTCATCAAGGATCTCTCTGTACTTTGCTCCGTTTATCTTTTCCTTTGTTCCTGACTAGTGTTCCAGTTCCTGCCGCTGAAAAACATCCCCACAGCATGATGCTGCCACCACCACGCTTTACCTTAAGGATGGTGCCACTTCCTCCAGAAGTGACGCTTGGCATTCAGGCCAAAGTGTTCAATCTTGGTTTCATCAGACCAAAGAATCTTGTGTCTCATCATCTGAGAGTCTTTAGGTGCCTTTTGGCAACTCCAAGCAGGCTGTCATGTGCCTTTTACTGAGGAGTGGCTTCTGTCTGGCCACTCTACCAAGGCCTGATTGGTGGAGTGCTGCAGAGATGGTTGTCCTTCTGGAAGGTTCTCCCATTTCCACAGAGGAACTCTAGAGCTCTGTCAGAGTGAGCATCAGGTTCTTGGTCACCTCCCTGACCAAGGCCCTTCTCCCTTCTCTCAGGTTGGCCGGGTGGCCAGCTCTAGGAAGGGTCTTGGTGGTTCCAAACTTATTCCATTTAAGAATGATGGAGGCCACTGTGTTCTTGGGGACCTTCAATGCTGCAGAAATGTTTTGGTACCCTTCCCCAGATCTGTGCCTTGATACAATCCTGTCTCTGAGCTTTACGGACAATTCGTTCGACCTCGTGGCTTGGTTTTTGCTCTCACATGCACTGTCAACTGAGGGACATTATTTTGACAGGTGTGTGCCTTTCCAAATCATGTCCAATCAATTTGTAAAAACATCTCAAGTATGATCAATGGAAACAGGATGCACCTAAACTCAATTTCGAATTTCATAGCAAAGGGTGAAACTTATGTAAATAAGGTATTTCTGTGTTTTATTTTTAATAAATTAATAAATGTGTGTAGATTACTGCAATTTTATTTAATCAATTTTAGAATAGCGCTGTTACGTAACAAAATGAGGAAAAGGTCAAGGGGTCTGAATACTTTCCGAAGGCACTGTACCTTAGAGAGCTATTCATAAAGTGTCAGAAATATCCAGATCAACTAGCCCATGTCAGCTACCATTTTTTTATGTCGTTTTTTTAGCCTATAGATCATTTTTTTGTCACTCAAATATCACGACTACACATTAGACATGTTGAAATGTATAGAATTGCAAGAAAATGAGCTTTAAAACTGTATTTGGATGCCATGGGGGGGCCCGCGAGTGAAAAAGTTTGGGAACCCCTGCCATAGTACACAAGGCTCTAAATAATAGCATCAAAACACTACTGCACCTTAAAACTATTTTGAGAATTGACCAAAGACCAAACCTGTTTACTAATTGTACAACATTGTTGTGTCTGTAATCATTAATTGTTCTGTTTGTTTGATTGAAAGGTCTTGAACTCTGTGATCCCTCACTACGTCTGCTGGTCACCATGGTGGCAGGACTAACTACGGTTTCTGGGGAGCTGCTGTTGCTGGGTGTTGCTCTGTCTTGCCAGTCCTGGAGGGGTTTACTCGGAGCGGGGGCTGCACCACTCTCTCTGTTCCTCACCTACGGGTGAGTGTGTGTGCTGTGTTGGAGGACAGAAACCTATGCACAAGGGAATGGGGAATATGGTAGTAATTTGATTAAAGACCTAAATGCAAACTAACTTGTTGAGAGCATTGTATTGATTTAAAGCCCCCTGCTTCATTCAGCAATTAGCTCAAGTCAGAATACATTAGCAGTTGTCTTCAAGGTGCAGTGTTCTTACATTTACATTTTAGCAGACACTCTTATCCAGAGTGACTAACAGGATAAATTAGGGTTAATTGCCTTGCTCAGGGGCATATTGGCAGATTTTTCACCTAGTTGGCTCGGGGATTCAAACCAGCAACCTTTCAGTTACTGGATCAACGCTCTTAACCACTAGGCTACCTGCCTCCTTTAGTTAAACAGCATTTACTTTAATTGCAAATAGCAAATTTGACACAGAGAAAATAAAATGCAGTCCTCTGTCAGTTGGTGGAGCACGGTGCTTGCAACGCCAGGATAGTGGGTTCGATTCTGTAGTGGACACGCATGACTGTAAAAGTCTCTTTCAGATAAAAGCCTCCTTTAAGTGGCATATTGTTCTTTTTTTCATTCTAATATAACATTGCCGTTTCAGGAGAGAGTATATCGTAATATGGAAGCTAGGAATTTACATGAAAATGTCTGTTTTGTTTCAGTATTCCAGGAGTATTTCCTGAGTCTCCTCGCTGGCTTCTTCTCTCTGAGAGATCAGCTGATCTGAATTCCTTCAGTGAAAGAAGAGATAGAGAGAGGGATGACGAGAGCTTCACAGGTGTGTGGGAACCATGTTGTCTTTCTGTGTCGGTCTTTTCATGAGACTTGCTGTCTATTGTTTGAAAACGTCTCTGCTGATGCCTCCAACGTGACATGGTGTTGTGACATTGTTGTCGTTATTGCAGAGTTGGACTCGGAGCCGTCTACCTCTACTTACCCCCACCTGTCCTTCCCAGAGCTTGTACACAGCCGGAACATCTGGAAAAACATGTGTGTGCTCGGCTTCACCTCGTAAGTCACCTAACTGTGTTGTTCGAAGTTAGCCCACACACGTTTGGTCACACTTTAAAGCTGGAATCCTTAGTTGCCACATTCATTTTTGGACTTATAAATGAATTGTAAACAAAATATATGTAAACAAACACTGTATAGTCTCAAAAGATGGTTACAACTATGATTTTGATATCATGGATGGTCAGTCCTTGCATCCATATGTAACAGTTCAGCTTTCGTCCGTCCCCTCGCCCCGACCCGGGCTCGAACCAGGGACCCTCTGCACACAGCAACAACAGTCACCCACAAAGCATCTTTACCCATCTATACCCATCGCTCCACAAAAGCTGCGGCCCTTGCAGAGCAAGGGGAACAACTACTTCAGGCCTCAGAGCGAGTGACGTCACCCGATTGAAACGCTATTAGCGCGCACCACCACTAACTAGCTAGCCATTTCACATCGGTTACACATAGCCCCGTCTATGAATTTGAGAATGGTTACATTTCCCCAGGCCCACCCCTTCGCTTTTTACACACACACACAGGTATTGTTTAAATGTATGATTTTAGCCTTAAATAGTTGCACGCATCGTAGTATTAGTAGTACTGCAGTAGTTACAGTACATGAAAGTTTAACTTCTTTGTTTAGTTACATGTAACTGCACCGGTTACTCATTTCAAGTAATAACAACATTCTGGTAAGCAAACATAGTAGTATCAGTATGTAGACCACATATAGTGTATGCATTACATACAAACAACCTAATGTATAGGTTTGCCCTTGCTTCTATCAACATTGTACTGGTAAGCATACATAGGACTATAGTAGTTGCCAAACAGACCATGATTTTCCATCTCCATCTCTCTCCTGTTGTCTGTCAGGTTCATTTCCCATGGCATTAGTCATTGTTACAGCTCATTTCGGGGTGATGTCAGAGGCACTGCCCCCAGCTTCTATTGGACCTATCTGCTGTCCGTCTGTGCGGGAGGAGGGGCCTGGCTGTTGTTATGGGCAACCGTGAACAGGTGCGGTCGCCGTGGTATCCTGCTCCTCGCCATGACAATGACAGGGCTGGCATCTCTGATTCTCCTCGGACTGGTGGAGTGTAAGTTGGTGCTCAAGGTGGAAGTTGCCCTTAATAGATGTAATGTCCCCTGTTCCCTCTAAGCTGCGCGTGTAGAGAAATGAACATCAAAATTTCTGTCAACAGCTCTGTTGAACATTCCTGCAGTCAGCATGCCAATTGTACGCTCCCTCAAAACTTTGAGACATCTGTGGCATTGTGTTGTGACAAAACTGTACATTTTAGAGTGTGCTTTTATTGTCCCCAGCACCAAGGTGCACCTGTGTAATGATCATGCTGTTGAATCAGCTTCTTGATATGCCAACCTGTCAGGTGGATGGATTATCTTGGCAAAGGAGAAATGCTCACTAACAGGGATGTAAACAAAATTGTGCACAACATTTGAGAGAAGTAAGCTTTATGTGCATATGGAATATTTCTGGGATCTTTTATTTCAGCTCATGAAACATGGGACCAACACTTTACATGTTGCGTTTATATTTTTGTTCAGTATAGTTATGACTCCGTAAGTTTTCAATGGACATTCATTACTGGAAGCACAGATCCTTTTTGCATGGTGCCACCTTGTGGCTGAATGGTGGTATATCAGTTCATGTAGGACACTGCAATGGCAGTAAAATCAAAGCCATGTCTCAGTTTCAGCTGTAATCACAAGCCAGTCAGAGACTGGGGAGTTCAGTGCTAAGTTAACTCTCCCTCCTGTCCCTCTCTTAGATCTAAGTGAGACGGCCATCACTGTATTCTCAGTGATGGGACTTTTCTCCTCCCAGGCGGCTGCCTCTCTCTGTGTCCTCTTCACTGCAGAGATCATGCCCACCATCATCAGGTAAGGACCAGTAACTCATAGACTGTCACAAGAGTCTTCCTGTTCTTTGTATTAGGTGTATTATTTGGCCTTAAAGGCATGTTAGACTTCAATGTCAATGGGTGTCATTTCAGGCTTGGTTCTCGTATTATCTCTCTTCGCTGGCCTTTCCTCTTTTGGAGATCACTGACCTTTGACCTTATTCTCTTGTCCAGGGGCAGTGGCGTGGGCACGGTGTTGGCCCTGGGCTGCGTGGGCCGCCTCACCTCGCCCCTCATGGACCTACGCAACCACTATGGCTACTTCCTGCACCACGTGGTGTACTCCACCCTGGCCCTGCTGGCCGTGCTCTCCATCCTGCTGCTGCCTGAGAGCAAGAGGAAACCACTGCCCCAGACACTGGCCGATGGGGAGCAGTACCGACGCCCCCCGCTGGGCCGGAGGAGGAGGGACAACGTTCCCCTGCTGGCCACCCCCAACCCAGAGACCTAGCCGCCCAAACATCACACTTCAGTCATAACGCCAGCCCAGAGTGTCACCAGGTCCATGCTGCAGAAAGGAAGATGGGTAAAAATGAAGAGGGAGAAGTGTTGTCTGGTTAAGATGGTTGTGTAGAGCCAGTGAAGGGACATGGTAGAATCAACCACACAATCTACTCTTCCTAACATATCATTTTCTAGTCATTCCTAACACAGGAGTGTGGGTGGGGCGGCCATGCGTCGTTCGTCTGTCTCCATTTCTGCCAATGAAGTGAGTGTGTGTGTATGTACGTGAATGTGTGTATGCGCACGCGTATGTGTGGCCCCGGTCGGATGGCGGTGTGGAGAGTGCTCGTCATGCAGTGACCTGTCCCCCCTACCTTTCCTATAAGGCCTGTGTGTCACGGAACGGCATCAGCTGCTTCGTGCTCATGCTCCAGAACGCCCACCTTTGATGTGTATGATCTGACAGAGCATGGCATCACACACAGCTCACAGAGGCAGATCTACTGTCCTGTAAATACCATAAACCTAGTTTCTTTAACTTAATGAATGCTGGCTTATCTGTTGATAAAAAACAGTAGGAGTTTTGTTACATAGTGCTGGATCTTGGAAGAATGCTTTTGTACTGTGCTTGGCACTTAGCCAAGTTGATAGAGCACATCTGTCTACTGCTCTTAAAGGCAATGGGGAAAATAACATGGATTGATTGAAGATGAATTGAGTTACGTTATAATTGAGGGTTGTTTGAGGAAGCTTTGTGAACTTGCATCAAATAAATAGTAATAGGCGCCCTCCTACAATCAGTTGATAAAAAAGAGAGAAAATTACTGTAGTACCTCAAACTTGATTGGATGTGATAAAATTATATGAATTACATTTTCAGATGTGGCCTGGAGCCAATACTGTTTATGGGTCATTAATCTTGATGGTCTTGTCTAGGCTCTCAGACCCACCTTACTGTAGGCTCCTCTGAAGACAGGAAGAGATGATAGAAAGAGTGTCTGTGCATTCAAATCTGAAAACCTTGTGTAAATAGACATGTATGGTAGAGAATGGATGGACACACCTTTACACTCCCCTATGTGTTTATTTAGACAGTGAAGCTAAAACTTTTAATTTGGCTCTATACTCCAGCATTTTGAGATCAAATGTTTCATATGAGGCGACAGTAGATAATGTCAACTTTTATTTAAGGTTATTTTCATACATGTCTGTTTTACCGTTTAGAAATGCAAACTAGTCCCCCCCCCCCATATGAAGGTGTCATAAGTATTTGGACAAATTAACTTATAGTGTATTACATTTCGTCAAAAGTGTAGTATTTGACCCCATATTTGTAGCACGCAATGAATACACCGAGCTGGTAACTATACAAACTTGTTGGATGCATTTGCAGTTTGTTTTGGTTGTGTTTTCAGATTATGTTGTACCCAATAGAAGTTAATGGTAGATCATGTATAGTGACTTTCACTGGATCTACAGTGCCTTGCGAAAGTATTCGGCCCCCTTGAACTTTGCGACCTTTTGCCACATTTCAGGCTTCAAACATAAAGATATAAAACTGTATTTTTTTGTGAAGAATCAACAACAAGTGGGACACAATCATGAAGTGGAACGACATTTATTGGATATTTAAAACTTTTTTAACATATCAAAAACTGAAAAATTGGGCGTGCAAAATTATTCAGCCCCTTTACTTTCAGTGCAACAAACTCTCTCCAGAAGTTCAGGGAGGATCTCTGAATGATCAAATGTTGACCTAAATGACTAATGATGATAAATACAATCCACCTGTGTGTAATCAAGTCTCCGTATAAATGCACCTGCATTGTGATAGTCTCAGAGGTCCGTTAAAAGCGCAGAGAGCATCATGAAGAACAAGGAACACACCAGGCAGGTCCGAGATAGTGTTGTCAAGAAGTTTAAAGCCGGATTTGGATACAAAAATATTTCCCAAGCTTTAAACATCCCAAGGAGCACTGTGCAAGTGATAATATTGAAATGGAAGGAGTATCAGACCACTGCAAATCTACCAAGACCTGGCCGTCCCTCTAAACTTTCAGCTCATACAAGGAGAAGACTGATCAGAGATGCAGCCAAGAGGCCCATGATCACTCTGGATGAACTGCAGAGATCTACAGCTGAGGTGGGAGACTCTGTCCATAGGACAACAATCAGTCGTATATTGCACAAATCTGGCCTTTATGGAAGAGTGGCAAGAAGAAAGCCATTTCTTAAAGATATCCATAAAAAGTGTCGTTTAAAGTTTGCCACAAACCACCTGGGAGACACACCAAACATGTGGAAGAAGGTGCTCTGGTCAGATGAAACCAAAATTGAACTTTTTGGCAACAATGCAAAACGTTATGTTTGGCGTAAAAGCAACACAGCTCATCACCCTGAACACACCATCCCCACTGTCAAACATGGTGGTGGCAGCATCATGGTTTGGGCCTGCTTTTCTTTAGCAGGGACAGGGAAGATGGTTAAATTTGATGGGAAGATGGATGGAGCCAAATACAGGACCATTCTGGAAGAAAACCTGATGGAGTCTGCAAAAGACCTGAGACTGGGACGGAGATTTGTCTTCCAACAAGACAATGATGCAAAACATAAAGCAAAATCTACAATGGAATGGTTCAAAAATAAACATATCCAGGTGTTAGAATGGCCAAGTCAAAGTCCAGACCTGAATCCAATCGAGAATCTGTGGAAAGAACTGAAAACTGCTGTTCACAAATGCTCTCCATCCAACCTCACTGAGCTCAAGCTGTTTTGCAAGGAGGAATTGGAAAAAATGTCAGTCTCTCGATGTGCAAAACTGATAGAGACATACCCCAAGCGACTTACAGCTGTAATCGCAGCAAAAGGTGGCGCTACAAAGTATTAACTTAAGGGGGCTGAATAATTTTGCACGCCCAATTTTTCAGTTTTTGATTTGTTAAAAAAGTTTGAAATATCCAATAAATGTCGTTCCACTTCATGATTGTGTCCCACTTGTTGTTGATTCTTCACAAAAAATACAGTTTTATATCTTTATGTTTGAAGCCTGAAATGTGGCAAAAGGTCGCAAAGTTCAAGGGGGCCAAATATTTTCGCAAGGCACTGTATTCCACAGCCTTCTCTGAGCGAAGGGCAGAGATGTGGGCTAGGCAGGATGGGGTTTGGAGTTAGGGAGGGAAAAATACACTTACCTAACGAAACGCCTCCCTCTGCCGGTCTTTGGTAGTTTCTTTACAATGCACTCAACAATTATAATATTAATATTGATATTATTGATGATGAAAATAACTATTAACAACTTGACAATAGTAATAAAATGTTAGACAATGCTGTTTGCTTAAGATTATCTGTTAAGTAATCCAGCAATGTAATTATGTAAATAACTTTAACCTGATTTAATTGAAAATAAAATGTTAAGTAAACAATGGGCTGTTATGTGTCTTGTCTGTGTATTGATGTCGTCAGAAAGCAATCATATTGATCTTGTACATGGCCTTTAACATTGTATCATTGACATTTTGTTTTGTACAAGTTCCCCCCCAGAAAACAACTAAAGAGATTTTTAAACAGTATTTCTGATAACATGACTGGTGGCCAGATTGTGTTTTTGTGACAGTAACATCATTTTAGTGTAATTGAATGCTGGCCGGCAATGATATAATCATCTTTATTACCTTGCAAAACATTGCTGACACCAGTTCAACTGCTCTTGTCAACCAATAACAAAAACAGTGACACTAAAAAAAGCAGGCTGCTGTTTACTTCTATTTCTCTGCAAGGTCGAGTAATGTTTAGTGAGTTGTTCGCTCATTTGTGTCTGGAAGTAGCTAGCATGTTATCTTGGGTGCTTGACTGCTGTTGTTAGGACAGAACGCTCGGATCAACCCTTAAAGAGATGGGTGGGGCTAAAGCTTAAAGAGGGTGTGAACGATGCTGAATGAGTGTAGACAAATAAGAGCTCTCCAATAGTAGTACCAAACAATTCAAAGGCCGTTTTCTCAAAAGCGAGTTTACAAGTTAATCAACTTTCAAAGCAAAATTACTTTCCCATTGTTCCTCAATAAAAGTCTCTACTTTTATCCAATGTAAAAAACACCATTTCAAATTTGCGACGTAAGACCGATTTGAGCTGGTCGGTCACATATTATATTGGCGTTTTCCTTTTTTTTGTGCAAGAAAAAAATAAAACATGCCACCTGCTGGCAGACAAGCCACACAACACCCATAAACAACACATTCATACAATAAGAAATAAAACATTAACACACAATTGACTGCTTAACAAGGATAAATAATAGTGATACAGTTGATTCGGGTCCTTTACGGCACCAGCTAGGTTGTGATTGTGGGCTTGGGTTAGGAAAACTAAATTAAATGGGTGCATCGTTCCGGATGTGTACAGGCTTCTAATATATACAGCATATGCGTCACACTTGAGTCCTAACTCATGGAAAACAGAAAGGAAACAGAAAGCTGCACACTGCTGCTCATGCTCCCAGGTGATATTTATTTACAACAACATTTCGACCCTTAGGTCTTCATCAGGCATCCATATCCCAGGCGGGGGTGGAAGGTCCTGTATATATACAGTGCCTTGCGAAAGTATTCGGCCCCCTTGAACTTTGCGACCTTTTGCCACATTTCAGGCTTCAAACATAAAGATATAAAACTGTATTTTTTTGTGAAGAATCAACAACAAGTGGGACACAATCATGAAGTGGAACGACATTTATTGGATATTTCAAACGTTTTTAACAAATCAAAAACTGAAAAATTGGGTGTGCAAAATTATTCAGCCCCCTTAAATTAATACTTTGTAGCGCCACCTTTTGCTGCGATTACAGCTGTAAGTCGCTTGGGGTATGTCTCTATCAGTTTTGCACATCGAGAGACTGACATTTTTCCCATTCCTCCTTGCAAAACAGCTCGAGCTCAGTGAGGTTGGATGGAGAGCATTTGTGAACAGCAGTTTTCAGTTCTTTCCACAGATTCTCGATTGGATTCAGGTCTGGACTTTGACTTGGCCATTCTAACACCTGGATATGTTTATTTTTGAACCATTCCATTGTAGATTTTGCTTTATGTTTTGCATCATTGTCTTGTTGGAAGACAAATCTCCGTCCCAGTCTCAGGTCTTTTGCAGACTCCATCAGATTTTCTCCCAGAATGGTCCTGTTTTTGGCTCCATCCATCTTCCCATCAATTTTAACCATCTTCCCTGTCCCTGCTGAAGAAAAGCAGGCCCAAACCATGATGCTGCCACCACCATGTTTGACAGTGGGTATGGTGTGTTCAGGGTGATGAGCTGTGTTGCTTTTACGCCAAACATAACGTTTTGCATTGTTGCCAAAAAGTTCAATTTTGGTTTCATCTGATTAGAGCACCTTCTTCCACATGTTTGGTGTGTCTCCCAGGTGGCTTGTGGCAAACTTTAAACAACACTTTTTATGGATATCTTTAAGAAATGGCTTTCTTCTTGCCACTCTTCCATAAAGGCCAGATTTGTGCAATATACGACTGATTGTTGTCCTATGGACAGAGTCTCCTACCTCAGCTGTAGATCTCTGCAGTTCATCCAGAGTGATCATGGGCCTCTTGGCTGCATCTCTGATCTGATCTCTGGTCTTCTCCTTGTATGAGCTGAACGTTTAGAGGGACGGCCAGGTCTTGGTAGATTTGCAGTGGTCTGATACTCCTTCCATTTCAATATTATCGCTTGCACAGTGCTCCTTGGGATGTTTAAAGCTTGGGAAATATTTTTGTATCCAAATCCGGCTTTAAACTTCTTCACAACAGTATCTCGGACCTGCCTGGTGTGTTCTTTGTTCTTCATGATGCTCTCTGCGCTTTTAACGGACCTCTGAGACTATCACAGTGCAGGTGCATTTATACGGAGACTTGATTACACAAAGGTGGATTGTATTTATCATCATTAGTCATTTAGGTCAACATTGGATCATTCAGAGATCCTCACTGAACTTCTGGAGAGAGTTTGCTGCACTGAAAGTAAAGGGGCTGAATAATTTTGCACGCCCAATTTTCCAGTTTTTGATTTGTTAAAAAAGTTTGAAATATCCAATAAATGTCGTTCCACTTCATGATTGTGTCCCACTTGTTGTTGATTCTTCACAAAAAAATACAGTTTTATATCTTTATGTTTGAAGCCTGAAATGTGGCAAAAGGTCGCAAAGTTCAAGGGGGCCGAATACTTTCGCAAGGCACTGTATATATATAATATGGGGCAGTACTCAGGGACATCACTTCCTGAAACAGGAGGTAAAAAATGTATAACATAGTTTCACAACATTCAAATTCAATGTATCAAAATATATGAACATACACAGGGAATGTGATCAATGTTTACCGTATTATACATACACATACAATATTAAATTAGTGTGAAAAAACAAACACAATTTGGAATTATTGAAACTATAAAATGGTTTCAAGTCAAACTTCACATTAAGGCCAAGAAGAGACCCTGTGGATCCAGAAACATTCCCTTTGAAGAGGTTTCCTCTCAATGTCCACTCCTCTACGTGACATCTTGTTCGGGGGGGGATGCATTGAGCACGTTGGCCACATTTGTAATTACCCTCCAAACCTTGTCCAAAAAAATATTTAACCACAATATCTCCCTTGTTTGGGGGTCTTTTAAAGACCATACATGGGGGATATTTAAAAATGGGTTTCAATTGTGGGTCCGTATCAATAATGTACCAGTGCTTCCTAATAATGTACTTAAATGCCTTCCCCAATGGTGAGTATTGGGTAAAGCATGATGGGACATGTTCTGCTTTTTCTTTGACTTTAATTGGTACCATTCCACCTATTCCGCTCCAGGCATTACCACGAGCCCATCCTCCCCAATTCAGGTGCCACCAATGTCCTGTGGTCTACATCCAACCCAGATAAGGCAGATGACACAGAAAATATCCTGCATTCCTGGACACTGTCCCAGATACTAGTCACAACACACTTTGGGAATAGTCAGACCATGGCCCAGGAATGGCCTTTTGGGTAATGGATGAATGGATGGATGAAAGGGTAATCCAATGGGTTTAGGGGTTAGGCAGGGGCAATGGCTACCGTGTCCTCGGCCTTGTAGGGCTGGGCAGCTAGGGGTATAAATCTGACCTCTACCATGTGTCCCATCTAACAGCCTCCTCTGGATCTGGGATGAGTATTGGATGTTAGCATGTCTTGCCTGCCCCATTGCATGTGCCAATCCTTTCACCTTCATCACTGTCTCATTATTTGCCCTTATCTCCCTTCCTTTGCAGAGGTCACTCAACGCCAGAGAAAGCCCTGACAAAACATATGGATCAGGCTCTATGGTTTAAACAAGGTAACCTAAAGCTACTTCAACAAGATAACTTCCCCGTTAGCGTTTCTTCATTTGTAGTAATACTAGCTGAAATGTAAACATCATCCCGTAACCTGTTGTGTGGAACTCCTGCTGACTCGTCTGGGCTCTACTACCACGGGAACACTGTGAGGACAGAGACAGAATGGAAAGGTCAGTGTTTCAGCATCTGCGTCTTTCATATGGAGTAATTCCTGTAACACACACTTAGAAAAAAAGGGTTCTTCGTTTGTTCCCATAGGAGAACCCTTTTTGATTCCAGGTAGAAGCCTTTTGTGCTGAACAATATTCTATTTAAAAAACTTTAGTGGTGAAACAAATTCCATGTTAAACCTTTTATTAGTGAAAGGATTCTACATGGAACAAACATAATTATTTTCAGAGGGTTCTCTTATGGGGACAATTGAAGAACCATTTATGGTTCTAGTTACCACCTTATTTTCTAAGAGTGTATGGGGTTCATATTGTGTTGTAATTGCATACACAGACAGCATGCTTTTCTTTGTCTCACTGTAGATATATTGTTAACTGTTACTGGGTGTCTGGGTGTAAGGAATGTTGTATGTACACTACTGTTTTAAAGTTTGGGGTCACTTAGACATTTCCTTGTTTTTTAAAGAAAATCACATTTTCCCCCCATTAAAATAACATCAAATTGATCAGAAATACAGCTCAGACATTGTTAATGTTGTAAATGACTATTGTAGCAGGAAACGGCAGATTTTTTATGGAATATCTACATAGGCGTACAGAGCCCCATTATCAGCAACCATCACTCCTGCGTTCCAATAGCACGTTGTGTTAGCTAATCCAAGTTTATCATTTTAAAAGGCTAATTGTTCATTAGAAAACCCCAATAGCACAGCTAAAAACGGTTGTCTGATTAAAGAAGCAATAAAACTGGCCTTCTTTAGACTAGTTGAGTATCTGGAACATGAGCATTTGTGCCCAAATAATTTGAGCTTCTACTTTTAAAAATCCACCTTTCCAGAAACAAGTCTCTCATCTTCACCTTCTGCCCCCAGCTGTGTCCTGAACACCATATGTGAATTGATTGCCCCCCATCTATCTTCAGAGCTTGTGCTGTTAGGTGACCTAAACTGGGACATGCTTAACACCCCGGCCGTCCTTCAATCTAAGCTTGATGCCCTCAATCTCACACAAATGATCAATGAACCTACCAGGTACAACCCCAAATCTGTAAACTCAGGCACCCTCATAGATATCATCCTAACCAACCTGCCCTCCAAATACACCTCTGCTGTCTTCAACCAGGATCTCAGTGATCACTGCCTCATTACTTGGGTACGTAATGGGTCTTCGGTCAAACGTCCACCCCTCATCACTGTCAAACGCTCCATAAAACACTTCAGCAAGCAGGCCTTTCTAATCGACCTGGCCGGGTATCCTGGAAGGATATTGACCTCATTCTGTCAGTAGAAGATGCCTGGTTATTCTTTTAAAGTGCTTTCCTCACAATCTTAAATAAGCATGCCCCATTCAAAAAATGTAGAACCAGGAACAGATAGAGCCTGTGGTTCACTCCAGAGCTGACTGCCCTTGACCAACATAAAACCATCCTTTGGCATATGGCATTAGCATCAAATAGCCCCCGCGATATGCAACTTTTCAGGGAAGTTAGGAACCAAATACACAGGCAGTTAGGAAAGAAAAGTCTAGCTTTTTCAAACAGAAATGTGCATCCTGCAGCACAAACTCCCAAAATTCTGGGACAATGTAAAGTCCATGTAAATAAGAGCACCTCCTCCCAGCTGCCCAGTGCATTGAGGATAGGAAACACTGTCACCACCGATAAATTTTAATAAGCATTTCTCTACGGCTGGCCATGCTTTCCACCTGGCCACCCTGGTCAACAGCCATCCACCCCCCACAGCAACTTGCCCAAGCCTCCCCCATTTCTTCTTTACCCAAATCGAGATAGCTGATGATCTGAAAGAGCTGCAAAATCTGGACCCCTACAAATCAGCAGGGCTAGACAATCTGGACCCTCTCTTTCTAAAAACTATCGGCCGAAATTGTTGCAAACCCTATTACTAGCCTGTTCAACCTCTCTTTTGTAACGTCTGAGATCCCCATAGATTGGAAAGCTGCCGGGGACAACCCCCTCTTCAAAGGGGGAGACATTCTAGACCCAAACTGCTACAGACCTATATCTATCCTACCCTGCCTTTCTAAGGCAGATCACAGACAATTTCGAATCCCACCATACCTTCTCCGCCATGCAATCTGGTTTCCGAGCTGGTCATAGGTGCACCTCAGCCACGATCAAGGTCCTAAAGGATATCATAACCGCCATCGATAAGAGACAATACTGTGCAGCTGTTTTCATCGACCTGGCCAAGGCTTTCAACTCTGTCAATCACCACATTCTTATCGGAAGACTCAACAGCGTTGTTTTGTCAAATGGCTGCCTCGCCTGGTTCACCAACTATTTCTCAGACAGAGTTCAGTGTGTCAAATCGGAGGTCCTGTTGTCCGGACCTCTGGCAGTCTCTATGGGGGTGCCACATGGTTCAATTCTCGGGCCGACTCTCTTCTCTGTATACATCAATGATGTTGCTCTTGCTGCTGGTGAGTCTCTGATCCACCTCTACGCAAACGACACCATTCTGTATACTTCTGGCCCTTCTTTGGACACTGTGTTAACTAACCTCCAGACGAGCTTCAATGCCATACAACTCTCCTTCCGTGGCCTCCATCTGCTCTTAAATGCAAGTTAAACTAAATGCATGCTCTTCAACCGATCGCTGCCCGCACCTGCCCACCCATCCAGCATCACTACTCTGGACAGTTCTGACTAAGAATATGTGGACAACTACAAATACCTAGGTGTCTGGTTAGACTGTAAACTCTCCTTCCAGACTCACATTAAGCATCTCCAATCCAAAATTAAATCTAGAATCGGCCTCCTATTTCATAACAAAGCATCCTTCACTCATGCTGCCCAACATACCCTCGTAAAACTGACTATCCTGCCGATCCTTGATCTTCTGCACATCTATCACTCCAGTGTTTAATTGCTAAATTGTAATTATTTTGCCACTGTGGCCTATTTATTGCCTTACCTCCCTTACCTCATTTGCACACACTGTATATAGACCTTTTCTCTATTGTGTTATTGACTGTATGTTTGTTTACTCCATGTGTAACTCTGTGTTGTTGTTTGTGTCGCACTGCTTTGTTTTATCTTTGCCAGGTCGCAGTTGTAAATGAGAACTTGTTCTCAACTAGCCTACCTTATTAAATAAAGGTGAAATAAAAACGTTACAAAAATTTGTGGGTTCGATTACAGGCTCAAAATGGCCAAAAACAAAGAACTTTCTTCTGAAATTCGTCAGTCTACTCTTGTTCTGAGAAAATAAGGCTATGCCATGCAAGAAATTGCCAAGAAACTGAAGATCTCGTACAGCACTCCCTTCACAGAGCAGTGCACTATCCCTTCACAGAACAGTGCAAACTGGCTATAACCAGAATAGAAAGAGTAGTGGGAGGCCCCGGTGCACAACTGAGCAAGAGGACAAGTACATTAGAGTGTCTAGATTGAGAAACAGATGCCTCACAAGTCCTTAACTGGCAGCTTCATTAAATAGTACCCGCAAAACACCAGTCTCAACAACAGTGAAGAGTCGACTCCGGGATGCTGGCCTTTGAACGGTAGTGTATATGTAGGAAAAAAGTATTTTTTTCCCTGTTCTATATTTCATCTCAATTCTATTTCCCATAACCTGTTCATTAATTCTGTTAAACCGCAATAAATCTAAGGTAATGCTTTTACCTTATGTATATAAATATTGATGAAGCTACTGGTCCTCTGATATTTATTATACTATTGGAACAGTCTACCAGTGTATGGGTGACTCCAGACGTTTCCCATGCCCAGGAGCATGTGTCAGCTCACCATTGTCTTACGTCAGATTGCACGGCAATTCCGCCTTCACTGTAATAGTTAATAGTTACCTGGACTGCCTGCAGTGACGTTATTTTGCACTGACTCTATGTACATTTACAACACTATACTGTACAGTGCATTCGGAAAGTATTCAGACCCTTTCCCTTTTTACATTTTACAGCCTTATTCTAAAATGTATTAAATAAACGTTGTTTCCCCCTCACAATACCCCATAATGACAAAGCGAAAACAGGTATTTTGACATTTTAGAAATGTATTAATGATAAAAAAAACAGAGATACCTTATTTACATACGTTTTCAGATCCTTTGCTATGAGACTCGAAATTGAGCTCAGGTGCATCCTGTTTTCATTCATCATCCTTGAGATGTTCACATGTGGTATATTCAATTGATTGGACGTGATTTGGAAAGACACATACACGCTATCTAAGGTCCCTCAGTTGACAGTGCATGTCAGAGCAAAAACCAAGCCATGAGCTCGAAGGAGTTGTCCGTAGGGGTCCGAGACAGGATTGTGTCGAGGCACAGATCTGGGGAAGGATACCAAAAAAGGTCTGCAGCATTGAAGGACCCCAAGAACACAGTGGCCTCCATCATTCTTAAATGGAAGAAGTTTGGAACCACCAAGACTCTTCCTAGAGCTGGCTGCCCGGCCAAACTGAGCAATCGGGGGAGAAGGGCCTTGGTCAGGAAGGTGACCAAGGACCTGATGGTCACTCTGACAGAGCTCTAAAGTTATCCTGTGTAGATGGGAGAACCTTCCAGAAGGATAAGCATCTCTACAGCAGTCTACCAATCAGGCCTTTATGTTAGAGTGGCCAGACAGAAGCCACTCCTCAGTAAAAGGCATAGGACAACCCACTTGGAGTTTGCCAAAAGGCACCTAAAGGACTTAGAACATAAGAAACAAGATTCTCTGGTCTGATGAAACCAAGATTGAATTTTCTGGCCTGAATGCCAAGTGTCACGCCTGGAGGAAACCTGGCACCATCCCTACGGTGAAGCATTGTGGTGATAGCATCATGCTGTGGGGATGTTTTTCTGCGGCAGGGACTGGCAGACTAGCCAGGATCGAGGGAAAGAGGAATGGAGCAAAGTACAGAGACATCCTTGATGAAAACCTACTCCAGAGCAGTAAGGGGTCTGAATACTTATGTAAATGTGATATTTCCGTTTTTTATTTTTGTATAAATTTGCAAACATTTTAAAAATCCTGTTTTTGCTTTGTCATTATGGGGTATTGTGTGTAGATTGATGAGGGGAAAAAACAATGTAATCAATTTTAGAATGAGACTGTAACGTAACAAAATGTGGAAAAAGTCAAGGGGTCTGAATACTTTCCAAATGTACTTTATATACACATTATATACACACTAACACTACACTGACACTCTCACACAAAACCCACACACATTCACATAAATTACATACATACGCACACACACACACGACATACCGACACAACGCAAACACACTATACACGCATACCGACACAACACAAACACACGTACACACACACTTTTACACTCATAATATGCTGCTGCTACTCTGTTCTTTATTTTAGTCTTATTAATATCTATCCTGATGCCTAGTCACTTTACCCTGCCTTCATGCACATATCTACCTCAAATACATCATATCCCTCCATGCACATTGATCTGGTACTGGTACCCAATCAATAGTAACTCTTGTGTTACTATTGTTCTTTTTATTGTAATAATTGTATTCATCACATGTGACAAAACAAATACAGTTATATTTCATTTGACTCCTTGGCAACAAGATGGTGATTGTGAAGTCATGACATTTGACTGTTGGTTGATGTTAGCTCCCTGGCAATAGGATGGTGATTGTGTAGTCATGACATTTGACTGTTGGTTGATGTTAGCTCCCTGGCAATAGGATGGTGATTGTGTAGTCATGACATTTGACTGTTGGTTGATGTTAGCTCCCTGGCAATAGGATGGTGATTGTGAAGTCATGACATTTGACTGTTGGTTGATGTTAGCTCCCTGGCAATAGGATGGTGATTGTGAAGTCATGACATTTGACTGTTGGTTGATGTTAGCTCCCTGGCAATAGGATGGTGATTGTGAAGTCATGACATTTGACTGTTGGTTGATGTTAGCTCCCTGGCAATAGGATGGTGATTGTGTAGTTATGACCAGGATCATGGAACAGAAATAGAGCAGTCAGAAAAAGTAGGTGGTGTCAAGTACCAGGTCAATATATTCACTAGTTATGCTAACACTCACACTGTCTGTAAACTAGGCTCAGGGAATACAATTGCAGCATTGTTCATTTTATTGGAAAAGTAACACATTCTTTAGAAGGAAATGCAATCTCAACCCTCACACACAGATACAATATGTAGTCTACTGTAAATCAAATGAAAATGAGGTAACTCGCTGGCAAGTATGATACAGTATGATGGGGTTATAATGGATTGTAATTGCTGTCATAAGCATGTAAAAGATCCTGACTAAATAACTGTCATTTTGAGTCCATTGGATAATTAATTCAAGATCAGCATTGACGTTCCCACCCTCAGCTACTTGTCATACCCACCAACTTGTAGTGAATGTTTCTCAAAAATGATTTCCTGCTCATGACCTTAACAATTAGGCAGGTGGTAGGATTCATTTGTCACCAAATGCTTATAGCACCTACGGCTCTAGTCAATCCGAAGCGTTACAGATTCCCTGATAGAAATGTGAAGGTGATTTCCGATTGAGCCGACATATGCAGAGTTTACCGTGAATGCAGTCTCCACTAAAGTGGAAACATTGCATTTAAAATGTCAATCATGCTGTAAAACTGAATTTCCACAATGTGTATTGATAGAACCCACAATGTACGCTACTTCACAAGCTGTCCGACTCAATCAAACAAAGGCCCTCAGCAGGAATGCCACTGGGTTATTTTTGCACTCAAGGACAAAGGGAGGGAAACAATGTGGCGTAAACAATACCCCTGGGTCTTTCCACGAAATGAGTCCCTTTTGCGAAGTGTAACTTGGTGAAAAAAACGTTTGATATGACCTAATTTTAACATTCTGTCATGAAGAGCAGATGTTCAACTAATCCCAAAACATATTCTATACTATAGTAAGTGCCTATTAAGTGCCAAATAAAGTAACAGGGTTGATCAACCTAAGTTCCAAATAAAGCAACAGGGTTGACTGCAACAGCTTGACATATCAGGGTTGAGGTTTTCATCTTAAATCAGCCATACATCCCTTTGTGACAGTGGGAATGGAAGCTTGTCGCTGCAACAGGGAGGGGCAATAGAATGTAAGCTTCACACACATTTCTTTTATAGCCTGTCTATTTCTGGGTAACAGGGTTGACATGTTATGCTCGACCCACTCCGTTTTCCACCATAAAACACCAGCAAATGGCCTAAAAGAGTAGAACCACCTCAGCTTTTTTTACACAAGAATTTTACTATTAGAAGTTAAAAGTTTATTTTGAAAAAAATATTTGTTCAGTTCACATAACAGAGTTGACCTTAAAATGAGGGACAGGTTTTTTTCGTCCTTAAAATGAATCACTAATCACATGAAATCAATAATACTCTTCAGTAATGACTTTGTCAAAGCAACAAAATAACAAGGTCTTTACAATGATGATGAAAACTTGGAACATTTTGGGGTTAAGTGGGTTAAAATCTTCCTAGAATTCACAATGCAGAATTTGTACACTTTAGCAAGTCTTTATTTGGATTTATTGAATTTTACGTGTGGTCTATATTAATGGGCACGTCACATAATATAACAGGCTTTTAAAATGCAATATTGGTGCACAATTTCTACTTAAAACATCAAAGGGACGCCTCCCGGGTGGCACAGTCGTCTAGGGCACTGCATCGCAGCGCTAGCTGTGCCACCAGACACTCTGAGTTCGTGCCCAGGCTCTGTCGCAGCCGGCCGCGACTGGGAGGTCCGTGGGGCGACGCACAATTGGCCTAGCGTCGTCCGGGTTAGGGAGGGCTTGGCCGGTAGGGATATCCTTGTCTCACCGCGCACCAGCGACTCCTGTGGCGGGCCGGGCGCAGTGCACGCTAACCAAGGTCGCCAGGTGCATGGTGTTTCCTCCGACACATTGGTGCGGCTGGCTTCCGGGTTGGAGGTGCGCTGTGTTAAGAAGCAGTGCGGCTTGGTTGGGTTGTGTATCGGAGGACGCATGACTTTCAACCTTCGTCTCTCCCGAGCCCGTACGGGAGTTGTAGCGATGAGACAAGATAGTAGCTACTAACAATTGGATACCATGAAATTGGGGAGAAAAGGGGGTAAAAAGGACGCAAAAGGGACTCATTTCGTGGAAAGATCCAGCTGAGGTTATACCTCACAAGCCAACAAGTTGAGAGATGGCAACAGCTAGGCCTCATTATTCTTTTTATCCCACATTTAGCCACACACTGTTTTCAATGAAATTTTTGTATTATGTAAATTCTGCATTTCTTCAGTTTTTCTGTAAATTGTGAGCAAGAATGAATAAAGTCAACAGCAATAACTGATGCAGTGGGATGCCTGGGATACCAACACTCAAACCGACACCAGTGCTCTTTATAAAGAGAGACCATAGCTCTGAGCACAGTATCTACCAACACATCATATGATTGCTAAGGAAAGCATTGTTGGGGACATGTTGGATTTCTGTATTCTTCAGGTAACAAAATCTCGCCACATTAATTACAAAATACCTTCCCTAATGAGTTAGCTAATCAAATAACCGTAATATCTTTCAACGAATTGGACAAGCACAAACAACATAGGACTACACTACTCACAATAGTACAGCATTTAGGACGTCTTATTTACTTACACAATCTGTGTGACAGATACATCCTCAAAATGTCGAGGGTAGACAGTCTTTAAAAAAGAAATGTAATGTCTGTGTTGTGTCCACTAACAAAGTAAACCTCTCCACTTGGTCAGACAAGGTAAAAGCTGATCTGGAAATAAATACAGTAATACAATTCTTTCAATATCATTTCTCTTTAACTTGGGTTATTGATTGTGAAAATAGTGAACAAGTGTGAAACACAAAAGCGGCATTGACCAATTAGGCTATTATCTAACACACATTTCTGATGAACAACCTGCATTTGGAAAGGTTTAACATAATGGTAAAATAAAATGACATTGGAGAAGATTTTACATGTATTTACCATATTATGAGCAATTAAGGACTTTCATGGGAGTGTTTGATTAATGTCTTTGCCCGCAGACATGAATCAGGTCCTATAATTAGCAGGCTCCTCTACGGCAAATACAAATACCTCTCCACAGCAAATAGGGTTCTCAGCACAAGGTAGGCTCAGGGTTCTGATATCCCATTTGATGTTTTCTCTCTGAGATTTGATCATGTTTCTATTACTAACATGTAAATGGTTGTAGGTAATTGTTTTTCTGGCAATGATCAAAAACAGATCAATTGAAAATGCTGTGATGCTTTGATAGGTTAACAAGCGCACTGCAGCACCACCACAAGCTGTGGGATGTGGCTGGGGAATTAATCAATTCTGTCAAATTCATGAACATACAGTGCCGTACATAATTATTGGGACAGTGAAGCATTTTTTCTTCTTTTGGCTCTATACTTCAAATCTATGCTTCAAATCATACAAGGTTAAAGTGAAGAATATCAGCTTCATTTGAGTGTACTTTCATCTATATTGGGTGAACCGTTTAGAAATTACAGTAGTTTTTGTACATAGCAAAATTATTGGGACAAATTCACTTATATGTATTAAAGAGTTAAGGATTTGGTCCCCTATTCATAGCACGCAATGACTACAACAAGCGTGTGACTCTACAAAATTGTTGGATGCATTTTCTGTTTGTTTTGGTTGTTTTTCCGATTATTTTGTGCCCAATAGAAATGAATGGTAAATAATGTATTGTGTCATTTTGAGGTCACTTTTATTGTAAATAAGAATAGAATATGTTTCTAAACACTTCTACATGAATGTGGATGCTACCACAATGACGGATAATCCTGAATGTATCATGGATAATGACGAGTGAGAAAGTTATATACGCACCACTATCATCCCCCCCCCCCCAAATGCTAACCTCTGTTATTGTAATGCTGAGAGGTTAGCATGTCTTGAGGGTATGATATTTGTGCATCTGTAACTTTCTCACTCATCATTATTCACAATTCATTCAGAATTATACATAACCATGGTAACCCACAGTAATGTAGAAGTGTTTAGAAACATTCTATTCTTATTTACAATACAAGTGACTCCAAAATGACACAATACATTATTTACCATTCATTTCTTTTGGCCACAAAATAATCTGAAAAACAACCAAAACAAACAGCAAAGGCATTCAACATATTTGTAGAGTCACAAGCTTGATGTAGTCATTGAATATGGGACCAAATACTTACATTTTTACTACTTTAACACACATAAGTGAACTTGTCCCAATACTTTTGTTGCCCTAAAATCGGGACAAATGTACAAAAGTGCTGTAAATTCTAAATGGTTCACCTGATATGTATGAATATACCCTCAAATTAAAGCTGACAGTGTGCACTTTAACCTCATAGTCATTGTTTGATTTCAAATCCAAACTATTGGAGTATAGAGCCAAAAGAAGCAAGAATGCTTCACTGTCCCAATAATTACGGAGGACACTGTGTGTTGAAGGTTGTGTGAGCTTCTACTATTTGCATTGGTCCTTTGAATTTGTGCTTGTTTTCCTGCCTGCAATGCACAAGTTGTGCTCGCAAGGGATTCACTTCAGTCTGAGAGGTCAATGTAATGAACTTAAGCTACTTCACTCCCATGCGTCACTGCAGAAATCTTATAGTGAAGTCATTTTTGTTTTGCCATATTGCTGTACATAGCTCTAACACTGGAGAGTGTCAAAGCACGAAACAAGTCTCAGAACAGCCAAAAGAGCCTAGCTAACCTTTCAAACGCATGATGTCTATTTCGCATGACATGAAGGTAAAGTTTTGTCAATCGGACCATTTTAGGCTTGCCGATGTTAATGGTAGGGTTATAATAAATATTATTAGGTCATAGATTATGGACAACTAACCAAGCATGGCTACATGTCTTACTGTATAAAGACACCATACATGTTTTTATTTTGTGGGTCACATGAATGTTAAATAAAACAAATAAAAAATGCACAATATTAAAGAGACATTTAGGCTACTGAAACAGTTCTGCCTTACTCATTTATTCAATTAATGACATTACTCATTATTGATCAACACAATATTTATTCAACAAAACATTCACTACATTACTGTACTAATCAACAAAATATTATTACAGATGGTAAATATAGGAACATCTATTTCCCACTAAGGAGTAAAATATTTAGCTTACCTTTAATTAAAAATACAAAGACTACAAGGAAACAACGAGCTAACACTTCGTCTGTTTTCCCCTGTCTACAGTACGGGTGAAACCAGTGTGTGTGACCTCCTAGGCTGCTAACTCAGAATGTTCTCCCTGTACTTCCCACGCTGCCCACATGGGGAAGGTAGAAAACAAGCTGTACCATTAACCACCTCTGTACTGGCTTCTCCTGACACATCTGGTAAGTTATCAGAAGTCATGGACTGTCCTACAACAAAAAATAGAGATAACATTAAAGTGAGGTCCTGTAAAATGAAGGCTATTTTCTCAGTCTTTGAGACCGACCATGACACCCACTCATTTCCTATGAATACCTGGGAATCCAACTAACCATATTTGGGGAATCTGATAATAGTATATTAGTTCAACCTGGGTGAAATTATAACACTACTATGACTGTGAAATTATAACACTACTATGACTGTGAAATTATAACACTACTATGACTGTGAAATTATAACACTACTATGACTGTGAAATTATAACACTACTATGACTGTGAAATTATAACACTACTATGACTGTGAAATTATAACACTACTATGACTGTGAAATTATAACACTACTATGACTGTGAAATTATGCACATTCCGTAGTAGACACCAGAGGTGGCATGCCTGTAACGGCTGTCGTGGGTTGAAGAAGGTGAAGAGGACCAAAGTGCAGCGTGGTACGTGTTCATGATGTATATTTATTTTAACTCAGAACACTACGACCAAAATAACAAAAATAGACCAACACGAAACAGTTCTGTCTGGTACAGAGACAGAAAACAACTACCCGCACCCTTAGTGGGAAAACAGGCTGCCTAAGTATGGTTCTCAATCAGAGACACCGATAACCAGCTGCCCCTGATTGGCAACCATACCAAACCTAAACATAGAAACCCAACACCTAGACATACAACATATAATACCCACCCACATCACACCCTGACCAAATGAAAAATAGAAACATACAAAGCAATCTAGGGTCAGGGCGTGACAGTACCCCCCCCCCCCCCCCCAAAGGTGCGGACTCCGGCCGCAAAACCTGAACTAATAGGGGAGGTTCTGGGTGGGCATCTGTCCGCGGTGGCAGCTCTGGCGCGGGACGTAGACCCCACAGGGCGGCTCCGGCAGCTCCTGACTGACGGGCGGCTCCGGCAGCTCTGGACAGGAGGGAGGCTCTGGAAGTGCTGGACAGGAGGGAGACTCTGGAAGTGCTGGACAGGAGGGAGACTCTGGAAGCGCTGGACAGGAGGGAGACTCTGGAAGCGCTGGACAGGAGGGAGGCTCTGGAAGCGCTGGACAGGAGGGAGGCTCTGGAAGTGCTGGACAGGAGGGAGACTGGAAGCGCTGGACAGGAGAGAGGCTCTGGAAGTGCTGGACAGGAGGGAGACTGGAAGCGCTGGACAGGAGAGAGGCTCTGAAAGTGCTGGACAGGAGGGAGACTCTGGAAGCGCTGGACAGGAGGGAGCACCTGAAGGGAGGAGACAGAGATCAGGGCGTGACAATGCACATAGGGGACACGGGGGAATGTCACCCTCAGAGCTGCCCTGTTCATCTTTTTTTATGTTGTTGTTTCGCTGTAATACCTAGTAATTTTATGAAGTTGGCTTTAGCCAGCCCAGATACTGTAGGTCCCCAAACTCATAACTAGCTGCCAAGAAGCCATTTCAAGCTATCAATCAAGTTTGCATAGCTAGCTTGTCTAACTGCTGGGAAGTTTGGTAGACTTTCGCAAGAAATATCTACATGTAATGAATAAGACTCACATTCCTTTCAATCTTTTACCCAGATTTTAGCAGCGATGCAGAGAAGCATATTTTGTTTCTTTATATAAATAATGACACTCAAGATGAAAATCCTTAAACGAGATAATGAGGATTCATATCAGCCTAATCGAGGTGTAGATTACATCTCACATTCCAGTGTTTGAACTTGTAAACCAGGCTGCATGGGATTTCTCTTAATACAACTCTTAGTGCAGCCAATGGCAATGTCTGCTTTAATTTTTTAAAATATATATATTTTTTATTTCACCTTTATTTAACCAGGTAGGCTAGTTGAGAACAAGTTCTCATTTGCAACTGCGACCTGGCCAAGATAAAGCATAGCAATTTGACACATACAACAACACATGTTGTTAATAAACAAAACATAAAGTCAATTATACAGTAGAACAAAAGAAAACAAAAAGTCTATATACAGTGAGTGCAAATGAGGTAAGTTAAGGAAATAAATAGGCCATGGTGGCGAAGTAATTACAATATAGCAATTAAACACTGGAATGGTAGATTGGCAGAAGATGAATGTGAGAGATACTGGGGTGCAAAGGAGCAAAATAAATAAATAAATACCAGTATGGGGATGAGGTAGGTAGATAGATGGGCTGTTTAACAGATAGGCTATGTACAGGTGCAGTGATCTGTAAACTGCTCTGACAGCTGGTGCTTAAAGCTAGTGAGGAAGATGTGAGTCTCCAGCTTCAGAGATTTTTGCAATTCATTCCAGTCATGGGCAGCAGAGAACTGGAAGGAAAGACGACCAAAGGAGGAATTGGCTTTGGGGGTGACCAGTGAGATATACCTGCTGGAGTGCGTGCTACGAGTGGGTGCTGCTAAGGTGACCAGTGAGCTGAGATAAGGCAGGGCTTTACATAGCAGAGACTTGTAGATAACCTGTAGCCAGTGGGTTTGGCGACGAGTATGAAGCGAGGGCCAACCAACGAAAGCGTACAGGTTGCAATGGTGGGTAGTGTATGGGGCTTTGGTGACAAAACGGATGGCACTGTGATAGACTGCATCCAGATTGTTGAGTAGAGTTCATTCATTATGCCAGAAGCCACTTGTGGATTTGACAGCTCTAATGCAGTTCCACCTCCAACACAGCTAAAACAACCGCTATGTGGATGTCGGCTAAAGTGGATCTGATTGAATAGAGCCCTAAATGTCTGTTTTTACTTGTTATAAGTTAGTGCAGGTCTCTGTGTATGGTGTTGAGATGTTTAACCAGAGACACAGTACATTATTATTGTTATTATTAGTGTTATATGCTGCCACTTATCACTACTCTGGACGGTTCTGACTTAGAAAATGTGGACAACTACAAATACCTAGGTCTGGTTAGACTGTAAACTCTCCTTCCAGACTCACATTAAGCGTTTCGAATCCAAAATTACATCTAGAATCGGCTTCCTATTTCGCAACAAAGCATCCTTCATTCATGCTGCCAAACATAAACAGACTATCCTGCCAATCCTGTAACTTCGGCGATGTCCTTTACAAAATAGCCTCCAACACTCTACTCAGCAAACTGGATGTAGTCTATCACAGTGCCATCTGTTTGGTCACCAAAGCCCCATATACTACCCACCACTGCGACCTGTACGCTCTCGTTGGCTGGCCCTTGCTTCATATTCGTCGCCAAACCCACTGGCTCCAGGTCATCTATAAGTCTTTGCTAGGTGAAGCCCCGCCTTATCTCAGCTCACTGGTCACCATAGCAGCACCCACCCGTAGCACGCGCTCCAGCAGATATATTTCACTGGTCACCCCCAAAGCCAACTCCTATTTTGGCCGCCTTTCCTTCCAGTTCTCTGCTGCCAAAGACTGGAACGAATTGCTAAAATCACTGAAGCTGGAGACTTATATCTTCCTCACTAACTTTAAGCATCAGCTGTCAGAGCAGCTTACTGATCATTGCACATGTACACAGTCCATCTGTAAATAGCCCCATACTGTTATTTTTATTTTGTTGCTCCTTTGCACCCCAGTATCTATTTCTGCACATTCATCTTCTGCATATTCATCTTCTATCACTCCAGTGTTTAATTGCTAAATTGTAATTATTTCGCCCCTATGGCCTATTTATTGCCTTACCTTCCTAATCTTACTACATTTGCACACACTGTCAATAGATTTTTCTATTGTGTTATTGACTGATCGTTTGTTTATCCCATGTGTAACTCTGTGTTGTTTGTGTCACACTGCTTTGCTTTATCTTGGCCAGGTCGCAGTTGTAAATGAGAACTTGTTCTCAACTGGACTACCTGGTTAAATATAGGTGAAATAAAAATAAAATAAAAGCAGACATTTAATTATAAAAATACATAATTTAATTTCATTATTTTGTGGAAGCTATATTATAAGTTATAGTAAAAAATAATAAATGTGACTTGGGCAAATTTAAACCAAAAAAGTACCCAAATCATTTATTTGAAGTATAATTCAATCACTTAAGGAAATGTACTGATTTTGTTTATAATTATACTACTTATTATTACATCTAAAGCCTGAGTTAATATCCAATTTTCTCTTAGCTGTCAAAAACACAGTATGCCTTGCACATTGAATACTGCATGCTGACAGTTCGATAGGAGTTAAAGATAATGTCATTATGACTTACCTTGGTCAGTGCTGATTCTGTGCTAGAGGAAAATTTGCTTGATGTACATGTAGTAAAGTAATCTTTATATGATATCTGAGGAATGATCTAAGATTCTGGAAAGCAATACTGCATGTTGAATAGTACTTAAGAAATTCTGCTTTTTTTTCAATCTGGTGAAAGTCGCAAGAAAAATGCAGAAGCAACATATTATTTTGTTGGAAATCCTTTTAAGAGCCACACAGCACTCTGGTGTGGAGTGGAAGTTACCTCTGCATCACTTTGCTGGCCAACTGCACATCCTCTCTTCTTTCACTCACTCCCTGTGAGAGAAGAGATGGTCGTAGCCTGAGGGAGCAGTGGAGATGGTGTGGCAGTCTGTAAATCTATGGAGACAAAGGATGACTGGAGAATAGGTTAAGGGGAATCCATGTGTTCCAGTACATCAAACAAGTCTCAAATAAACCCATAAAGGGGTAGTTCACCCAAATTACACATTTACATATCAGTTTCCTTGTATCTGGGATATTGACTTGCATTGGTTTTAGGTCAGAAATGCAAAAAAGTTAGCATTTGTAGACAGTGGCCAGGTAAACAAAACCAAAGCATGGATTGCTGTATTACCTAGTCCATAGACTGCTTACTGGTTAATGAAACCAATATGTAATTTAGTAATTTAGTTGAACCATCCCTTCAACCCCGAACGAGGGAACATTGCGATATAGGGCAGATCTCAAAAGTCTCAAATGCACCCTCCCTAACCCCACGACAGCTGGGAATGGGAGGGATTGGGACACATTGAGGTACACAGACTGGTATGTTTAGCTCTGAAAGCTAATTACAGAACCTCGAGGCTGAAGCGAGGCACAAGGTGTGAAGTTGTATGAGTTAAAGGGGATTACAGTAGACAATACAGGGCACTTGCACACACAGGTCTTGAAGGAGGTAACTTTCTTTCCAGCTGTGTCAACCACTACATTACCACCTTGTAGACAGCTTCACACTTTCACTAGTCTCTTCCTACAGCCAACGTGTCTCAGACACGACGTCTGTTGCACGAATCTGGGTAGTCATCAACTGAGACCCCCAAAAATTTTTTTGGATAATGTTGACGTTGACCCATTTTAAACTATTTGAATGTCCAGATTCCTTTACACATCTACACAATTATGCAACACGTCCCGAACTATCTCTGGAGGTGGTCAGGAAGATCTGATCACACTCAGTTCGCAACCCGTCTATTGATCATCTAACCCTAACTATCACAACAGCTAACGGGGATCCTAATAAAATAATACAGTGTTGTAACCAGGGCTTAAGACTGAGTTAATGCATACACTAAACATAGGATCCTATTAAAATAATACAGTGTTGTAACCAGGGCTTAAGACTGAGTTAATGCATACACTAAACATAGGATCCTATTAAAATAATACAGTGTTGTAACCAGGGCTTAAGACTGAGTTAATGCATACACTAAACATAGGATCCCTATAAATCACAAGAGAAAAACTATAGAAAATATTATTTACCAAGGTTTCAATTGGGATATTGTCTTTGAAGGTGAATGACATCTGCCATGGTAAAAGCAGAGGAGTAATGCACCTATTATTTTAAAGGAGAAACTGATTGTAAATTCGATAAATGTTACTTAATTATGTGTAAAATTAACAATATATTGTATTTTTCCATGACGCCCTTGGTAGAGTCCCCTTTTGTTAAAATCTTAACATGAGTTGCTTGAGGAAGGTATGTGTTCTTTCATGGCCAGGAATTATTTATGTGAGAAGGCTGCAGCTCTTTAATACACACATTTCTTAAAAGATAATATCCCTGCACCTGCACATTGAGTACTGCATGCTGACAGTCCGATAGGACATACAGATAATGTCATTATGACTTACCTTGGTCAGTGGTGATTCTGTTGCTAGAGGAAGATTTGTGGAGGCTACTCCTGCATCACTAACCTATATCTTTCTTTCACCTACTGTCAGGGAACCCACGTGCCTTGGTGAGGGAAGAGATGGTCTTAGCCTGGGGGAGCAGTAGAGATGGCCTGGCAGTCTGTCAATATATGGAGACAAATGACAACAGAAGAATAGGTTAAGGTGAATCCATGTGTTGAAGTACATCAAGCACGACACACGGCAGCTGGGAATGGGATCCTTAGCGAGTCATTGAAGGGCAGGGGATGGTATGTTCAGCTGTGGAAGCTAATTGCAGAACCTCAAGGCTGAAGCGAGGGCCAGGGTGTGAAGTTGTAAGAGTCAAAAGGGCTCCAACATGCATTATACTATACAGGGGTGATATGCACAGGTCTTGAAGGATGTAACACCCTTTACAGCTATGTCACCAGTACATCATCACCTTGTCAACAGCTTCACACTTCCTCCACACTGTACAAACGATGACCTGACAGCTATCTTGATCTTTAACAGTGTGACACTTACAAATCCAAGACCTCATGCCCCTTGTCTCAGCACCTTATCAGATATTCACTCAGTCTAATTGAGAAATACACAGGGGCTAAAGCATGTTTTTGTGTATGCAATATACTAAGACTGAGTTTATGCAAACTTTACACAGAGGACGCTAATAAATGGCAGGGGAAAAAAACAAAAGGTTATTCACCAAGGTTTCAATAGCATATTGTCTTTGAAAGTGTTACCGGTATCTGACATGTTGGACACATATAAACGTTAGGTACCCTTTTTTTTAAGGAGCACTGATATTAAAATTGGATATCTTTGAATTAATTATGTGTAAAATAAACATTATCTTCTGTTTCCAACTCAGGTATGACGCACCTGGGTGAAAGTTGTGTTAAAACCTCTCTGGTACAGAGCGTCCCACCTCGACAACAGCCAGTGAAATTGCAGAGTGCCAAATTCAACATACAAGTATTATACACCGTTTTAAAGATACACTTCTTGTAAATCCAACCACAGTGTCCGATTTCAAAAAGGCTTTACTGCGAAAGCACACCATGCGATTATGTTAGGTCAGCACCTAGTCACAGAAAACCATACAGCCATTTTCCAGCCAAAGAGAGGGCTCACAAAAGTCAGAAATAGCGATTAAATTAATCACTAACCTTTGATGATATTCATTAGATGACACTCATAGGACTTCATGTTACACAATACATGTATGTTTTGTTCGATAAAGTTCATATTTATATCCAAAAATCTCATTTTACATTGGCGCGTTATGTTCAGAAATGCATTGTCTCAAACAAACATCCGGTGAAAGTGCAGAGAGCCACATCAAATAACAGAAATACTCATCATAAACATTGATAAAAGATACAAATTTTAAACATACGGATAAAGATAAACTTCTCCTTAATGCAACCGCTGTGTCAGATTTCAAAAAGGCTTTATGGTGAAAGCACACTTTACAATTATGTTAGGTCAACGCCTAGATACAGAAACCCATACAGCCATTTTCCAGCCAAGGAGAGGGCTCACTAAAGTCAGAAATAGCATTAAAATTGATCACTTACCTTTGATCATCTTCATCTGGTGGCACTCCCAGGTCTCCATGTTAGACAATAAATGTTTGTTTTGTTCTCTAATGTCCCTCTTTATGACCAAAAACCTCCTTTTTGTTTGCACGTTTTGTCCAGTAATCCGAATGCACAAGGCGTATGCACTAAGTCCAGACGAAAAGTTTTTAAAAAGTACAATAAAAGTTAGAAGAAACATGCCAAACGATGTTTAAAATCAATCCTCCAGTTGTTTTTGTCATAAATAATCAATAATATTTCAACTGGACAAAAGCTTCGTCAATAGGAAAGGAGATACAAGAAAGGCGCGTTCCCGATCAGGCTCATGGCTGATGTCTGGAAATTTCCACTGGCCTCTCAGTGAAAGTGCTGTTTCTCCCTAATTTTTCAGCAGAGTAAAAGCCTGAAACAATGCCCAAAGACTGGCCACATGTAGAAGAAGCCATAGAGCTCGTGAACTGGGTCCTAAGTCTTTGAATGGTGGATAGGCTTTCAATGGAAAAACAGCCTTTCAAAATAATAGTACTTCCTGGTTGGATTTTCCTCGGGTTTTCGCCTGCCATATCAGTTCTGTTACACTCACAGATCAGTGATCTGAGTGAAGAGGAGGGGAAAGAAAAGAGGGGCCGAAGGGCGGGCTGCCTCTGAGAATTCGGAGGCGATCGAATAAAGCCATACTTCCCTTCCCAGGTTATGTATTTTTGTAAATAACAGCTGGTGCACGATATCTAAGGAAGTCTCGAGCTATTGCTTGCCTGAGGTAGATGATTTCATGATAAGCTGTAGACCACACTACCTACCGAGAGAGTTTTCATCTGTATTCTTTGTAGCTGTTTACATACCACCACAGTCAGAGGCTGGCACTAAGACAGCATTGAATGAGCTGTATTCCGCCATAAGCAAACAAGAAAACACTCACCCAGTGGCGGCCTCCTAGCAGCCGGGGACTTTAATGCAGGGAAACTTAAATCCGTTTGACCAAATTTCTATCAGCATGTTAAATGTGCAACCAGAGGAAAAATAATTCTGGTCCACCTATACTCTACACACAGAGAGGCATACAAAGCTCCCCCTCGCCCTCCATTTGGCAAATCTGACCATAATTCTATCCTCCTGATTCCTGCTTACAAGCAAACATAAAAGCAGGAAGTACCAGTGACTAGATCAATAAAAAAGTGGTCAGATGAAGCAGATGCTAAGCTACATGACTGTTTTGCTAGCACAGACTGGAATATGTTCCGGGATTCCTCCGATGGCATTGAAGAGTACACCACATCAGTCATTGGCTTCATTAATAAGTGCATCGATGACATCGTCCGCACAGTGACCGTACGTACATACCCCAACCAGAAGCTATGGATTACAGGCAGCATCCGCACTAAGCTAAAGGCTAGAGCTGTCGCTTTCAAGGAGTGGGACTCTAACCCAGAAGCTTATAAGAAATCCAGCTATGCCCTCCAACAAACCATCAAACAGGCAAAGAATCAATACAGGACTAAGATCAAATCATACTACACCGGCTCTGACGCTCATCGGATGTGGCAGGGCTTGCAAACCATTACAGACTACAAAGGGAAGCACAGGCAAGAGCTGCCCAGTGACATGAGCCTACCAGACGAGCTAAGCTACTTCTATGCTCGCTTTGAGGCAAATAACAGTGAAACATGATTGAGACCCCCAGCTGCTCTGGAAGACTGTGATCACGCTCTCCGCAGCCGATGTGAGTAAGACCTTTAAACAGGTCAACATTCACAAGGCCACAGGGCCAGACGGATTACCAGGACGTGTACTGCGAGCTCGCGCTGACCAACTGGCAAGTGTATTCACTGAAATGTTCAACCTCTCCCTGTCCGAGTCTGTAATACCAACATGTTTTAAGCAGACCACCATAGTGCCTGTGCCCAAGAACACTAAGGTAACCTGCCTAAATGACTACCGACCCGTAGCACTCACGTCTGTAGCCATGAAGTGCATTGAAATGCTGGTCATGGCTCACATCAACACCATCGTCCCAGAAACCCTAGACCCACTCCAATTTGCATACCGCCCCAACAGATCCACAAATGATGCAATCTCTATTGCACTCCACTGCACTTTCCCACCTGGACAAAGGAACACCTATGTGAGAATGCTATTCATTGACTACAGCTCAGTGTTCAACACCATAGTGCCCTCAAAGCTCATCAATAAGCTAAGGACCCTGGGACTAAACACCTACCTGCAACTGGACACTGGACTACCTGATGGACCGCCCCCAGGTTGTAAGGTTAGGTAACAACACATCCGCTACGCTGATCCTCAACACAGGGGCCCCTCAGGGGTGCATGCTCAGTCCTCTCCTGTACCCCTTCTGTTCACTCATGACTGCTCGTCCAGGCACGATCATTCAATTTGCAGATGACACAACAGTGGTAGGCCTGATTACCGACAACGACGAGACAGGCAATAGGGAGGAGGTCAGAGACCTGGCAGTGTGTGCCAGGACAACAACCTCTCCCTCAACGTAATCAAGACAAAGAAGATGATAGCAGACTACAGGAAAAAGAGGACCGAGCACGCCCCCATTCTCATCGACGGGGCTGTAGGGAGCAGGTTGAGAGCTTCAAGTTCCTTACTGTCCACATCACCAACAAACTAACATGGTCCAAGCACACCAAGACAGTCATGAAGAGGGTACGACAAAACCTATTCCCCCTCAGGAGACTGAGGAGATTTGGCATGGGTCCTCAAATCCTCAAAAGGTTCTACAGCTGCACCATCGAGAGCATTCTGACTGGTTGCATCACTGCCTGGTATGGCAACTGCTTTGCCTTCAACCGCAAGGCACTCCAGAGGGTAGTGGGAACGGCCCAGTACATCACTGGGGCCAAGCTTCCTGCCATCCAGGACCTCTATACCAGGCGGTGTCAGAGGAAGGCCCTACAAATTGTCAAAGACTCCAGCCACCCTAGTCATAGACTGTTCTCTCTGCTACCGAACGGTAAGCGATACCGGAGCATCAAGTCTAGGTCCAAGAGGCTTCTAAACAGCTTCTACCCCCAAGCCATAAGACTCCTGAACATCTAGTCTATTTGCATTGCCCCCCCCCCTCCTCTTTAAACCACTGAATATTAAAGGACATTATCGCCTATTTCCTATATTCTTTTATCTTTTTTTTGCCCAAAAAGTAGTGTGTAGTTCCAGTAGTTAACAACACCACAGAAAAAACGACCAAGATTTGAATTTGGTTCACCTCCCACCAAGATACTGCAAAATGCGATTTAATTACTAGTTGGACTACATGTATTTCACTACTCCCCAATGCTGAAATATATCCCTTGATTTAAAAGAATATGATGTATTTGTACTTTAATAAAATGTTGTACAACTGCCTCACATTATCATAGAAACTAAGACCACTATAGCTTTAAATCATAGAAAAACTAATGTTACAAAACATTAAGGACACCTGCTCTTTCCATCACATAGACTGACCAGGTGAATCCAGGTGAAAGCTATGATCCTTTATTGATATCACTTGTTAAATCCACTTCAAATCAGTGTAGATGTGTAGAGACAGGTTAAAGAAGGAGTTTAAGTCTTGAGATATGGATTGCGTATGTGTGCCATTCAGAGGGTGAATTGGCAAGACAAATGCCAGGCACACCGGTTTGTATGGAGACAGGACACAGTTTCCTGTGTGTATGAAGAATGGTCTACCACCCAAAGGACATTCAGACAAATTGCCAAAATGTCACGTTCTGACCTTGGTTCCTTTGTTATGTCTTTGTTTTAGTATGGTCAGGGCGTGAGTTGGGTGGGTTGTCTATGTTCGTTTTTTTCTATAATTTGGGATTTCTGTGTTCGGCCTCGTATGTTTCTCAATCAGAAGCAGCTGTCAATTGTTGTCCCTGATTGAGAATCATACTTAGGTAGCCTGGTTTCACTTTTGAGTTGTGGGTGTTTGTCTTCCGTATCAGTGTTTGTTACCACACGGGACTGTTTTGTTTATTCACGTTTATTGTTTTGTTCCAGTGTTCTGTTGTGTTTGATTAAACATTATGGACACTTACCACGCTGCGCATTGGTCCTCCGATCCTTCTCGCTACTCCTCCTCAGAAGAGGACGAGATCCGTTACAGATAAGTGATCATGTCAAATGTAATCATATTATCATCGATTAACGATTTTTTACACTACTTTAGCTGAACAGCGTACCACTTACCTTAAACTCCCCATACCATTTCAATACTTTACTTATAATCATTTGGGACACCTGGGACCATCATGTGACAAAAACCTCCAGTGGACCATGACATAATGTCCCAAGAACGTTCAGGGGACCATAACACAACTTGCCAAGAACGTCCTAAAAACTTTCTCAGGAACGTCAACAAGACAAACCGGGAACTAGACAAAACTTCCAGGGGGATCATGACACAACGTCCCAAAAACGTTCAGGGGACCATGAAACAACGTCCCAAGCACGTATTAAAAACATCCTCGGGACGTCCCCGGGACAAACCGGGAACTTGGCAAAACCTCTAGGGGACCATGATACAACATCCCAAGAATGTTCAGGGGACCTTCAGGAGACTATGATAACGTCCGAAGAACGTCTTCAAAAATTCCCTGGGACAAACTGGGAACTATAAAAAGGTACACCAAGAGAATGCTGACCTGGTCCTCAGTGACATCCTGGGAACTTACAGGGACCTAGAAAAAGGTCCCCAAGAGAACGTTCCTTTGGGACCATTACACAACATTCTTAAAGCGTTCTAAGAACGTCAGTGGAATAATACAGCATTATATTACAATAAGCCAGTTATTATCAGTCATTTGGAGCCTATTGGAAAATGCTCACGTAGAAAGTTTATAGCAAGTAATAATACATGATGTGGTAACACCCTAATGTGGTAACACCCTAATGTGTTACCACAAAACAACCATGGAAGCATCTGTGAGAATACAGCTGATATAAAGAAAATGTTATTTGCTTATTCAGTATTAACTATAACTTAATGATTCTAAGACTGAATATACAATCCCCATGAATTAAAAATGAACTTATTTTGATGAATGTTTATTTTATTTTATTTATTTATTTTACCTTTATTTAACCAGGCAAGTCAGTTAAGAACAAATTCTTATTTTCAATGACGGCCTAGGAACAGTGGGTTAACTGCCTGTTCAGGGGCAGAACGACAGATTTGTACCTTGTCAGCTTGCAACCTTCCGGTCACTAGTCCAACGCTCTAACCATTAGGCTACCCTGCCGCCCCGGAACATCAAACTGTTAATCATTTCAGACTGCACGGGACAAATATCAATATTATTTTAAAAGTGTCGCTGAAAGCCTGTTTTCACTTAAGGTTCTAAAGACAATTTTCAGATTTACTCACTTACATCAGAACGTGATATTTTAAATGAAATTGTAGATGTAAGTGTAGATATTCAGTGTTCCTGTTTCAGGATGGGGGGCACGTTCAGTTAGGGGTGCAGCTTCCTTTCTGTGTAAATAAGACACATGGAAGCCCAGACTCGAGCATTTGACATAAAGACGGAGAGCTATATGCTAAGTATGTCAAGGCCTCAATCACCAGGAAAAAAATTGAATAAAGTCCCTGTTGACACTGAGTTTGGGAAGGTAAATATTTTAATAGAAGGTTTTCATATGGATACGCAATGGGGAACAATGTGTAAAACTCAATATAATTAATTATGCAATTTTCCCTTACTGATATTGAATAAAATACCTCTGTGCTTTGAAACAAAACAGTGATTAATTGGTTTCATGTATCTAATAAATTAAAATAGTAGGCTGCTCCAGCCGGAGCCAACATTAACTGTGGAAACGTAATTTACTCGTTTTAGGCTATTACTGTGAAGGAGATTGACTGCCATCACCAGAACCTGCCATACTTGTATAAAATTGATGACATGGTGAGTGTTACACAGCCTGGAAGATCTGCGTAAGTAATTACCTGCCTGTTGATATCTCAGTTAAATCGAAGATTGATTAGAAAACCTTCCATCATATAACTCAATGGTTCCATTGATTTGAAGGGTAAAAAATATATCAATATTTTTTCACATGAGAAACAAGCCAATTCGGGCAAGTTCTGCAAGATTCAGCATGAACTGGATGAGGCAGAGCACAGGGCTGATAACGCTGTCTCAGGTCAACAAGATGAGAGCTAATAGTCGTGATGCCGGTTCCAAGGTCAGTAGTTGCTGTTTCAATGTTCTATTAATTATAAATGGTAGATTCCCCCATGTAATTAATAGCTGGTCATTGAACACTTTTAAGGAATTTGATATCCAAAAGCCATAATATTGTTTATAATTGAATATACAGTGGGGCAAAAAAGTATTTAGTCAGCCACCAATTGTGCAAGTTCTCCCACTTGAAAAGATGAGAGGTCATCATAGGTACACTTCAACTATGACAGACAAAATTAGGAAAAAAAATACAGAAAATCACATTGTAGGATTTTTAATGAATTTATTTGCAAATGATGGTGGAAAATAAGTATTTGGTCAATAACAAAAGTTTATCTCAATACTTTGTTATATACCCTTTGTTGGCAATGACAGAGGTCAAACGTTTTCTGTAAGTCTTCATAAGGTTTTCACACACTGTTGCTGGTATTTTGGCCCATTCCTCCATGCAGATCTCCTCTAGAGCAGTGATGTTTTGGGGCTGTTACTGGGCAACACGGACTTTCAACTCCCTCCAAAGATTTTCTATGGGGTTGAGATCTTTAGACTGGCTAGGCCACTCCAGGACCTTGAAATGCCTCTTACAAAGCCACTCCTTCGTTGCCCGGGCCGTGTGTTTGGGATCGTTGTCATGCTGAAAGACCCAGCCACGTTTCATCTTCAATGCCCTTGCTGATGGAAGGAGAATTTCACTCAAAATCTCACGATACATGGCCCCATTCATTCTTTCCTTTACACGGATCAGTCGTCCTGGTCCCTTTGCAGAAAAACAGCCCCAAAGCATGATGTTTCAACCCCCATGCTTCACAGTAGGTATGGTATTCTTTGTCCTCCAAACACGACAAGTTGAGTTTTTACCAAAAAGTTCTATTTTGGTTTCATCTGACCATATGACATTCTCCCAATCTTCTTCTGAATCATCCAAATGCTCTCTAGCAAACTTCAGACGGGCCTGGACATGTACTGGCTTAAGCAGGGGGACACGTCTGGCACTGCAGGATTTGAGTCCCTGGCGGCGTAGTGTGTTACTGATGGTAGGCTTTGTTACTTTGGTCCCACTAGGTCATTCACTAGGTCCCCCCCGTGTGGTTCTGGGATTTTTGCTCACCGCTCTTGTGATCATTTTGACCCCACGGGGTGAGATCTTGCGTGGAGCCCCAGATCGAGGGAGATTATCAGTGGTCTTGTATGTCTTCCATTTCCTAATAATTGCTCCCACAGTTGATTTCTTCAAACCAAGCTGCTTACCTATTGCAGATTCAGTCTTCCCAGCCTGGTGCAGGTCTACAATTTTGTTTCTGGTGTCCTTTGACAGCTCTTTGGTCTTGGCCATAGTGGAGTTTGGAGTGTGACTGTTTGAGGTTGTGGACAGGTGTCTTTTATACTGATAACAAGTTCAAACAGGTGCCATTAATACAGGTAACGAGTGGAAGACAGAGGGGCCTCTTAAAGAAGAAGTTACAGGTCTGTGAGAGCCAGAAATCTTGCTTGTTTGTAGGTGACCAAATACTTATTTTCCACCATAATTTGCAAATAAATTCATAAAAAATCTTACAATGTGATTTTTTTTCCTTCTCATTTTGTCTGGCATAGTTGAAGTGTACCTATGATGAAAATTACAGGCCTCTCTCATATTTTTAAGTGGGAGAACTTGCACAATTGGTGGCTGACTAAATACTTGTTTGCCCCACTGTATACAGTTGAATATATACATTTATATTCATTAATTTGCTAGCATCTATTGTGTTCCAAAACTATACAAGGATACATTTCCCCTCTAAAAAAATCCCACTTTGAATTAAATGTATATACATGGTAGTTTCATAAGAAGGTAGTGTGTAATGTGGGATGGCAGGTAGCCTAGTGGTTAGAGCGTTGGACTAGTAACAGGAAGTTTGCAAGATCAAATCCCTGAGCTGAAAGATAAACATCTATCGTTCTGCCCCTGAACAAGGCATATTTTCCATATTTTAGGTCAGTTAGGATCACCACTTTATTTTAAGAATGTGAAATGTCAGAATAATAGTAGAGAGAATAATTTATTTCAGCTTTTATTTATTTCATCACATTCCCAGTGGGTCAGAAGTTTACATACACTCAATTAGTATTTGCTAGCACTGCATTTAAATTGTTTAACTTGGGTGAAACGTTTCGGGTAGCTTTCCACAAGCTTCCCACAATAAATTGGGTGAATTTTGGCCCATTCCTCCTGACAGAGCTGGTGTAACTGAGTCAGTTCTGTAGGCCTCCTTGTTCGCACACACTTTTTCAGTTCTGCCACACATTTTCTATAGGATTGAGGTCAGGACTTAGTGATGGCCATTCCAATACCTTGACTTTGTTGTCCTTAAGCCATTTTGCCACAACTTTGGATGTATGCTTGGGGTCATTGTCCATTTGGAAGACCCATTTGCGACCAAGCTTTAACTTCCTGACTGATGTCTTGAGATGTTGCTTCAACATGTCCATATAATTTTCCTCCCTCATGATGCCATCTATTTTGTGAAGTGCACCAGTCCCTCCTGCAGCAAAGCACCCCCACAACATGATGCTGCCACCCCGTGCTTCACAGTTGGGATGGTGTTCTTCGGCTTGCAAGCCTCCTCCTTTTTCCTCCAAACATAACGATGGTCATTATGGCCAAACAGTTCTATTTTTGTTTCATCAGACCAGAGGACATTTCTCCAAAAAAGTAAGATCTTTGTCCCCATGTGCAGCTGCAAATTGTAGTCTGGATCAGTGGCTTCTTCCTTGCTGAGCTGCAATTCATGTTATGTCGATATAGGACTCGTTTTACTGTGGATATAGATACTTTTGTACCTGTTTCCTCCAGCATCTTTGCAAGGTCCTTTGCTGTTGTTCTGGGATTGAAGTGCACCTTTTGCACCAAAGTACGTTAATCTCTAGGAGACAGAATGCGTCTTCTTCCTGAGCAGTATGACGGCTGCATGGCCCCATGGTGTTTATACTTGGATACTATTGTTTGTATAGATGAACGTGGTACCTTCAGGCGTTTGGAAATTGCTTCCAAGGATGAACCAGACTTTCTGAGGTCTACAATTTCTTTTTCTGAGGTCTTGGCTGATTTATTTTGATTTTCCCATGATGTCAAGCAAAGAGGCACTGAGTTTGAAGGTAGGCCTTGAAATACATCCACAGGTACACCTCCAATTGACTCAAATGATGTCAATTAGCCTACCAGAAGCTTCTAAAGCCATGACATCATTTTCTGGAATTTTCCAAGCTGTTAAAAGGCCCAGTCAACTTAGTGTATGTAAACTTCTGACCCACTGGAATTGTGATACAGTGAAATATAAGTGAAATAATCTGTCTGTAAATATTTGTTGGAAAAATGACTTGTGTCATGCACACAGTAGATGTCCTAAACCATTTCCTAAACTATAGTTTGAAAGCAAGTTTTAATGACCACTTTAAGTGTATATAAACTTCCGACTTCAACTGTATATCCATTAAAATTATGCTGATTCATGATTTCGACTGGCTTGAGAAAAGCTGCCTGCCTGTCTGTCTCATCCAGATACGTTCTTTACTTTGGGACAGCTGGAGATCGAATTTGAATATTGAAACAATGTTGCAAATGTCGGAGAGACAGACAGGAAGGTTTATACAAATCTCCACTGTTGTAAACGAAATGTTAGTCTAAAAGAAATTAGATAATGTCTAGATGCTTTTAGTGGAGATTAAGTTTATAAATTGCCTGGCTGGTCTGATGAGACAGTAAATTGCGCAGTCAGATGGAACAGAGTAAATAGGCATTTTAACATCATAGATTTAGCCAGTGGTAACTTGTGGAATAGACACTGGTTGGAATGCGGTTTTTACCAATCAGCATTCAGGATTAGACCCACCCGTTGGATAATTTGGAATAAACACTTAATGAGTTGCCCCATTAAAATGTGAAAATCCATAGCACATAATAAAAATGTACAGTAGTTCATTTTCGAAACCTTTATCTATCTTCTGTCACAGAAAGGACACAATAAAGAGAAGCTCTCAAATGGATTTTTCTGAAAATCTCCTGACTTTATTGCTTTAGTTTTTCTAAATGTTACTGAGCAGAATAAATAATAAAGTACATTTAAATTGCATCTCTGTATATTGCTTGTAATATGTTACCTTTTGTGCCAAAGGTTTTTCACGTCTGGTATAGATATCAAGGTTGGTGTTGATGCCCTTATGAATAGGATTTCTAGACATTTTGGAAGAATAAAATGCACTATTATTTAACACAATCATATAAAAAAACACTGATTTTAATTTAAAAAAATACAGATAACATACGTCAAATGGTATCATAGTAAAAGACAAACATTTAACACCTCGTTTAAGTTTGGATAACATTGTGAGTAATAGTTACAGTGTGTCTCAAATTTAATTGGGTTATTTACCAATTGTATATACAAAACAAAGATGACACTGAATATGAGGGAGGGAAATTCTTGCCATCAACAATGGTAAAGGTGTGACCGTATCTATACATTGTCTTGAACAGTAACCCTTTTCGTGTCATTACAATTTAGCCTCCGTATCTGCATCATCCGAAGTGTACTTACATTTTAGACCACTGTATTCAAACAGTGTCTTGTTAACAGCCTTGAATACATATGACAACATTATTCTATGACAATATTCTGTTGAAATCAATTTGAGTAATGCTAACCAGTTAGAGAACGCAATAATAATAATAATAATATAGTGAAGGCAGTGTACATTCAGAACAAGAGGTGCACTTGCTTAGCAATGCTACACTAGAGACTAAATGTTTTTCTATATCAAATAAAGCATGTAACAAGAAGTCCATACAATGCAAAATTCTACACAATGCAAAAGTTCTACACAGTAAAGAGCTGCGTGCAGAATCTGTTATTGACCGGAGGTTGGGGCAACTCCAAGAATGACCTAGAATAGTGAATTGGCCATAAAATGGTTATGAGTAGTAGTGTTATTATAAAAGTATCAGATTGTATTCCTTCTTAATATTTTTGAAGTGAGGTCAAATATACCTTTCAGAATAACGATACATCACCTGTTCAGATGCTTCTGTGGTCCCTGTGGAAAGAAAACACTTTCCTGAGACTACATTGACGGTGATCTACAAGTGTACACTGGGCCCACATTTTTAATAATTTTTTGGTTGGAGCCTCCTGGTTGGGGCTGATGTGCAGATGTTGAGGGAAGAAGGAACTTAAAAGCAAAAGGAATCAGCTGAAAGAGAAGAAAGGTGAAATGTAAGATCAAATGAAGGAAAAAGCAAAGGGAATCATACAGATCTACTGGTTTAAAAGTCACCCTTTGTCCCGATGCTAATTCAATAAATATCTGTCGTTCTGGTAAATTCTATTTAAAAAAAATCAAAACTGGCTTGCAACGTTATAAGAAAATAAAACTGGCAATTGTGCTTGCTGCTGAAGCGTGACACAAGCAAAAAAGGTAACTTGTTAACCAACACATCTGTATCAAAAGACAGAAATTAAAGACATAACAAATCTAATTAGAAGTAAATGAAACAATAGACACTATAATAGTGTATAATCTAATGCTACCAAAGACAGTTCACTTCGTACCATCTCTCTTGTGTGTGGTCATGCTTGCTGTCCCTGACAGAAATTCACCCAATGCAAGAGGCATCCTGCATCTGTGAGTCACATGGAGGAGAGATTGATGATACATACAAATAAGGTAAATATCACACAGTAACTGTCTGCATCCAAACAAAACACTTATTTCATCCTGTTAATTGTTAATAAGCCATAGTGCAGCGCTTTCCAACAGCCTTTCCATTACCCCACAAATAAAAAGATTCTAAAAGTAGATTGCATGTTTGTTTCCCCACGAAACTAACACAGTGTGACAAAATTCTGCCTAACTGTCTAATGTCCCGTATCTGCGGATATCAGCATGACAGAGTAAAAAATGTGCCCATCAATGAACAAACGTAGCCAGCTACTTTGCTGTACAGAGATGTGCAACCTTTGTATTGGGATAAAACATAAATTCAGGTGGAAAAAAACAACCTTTCTTGCAACCTTCACTTTAAAGCAGCAATCAGCAGTTGAAACAATAGCAAAGCTTGTCCCTGCCCCTGTTTCAGTAAATATCTAAAGGGATGGAGCTGGAGAAATGTAACTACTCCCAAATTCATAGATAGAGCTATGGATGCCAGGACTGTGTCAGGTGCGTGAATGAGGACCCAAAAGCGAATTAACAAACAGAGTTTCTTTAATGATGAACACACGTGGGCTCAGATGGACAGGTAGATTCCGACAGGACAGGACAAGGTTGCAGCAAACACGATGATAGTCTGGTTCAGGCATGAGACACACAAACAAGAATCCGACAAAGACAGGAGCAGAAACAGAGAGAGATATAGGGACCTAATCAGAGGGAAAAAGGGAACAGGTGGGAAAGGGGGTGAATGAGGTAGTCAGAGAAGACAAGGAACAGCTGGGGGAAAGAGGGACAGAAACGGTAACCTAGTACGACCAGCAGAGGGAGACAGGGTGAAAGGAAAGGACAGAAACAAGACACAACATGACAGTACATGACAGTACCCCCCCACTCACCGAGCGCCTCCTGGCGCACTCGAGGAGGAAGCCTGGCGGCAACGGAGGAAATCATCGATCAGCGCACGGTCCAGCACGTCCCGAGAGGGAACCCAACTCCTCTCCTCAGGACCGTACCCCTCCCAATCTACGAGGTACTTGTGACCACGGCCCCGAGGACGCATGTCCAAAATCCTACGGACCCTGTAGATGGGTGCGCCCTCGACAAGGATGGGGGGGGGGGGGGGGGAGACGAGCGGGGGCGCGAAGAACGGGCTTGATACAGGAGACATGGAAGACCGGGTGGACGCGACGAAGGTATCGCGGAAGAAGAAGTCGAACTGCGACAGGATTAATGACCCGAGAAATACAGAACGGACCAATGAACCGCGGGGTCAACTTGCGAGAAGCCGTCTTAAGGGGAAGGTTCTGAGTGGAGAGCCAAACTCTCTGACCGCGACAATATCTAGGACTCTTAGTTCTACGCTTATTAGCAGCCCTCACAGTCTGCGTCCTATAACGGCAAAGTGCAGACCTGACCCTCTTCCAGGTGCGCTCGCAACGTTGGACAAAAGCCTGAGCGGAGGGGACGCTGGACTCGGCGAACTGAGATGAGAACAGCGGAGGCTGGTACCCGAGGCTACTCTGAAAAGGAGATAGCCCGGTCGCAGACGAAGGAAGCGAGTTGTGGGCGTATTCTGCCCAGGGAAGCTGTTCTGACCAAGACGCAGGGTTGCGAAAAGAAAGACTGCGTAAGATGCGACCAATAGTCTGATTGGCCCGTTCTGCTTGACCGTTAGACTGGGGGTGAAAGCCGGAAGAGAGACTGACGGAAGCCCCAATCAAACGGCAAAACTCCCTCCAAAATTGAGACGTGAATTGTGGACCTCTGTCCGAAACGACGTCTGACGGAAGGCCATGAATTCTGAAAACATTCTCGATGATGATTTGTGCCGTCTCTTTAGCAGAAGGAAGCTTAGTAAGGGGAATGAAATGAGCCGCCTTAGAGAACCTATCGACAACCGTAAGAATAACAGTCTTCCCCGCTGACGAAGGTAGTCCGGTGACAAAATCTAAGGCGATGTGAGACCACGGTCGAGAGGGAATGGGAAGCGGCCTGAGACGGCCGGCAGGAGGGGAGTTACCGGACTTAGTCTGCGCGCAGACCGAACAAGCAGCCACGAAACGACGCGTGTCATGCTCCCGGGTGGGCCACCAAAAACGCTGGCGAATGGAAGCAAGCGTACCCCGAACGCCAGGGTGGCCGGCTAACTTGGCAGAGTGAGCCCACTGAAGAACGGCCAGACGAGTAGGAATGGGAACGAAAAGAAGGTTCCTAGGACAAGCACGCGGCGACGGAGTGTGAGTGAGCGCTTGCTTTACCTGCCTCTCAATTCCCCAGACAGTCAACCCGACAACACGCCCCTCAGGGAGAATCCCCTCGGGGTCAGTGGAGGCTACTGAAGAACTGAAGAGACGAGATAAAGCATCAGGCTTGGTGTTCTTAGAGCCCGGGCGATAAGAAATCACGAACTCAAAACGAGCGAAAAACAGCGCCCAACGCGCCTGACGCGCATTAAGTCGTTTGGCAGAACGGATGTACTCAAGGTTCCTATGGTCAGTCCAAACGACAAAAGGAACGGTCGCCCCCTCCAACCACTGTCGCCATTCGCCTAGGGCTAACCGGATGGCGAGCAGTTCGCGGTTTCCCACATCATAGTTACGTTCCGACGGCGACAGGCGATGAGAAAAATACGCGCATGGGTGGACCTTGTCGTCAGAGAGGAAGCGCTGAGAAAGAATGGCTCCCACGCCCACCTCTGACGCGTCAACCTCGACAACGAACTGTCTAGTGACGTCAGGTGTAACAAGGATAGGTGCGGATGTAAAACGATTCTTGAGGAGATCAAAAGCTCCCTGGGCGGAAACGGACCACTTAAAGCACGTCTTGACAGAAGTAAGGGCTGTGAGAGGAGCTGCCACCTGACCGAAATTGCGGATGAAACGACGATAGAAGTTCGCGAAGCCGAGAAAGCGCTGCAGCTCGACGCGTGACTTAGGGACGGGCCAATCAATGACAGCTTGGACCTTAGCGGGATCCATCTTAATGCCTTCAGCGGAAATAACAGAACCGAGAAATGTGACGGAGGAGGCATGAAAAGAGCACTTCTCAGCCTTCACAAAAAGACAATTCTCTAAAAGGCGCTGGAGGACACGTCGAACGTGCTGAACATGAATCTGGAGTGACGGTGAAAAAATCAGGATATCGTCAAGGTAAACGAAAACAAAGATGTTCAGCATGTCTCTCAGGACATCATTGACTAATGCCTGAAAGACAGCTGGAGCGTTAGCGAGGCCGAAAGGAAGAACCCGGTATTCAAAGTGCCCTAACGGAGTGTTAAACGCCGTCTTCCACTCGTCCCCCTCCCTGATGCGCACGAGATGGTAAGCGTTACGAAGGTCCAACTTAGTGAAAAACCTGGCTCCCTGCAGGATCTCGAAGGCTGAAGACATAAGAGGAAGCGGATAACGATTCTTCACTGTTATGTCATTCAGCCCTCGATAATCTATGCAGGGGCGCAGGGACCCGTCCTTCTTCTTAACAAAAAAAAACCCCGCTCCGGCGGGAGAGGAGGAGGGGACTATGGTACCGGCGGCAAGAGCTACAGACAAATAATCTTTGAGAGCCTTACGTTCGGGAGCCGACAGAGAGTATAGTCTACCCCGGGGGGGAGTGGTTCCCGGAAGGAGATCAATACTACAATCATACGACCGGTGTGGAGGAAGAGAGGTGGCCCTGGACCGACTGAACACCGTGCGCAGATCGTGATATTCCTCCGGCACCCCTGTCAAATCACCAGGCTCCTCCTGTGAGGAAGAGACAGAGGAAACAGGAGGGATAGCAGACATTAAACATTTCACATGACAAGAGACGTTCCAGGAGAGGATAGAATTACTAGACCAATTAATGGAAGGATTATGACAAACTAGCCAGGGATGGCCCAAAACAACAGGTGTAAAAGGTGAACGAAAAATTAAAAAAGAAATGGTTTCGCTATGATTACCAGAAACAGTGAGGGTTAAAGGTAGCGTCTCACGCTGAATCCTGGGGAGAGGACTACCATCCAGGGCGAACAAGGCCGTGGACTCCCTTAACTGTCTGAGAGGAATGTCATGTTCCCGAGCCCAGGTCTCGTCCATAAAACAGCCCTCCGCCCCAGAGTCTATTAAGGCACTGCAGGAAGCTGACGAACCGGTCCAGCGTAGATGGACCGACAAGGTAGTGCAGGATCTTGAAGGAGAGACAGGAGTAGTAGCGCTCACCAGTAGCCCTCCGCTTACTGATGAGCTCTGGCTTTTACTGGACATGAAGTGACAAAATGACCAGCAGAACCGCAATAGAGACAGAGGCGGTTGGTGATTCTCCGTTCCCTTTCCTTAGTCGAGATGCGGATACCTCCCAGCTGCATAGGCTCAGCACCCGAGCCGGCAGAGGAAGATGGTAGTGATGCGGAGAGGGGGGCAACGGAGAACGCGAGCTCCTTTCCACGAGCTCGGTGACGAAGATCAACCCGTCGCTCAATGCGAATAGCGAGTTCAATCAAAGAATCCACGCTGGAAGGAACCTCCCGGGAGAGAATCTCATCCTTTACCTCTGCGCGGAGACCCTCCAGAAAACGAGCGAGCAAAGCCGGCTCGTTCCAGCCACTGGAGGCAGCAAGAGTGCGAAACTCAATAGAGTAGTCTGTTATGGATCGATTACCTTGACATAGGGAAGACAGGGCCCTGGAAGCCTCCTCCCCAAAAACAGATCGATCAAAAACCCGTATCATCTCCTCCTTAAAGTCCTGATACTGGTTAGTACACTCAGCCCTTGCCTCCCAGATTGCCGTGCCCCACTCACGAGCCCGTCCAGTAAGGAGAGATATGACGTAGGCGACACGAGCAGTGCTCCTGGCGTAAGTGTTGGGCTGGAGAGAAAACACAATATCACACTGGGTGAGGAACGAGCGGCATTCAGTGGGCTCCCCAGAGTAACACGGCGGGTTATTGATTCTGGGCTCCGGAGATTCGAAAGCCCTGGAAGTGGCCGGTGGATCGAGGCGGAGATGGTGAACCTGTTCTGTGAGGTTGGAGACTTGGGTGGCCAGGGTCTCAACGGCATGTCGAGCAGCAGACAATTCCTGCTCGTGTCTGCCTAGCATCGCTCCCTGGATCTCGACGGCTGAGTGGCGAGGATCCGAAGTCGCTGGGTCCATTCTTGGTCGGATTCTTCTGTCAGGTGCGTGAATGAGGACCCAAAAGCGAATTAACAAACAGAGTTTCTTTAATGATGAACACACGTGGGCTCAGATGGACAGGTAGATTCCGACAGGACAGGACAAGGTTGCAGCAAACACGATGATAGTCTGGTTCAGGCATGAGACACACAAACAAGAATCCGACAAAGACAGGAGCAGAAACAGAGAGAGATATAGGGACCTAATCAGAGGGAAAAAGGGAACAGGTGGGAAAGGGGGTGAATGAGGTAGTCAGAGAAGACAAGGAACAGCTGGGGGAAAGAGGGACAGAAACGGTAACCTAGTACGACCAGCAGAGGGAGACAGGGTGAAAGGAAAGGACAGAAACAAGACACAACATGACAGTACATGACAGACTGACCATCCATGATATCAAAATGATGGCTTTAACCATGTTTTGAGGCGATACAGTGTTGTTTATATTTACTTTGTTTACAAACATTGGAGTTAAACAAGCTTATATTTTGGGTTCTGATGGGGTACGACAGTTGAGCTAAGCTTATGAGGCATTTCAAAATTATAATCTTCAAGAATCAATGGGTACATATAATGAATGTATAACTCCAAAAATGATGTAGCAACTGCAGACTGCCCCTTTAAGCTCAACTTTCTAAATAATGATAAAACCAGCAATCAGTTAGTTACATTGAGTCCAACATATTTCAATGACAGTTTTATGTTAACGTACAGTGCCTTGCGAAAGTATTCGGCCCCCTTGAACTTTGCAACCTTTTGCCACATTTCAGGCTTCAAACATAAAGATATAAAACTGTATTTTTTTGTGAAGAATCAACAACAAGTGGGACACAATCATGAAGTGGAATGACATTTATTGGATATTTCAAACTTTTTTAACAAATCAAAAACTGAAAAATTGGGTGTGCAAAATTATTCAGCCCCCTTAAGTTAAAACTTTGTAGCGCCACCTTTTGCTGCGATTACAGCTGTAAGTCGCTTGGGGTATGTCTCTATCAGTTTTGCACATCGAGAGACTGAATTTTTTTCCCATTCCTCCTTGCAAAACAGCTCGAGCTCAGTGAGGTTGGATGGAGAGCATTTGTGAACAGCAGTTTTCAGTTCTTTCCACAGATTCTCGATTGGATTCAGGTCTGGACTTTGACTTGACCATTCTAACACCTGGATATGTTTATTTTTGAACCATTCCATTGTAGATTTTGCTTTATGTTTTGGATCATTGTCTTGTTGGAAGACAAATCTCCGTCCCAGTCTCAGGTCTTTTGCAGACTCCATCTTCCAGAATGGTCCTGTATTTGGCTCCATCCATCTTCCCATCAATTTTAACCATCTTCCCTGTCCCTGCTGAAGAAAAGCAGGCCCAAACCATGATGCTGCCACCACCATGTTTGACAGTGGGCATGGTGTGTTCAGGGTGATGAGCTGTGTTGCTTTTACGCCAAACATAACGTTTTGCATTGTTGCCAAAAAGTTCAATTTTGGTTTCATCTGACCAGAGCACCTTCTTCCACATGTTTGGTGTGTCTCCCAGGTGGCTTGTGGCAAACTTTAAACTACACTTTTTATGGATATCTTTAAGAAATGGCTTTCTTCTTGCCACTCTTCCATAAAGGCCAGATTTGTGCAATATACGACTGATTGTTGTCCTATGGACAGAGTCTCCCACCTCAGCTGTAGATCTCTGCAGTTCATCCAGAGTGATCATGGGCCTCTTGGCTGCATCTCTGATCAGTCTTCTCCTTGTATGAGCTGAAAGTTTAGAGGGACGGCCAGGTCTTGGTAGATTTGCAGTGGTCTGATACTCCTTCCATTTCAATATTATCGCTTGCACAGTGCTCCTTGGGATGTTTAAAGCTTGGGAAATCTTTTTGTATCCAAATCCGGCTTTAAACTTCTTCACAACAGTATCTCGGACCTGCCTGGTGTGTTCCTTGTTCTTCATGATGCTCTCTGCGCTTTTAACGGACCTCTGAGACTATCACAGTGCAGGTGCATTTATACGGAGACTTGATTACACACAGGTGGATTGTATTTATCATCATTAGTCATTTAGGTCAACATTGGATCATTCAGAGATCCTCACTGAACTTCTGGAGAGAGTTTGCTGCACTGAAAGTAAAGGGGCTGAATAATTTTGCATGCCCAATTTTTCAGTTTTTGATTTGTTAAGAAAGTTTGAAATAGCCAATAAATGTCATTCCACTTCATGATTGTGTCCCACTTGTTGTTGATTCTTCACAAAAAATACAGTTTTATATCTTTATGTTTGAAGCCTGAAATGTGGCAAAAGGTTGCAAAGTTCAAGGGGGCCGAATACTTTCGCAAGGCACTGTATCTACAGTGTGTGAATAACACAAGCCTAATAGCGTCAGAGTGTGAAAGGCAAAGCAAGGACAAAGACAACACTGAGAAGTGAGGTGCGTTCTCCATGACCTTTGAGTCACAACAGACACATGGGCATCCTAATTATAGGGCAGTCTTTGAAATACAAAGGAGAGTCAGATTACACATTTCAACAGCAGAGCAGTGGTAAGGTGTCCAGCCATCATTCCTTCTGTCTGACAGGCAGTTCTTATAACACAAGCAGACTGGACAGCTGAGTATGAGGAGTAAAAAGAGAGGTTGAGCCTAGAATAGACTGTTCAAGTACTGAGACTAAGTACGGAGCTTAATGAGGGGAGTGAAACATTTGAGGGTCAAATCAAACAGTGCAATGTAAAACAGGTTTTTAAAAAGTTAAATACTAGAGCATTGGGCAATAGTATGTAAGAGGCACTAATGCAAAATACAAGTGAATACAAATACTATGTCAATATGTTGTGGATCATGGCAGATTTTAGAGGCTTGAAATATATTGGCTGATAGATGGGGTGGATATACAGCGGGGTCCAAAATGATTGACACCCTTGATAAAGATGAGCATTAATGACTGTATAAAATGTCTAATTCAAATACTGCGCTGTATTGTATGCTCAAAAAAATGTGGAAATGATATATTTTATCCTAAAATGATTCTACCATGATTATTGATAATTTATACCATGATTACGGATAATCCATTTTGGAGTCCCTTTTATTATAAATAAGAATAAAATCTGTTTCTAAACAATTTTATTTTAATGTGGAAGCTACCATGATTACCAATAATCCTAAATTAATTGTGATAAAGTTACAGAAGGTCAAAGATCATACACCCAAAACATGCTAACCTCCCCTGTTATTGGTAGTGATGAGAGGTTAGCATGTCTTGGGGGTATGATCTTTGACCCTCTGTAACTTTCTCATTCATCATTATTCCCAATTCATTCAGGATTATCGGTAATCATGGTAGCTTCCCCATGAATACACAAGTATTTAGAAACACATTTTATTCTTATTTATAATAAAAGTGACTCCAAAATGACACAATACATTATTAACCATTCATTTCTATTGGGCACATAATAATCTGAAACACAACCAAAACGAACTGCGAATGCTTTCAACAAGTTTGTAGAGTCACAAGCGTGATGTAGTCATTGCGTGCTAGGAACATGGGACCAAATACAAACCTTTTGACTACTTTATTCATAAGAATCTTTTGGGGTGTCAATAATAGTGGACCCCACTGTACATTATCCTCAAGGGAAAGAATAATGTGCCAGCGAAAGTATTGGCTTACAAAACGTTGCTTCTTTTAAAATCCATCTTTGAGAGAGAGAACTATTTGTTTTTAGCCATCTACTGATATAGTTTTGGGGTAAAAGGTCACACTGTTTTTTCATGATCAGTGTGCATTTCCTCCTGTAGTGACAGGAATTAATTTCTCGACAGCTGGGAATTGGACACCTAACAGTATCATTGAGAAGTAGCATGTGGAAGCTAATTAGGAAACATTGAGGCTGAATGCTCAAGGTGTGAAAGCTGTAGGAGTCAAAGGTGCTCCTCTATGTCTAAGGAGGGGAACTCTCTGGCGATGACAACCACTATATTGTCACCTTGTAGACAGCTTGTAGACAGCTTCACACTCACACATTGGCAGCTATCTTGACCTTTTACGGTGTGTTGCTACAAATCAAAGACCTGATGCCCCTTGGGTCAGCACCTTATGTAGTATTCTACCCAGGCTTTTCTGACCTGATTAGCCAGCACCGTATACAGGTTATTTTAACAAAAAAAGGTAGAAGTGACATCCTAACATTTATAACGTAAGTGTTTTTTCTTAACATTAAATTTTAAAACATTAATATTTCTAACGTACATTGAGTCCCTCTAGCATGAGTTTCTTGAAGAAAGTGACATGTATTACTCAATGTATGGCTTTAATTATTTATGTGCACTTCATATACTGTACACCCAAAGAACAATTTCACAGGGTTATTTTTGTCCTCAATGACAAAGGGAAGGAAACAATGCCACGTCAACAAGTCGAGGTCTAGTGTTATACTTACAATAGCTGTTACTCTTGGTGACAATAGATGTGAGAGTGACCTTGTCTTGGTGAACAAAGGACAGCTGCACTTGTCTGCATCATAAGAACTGTATCATGCAATTAATTTACACACTGCAACAACACTTTCTCATGTCATCTCATTTACTCAACGCAATGTTGTAGGAGTAGCAAGACTAAAATCCCAAAGTCATCACAAAGAGCAACGAATGGGGGGACGGGGGGGGGGGGGAAGGACAGGGGGAGTGCAAATCTTAAAAAAAAAATTGACATATATTACTACAAACTGTTTTTGGAGCTAACTTACTTCGTGTCATTGCACATTAATACATAATTTGATGAATTCCCATTGGTCAAACATACATGCTTGTAATGTTTAGATGACTACAGTGCCTGAGACTGCCCTTTGATCAAGTGGGCTTTCAATGCAGCCAATTACTCCCCTCCTCTGTCCTCCCTGGAATAGCCTGTTGTTATAACGAGCCTGATAGGTCAAAGAGGTATACACCTCTAGCCCCAAATACAGCTCTTTTGAAATAATCAGTCTAATTTATGTCATGACATGAACCATCTCCATATAGGGCTGAGCAACACTCTTTATAAAGAGTGATGGATACCAGGGGGAGTCAGACCAGGGGAGACACAAGGCACCGGACATCCTGAAGGTAAGCATATTGAGGCAGTCTGCTGAGGAGGGCAAAGATAATCATTACAGGACCTAACAATAGTCATAACCAGACATAGCTGGTCAGTTGACTGATATTTGTCTTTGTATTTGTCTATTTCATTCTCAGTAGAGATCTTTTCCACCAAATATCCAAGGGGTGACCAACAACAGGTAAGATTCACAATCTTCTAAAATAAAGGCTCTACCAGCCTCCTAGTGGTTTGTGTGAAGTCTTTAACTGCGTTTTATAAAATGTGTCTATAAATGCAAAAAAATATATTTTGTTGTCTGTACTCATTAATCCAGTCAACTTGTTTATGTGGCATAATACATCTATCCTGTATAGTAATTACATGTTGTCAGTGTCATCACTATCACAAGCTGTAGATTTCAGCTACAGTGGACCTAGTCACGTTTGTCTGCTCTGAACCTCACACGTTTTGGTTAATATTTAATGTGCTTTTGGTTTACTGACCTTCATATTGATCAGATAAACTCTTATTAATCTATGACTCTAAATCTGGTAGCCTACTGGTGTTCTGCATCAACCCTCATGTTTCTTTAGGCTTATATTTAAGTTTTATTGGCCTGCCATGACCATTATTACCATTATACTACTCATATAGAGTATATACATGTACCTGCCAAAATAATGGAAACACTTGAGTAAATGAGGGATAGAAAGTGTATTGAAAGCAGGTGCTTCCACACAGGTATGGATCCTGTATTAATTAAGTAATTAACATCTCATCATGCTTAGGGTCATGTAAAATTAAAATGGGCAGGCCATTATTTTGGCTACCATGGCCATGCCCCCCCATAGGATGACAATGTCCCTATTTCAAAGGGCACGAGTGGTCTCTGAATGCTTTGATGAGCATGAAAACGATGTAAACCATATGCAATGGCCGTCTCAGTCACCAGATCTCAACTAAATTGAACACTTATGGGAGAGTTTGGAGCGGCGCCTGAGACATCGTTTTCCACCACCATCAACAAAACACCAAATTATTGAATTTCTCATAGAAGATTGTTGTCATATCCTTCCAACAGAGTTCCAGACAGTTGTAGAATCTATCCCAAGATTCATTGAAGTTTTTCTGGCTTGTGGTGGCCCAATGCCCTATTTTTTTATTTAACCTTTATTTAACCAGGCAAGCCAGTTAAGAACAAAATCTTATTTACAATGACGGGCTGCCCTGGCCAAACCCGGACGACGCTGGGCCAATTGTGCGCCGCTCTATGGAACACCCAATCACAGCCAGATGTGATGCAGCCTGGATTAGAACCAGGGACTGTAGTGAGATGCAGTGCCTTAGACTGCTGCGCCACTCGGGAGCAAAGATATGGGTGTTTCCTTTATTTTGGCAGTTACTTGTACATACAGTCACACTAATATCTAATGTTCCAATTCATTTAGGTCTTTGGGGTAACATTTATAAAAATGTTTTGTTGTTGTTGTATGAAGGGACAATCAGGACAAAGGTCTAATTTACACTAAATTCCAAAACTGGTACCAGAGAGAAGTGAAATACAGCCCTGGTGCCCTAAAGTTGTTGATGTATTTAAAATTCTTTAATATTAGTGCTTTACACTGATATTAGATTATTACCACAATATGCACAGTTCCCTTTGTCATGAACAGAATAAAATGTCAAACTATCAAAATATGGTTGATATTGTAAAATATACTGTAAAGTATGAAGATCTAAATGGCTGCTGTTTCATAAGTTTGAGAAATGTTTGTCATGCGAATCCTGGCATACAACACACAATGGCAACAGTGAGAGGACAGCCACATGTAAATCTGAGGTTTAGCAAATTCAACCTAATAATAATAATAATAATAAATAGAATATACAGTACATACACACTATCCACAACAACAAATACATGGTATTATTCCAACTCAAACCTGGTACTGTGTGTAAAATATACATATGTATTCAATACTCTGTTCCTGCCTTCACAGGTTTAAGAATGGGGGACACATTGATGGCAGAGTTTGGCGGTGCAGCTTCCTTTCTGCGTAAATCAGACAAGGAGCGTATGGAATGCCAGACTAGACCCTTTGACATAAAGAGAGAGTGCTATGTGCCTGACCCTGAGGTAGAATACGTCAAGGCCACAATCACCAGCAGAGATGGGGCTAAAGTCACCGCTGAAACAGAGTTTGGAAAGGTAAATATTTTGCTGAAAAGCATTTCTGAAAAAATTTGACCTGGAAAATCATAAGATAATACATTTTTCTACTAAGAACTCTATGACTGATGAACAATTACTTATAAACTGAATTGAGTTATGCACTTCACTGTTTAGTATAAAAAATCTTACAAGAGATACTAAAGCAGAATCCTTTAAATCTTTGACTTTCATGTAAATCAGGCATTACATGTAAATGGATGATTTCTGTAAATTCTATGTTGTGTGTAATATCAAGTTAGGGTTTGTCTCAAAGTGAATAGCTCTGCACCTTGAAAATGACACAGAACTATTTAATTTGCACTTCTTTCAGACTGTTACTGTGAAGGAGGACGACGTCCACCCCCAGAACCCGCCAAAGTTTGATAAAATTGAGGACATGGCGATGTTCACCTTCCTGCACGAGCCCGCTGTGCTGTTTAACCTCAAAGAGCGTTACGCAGCCTGGATGATCTACGTAAGTAATGACCTGTCTGCTAATATCTCCATTAAATCAAACATTCATTCAAATGAATTGAACTAAATATACATCCCCTTGTCTTTGACAGACCTACTCAGGGCTGTTCTGTGTCACTGTCAACCCATACAAGTGGCTGCCAGTGTACGATCAGTCTGTTGTCAATGCATACAGAGGCAAGAAGAGGACAGAAGCTCCTCCTCACATCTTCTCCATCTCTGACAATGCCTACCAGTACATGTTGTCAGGTAAAATATAACTTTTCCTTTTCATCTATATAAATCAAATGATATTTGGATAATGTCACATTTACTGATACTTCTCTTTCAACAGACAGGGAAAATCAGTCTGTCCTTATCACGTAAGTACATCAACCAAAGGTTATATCCATTTGAGACTATTAGAAATTAAGAGAAATTCTGAGACATCAACATTTGTATTTTTAAATCCCAGTGGAGAATCCGGTGCTGGAAAGACTGTTAACACCAAGAGAGTCATCCAGTACTTCGCCAGCATTGCTGCTGTTGGTGGAAAGAAAAGTGCAGCGGAAGAAAAAAAGGTCAAATTTAATGCAAATGAAATATTCTTCATGGCTGGATGGGTATATGTTGACAAAACCCAATTTTATTCATGGAGTATTGATTTTTATTGCATCATTTTAACACTGTGTGGTTGTTGGGTTGTAGGGGACCCTGGAGGATCAAATCATCCAGGCCAATCCTGCCCTGGAGGCTTTTGGTAATGCCAAGACCATCAGGAATGACAACTCCTCCCGATTCGTAAGTTTGGTCTTTGTTTGTGAAATATTATTCAAATCTTATTATACATGTTCAGTGTTTCCCCTATATGGACCACCGCTACAAAAAATATGTCATTTAATATATACACTACTGTTCAAAAGTTTGGGGTCACTTAGAAGTGTCCTTGTTTTTGAAAGAAAAGCTCATTTTTTTGTCCATTAAAACAACATCAAATTAATCAGAAATACAGTGTAGACATTGTTAATGTTGTAAATGACTACTGTAGCTGGAAATGGCTGATTTTTTATTTATGGAATATCTACATAGGCGTACAGAGGCCCATTATCAGCAACCATCACTCCTGTGTTCCAATGGCACGTTGTGTTAGAGTGGAGAGAAATGTTTTTAATATGATATTTGAGTGAGAGTGAGAGTGACTGGCCTCCATCCCTATCAAAGTTGCCCATTCCTGCATTACACCATGCAACCTCAAGTGCACCTAAGGTATTCAAAAAGAAAACAAATACTACTTGAACCCAGATGTAATGTGCTTATTAATTTCTGCTTTGACAATAACTTACAGGGTAAATTCATCCGAATTCATTTTGGAGTCACTGGGAAGCTTTCATCTGCTGACATTGAGACTTGTGAGTACAACACTCAATTTGCTCAGGAATGAACAGATCTATTTGACAGGAAACACATTAATAGCAAAATAACTTTTCCATACTGATCAGATCTTCTGGAGAAGTCACGTGTCACTTTCCAGCTCAAGGCTGAGAGAGACTATCACATCTTCTACCAGATCCTGTCCCAAAAGAAACCAGAACTGCTGGGTGAGTATTGAATCATCAAACTGAGTAGGGTTGATGTCAATTCAGGATTAAACGTGCTACTCCCATTCCCTACCGTAAAACACAATGTCGTATGATTTATGTTGTAACATTTTCTTTGTATATAAAAAAGTTGCAATTATTCAAATGTAATTTAAGCAGACAACATAAAAATGTTATGCACACATAACAATCTCCAGCAGTTTATTTTAAATGATCCTGTCTATTTATAATATTACAGTTTTCTTTTTGCAGAAAGCAATTTTTCTAATTGACCTCAACCCTAATACTGAGTATATTATGTTATGACCTATACCACAGCATGAACACACATAAACTGAGCTGTTCAATTCTTTTCAGAGATGCTACTCATCACAAGCAATCCCTATGACTATGCCTTCATCTCCCAAGGAGAGATTGCTGTAACTTCCATTAATGATGCAGATGAGCTAATGGCTACTGATGTGAGTAAAAAATCTATATACTGTATATGCAATAACATTTCACTTGTATCCAACCCTCTCTCCAATACAAAACAATGGCCTTTTATTTCGGAACTAGGATGCCTTTAATGTGCTTGGATTTGCCCAAGAAGAGATTAATGGCATTTATAAGCTGACTGGTGCCATCATGCACTACGGCAACATGAAGTTCAAGAATAAGCAGCGGGAGGAGCAAGCAGAGGCAGATGGCACTGAGGGTGAGTGCTGAGGATTTAAAACCTCTCACTTCATTATGCAGTAGTGAAAATCTAAAATCAGTTGGATTGCCTCTTCCAATCATAAAACGTTGTTTTTCCAGATATTGACAAAGCTGCATATCTGATGTGTCTGAACTCTGCTGACCTAGTCAAGGGGCTGTGTAACCCAAGGGTCAAAGTTGGAAATGAGTGGGTCACAAAAGGTCAGAATGTCAACCAGGTGAGTCTTCAACATTTAAAAAATAATATTCAGCATAAAACTTGTCTATGTTCATACCTGTAATTCCCCATTGAACATTGCTTTTCAGTCCAGGACTAGGCCTAATCGGTGTCAGGGAAACTGTCCCTTAGTGTTTCTGTTGAGGCTATGTTTCAGTCATTTATTTTCTCAATATTTTGTAGGTGTACTACGCTGTTGGTGCACTGGCAAAGAAAATTTACGAGAACATGTTCCTCTGGATGGTGATAAGAATCAACCTTACTCTGGACACTAAGAATGCTCGCCAGCACTACATTGGTGTGCTGGACATTGCTGGCTTTGAGATCTTTGATGTGAGTATTTAATAAAAAGGACACATCATAAAATGATATATCTGAACCATCACAGCTGACAAAATAAAGTAACTGTGAACTTCTATTTCAGTTCAACACCTTTGAGCAGCTGTGCATCAACTTCACTAATGAGAAGCTGCAGCAGTTCTTCAACCACCACATGTTTGTGCTGGAGCAGGAAGAGTATAAGAAAGAGGGCATCGTCTGGGAGTTCATTGACTTTGGCATGGACTTGGCTGCCTGCATTGATCTCATTGAAAGGGTTGGTGTCTTCAGTTTTGCAGTAGTTGATGTGACCTTAGAAATATTTGATATTTTAAAGGCAATCTTTTTACATGTGCTGATATTTATTCACTATGGTTTTCCGTTAGCATTAATTCATTTGTATTCATTCCTTCCACTAGCCCATGGGTATCATGTCCATCCTTGAAGAGGAGTGCATGTTCCCCAAGGCCAGTGATTCCACATTCAAAGCAAAGCTGTATGAAAACCATCTGGGCAAAAATGCCTGCTTCCAGAAGCCTAGGATTATTAAGGGTAGACCAGAGGCCCATTTCTCCCTGGTTCACTATGCTGGCATTGTTGACTACAACATTGGTAACTGGCTGGTGAAGAACAAGGACCCCCTGAATGAGACTGTGGTCGGACTGTTCCAGAAGTCAAGTCTTAAGTTCCTGGCAAACCTGTTTGCAAACTATGCTGGTGCAGAAGGAGGTACTATGTGTTTATATCAGCAAAGACTACAACACACTCAAATAAATAACAATCCACAGTATATGATAGTAGTAATAATAATATATTTAAATAGTTATTTCATTATCATACAGCACCCGAAGAAAAAGCGGCTGGAGGAAAAAAGAAGAAAGGCTCTTCCTTCCAGACTGTGTCTGCATTGCACAGGGTAAATCTGAGCTTAAATCAATATGTTTTTGATGTTTTCACATGGAAGATTATTAACAGATGTATTACATTTGCACAAAATTTGAGATGCCAGTATGTTGGGTTAGGCATGTTAGCATTAAATGCCGCTGTGACTCGTGAGGTACTTGGAGACTCATTCACTGATGGAAAATTCTACATTTGTCATACTGACAGGAGAACTTGGGTAAACTCATGACCAACTTGAGGTCTACTCACCCCCACTTTGTGCGTTGCATCATCCCCAATGAGACCAAGACTCCTGGGGCCATGGAGAATCCTCTGGTCATGCACCAGCTGCGCTGTAACGGTGTGCTGGAAGGCATCAGGATCTGCAGAAAGGGCTTCCCCAACAGAATCCTGTATGCTGACTTCAAACAAAGGTAAAAAATAATGATGCGTTTCATTTTCAAAATAAAATAAACCGTTTACCTCTTCAGGTCTTCCATTATATAAGATAATTTCTTTCTGATTTAAATTCAGATACCGCATCCTCAATCCAAGTTCTATCCCTGAGGGTCAGTTCATTGACAACATGAAGGCAGCTGAAAAACTCCTGGGCTCTCTGGACATTGACCATACCCAGTACAGATTAGGACACACTAAGGTAAGTTATTTAAATAGATGAAAAGCAATAAGACCTGTTGGAAAAGGATGGAAAAACAGCAGCAATTATCGGGTCCGAGCAGTTTATTAACAATACACCACCATCTGGCCAACCTGAGGAATGATTCTTGAAATAACTGCTGATATACCATTGATCATGCTTATATCATGCCATCGGTCTCTAGTGCAAATGGGTCATGTCAAGAAATACACATTTATACTTGGTATAGTGCCACAAGCTAGTAGATCCAGATCTACAGTAAGCAATTGAAAGCATAGTGGCCATGATTTTTGAAATAGACTTCAGTGTTAATTTTGTCAGCTATTTTGGATTTAGTTTTAGTCTTATATTTTATGACTAAAATACCTTTTAGTCTTAGTCCCATTTTAGTAATTTCACCCTTCTTAGTTTTAGTTATCAGTCAACTAAAAATCTGGACAATTTTAGTCTTAGCCCCAGTCATTTAATCACATTTTATTCAGTGTATTATTTTTCCATTAAATAATGAACATTGACCTTCCATCATGTGGATATTAAGATAACCTTGTCCCACTAGGTCTACTATTCCCTCATATTGCTGGCATATTGATATTGTGGCAGATTGTAACCAATGCCAGCCATGATTTACCATATAGCCAAGGCTACAAAGCCAAGGCTACTGAAAGACGTTAATTCTGCCAATGAGAGGATTGCATTAAAAAGTGCAATATGCAGAAATCGCTCTGCCATTTCTTGGTGGCTAAAATTAGTTCGCCTAATTCCAATTTATGTCACAATACAAGCACGTATAGTGTAGAGAATCATTGTACTATCTAAAACCCTGTGAAATGTATTTTCCATAAGCAAAAATATTGTATTTTCAGCTGTTTGAAGCTGGTGTACAAAACCGAAAGTAAAAAATAAAACTTAAGAATGGGAAGCATATGAATAGGTCACATAGAACAGATCTACTGCTTCTTAGACTTGCTTCAATGAGAATGACATATCTATAACTAACATTTCTATGTGAATTTGGTCAGGATGCCAAAAAAGTTACATATTGCAGCTTTAAATCTTCTGCAAAGGCATGAATGTTTATGATTGGACAAAACAGAGCTTCATGTCAAATTGAATGCTCATTAGTCTCACATGAAATTCAAGTCTCATCACATTTTTATCAACTAAAATTAATACTAATTTGTTACAGTTGGATCATTTTTTCATGGCATCTCCTCATCTCGTCGTTAGTTTTCTTCAGGGAAAATAGGTCATTGACAATATTTTTTGTCATAGTAATTGTTAACAGAAATGAACACGGTTAGACTTTATGTATTTATTTTTAAAGATCTTGCCAAAATGTGTAATTCTCGGTCAACATGCTGGGACTAAAGTTGTAAAATCAATTGCACATAAGAGGGCCAACTTGTGTTCAATTTGTGACATTTTTGTACAGAGACAAGAAATCCGCAATCTAAACATGACTACCAAGTCTTGTAAATCTGGGGGGTACCTCATTTAAGTTATTTATGGTCAACTGGCAGAAAAATACAATCCTACCAAATACAAGAAGATCTAAGCATCACATTATGGCCTTTGTGTATCTTTAGGTGTTCTTCAAGGCTGGTCTCCTGGGTCTACTTGAGGAGATGAGAGACGATCGTCTCGCTCTTATCATCACTGGCTTCCAGGCCAGATCACGTGGTCTACTTGCTAGAATTGAGTTCCAGAAAATGGTTGACCGCAGGTTGGAATTAGAATAAACAAAACTTCTGCAGACAATATACTGAAGGTGGAAAAGGTTTTATAACACGCCAATTTACCTAATTTTACAGGGATGCCTTGCTTGTGATCCAATGGAACATTCGTGCCTTCATGGGTGTCAAGAATTGGCCCTGGATGAAGATGTTCTTCAAGATCAAACCTCTGCTGAAGTCAGCAGAGACTGAGAAGGAGATGGCCAACATGAAGGAAGAATTCCTGAAGCTTAAAGAGGCTTATGCTAAATCTGAAGCTCGTAGAAAGGAGCTGGAAGAAAAGATGGTCTCCCTTCTCCAAGAGAGGAATGACCTGCAGCTCGCTGTCCAAACTGTGAGTAACATTAACTGCACTGCAGTTGCTGCATTCACATCCTTTGTCAAAATGGTATTTCCTAGTTAGCTATTAGCTCTAGAGAAATTGAAAAAGAGAGAGAGAAGAGACATGATTTGATAAATAGATGCGCACAATCAGCATTTGTTGATCATTTGTAGTGTCCAAATATTTTGTCACCAAACTTTTGAGCTTTGGAGAATGTGATATACTCACAACATTTTGACACATTGACAGTCAGAAGACACTATTGGTGATGCTGAAGAGAGATGTGAGGGTCTGATCAAGAGCAAAATCCAGCTTGAGGCCAAAGCCAAAGAGCTGACAGAAAGACTGGAAGATGAGGAGGAGATGAATTCAGAGCTAACTGCTAAGAAGAGGAAGCTGGAGGATGAGTGCTCAGAACTCAAGAAGGACATTGATGATCTGGAGCTCACTCTGGCTAAAGTGGAGAAGGAAAAGCATGCCACAGAGAACAAGGTAATGGTTTATCTTTATTCTTGTGGTGTTAAAGCTTCATGTGCCAGAGTTTGGTGTAGCGGTTTCAGCTCCCGACTCCGGACCACACATGCCCCCCCCCCTAGTTCGAGCCAAACTGAAATTAATTGGTTTGGAGTTAAGTGTAATGACACTGTTCATTTTCCATAGGTTAAAAACCTGACTGAGGAAATGGCAGCTCTGGATGAAATCATTGCCAAGCTGACCAAGGAGAAGAAGGCTCTGCAAGAGGCTCATCAGCAAACACTGGATGACCTGCAGAGTGAGGAGGACAAAGTCAACACGCTGACCAAGGCCAAAGCCAAACTGGAACAGCAAGTTGATGATGTGAGTATCAAATAGTAATTCACAAATAGTACAACAAAATTAGTAATATCCTAAAAATACGCAACAGTAAATTGCTTACTATGAATATTGTTTAATATATCCTTTATCAGCTTGAAGGGTCTCTGGAGCAAGAGAAGAAGGTGAGAATGGACCTTGAGAGAGCCAAGAGAAAGCTGGAAGGAGACTTGAAGTTGACCCAGGAGAGCCTAATGGACCTGGAGAATGACAAGCAGCAGCTGGAGGAGAGAATGAAGAAGTAAGATCACAACCCATAACATCTCATGAATAGTTATTTTATAGAAAGTGCTCAAATGTCTAATTTACTTATCAGGAAGGACTTTGAGATGAGCCAACTCAACAGCAAGATTGAGGATGAGCAGGCCATGAGTGCCCAGCTTCAGAAGAAACTGAAGGAGCTGCAGGTATTTCCATAGCATCGTTGAAAAGGGAATCCTTCTGTTACAATTGTTTATGTTCTGATCATACCAGAAAATTTGAATTCCTACCATTTAAGGCCCGCATTGAGGAATTAGAGGAAGAGCTGGAGGCTGAAAGAGCTGCCCGTGCCAAGGTGGAGAAACAGAGGGCAGACTTGTCCAGAGAGCTAGAAGAGATCAGTGAGAGGCTGGAGGAGGCTGGTGGAGCCACTGCTGCCCAGATTGAGATGAACAAGAAGAGGGAGGCTGAGTTCCAGAAGGTGCGCAGAGACCTTGAAGAGGCTACCCTGCAGCATGAGGCTACAGCTGCCACTCTGAGGAAGAAAAATGCTGACAGTGTAGCTGACCTGGGAGAGCAGATTGACAACCTTCAGAGAGTGAAGCAGAAGCTGGAGAAAGAGAAGAGTGAGCTCAGGCTGGAGCTGGATGATGTGGTCTCCAACATGGAGCAGATTGTCAAGTCCAAAGTATGTGGTATTATTGAGCAATCTATAAAATGTATGTTTTTTCTCGACATTTTAAAGAAGAAATTTAGTGATGCTGTTCTGTATTTTTTTTTTTAATCTATTTTTAGACAAACCTGGAGAAAATGTGCCGCACTCTAGAGGACCAGATGAGTGAATACAGGACAAAAGCTGAGGAAGGACAGCGATCCATCAATGATTTCACCATGCAGAAAGCAAAGCTTCAAACTGAGAATGGTACAAACAGTATATTAACAAAAAACCTGAACAGCCGAAATGAATAACCACAGTATGTAATATCATTGAAAATAATTTGAATTGAATGAAAACAGGTGAATTTGCCAGACAGTTGGAAGAGAAGGACTCTCTGGTCTCTCAACTGACCAGAGGTAAGCAGTCCAACGTTCAGCAGATTGAAGACCTCAAGAGACAACTAGAGGAGGAAGTCAAGGTATTGATACAACAAATGCAGTGTCCTTTATCCAACTACTATCTATCCTCCAGCATAATTACAGATCCTTTTTTAAATGTCCTTACCAGGCCAAGAACGCACTTGCCCATGCAGTGCAGTCTGCTCGCCATGACTCAGATCTGCTGAGGGAGCAGTATGAGGAGGAGCAGGAGGCCAAGTCTGAGCTGCAGCGTGGCATGTCCAAGGCTAATGCTGAGGTGGCTCAGTGGAGAACCAAGTATGAAACTGATGCCATCCAGAAGACTGAGGAGCTTGAGGACGCAAAGTAAGGATGTTTTATTACTTTCTCTTACTTTTCAGGCTATTGAACCTTGGCTGAAAGAGCAATACACAAAAGTACATGACGAATAAATAATAAGTTGAACACCTGTTAAACAATCACTATATATCAGGAAGAAAAAAGTCAGATGTTCAGAAATGTGTTTCTCATCTATGTCAATCTAGGAAGAAGCTGGCTCAGCGTCTGCAGGATGCAGAGGAAGCTGTGGAAGCCGTAAATGCTAAATGTTCATCCCTAGAGAAGACTAAACACAGACTCCAGAATGAGATTGAAGATCTCATGGTGGATGTGGAGAGATCCAATGCAGCTGCTGCCTCTCTGGACAAGAAGCAAAGGAACTTTGACAAGGTAAAAAAAAGAAAACATTTTGGATACGCAGGCCTTAGGAGGCTTCAATACTGTACGAGGGGCGGCAGGTAGCCTAGTGGTTCGAGAAGTGGGCCAGCAAGAAGGTTGATGTTGAGTGAGCTAGCAACCAGAATGTTTCTGGCATCATCTTACACACTACCATCGCTTGTTGTCCAATTGAACAAGGCACTTAACCCCCTATAATTGCTCCAGCTGCAGTGCGACTGAAACATTGCTTCCAGCCCGTGTGTGTCTTGAAGGGTTGGGTTGTGAGTTCTCTGTAAGTTAATGGACAATAAAGTACATTGTATCTTAATTATATACTGTATTCCAACTACCTAAAATACCTGTGTGATTTCCAGATCCTGGCTGACTGGAAGCAGAAGTTTGAGGAGTCTCAGACTGAGCTGGAGAGCTCCCAGAAAGAGGCCAGATCTCTCAGCACTGAGCTCTTCAAACTCAAGAATTCTTATGAGGAGTCTCTGGATCATCTGGAGACCATGAAGAGGGAGAACAAGAACCTCCAAGGTCAGACCATGAGCATTATTAGCCTATTTAATTTAGTCAATGAAAGATCGATATGTAATGGAGATTATGCGTGTGAATGTTTAAACGTTAAAACGGAATTGGGATCGTTGAAGTTAAGAATAAATCCACTAACAAAAAACATTTGTGTGTTTTTCCCCCACAAAATTAAAATCACAGTGCAGTTATAACAAAACATATTCTTTGCCATGTTATAGCCAAACTAGACGATAGGCTATAAAGGCCTGGGTTTTGTTGTGTAATTTAAATAAAACCAGAGGAGAAAGAGTCAAATTTGAGGCTACTTTGGTAAATGTACAGATTACCAAGACATATGACAATGGTCATGTCCTCTCTCTCCCTCGCTCTGGCTCGCTTGCTGTTGCTCTTTGCTAATGATACAAATATGTGTTCAGTCTTCCCGGTCTGTTGCGTGTAGAATATCCTAGCCTATATTTTGGAGTCTTCTCTCCACCACTAAATCATCGTCATTAACAGTTGGAAAAATGGCAAAGGCAAGAGACAGCAGTGAAGTCCTATATGGCAATACTTTAAAAAATTAAATGAGATGGTTGTGAAATGTAAACTTTGCAGAGTAGAATTGAGGTACAGTAATGGTAGTACAGGTGCTTAACCATCTGAAAGGGATGCACCGTGAGACCCAAACCGTTGCTGGCAGCAGCACAGCTGCAGTGTGAATTCACATGGAATTTTATGCATTTAAAAGAAATAAATAAACGGAAAACCAATACATTTCTGATTAAACATTGGGATTTTTTCCCCATTTGCCTCACCCCTAATCAACAATAGTTATCACAAAATGATTCCGATGTACAATAATATTTTTCCACAGAGGAAATTTCTGACCTGACGGAGCAGCTTGGTGAGGGAGGAAAGAGCATCCATGAACTGGAGAAGATCCGTAAACAGCTGGAGCAGGAGAAGGCTGAGATACAGTCTGCTCTAGAGGAAGCTGAGGTGAGAATAGAAAACATTTACAGATAGTGAAAGTACCAACATTTTATTTTAAGATTTTACAAACTATGGGTGGCTGTGTTCTCATAGGCCTCCCTAGAGCATGAGGAAGGCAAGATCATGAGAGCTCAGCTGGAGTTCAATCAGGTGAAATCTGACATTGAACGGAAGCTGGTGGAGAAGGATGAGGAAATGGAGATGAATAAGAGGAACCAGCAGAGAGTTGTGGATACCCTGCAAAGCTCCCTGGAGTCAGAGACTCGCAGCAGGAATGAAGCTCTCAGGCTGAAGAAGAAGATGGAGGGAGATCTCAATGAGATGGAGATCCAGCTCAGCCAGGCCAACAGGCAGGCATCAGAGGCCCAGAAGCAACTTAAGGGTCTCCATTCCCATCTGAAGGTATTACTTCCACACCACTGAATTAAAAACATTGCTTGTGCCTTTGGATAAAGCCAAACCACACTGTGAAACAAGAAAATAAATATAGTAAAATCTATTCTCTCTAAAGGATTCTCAAATGCAGCTGGATGATGCTCTTCGTAGCAATGATGACCTGAAGGAGAACATTGCCATTGTGGAGAGACGTAACAACTTGATTCAGGCTGAACTGGATGAGCTGAGAGCCCTGGTGGAGCAGACTGAGAGAGGCCGCAAACTGGCTGAGCAGGAACTGTTGGATGTTAGTGAGAGAGTTCAGCTGTTGCACTCACAGGTAAGACAGTAATATAGAACAATTAGGGTTCTCCTTAAATATCTGCTACTTGAGGTATGTAGAGGTAATATACAAATAATTTGTCATATATACATACTGTATGTGTAGAACACCAGCTTACTGAGCCAGAAGAAGAAGCTAGAGGGCGACACATCCCAGCTTCAGAATGAAGTGGAGGAGGCTGTGCAGGAGTGTAGAAATGCAGAAGAAAAGGCCAAGAAGGCCATTACTGATGCTGCTATGATGGCAGAAGAGCTGAAGAAGGAGCAGGACACCAGTGCTCACCTGGAGCGCATGAAAAAGAACATGGAGCAGACCATCAAGGACCTGCAGCACCGCCTGGATGAAGCTGAACAAATCGCCATGAAGGGTGGCAAGAAGCAGATCCAGAAGCTGGAGGCCAGAGTAAGTGTCTAAGCTACAATTCTCTTCTATTAATTCAATGTCACAATTCATATTTCTAGTCATATTTGTAGCTTCAATATTGAAAGTAGTGATAACTAACAAAATAAATGTACATGGTGTGTTAACATCGATCATATATTTTTAGGTTAGAGAGCTAGAGACTGAAGTGGAACTGGAGCAAAGGAGGAGCAGTGATTCTGTGAAAGGAGTCCGTAAATATGAGAGACGCATCAAAGAGCTCACCTACCAGGTACATTGTTTTAATTTAACAGTGCACAGTTAACAATTAACATTAACATGCTCAGAATCAAATGTAAGATATATACAGTATATGACTATTTCTTCCCTTATTTTTGTGTGCAGACTGAGGAAGACCGTAAGAATTTGAGCCGCCTGCAGGACCTGGTGGACAAACTGCAGCTGAAGGTCAAATCCTACAAGAGAACTTCAGAGGAGGCTGTAAGTAACCATCCATATGTTGCATATTTAATTCTCAAATTGTTTTGTTTGCTAGAAACCTTTAAATAATATTTTTTTAAATCACAGGAGGAACAAGCCAATTCCAATTTGGGCAAGTTCCGTAAGATTCAGCATGAACTGGATGAGGCAGAAGAGAGGGCTGATATTGCTGAGTCTCAGGTCAACAAGATGAGAGCCAAGAGTCGTGATGCCGGTTCCAAGGTCAGTGAAGTTTCTGTTTCAAAAGCCTCAACTTTCTGGGAACTGGGACTCTGTTTAATGGTCATTTCAATTCTCGATATTACCTCATGAATCCTGAAGAAAATAAGTTATAGATGCATAATCTATTACATTGTTACCAAGTAATTATGCATACCTGTTGAAGTTCCACATTGTAAAATTTCAACAGGAGGACACGGTATACGGCAATATAAAATGTTTTTCAGTACACAGTAAAATGTTCTAATAATCAATCAATCCATCTATCTTCTCTGTCACAGAAAGGAAAGGATGAGGAGTGAGGCCAAGAGTTGTGATGCTGGCTCCTAGGTCAGTTATTTTAATGAAAATAATAATATTGGTTCTAATTTGCAAACTCATCTCAAGTATGATGACAGTCCCAAGCATTTGATGTCCAATAACCATACTATCATTCATATAACAATACATTGAAATATTGTTTTTTGTGTTTACAGTAGTTTATTACATTTGAACCTTCATCCATCTTCTGTCACAGAAATGACATGATGAAGAGTGAAGCTCTCGGATGGACCTTTCTGAAAATCTCCTGACTGTAGTGCTTTAGTTGTTTCTCTATTCTCCATGTAACATGAGCAGAATAAAGAATAAAGTCAAGTTAAACAGCCCCTCTGTGTATTGCTTGATTCTATTATGAACAGGTATGAAATCGACTATTATTTAACAAAATTAACACGGGTTTTCATTGAATATACTGATAACTTACCTCACAGAGAATCATGACAATAGACAAATATCTCTCACTTTTTCATCTGGGGGTGCTTCTGAGCCAAATTGGGTCCCCTAAATGAACAGATATATTGTTCAGAAAATACCTATATAGACAGAGAATGAAACACCTACCCACAACCATGAGCAATATCATATTTTGTTGGCACAAAAGTAAGGATTTGTGTGGTTTAATAAGAAATTGATTATTATTAGATCATATAATGGTGGAGGTGTTGCTGTTTATATTCAGAACCACATTCCTGTAAAGACTAGACTAGAGAGGATCTCTTGTTAAATACGGTTGAAGTAATATGGCTACTGGTTCATCTGCCTCACCTAAAGCCCATTCCTGTGGGAAGCGGCTATAGACCACTAAGTGCTAACAGTCAGTATCTGGATAACATGTGTGAAATGCTTGATAATGTATGTGATATCAACAGAGAGGTATATTTTCTGGGTGATTTACAGTTGAGGTTGGAAGTTTACATACACCTTAGCCAAATACATTTAAACTCAGTTTTTCACAATTCCTGACATTTAATCCTTGTAAAAATTCCCTGTCTAGGTCAGTTAGGATCACCACTTTATTTTAAGAATGTGAAATGTCAGAATAATAGTAGAGAGAATTATTTATTTCAGCTTTTATTTCTTTCATCACATTCTCAATGGGTCAGAAGTTTACATACACTCAATTAGTATTTGGTAGCATTGCCTTTAAATTGTTTAACTTGGGTCAAACATTTCGGGTAGCCTTACACAAGCTTCCCACAATAAATTGGGTGAATTTTGGTCCATTCCTCCTGACAGAGCTGGTGTAACTGATTCAGGTTTGTAGGCCTCCTTTTCTATAGGCTTGAGGTCATGGCTTTGTGATGGCCACTACAATACCTTGACTTTGTTGTCCTTCAGCCATTTTGCCACAACTTTGGAAGTATGCTTGGGGTCATTGTCCATTTGGAAGACCCATTTGCGACCAAGCTTTACCTTTCTGACTGATGTCTTGAGATGTTGCTTCAATATATCCACATAATTTTCCTCCGTCATGAAGCCATCCATTTTGTGAAGTGCACCAGTCCCTCCTGCAGCAAGTGTTTATTAGTGTTTCCTAGGGGACCCTATACGCTTTGGCGACATTGCATGTTTTCTCTTAGTTATTTCATGTAGCTAACATTTACTTGCTTTGCATAATCCTCTTTGATTTAGAAGATACTGTTGCACAAACAACATGCTGATTTAGGTCTACACCCTCACTGTTATCTATCAGGCTGTATTAGCTAGCTACGTTTGCATTTACTCATTACATTTATTAGCTAGCTAGCTATTATTATATTAGCGGCTAACAAGATTTAGGGCAACTTGCTAAGAAAAGAAAAACTAGCTGTTTGGTGATGTAAGAAACACAAACTAATAGTGTCATTATTTATTTTATTTATCTGTTATTTTACCACGTTCTCATTTGCAGCAACGACCTGGGGAATAGTTACAGGGGAGAGGAGGGGGGATGAATGAGCCAATTGTAAACTGAGGATTATTAGGTGACCGTGATGGCTTGAGGGTCAGATTGGGAATTTAGCCAGGACACCGGGGTTAACACCCCTACTCTTACGATAAGTGCCATGGGATCTTTAATGACCTCAGAGAGTCAGGACAAGAGGCGTGGCTAGGTCTGTGTGGAAAGTGGCACGGAGAGAAAGAGCAGAGATGACGTTACACTTGGTGTATCACATTTAACAAAACAAACATTCAAATACTGGTATAGATGGTAAAGTAAAAACCCAAACCGATCAAGTTTTAAACAAATCAAAATATATTTTATTTTTGAGATTCTTCATAGTAGCCACCCTTTGCCTTGATGACAGCTTTGCTCTCCAGGACATCTACAGCACCCAATGTCACAGGAAGGCCAAAAAGATAATCAAGGACATCAACTACCCAAGCCACGGCCTGTTCACCCGGCTATCATCCAATTCGGCTTGATCCCTAAGACCCTCACAAACTTTTACAGACGCACCATTGAGAGCATCGTATCACCTGTATCACCTCCTGTCACGGCAATTTCACCGCCCGCAACCGCAGGGCTCTCCAGAGGGTGGTGCTGTTGGCCCAACGCATCACCGCGGTTACACTGCATTCCCTCCAGGACATCTACTGCACAGCACCCAATGTCACAGGAAGGCCAAAAAGATAATCTAGGACATCAACCACCCAAACCACGGCCTGTTCACCCCGCTATAATCTAGAATGCGAGGTCAGTAGAGGTGCATCAAAACTGGGACCGAGACAAACTGAATAACAGCTTTCATCTCTAGGACATCAGACTATTACATAGCCATCCCTAGCCGGCCTCCACCCAGTAACCTGAACTTTGTCACTGTCACTAGCCGGCTACCACCCGGTTACTCAATCCTGCACCTTAGGGGCTGCTGCCCTATGTACATAGACATGGAATGACTGGTCACTTTAATAATGTTTACATACTGTTTGACTCCTTTCATATGTACAGTGCCTTGCGAAAGTATTCGGCCCCCTTGAACTTTGCGACCTTTTGCCACATTTCAGGCTTCAAACATAAAGATATAAAACTGTATTTTTTGTGAAGAATCAACAACAAGTGGGACACAATCATGAAGTAGAACGACATTTATTGGATATTTCAATTTTTTTTAACAAATCAAAAACTGAAGAATTGGGCGTGCAAAATTATTCAGCCCCCTTAAGTTAATACTTTGTAGCGCCACCTTTTGCTGCGATTACAGCTGTAAGTCGCTTGGGGTATGTCTCAATCAGTTTTGCACATCGAGAAACTGAATTTTTTTCCCATTCCTCCTTGCAAAACAGCTCGAGCTCAGTGAGGTTGGATGGAGAGCATTTGTGAACAGCAGTTTTCAGTTCTTTCCACAGATTCTCGATTGGATTCAGGTCTGGACTTTGACTTGGCCATTCTAACACCTGGATATGTTTATTTTTGAACCATTCCATTGTAGATTTTGCTTTATGTTTTGGATCATTGTCTTGTTGGAAGACAAATCTCCGTCCCAGTCTCCGGTCTTTTGCAGACTCCATCAGGTTTTCTTCCAGAATGGTCCTGTATTTGGCTCCATCCATCTTCCCATCAATTTTAACCATCTTCCCTGTCCCTGCTGAAGAAAAGCAGGCCCAAACCATGATGCTGCCACCACCATGTTTGACAGTGGGGATGGTGTGTTCAGCTGTGTTGCTTTTACGCCAAACATAACGTTTTGCATTGTTGCCAAAAAGTTTAATTTTGGTTTCATCTGACCAGAGCACCTTCTTCCACATGTTTGGTATGTCTCCCAGGTGGCATGTGGCAAACTTTAAACGACACTTTTTATGGATATCTTTAAGAAATGGCTTTCTTCTTGCCACTCTTCCATAAAGGCCAGATTTGTGCAATATACGACTGATTGTTGTCCTATGGACAGAGTCTCCCACCTCAGCTGTAGATCTCTGCAGTTCATCCAGAGTGATCATGGGCCTCTTGGCTGCATCTCTGATCAGTCTTCTCCTTGTATGAGCTGAAAGTTTAGAGGGACGGCCAGGTCTTGGTAGATTTGCAGAGGTCTGATACTCCTTCCATTTCAATATGATCGCTTGCACAGTGCTCCTTGGGATGTTTAAAGCTTGGGAAATCTTTTTGTATCCAAATCCGGCTTTAAACTTCTTCACAACAGTATCTCGGACCTGCCTGGTGTGTTCCTTGTTCTTCATGATGCTCTCTGCGCTTTTAACGGACCTCTGAGACTATCACAGTGCAGGTGCATTTATACGGAGACTTGATTACACACAGGTGGATTGTATTTATCATCATTAGTCATTTAGGTCAACATTGGATCATTCAGAGATCCTCACTGAACTTCTGGAGAGAGTTTGCTGCACTGAAAGTAAAGGGGCTGAATAATTTTGCACGCCCAATTTTTCAGTTTTTGATTTGTTAACAAAGTTTGAAATATCCAATAAATGTCGTTCCACTTCATGATTGTGTCCCACTTGTTGTTGATTCTTCACAAAAAAATACAGTTTTATATCTTTATGTTTGAAGCCTGAAATGTGGCAAAAGGTCGCAAAGTTCAAGGGGGCCGAATACTTTCGCAAGGCACTGTATATACTGTATTCTATTGTATTCTAGTCAATGCCACTCCGACATTGCTCGTCCTCATATTTATATATCTCTTAATTCCATTATTTTACTTTTAGATTGTGTGTATTGTTGTGAATTTTCAGATAGTACTGCACTGTTGGAGCTAGGAACACAAGCATTTCGCTACTACCGCACTGACATCTGCTAAATATGTGTATGCGACCAATAAAATTTGATTTGATTTTGAATGCTGCAGATAATCATTCTTAACTTCATTACTTAATGTATTGATTTTATACCAATTCTGGGGTCAATTTAACTAATAGTTCATGTTAAGATTGGTGAAAAATTGTCAGCTTTATTTTCATAATATTTCACATTGTTTGTCTGCATAATTTACTTGAGACATAGTCTACTTGATCAATAGTTATTGCTCTAGTATCCTATGGTGCCACTGGTGTCATTGACATCTGTAGTGCCACCAACTGGTCTGGTGCAGCCATCTAAGGTTTCCAGTGAGTATATATCCACTGAAACTAATTTAAGACAAGTACCATGGACATACATTCCACATTTACTGTCAATTGGTCCTATGGTTCATGAGAAGAATTTTGGCATATTTTAGCATATTAGCGTACGTGCTAATATGCATCTACTGGTGTAGTGTGGACGTATTTGAATGCATCAATGTTCTTTACTCAAACTCTTTAGGGACTATTGTGATGAGTCCAAAGAACACATTTGTAGTGAATCTGACTTTTAGTTGATGAGAAGAAGATTTATGATTATTTTATGCATTAGCGTTACACAGTCAAAAAAGTGAAATGTGAATAGTTTCCTATTTTTTAAAGACATCAATGCCAAACGTAACATGGATCATCATGGTAATTCATGTCTTTGATTACTCTAAAATGTTTCAAGTTGATAGGCCATTGTGGAGTTGATTTACAAAGAATTTAAATGGACACAAAATATGTACTGCTTTATCAATTAATCAGCCATGTCTTAACCAATGCCTTAAATGTTCTCAAACTAAGTTAAGAGATGTACCATGGGCACCCATACTAAATTGGGGATATTTGGATTTACGGTTCATGAGAAGATGTTTTTCAAAGGTTTTCAAACATTGGAGGACAATTTATCCTGACGGGGTCCTTGAGACAGATTTGTTCAGCTACATACAAAGTTTCAAGTTTATAGGTCAAATGGGGTGACAAATATGCAGGTTTAAGTTAGACTGCTTGTAACAGCGCCACCCATAGGCCAATTGGTGCCATTCTTTTAGATCAAGTCACACATGGTCTATGTTTGAGTTATTTGACCATGTCAAGGAACAAATATATAACAATACCAACAGGTTTCACAGATTCACGGTAAACCCCTAAATAATATACAAAACAACACAAACATAAAACACAACTACAATCCTCAGTGAAGAGGCTTCAACAACGTACTTTGGAGCAGTTCCTCCTTGAGATGGTGTTAGAAGAAGGTTGCGTTGCAGCAATTAACCCCTGACCTAAAACTTAACCATATGCTTGCTGTTGTAGCCTCCTGCCCTCAAGCTTAGAATCCACATTCCCATCCTCAACTACGTTTCAATCAAACACACCAACTGGTTCTCGTAGTGAATGCTTCTCAGAAATGTTTACTCTCTATGGCCTTGACAATCATGCATTGGTTACAGTAAACTTAAAATAATTAATACATTCCCTCCATTTATTTTTAGTGATGCTTTTGTTCAAGGATGAACATTGGCCTAATTATTATAGTAATGATCTTAAATAGCTTTGTTTATGTGTGACCAAATTTCAGTAAACAGACATTTTTATAGACCACCAGCTAATCTCAGAAATCAATGTACCTCACAAGCTGTCCATCTCAATCAGAGAAAGGCACTCAGCAGGAATTTCACTGGGTTATAGTTGTACTGAAGGACAAAGGGAGGGAAACAATGTGGCATAAACAAGACAGAGTTAAGGTTACACCTCAAAACAGCCACAAGCCAACAACTTGAGAGACAGCAACAGCCACACCCCACTTATTAGAATAGAAAACAACTGTATTGTCTGTTACAGCAAATCATTTACATATGTCTTCTGCTCCGTTCTAAACCCCCAAAATGTAGATTTAAATTCTAAATTCACTAGGCTACATATGTATGATTTTCACACCACTTACACATATTTAGGTTATAATATCACAACTGTGTCTTGTATTCTGCTTATTATATAGGCTAATGTTGGTTCTTCTCTATCATTTTCTTCATTGGGCTTTGGAAAGACGCCAATTAAAATGTAACTATGAGTAATATAATTGTGCCATATTTGGGGGGTATTTAGGCTGGTCATTAGACAAGGCTTTCTAGCTGAAAAAGGAACAAAACTCTATTAAGTTCAATTTTATTTGCATAAAAAACATTTAGCCTTATCTGTTGTCTTTCTAATTGCTTACATTTTGTGCATCTTAACTTTGAATCACTCAACATCAATAACTGACACAATTGGGATTTTAATTTAATGTACCCTTATTGTGAAGTGTTACCACATTAATACTGAAATACCGTAACATGTTTTTTATACGCAAGAGTTTAAAGTGTTATACTTAACTACTGATACGTTAAGAAACAACACGCTAATAGTCCATCTGTGTTAACTATAGGGAAGGCTGTGATGTGATTTCTTGGGCTGCAAACTGTACTTCGTACCAAGTCCAGCTGGGAACTCACAACAAATGATCTACCCCAAAAATGAGATTGAAGCGAGGTCTTATCAAATCAAGGCTATTTTCTCAGTCTTTCGTATTCTGACTATGACACAAATTTCCTATATGATAATAATATCCACACAAATTTCTTAAAAGATAATATCCCTGCACCTGCACATTGAATACTGCATGCTGACAGTCCGATAGGATTTATAGATAATGTCATTATGACTTACCCTGGGTCAGTGCTGATTCTGTTGCTAGAGGAAGATTTGTGGAGGCTACTCCTGCATCACTAACCTATATCTTTCTTTCACCCCCTGTCAGGGAGCCCACGTGCCTTGGTGAGGGAAGAGATGGTCTTAGCCTGGGGGAGCAGTAGAGATGGCCTGGCAGTCTGTCACTATATGGAGACAAATGACAACAGAAGAATAGGTTAAGGTGAATCCATGTGTTGAAGTACATCAAGCACGACACACGGCAGCTGGGAATGGGATCCTTAGCGAGTCATTGAAGGGCAGGGGATGGTATGTTCAGCTGTGGAAGCTAATTGCAGAACCTCAAGGCTGAAGCGAGGGCCAGGGTGTGAAGTTGTAAGAGTCAAAAGGGCTCCAACATGCATTATACTATACAGGGGTCATATGCACAGGTCTTGAAGGAGGTAACACCATTTCCAGCTATGTCACAAGTACATCATCACCTTGTTAACAGCTTCACACTTCTTGATCTTTAACAGTGTGACACTTACAAATCCAAGACCTCATGTCCCTTGTCTCAGCACCTTATCAGATATTCACTCAGTCTAATTGAGAAATACACAGGGGCTACGCATGTTTTTGGGTATGCAATGTACTAAGAATGACTTGATGCAAACTTTACACAGAGAACACTAATAAATAGCAGGGGGAAAAAACAAAAGGTTATTCACCAAGGTTTCAATAGCATATTGTTTTTGAAAGCGTTACCAGTATCTGACATGTTGGACACAGAAAAACATCATCTACCCTTTTTTTAGGAGCACTGATAGTAAATTTGATATTTTTGAATGAATTATGTGTAAAATAAACAATATCTTCTGTTTCCAACTCAGGTATGACGCACCTGGGTGAAAGTTTTGTTAACAACTCATGAGGTAAATGGAGTCCCCCCTTCCATTTGTGGCCTGGAATTATTTATGTGAGAAGGCTGCAGCTATTACAATGTCAGATGGTGAGGCCCACACATTCAAGCACATTGAAGTGCCTCATGGTCAGTTGAAGGAATCCAATAACAATTTCACAGGTTTATATTTGTCCTCAAGGATAAAAAGGAGACAATGCCACGTCAACAAGATGGGGCCTAGGGTTATGCTTACAGTAGCTGGGACTCTTAGTGACAATGGAAAGGAAAGTGACCTTGCCTTGGTGAACAACTGACAGTTGCAGTTGTCTTGCAATGATTTCACACCATGTATGATGACTTTCTCATGACATCCAATTACATTAAGCAATCACAACACAAAGACGTTCTAGTTTGTTCCCAAACATGTACTAGAACATAAAACTCAAAACTAACCTCCATTAAAATCAACTCCCCCTTACTAAAATCAAGGGATTTCCAATGATTAAACATACAATATTGGTATGTGTTGGATGTCCATGGAGCCTGAAACTGCCCAATAAAGGAGGGTGCTAAAATGGGCTCTGAAATGTCATAATGTCGTCATGTAGCCACCTCATCTGGTAAAGTGACACAAAAAAAGGAATTATAGCAAAGGGTGATGCTCTACATGCACCCTGGGTTTTTGCTCCCCTTCTCCCTCCTTATTGATGGCCTGCTGTTACAACACGCCTGATAGGTCTGAGGTGCACACCTCTACTTCCAAAACTTTGGTATCTAACTTACTTTCTGTCATTTCATGTTACATACATCATTTGATTAATTCTCATTGGTCAAACATACATGCTTGTAATGTTTAGATGACTACAGTGCCTGAAACCGCCCCCTGATCAAGTGGGCTTTCAATGCAGCCAATTTCTCCCCTCCTCTGTCCACCCTGGAATAGCCTGTTGTTATAACGAGCCTGATAGGTCAAAGAGGTATACACCTCTAGCCCCAAATACAGATCTTTTGAAATAATCAGTCTAATTTATGTCATGACATTGCCCATCTCCATATAGGGCTGAGCAACACTCTTTATAAAGAGTGTCGGAGACCAGGGGGAGACAGACCAGGGGGAGACACAAGGCACCGGACATCCTAAAGGTAAGCATATAGAGGCAGTCTGCTGAGGAGGGCAAAGATAATCATTACAGGACCTAACAATAGTCATAACCACACATAGCTGTTCAGTTGACTGATATTTGTCTTTGCATTTGTCTATTTCATTCTCAGTAGAGATCTTTTCCACCAAACGTATCCAAGGGGTGACCAACAACAGGTAATAATCATAATCTTCTAAAATAAAGGCTACCAGCCTCCTAGTGGTTTGTGTGAAGTCTTTAAATGTTTCATGAAAACTATAACAGCTTGACAAATGTGTATACTAATGCAAAAATAAAGATACAAATAATGTTATTTATTTGATGTATTCAATTTTCTTGTCTGTACTCATCAATCTAGTCAACTTGTTTATGTGGTATAATACATATTTCCTGTATAGTAATTACATGTTGTCAGTGTCATCACTACACAAGCTGTAGATTTCAGCTACAGTGGACCTAGTCACTTTTATCTGCTCTGAATCTCACATGTTTTGGTTCATTTCCAATGTGCTGTTGGTTTACTGACCTTTGTATTGTTCAGATAAACACTTATTAATCTATGACTCTAAAGCTGGTAGTTTACTGCTGTCCTGCCTCGACCCTCGTGTTTTTTTTTAGACATATTTTAAAGTTCTATTGGTCTGCCATGACCATTATGCCATGGCTGGTACAGTATACTACTCATTTACAGTACAAAATTATTGACTCTCTAGATAAAGATGAGGAAAAATGACTGTATAAAATAAATCATTCAAATAATGAGTTATTTAGTATCCTAAATACATTTGGGAAATTATAATATTTTATACTAATACAATTGCTCAGAGAAAAATATTTTGTTTAACAAGTAAAACAACTTTTCTCAAAAAGGAGTCGAAATTATTGACTCCCCTGTTTTCAATACCCCACCTTGTGAGAATAATGGGTCTGAGCCTTTTTGTCAAATATATCACGAGTTGGGACACATTGGGGAGGATCTTCCACCATTCCTCCATTCGGAATCCTTCCAGATCCTTGATATCCTTCATCTGTGCTTATGGACTGCCCTCTTCAATTCAAACCACAGGTTTTCAATAGATTTCAAGTCTGAAGACTGAAATGGCTATTGCAAAATGTTGATTTTGTGGCCAATTAACCATTTGTTTGTGGATTTTGATGTGTGCTTGGATTATTGTCTTGTTGGAAGATCCACTTGTGATCAAGTTTCAGCCTCCTGCCAGAGGCAACCAGGTCTTTGCCTAAAATGTCCTTGCACTGGGTAAAGGTCATGATGCCATTGTGACCTTAACAAGGGCCACAGTGTCATTATCCTCATGTATTGAAAGGTATTGAAAACAGGGGTGTCAATAATTTTTACCCTGTACCTGTTAGAGAAAAAAATATTACTTATATTTTGTGTGGAATAAGTCAAGGGATATGAATGCTTTCTGAAGGCACTGTTTGTATTCAATGCTCTGTTCCTGCCTTCACAGGTTTAAGAATGGGGGACAGTTTGATGGCAGAGTTTGGCGCCGCAGCTTCCTTTCTGCGTAAATCTGACAAGGAGCGTATGGAATGCCAGACTAGACCCTTTGACATAAAGAGAGAGTGCTATGTGCCTGACCCTGAGGTAGAATACGTCAAGGCCACAATCACCAGCAGAGATGGGGCTAAAGTCACCGCTGAAACAGAGTTTGGAAAGGTAAATATTTTGTTGAAGAGCATTTCTAAAAGAATATGACCTGGAAAATGGATACCTAGAAAATCCTAAAATAATACATTTTCCTACTAGGATAACTCTATGCGCTTTATAGATTACTATAAGTATGATTCTCACAAGAGACAACAAAAAGAAGAATCCTAACTTGAGCTCTTGAACATGTTTTATGTAAATCAGGCATTACATTTAAATGGATGATTTGTGACAATTCAATGTTGTGTGTAATAAAATAAAATCAAATTTTATTTGTCACATACACATGGTTAGCAGATGTTAATGCGAGTGTAGCGAAATGCTTGTGCTTCTAGTTCCGACAATGCAGTAATAACCAACGAGTAATCTAGCTAACAATTCCAAAACTACTACCTTATACACCCAAGTGTAAAGGGATAAAGAATATGTACATTAAGATATATGAATGAGTGATGGTACAGAGCGGCATAGGCAAGATGCAGTAGATGGTATCGAGTACAGTATATACATATGAGATGAGTATGTAAACAAAGTGGCATAGTTTAAAGTGGCTAGTGATACATGTATTACATAAAGATGCAGTAGATGATATAGAGTACAGTATATACATATACATATGAGATAAATAATGTAGGGTATGTAAACATTATATTAAGTAGCATTGTTTAAAGTGGCTAGTGATATATTTGACATCAATTCCCATCAATTCCCATTATTAAAGTGGCTGGAGTTGAGTCAGTGTGTTGGCAGCAGCCACTCAATGTTAGTGGTGGCTGTTTAACAGTCTGATGGCCTTGAGATAGAAGCTGTTTTTCAGTCTCTCGGTCCCAGCTTTGATGCACCTGTACTGACCTCGCCTTCTGGATGATAGTGGGGTGAACAGGCAGTGGCTCGGGTGGTTGTTGTCCTTGATGATCTTTATGGCCTTCCTGTGACATCGGGTGGTGTAGGTGTCCTGGAGGGCAGGTAGTTTGCCCCCGGTGATGCGTTGTGCAGACCTCACTACCCTCTGGAGAGTCTTACGGTTGTGGGCGGAGCAGTTGCCGTACCAGGCGGTGATACAGCCCGACAGGATGCTCTCGATTGTGCATCTGTAGAAGTTTGTGAGTGCTTTTGGTGACAAGACAAATTTCTTCAGCCTCCTGAGGTTGAAGAGGCGCTGCTGCGCCTTCTTCACGATGCTGTCTGTGTGGGTGGACCAATTCAGTTTGTCTGTGATGTGTACGCCGAGGAACTTAAAACTTACTACCCTCTCCACTACTGTTCCATCGATGTGGATAGGGGGGGTGTTCCCTCTGCTGTTTCCTGAAGTCCACAATCATCTCCTTAGTTTTGTTGACGTTGAGTGTGAGGTTATTTTCCTGACACCACACTCCGAGGGCCCTCACCTCCTCCCTGTAGGCCGTCTCGTTGTTGTTGGTAATCAAGCCTACCACTGTTGTGTCGTCCGCAAACTTGAGTTGGAGGCGTGCGTGGCCACGCAGTCGTGGGTGAACAGGGAGTACAGGAGAGGGCTAGAACGCACCCTTGTGGGGCCCCAGTGTTGAGGATCAGCGGGGTGGAGATGTTGTTACCTACCCTCACCACCTGGGGGCGGCCCGTCAGGAAGTCCAGTACCCAGTTGCACAGGGCGGGGTCGAGACCCAGGGTCTCGAGCTTGATGACGAGTTTGGAGGGTACTATGGTGTTAAATGCTGAGATGTAGTCGATGAACAGCATTCTCACATAGGTATTCCTCTTGTCCAGATGGGTTAGGGCAGTGTGCAGTGTGGTTGAGATTGCATCGTCTGTGGACCTATTTGGGCGGTAAGCAAATTGGAGTGGGTCTAGGGTGTCAGGTAGGGTGGAGGTGATATGGTCCTTGACTAGTCTCTCAAAGCACTTCATGATGATGGAAGTGAGTGCTACGGGGCGGTAGTCGTTTAGCTCAGTTACCTTAGCTTTCTTGGGAACAGGAACAATGGTGGCCCTCTTGAAGCATGTGGGAACAGCAGACTGGGATAGGGATCGATTGAATATGTCCGTAAACACACCAGCCAGCTGGTCTGCGCATGCTCTGAGGGCGCGGCTGAGGATGCCGTCTGGGCCTGCAGCCTTGCGAGGGTTAACACGTTTAAATGTTTTACTCACCTCGGCTGCAGTGAAGGAGAGTCCGCATGTTTTGGTTGCGGGCCGTGTCAGTGGCACTGTATTGTCCTCAAAGCGGGCAAAAAAGTTATTTAGTCTGCCTGGGAGCAAGGCATCCTGGTCCGTGACTGGGCTGGTTTTCTTTTTGTAATCCGTGATTGACTGTAGACCCTGCCACATACCTCTTGTGTCTGAGCCGTTGAATTGCGACTCTACTTTGTCTCTATACTGACGCTTAGCTTGTTTGATTGCCTTGCGGAGGGAATCTCAAATTAGGATAAGAACACCTCTGCACCTTAAAATGAAACAAAACAATTTCATTTGCTCTTCTTTCAGACTGTTACTGTGAAGGAGGACGACGTCCACCCCCAGAACCCGCCAAAGTTTGATAAAATTGAGGACATGGCGATGTTCACCTTCCTGCACGAGCCCGCTGTGCTGTTTAACCTCAAAGAGCGTTACGCAGCCTGGATGATCTACGTAAGTAATGACCTGTCTGCTAATATCTCCATTAAATCAATCATTCCTTCAAATGAATTAAACTAAATCCCCTTGTCTTTGACAGACCTACTCAGGGCTGTTCTGTGTCACTGTCAACCCATACAAGTGGCTGCCAGTGTACGATCAGTCTGTTGTCAATGCATACAGAGGCAAGAAGAGGACAGAAGCTCCTCCTCACATCTTCTCCATCTCTGACAATGCATACCAGTACATGTTGTCAGGTCAAATATAACTTTTCCTTTTCAAATATATAAATCAAATGATATTTGGATAATGTCACATTTACTGATACTTCTCTTTCAACAGACAGGGAAAATCAGTCTGTCCTTATCACGTAAGTACATCAACCAAAGGTTATATCCATTTGAGACTATTAGAAATTAAGAGAAATTCTGAGACATTAACATATGTATTTTTAAATTCCAGTGGAGAATCCGGTGCTGGAAAGACTGTTAACACCAAGAGAGTCATCCAGTACTTCGCCAGCATTGCTGCTGTTAGCGGAAAGAAAAGTGCAGCGGAAGAAAAAAAGGTTAAAAAAACGGCAAAGATTCATTGTTATTGATCCTAAATTAAACATTCTTCATGGCTGGATGGGCATACAGCATGTTAACAAAATCCAATATATGTTCGTACAGTATTTATTTTAATGCTGCATTTTAACACTGTGTGGTTGTTGGGTTGTAGGGGACCCTGGAGGATCAAATCATCCAGGCCAATCCTGCCCTGGAGGCTTTTGGTAATGCCAAGACCATCAGGAATGACAACTCCTCCCGATTCGTAAGTTTGGTGTTGTTTGTTTGTCAAATATCAGTCAAATCTTATCCTCTGGATTTGAATTGTATAACCATTAGCTGATGTCATGACGTTAGTTGATCTTCCCGTTTGGGTCTGTCTGTGCACCAGACCAGGGTTAAAAAGTATTTGTTTTATTTAAAATACTTTCAGTGTTTGATTGAGAACCAGAAATGTGGGATTTAAACTTGTGTAGGACTATTCCATCAGTTCCATTACACCATGCAAACTCAATCATGCGCACTTAAGGTATTCAAAAAGAAAACAAATACTACTTGAACCCAGCTCTTGTGTGCTCATTAATTTATGCTATTACAATAATTTACAGGGTAAATTCATCCGCATTCATTTTGGAGTCAGTGGGAAGCTTTCGTCTGCTGACATTGAGACTTGTGAGTACAACACTCAATTTGCCCAGGCTTGAACAGATCTCTTTGACAGGAAACACATTAATACCAAAAGCACTTTTCCATACTGATCAGATCTTCTGGAGAAGTCACGTGTCACTTTCCAGCTCAAGGCTGAGAGAGACTATCACATCTTCTACCAGATCCTGTCCCAAAAGAAACCAGAACTGCTGGGTGAGTATTGAATCATCAAACTGAGTAGGGTTGATGTCAATTCAGGATTAAACGGAACATTTCTGATGAAATCCAATTAAATTCTTATGGTGCAGAGGTGCCAGAGAGAGTGCTAGCCCGATCCCCCAGCGAAAAACACTCAGCACGATGTAGCGTGATTTATGTTGTGACGTTTCCTTTTTTCATAAGAAAGTTAAAATGATTTAAATTCCATGCAAGTACGCAACACTGAAATTGGATGCACACAAATCAATCTCCAGCTGCAGTTTTTCGAAACTTGATTAGGGCTAATTTGCCGTCCTGTCTATTTATAATATAACACAATGCCAATTTTAGAATTGACCCCAATCCTAATACTGAGTGTATCTTGTTTTGACCTATACCACAGCCAAAACACAAATTAAACTGTGCTGTTGAATTCTTTTCAGAGATGCTACTCATCACCAGCAATCCCTATGACTATGCCTTCATCTCCCAAGGAGAGATTGCTGTAACCTCCATTAATGATGCAGATGAGCTAATGGCTACTGATGTGAGTAGAATATGTACATACTGTACATACGATCATTTCCCACTTGTATCCAACTCTTTCTCCAGTACAAAACAATGGCATTTTTGGAACTAGGATGCCTTTGATGTGCTGGGCTTCTCCCAAGAGGAGAAGAATGGCATTTATAAGCTGACTGGTGCTATCATGCACTACGGCAACATGAAGTTCAAGAATAAACAGCGGGAGGAGCAAGCAGAGGCAGATGGCACTGAGGGTGAGTGCTGAGGATTTAAAACCTCTCACTTCATTATAAAGTAGTATCTGAAAAATCTGAACATCAAAATGCAGTTAGCGTGCCTCTTCTAATCATACAACATTGCCATTCTAGATATTGACAAAGCTGCATATCTGATGGGCCTGAACTCTGCTGACCTGGTCAAGGGGCTGTGTCATCCAAGGGTCAAAGTAGGAAATGAGTGGGTCACCAAAGGTCAGAATGTCGACCAGGTGAGTCTCAAAATAGTTTTACATTTCAAGGAGCTAATAATTTTGACACTTCTGTATAGGGTTGCTAATATTTTCCTACCTGTAATTCCCACGTTTATGTTGAGGCTATGTTTTAGTAATTTATTTTCTAAATATTTTGTAGGTGTACTACTCTATTGGTGCACTGTCAAAGAAAGTTTACGAGAACATGTTCCTCTGGATGGTGATAAGAATCAACCTTACTCTGGACACTAAGAACGCTCGTCAGCACTACATTGGTGTGCTGGACATTGCTGGCTTTGAGATCTTTGATGTGAGTGTTTGATGTAAATTTGATAAAAATGGAATCTAGAACATTACAGCTGACAAAATAAAGTAACTGTGAACTTCTATTTCAGTTCAACACCTTTGAGCAGCTGTGCATCAACTTCACTAATGAGAAGCTGCAGCAGTTCTTCAACCACCACATGTTTGTGCTGGAGCAGGAAGAGTATAAGAAAGAGGGCATCGTCTGGGAGTTCATTGATTTTGGCATGGACTTGGCTGCCTGCATTGATCTCATTGAAAGGGTTAGTGTCTTCAGTTTTGCAGAAGTTTATATGATATGACCTGAGTAATCTTTGAGATTTCAAACATTACATGGTACATCTTAATACATGTCCTTCCATTACAAATGATTCTGATATTTATTTACTCTGCTTTTCCCTTAACATTAATACATTTTAATTCATTCCTTCCACTAGCCCATGGGTATCATGTCCATCCTTGAAGAGGAGTGCATGTTCCCCAAGGCCAGTGATTCCACATTCAAAGCGAAGCTGTATGACACCCATCTGGGCAAAAATGCCTGCTTCCAGAAGCCTAGAATTGTTAAGGGTAGACCAGAGGCCCATTTCTCCCTGGTTCACTATGCTGGCATTGTTGACTACAACATTGGTAACTGGCTGGTGAAGAACAAGGACCCCCTGAATGAGACTGTGGTCGGACTGTTCCAGAAGTCAAGTCTTAAGTTCCTGGCCAACCTCTTTGTGAACTATGCTGGTGCAGAAGGAGGTACTATGTGTTGATATCAGCAAAGACTACAACACACTCAAATAAATAATCCACAGTATATGATAGTAGTAATAATAATATATTTAAATAGTTATTTCATTATCATACAGCACCTGAAGAAAAAGCGGCTGGAGGAAAAAAGAAGAAAGGCTCTTCCTTCCAGACTGTGTCTGCATTGCACAGGGTAAATCTGAGCTTAAATCAATATATGTATGATGTTTTCACATGTCAGAATATTAACAAATGTATTATATTTGCACTATATTTGAGATGCCAGTATGTTGTGGATTGGCATGTTAGCATTAAATGCCGCTGTGACTCGTGAGGTACTTGGAGACTCATTCACTGATGGAAAATTCTACATTTGTCATACTGACAGGAGAACTTGGGTAAACTCATGACCAACTTGAGGTCTACTCACCCCCACTTTGTGCGTTGCATCATCCCCAACGAGACCAAGACTCCTGGGGCCATGGAGAATCCTCTGGTCATGCACCAGCTGCGCTGTAACGGTGTGCTGGAAGGCATCAGGATCTGCAGAAAGGGCTTCCCCAACAGAATCCTGTATGCCGACTTCAAACAAAGGTAAAAATAACCATTAATTTCCTTTCTAAAATAAATTCAATTCTTGAACTATTCAAATGTTCCCTTTTTTAAGATAATTTCTTTCTGATTTAAATTCAGATACCGCATCCTCAATCCAAATGCTATCCCTGAGGGTCAGTTCATGGACAACATGAAGGCAGCTGAAAAACTGTTGGGCTCTTTGGATATTGACCATACCCAGTACAGATTAGGACACACTAAGGTAAGTTCTCTAAATAGATGAAAAGCAATAAAAAAGAAACCTGTTGTACCAGGATGGAAAAATAGCAGCAATATTACCAATACATCACTATCATGGTAACCTGAGCAATGCCTTTTGAAATAAGTGCTGATATACCACTGATCATGCTTACCTCATGTCATCGGTGTCTAGGGAAAATGTGTCTAGTCTAGATAAAAACAGAGTATACAAAACATTAAGAACAAATGGGTCAAGTCGAGGACCTGCTCTTTCCATGACAGACTCACCAGGTGAATCCCGGTGAAAGCTATGATCCCTTATTGATGTCACTTGTTAAATCCACTTTAATCAGTGCAGATGAAGGGGAGGAGACAGGTTAAAGGATGATTTTTAAGCTTTAAGAGAATTGAGACATGGATTGTGTATGTGTGCCATTCAGAGGGTGAATGGGAAAAACAAAACTGGAAGTGCCTTTGAACGGGGTATGATAGTAGGTGCTTGGCGCACCAGTTTGTTTCAAGAACTACAACAATGCTGGGTTTTTCATGGTTAACAGTTTCCCGTGTGTATTAAGAATGTTCCACCACCCAAGTCAATATTATGAAGGTGTTCCTAATGTTGGTTATACTCAGTGTATCTTTGGTATAGTGCCACCATGTGGTAGATCCAGATCTAAAGTAGCTACTTATAAGCAATTAAAAGCATTGTGGCCATAATGTTTTTGTACAAGTTTTTAAAGACCTTGCCAAATTGTGTAACTCTTGGTCAGCATGCTGGGATTGAAGTTCTAAAATCCACAGAGTGGCTGGGGATCTGACTTTTCTGGACCCCTCTTCCCAGGTTAAAGGTCCCAAAGCTTCTGCGCATGTGTGGGATTCTCTACTCACGCACAGTCTCTGCTCTACTCGTAGAGAACAGGCTCCTCTGGTTTCTTGTTTAATAAAGTTAGATCAAAGCTGAATCAATGTCTGCAATATCCCAATGACAGTATTGTACATAACAGAATGGACTATAATAGCATTGTATAATGTTACTGTAAGAAAAAAACAGCACTTAATTTCTTATGAGATTTTAGGAGGATTGTGCGAATAGTTGCATTTTTGTCTCATGTGGCCAGAACTCAACAGTGCACGCCATTAAGCAAAATATGTACTTTAGTTGAAACAAAACACAGGTATGCTACAGGTTGTTAACACCATCTGCTATAAAACTCGCTCAATCTACACAACTAGAAGATCTAAATGCATATTCCCATGAAACTGATTAAGATCAAATGAAAGGCATGCAGTTTTTGCAAAGACGTTTCACCGGTAAAACTTGAAGAATTGTCATTCACAATTGACAGTGAGAAATGTGAAGGGAGAGGGACAACAAAAATGTAGGCCTGAAGGTAAAGAAACAGAACATGATACTGATCTTTCCAGCGGTATCCAGAGAGGCAGGATGGTGGCAGGATGGGGGCCAAACGGGGCGTTACCTATGGATCCAAACCCTTGGCCAAATATAATTAGCTCATTACAGGGCCAAATTGTGGTCAATTTGTGTCATTTTTGTAAAAATTGGCATGAAATCAGCAATCTAAATAGAACTACCACGTTTTGTAAATCTGGGGATAACACATTCAAGGTATTTATGCTCAACTGGCATCAAAATACAATCCTGCCAAATACAAGACGATACAAGCACTACATTATGAACTTGTGTATCTTTAGGTGTTCTTCAAGGCTGGTCTCCTGGGTACTCTTGAGGAGATGAGAGACGATCGTCTCGCTCTTATCATCACTGGCTTCCAGGCCAGATCACGTGGTCTACTTGCCAGAATTGAGTTCCAGAAAATTGTTGACCGCAGGTTGGAATAAGAATAGATACAACTTCTGCAGACAATATGGTGGAGGAAGAAAAGGCTTTATAATTCTATTCAATTTCACAGGGATGCCTTGCTTGTGATCCAATGGAACATTCGTGCCTTCATGGGTGTCAAGAATTGGCCCTGGATGAAGATGTACTTCAAGATCAAACCTCTGCTGAAGTCAGCAGAGACTGAGAAGGAGATGGCCAACATGAAGGAAGAATTCCTGAAGCTTAAAGAGGCTTATGCTAAAAGTGAAGCCCGTAAAAAGGAGCTGGAAGAGAAGATGGTGTCCCTTATCCAAGAGAAGAACGACCTGCAGCTCGCTGTCCAAACTGTGAGTAACTTTAACTGCACTACAGTTGTTGCATTCACATCCTTTGTCAAAATGAGCTTTTAGCTAACTAGAGAAATAGAAAAACAGAGAGAGGAGCCACATGATTTGCTAAATACAAACAATCAGTGGAGCATTTGTCGATTATTTGTACTGTCCAAATATTATACCACCAAACAAACTTCAAATACTTATAATACTTATATATTGACACATTGACAGCAAGAAGACACTATTGGTGATGCTGAAGAGAGATGTGAAGGTCTGATCAAGAGCAAAATCCAGCTTGAGGCCAAAGCCAAAGAGCTGACAGAAAGACTGGAGGATGAGGAGGAGATGAATTCAGAGCTAACTGCTAAGAAGAGGAAGCTGGAGGATGAGTGCTCAGAACTCAAGAAGGACATTGATGATCTGGAGCTCACTCTGGCTAAAGTGGAGAAGGAAAAGCATGCCACAGAGAACAAGGTAATGGTTTATCTTTTATCTTGTGATGTTAAAATTCAAATTAAGTGGTTTGGATAAAAGTGTAATGACACTGTTCTGTTTCCGAAGGTTAAAAACCTTACTGAGGAGATGGCAGCTCTGGATGAAATCATTGCCAAGCTGACCAAGGAGAAGAAGGCTCTGCAAGAGGCTCATCAACAAACGCTGGATGACCTGCAGAGTGAGGAGGACAAAGTCAACACGCTGACCAAGGCCAAAGCCAAACTGGAACAGCAAGTTGATGATGTGAGTATCAAATAGTAATTCACAAAAAGTACAACAAAATTAGTAATATCCTAAAAATACGCAACAGTAAATTGCTGACTCCGAATGTTGTTTAATATATCCTTTATTAGCTTGAAGGGTCTCTGGAGCAAGAGAAGAAGGTGAGAATGGACCTTGAGAGAGCCAAGAGAAAGCTGGAGGGAGATTTAAAGTTGACCCAGGAGAGCCTAATGGACCTGGAGAATGACAAGCAGCAGCTGGAGGAGAGAATGAAGAAGTAAGATCCCACAAACCCACAAAATATTATGAATAGTTATTTTACAGAAAGTGCTCAAATGTGTTATTTACTTATCAGGAAGGACTTTGAGATGAGCCAACTCAACAGCAAGATTGAGGATGAGCAGGCTTTGGGTGCCCAGCTTCAGAAGAAACTGAAGGAGCTGCAGGTATTTCAATGGCATTGTTGAAAAGGGAATATTTCTGTTAGATATGCTTATGTTCTCATCTTACCAGAACATTTTAAATCCTACCATTTCAGGCCCGCATTGAGGAATTAGAGGAAGAGCTGGAGGCTGAAAGAGCTGCCCGTGCCAAGGTGGAGAAACAGAGGGCAGACTTGGCCAGAGAGCTAGAAGAGATCAGTGAGAGGCTGGAGGAGGCTGGTGGAGCCACTGCTGCCCAGATTGAGATGAACAAGAAGAGGGAGGCTGAGTTCCAGAAGGTGCGCAGAGACCTTGAAGAGGCTACCCTGCAGCATGAGGCTACAGCTGCCACTCTGAGGAAGAAAAATGCTGACAGTGTAGCTGACCTGGGAGAACAGATTGACAACCTTCAGAGAGTGAAGCAGAAGCTGGAGAAAGAGAAGAGTGAGCTCAGGCTGGAGCTGGATGATGTGGTCTCCAACATGGAGCAGATTGTCAAGGCTAAGGTCAGTGGATTCATAATGACAAAATACAATACCTTTCTGAGATCAGATAGATATAGCAAATGGAACTGCACATGCCATTAGGTTAGTAGATACAATCTCTGAAGGTTGTGCTGTGTTATCTAAAAAACTAATGTTTTCAGACAAACTTGGAGAAAATGTGCCGCACTCTAGAGGACCAGATGAGTGAATACAGGACGAAAGCTGAGGAAGGACAGCGATCCATCAATGATTTCACAATGCAGAAAGCAAAGCTTCAAACTGAGAATGGTATATTAACTAAAAACCTAGACATGCATATAAACAGACAAAATTAATTACCACAATTAGTAATATAATTTTAAATAAGTTGAATATCATGAAAACAGGTGAACTTGCCAGACAGTTGGAGGAGAAAGACTCTCTGGTCTCTCAACTGACCAGAGGTAAGCAGTCCAACGTTCAGCAGATTGAAGACCTCAAGAGACAATTGGAGGAGGAAGTCAAGGTATTTATACAAAGAATGCAGTGTCTCTTATCTAACTACATTCATCATCAGGCATAATTACAGATCCTTTTAAAAATTTCCTTACCAGGCAAAGAACGCACTTGCCCATGCAGTGCAGTCTGCTCGCCATGACTCAGATCTGTTGAGGGAGCAGTATGAGGAGGAACAGGAGGCCAAGGCTGAGCTGCAGCGTGGCATGTCCAAGGCTAATGCTGAGGTGGCTCAGTGGAGAACCAAGTATGAAACTGATGCCATCCAGAAGACTGAAGAGCTTGAGGACGCAAAGTAAGGATGTTTTCTTACTTTTCAGGCTATTGAACCTTGGCTGAAAAAGCGATACACAAATCTACTGTACATGATCAATATATACCATTATACTGTACTTCCAGACAGAAAAAAGGCAGCTGAAATGTGTTTCTCAACTATGCCAATCTAGGAAGAAACTGGCTCAGCGTTTGCAGGATGCAGAGGAAGCTGTGGAAGCCGTAAATGCTAAATGTTCATCCCTAGAGAAGACTAAACACAGACTCCAGAATGAGATTGAAGATCTCATGGTGGATGTGGAGAGATCCAATGCAGCTGCTGCCTCTTTGGACAAGAAGCAAAGGAACTTTGACAAGGTAAGAAATAAACATATGGAATACACAAGTCCTATTAGGCTTCATTATTATACATGATAGGGGTAGCCTAGTGATTTGAGAAGTGGGCCAACACCCTCAGACAAGAAAACCTGGTGCGGAAATAGCCGGCAACCGGAGGGTCATCCTACATCCTACACCGCCTGCCGTTGTGCCCTTGAGCAAGGTACTTAACCCCCAATAATTGCTCCAGGGGCACTGCACTGTGGCACTGCACTGTGGCTGACCCATAGCTTCCAACGCCTGTGTGTCTCGGGGGGTTGGGTTTTGAGCACAAAGACACATTTCTATTCTTTGTAAGTTAATGGACAATAAGCACATCTCATCTTAATCATACACTGTATTCAAACTACCTAAAAAACATGTATGATTTTCAGGTCCTGGCTGAGTGGAAGCAGAAGTTTGAGGAGTCTCAGACTGAGCTGGAGAGCTCCCAGAAAGAGGCCAGATCTCTCAGCACTGAGCTCTTCAAACTCAAGAACTCTTATGAGGAGTCTCTGGATCATCTGGAGACCATGAAGAGGGAGAACAAGAACCTCCAAGGTCAGAGCATAAGAATCATTGGGTTAAATAACTTAGTCAATTGAAAATCGATATGCTATAGAGATCAGATAGAGATCAGATAGATATGCTATAGAGATCAGATCACTTTTTTTTTTTGATGTACAATTATATTTTCCACAGAGGAAATTTCTGACCTGACGGAGCAGCTTGGTGAGGGAGGAAAGAGCATCCATGAGCTGGAAAAGATCCGTAAACAGCTGGAGCAGGAGAAGGCTGAGATACAGTCTGCTCTAGAGGAAGCTGAGGTGAGATTGGAAAATATTTACTGGTAGTGAAAGTACCAGAACTACATTTTACAAACTATGGGTGGCTGTGTTCTCATAGGGCTCCCTAGAGCATGAGGAGGGCAAGATCCTGAGAGCTCAGCTGGAGTTCAATCAGGTAAAAGCTGACATTGAACGGAAGCTGGTGGAGAAGGATGAGGAAATGGAGATGAATAAGAGGAACCAGCAGAGAGTTGTGGATACCCTGCAAAGCTCACTGGAGTCAGAGACTCGCAGCAGGAATGAAGCTCTCAGGCTGAAGAAGAAGATGGAGGGAGATCTCAATGAGATGGAGATCCAGCTCAGCCAGGCCAACAGGCAGGCATCAGAGGCCCAGAAGCAACTTAAGGGTCTCCATTCCCATCTGAAGGTATTACTTCCACACCATTTAATTAAAAACATAGCTTTTGCCTTTAGAAAAAGCCAAGCCACACTGTGTAACAAAATAAAACTAGTAAAATCATTGATTCTTTCTACAGGATTCTCAAATGCAGCTGGATGATGCTCTTCGTGTCAGTGATGACCTGAAGGAGAACATTGCCATTGTGGAGAGACGTAACAACCTGATGCAGGCTGAACTGGATGAGCTGAGAGCCCTGGTGGAGCAGACTGAGAGAGGCCGCAAACTGGCTGAGCAGGAACTGCTGGATGTTAGTGAGAGAGTTCAGCTGCTGCACTCACAGGTAAGACAGTAATATAGAACAATTAGGGTTCTCCTTAAATATCTGCTACTTGATGTACGTAGAGGTAATATACAAATAATTTGTCATATATACATACTGTATGTGTAGAACACCAGCTTACTGAGCCAGAAGAAGAAGCTAGAGGGCGACACATCCCAGCTTCAGAATGAAATGGAGGAGGCTGTGCAGGAGTGTAGAAATGCTGAGGAAAAAGCCAAGAAGGCCATTACTGATGCTGCCATGATGGCAGAAGAGCTGAAGAAGGAGCAGGACACCAGTGCTCACCTGGAGCGTATGAAAAAGAACATGGAGCAGACCATCAAGGACCTGCAGCACCGCCTGGATGAAGCTGAACAAATTGCCATGAAGGGTGGCAAGAAGCAGATCCAGAAGCTGGAGGCCAGAGTAAGTGTCTAAGCGGCATTCTCTTCTATTAATTCAATGTCACATGTCATATCTCCAGTAATATTTCTAGCTGCAATATTAAAAGTAGTGGTAACTAACAAAGTAATTGGAAATGGTGCGTTAATATCTTTCTAGGTGAGAGAGCTAGAGACTGAAGTGGAACTGGAGCAAAGGAGGAGCAGTGATTCTGTAAAAGGAGTCCGTAAATATGAGAGACGCATCAAAGAACTCACCTACCAGGTACATCACAAAGTTCAAGTTGAAAGTGCACTATTAACATGTTCAGAATCAAATGTAAAATGTTTACTGTATTCAGTATTCAGTATGACAAAAAAAAATCCATTATTTTTGGGTGCAGACTGAGGAAGACCGTAAGAATTTGAGCCGTCTGCAGGACCTGGTGGACAAACTGCAGCTTAAGGTCAAATCCTACAAGAGAACTTCAGAGGAGGCTGTAAGTAGAAAATCTTCCATCGTCCAACTGATGCATCTGTAAGTCTCAAATTGTTGTGTTTGCTGGAAACTTAAATCTTATTAAACATTTTTCACAGGAGGAACAAGCCAATGCCAATTTGGGCAAGTTCCGTAAGATTCAGCATGAACTGGATGAGGCAGAAGAGAGGGCTGATATTGCTGAGTCTCAGGTCAACAAGATGAGAGCCAAGAGTCGTGATGCCGGATCCAAGGTCAGTGAATTTGCTGTCAATGTACAGTGTTGTATAGGTTATAATTTTGCAGTTTCCCATGACAAAAGCCTTAACCTTAAATAGTTTTAACGTCTCGTATCTGAGATTCTATTTAATGGTAATTTCAATTCTCGATATTCACTAATTTATTCCTGAAGAAAATAAGTAATAAATGCGTAAATTGTTACTAAGTAACTATACATACCTGTTGAAGTTCCCCATTGTAAAATATCAACCAGAAAACAGTGTTCTCATTATTTATCTATCCTCTCTGTCACAGAAAGGAAAGGATGAAGAGTGAGGCCAAGAGTTGTGATGCCGACTCCCAGGTCAGTTATTTCAATCAACATAATTACATTGGTTATAATTTGCAAACTCCCTTATACCATGTATGATGACAGACCCAACCTCAATTGTTTTGTAAGTTTAAAGGGTTGATTGCAACTAACAAGCCGAACTTCTCAGGTACCACTGTGTTAGCACTGGTTTCATCAAAACGATACTTCGGGAGAATACACTGAGCTCTGTGATAACCGTGGCTGCAACGAAAGGAACACCGGAATAAACTAGCAGACTAGCTGATATTATGATGTTACGGCACCAAGCCAGCTTGATACTAGACATCGGAAATGGTCATTGTCTGTGTTCACTACTCCCGACCAAAAGACGTAACATCAAGAACAACTAAATCTATATAGTAAAAAGTTCAACTGAGTATTGTCATATAACAACTAAACAAATATGATTAGACTAGAATATCCTGGTAGTACAAGGATTTTGTTATCATATTTAATTGCAGACAATTACTTATTATGCCAAATTATGCCTACACAGGGGCTACTCTTCTGCGAAAATAAAGTTATTGAAGAACAACTTTTAATTAATCAAAACATTGTAAACGAAAGTGATATGGATTGCAGCAACACCTGTGACAGACAATCTACATATCAATATAAAATGAAGTACTTTGCATATTTAATTGATTAAAGGTAAAGGTCTCCATAAAAAAACACAACACTTAATAATAATGCTCATGTAGGCTTCATTAAATAATCCACAACAGCATTTTTGTCTATCATTACATTTTGGCTGTCATTTCTACTTATTGTTGAAGATGTCATTTTCTGGCCATAGAATGCAAGGAAGACATCATTTCAAAGCTTAAAGAAAACAACAATACTTCAAGCAACACATGCTACAGTTGTGGCTTTGTGAGTGCTTTTCTGGATCAGAAATTAAAGAAATTATACTGACATGATGTGAGACGACACTCATATATATGGGGATTAAACATTTATGTCAATAATGATCACTCATATGCAGATAATGAGATATGTGACTAGTTAGCTAGCTATAGCCAGTCAGTAAATTCCCAATAAATGTGATGAGGCTGTCATTCAAACAACTTATACTAGTTAGCTAACTAGCTAGCTACATTTTTGAGTTAATAAGAAATTGATGGATAACACAAGTCATGTATAATGAATGTTGGCTAGCTAATGCACTAAGCAGAATGATCGTTCCCCAAGAAGTAAACTAGCTAGTTCGCTAGAAAGTTAGCTAGCTAGACATCAATTGATGCTGCAGACAGCTAACTAGCTAGCTAACTAGCCAAAACGTGGCTAACTAGCTTGCTACCATATGAAAATAATCAAATTATTGAAATGCTACAATATAGCTGGACCCGTTCTGCCAAATATTCTGTGAACACAAGGTTAGCTAGCTATCAAGCAAACAATAGCTAGCCCAAGTGTTGCTAGCTAGTAGCTAACTAGCCAAGTAACATTATACCCATGAACTCTCCTGGTGAAATTTATAAGAAATTACTTTCCCTACCACATTTCTTTCCAATTCAGAGATTGTTTCTTTAATATAGCACAATATGCCACAGTAAGCCGGCCAACTGGCCTGATTAATGTAGCCCTGTAAGAAAAGATAAAGGGTCACTATTCAGTGTTATCACGATCTGCAAATAAATCAATAATCACGTATTGTCACATACAATGTGATGGATTTATTGCAATATTTAGTGAAATCTTTAATTTACTAGTAGACACAGTTAGTATTATTCATGATGTTTATAGGGTATTCTATTCACTCAAACAATGAGCCCCAAAGGTTCATATATGTTTGACGATGCACAGAATATTGTAAGAATGTTTTTAGTGTTCACAGTAGTTTATTACATTTTAACCTTCATCCATCTTGTGTTACAGAAAGGACATGATGAAGAGTGAAGCTCTCGGATGGACCTTTCTGAAAATCTCCTGACTGTAGTGCTTTAGTTGTTTCTCTATTCTCCATGTAACATGAGCAGAATAAAGAATAAAGTCAAGTTAAATAGCCCCTCTGTGTATTGCTTGATTCTATTCAGACAGGAAGTTTAGACTAGATTTTGGAAGAATGGAATTCACCGTTATTTATTAAAGAAATGGAAACACCTACCCACACCCAAGAGCAATATCATATTTCTTTGGCCTAACATTAAGGATTTGTGTGGTTTCATGAAAAATGTAACCCTCAAACTACAGACTGGTACCATTTTGACCCTAGAGGCATACTGGATTTTTTTAAATCACAGCCTATAGGTGGTTTATTTGATTCTGCAAAATATTCATGACAAGTTTTTTGAATGTTTTGATAATTTATTAAAAATAAAGAACAGAAAAACCTTACTTACATACAGTTGAAGTCGGAAGTTTACATACACTTAGGTTGGAGTCATTAAAACTAGTTTTTCAACTACTCCACAAATTTATTGTTAACAAACTATAGTTTTGGCAAGTCGGTTAGGTCATCTACTTTGCGCATGACACAAGTAATTTTTCCAACAATTGTTTACAGACAGATTATTTCACTTATAATTCACTGTACCACAGTTCCAGTGGGTCAGAAGTTTACATACACTAAGTTGACTGTGCCTTTAAACAGCTTGGAAAATTCTAGAAAATTATGTAATGGGTTTAGAACCTTCTGATAGGCTACTTGACATTATTTGAGTCAATTGGAGTTGTACCTGTGCATGTATTTCAAGGTCTACCTTCAAACTCGGTGCCTCTTTGCTTGACATCATGGGAAAATGAAAAGAAATCAGCCAAGATCCCAGAACATTTTTTGTAGACCTCCACAAGTCTGGTTCATCCTTGGGAGCAGATCATCTGTACAAACAATAGTATGCCAGTATAAAAACCATGGGACCACGCAGCCGTTCTGTCTCGCGTTCTGTCTCCTAGAGATGAACGTACTTTGGTGTGAAAAGTGCAAATCAATCCCAGAACAGCAAAGGACCTTGTGAAGATGCTGGAGGAAACAGGTACAAAAGTATATATCCACAGTAAAACGAGTCCTATATCGACATAACCTGCAGTCTTGCAAGCCGAAGAACACCATCCCAACCGTGAAGCATGGTGGTGGCAACATCATGCTGTGGGGGTGCTTTGCAGCACTGGTGCACTTCACAAAATAGATGGCATCATCAGGGAGGAAAATTACGTGGATATATTGAAGCAACATCTCAAGATATCAGTCAGTCAAGTTAAAGCTTGGTCGCAAATGGGTCTTCCAAATGGACAATGGCCCCAAGCGTACTTCCAAAGTTGTAGCAAAATGGCTTAAGGACAACAAAGTCAAGGTATTGGAGTGGCCATCACAAAGCCCTGACCTCAAGCATATAGACAATTTGTGGGCAGAACTGAAAAAGCTTGTGAAAGGAAGGAGGCCTACAAACCTGACTCAGTTACACCAGCTCTGTCAGGAGAAATGGGCCAAAATTCACCCAACTTATCGTGGGAAGCTTGTGGAAGGCCACCTGAAACATTTGACCCAAGTTAAACAATTTAAAGGCAATGCTACCAAACACGAATTGAGTGTATGTAAACTTCTGACCCACTGGAAATGTGATGAAAGAAATAAAAGCTGAAATAAATCATTCTCTCCGCTATTATTCTGACATTTCACATTCTTAAAATAAAGTTGTGATCATAACTGACCTAAGACCGTGAATATTTACATGGATTAAATATCAGGAATTGTGAAAAACTGGCTCCGACGCTCATCGGGTGCGGCAGTGCTTGCAAACTATTTCAGACCACAAAGGGAAGCACAGCCGCGAACTGCCCAGTGACACGAGCCTACCAGACTAGCTAAATAACTTCTATGCTCGCTTCTAGGCAAGTAACACTGAAACATGCATTAAAGCATCAGCTGTTCCGGACGACTGTGTGATCACGCTCTCCACAGCTGATGTGAATAAGACCTTTAAACAGGTCAACACTCACAAGGCCAAATTACCAGGACATGTACTCCGAGCATGCGCTGACCAACTGGCAAGTGTCTTCACTGACATTTTCAACCTCTCCCTGTCTGAGTCTGTAATACCAACATGTTACAAGCAGACCACCATAGTCCCTGTGCCCAAGAACACTAAGGTAACCTGCCTAAATGACTACTTTCATGACGTTGCCATGTTGGGGGAGGTTTATGACCTCCCCATAAATACCTTTCTCCCTTTTTCTCTCCACTCTACAGAAAGGACTCTTGGAAAGCCCTTTGTTAACATAGAGAGAGTATGGCCTCCCGAGTGGGGCAGTGGTTAAGGGCGCTGTACTGCAGCGCCAGCTGTGCCACCAGACACCCTGGGTTCGCGCCCAGGCTCGCACAATTGGCCTAGTGTCGCCCGGGTTAGGGAGGAGTTGGCCGGTAGGCATATCCTTGTCTATCGCGCTCCAGCAACTCCTGTGGCGGGCCGGGCGCAGTGCGCGCTAACCAAGGTTGCCAGGTGCATGGTGTTTCCTCATTGGTGCGGCTGGCTTCTGGGTTGGATGCGCGCTGTGTTAAGAAGCAGTGCGGCTTGGTTGGGTTGTGCATCGGAGGACGCATGACTTTCAACCTTCGTCTCTCCCGAGCCCGTACGGGAGTTGTAGCGATGAGACAAGATAGTAGCTACTAAACAATTGGATACCATGAAATTGGGGAGAAAACAGGGTAAAAACATAAAAAAAAAATTAAAACTCAGCGTGAGTTCTGGTTGCGAATGGTTGAACGACAACAACCTAATGAAATTAACATTGTATTCCCGATGACGTGAGGACTGATGTCCATACGTTTAGAAGGGCGAATTTCAACATGGAGGTGACGATCGCCACGCTGGAAGGATGAATTTGACTACACCAGCCAGAATATAGCATGAGCTTACAGTATGGCAACTTGGTATGAACTATGAACTCTTATTTACTAAAGAAGTGATACATCCTAGACGTCGAGTTATCAGCAGCAACTGTAATGTAACGTGCATGTTCTAGGAAAGAAACGGACAATCTCTTCAGAACGACAGGGTACTACAATATATCCACTCTACCACACACTACAACATATCCGCCCAGAAATATTCTTCAAAGGACAAGGGAGATCTCTGCTGGGCAACCCAGCCTTCCCTCTTCGACCAGCCTTCCCTCTTCGAAGCGCAGCTCAGAGTAAATATATTTCTTGCATTTTCCTTTTCCGAATGGGTGGTTATTTAGAATGCATAAGATGCTGTATTTACGATAGTATATCCTGGACTTCCTGAAGGACAGCCCCCAGGTGGTAAGGGTAGGTGACAACACATCCGCCATGATGATCCTCAAAACAGGGGCCCCTCAGGGGTGCGTGCTCAGTCCCCTCAGTCCCCTCCTGTACACACTGCATGGCCAGGCACAACTCCAACACCATCATTAAGTTTGCCTATGACACAACAGTGGTAGGCCTGATCACCGACAACAATGGGAGGTCAGAGACCTGGCTGTCTGGTGCCAGGACAACAACCTCTCCCTCAACATGATCAAGACAAAGGAGATGATTGTGGACTACAGAAAAAGGAGGACCGAGCACGTGTGTGTGCACTTCTGTGATTGTTTAGTTAGTTAATAAATAAATGATTTAAGACAATTGATGTATGGATGACTCATACCTCTTCTGCATACCAAGATGGCATAGCAGTTCAGACGTCTTTTGTCCTTGTCTTGTCGTGTCCTGTATATATATATATTTACAACTTTTTTCACATACATTTTATTTTTATTTTCCATCAAATCATCTTCAAAACACTCTCCTGCAACCCGCCTCACCAATTTATATTTATAAAAAAGTATTATTTACCTCAAATCTGTAATCCTCCAAGAAGCTAGCCAGAAACTCCAAGAAGCTAGCCAGAAACGAACCAGAAGCTAGCCAGAAGCTAGCCCAGAAGCTAATCCAGAAGCTAATCAGAAGCTAGTTAGATTCTTTACCGGCAAATCGTCAGTATTCAGCTAACCACGGTTTGTGGCCATCAGCTATCCTTTAGCTCGAAAATCTATCGCCAGTTTTCCCGCGCAGCGCGGCTCGGAACGGAACATACCGGACCAATTTTTCTCTCCATGTCCCTGGATTTCAACTGCTCTCTGGACATTCATACCCGGATCTCACAGCTAGCTAGCTGCTATCCGTGTGACTGTCGGCTTTCGTCGATTCCGGAGCAAACATCAATTATTCCGGAGCTAGCCAGCTCCGTCAATCACTCCTGAGTTCCATCAATCACTCCTGGGCTGCAGTCACCTATCCGGACCCGTTTTACTGCCTACGCGGAGCCCCACCGGGCCTTCACAACTGGACTGCCAACGTTATCTACCCGAAGGAGATCCGGCTGGCTCCTCCGTCGCGACGTTACCTGAACGCCCATCTGCGGCCTGCTAACCGTTAGCTGTCTTACCGGCTGCTATCTGAATAGACAATCGGACAATTTATTTATTTTTATTATTATTATGTTTTCTTCTTGGGCCTCTATAACTATATCTATTGTTCTTATTTTTGTTGTTGTTGTGTGATTTGGATTAATCCCTTCTACCACACGGAACCCCACTAATCTACTGACGGAACGCAAGAGGTGGCTAACAACAGACCTCCATCCTATGCTAGCTTGCTACCGATGGCCTGGCTAGCTGTCTAAATCGCCGTGACCCCCAACCAACCTCTCCACTCACTGGACCCTTTTGATCACTCGACTAAGCATGCCTCTCCTTAATGTCAATATGTCTTGTCCATTGCTGTTCTGGTTAGTGTTTATTGGCTTATTTCACTGTAGAGCCTCTAGTCCTGCTCACTATACCTTATCCAACCTATTAGTTCCACCACCCACACATGCAATGACATCTCCTGGTTTCAATGATGTTTCTAGAGACAATATCTCTCTCTTCATCACTCAATACCTAGGTTTACCTCCACTGTATTCACATCCTACCATACATTTGTCTGTACATTATACCTTGATGCTATTTTATCGCCCCCAGAAACCTCCTTTTACTCTCTGTTCCAGACGTTCTAGACGACCAATTGCTTTTAGCCGCACCCTTATTCTACTCCTCCTATGTTCCTCTGGCGATGTAGAGGTGAATCCAGGCCCTGCAGTGCCTAGCTCCACTCCTATTCCCCAGTCGCTCTCTTTTGACGACTTCTGTAACCGTAATAGCCTTGGTTTCATGCATGTTAACATTAGAAGCCTCCTCCCTAAGTTTGTTCTATTCACTGCTTTAGCACACTCTGCCAACCCGGATGTTCTAGCTGTGTCTGAATCCTGGCTTAGGAAGACCACCAAAAATTCAGAAATTTTAATTCCAAACTACAACATTTTCAGACAAGATAGAACTGCCAAAGGGGGCGGTGTTGCAATCTACTGCAAATATAGCCTGCAGAGTTCTGTCCTACTATCCAGGTCTGTACCCAAACAATTTTAACTTCTACTTTTAAAAATCCACCTCTCTAAAAACAAGTCTCTCACCGTTACCGCCTGATATAGACCACCCTCTGCCCCCAGCTGTGCTCTGGACACCATATGTGAACTGATTGCCCGCCATCTATCTTCAGAGCTTGTGCTGCTAGGCGACCTAAACTGGAACATGCTTAACACCCCAGCCATCCTACAATCTAAACTTGATGCCCTCAATCTCACACAAATTATCAATGAACCTACCAGGTACCTCCCCAAAGCCTTAAACACGGGCACCTTCATAGATATCATCCTAACCAACTTCCCCTCTAAATACACCTCTGCTGTCTTCAACCAAGATCTCAGCGATCACTGCCTCATTGCCTGCATCCGTAATGGGTCAGCGGTCAAACGACCTCCACTCATCACTGCAAAACGCTTCCTGAAACACTTCAGCGAGCAGGCCTTTCTAATCGACCTGGCCGGGGTATCCTGGAAGGATATTGATCTCATCCCGTCAGTAGAGGATGCCTGGATATTTTTTTTTAAATGCCTTCCTAACCATCTTAAATAAACATGCCCCATTCAAGAAATTTAGAACCAGGAACAGATATAGCCCTTGGTTCTCCCCAGACCTGACTGCCCTTAACCAACACAAAAACATCCTATGGCGTTCTGCATTAGCATCGAACAGCCCCCGTGATATGCAGCTGTTCAGGTAAGCTAGAAACCATTATACACAGGCAGTTAGAAAAGCCAAGGCTAGCTTTTTCAAGCAGAAATTTGCTTCCTGCAACACTAACTCAAAAAAGTTCTGGGACACTGTAAAGTCCATGGAGAATAAGAACACCTCCTCCCAGCTGCCCACTGCACTGAAGATAGGAAACACTGTCACCACTGATAAATCCACCATAATTGAGAATTTCAATAAGCATTTTTCTACAGCTGGCCATGCTTTCCACCTGGCTACTCCTACCCCGGTCAACAGCACTGCACCCCCAACAGCAACTCGCCCAAGCCTTCCCCATTTCTCCTTCTCCCAAATCCATTCAGCTGATGTTCTGAAAGAGCGGCAAAATCTGGACCCCTACAAATCAGCCGGGCTAGACAATATGGACCCTTTCTTTCTAAAATGATCTGCCGAAATTGTTGCCACCCCTATTACTAGCCTGTTCAACCTCTCTGTCTGAGATTCCCAAAGATTGGAAAGCAGCTGCGGTCATCCCCCTCTTCAAAGGGGGGGACACTCTTGACTCAAACTGCTACAGACCTATATCTATCCTACCATGCCTTTCTAAGGTCTTCGAAAGCCAAGTCAACAAACAGATTACCGACCATTTCGAATCTCACCATACCTTCTCTGCTATGCAATCTGGTTTCAGAGCTGGTCATGGGTGCACCTCAGCCACGCTCAAGGTCCTAAACGATATCTTAACCGCCACCGATAAGAAACATTACTGTGCAGCCGTATTCATTGATCTGGCCAAGGCTTTCGACTCTGTCAATCCCCACATCCTCATCGGCAGACTCGACAGCCTTGGTTTCTCAAATGATTGCCTCGCCTGGTTCACCAACTACTTCTCTGATAGAGTTCAGTGTGTCAAATCGGAGGGTCTGCTGTCCGGACCTCTGGCAGTCTCTATGGGGGTGCCACAGGGTTCAATTCTTGGACCGACTCTCTTCTCTGTAAACATCAATGAGGTCGCTCTTGCTGCTGGTGAGTCTCTGATCCACCTCTACGCAGACGGCACCATTCTGTATACTTCCGGCCCTTCTTTGGACACTGTGTTAACAACCCTCCAGGCAAGCTTCAATGCCATACAACTCTCCTTCCGTGGCCTCCAATTGCTCTTAAATACAAGTAAAACTAAATGCATGCTCTTCAACCGATCGCTACCTGCACCTACCCGCCTGTCCAACATCACTACTCTGGACGGCTCTGACTTAGAATACGTGGACAACTACAAATACTTAGGTGTCTGGTTAGACTGTAAACTCTCCTTCCAGACCCATATCAAACATCTCCAATCCAAAGTTAAATCTAGAATTGGCTTCCTATTTCGCAACAAAGCATCCTTCACTCATGCTGTCAAACATACCCTTGTAAAACTGACCATCCTACCAATCCTCGACTTTGGCGATGTCATTTACAAAATAGCCTCCAATACCCTACTCAACAAATTGGATGCAGTCTATCACAGTGCAATCCGTTTTGTCACCAAAGCCCCATATACTACCCACCATTGCGACCTGTACGCTCTCGTTGGCTGGCCCTCGCTTCATACTCGTCGCCAAACCCACTGGCTCCATGTCATCTACAAGACCCTGCTAGGTAAAGTCCCCCCTTATCTCAGCTCGCTGGTCACCATAGCATCTCCCACCTGTAGCACACGCTCCAGCAGGTATATCTCTCTAGTCACCCCCAAAACCAATTCTTTCTTTGGCCGCCTCTCCTTCCAGTTCTCTGCTGCCAATGACTGGAACGAACTACAAAAATCTCTGAAACTGGCAACACTTATCTCCCTCACTAGCTTTAAGCACCAACTGTCAGAGCAGCTCACAGATTACTGCACCTGTACATAGCCCACCTATAATTTAGCCCAAACAACTACCTCTTTCCCAACTGTATTTAATTAATTTATTTATTTTGCTCCTTTGCACCCCATTATTTTTATTTCTACTTTGCACATTCTTCCATTGCAAAACTACCATTCCAGTGTTTTACTTGCTATATTGTATTTACTTTGCCACCATGGCCTTTTTTGCCTTTACCTCCCTTCTCACCTCATTTGCTCACATTGTATATAGACTTGTTTATACTGTATTATTGACTGTATGTTTGTTTTACTCCATGTGTAACTCTGTGTCGTTGTATCTGTCGAACTGCTTTGCTTTATCTTGGCCAGGTCGTAATTGTAAATGAGAACTTGTTCTCAACTTGCCTACCTGGTTAAATAAAGGTAAAATAAAATAATAAATAAAATAGTGAAGACTGGGTTCGTACAGATAACCAACAATTTACAACGTTTGGAATGAGACTAACATGAGGTAAAGAAGAATTCATTAATCAGAAGTCTATTGATCAGATATGAAAATATCTGAAAAGTTATATTAGGAAAATTATAACTTTGTAATCTGAATATTTTCCTTCGTGCCCCGACTTCCTAGTTAATTACAGTTACATGATGAATCAGTTTAATCGCGAAATGCTAATTACAGAGAATCTTTGATAAAAACTAAAAGTCTTCAGTTAATGATAGTAAAGACATGACATAGCAAAGGGTCTGAATACTTATGTAAATAAGGTATTTCTGTTTTATATTTTTAATACATTTAAAAAATGTCTAAAAACCTGTTTTCTAATGTCATTATGGGGTATTGTGTGTAGATTGCTGAGGATTTAAACAAAATCTCATCCATTTTAGAATAAGGCAAAATGTAACAAAATGTGGAAAAAGTAAAGGGGTCTGAATACTTTCCAAAGGCACTGTAAATGGTACTTTTATTTTTCAACAGGATTCTACCTGTACTTGATCAGGTAAAAACTACTGAATGAGCTCAAAAACGTGCTATAACTGATGATATGTTGCTGATATAACTGAAATTGTGAAAATATGTTTGTCCTACATAATCTAGGTTTGTCTGGAGACTTAATAACAAGTTATCTATGCCACCAGAGGGTGGAGGGTACCTGTATCAGTGATCTTGACCAGATAAACAGATCATCTGCAGAGATATAGCTTCCCATTTACATTTCTATACCACATATCATGACTGTGTACAAAACCACAAGTGCCTTTTTTTGAGCATTGAAAATCTGCCAAATGGCTACCTGCCCGGTACTCAGCCCTGCACCTTGAAACGAATGCCCCATGTATATAGAGTCACTTAATGCTGTTCACCTCATATACTGTTTATATACTGTTGTTTACTCTATGTACACATACATGTATTCTTGACATAGCATCATCCTAATGTTGTATACAGCACCTACTACTGTACATACCATTTTATTTTCCAAATGATATACTGCCTATGCACATCACATATTATTATTATGGATTCTCATATATGGTCTCTCTAATATATCTACCTAGTAGTGCTGGACTCTCTGCCTCAGCTTTTATGCATGCAGAGGACACTGAGGATGATGAATACTGTGTTTGACTTTATATTGTTGACTCATTGGAGTCATGTGTCATGTGGTTCAATGAGCGTTTGTGTCTCCACTTCAACATTTTTCCATATTTCCAAATCTTTCAGGAAATGTTCATAAGTCCTCATTCTTGGTTGATAATAGTTCATGCTCTCCTGTTCCTTTTCTTCCTCTGTGACCAGCTCTAGCACAGATGCATGAGCATTCTTAAAGTCATTGAGAACAACATGAAATGCTTCAAAACCCTCATTCACAGTTTCAACATTTACTCCATCAACAATAACTTTTATTTCATTCATTTTCCTACATTCTCCAAGTTTGCCTCTCCATGCTGCATAGTGTGAATTTAAATGCTCCTCTGCCCTCTCCAGTGGGGTCTTCTTCAGCCGTCATTCACTTTTAATTCACTCATCTTATAATGACATAGTTGTTGATTTGATTGTTAAATGCAATGCCCCCTTAGACCTCCTTTAGTTCCCTTTATTTCAATTTAAACACCCAGTATCTTTAGATCCTTTAGTTGCGTTCCATTGATGCATTGCATTTCCACGTTAGGCCTACTATTAGACATTTGATTAGATTACATTGTGCATAGGATCTCAGTGTTTCCCAAACTCAAACTTCCTAATTGTTTTCACACTGCTGTGTTTTGAATTCCATTCCCAAGTTTATCAAACATTCCAATTATAAGCACATTTGCACTTCCATAATATGCTTGATCAAACAATTGCATTGAACAGGGCAGCTTATTAATTCGCAATGGTTACTCACGGCTGGCGAATTCTAGGAGTTAAAGACCTCCCAGGTGAGCTGTCCTTGCGGTCTGAATGCAATATTAATATTATATATGTTTTTTGGGTGGCTGCATCGTGTTATGAGTATGGCTGTCTAGTAATGATCAACTGCATCAGTCAGGCTCCAGAGTGGCGCAGCGGTCTAAGGCAGTGCTAGAGGCGTCACTACAGACCATGGTTTGATTCCAGGCTGTATCACAACCAGCCGTGATTTGGAATCCCATAGGGCGGCGCACAATTGGCCCAGCGTCGTCCGGGGGGTTTGGCCGGGGTAGGCTGTCATTGTAAATAAGAATTTGCTGTTAACTGACTTGCCTAGTTAAATAAAGTTAAATAAAATACGTTTTTAAAAAGTACTTAGAACTTTTTAATGTACCAAGTGTCAAAGCTGTGTGCTGGAAAACCTTGGTAGTGCATGGGTGAAGAGCTGTGTTTCTTGTTTGAATATCCTGGCTTTCTCTGCTTTTGACCAGCCCTAACTTCTCAATAAAAACAGTTTTTGTATTCAGTAACTTGTATTCAATAACAATGTGAACTGCAAAAGTTTCCTTGACCAATTAATTTGTTTAATAATAACGTTAAACTTACCTTTTTAATAAAAACTAAATAAATGGACTAATACATTAAGAAACAACAAGCTAATATTTCATCTGTGTTACACGTCCTACAGCAAGGGTGAAACCACAGGGAGTGTTACATGACCACATGGGCTGCTAACTCAGAATGTTCTCCCTGTACTTCCCACATTGTCCACTTGGGGAAGTTAGAAAACAAGCTGTGCCATTACCCACCTCTGTACTGGCTTCTCCTGACACTTCTGGTAAGTTATCAGAGTTCACAACAAATTATCTACACTAAAATGTAATTGAAGTGAGGTCCTGTAAAATCAATGCTATTCTCTCAATCTTACAGATACAGACCATGAGACTCACTAATTTGGTAAATGTTAATAATATCCACATTAATTTTTCCTGCACTTGCACCTGCACATTGAACACTACATGCTGACTGTCCGGTAGGAGTTAAATATAATGTCATTATGATCAGAGAACTTACCTTGGTCAGTGCTGATTCTGTTGCTAGAGGAAGATTTGTGAAGGCTACTCCTGCATCACTAACCTATATCTTTCTTTCACCCCCTGTCAGGGAACCCACGTGCCTTGGTGAGGGAAGAGATGGTCTTAGCCTGTGTGGGAGCAGTAGAGATGGCCTGGCAGTCTGTTAATCTATGGAGACAAAGGATGACAGGAGAGTAGGTAAAGGTGAATCCATGTGTTCAAGTACATCAAGCACAACTAATATAACCTCCCTAACCCCTTCAAGTGTAAGTGAACCTTTCACACAGAATCCTAATGTTCTGTGTGAAATGAGGCACACACACACATGTGACAGCTAGGAATGGGACCCTTAGAAATTAATTGAATGGCAGGCAATGGTATGTTCAGCTCTGGAAGCTACAGGACCTCAAAACTGAAGCGAAGTGAAAGGTGTGAAGTTGTAAGAGTTAAAAGGGCTCCAACATGCATTATACTATACAGCGGTTATATGCACAGGTCTTGAAGGAGGTAACACCCTTTCCAGCTATGTCACCAGTACATGCCCCACACTGTACACTTGATGACCTGACAGCTATCTTGATATTTAACAGTGTGACACTTACAAATCCAAGACCTCATACCCCTTGGGTCAAGTAAAAGGATACAAATGCGTACTTGGTATAGTGCCACCATGTTGCAGATTCAGATCTGGCTACTACCATATAATATATCCAAATCTGGCTACTGATAAGTAATTAAAAGCATTTTGGCCATGTGTTATGTACATGCTTTTAAAGACCTTGCCACATTTTGTAACTCTTGGTTAACATGCTGGGTCTGAAGTTGTAAATCAATTGGTCATTACAGGGCCACCCTGTGGTCAATTTGTGCCATTTTCCTACAGAGGCACATGACTGGCATGTTTTGTAAATCTGGAGGATCCCACATTCAAGTTATTTATGGTCAACTTCTAGGAAGAGGAAGCTGGAGGATGAGTGCTCAGAACTCAAGAAGGACATTGATGATCTGGAGCTCACTCTGGCTAAAGTGGAGAAGGAAAAGCATGCCACAGAGAACAAGGTAAACCCTTTTCTTTGTTCTTGTGTTGTTAAAACTAAACTTAATTGGTTTGGTGGAAAGTTTGGAGGGAAGAGTAACGACACTGCTGTGCTGGAGGCTCATCAGCAAACTCTGGATGACCTGCAGAGTGAGGAGGACAAAGTCAACCCGCTGACCAAGGCCAAAGCCAAACTGGAACAGCAAGTTGATGATGTGAGTATCAAATAGGAATTCATAAAAATGTCAACAAGATGTGTTATATCCTAAAAATAGGCTACAGTAAATTGACAAACCCGAAAATTGCTAATGACATATTTTATCAGATTGAAGGGTCACTGAAGAATGAGAAGGTGAGAATGGACCTTGAGAGAGCCTAGAGAACGCTGGAGGGAGATTTAAAGTTGACCCAGGAGAGCCTAATGGACCTGGAGAATGACAAGCAGCAGATGGAGGAGAGAATGAAGGAAGATCTTAACCTGAAAAAAAATCGAACGAATAATTATTTTACAAAAAAGTGCTAAAATGTGTGCTTTACTCATCAGGAAGGACTTTGAGATAAGCTAACTCAGCAGCAAGATTGAGGATGAGCAGGCCATGAGTGCCCAGCTTCAGAAAAAACTGAAGGATTTGCAGGTATGTCAATAGCATTGTTGAAAAAGGAATCTTTCTGTTGCAACTGTTCTTTTCTTACCAGAACATCTGACTTCCAATGTTTATTTAACCTTTATTTAACCAGGTAGGCCAGTTGAGAACAAGTTCTCATTTACAACTGCGACCTGGCCAAGATAAAGCAAAGCAGTGCGACACAAACAACAACACAGAGTTACACATGGAATAGACAAACATATAGTCAATAATACAGTAGAAAAAAGTATATATACAGTGTGTGAAAATTGGGAAAGATAAAGGAGGTAAGGCAATAAATAGGCCATAGTGGCAAAATAATTACAATATAGCAATTTTAACACTGGAGTGATAGATATGCAGAAGATGAATGTGCAAGTAGAGATACTGAGATACTGCAAATGTATGTGGTATCACCCATAAATCAACAAAGTAATTCCATACATGCCTTTAAAGATGTAATCTAGTGATGCTGTTCTGTCATTCAAAAACAAATCTGTTTTTAGACAAACTTGGAGAAAATGTGCCGCACTCTAGAGGACCAGATGAGTGAATACAGGACGAAAGCTGAGGAAGGACAGCGATCCATCAATGATTTTACCATGCAGAAAGCAAAGCTTCAAAATGAGAATGGTATATTAACTAAACATACTGACATTCACATGAACAGCCACAATAAATAACCAGATGAAGTAATATAATTTAACATAATTTGAATTGCATGAAAACAGATGAACTTGCTAGACAGTTGGAGGAGAAGGACTCTCTGATCTCTCAACTGACCAGAGGTAAGCAGTCCAACGTTCAGCAGATTGAAGACCTCAAGTGACAACTGGAGGAAGAAGTCAAAGTATTGACACAAAGAATGCATTGTCCTTTATCTAACTACATTCATCCTCCGGTATAATTAACATAATTTAAAAAATGTCCTTACCAGGCCAAGAATGCTGTTGAGGGAGCAGTATGAGGAGGAGCAGGAGGCCAAGGCTGAGCTGCAGTGCGACATGTCCAAGGCTAATGCTTAGGTGGCTCAGTGGAGAACCAAGTATGAAACTGATGACATCCAGAAGACTGAGGAGCTTGAGGACGCAAAGTAAGGATGTTTTATTACTTTCTCTTACTTTTCAGGCTATTGAACCTTGGCTGAATGAGCAATACACAAAAGTACATGATGAATAATACATGGATGACCTGTTATAACAACCATTTAGACAGAAAAGAGTCAGCTGTTCTGAAATGTGTTTCTTATCCAAATCAATCTAGGAAAAAGCTGGCTCAGCGTCTGCAGGATGCAGAGGAAGCTGTGGAAGCTGTAAATGCTAAATGTTCATCCCTAGAGAAGACTAAACACAGACTCCAGAATGAGATTGAAGATCTCATGGTAGATGTGGAGAGATCTAATGCAGCTGCTGCCTCTCTGGACAAGAAGCAACTAAATAAATTATTGGATACGCAAGTCATATTAGCCTTCATTATAATACATGATATATAATATATTCAAACAACTTGTAAAACCTGTATGTTTTTCAGGTCCTGGATGAGTGGAAGCAGAAGTTTGAGGAGTCTCAGACTGAGCTGGAGAGCTCCCAGAAAGAGGCCAGATCTCTCAGCACTGAGCTCTTCAAACTCAAGAACTCCCATGAGGAGTTTCTGGATCACCTGCAGACCATGAAGACCGAGAACACAGCATCAGCATTATTGATGTCAATTAAAGATGTATATATTACAGAGATTACTTATCACTAAAATATTCTCATGTACATGTATTTTTTTAACCACAGAGGAAATTTCTGATCTGACTGAGCAACTTGGTGAGGGAGGAAATCGCATCCAAGAACTGGAGAAAGTCCATAACCAGCTGGAGCAGCAGAAGGCTGAGCAACACTCTGCTCTAGAGGAAGCTGAAGTGAGAACAGAAAACATTTACTTCTAGCAACAGACACTATTTACTGGTAGCAACGGACTGTATAATGAGATTTTATATGGGGCTATGTTCTCACAGGGCTCCCTGGATCATGAGGAGGGCAAAATCCTGAGAGCTCAGCTGGAGTTCAGCCAGGTGAAAGCTGACATTGAACGGAAGCTGGTGGAGAAGGATGAGGAAATGGAGATGAATAAGAGGAACCAGCAGAGAGTTGTGGATACCCTGCAAAGATCCCTGGAGTCAGAGACTCGCAGCAGGAATGAAGCTCTCAGGCTGAAGAAGAAGATGGAGGGAGATCTCAATGAGATGGAGATCCAGCTCAGCCAGGCCAACAGGCAGGCATCCGAGGCCCAGGAGCAACCAAAGGGTCCCCATTCCCATCTGAAGGTATTACTTCCACACCACTGAATTAAAAACATTGCTTGTGCATTCAGAAAAAGCCAAACCACACTGTGAAACAATACAATAAATATAGTAAAATCTATTATCTCTACAGGATTCTCAACTGCAGCTGGATGATGCTCTTCGTGTCAGTGATGACCTGAAGGAGAACATTGCCATTGTGGAGAGACGTAACAACCTGATGCAGGCTGAACTGGATGAGCTGAGAGCCCTGGTGGAGCAGACTGAGAGAGGCCGCAAACTGGCTGAGCAGGAACTGCTGGATGTTAGTGAGAGTTCAACTTCTACACTCACAGGTAAGACAGTAATAGAGAGGAGCAATAGTAATGGCATCTTTTTTTGCAGGCACTAACTCAGTCATGTCTCTTTGGCCAAGGCCCATGGTATTTTTTTTTTTTTTTTTTTAGATAAACAGGAAAAATAAGGTCTGTAGTAAACACAGGCTTAGGAGATTTTGTACTTTTTTGTTCTATGAGATATTCTTCATCAGATAACGTAACTTTTTGTGAATTTTTAAGCATTTATGTAATCAAAACAAGTACATAAAGCACAAAAAGGCTTCATAATTCATAAAGGGCATGTTAACTGACTAATATTATCTCATAGAACAAAATGTATAGGATCTCCTAAGCCTGTTGAAACCTCAGACCTTATTTTCAGGGTTTATCCCAAAACCCCAATATCTCCCCATTCATGTTTTATTTAACCTTTATTTAACTAGGCAAGGCAGTTAAGAACAAATTATTTTTTACAATGATGCCCTACCGGGGAACAGTAGGTTAACTGCCTTTTTCAGGTACAGAACGACAGCTTTTAACTTTGTCAGCTCAGGGATTCAATCCACCAACTTTTCGATTACTGGCCCAATGCTCTAACCACTAGGCTACCAGCCACCCCATTTCACCCATAGGAATGAATGAACGAACCAGAGGTAAGTCATTTCCATTTTTTAGGACTACAAACAATCAAGCTCTATAGATAACAATTAGTGTTCTCCTTAAATGTCTGCTACCTGAGGTATATACTGTAGAGGTTAAATTAAAAGTAATTTGTCAAATATATGTGAGGAACTCCAGCCTGTTAAGCCAGAAGAAAAAGCTAGAGGGCGACACATCCCAGCTTCAGAATGAAGTGGAGGAGGCTGTGCAGGAGTGTAGAAATGCAGAGGAAAAGGCCAAGAAGGCCATTACTGATGCTGCCATGATGGCAAAGGAGCTGAAGAAGGAGCAGGACCCCTCACCTGGAGCGCATGAAAAAGAACATGGAGCAGACCATCAAGGACCTGCAGCACCGCCTGGATGAAGCTGAACAAATCGCCATGAAGGGGGGCAAGAAGCAGATCCAGAAGCTGGAGGCCAGAGTAAGTGTCTAAGCTACATTCTCTTCTATTAATTCAAAGTCACTTTTTATACAGTACCAGTCAAAAGTTGACTTTTATTTTTTATTTGGACTATTCTCTACTATTTTCTACATTGAAATAACACATATGAAATCGTGTAGTAACCAAAAAAGTGTTAAACATATCAAAATATATTTGAGATTCTTCAAGTAGCCACCCTTTGCCTCGATGACAGCTTTGCACACTCTTGGCATTCACTCAACCAGCTTCACCTGCAATGCATTTAAATGAACAGGTGTGCCTTGTTAAAAGTTAATTTGTGGATGTTCTTTACTTCTTAATGCATTTGATCCAATCAGTTGTGTTGTGACAAGGTAGGGTGGTATACAGCAGTTAGCCATATTTGGTAAAACACCAAGTCCATATTATGGAAAGAACAGTTCAAATAGGCAAAGAGAAATGACAGTTCATCATTACCTTAAGACATGAATGTCAGTCAATGCAGAACATTTCAAGAACTTTGAAAGTTTCTTCAAGCGACGTCACAAAAACCAACACGCGCTATGATGAAACTGGCTCTCATAAGGACTGCCACAGGAAAGAAAGACCCAGAGTTACCTCTGCTGCGTAGGATAAGTTCATTAGAGTTACCAGCCTCAGATTGCAGTCCAAATAAATGCTACAAAGAGTTCAAGTAACAGACACATCTCAACCTCAACTGCTCAGAGGAGACTGTCAGTGATTTATTTAAAATTCAAGGCACACGTAACCAGCATGGCAACCAAAGCATTCTGCAGTGATTCACCATGCCATCTGGTTTGCGCTTAGTGGGACTATCATTTGTTTTTCAACAGGACAATGACCCAACACACACCTCCAGGCTGTGTAAGGGTTATTTGACCAAGAAGGAGAGTGATGGAGTGCTGCATCGGAAGACCTGGCCTCCACATTCACCTGACCTCAACCCAATTGAGATGGTTTGGGATGAGTTGGACCGCAGAGTGAAGGAAAACCAGCCAACAAGTGCTCAGCATATGTGTGAACTTCTTCAAGACTGTTGGAAAAGGTTTCCTCATGAAGCTGGTTGAAAGAATGCCAAGAGTGTGCAAAGCTGTCATCAAGGGTGGCTACTTAAAATAATCAAAAATATATTTAGGTTTGTTTAACCCTTTTTTGGTTACTACATGTGTTATTTCATAGTTTTGATGTCTTCACTATTATTCTAGAAGTTAGAAAATAGTAAAAACAAAGAAATACCGTTGAATGAGTAGGTGTGTCCAAATTTCTGACTGGTACTGTAGTCATTATTCTAGCTTCAATATTGAAAAGAGTAGTAACAACATACTTGGAAATAGTGTTTAACATTGATCATATCTTTCTAAGTAAGGGAGCTAGAGAGTGAAGTGGAAATGGAGTAAAGGAGGGGCAGTGATTCTGTGAAAGGAGTCCGTAAATATGAGAGACGCATCAAGGAGCTCCCACCGGGTACATTATATACTTTAATTTGACAGGGCACAATTAATGCTCAGAATCAATTGTAACATACATATAATGTTTCCCTATTTTTTTCTCTTTATTTTTTGTGTGCAGACTGAGGAAGACCGTAAGAAACTGAGCTATATATAGTATTTTGGAAATACTCTTAAATTATAGACCATGTAAAACCTTGATGAAAGTTACCTGTACAGAGAAAGTTTCAAGATGATCCCATGTAAGTTGCATGTTTTCCTAAAAAGGTTATGATGTTACATTTCTTGTCTCAGTCACCCCCCTATCATTACAAGATTGTAGAACATGGAAGCAGAACTCACTTAAATTTGGTCTGTATTGCTTCCCTAACATCTCATCTTCATAATGAACACTGGGGGACAGCTGTCTGTGAGCTCTTTCTGTGAGCTCTTTCTGTGAGCTCTTTCTAAAAGCCATGAAATACGATTGACTGGATAACCTTTTTTTTTAGACTTGGCATCCTACTCTGTAATGGTCAGAATTCATACAATTTCGTACTGACACATTTCAAATACATCCTTAACTCCAACATATATGCCTTAAGGATAATTATGAGAACGGTTTCATACAGAAATGACTAACTTTATTTGTTGATGCTGACCTCCCCTGGTACTTGCCCATGTTTGCTTATTTACAATGAATAACAATGCATGTTTATTCATTTGCTGCCATCAATTGTGTTCTAAAACTGACAAGATCCAGTGAAATTTTGATTAACTGCTAATGGTCAGAATGGCGTCATGGATTTACGACCCATGAAAAAGTGGGAAAAATCTTTGTATTTAAAATATAGACAAATGATATACCTCAGGTGGGGACTAACATAGTTGATAATGTTTTGAGAGAATTCACCTTTAATTGTGGCTAAACCTAGAATTGTTTTAGATTACTTCTTGAATGTATGTCGCTAACAGCTTTAACAGTTGTAACTCATTTCTGTAATACATACTGTAGTTGAAGAGCAAAATGTATTTATTGTTCATTGAATTCTTTAATTGGACCGTATTGCTCTTGGTGTTGGCTATTACACAAGAGAATCAGATACATGTTTAGTATCTGTATGGGGACAGCATCAAGTTCATAGTGTATTCCATACCATAATACCTGTTGAAGATTCCTATCATATATTTTAAGGACACAGTATAATGCAGTATAAAATGTTTTTCATTACACAGTAGTATTACAATTTTTTCATAATCCATCCGTCTTCTCTGTCACAGAAAGGAAAGGATGAGGAGTGAGTCCAAGAGTTGTGATGCCATCTCCCAGGTCAGTTCTTTTAATCAAAATAATGATATTGGTTATAATTAGCAAATTCCCTCATGTCATGTATGATGGATGACAGCTTCTTCCTCAATCGCTTTGTAAGTATTTGATGTCCAACAGCCATACTATTATTCACATTGTATATATTTTTAAGAATACTGTGTCATGACGTGGCCCTCTTTGGATATAGCAAGCACCAACTCTCTCTCACCACCTCTCTCTTCCCACTACACCCAGGCTCTGTTATCTCAGGTCGTAAATTCCTGAGGAGACTCTCTTCCCCCCCGGCCATGCGGTATAGAGAGAGTAGAACAGTAGAACAAAGGAACTTCTTCTACCTCACAGAACTTGAGAACTGAACAATATCCATGTTTGGAGAATGTGTATACGGTCGGTGGAGAATCCAGCTACGACCGGTCCATTTTGTCTAATGTTTGTGACCTCACGAGAGACAATACAGCTACATTACCATAATTATGTTTATACAAGAGTCTCCGTTATGAGATTTGCATCTAATTATTGTATAAAATGAATGAGTAAAGATGAAACAATTTGTGAAATTTTGTAATGTGATTTTAAGCTGTTTAATGACAGAGAATACAATTCCCTTTAAAGTTAACTAAGTCATTGGCCCGCCCCATGAGCACAGACATTGATCTGACGTCATGGGACAGCCTTTTCTGCATTTCCGAATAAAAAAACCAAATTCCCTTGAGACCAAGCGTACCTCGATTACCGAGAGGGCTAAGGTTTGAGTAGAGACCATGCATTCCTCGGCTAATGAATTCCTAACCAAACCACGTGGCGCATTGGCTACACTGGTGGAAATGGTTAAACTCAGACTATCGATACTGACAAAATAAGAGCAAATCTTCGATACTAATTACTAGTCTGCAGCTAGAATTTATGTCGTCTGAATGCGAAGACCGACAACCGCCGGAACATCTATTCTATAAGAACATTTCTGAATGGGACTATGAAGTATCCATTCACGAAAGACTCCAGGGACACAAAGAGAAGTTCAGATGAACTTTCCAACATAAAGACGGACAATTCCAACAGAGATCACGAAGACACACTGAGCCTAAATATATATATTGATTGCAAATATTCCCGAATGAGTGAGTGTTCATGTGCAAAGTATTAGTATTTCTATCAATATGATTATCAACTATGTAGTATCTTTTGTCTTTCGCGCCAAGCCGCCATACCGGTTTAGCCCACTAGGGCACATCCCCTATCATTTCATTGTAACCATACCTACTGTTTGTTTTGTTTGTTTGTTATGCATTTCAATGATAATTTAGTTAGTTAGTAAATAAATTAAGACAATTGATGTATGGATGATTCATAGTGAAGGCTGGGTTCATGCAGATAACCTACAATTTACAGAGTTTGGAATGAGACTAACGTGAGGTAAAGAATAATTCATTAATTAGAAGACTAATTGGTCAGATATTAAAATATCTGAAAATGTATTTTAGGAAAATTATAACTTTGTAATCTGAAGATTTTCCTTGGTGCCCTGACTTCCTAGTTAATTACATTTACATGATTAGTTTAATCACGTAATAATAATTACAGAGAATTGATTTGATAAAATAAGTCTTCACTTTAATGATGCCAAAGACATGACAACTGTATAGGACAGGGTCAAATATGAATTAGATTATTGTTCACTGTAACGGTTTTCTTCTGTGGACGAAGGAGAGGACCAAAGCGCAGCATGGCTAGTGTTCATCATGTTTAATAAAGACGATAAACGTGAACACTACAAAATACAAAACAACAAATGTGAAAAAAACGAAACAGTTCTGTCTAGTGCAGACACACGAAGACAGAAGAAACCCACTCACAAAACAGGCTAGCTAAATATGGTTCCCAATCAGAGACAATGACTAACACCTGCCTCTGATTGAGAACCATATCAGGCCAAACATAGAAACGGGAAAACTAGACACACAACATAGAATGCCCACTCAGCTCACGTCCTGACCAACACTAAAACAAAGAAAACCCAAAATAACTATGGTCAGAACGTGACAGTTCACAAACATTATTTCAAAGGAATATCTTGATTTCAAAGGTCACTAATTGCGCAATGGCAAGCAAACTGTTTTTGCAAATTATTTATCATATCATTTTATTTTAAGAATTGGGGCTCTATTCAGAGCTTTCAGCATTACTGCATGGTTGAAATTTAATTTAAAGGCAATGTTCCAGTGTTAGCGGAGACTGCATTCACGGCTAATGCTGCATATGTCGATTCAACCGGAAATGACCTTCACATTTCTACTGTTCAATCTGTAATACTTCAGCGACACAGATTGAATAGAGCCCTTAGACCTAACTGTTCCATTAACATTTAAATGTAATGAAGGCCAGTATTTAATAACGATGTTTCCAGAATACACAGATGTACATTCTCTCAACCTTTATTTATCTGCTTTGTTACAGAAAGGACATGATGAAGAGTGAAGATGGATCTTTCTGAAAATCTCCTGACTGTAGTGCTTAGTTTTTCTCTATTCTCCATGTAACATGAGAAGAATAAAGTCAACTTGTTTTGGTTGTAACATGTTGCCAGCATGCCAAAGGTTTTCCATGTCTGGAATAGACATCAGGGACATTTAATATTCCATAATCTAAAATGGTTATTTATCTCAAATGTACATACAATCACCTGGCCCAGTGGCATGCTGGACGGAAAGTGCCCACTAGTACCCACATCATATCAAATTGTTTATCTCTTGACATACCTACTGAAAGGGATGTTTCATCATTTCAGTGCTTTGAGTATTAGCTTTATCTAGGCTTAAGGGCATAACTGGGAGTTAATGCCATCATGGTCAGGATTTATTCCAAATAAGTATTTTTTAAATTACAGTTTCACAGTATGTGATCCTGAACAGTGGACAAAACAACCCACATAACAATCTCGGGCGTCTTGAGGTTGCCATGAAAAACACATCTTCAGCTGGTTGTAGTTTATTTGATCTGTCTTCACCTTAACCGGAAATATACAATAATTGGCCATTATGATGTTCCATGGCAATGATGTAAAAACAACAACAATTGTTTTACATACATAGAAGTCTGTATTTGGTTCAATTCAAAGTTAATGACACATGGAGACAACTATCAGATAAGATACTTTGAAATGAGCTGCTGTGCAGAGGGAAGAAAGCAAAAGGAATGAGAAGTAAAATGTAACATCAAATTGAGGAAAAACGTAGGCCTACAAGGAATCCAGAGACAGAAAAAATATAATCACTTTATGTTTCTCAGAAGGAACTTCAGTTGCTGCAAAACTACAGTAAACATATAACAGATGTACAGTAACAGCCATACAGGTACCGGTAAAAAACTGTTAGTGGCTCTCTTGGTTTTAAGAGGTAAAGAAGACCTGAGAACTGCCCACTTAATGAAGTACTATTACATATTGATTATTCAGTAGATGTGTACTTGATCCACACCAATTTTTGTTCCCCTCTTGCAAGATCTTTTCCCCCTACAATATTTTCACTGACCAGCACAACTCTACGTTATTCTGACTTGCCCATGTGAGCGAGCCAAACCAGGCAACTATACTAAATGTGATGACAAGCTCAATAAAACATCTATAAAAAGGACTGCAAAACGGATTGATTCACATTCAGCTTTCTTAGCTTCTGCAAATACAGTATGGAATTATCATTTTTTACTACACTCGCCCACTGTTGGCTCCCAAGTTTTTTAGTGCGCCGAGGTACTGTTAGTACTCCTCCACCTGTTTTATGCTCAGGTCTCTGGAGCGGATGGAACCTTCCTAAAGTCGATGATGAGGTATTTGGATGTTCAAGGATGTCCTTCTTACACCAGAGGTCAAACTTTCCAGAATTGGATGTGTCAAGAATAAAAGTGTCATCCTAGTATTTTATGTAGGTGGTCTCAGGGCGGGTACTTCTATAGTTTAGTTTATTAGTCATATGTACAGGGTCGGAAATGTAATTGCAGGCTAAAGTGAAATTCATAAGCTATGCAGTGCAGGTCAAAAATAGTTGGGTGGCGCAGTGGTTAAGGGCGCTGTACTGCAGCGCCAGCTGTGCCATCAGAGTCCCTGGGTTCGCCCCAGGCTCTGTCGTAACCGGCCGCGACCGGGAGGTCCGTGGGGCTACGCACAATTGGCCTAGCGTCGTCCGGGTTAGGGAGGGATTGGTCGGTAGGGATCTCCTTGTCTCATCGCGCACCAGCGACTCCTGTGGCGGGCCGGGCGCAGTGCGCGCTAGCCAAGGTTGCCAGGTGCATGGTGTAGCCTCCGACACATTGGTGCGGGTCCAACCCGGTTGGTCCGGGTTGGATGCGCGCTGTGTTAAGAAGCAGTACGGCTGGTTGGGTTGTGTATCGGAGGACGCATGACATTCAACCTTCGTCTCTCCCGAGCCCGTACGGGAGTTGTAGCAATGAGACATGATAGTAGCTACAACAATTGGATACCACGAAATTGGGGAGAAAAAGGGGTAAAATAAAAAAAAATGAAAAAAAATTGAAGTGAATGAAAACAATCATTAAAATAATAACATATACATATTTACAATTGTAAACAGGCCATGGGAACAGCCCATAGCTTGGGTGGCTGAGGACCTTGATCTTCCTGGCCTTCCTGTGAATGAGTGGTCGATGGTTTTCCCCATTAAGCAACGAGTCAGAGGCCGAGCCTTCTCTTGTCTCTACTTCTCCCGTTACAGGGTCTGAGACGCCGAAGCCTCCCACCATTAGCTCTGACAAATTGAAAACTCTAGTCATTGGCGACTCCATTACCCGCAGTATTAGACTTAAAATGAATCATCCAGCGATCATACACTGCTTACCAGGGGGCAGGGCTACTGACATTAAGGCTAATCTGAAGATGGTGCTGGCTAAAGCTAAAACTGCCGAGTGTAGAGAGTATAGAGATATTGTTATCCACGTCGGCACCAACGATGTTAGGATGAAACAGTCAGAGATCACCAAGCGCAACATAGCTTCAGTGTGTAAATCAGCTAGAAAGATGTGTCGGTATCGAGTAATTGTCTCTGGCCCCCTCCCAGTTAGGGGGAGTGATGAGCTCTACAGCAGAGTCTCACAACTCAATCGCTGGTTGAAAACTGTTTTCTGCCCGTCCCAAAAGATAGAATTTGTAGATAATTGGCCCTTTTTCTGGGACTCACCCACAAACAGGACCAAGCCTGACCTGCTGAGGAGTGACGGACTCCATCCTAGCTGGAGGGGTGCTCTCATCTTATCTACCAACATAGACAGGGCTCTAACTCCTCTAGCTCCACAATGAAATAGGGTGCAGGCCAGGCAGCAGGCTGTTAGCCAGCCTGCCAGCATAGTGGAGTCTGCCACTAGCACAGTCAGTGTAGTCAGCTCAGCTATCCCCATTGAGACCGTGTCTGTGCCTCGACCTAGGTTGGGCAAAACTAAACATGGCGGTGTTCGCCTTAGCAATCTCACTAGGATAAAGACCTCCTCCATTCCTGTTTTTATTGAAAGAGATCATGATACCTCACATTTCAAAATAGGGCTATTTAATGTTAGATCCCTTACTTCAAAGGCAATTATAGTCAATGAACTAATCACTGATCATAATCTTGATGTGATTGGCCTGACTGAAACATGGCTTAAGCCTGATGAATTTACTGTGTTAAATGAGGCCTCACCTCCTGGCTACACTAGCGACCATATCCATCGTGCATTCCGCAAAGGCGGAGGTGTTGCTAACATTTTTTACGATAGCAAATTTCAATTTACAAATTAAAAAATGATGACGTTTTCGTCTTTTGAGCTTCTAGTCATGAAATCTATGCAGCCTACTCAATCACTTTTTATAGCTACTGTTTACAGGCCTCCTGGGCCATATACAGCGTTCCTCATTGAGTTCCCTGAATTCCTATCGGACCTTGTAGTCATTGCAGATAATATTCTAATCTTTGGTGACTTTAATATTCACATGGAAAAGTCCACAGACCCACTCAAAAAGGCTTTCGGCGCCATCATCGACTGGTTTTTGTCCAATATGTCTCTGGACCTACTTACTGTCACAGTCATACTCTGGACCTAGTTTTGTCCCATGGAATAAATGTTGTGGATCTTAATGTTTTTCCTCATAATCCTGGACTATCGGATCACCATTTTATTACGTTTGCAATTGCAACAAATAATCTGCTCAGACCCCAACCAAGGAACATCAAAAGTCATGCTATAAATTCACAGACAACACAAAGATTCCTTGATGTCATTCCAGACTCCCTCTGTCTACCCAAGGACGTCAGAGGACAAAAATCTGTTAACCACCTAACTGAGGAACTCAATTTAACCTTGCGCAATACCCTAGATGCAGTTGCACCCCTAAAAACTAAAAACATTTCTCATAAGAAACTAGCTCCCTGGTATACAGAAAATTAATATAAAAATTAATATAATTTAAAAAAATAATTATCCATAAAGAATATTTTATTTATTTATTAATCAGTATATTTTAGTTCAATTTTGTCTGGCTTAGCATTCCAAATAAAATATATTACGATATAAATACGAGTCCTATATCGACATAACCTGGAAGGCCGCTCAGCAAGGAAGAAGCCACTGCTCCAAAACCATCATAAAAAAAGCCAGACTACAGTTTGCAACTGCACATGGGGACAAAAGTCGTACTTTTTGGAGAAATGTCCTCTGGTCTGATGAAACAAAAATAGAACTGTTTGGCCATAATGACCATCGTTATGTTTGGAGGAAAAAGGGGGAGGCTTGCAAAAAAGGGGGAGACACCATCCCAACAGTGAAGCATGGGGGTGGCAGCATCATGTTGTGGGGGTGCTTCGCTACAGGAGGGGTTGGTGCACTTCACAAAATAGATGGCATCATGAGGGAGGAAAATTGTGTGGATATATTGAAGCAACATTTCAAGACGTCAGTCAGGAAGTTAATGCTCGGTCACAAATGAGTCTTCCAAATGGACAATGACTACAAGCATACTTCCAAAGTTGTGGCAAAATGGCTTAAGGACAACAAAGTCAAGTTATTGGAGTGGCCATCACAAAGCCCTGACCTCAATTCTATAGAACATTTGTGGGCAGAACTGAAAAAGTGTGTGCGAGCAAGGAGGCCTGCAAATCTGACTCAGTTACACCAGCTCTGTCAGGGGGAATGGGCAAAAATGCACCTAACTTATTGTGGGAAGCTTGTGGAAGGCTACCTGAAATGTTTGACTCAAGTTAAACAATTTAAAGGCAATGCTACCAAATACGAATTGAGTGTATGTAAACTACTGACCCACTGAGAATGTGATGAAAGAAGTAAAACCTGAAATAAATCATTCTCTCTACTATTATTCTGACATTTCACATTCTTAAAATAAAGTGGTGACCCTAACTGACCTAAGACAGGGAATTTTTACGAGGATTAAATGTCAGGAATTGTGAAAAACTGAGTTTAAATGTATTTGGCTAAGTTGTACGTAAACTTCCGACGTCAACTGTATGTTCCTAAATATTTACTCCCTGACCTGGAATTTCTATTTGGGAGCACGAGTGCGCCTAGAAAAAAACCACACACAGATAATGATTAGGCTTCGCTGTACCTCAGCCTCTGAGTAGTATAGATAATAAATTGAGCATATTCATGACAGTCGTGGTTGCACAATTACTACAGAGAAAACAGCTTGTTTGCAGCTCAAACCGTTCCAAAGTTAGGAGGCAGAACATTTTTTTCCTGTTGGCGGACTGCATTTGACATTCATACATTCATTCACAATGTCATGGGCAGTTCTAAAACTACTTCATTCATCGGGACTTTTGCTTCAAAAGTAGCTAGGATTCATAAAGGCCTAATGTAGGCTATATTCTCAATCTTAAAAATATTTATTTCTGGTGCTTAACCCTGTATTTTGTAATTGCTGACAATTCTTATCATTAAAATACTACCTCAAATACTTTCAAAATGTCAGCATATAGCAGGGGACACTATGACTTGCTCTCTCTGTGTCCTTAATCACGTCATGCTTATGAATTCGGAATTGTCATCAGCTGACATGAGTTGAGTTTTCTATGACCTTCCAGTCAGAACAGTTGCATGGATATTCTAATGATAGTTCAGTCTTTAAATCACATAGGAGGGTCAGGTTACACATTTCAACAGCAGGACAATGGAAAGGTGCCCAGCCATTCCTTCAGTCTGACAGACAGTGCTCATGACACAAGCACACTGAGGACCTATAAACAAAGGTCAAGCCTAAAATAGAATGTTGTAGAAGTGAATAGAAGTATTCATACGTTTAGATGTAGAATAACAGCAGCTAACTAGCTACAGATGCGGTCAGATATATTGGCACCCTTGACCTGTACAAAGGAGTGCAATGAAGAAGAACATTCTGTTTTTTCAAAACTGGTTGAATTTTTACCCTGTAGGCACCTGCTACTTGCCACAGGTGAGAAATTACACAGTAAACGAGAAGCATTGCCTACAAGCAAATTCATTTGAATTTTAGATCATTTATTACAGGTCATTTTTTACTTGGTCCTGTGCAGTTATTAATCAAACAAATAAACATGTCAACACCAAAAAATATGTAGTCATACAAGGGTGCCCGTATATTTTACCGCATCTGTAAAAGGGAAAAATCACTAGACAGATTGTAGGTTTGCATAGTCGGGGTTCGTTCGTTCAGTGTTCGTTCGCTTGCTGTCAGCGTGGTGTGTTATAGGGTTCACCCGCCCGCCGGTGGGCGACAGACGGACGGACGTCAAGAGAACATTCATAACAATGGTGTGAAATGTATTATGCTGGTAATTAGGATTCAATCAATATCATCTTGGGTGTTGCTTCTTTTGGAATTAATCTTTAAGAGAGACAATATTTTAACCATGTACTGATATTGCTTCAGGGTAATGATTACACTATTTTTTTGACACAATCAGTAGTATTTTTAAGTTAGTAAATTTACCCATGCATTCTCCTCAACAAAATGGACATTCATTACCAGAATAACCAACATGAAATGCTGTCTAATTAAGCAATAAGGCCCGAGGGGGTGTGGTATTTGGTACAATATACCATGGCTAAGGGACGTTCTTAAGCACGACACAATGCGGAGTGCCTGGATACAGACCTTAGCCATGGTACTGTATATTGGCCATATACTACAAACCCACGAAGTGCCTTATTGGTATTATAAACTGGTTACCAATGTAATTAGAGCAGTAAAAGTAATTGTTTTCTTATACTCGTGGTATACAATATATTATAAATTGGGTGGTTTGAGCCCTGAATACTGATTGGCTGACAGTTGCGGTATATCACGGGTATGACAAAACATTTATTTTTACTGCTCTTATTCCGTCGGTAACCAGTTTATAATTGCAATAAGGCACCTCGGTTGTTTGTGGTATTTGGCCAATATACCACGGCTAAGGGCTGTATACTGGCACTCCACTTTACGCCATGCGTAAGAACAGCCCTTAGCCGGGGTATATTAGCCATATACCACACCCCCCCGTGCCTTATTGCTTAAATATACTATACTATGTCTGGTTCTAAATGAAAGCCATGAATGCGTCATCTTTCAACACTTAATTTGATCTGAGACTAAGCTACATACACTCCTCTAAAAAGGTATTTGGAAAGTGAAGCTTTCTATACTTTTTGGTTCTATACTCCAACATTTTAGATTTGAGATCAAATGTTTCATATGAGGCAAAGGGGACAGAATTTCACCTTTTATTTTAAGGTATTTTCATACATATCTATTTTACCGTTTACAAATGAAAGCACTTTATGTATCTAGTCCCCCCATATGAAGATGTCATTAGTATTTGGAAAATACACTTATATGTGTATTAAAGTAGTCAAAAGTCTTGTATTTGGTCCTGTATTCCTGGTATGCAATGACTATACCAAGCTTTTACTCTACAAACTTGTTGGATGCATTTGCAGTTTGATTTGGTTGTGTTTCAGAAATGAATGGTTAAAAATGTATTGTGAAATTTTGGAGTCACTTATAGCAAATAAGATTATAATATGTTTAAATACTTTGATGCTACCATGATCACGGAAAATCGTGAATGAATCTTGAATAATGAAGATTGAGAAAGTTAGAGACATAAATAGAATAACCCCCCCAAAATATACTAACCTCTCCTGTTATTGTCTTGTGCTTGTGTAACTTTCTCACTCATCATTATTCATGATTAATTCATGATTGTCTGTAATCATAGTAGCATCCACATTAATGTAGAAGTGTTCAGAAACATATTATATTCTTATTTACAATAAAAGTGATTTCAAAATGACAAAATACATTATTTTCCATTAATTTCTATTGGGCATAAAATACAGTGCATTCGGAAAATATTCAGACCCCTTGACTTTTTCCACATTTTGTGATGTTACAGCCTTATTCTAAAATTGATTATATTAAATGTTTTCCTCATCAATCTACACACAATACCCCATAATGACAAAGCGAAAACAAGTTTTTAGATTTGGAAAATTTCAGACTCTTTGCTAAGAGACTCGAAATTGAGCTCAGGTGCACCTGTTTCCATTGATCATCCTTGAGATGGTTCTACAACTTGACTGGAGTCTACCTGTGGTAAATGCAATTGATTGAGCATGATTTGGAAAGGCACACTCCTGTCCATATGAAGTCCCACAGTTGACAGTGCATGTCAGAGCAAAGACCAAGCCGTAGAGCTCTGAGAAAGGATTGTGTCAAGGCACAGATTTGGGGAATGGTACCAAAACATTTCTGCAGCATTGAAGGTCCCCAAGAACACAGTGGCCTCCATCATTCTTAAATGGAAGAAATTTGGAAACACCAAGACTCTTCTTAGAGCTGGCCACCCGGGCCAAACTGAGCAATCGGGGAGAAGGGCTTTGATCAGGGAGGTGACCAAGAACGTTATGGTCAGGTGACCAAGAACGTTATGATGGAGGTGACCAAGAACGTTATGATGCTTGTAGCATCATACCCAAGAAGACTTGAGGCTGTAATCGCTGCCAAAGGTGCTTCAACAAAGTACTGATTCAATTTAATTTGCAAAAATGTCTAAAATGCTGTTTTTGCAATGTCATTATGGATTTTTGTGTGCAGATTGATGAGGGGGAAAAAAAAAACAATTTAATCAATTTTAGAATAAAGCTGTAACGTAACAAAATTTATAAAGTTCAAGGGGTCTGAATACTTTTCGAATGCACTGTAATCTGAAACTCAACCAAAACAAACAGAAAATGCATACAACAAGTTTGTATTTACAAGCTTGATGTAGTCATTGCGTGCTAGGAATATGGGATTGAATATGGGACCAAATACAAAACCTTGACTACTATAATAAACATAAGTGAATTTGTCCAAATACTTATGACCAATGCGGGGACTAGATACGTAAAGTGATTTCATTTCTAAACGGTAAAATAGATATGTATGAAAATACCCTTAAATAAAAGTTGACATTCTGTACTGTCGCATCATTTTAAAGATTTTATCCCAAATCCAAAAATGTAAAGTTTTCGCTTCACTGGAGTGTAGGTGTTTTTAAAAATTGAAATCTACAAATGTTTCCCCTCCACTCACATATTAACACACACCCACGACAGCTGGGAATTCGACCCTTAACAGTGTCATTGAGTAGCATGTGATATTTTCAGCTCTGGAAGCTGATTAGTTAACATCACTGCTGAAAGGAGACCCAAGGTGTTAAGTTGTAAGGCACCTCTATGTCCCCTGCAGAGGTCTTTAAGGAGGGGAACTCTCTCTGGCGATGACAACTACTTATTATCACCTTGTTGACGGCTTGTAGACAGCTTTACACTAATGCATTGACAGCTATCTCGACCTTTAAGAGAGTGTTACTACAAATCAAAGCCCGTATGCCCCTTGGCTCAAGTCCTTATTAAGTATCCTACACAGGTTACTCTTAACCCATTAGATTACACAGGTTATTATAACTTTTTCAAGAGGAAAGTGCTGAGGAAATGTAATCACATCTCTATGACTGTGCGAATGTCCTTGAGATTCTCTATGCTCACCTTCAGTGAAAATTAGAGGAGTCAAACTTATTCCAAACATCTCTGATGAATAAATAATATGTGATTAAGTAGGTCAATGATCATCTAACTGCATTATGCTGTACATCCAATTACACACCATTAAAATCCATAAAAATGTAAATGACCAGCTGAATACAGGTTATGAAATTAAATGAGGATATTTTAACTTATTTTTCCTCATTTTGGGACTAATGGTACTGTAAAGACCTGCTGCTTGCTATTGTCGATCCAAACTACCTCACAATAACAAACTCAGAAGTAAAACAACATGGGTAATGCTTTCAATGCATCCTCTGTCCACCCTGGAATAGCCTGTTACAACGAGCCTGATAGGTCAAAGAGGTATACACCTCTAGCCCCAAATACAGATCTTTTGAAATAAGCAGTCTAATTTATGTCATGACATAGCCCATCTCCATATACGGCTGAGTAACACTCTTTATAAAGAGTGATGGATACCAGGGGGAGACAGACCAGGGGGAGACACAAGGACACAGGACATCCTGAAGGTAAGCATATAGAGGCAGTCTGCTGAGGAGGGCAAAGATAATCATTATACGACCTAACAATAGTCATAACCACACATAGCTGGTCAGTTGACTGATATTTGTATTTGTATGTCTATTTCCTTTTCAGTATAAATTATTTCCATCAAAACGTATCCAAAAGGATAACCAACAACTGGTAAGAATCATAATCTTCTAAAAAAAATAGGTTCTACAAGATGCCTCCTAATGGTTTGAGTGAAGTCTTCAAATGTGTTTCATGAAAAGTATAACAGCTTGCCACATTTGTAATGCAAACATGTTGGTGTCTGAACACATCAATCTAGTCAACCTTCACAGATGTAGAGACTTTTGTTGATGAGTTTTCCTGCAATGCACGAAATGCAGATGATCTTCGTGATTTATATAATTTCACTGAAAACTCACATGAACAGACGGTTATATAAACAGTACTTTCATGTAGCCTACATTTGGCCAGCTAACAGCCTAACCACTGAACAAGCAACATTATGGACTAATCGTTAAACCCTGTTGCTACAGGATTATTTTGCGGTCTGTGACAATAGAGGTGAAATTAAGATCCTACATCTGTATATACTGTATAATATATCTCTCCTGTAAAGTAATTGGTTTCATCACTAACACAAGCGGTAAATATCAGCTACAGTGGACGTAGCTACTTTTGGCCTGCTGTGAAAGTCACATGATTTTGTTTATTTACAATGTGCTATTGGTTGGCTAACCTTGACATTGTTCAGATAAACTCTTATTAATCTATGACTCTAAATCTGGTAGCCTACTGCTGTTCTGCCTTGACCCTCATGTCTATTTTAGGCTTATATTTTAAAGTTCTATTGTTCCGCCATGACCATTATGCTATGATACAATATATTACTCATATACAGTACACCTGTATACATACAGTAGTGATACTAGTATACAATTTTCCAATTAACTTAGGTCTTTGGTGGAAAATGTTTGGGATCAAATGTTTGATTTACATTATGCATTCCAAAACTGGTACCAGAGAGAAGTGAAATACAGCCCTGGTGCCCTAAAGTTGTTGATGTATTAAATATCCTTTAATATTAGTGCTTTACACTGATATTAGATTATTACCACAATATGCACAGTTCCCTTTATCATGAACAGAATAACATGTAAAACTATCAAAATATGGTTGATATTGTAAAAAATACTGTAAAGTATGAAGATCTAAATGGTTGTTCTTTCTTAAGTTTGAGAAACATTTATCATGAGAATCCTGGCATACAACACAACATGGCAACAGTGAGAGGACAGCCACATGTACATCGGGAAGTTATGCTACATCTGCTTCTACATATGCATTGCTTGATGTTTGGGTTTTTTGGCTGGGTTTCTGTATAGCACTTTGTGACATCGGCTGATGTAAAAAGGGCTTTATAAATACATGTGACTGATAATTGAACCTAACAATTATAGATACACACATACCTGTATAGATTTAAGTATGGGGGATGCGTTGATGGCAGAGTTTGGGACTTCATTAACTCAAACCTTTTACTGTAATGTATGTAATATGTACATACTGTACGTATTCAATGCTCTGTTCCTGCCTTTACAGATTTAAGAATGGGGGACAGTTTGATGGCAGAGTTTGGCGTCGCAGCGCCCTATCTGCGTAAATCTGACAAGGAGCGTATGGAATGCCAGACAAGACCCTTTGACATAAAGAGAGAGTGCTATGTGCCTGACCCTGAGGTAGAATACGTCAAGGCCATAATCACCAGCAGAGATGGGGCTAAAGTCACCGCTGATACTGAGTTTGGAAAGGTAAATATTTTGGTGAACATTTCTGGAAAATCACAAAATAATACATTTTTCTACTACGATAACTCCATGATTGATGAACTATTAGTTATAAACTGAATTGAGTTATGTGCTTTTTAAAATTATTTTTTTTCTCAAAAGAGAAAATGAAAAAGCCGAATCATAACATGAGATCTTTAACTTTCATGCAAATCAGGCATTACATGTAAATGTATAATTTGCAAAAATTCAACACTGTGTGTAATCAATCTCAAGTTAGGATTTGTCTCTACACCTTAAAATGTAACAAAACAGTTGAACTTGCTATTCTTTCAGACTGTTACTGTGAAGGAGGATGATGTCCATCCCCAGAACCCGCCAAAGTTTGATAAAATTGAGGACATGGCGATGTTCACCTTCCTGCACGAGCCCGCTGTGCTGTTTAACCTCAAAGAGCGGTACGCAGCCTGGATGATCTACGTAAGTAATGACCTGTATGCTAATATCTCCATTAAATCAATCATTCATTCAAATGAATTGAACTAAATATACATCCCCTTGTCTTTGACAGACCTACTCAGGGCTGTTCTGTGTCACTGTCAACCCATACAAGTGGCTGCCAGTGTACGATCAGTCTGTTGTCAATGCATACAGAGGCAAGAAGAGGAGTGAAGCTCCACCTCACATCTTCTCCATTTCTGACAATGCCTACCAGTACATGTTGTCAGGTAAAATACAACTTTCATTTACATTAACATGAAAAATAACATTTGGGAAAATGACAAATTTACTGTCTGTTTTCTTTCAACAGACAGGGAAAATCAGTCTGTCCTTATCACGTAAGTACATCAACCCAATGCTGATTTGATTTGATGCTATTTAAAATTCAGATAAATCCTGAGACATTAACATATGTATTATTAAATTCCAGTGGAGAATCCGGTGCTGGAAAGACTGTTAACACCAAGAGAGTCATCCAGTACTTCGCCAGCATTGCTGCTGTTAGTGGAAAGAAAAGTGTATCAGAAGAAAAAAAGGTCAAATAGAATGCAAATGTGGAATACCGCTACTGCTAAATCATGTCCCACACAAAACATTTTTTATTTTATATTCATTTTTAATAATAATAATTGGGGATTGTTTTCAGTGTAGACTTAAATTACTAAAACCAGATATAAAGTATGGAGAAAAGATAATGGAGCATAATATTTTTCAATATGATCATCTTTGAGAACTAACAATCACTCAAATAAAAACTACAGTCAGGGAGAACCTAAAATTCCCAAATTGTCATGGCATGTGGCCCCCATCTATTGTCATGGCAAAATGTATAGAATTGCAGAATATTTACTTTGAAACTCTAAAACTGCATAATGTTCCACAACAGCAACATTCTTCATGGTTGAATGAGCATATGTTGATGAAAAAAAATGTTTTAGTTCATAAAGATCTTTATCGCAGCAGTTTAACACTGTGTGGTTGTTGGGTTGTAGGGGACCCTGGAGGATCAAATCATCCAGGCCAATCCTGCCCTGGAGGCTTTTGGTAATGCCAAGACCATCAGGAATGACAACTCCTCCCGATTCGTAAGTTTGGTCTTGTTTGTTTGTCAAATATCATTTCAATCTTATCATACATGGTCATCTTATCTGTTATTGTCTGTGTTTGAATGTTATTATAATCTGAATTTTATTAGGATATAATTAGTAGATGTCATGACGTCAGCTAAACTTCCTCAGGTTCATCAGCTAATCTTTTGGGACTGTATGTGTGCAACAGTATTTGTTTTCTTTTAAATACTTTCAGTGTTTGATTGAGTTTGCCTAGAGAACCAGATAGGTGGGATTTAAACTTGTAGGACTATTCCATCAGTTCCATTACACCATGCAAGCTCAATCATGTGCACTTAAGGTATTCAAAAAGAAAACAAATACTACTTGAACCCAGATGTAATGTGATTATTAATTTCTGCTTTGACAATAACTTACAGGGTAAATTCATCCGCATTCATTTTGGAGTCACTGGGAAGCTTTCGTCTGCTGACATTGAGACTTGTGAGTACAACACTCAATTTGCCCAGGCTTGAACAGATCTCTTTGACAGGAAACACATTAATACCAAAAGCACTTTTCCATACTGATCAGATCTTCTGGAGAAGTCACGTGTCACTTTCCAGCTCAAGGCTGAGAGAGACTATCACATCTTCTATCAGATCCTGTCCCAACAGAAACCAGAACTTCTGGGTGAGTATTGAAACATCAAACTGAATAGGGTTGAGGTCAATTCTGGATTAAACTGAACATTTCGAGATGAAATCCAATTAAATTCTTATGACGCAGCACAGCCAGCCCAGGCAGTGTGTTACCCCTTTTCTCCCCACTGCAAAACTCATAACAGAATGGGATTTTTAACATTTTCTTTGTCAACGAGAAAGGTACAATTATTTAAATGCTTTTTAAGCACAAAACACAAATATTCAATGCACACAAAACAATTTCCTGCTGAAGTTTTTCCAAACTTGATGATGCCAAATTTGTAGTCCTGGCTATTTATAATATTACTTGTTTTTAAAACAATGCCAATTTTCTAATTCACACCTATCCAAATACGGAGTATATTATGCTATGACCTATACCACAGCATGAACACACATTAAACTGAGCTGTTGAATTCTTTTCAGAGATGCTACTCATCACCAGCAATCCCTATGACTATGCCTTCATCTCCCAAGGAGAGATTGCTGTAACCTCCATTAATGATTCAGATGAGCTAATGGCTACTGATGTGAGTAATATATCTATATACTGTATATGCAATAATATTCCAACCCCTTCTCCAATGCAAAACAATTACATTTCATTTGGGACTAGGATGCCTTTGATGTGCTGGGCTTCTCCCAAGAGGAGAAGAATGGCATGTATAAGCTGGTTGGTGCAATCATGCACTACGGCAACATGAAGTTCAAGAATAAACAGCGGGAGGAGCAAGCAGAGGCAGATGGCACTGAGGGTGAGTGCTGAGGATTTAAAACCTCTCACTTCATTATGCAGTAGTATCTGAAAAATCTGAAAATCTAAAATCAGTTAGATTGCCTCTACCAATAATAAAACATTGCCTTTCTAGATCTTGACAAAGCTGCATATCTGATGTGTCTGAACTCTGCTGACCTGGTCAAGGGGCTGTGTAACCCAAGGGTCAAAGTAGGAAATGAGTGGGTCACCAAAGGTCAGAATGTCAACCAGGTGAGTCTCCCAAAAAATGAAATAATATTCAAAATAAATCTTGTCTATGTTCATACCTGTAATTCCAGATTGAGCATGCTTTTTAGTCCAGAATGAGGCCGTGTGGCGCAGCGGTCTAAGGCACTGCATCTCAGTGCTTGAGGCGTCACTACTGACACCCTGGTTCAAATCCAGGCTGTATCACAACCGGCCATGATTGGGAGTCCCATAGAGCGGCATACAATTGGCACAGCGTCTTCCCGGTGAAGACCATCATTGTAATAATGTGTTCTTAACTGACTGGCCTAGTTAAATAAAGGTTTTACCAAAAAAATCATATCTAATCTATGTCTAGGAAACTGTCCCTATGTGTTTATGTTTCGGTATTTTCTTTTCTCAATATTTTGTAGGTGTACTACTCTGTTGGTGCACTGGCAAAGAAAATTTACGAGAACATGTTCCTTTGGATGGTGATAAGAATCAACCTTACTCTGGACACTAAGAACGCTCGTCAGCACTACATTGGTGTACTGGACATTGCTGGCTTTGAGATCTTTGAGGTGAGTGTTTGATGTAAATTTGATAAAAAGGACACGAAACAATTTATCTATAACATTACAGCTGACAAAATAAAGTAACTGTGAACTTCTATTTCAGTTCAACACCTTTGAGCAGCTGTGCATCAACTTCACTAATGAGAAGCTGCAGCAGTTCTTCAACCACCACATGTTTGTGCTGGAGCAGGAAGAGTATAAGAAAGAGGGCATCGTCTGGGAGTTCATTGACTTTGGCATGGACTTGGCTGCCTGCATTGACCTCATTGAAAGGGTTGGTATCTTCAGTTGTGCAGTAGTTTATATGATGTATCCTAAGTAATCTTTGAGATTTCAAACATTACAAGGACGGTCTTCATAAATGTGCTTCAATGACAAATTATTCTGATATTTATTCACAATGCTTTGCTCTTAACATGAATTAATTTTCATTCATTCCTTCCACTAGCCCATGGGTATCATGTCCATCCTTGAAGAGGAGTGCATGTTCCCTAAAGCCAGTGATAATACATTCAAAGCTAAGCTGTATGATACGCATCTCGGCAAAAATGCCTGCTTCCAGAAGCCTAGGATTGTTAAGGGTAAACCAGAGGCCCATTTCTCCATGGTTCACTATGCTGGCATTGTTGACTACAACATTGGTAACTGGCTGGTGAAGAACAAGGACCCCCTGAATGAGACTGTGGTTGGACTGTTCCAGAAGTCAAGTCTTAAGTTCCTGGCCAACCTGTTTGCAAACTATGCTGGTGCAGAAGGAGGTACTATGTGTTTATATCAGCAAAGACTACAACACACTCAAATAAATAATCCACAGTATATGATAGTAGTAATAATAATATATTTAAATAGTTATTTCATTATCATACAGCACCTGAAGAAAAAGTGGCTGGAGGAAAAAAGAAGAAAGGCTCTTCCTTCCAGACTGTGTCTGCATTGCACAGGGTAAATCTGAGCTTAAATCAATATATTTCTAACTAACAAATGTATTATGTTTGCACTATTCTTGAGATGGATTGGCATGTTAGCATTAAATGCTATGGTGACTCGTGAGGTACTTGGAGACTCATTCACCGATGGAAAATTCTACATTTGTCATACTTACAGGAGAACTTGGGTAAACTCATGACCAACTTGAGGTCTACTCACCCCCACTTTGTGCGTTGCATCATCCCCAATGAGACCAAGACTCCTGGGGCCATGGAGAATCCTCTGGTCATGCACCAGCTGCGCTGTAACGGTGTGCTGGAAGGCATCAGGATCTGCAGAAAGGGCTTCCCCAACAGAATCCTGTATGCTGACTTCAAACAAAGGTAAAAATAATTATTAATTTCCTTTCCTAAATAAATTCAACTGTTTACCTATTCAGGTGTTCCATTTTTAAAGATAATTGCTTTCTGATTTAAATTCAGATACCGCATCCTCAATCCAAATGCTATCCCTGAGGGTCAGTTCATGGACAACATGAAGGCATCAGAAAAACTGTTGGGCTCTTTGGATATTGACCACACCCAGTACAGATTAGGACACACCAAGGTAAATTATCTAATGGTGCGTTCGTATCCATGTAGGAAGTGGGAATTTACCACATACGACTCAGAAATACGACTCAGAAATACGACCCACAAATGTCCACTTGAATGCCCATCCAACTGGGAAATGACCTCAAACAGCACTATCAGACAAAACATTATTTATAAAAATAAATCTATTCATATGTTGAAAACTATACTTTTTTTTAAACGAGCATGATAGCTTTACTTTTAGTTTATGGATTACGCAGCTTGTTGGCCATTAACCACTCGCTGTTTCTCATCGAGTTCAAATCACGTGAATGCATCCACCTGCTGGTATTTATGACTTCACAACTGGTAAATTCACACCTCCCACTTGGTAATGAAAGCAGCATAAATTGCAGGATGGAAAAGTAGCAGTAATTACGGGGTCTAAGCAGTATACTACCAATGCACCACCATCCAGCCAACAAGAACAATGCCTCTTAAAATAACTGCTAATATATAACTGTTCATGCTTACCTCATGTCATCTGTCTGTAGGGCAAATGGGTCAAGTCAAGAAATACACATTTATACTTGGTATAGGTCCAAAATGTAGTAGATTCAGATCTACAGAAAGCAATTAAAAGCATAGTGGCCAAACTGTTTGAGATGGACTTTCTATTTTTAAAGACCTTAAAATGTAGTAACTCTTGGTCAACATGCTGGGTCTGAAGTTATAAAAACTTATGCTGATAACAGGAAAAATGGTGGTCAACTTGTGCCATTTCCTTACAGAAGCAAGAAATCAATCTAAACATGCAAGCAATCTAAACATGACTGCAAGCAATCTAAACATGACTGCCAAGTTTTGTAAATCTGGTGTACACCACATTCAGATGATTTAGAAAAATACAATCCTACCAAATACAAGAAGATCTAAGCACCACATTATGGCCTTTGTGTATCTTCAGGTGTTCTTCAAGGCTGGTCTCCTGGGTCTACTTGAGGAGATGAGAGATGATCGTCTCGCTCTTATCATCACTGCATTCCAGGCCAGATCACGTGGTCTACTTGCTAGAATTGAGTTCCAGAAAATGGTTGACCGCAGGTAGAAATTATATTAGATTAAACTTTTGCAGAGGATATGTTAGGGGTGAGGAACAGTTGTATTAACCATATTTTATAAAAAATGTTGCAGGGATGCCTTGCTTGTGATCCAATGGAACATTCGTGCCTTCATGGGTGTCAAGAATTGGCCCTGGATGAAGCTGTACTTCAAGATCAAACCTCTACTGAAGTCAGCAGAGACTGAGAAGGAGATGGCCAACATGAAGGAAGAATTCCTGAAGCTTAAAGAGGCTTATGCTAAATCTGAAGCTCGTAGAAAGGAGCTGGAAGAGAAGATGGTCTCCCTTCTCCAAGAGAAGAATGACCTGCAGCTCGCTGTCCAAACTGTGAGTAACATTAACTGCACTACAGTTACTTTGCTGCAGTCACATATTGGGTCAAAATGGCCTTACTAGTTAGCTTTAAGCTAAGAGCTAACAAGATAAATGGAAAAACAGAGAGAAAGAGACATTCTTTTCTAAATTTATATGGACAATCAGTGGAGAATTTGTCAATCATTTGTAGTGTCCAAATATTTTGCCTCCAAACAAACTTCTGAGCATTGGAGAATTTGATATACTTCTTGACAGCAAGAAGACACTATTGTTGATGCTGAAGAGAGATGTGAGGGTCTGATCAAAAGCAAAATCCAGCTTGAGGCCAAAGCAAAAGAGCTGACAGAACGACTGGAGGATGAGGAGGAGATGAATTCAGAGCTAACTGCTAAGAAGAGGAAGCTGGAGGATGAGTGCTCAGAACTCAAGAAGGACATTGATGATCTGGAGCTCACTCTGGCTAAAGTGGAGAAGGAAAAGCATGCCACAGAGAACAAGGTAATGGTTTATCTTTATTCTTGTGATGTTAAAATTCCAATTAAGTGGTTTGGATAAAAGTGTAATGACACTGTTCTGTTTCCGAAGGTTAAAAACCTTACTGAGGAGATGGCAGCTCTGGACGAAATCATTGCCAAGCTGACCAAGGAGAAGAAGGCTCTGCAAGAGGCTCATCAACAAACGCTGGATGACCTGCAGAGTGAGGAGGACAAAGTCAACACGCTGACCAAGGCCAAAGCCAAACTGGAACAGCAAGTTGATGATGTGAGTATCAAATAGTAATTCACAAAAAGTACAACAAAATTAGTAATATCCTAAAAATACACTACAGTAAATTGCTGACCCCGAATGTTGTTTAATATATCCTTTATTAGCTTGAAGGGTCTCTGGAGCAAGAGAAGAAGGTGAGAATGGACCTTGAGAGAGCCAAGAGAAAGCTGGAGGGAGATTTAAAGTTGACCCAGGAGAGCCTAATGGACCTGGAGAATGACAAGCAGCAGCTGGAGGAGAGAATGAAGAAGTAAGATCCCACAAACCCGCAAAATATTATGAATAGTTATTTTACAGAAAGTGCTCAAATGTGTTATTTACTTATCAGGAAGGACTTTGAGATGAGCCAACTCAACAGCAAGATTGAGGATGAGCAGGCTTTGGGTGCCCAGCTTCAGAAGAAACTGAAGGAGCTGCAGGTATTTCAATGGCATTGCTGAAAAGGGAATCTTTCTGTTACATATGCTTATGTTCTCATCTTACCAGAACATTTGAAATCCTAACATTTCAGGCCCGCATTGAGGAATTAGAGGAAGAGCTGGAGGCTGAAAGAGCTGCCCGTGCCAAGGTGGAGAAACAGAGGGCAGACTTGTCCAGAGAGCTAGAAGAAATCAGTGAGAGGCTGGAGGAGGCTGGTGGAGCCACTGCTGCCCAGATTGAGATGAACAAGAAGAGGGAGGCTGAGTTCCAGAAGGTGCGCAGAGACCTTGAAGAGGCTACCCTGCAGCATGAGGCTACAGCTGCCACTCTGAGGAAGAAAAATGCTGACAGTGTAGCTGACCTGGGAGAACAGATTGACAACCTTCAGAGAGTGAAGCAGAAGCTGGAGAAAGAGAAGAGTGAGCTCAGGCTGGAGCTGGATGATGTGGTCTCCAACATGGAGCAGATGGTTAAGTCCAAAGTACGTGTTACCATTGATCAATCTATAAAATATATGCTTTTTGTCGCTGTTCTGTATTTCAAAAACAAATCTGTTTTAGACAAACTTCGAGAAAATGTGCCGCACTCTGGAGGACCAGATGAGTGAATACAGGACAAAAGCTGAGGAAGGACAGCGATCCATCAATGATTTTACCATGCAGAAAGCAAAGCTTCAAACTGAGAATGGTATATTAACAAAAAATCTGAACATTCACATGAACAGCCACAATAAATAACCTGATTAAGTAATATAATTTAAAATAATTTGAATTGCATGAAAACAGGTGAACTTGCTAGACAGTTGGAGGAGAAGGACTCTCTGGTCTCTCAACTGACCAGAGGTAAGCAGTCCAACGTTCAGCAGATTGAAGACCTAAAGAGACAATTGGAGGAGGAAGTCAAGGTATTTATACAAAGAATGCAGTGTCTCTTATCTAACTACATTCATCTTCAGGCATAATCACAGACTATTTTTTAAATGTCCTTACCAGGCCAAGAACGCACTTGCCCATGCAGTGCAGTCTGCTCGCCATGACTCAGATCTGTTGAGGGAGCAATATGAGGAGGAGCAGGAGGCCAAGTCTGAGCTGCAGCGTGGTATGTCCAAGGCTAATGCTGAGGTGGCTCAGTGGAGAACCAAGTATGAAACTGATGCCATCCAGAAGACTGAGGAGCTTGAGGACGCAAAGTAAGGATGTTTTATTACTTCCTCTTACTTTTCAGGCTATTGAACCTTGGCTGAAAGAGCGATACACAAATGTACATGATGAAGAATACACTGATTACCTGTTACACAACCATTATATATTAGACAGCTGTTTAGAAATGTGTGTCTCATCTATGTCAATCTAGGAAGAAGCTGGCTCAGCGTCTGCAGGATGCAGAGGAAGCTGTGGAAGCTGTAAATGCTAAATGTTCATCCCTAGAGAAGACTAAACACAGACTCCAGAATGAGATTGAAGATCTCATGGTGGATGTGGAGAGATCTAATGCAGCTGCTGCCTCTCTGGACAAGAAGCAAAGGAACTTTGACAAGGTAAGAAAAACACGTACGGAATACACAAGTCCTATTAGCCTTCATTATAGTACATGAGGGTCGGCAGTTAGCCTGGTGCAGTGGTTTTCAAATGGTACATTTTTGGAACACTCACTTATAAACGTGTCCTTTGGAATGCACATGGAATTTTGACTTGGTGGTGCTTCCAGAAAGTATTCATACCACTTGATGTATTCCACATTTAGTTGTGTTACAGCCTGAATTCAAAAGGAATGAATAAAAAATATTTAAAAAATCACCCATCTACACACAATACCCCATAATAACAAAGTGAAAATGTCAAATCAAATCACATTTCATTGGTCACATACACATATTTAGCAGATGTTATTGCAGGTATAGCGACATCCTCGTGTTCCTAGCTCCAATAGTGCAGAAGTATCTAACAATTCACAATAATACATACAAATCTAAAAGTAAAATTATGGAATTAATAAATATATAAATATTAGGACGAGCATTGTAGGAGTGGCATTGACTAAAATACAGTAGAATAGTATACAGTATATACATATGAAATGAGTAAAGCAGTATGTACACAATATTAAAGTGACTAGTGTTCCATCATTAAAGTGACCAGTGATTCCATGTGTATGTACAGTATATACTTTAGGGCAGCAGCCTCTAAGGTGCAGGGTTGAGTAACCAGGTGGTAGCCGGTTAGTGATGGCTATTTAATAATCTGATGGCCTTGAGACAGAAGCAGTTTTTCAGTCTCTCTGTCCCAGCTATGATGCACCTGTACTGACCTCGCCTTCTGGATGATAGCGGGGTGAACAGGCCGTGGCTCGGGTGGTTGATATCCTGGATTATCTGTTTGGCCTTCCTATGACATTGGGTGTTGTAGGTGTCCTGGTCAGGTAGTGTGCCCCAGGTGATGCGCTGGGCAGACCGCACCACCTTCTGGAAAGCCCTGCGAGAGGTGCAGTTGCCGTACCAGGCAGTGAAACAGACTGACAGGATGCTCTCAATTGTGCATCTGTAACAAAAATTGAGATTCTTAGTGGCCAAGACAAATTTATTCAGCCTCATAAGGTTGAAGAGGTGTTGTTGTGCCTTCTTCACCCCACTGTCTAATAACAAAGTGAAAACATGTTTCCAGAAATCTTTGCAAATGTATTGAAAATGAAATACAGAAATATCTCCTTTAAATAAGTATTTAGACCCTTGAGTCAATACCTTGCGGAAGTACCTTTGGCAGGGATTACAGCTGTGAGTCTTTCTGGGTAAGTCTAAGAGCTTTCCACACCTGGATTATGCAACATTTGCCCATTAGTGTTTTAAAATTCTTTAAGCGCTGTCAATTCGTTGTTGATCATTGTGGTCTTGCTATAGATTTTCAAGTTGATTTAAGTAAAAACTGTAACTCGGCCACTCTGGAACATTCACTGTCTTCTTGGTAAGCAACTCCACTGTAGATTTGGCTTTGTGTTTTATTGGCCTGCTGAAAGGTGAATTCATCTTCCTCTAGGATTTTGTCTGTGCTTCGTTCCAATCCGTTTCATTTTTATCCCCCCAAAACCCCCCAGTCCTTAATGATTACAACCATATCCATAACATGATGCAGCCAGCACTTTGCTTGAAAATATGGAGAGTGGTACTCAGTAATGTGTTCTATTGGATTTGCCCCAAACATAACACTTCAGGAAAAAAAGTTAATTGCTTTGCCACATTTATTACAGTATTACTTTACTGCCTTGTTGCAAACAGGATGCATGTTTTGGAGTGTTTCATTCTGTACAGGCTTCCTTCTTTTCACTCTGCCAAATAAGTTAGTATTGTGGAGTAAGTACAATGTTGTTGATCCATTGTCAGTTTTCTTCTATCACAGCCGTTAAACTCTAACTGTTTTAAAGTCACCTTTGGCCTCATGGTGAAATCCCTTAGCGGTTTCCTTCCTCTCAGGCAACTGCGTTAGGAAGGATGTCTGTATCTTTGTAGTGACTGGGTGTATTGATACACGTGAATAACTTCACCATGCTCAAAGAGATATTTAATGTCTGCTTTTTGTATTTGTAACCATCTACCAATGGGTGCCCTTCTTTGTGAGGCATTGGAAAACTTCCCTAGTCTTTGTGGTTGAATCGGTTTGAAATTGACTGCTGCACTGAAGGACCTTGCACTCAGGGACCTTACATATAATTGTATGTGTGGGGTAAAAAGATGAGGTAGTGATAAAAAAATCCTGTTAAACACTATTGTTGCACACAGGGTGATTCCATGCAACTTATTATGTGACTTGTTATGCACATTTTTATTCCTGAACTTATTTAGGCTTGCCATAACAAAGGGTTGAATACTTATTGACCCAAGACAGCTTTTAATTTGTAATGAATTTGTACAAATATTGTGAAACATAATTCCACTTTGACAGTACGGGGTATTGTGTTTAGGCCAATTACAAAAAAAAAATTGCAATTGAATCCATTTGAAGTCATTTGTATAATTTTACTTTGCCTTGTGAGAACCCATTAGCACAGGCAAGTCTGATTATGCTTAGCTGTGTATCATAGCCTCTGCCATAGAAACAGGCAGAGTATACGTAGTTTTGTAACCGTGGTTGCACCTTTACAATGCAGAAAAACCGTTCAACTCTCACCCAAACCAATTTGAATCAAAATACCTAATTTACAGAGAGAAACCAAATATTTATAGCATGGATTCGCTTGAAGCTCGTAAAGGGGAACATGCAAATTAATCATAATGAATAAGGGACTATGAAAATATATTAAATAAATACTATTTCATCTATAAAAACCTTTGTCACAGAAAATAGATGATTAGTAGTATGGATCAGATGAGATGGAGGTCATTAATAGGGACATTTTTGTTGTGCTGCAGATTTTATGTACTGCATATTTATATTTTTACCCCCTTTTTCTCACCAATTTTATGTTATCCAATTGCGATCTTGTCTCGTGGCTGCAACTCCCCAATGGGCTCAGGAGAGGCGACGGTAGAGTCATGCATCCTCTGAAACATAACCCGCCAAACAACGCTTCTTAACACCTGCTCTCTTAACCTGGAAGCCAGGGCCATCAAAGCCACTTCCTCCTCTCGTCAATGGTACGTCTTCAACAGGTTTATGTGATAGAGTTGGACCTTCTTCCTCCTGTCAGGTTGCTTGATGAGGTAATTGACCGGTGAGACCCTTTTCATTACCTTGTAGGGCCCCCTCCACTGCGCCAGCAAATTATGTTCGGCCGTGGGCATGAGCATCATCACTTTCTCTCCCACGGTGAACTCACGGGGGGTCGCGGACTTATCATAGGCCCGGCCTTGGGTCCTTTGTGCCTTCTCCATATGCTCCTTGACTATGGGCCACACTGCTGACAGGCGGTCTCTCATCAGGGTAATATGTTCTATTGTGAATCGAAAGGGGCATGGTTGGGTCTCCTAGGTCTCCTTGGCTAAGTCGAGGATCCCTCGACAGGGTCTGCCATAGAGCAATTCAAACGGAGAGAATCCAGTGGATGCCTGGGGTACTTCTCGCAGGGGCAAACATTAAGTGTGGGAGAAGCATGTCCCAGTTTTTCCCATCTCGGGACACCACTCTTCTCAACATGCTATTAATCGATTTGTTCAAGCGTTCACACAACCCGTCTGTTTGAGGGTGGAATATGCTTGTACATATCTGTTGAACCTGATATAACTGACACAAGTCCTTCATCAACCGAGACATAAACAGGGTTCCCTGATCGGTTAAGATTGTCTTGGGGAGGCCCACGCGAGAGAACATCATGAATAACTCCTTGGCAATTCCCTTTGACGACATGTTACGCAGGGGTATGGCCTCCGGGAACTTGGTAGCGTAATCTATAACCACTAGGATGTACTCGTGTCCTCTCCCGGATTTTGGGAGGGGTCCTACGAGGTCCATAGCTATGCGTTCAAAGGGGGAGAGGAATCAAAGGGTTACGTAGGTGTGGCCATGGAGGCTGTACGTTGACATTGATCACACGTCCTACAATACCTGGCCACATCCCGGGTGACCCGGGACCAATAGAATCTCTGCATGATTCTGTCAATAGTCTTGTCTCGTGCCAGGTGTCCTCCTAGGACGTGGGAATGGGCTAACTGTTGAACTGTATCCCTGTATGGTCTAGGCACCATTAGTAATTCCTGCTTTTCCCCCCTTCATCGTACAACCCAGTATAAGAGACCCCGCCTGATTGCATAGTAAGGAAAAGGGGGCTCACCTGATCCGTCAACGTTCCTCCCGTCGATCACCTTCACCTTCCTCATGGCCTCCCTTAGGTCTGGGTTTCTATGCTGCGAGGTGCCGAACTGTCCCTTTAATTCCTGGGGCAGGTCAACCTCGGTAGAGGGATGTGGAGGTTGTTCCCCATCCCCATCAGGGGTGACCGAGGAGAATCCCTTCCAGGATCCCTCCTCGGATGGAGCTTCAAATATATCCCTTAGTGCCTGGTTGCTCCTTCCTTCCTGCGTTGTGTATAACCCTCACACAGGTGTCTTCATCGGTGGTTTCCTGGAATATCTGTCGTAAACGTTGGGTCGCTATTTCTTCCTCTGCTGCAGAGGACAAGGACGCGGCTATGTCTCCTTCTAGGACTACTACCTCGGGCTTGGATTTTCTCTTCTTTCCTGTCCCCCTTCTTCCCGTGCATAACGTAATCTGCCGAAGCTCCTTATATAGGGGACAGTCTCTCCCGATCAATAATGGCACCTTCAGCTGGGGCACTTTCCCTGCCCTGACTGTACACCTTCCTTTTGGAGTGAGAATAGGCAGATTCACAGTGGGGTAATAGTGGGTGTCTCCATGGATACAGGATACGGCTACTTTGTCTGGTAGCAGTGTTGCGGAGGTCACCATCCGCTCCTCTACTAACGTAACCATACTTCCCGAGTCGAGAATGGCTACCACATCTTGTCCTTCGACTCGAACCGGAATCTCTGGGGCTATTTCTGCTAACTAACAGTGTTGATCCTGCCCCCTCAAAACAGGATGTGTGGGGGTAGGCAGTGATGACTGCGTGACCATGGGCTCGTCCTTGCTAGGACATTGTGGGGCATAATGGTCGGGAGACTGACATTTATAACACCGACCCTGCTGTGTGGTGGCTGACTTCTCCCACCTCCGGAGGGGGTTTGGACGTTTCGGTGGCGGACGCGCCGGGGTGAGTCGTGGTACGGGATTGGAAGAATCCTTCCATTCCTCCTTGTCACTTTTTAACAACTCCCCTGTAGACCGATATGTTTCCACCGCCTGGGCTATGTCGTCGGCTGACAACGGGTTGGCTTGCCCCACAAAGTCACTGGGTAATTCCCTCAATATCTTGTCCACTACGAGGGTCTCTATCACATGTCCTACTCCCTTTCCAGGTTCTAGCCACTGTTTCATCAGTCGTATTAATGTGAAGATCTGGGCACGGACGGGTTGATCAGCTGTATAGGTCCATTGATGGAACTTTAAGGCCCTACCTCTGGCAGTCAACTGGTACCGGGACAGGATCTCGGTTTTTAGTCACCCATAGTCTGCAGCTTCGCGGGAATCCAGGTCAAAATTGGCTTCCTGAGCCACCCCGGTCAAAAGAGGGGCTAATGCGCTCGCCCATTCTGTGGGCGGCCACTCTTCTAAGGTGGCCGTCCTTTCGAAGGTCATGAGGAAGGCCTCAATATCATCCTCCTTGGAGAGACGAGGTAAGATGGCGTGAGCAGCCGCTCTTAGCTTAATTCTTGTAACTACCCATCCCGGATCCGGGAGCGTTGTCATCAACTACAGTAATTAGCATAACGCAACGGACAAAAAACGGACAAAATAATTTTTCTAGAAAATATTCATATTCATGAAATATAGTGAAACACAGCTTAGCCTTTTGTTAATCACCCTGTCATCTCAGATTTTGAAATTATGCTTTACAGCTAAAGCAAGACAAGCATTTGTGTAAGTTTATCGATAGCCTAGCATAGCATTATGCCTAGCTAGCAGCAGGCAACCTGGTCACGAAAATCCGAAAAGCAATCAAATGAAATTGTTTGGGCTATGTCGTCGGCTGACAACCTTCCAGAGATAGTTTTTCCACCCTCTCTGCTGGTTCCATACTCTCTCTTATAGGGGAAGGAGAATATGCCATTAGTGCCATCAGCTGTGCTTAATTGCCTCTGGTTACCTTGTCTCCCATGCCTTGTTGGGCTACTATCCGTGAGCCGAGCCTGCCCTCTCGTGGTCCCTCCACATATATTTTATCTTAATCATACACTGTATTCAAACCACTTAAAACACCTGTATGACTTTCAGGTCCTAGCTGAGTGGAAGCAGAAGTTTGAGGAGTCTCAGACTGAGCTGGAGAGCTCCCAGAAAGAGGCCAGATCTCTCAGCACTGAGCTCTTCAAACTCAAGAACTCTTATGAGGAGTCTCTGGATCATCTTGAGACCATGAAGAGGGAGAACAAGAACCTCCAAGGTCAGAGCATAAGAATTAATAGCCTATAAAACTTAGTCAATAAAATATCGATATGTTATAGAGAAAAGATTCTGATGTACAACAAAATTTTTCCAGAGGAAATTTCTGACCTGACTGAGCAGCTTGGTGAAGGAGGAAAGAGCATCCATGAACTGGAGAAGATCCGTAAACAGCTGGAACAGGAGAAGTCTGAGATACAGTCTGCTCTAGAGGAAGCTGAGGTGAGAATAAAAAACATTTACAGACAGTGAAAGTGCCAAAATTTAATTAAGATTTTACAAACAATGGGTGGCTGTGTTCTCATAGGCCTCCCTAGAGCATGAGGAAGGGAAGATCCTGAGAGCTCAGCTGGAGTTCAATCAGGTGAAAGCTGACATTGAACGGAAGCTGGTGGAGAAGGATGAGGAAATGGAGATGAATAAGAGGAACCAGCAGAGAGTTGTGGATACCCTGCAAAGCTCCCTGGAGTCAGAGACTCGCAGCAGGAATGAAGCTCTCAGGCTGAAGAAGAAGATGGAGGGAGATCTCAATGAGATGGAGATCCAGCTCAGCCAGGCCAACAGGCAGGCATCCGAGGCCCAGAAGCAACTTAAGGGTCTCCATTCCCATTTGAAGGTATTACTTCCACACCACTGAATTAAAAACATTGCTTGTGCATTCAGAAAAAGAAAAACCACACTGTGAAACAATACAAATAAATATAGTCAAATCATTGATTCTTTCTACAGGATTCTCAACTGCAGCTGGATGATGCTCTTCGTAGCAATGATGACCTGAAGGAGAACATTGCCATTGTGGAGAGACGGAACAACCTGATGCAGGCTGAACTGGATGAGCTAAGAGCCCTGGTGGAGCAGACTGAGAGAGGCCGCAAACTGGCTGAGCAGGAACTGCTGGATGTTAGTGAGAGAGTTCAGCTGCTCCACTCACAGGTATGTCGGTAATACATAACAATTTGTGTTCTCCTTAAAGATGGAATCCTTAATGGGGAAACTGACACACCTGTTTGCGATATTACAACAACAAAGTAGTTACTGCAAACAACAAACACTGTTTTTCCCTTTGGACATCTTTGCAAGCACGATAATACAGCAGAAAATGTACTGTACCATGTTGTGCAACGCTCCTCACCTCTGCTTTGTCAACAAAACCACACAATAACAGTGGTGTTTGGACGGACAGTGCCACTGTTTCCCCTACTACGGATTCCATCTTTAAATGTCTGCTATTTGAGGTACGTATAGGTAATATAAACATCATTTGTCATGTATAAATGTGTGTAGAACACCAGCCTACTGAGCCAGAAGAAGAAGTTAGAGGGCGACACATCCCAGCTTCAGAATGAAGTGGAGGAGGCTGTGCAGGAGTGTAGAAATGCAGAGGAAAAGGCCAAGAAGGCCATTACTGATGCTGCCATGATGGCAGAAGAGCTGAAGAAGGAGCAGGACACTAGTGCTCACCTGGAGCGCATGAAAAAGAACATGGAGCAGACCATCAAGGACCTGCAGCACCGCCTGGATGAAGCTGAACAAATCGCCATGAAGGGTGGCAAGAAGCAGATCCAGAAGCTGGAGGCCAGAGTAAGTGTCTAAGCGTCATTCTCTTCTATTAATTCAATGTCACAATTCATATTTATAGTGATATTTGTAGTTATAAAATTAAAAGTAGTGGTTACTATCAAAATAAATGTAAATGTTGTGTTAACATCGATCATATCTTTCTAGGTGAGAGAGCTAGAGACTGAAGTGGAACTGGAGCAAAGGAGGAGCAGTGATTCTGTGAAAGGAGTCCGTAAATATGAGAGACGCATCAAGGAGCTCACATACCAGGTACATTATATACTTTAATTTGACAATGCACAATTACATTAACATGCTCAGAATGAAATGTAAAATATATCTACTGCATTATTATTTTTTATCTTCTTTTCGTGTGCAGACTGAGGAAGACCGTAAGAATTTGAGCCGCCTGCAGGACCTGGTGGACAAACTGCAGCTGAAGGTCAAATCCTACAAGAGAACTTCAGAAGAGGCTGTAAGTAACCTTCTATCATCCAACTGATGCATCTGTTTTTCATTCAACTGATGCATAATTTCCTAATTGTTTTGTTTGCTAGAAACTTAAATCATATTTAACATTTTTTTATAGGAGGAACAAGCCAATTCCAATTTGGGCAAGTTCCGTAAGATTCAGCATGAACTGGATGAGGCAGAAGAGAGGGCTGATATTGCTGAGTCTCAGGTCAATAAGATGAGAGCCAAGAGTCGTGATGCCGGCTCCAAGGTCAGTAAAGTTACTTTATCAAGAATCCTAAAGGATAATTTGCAGACTTCCCTTGTTCTGTCATGTCCTTGCAGAAGTATTCATACCCCTTGGATTTCTTCACAGTTTATTGTGTTACAAAGTGGAAGTAAAATAAATTGAACTGTAATTTTCTGTCAACAATCTAAACAAAATACACATACAATCTACACATGCTCTGTAATGTCAAAGATGAATAGAAATGTAAGTGTTCAGCTCCCTGAGTCAATAAATATTTGGTAGCGATTACAGCTGTCAGTCTTCTTGCGTACGTCTTTAAGAGCTTTACACACCTGGGTTGTGCAATATTAGCCCATTATTCTGTTATTCTGCTCATAATTATTCAAGTTCTGTCAAGATGTTGAGGATCAAGGCTAGACAGCTATTTTAAAGTCTTGCCATACATGTTCAAGTCTATTTAAGTCAAAAAAACGTAACTTGGCCACTCAGGAAAACTCTTTGTCTTCTTTGTAAGCAACTCCAGGTTTGATTTAGCCTTGTGTTGTAGGTTATCGTCCTGCTGAAAGATGAATTCCTCTCCCAGTGTCTGTTGTAAAGCAGACTGAAGCAGGTTTACCTCTAGGATTTTGCCTGTGCTTAGCTCAACCCCTTATTCTTTATATCTTGAAAAATGACCCACTATTTGCAGATGTCAAGAATACTCATACCATAATGCAGCCACCACAATGCTTGAAAATAAAAAAGGAGGCACTTACTCCGTGATGTGTTGTATTTGCCCCAATCATAAGGCTTTACATATATTCATTTGCTGTGTTTTTTTGTAGAATTAATTTGATTCTGTATATTTGTATTTTTCTTTTAAGTCATTATAGTGGATTCACTAAAATGTTGTTGATCCATCCTCAGTTTTCTTTAAACACAGATGGCCAAATGGGGACACCCCTGAGCAGTTTCATTCCTGTCCTGCAGCTCAGTTCAGACGGACGACTGCATCTTTGATGTGTATGGGTGGTTTAATACATCATCCATGGCAAAAAAATATTAACTTGACCATGCTTAAAGAGATATTCAATGTCTGATTTGTTATTGTTACCCATCTACCAATCACTGCCCTTCTTTATGAGGCTTTCTAAAAGCTCCATGGTCTTTGTAGTTAAATCTGTGCTTGAAATTCAATACTTGACTTAGGGACCTTACAGATGTATGGGGGATAGAGGAAGGATTAGTCATAAAAAAAACGTCCATGTGATTTGTTAAGACAAATTTTACTCCTGAATTTATTTAGGCATGCCTAAACAAAGGGGCTGAATATTTATGCAACGACTATAATTTAGCTATCCAATTAGTATTCATCTTTTAAAAAAGTTTTTTTCTTCACTTTGACATCAGAGCATTTTGAGTAGATTGTTGACAAAAATATAATTTAATCCCACTGTGACACAATAAAATGTGAAGAAATCGAAGGGGTATGAATAATTTTGGAAGACACTGTAGATGAAAAAGCATCAACTTTGAAAACCGTTAAGGCATATTTAATCAACTTATTATCATTATATACAGTTGAAGTCAGAGGTTTACATAAACCTTAGCCAAATACATTTAAACTCCGTTTTTCACAATTCCTGACATTTAATCCTAGTAACCAGTCCCTGTCTTAGGTCAGTTAGGATCACCACTTGATTTTAAGAACTTGAAATGTCAGAATAATAGTAGAGAGAATGATTTATTTCAGCGTGTATTTCTTTCATTACATTCCCAGTGGGTCAGACATTTACATACACTCAATTAGTATTTGGTAGCATTGCCTTTACAATGTTTAACTTGGGTCAAATGTTTCAGGTAGTCTTCCACAAGCTTCCCACAATAAGTTGGGTGAATTTTGGCCCATTCCTTCTGACAGCGCTGGAGTAACCGAGTCAGATTTGTAGGCCTCCTTGCTCACACACAATTTTTCAGTTCTGCCCACAAATGTTCTATAGGATTGAGGTCAGGGCTTTGTGATGGCCACTCCAATACCTTGACTTTGTTGTTCTTAAGCCATTTTGCCACAACTTTGGAAGTATGCTTGGGTTCATTGTCCATTTGGAAGACCCATTTGCGACCAAGCTTTAACTTTCTAACTGATATCTTGAGATGTTGCGTCAATATATCCACATAATTTTCATCCCTCATGATGGCATCTATTTTGTGAAGTCAACCAGTCCTGCACCTCCTGCAGTAAAGCACCCCCGCAACATGATGCTGCCACCCCGTGCTTCACGGTTGGGTTGGTGTTCTTTGGCTTGCAAGCCTCCCCTTTTTCCTCCAAACATTACAATGGTCATTACGGTCAAACAGTTCTATTTTTTGTTTCATCAGACCAGAGGACATTTCTCTAAAAAGTACGATCTTTGTCCCCATGTGCAGTTGCAAACCGGAGTCTGGCTTTTCTATGGTGGTTTTGGAGCAGTGGCTTCTTCGTGGCTGAGCGGCCTTTCAGGTTATGTCGATATAGGACTCATTTTACTGTGGATAAAGATACTTTTAAACCTGTTTCTCCCATCATCTTCACAAGGTCCTTTGCTGTTGTTCTGGGATTGATTTGCACTTTTCGCAACAAAGTACATTCCTCTCTAGGAGACAGAACACATCTCCTTCCTGAGCAGTATGACGGCTGTGTGTTCCCATGGTGTTTATACTTGCGTACTATTGTTTGTACAGATGAACGTGGTGCCTTTTTCTGAGGTCTTGGCTGATTTCTTTTGATTTTCCCATAATGTCAAGCAAAGAGGCACTGAGTTTGAAGGTAGGCCTTGAATTACATCCACAGGTACACCTCCAATTGACAAATTATGTCAATTAGCCTATCAGAAGCTACTGAAGCCATGACATCATTTTCTGGAATTTTTCAAGCTGTTTAAAGGCACAGTCAACTTAGTGTATGTAAACTTCTGACCCACTGGAATTGTGATGCAGTGAATTATAAGTGAAATAATCTGTCTGTAAACAATTGTTGGAAAAATGACTTGTGTCGTGCACAAAGTAGCTGTCCTAACTGACTTGCCAACACTATAGTTTGTTAACAAGAAATTTGTGGAGTGATTGAAAAGCACGTTTTAATGACTCCAACCTAAGCGTATGTAAACTTCCGACTTTAACTGAAAATACAGTGATAGAGTGGGGATTGGAACCAGGTGTATGTAATGATGATGAGACAAGTCCGGGGTTGATGAGTGAAGGGCGTTTTCAAGCAGTAGGTTCGGCAGCAGCTAGAAGGGCGGCGATGCCAAACGCCTGAGCTGGACAGGTGGCGGAGCCAAAGCTAAGGCTGGTGTAACACCATTCAACCAGTTTTGAAAAAACAGAAAATTTTTCTCCACAAGAAATTTGTGGAGTGGTTGAAAAATGAGTTTTAATGACTCCAACCGAAGTGTAGGTAAACTTCCGACTTCAACTGTATATATATATATATATATTCATTTGCTGCCATCTATTGTGTTCTGAAACTATACAGGACAAGATCAAGGGACATTTTGATTGAAAGCCAATAATCAGAATGGCGTCATGGATTTATTTTCAATTAACATGTTGGCTAAATCATTGTATTTAAAATATAGACAAATTATATCAATAATACCTCAGGCGAGGACCAACATAGCTGATAATGATTTTTGATTGGAGTTCCCTTTTTTAAATTGCATTGTTGGTTAGGGGCTCGTAAGTAAGCATTTCACTGTCAGGTCTACCTGTTGTATTCGGCGCATGTGTCTAATACAATTTGGCTTGGTTTGATAATTCCCTCGACGCCGTTGCTTTGAGGATATACCGGGGTTAGAATTGGGGCTAAATCTAGAACCGTTTCTGATTGCTCATTGAATCTGTGCGGCAAACAGCTTTAACATTTGTAACTCATTTCTGTAATACTGTAGTTGAAGAGAAAAATATGACTGTTTATTGAATGCTTTAATTGGACGTTGTTGCGACAAACATTTTGTAAAAGCTTAGTGTTGGCTATTACACAGTAAAGAGAATCAGATACGTTTACTATCTGTATGGGACAGCATGATGTTCATAGTGTACCATAATTCACATACCTGTTGAAGTTTCCCATCATATATTTTAAGGACACAGTAAATGGCAGTATACATTTTTTTCCTTTACACAGTAGAATTAAAATGTTCTCATAATCCACCCATCTTCTCTGTCACAGAAAGGAAAGGATGAGGAGTGAGGCCAAGAGTTGTGATGCTGGCTCCCAGGTCAGTTCTTTCAATCAGATTCATTATATTGGTTATAATTTGTAAATTTCCTCATGTATTACAACAGCCTCTACCTCAATAGCTCTGTAAGTATTTGATGTCCAACAGCCATACTATTATTCATTACATATTCTTTATATATTGTATAGGACAGGATCAAATATGAATTGGAATATTGTTCACAAACATTATTTCAAAAGCATATCTTGGTTTCAGTGGTCACTTTCTGTGCTATGGCAAGCAAAAATGTTTTAATAAATTATTTATTGGAACAGTTAATGGAAATATTTATATGAAGAACAGTACTTAATAAGACATTTTTCAGAAAATACAGAAGGACATTTTCTCAACCTTTATTTATCTTCTTTGTCACAGAAAGGACATGATGAAGAGTGAAGCTCTCGGATGGACCTTTCTGAAAACCTATTGATTGTAGTGTTGTAGTCTTTCTTTATTCTCCATGCAACATGAGAAGAATAAAGTCAATTTAAATAGCCCACTCTGTGTATTGCTTGTAACATGTTACCTGTATGCCAAAGGTTTTCCATGTCTGGTATAGACATCAGGGTTGTTGTTGATTCCATTACAAACAGGGATTCCATAACGAAACTGACATTTAATGTTCCATAAACTAAATTGGTTATTTATCTCAAATTGACTAATAATCACCTGGCCCAGTGATATGGGTCAGGACAGAAATGGACTTGTCCACTAATCATATCAAATTGTTAATCTGTCATACATACTGAAAGGGATCTTTCATCATTTCAATGCTGTGAGTATTAGCTTGCTCTAGGCCTAGGGGCATAATTGGCAGTTAATGTCATCATGGTCAGGATATATACTAAATAAATAGTATTTTTACATGACTAGAAATACTACATTTTTAATGACAGTTTGATGTGATTCTGAGCAGTGGACAAAACAACACAGATAACAATCATGAATGAAACATTTTCCCGGACATCTTGATGTAGTAATGAAAAATATATTCAGCTAGTTGTAATTTGGTTGATCTGTCTTTACCTTAACCAGACTGCAAATAGACAATTATTGGCCAATACAATGTCCAATGGCAATGATGTCAAAAACAAGGAGAACGGTTTAACATACATAGAGGCCTATACCCAATAAAAGTGGGTACCTGAACTGTATGCAGTTACTAAAAGAATACTTATGCAGGTTCAATCCAAAGTTATGGAGACATGGAGACAAATATCAGATAAGATACTTTGAAATGAGCTGTTGTGCAAGAGGGAAGAAAGCAAAAGGAATAAGCAAGAGATGAGAAGTAAAATGTAAAATCAAATTGAGGAAAAACGTACAAGGAATCCAGAGACAGATAAAATAGAATCACTTTGTTTCGCAGAAGGAACTTCAGTTGCTGCAAAACTATAGTAAACATATAACAGATGTACAGTAACAGCCATACTGATGCCGGTAAAAAAAACTGTTAGTGGCTCTCTTGGTTTTAAGAGGTAAAGACTTGAAAACTGCACACTTAATGAAGTACTATTACACATTGATTATTCAGTAGATATGTACTTGATCCACAGCAATTTTTGTTCCCCCTCTTGTGAGAGCTTTACGCCCTACAATCATTTCACTGACCAGTACAACTCTCTCTATGTTATTCTGACTTGCCCATGTGAGCGAGCCAAACCAAACAACTATACTAAATGTGATGACAAGCTCAATAAAACATCTATAAAAAGGGGACTCCCGAGTGGCGCAGTGATCTAAGGCACTGAGATCTTGGTTCGAGTCCAGGCTCGAGTCCAGCCGGCCGTGACCGGGAGACCCATGGGGCGGCACACAATTGGCCCGGAGTCATCCAGGTTAGGGGAGGGTTTGGCCAGCAGGGATGTTCTAGTCCCATCGCGCACAAGTGACTCCTGTGGTGAGCCAGGCGCGATTCACACTGACACGGTCGCCAGGTGTACGGTGTTTCCCCGACATATTGGTGCGGCTAGCTTCCGGGTTAAGTGGGCATTGTGTCAAGAAGCAGTGCGGCTTGGCTGGGTTGTGTTTCGGAGGACGCACGGCTCTCGACCTTTGCCTCTCCCGAGTCCTGTAAGACTGTAACAACCAATTGCGGAGAAAATGTGCTAAAAAATACAACCACGGTGTCAGATTTGTACAATAATTTTCAGAGGTCTTGGCTGATTTCTTTTGATTTTCCCATGATGTCAAGTAAACAGGCACTGAGTTTGAAGGGAGGCCTTGAAATACATCCAAAAGTACACCTCCAATTGACTCAAATTATGTCAATTTGCCTATCAGAAGTTTCTAAAGCCATGACATAATTTTCCAAGCTGTTTAAAGGCACAGTCAACTTAGTGTATGTAAACTTCTGACCCACTGGAATTGGATACAGTAAATTATAAGTGAAATAATCTATCTGTAAACAATTTTTGGAAAAATTACTTGTGTCATGTGTAGCCGATGCGAAATGGCTAGCTAGTTAGCGGTGATGCGCGCTGGTAGCGTTTCAATCGTTGACGTCACTCGCTCTGAGACCTTGAAGTAGTGGTTCCCCTTGCTCTACAAGGGTTGCGGCTTTTGTGGAGCGATGGGTAACGATGCTTCGAGGGTGACTGTTGATGTGTCCCTGGTTCGCGCCCAGGTCGGGGCGAGGGGACGGACGTAAAGTCTATAATGTTACACATGCACAAAGTGGATGTCCTAACCGACTTGCCATAACTATAGTTTGTTAACAAGAAATATGTGGAGTGGTTGAAAAATTAGTTTTAATGTCCTGAATGGAAATCTGAATCCTGAATACACATCACTGAGTACCATTCTTCATATTTCAAGCATGGGGGTCTGCATCTTGTAGTACTTGGTGTACTTCTGACCTGCAAGGACTAAGGAGTTTTTTAGGATAAAAAGAAACAGAATAGAGCTAAGCACAGGCAAAATTCACCTTTCAAAAATACATAGGATTTGCTTACCAAGACGACATTGAGTGTTCCTGAGTGGCCTAGCTATAGTTTTGACTTAAATCTGATTAAAAATCTATGGCAAGACTTGGAAACGGCTGTCTAGCAATGATCAACAACCAACTTCACAGAGCTTGAAGTGTTTTAAACAGAATAAATGGGGAAATATTGTACTATCCAGGTGTGCTAAGCACTTATCTCTTAGACACTTAATATATCCTCAAAACACCGGCTTCAAGGGCATTATTAAGTCAAAACAAATCAAAATGTATTTGTCACATTTGCCGAATACAACAGGGAAATGCTTGAGCCCCTTACCAACAATTCTGTTAAAAAATACTAATAAGAATAAGAAATAAAAGTAACAAGTAATTAAAGAGCAGCAGTAAAATAACAATAGCAAGACTATATACAGGGAAATACAGGTACAGAGTGAATGTTGCTGGGGAACCGGTTAGTCGAGGCAATTGAGGTAATATGTACATAGGTAATGTTATTAAAGTGACTATGCATAGATGATAACAACAGAGAGTAGCAGCGGTGTAAAATAATGGTGGGGGGGGGGGGTCAATGCAAATAGTCTGGGTAGCCATTTGATTAGATGTTCAGGAGTCTAATGTCTTGGGGGTATAAGCTGTTTAGAAGCCTCTTGGACCTAGGCATGGCACTCCGGTACCGCTTGCCGTGCGGTAGCAGAGAGAACAGTCTATGACTAGGGTGGCTGGAGTTGTTGACTTCCTCTGACACCGCCTGGCATAGAGGTCCTGGATGGCAGGAAGCTTAGCCCCAGTAATGTACTGGGCCATACGCACTACCCTCTGTAGTGCCTTGTGGTCGGAGGCCGAGCAGTTGCCATACCAGGCAGTGATGCAACCAGTCAGGATGCTCTTGATGGTGCAGCAGAACCTTTTTGAGGATCTGAGGACCCATGCCAAATCTTTTCAGTCTACTGAGGGGGAATAGGTTTTGTCGTGCCCATTTCACGACTGTCTTGGTGTGCTTGGACCATGATAGTTTGATGGTGAGGTGGACACCAAGGGGCTTGAAGCTCTCAACCTGCTCCACTACAGCCCCGTCGATGAGAATGGGGGCGTGCTCGGTCCTCTTTTTCCTGTAGTCCACAATCATCTCCTTTGTCTTGATCACGTAGAGGGAGAGATTGTTGTCCTGGCACCACACGGCCAGGTCTCTGACCTCCTCTCTATCGGCTGTCTTGTTGTTGTTGGTGATCAGGCTACCACTGTTGTGTCATCGGCAAACTTAATGGTGTTGGAATCGTATCTGGCTGTGCAGTCATGAGTGAACAGGGAGTACAGGAGGGGACTGAGCACGCACCCCTGAGGGGCCCCTGTGTTGAGAATCAGTGTGGCGGATGTGTTGTTACCTACCCTCAACACCTAGGGGCGGCCTGTCAGGAAGTCCAGGATCCAGTTGCAGAGGAAGGTGTTTAGTCCTAGGGTCCTTAGCTTATTGATGAGCTTTGAGGGCACTATGGTGTTGAACGCTGAGCTGTAGTCAATGAATAGCATTCTCACGTAGGTGTTCCTTTTGTCCAGGTGGGAAAGGGCAGTGTGGAGTGCAATAGAGATTGCATCATCTGTGGATCTGTTAGGGGGGTATGCAAGTTGGAGTGGGTCTAGGGTTTCTGGGATAATGGTGTTGATGTGAGCCATGACCAGCCTTTCAAAGCACTTCATTGCTACAGACGTGAGTGCTATAGGTTGGTAGTTATTTAGGCAGGTTATCTTAGTGTTCTTGGGCACAGGGACTATGGTGATCAGCTTAAAACATGTTGGTATTACAGACTCGGACAGGGAGAGATTGAAAATGTCAGTGAAGACTCTTGCCAGTTGGTCAGCGCATGCTCGCAGTACACGTAATCCATCTGGCTGCGGAGAGCGTGATCACACAGTCGTTAGGAACAGCTGGTGCTCTCATGCACGTTTCAGTGTTATTTGCCTCGAAGCGAGCACAGAAGTAGTTTAGCTCGTCTGGTAGGCTCGTGTCCCTGGGCAGCTCTAGGCTCTGCTTCCCTTTGTAGTCTGTAAAGGTCTGCAAGCCCTGCCACATCCAACGAGCATCAGAGCCAATGTAGTACGATCTGATCTTATTCCGGTATTGATGCTTTGCCTGTTTGATGGTTCGTCTGAGGGCATAGTAGGATTTCTTATAAGCTTCTGGGTTAGAATCCTGCTCCTTGAAAGCAGCAGCGCTAGCCTTTAGCTCAGTGCGGATGTTGCCTGTAATCCATGGCTTCTGGTTGGGGTATGTACGTACGGTCACTGTGGGGACGATGTCATCAATGCACTAATTGATGAAGCCAATGACTGATGTGGTGCACTCCTCAATGCCATTGGAAGAATCCCAGAACATATTCCAGTCTGTGCTAGCTAAACAGTCCTGTAGCTTAGCATCTGCTTCATCTGACCACTTTATTTTTGATCTCGTCACTGGTGCTTCCTGCTTTAATTTTTGCTTGTAATCAGGAATCAGGAGGATAGAATTATGTTCAGATTTTAAAAATGGAGGGCGAGGGAGAGCTTTGTATGCAGCTCTGTGTGTGGAGTAAAGGTGGTTCAGAGTTTATTCCCCCCTGGTGCACATTTAACATGCTGATAGAAATTTGGTAAGATGGATTTAAGTTTCTCTGCATTAAAGTCCCCGGCCACTAGGAGCGACACCTCTGGGTGAGCGTTTTCCTGTTTGCTTATGGCGAAGTACAGCTCATTGAGTGCGGTCTTAGTGCCAGCCTCGGTCTGTGGTGGTATGTAGGCAGCTACGAAAAATACAGATGAAAACTCTCTAGGTACAGTGCCTTGCGAAAGTATTCGGCCCCCTTGAACTTTGCGACCTTTTGCCACATTTCAGGCTTCAAACATAAAGATATAAAACTGTATTTTTTTGTGAAGAATCAACAACAAGTGGGACACAATCATGAAGTGGAACGACATTTATTGGATATTTCAAACTTTTTTAACAAATCAAAAACGGAAAAATTGGGCGTGCAAAATTATTCAGCCCCTTTACTTTCAGTGCAGCAAACTCTCTCCAGAAGTTCAGTGAGGATCTCTGAATGATCCAATGTTGACCTAAATGACTAATGATGATAAATACAATCCAACTGTGTGTAATCAAGTCTCCGTATAAATGCACCTGCACTGTGATAGTCTCAGAGGTCCGTTAAAAGCGCAGAGAGCATCATGAAGAACAAGGAACACACCAGGCAGGTCCGAGATACTGTTGTGAAGAAGTTTAAAGCCGGATTTGGATACAAAAAGATTTCCCAAGCTTTAAACATCCCAAGGAGCACTGTGCAAGCGATAATATTGAAATGGAAGGAGTATCAGACCACTGAAAATCTACCAAGACCTGGCCGTCCCTCTAAACTTTCAAGGAGAAGACTGATCAGAGATGCAGCCAAGAGGCCCATGATCACTCTGGATGAACTGCAGAGATCTACAGCTGAGGTGGGAGACTCTGTCCATAGGACAACAATCCGTCGTATATTGCACAAATCTGGCCTTTATGGAAGAGTGGCAAGAAGAAAGCCATTTCTTAAAGATATACATAAAAAGTGTTGTTTAAAGTTTGCAACAAGCCACCTGGGAGACACACCAAACATGTGGAAAAAGGTGCTCTGGTCAGATGAAACCAAAATTGAACTTTTTGGCAACAATTCAAAACGTTATGTTTGGCGTAAAAGCAACACAGCTGAACACACCATCCCCACTGTCAAACATGGTGGTGGCAGCATCATGGTTTGGGCCTGCTTTTCTTCAGCAGGGACAGGGAAGATGGTTAAAATTGATGGGAAGATGTATGGAGCCAAATACAGGACCATTCTGGAAGAAAACCTGATGGAGTCTGCAAAAGACCTGAGACTGGGACGGAGATTTGTATTCCAACAAGACAATGATCCAAAACATAAAGCAAAATCTACAATGGAATGGTTCAAAAATAAACATATCCAGGTGTTAGAATGGCCAAGTCAAAGTCCAGACCTGAATCCAATCGAGAATCTGTGGAAAGAACTGAAAACTGCTGTTCACAAATGCTCTCCATCCAACCTCACTGAGCTCGAGCTGTTTTGCAAGGAGGAATGGGAAAAAATGTCAGTCTCTCGATGTGCAAAACTGATAGAGACATACCCCAAGCGACTTACAGCTGTAATCGCAGCAAAAGGTGGCGCTACAAAGTATTAACTTAAGGGGGCTGAATAATTTTGCACGCCCAATTTTTCAGTTTTTGATTTGTTAAAAAAGTTTGAAATATCCAATAAATGTCATTCCACTTCATGATTGTGTCCCACTTGTTGTTGATTCTTCACAAAAAAATACAGTTTTAAAAATCTTTATGTTTGAAGCCTGAAATGTGGCAAAAGGTCGCAAAGTTCAAGGGGGCCGAATACTTTCGCAAGGCACTGTAGATAGTGTGGTCTACAACTTAACATGAGATACTCTACCTCAGGTGGGCAAAACCTCGAGACTAGATATTGTGCATCAGCTGTTATTTACAAAAATACATAGTACATTAATACTTTTATACAATGGGTTAGCAACATGTTCAAGTCATGATTGACATATTTTCCTAAAAATCTTTGTTCTAAATGTATTCGTACTATACCATCCTTCCACCAGATATAGTTCTGGCACAAATCTACACTTGCAACCCAAGCCTGCTGGTCGTTCGTTGGTTGCCAGTGACGCCACCCAGTTGTTAAGTATTTTTGTTCTGTATATAAGGAAGTGACCCAGTCGTTCATTTTAAATGTTCAATTGCCATATTGACGGGAAACCTTCTTATCCTCTGCTTGCTAGCTATCCAACTACGGCTAGTTTACAGTCACGTCAACCAGTGCAGCCAGATTAACAGCAAAGTAATTGCGTTTGCATTTGTGTTTTCTAGTGACATTTATTTGCATTCATTCATAAAAAGGTTTTTTCGTCAGGACACTGTTGTTCAGAGGAACTAGCCAACAACACAACTAACACAATCACTTCAAACGGAAGTTGGGAAAACTGCAAACTAGTTGCATTTAGTTTGGTTTTACTACTACTGTTTTCGATTGACATTTCTTTGTACATGTCCATCAAAATGATCCTGATTCATGATTTCGACTGGCTGAGAAAAGCTGCCTGCCTGTCTCTTGTCCCGACTCCCAACATATTGGAGAGACAGACAGCAAGGTTTATACAAATCTCCGCTGTTGAAACCCAATTGCTAGTCTAAAATAAATGGGAGATAATGTCTAGATGCTTTTTATAGTGGAGATGGACATTGCCTGGCTGGGCTGATGAGACAGTGGATTGCGCAGTGAGATGGAACAAAGTTAATAGGCATTTTAACGTCATAGCTTTAGCTGGTGGTAACTTGTTGAATAAGCACCGGCTGGAATGTGGTTTTAACCAATGAGCATCCAGGATTAGACCCACCCATTGTATAAAAGCAAATAAACAACTATTGCACTACACTTGACTTCGCACAGCCACCCTGATTCTGATTGCAGATCTTGCAATATTGCAGATATTGCCTGATTGTTATCTCAATGAGACTAACTTTCACGCTCTGGCCATAGAGAGGCTTTTATTCTCTATTTTGGTTAGGCCAGGGTGTGACTAGGGTGGGCATTCTAGGTTCCCTTTTCTAAGTTTTTGTATTTCTTTGTTTTTGGCCGGATATGGTTCTCAATCAGGGACAGCTGTCTATCGTTGTCTCTGATTGAGAACCATACTTAGGTAGCTCTTGCCCACATGGGTTTTGTGGGTAGTTGCTTTCTGTTTTGCACCTGACGGAGCTGTTTTGGTTGTTATTTTTGTTACTTTGTATCTAGTGTTCAGTTCTATTTAATAAATGACGAACACGTACCACACTGAACTTTGGTTCTCACCTTCTTCCACCAATGGCCGTTACACTAACCTAGATATTAAAATTAAGTTGCATAAACCCTATTCACAAAATAAGTGTGTAAACTGTGTTTATCCTCCATTACATCAGACTCTCTGACTGCACACCATACCATACTGTAAAGATGAACATTCTGAAAAATTGGATTTGTGGTAAATAAATGTTTAATCATGTACAATGTAATGCTAGAAAATATTAACTTCTTACCATCTCTTGTGTGTGGTCATGCTTGCTGTCCCTGACAGAAATTCACCCAATGCAAGAGGCATCCTGCATCTGTGAGTCACATGGAGGAGAAATTGATCATACATTCAAATGAGGTAAATATCACACAGTAACTGTCTGCATCCAAACAGAACACTTATGTCATCCTGTTAATTGTAAGTAAGCCACAGTCAGGAACACTAAAGGGAAAGCAAACATATATCAAATAAAACATATTCTGTGTAGGTTGCATGTCATCCTCTCTAATAAATAAATACATTGTGATTGATATAATATTGCACAACTGTCTACTATTAAATATCTGCAAATATCAGTGGGACAGAGTAAACAATTAGCCTGTCAATGAACAAATGCAGCTTGTGACCGTGGTGGTTGAAAAATTACTATAGAGAAAACCGTTCAAAAGTTATGAGGCACAATGTTTTTTTTCTTTCTATCGCGGATTGGCGGGACGCATTTTACATTCATGAAACATGTCATGGGCCATTCTAAAACTACTCCCGAGTTGCTAAACTTAAACAACCTTGTTCAGTCATGTTAAAGCATTAGCTAGTTAATAACCTGGTAACTTTACCAGTAGTACTGTGTAACAATTTTGTGGAACAAAAATAAAAGACATAGCCTCTTCAGGACATATGCTTCAAAAGTAGCAAGGATTCATAATGTAGGCTATATTCTCAATATCAACAATCCCTGTATTTTGTCATTGCTGAAGGCTCTTATCATAAAATAAATACCTTGAATAGTTCTCATTGTGCTCCTACAGTACATGTCTTTGTGTGCTCCTACATTTTGTAACTTAGGACCACATGTACTCCTTGTAAAAAAAATGTAGGAGCTGGAGACACTATGACTTGCTCTCTGTGTACTTAATCACGTCATGCTTATGACTTCGCAATTGTCATCAGCTGACATGAGTTGAGTTCTCTATGACCTTCCAGTCAGAACAGGTGCTAATTATAGTACAGTCTTTAAATCACATAGGAGGGTCATGTTACACATTTCAACAGCAGGACAGTGGTAAGGTGTCCAGCCATCATTTCTTCAGTTTGACAGACAGTGCTCATGACACTAGCAGACTGGACAGCTGAGAATGAGGACCTACAAAGAAAGGTTGAGCCTAGAATAGACTGTTCAAGTGAATAGAAGTATTAATTTGTTTAGATGTAGTATAACATCAGCTAACTAGCTACAGATGCGGTCAAAACTGCTTGAATGGCTATTTTTACCCTGTAGGCACCTGCTACTTACCACAGGTGAGAAATTATACAGTAAACAAGAATTATTGCCTCCAACCAAATTCATTTGAATTTTAAATAATTTAGTGCAGGCCATTTTTTTTACATGGCACTGTGCAGTTGTAAATCAAACAAAAACATGTAAACACCCAAAGTTTTTTTCAATTTGAACTTATTTCAGAAGAAATACTGAAGGGTGACTTTGTAAAAGAGAAAAATCACCAGACAAAATGTAGGACTGCATAGTTGGGGTCCGTTTGTTCACCGTTCATTGCTTGCTGTCGGTGTGGTGTGTTATAGGGACCGCCCAGCGGGCAACTGATGGATGTAATTTTTGGCCGTTTCTACATGAATACTGAACAAAAATGTAAATGCAACAATTTCAAGATTTTACTGAGTTACAGTTCATATAAGGAAATCAGTCAACTGAAATAAATTCATTAGGCCCTAATCTATGGATGCTACATGACTGGGCATGGGCACAGCAATGTGTGGGCCTGGGAGGACATAGGCCCAGCTACAGGGGAGCCAGGCCCAGCCAATCAAAAGGAGTGTTTCCCCAATAAAGGGTGTTATTACAGACAGAAATAGTCCTCATTTTCATAAGCTGTCTAGGTGGCTGGTCTCAGTTGATCCCACAGGTGAGGAACCCGGATGTGGAGGTCCTGGGCTGGCGGGGTTACACGTGGTCTGCGGATTTTAGTCTGGTTGAACGTACTGGCAAATTCTATAAAACTCGGTGGCTTAAGGTAGAGAAATTAAAATTCTCTGCCAACAGCTCTGTTGGACATTCCTGCAGTCAGCATGGCAATTGCACGCTCCCTCAAAACTTTAGACATCTGTGGCATTGTGTTGTGTGACAAAACTTCACATTTTAGAGTGACCTTTTATCGTCCCCAACACCAGGTACGCCTGTGTAATGATCGTGTGGTTTAATCATCTTGATATGCCACACCTGTCCGGTCAATGGATTATCTTGGCAAAGGAGAAATGCAGGGATGTAAACAAATAAGCTTGTGCGTAAGGAAAATGTATGAGATCATTTATTTCAGCTCATGAAACACGGGACCAACGATGTTGCATTTATATTTTTGTTCAGTATAGAATCGTTTAGCAAATTACATATTGCCCTCTGATCAAAGGTGCTAAGTTCTCTCGGCCGGCAGACACTCGACCATCGCACTGGCCTGTCCGTGCCTTAAAACTGAGTGGAAAGCACCAGATTTTATACTATGTTTTTGATCACTTGGATGCTACCGTGATTTCAGATAATTATTCATTAATTGTGAATAATGAAGAGTGAATGTGTGTAAGTGTAAAGGTGTCAGAGGCATAAATACCATACCCCCCAAAATATGCTAACCTCCCCTGTTATTGTTAATGGTGAGAGGTTAGCATTTCTTGGGGGTATGATCTTTGTGCCTCTAACTTTTACACATGATCATGATCATTCACAATTAATTCCTGATTATCTGTAATGATGGTAGCATCCACATTGTAGAGTCACAAACTTGATGTAATCATTGTGTGTTAGGAATATGGGAATGAATATGGGACGAAGGAAAAAGGAAACCGCACATCGCTCTTGGTAGTATCACTGATATTTAATAAGCTTTGGCCTTCGTCAGAGCTTTTGTGTGGATGAATATGGGACCAAATGCTAAGCTTTGACTGCTTTAATAAAAATATAAGTGAATTTGTCCAAATATTTATGACACCTTCAAGATCCACTACATGACCAAAAGTATGTGGACACCTACTCGTTGAGGGAAGGCTTTCCACTAGATTTTGGAACAATGCTGTGGGGACTTACTTCCATTCAGCCACAAGAACATTAGTGAGGTCGGGCACTGATGTTGGGCGATTAGGCCTGGCTCACAGTCGGCGTTACAATTCATCCCAAAGGTGTTCGATGGGATTGAGGTCATGGCTCTATGCAGGTTAGTCAAGTTCTTCCACATCGATCTTGACCAACTATTTCTGTATGGACCTTCCCCAAACTGTTGCCACAAAGTTAGAATGTCTAGAATGTCATTGTACTGTATGCTGTAGCGTTAAGATTTCCCTTCACTGGAACTAAAGGGCCAAGGCCGAACCATGAAAAACATTATTCCTCCCCGACCAAACTTTACAGTTGGCACTATGCATTCAGACAAGTAGCATTCTCCTGGCATCTAACAAACCCAAATTTGTCCGTCGGATTGCCAGATGGTGAAGTGTTATTCATGACTCCAGATAATGCATTTCTACTGCTCTAAAGTCCAATGGCGGCGAGCTTTACACCACTCCAGCCGACTCTTGGCATTGCGCATGGGAATATTATGCTTGTGTGCAGCTGCTCGGCCATGGAAACCCATGTCATGAAACTCCCGACAAACAGTTATCATGCTGACGTTGCTCCCAGAGGCAGTTTGGAGCTCGGTATTGAGTAATGCAACAGAGGACATGCGATGTTCACGTGCTACGAGCTTCAGCACTCGGCCATCCTATTCTGTGAGCTTGTGTGGCCTACCACTTCAAGCCTGAGCCGTTGTTGCTCCTAGACATTTCCACTTCATAATAACAGCACTTACAGTTGACCGGGGCAGCTCTAGCAGGGCAGAAATTTGAAGAACTGACTTGTTGGAAAGGCGGCATCCTATGACGCTGCCACGTTGAAAGACACTGAGCTCTTTAATAAGGTCATTCTACTGCCAATCTTTGTCTTTGGAGATTGCAACGGCTCGATTTTATATACCGGTCAACAACGGATGTGCCTGAAATAGCCAAATCCACTAATTTGAAGGGGTGTCCACATACTTTTGTATGTAAAGTGTAAACAACGTGCTTTCATTTCTAAACGGTAAAACAGATATGCATGAAAATACCATTAAATAAAAGATGACATGCTGTACTGTCACCTCAAATGAAAGGTTTGATCTCAAATCCAAAATGCTGGAGTATAGAGCCAAATGAAACGTTTTTGCTTCACTGTCCAAATAAATACATAGGGGAGGGTAGGTTCACACAAATGTTTTTTTAAATAGAAATCTACAAATGTTTCCCCTCCAATCTCATATTAACACACACCCACACACACGACAGCTGGGAATTCGACCCTTAACAGTGTCCTTGAGTAGCATGTGATATATTCAGCTCTGGACGCTAATTAGGTAACATCACTGCTGAAAGGAGACCCAAGGTGTTAAGTTGTAAGGCACCTCTATGGCCCCTGCACAGGTCTTTAAGGAGGGGAACACTTTCTGGCGATGACAAACATTACATTATCACCTTCTAGATAGCTTATAGATAGCTTCACACGAATGCATTGACAATTATCTCGTACTTGTTACAAAACAAAGACCTTATGCCCGTTGGTTCAACTCCTTATTAAAGGTGCAATATACAAAAATCACTCAACCATTTCCTGGTTTCATAAATTGTAACAGTTTGCCTAATTTCAGTTTAGTGAAAAAACAAGCAATGTGATAATCATTGTACCATATAAACCGCAGGGAAATTGCTTTTCAGCTGTTTGAAGTTGGAGAACAAAACTGAAAGTAAAAGACACAAAAATGTTACCTAAGAACAGGAAGCATAGATATAGCGCCCATAGAACAGATCTACTGCTTCTTAGACTTGCTTTCAATGAGAACACCATATTTCTAACTCACATTTCTATACAAATTTAGCCAGGTTGCCCAAAAAGTTACATATTGCAGCTTTAAATATTCTACACAGGTTACTCTAAATCCATTACCCATCACATTACAGAGGTTATTATAACTTTGTGAACATTAGAGGAGTCAAACTTATTCTAAACATCTGATGATTAAATCAATGCTAATCTAACTGCATTATACTGTAGATCCAAATACACACCATTAAAATCCATAACTTAAATAACCAGCTGAATATAGTTTAGGAAATTAAATTAGGATGTTTTAACTTATTTTTCATCATTTTGGGACTAATGTTAGACACTCCAAGAAAGTACATCCAAGAACAAATGCACAGGATCATTTTTGTCATCAACAATAAAGGAAAGGGAACAATGCCGGGTCAACAGGGCCTAGGGTAATTACCCTTGGTGACAACGGATTGGGGAGTGACCTTGCCTTGGTGAACACAGGAGGACAGCTGTAGTTGTCTACATCATAATAAATCAATTATGAAATGAGCTTACACATGGTAAGAACACTTTCTCATGTCACCTTAATAATCCAACATAATGGTGTTAAGCAGTACAAGCACAATTTTTTGTAGTTAACTTTTATTTAACTAGGCAAGGCAGCTAAGAACAAATTATTATTTACAATGACAGCCTAGGAACAGTGGATTAACTGCCTTGTTCAGGGGCAGAAGTACATAATTTTACCTTGTCAGCTCGGGGATTCGATCTAGCAACCTTTCGGTTACTGGCCCAATGCACTAACCACTAGGCTACCTGCCGCCCCATACAAAAGCCCAAGTGTTCACAAATTAGCATACAAATAATTAAATCAATCTTTAAAACTTGCAATTATCATTGCACAAAAATACATAATTTGAAGAATTTCCATTAACTTTATGTTGGCATTTTTAGATGACTACGTCACCTGAGACTGCAATTTGATCGAAGGGGCAAAAATAGAGCTGTAAAGACCTGCTGCTTGCTATTGTCTATCCAATGCTACCTCACAATGAGTATCTCAGAAGCAAAACATGGGTAATGCTTTCAATGCATCCGTTGTCCACCCTGGAATAGCCTGTTGTTACAACCAGCCTGATAGGTCAAAGAGGTATACACCTCTAGCCCCAAATACAGATCTTCTAAAATAATCAGACTAATTTATTATAATAGATGGCCCATCTCCATATAGGGCTGAGTAGCACTCTTTATAAAGAGAGATGGAGACCAGGGGGAGACAGACCAGGGGGAGACACGAGACACCGGACATCCTAAAGGTAAGCATATAGAGGCAGTCTGCTGAGGAGGGCAAAGATAATCATTATACGACCTAACAATAGTCATAACCACACATAGCTGGTCAGTAGACTGATATTGGTATTTCGTTGTCTACTTCATTTTCAGTCGAGATCCTTTCCACCAAACGTATCCCAGGGGTGACCAACAGGTAAGAATCACAATCTTCTAAAATAGATGTTCAACAACATGAAAACTATAACAGCTTGCCAAATATGCATATTAATGCAATGTAGTCAACTTGTACAGATGTACACAGTCTTTTGTTGAAGATCATTTTTATGCAACGCAGGAAAGGCAGGAAAGGCAGATGAGCTTTGTGAGTTACATGAATTCACTGAAAACCAATACTAACACACAGTTAACACAGTTAACAGTATAACTGTATTGCACTTTTCATGTAGCCTACTTTTGGCCAGCTAATAATAGCCTAACCACCGATCAAGCAACATTATGGACGTTCAAATCCTTTGGCTGTAGGATTATATTGCATAATACATATTTCCTGTATAGTAATTACATGTTGTCAGTGTCATCACTACACAAGCTGTAGATTTCAGCTACAGTGGACCTAGTTACTTTTTGTCTGCTCTGAACCTCACGTGTTTTGGTTTATATTCAATGTTGCTTTACTCACCTTCATATTGTTCAGTTAAACTTTTATTAATCTATGACTCTGCCTCTGCCTTGACCCTTGTGTCTATTTTAGGCGTATATTTTATAGTTCTATTGTTCTGCCATGACCTTTATGCTATGATACAATATAATACTCATACACAGTACACCTGTATACATACAGTAGTGATACTAGTATACAATTTTCCAATTAACTTAGGTCTTTGGTGGAAAATGTTTGGGATCAAATGTTTGATTTACATTATGCATTCCAAAACTGGTACCAGAGAAGTGAAATACAGCCCTGGTGCCCTAAAGTTGTTGATGTATTTAATATTCTTTAATATTAGTGCTTTACACTGATATTAGATTATTACCACAATATGCACGGTTCCCTTTGTCATGAACAGAATACAATGTAAAACTATTAAAATATGGTTGATATTGTAGAATATACTGTAAAGTATGAAGATCTAAATGGTTGTTCTTTCTTAAGTTTGAGAAATGTTTATCATGAGAATCCTGGCATACAACAAACAATGGCAACAGTGAGAACTGGCACAAGTAAATTGGGAAGTTTAGCAAATTCAACCTTTATAATAATAGATACATACCTGCACAGATTTAAGAATGGGGGCCGCGTTGATGGCAGAGTTTGGGGCTGCATTAACTCAAACCTTGTACTGTATAAAATATGTACATATGTATGTATTCAACACTCTTCCTGCCTTTACAGGTTTAAAATGGGGGACAGTTTGATGGCAGAGTTTGGCGTCGCAGCTTCCTTTCTGCGTAAATCTGACAAGGAGCGTATGGAATGCCAGACTAGACCCTTTGACATAAAGAGAGAGTGCTATGTGCCTGACCCTGAGGTAGAATACGTCAAGGCCACAATCACCAGCAGAGATGGGGCTAAAGTCACCGCTGATACGGAGTTTGGAAAGGTAAATATTTTGGTGAAAAACATTTCTGAAAATATATGACCTTTAAAATCATAAGATAATAATGTGTTCTACTAGGATAACTATGATTAATGAAAAATGAGTTATGAACTGAAATGAGTTATGCTCTTTAATGTTTAAAATCTTTCTAACAAGAGACAACAAAGAGCAGAATCTTAACTTGAAATCTTTAACTTCCAACTTCCAAATCTTGCATTACATGTAAATGGTGGATTTGTGAAAATGTTACACTGTGTGTAATCTCAAATTAAGATTAGTCTCAAATGGAATACTTCTGCACATTGAAAATTATTTAATATTCTCTTCTTTCAGACTGTTACTGTGAAGGAGGATGATGTCCACCCCCAGAACCCGCCAAAGTTTGATAAAATTGAGGACATGGCGATGTTCACCTTCCTGCACGAGCCCGCTGTGCTGTTTAACCTCAAAGAGCGTTACGCAGCCTGGATGATCTATGTAAGCAATGACCTGTCTGCTAATAGCTCCAATAAATCAATGTATTAATTCAAATTAATTAAACTAAATCTTCGGTATCCCCCTTGTCTTCCACAGACCTACTCAGGGCTATTCTGTGTCACTGTCAACCCATACAAATGGCTGCCAGTGTATGATCAGTCGGTTGTCAACGCATATAGAGGCAAGAAGAGGAGTGAAGCTCCACCTCACATTTTCTCCATATCTGACAATGCTTACCAGTACATGTTGTCAGGTAAAATATAACTTTTCATCTACATTAGTGCTGAGCGATTAACCCCAAAATTATTTATTTTTTTTGGGGGGGGGGGGGGAATTACATACATAACTGACCGTCTTTACCTGAATTCCATTTCGTTAATTATTTTCGTAAACCCCAACGCCTGTTTTCAAATCAACGAGAGAGTGGGACGCTGGGCTGAAGGGAGTCGTAGTTTTCATTAAGCAAATATTCAACCTAGTTCAGCACAGGAACGTGGAAATTAACTACAATTACCAAAAACCATTGACCCTGTTACGTTAGGTTAGGTACACACGGACGCAAAGACCACATGAGAGAGGAATGTAAACAACACAATGATAAGAGAGAGGGGGCTAGAGACAGTTTGTGAAAGTATTATTACTTCAGACAGCTCTCACCATGCTTAGGCAGGCTAGCCTAGCTAAATAGGATGACTAAAGACAGTACAGTATGGGGAGAAGGGAGAACTTTGTCTGGCTGATTGGCTGCTACTGCCTGAGCAGAGATGAGATGATGACTTTTAAGGAATGAAAACACATTCATTAAATAAAAACTAAGTCATATTCACAACTGAAATATTTTATTATTGATGTCTACTTATGTCTATTGATCTACCCAATGTGGACCTGACGGAGACAATTGGATATTTTCAATGTTTTGGCAACTGAATTTTCACTATTTGGCTTTTGGAATTTCTGTTAAAAACCTAAAATTATTTTTGTCATTATTTCATAATGCATTTAATGTTTAAAAATCAAATATAAATGTAATAATCAAATCGAAACCGAACTGACCCCAAAAGCACTCATCGCTCTGCACTAGTCTACAGTGACATAAAATGTTTTTAAATGACACATTTACTGATACTTCTCTTTCAACAGACAGGGAAAATCAGTCTGTCCTTATCACGTAAGTTAAATCAACCAAAGGTTATATCCATTTGAAGCTTTTTAAAGTTAAGAGAAATTCTGAGACATTAACATATGTATTTTTAAATTCCAGTGGCGAATCCGGTGCTGGAAAGACTGTTAACACCAAGAGAGTCATCCAGTACTTCGCCAGCATTGCTGCTGTTAGCGGAAAGAAAAGTGTATCAGAAGAAAAAAAGGTAAAATATACGGCAAATATTCAGCATTTCCCAATTTGCATTTAGCAGTATTGCAAAGCTGTTACTAAATCATGGCCGCCACTAATTTCATTTTTTTTATTTTATATAATATAAAAAATAAATAATAAAATAAAAAATTTTGGGCAAAATTAAACCAGATATAAGTATGTAGAAAATATAATGGAGCAATATATTTCTTAAAATATCATCTTTCAGAACAAACAATCACCAAAATAAAAACAAAACAGTCTGTGTTTTGTCATTCGGCCACCATTGATTTTGTTGTAATGTTTGAGTCACTCAGATTGCATAAGAACAAAGCATAAGAACTAGGCATAAGCCATGGCATAATGTGTATAGTTGTTGAAGGAATTTAGCTTTAAAAAATAAAGAATAATAAACTTAATCCCATGGCATTCCCCCATTTAACACTGTGTGGTTGTTGGGTTGTAGGGGACCCTGGAGGATCAAATCATCCAGGCCAATCCTGCCCTGGAGGCTTTTGGTAATGCCAAGACCATCAGGAATGACAACTCCTCCCGATTCGTACGTTCGGTCTTTGTTCACAGTCAAATATAATTTAAATCTTATCATACATGTTCATCTTATCTGTTGTATTTTGTGTTTGAAATTTATTATGATACAATTAGTTGATGTCATGACATCAGCTAATTTTCCTCATGTCCATCAGCTAATCAACCCTTTTGGGACTGTAGATCATATCAAATATGTATGTGTGCAACAGAGCTGGGTTTCAATAGTATTTGTTTTCTTTTAAATATTTTCTGTGTTTGCTTGAGAACCAGATTGGTGGAATTTAAACTTGTAGGACTATTCCATCAGTTCCATTACACCATGCAAGCTCAATCATGTGCACTTAAGGTATTCAAAAAGAAAACAAATACTACTTGAACTTTGATCTAATGTGATTATTAATTTCTGCTTTGACAATAACTTACAGGGTAAATTCATCCGAATTCATTTTGGAGTCACTGGGAAGCTTTCGTCTGCTGACATTGAGACTTGTGAGTACAACACTCAATTTGCCCAGGCTTGAACAGATCTCTTTGACAGGAGACACATTAATACCAAAAGCACTTTTCCATACTGATCAGATCTTCTGGAGAAGTCACGTGTCACTTTCCAGCTCAAGGCTGAGAGAGACTATCACATTTTCTATCAGATCCTGTCCCAACAGAAACCAGAACTTCTGGGTGAGTATTGAAACATCAAACTGAATAGGGTTGAGGTCAATTCTGATTTAAACTGAACATTTCTGATGAAAACAAATTAAATTCTTATGACGCAGCACAGCCAGCTTAGGCAGTGTGTTACCCCTTTTCTCCGCACTGTGAAACTCACAACACAATATAGGGTGATTTATGTAGTAACAATTATTTAAATTACATTTAAGCACACAACATTAAAATCCAATGCACACAAAACAATCTCCAGCTGCAGTTTTTCGCAGTGGTGTAATGTACTTAAGTAAAAATAATTTAAAGTACTATTTAAGTAGTTTTTTTGGGGTATCTGTACTTTCATTTATTATTTATATTTTTGACTACTTTTACTCCATTACATTACAAGAAAATAATGTACTTTTTATTCCTTACATTTTCCCTGACACCCAAAAGTTACATTTTGAACGCTTAGCAGGACAGGAAAATTGTCTAATTCATGCACTTATCAAGAGAACACCCATGGTCATCCCTACTGCTACTGCCTCTGATCTGGCAGACTCACTAAACACAAATGCTTTGTTTGTAAATTATGTCTGAGTGTTGAACTGTGCCCCTGGCAATCCGTAAATAAAAATAGAAAATTGTGTCATCTGGTTTGCCTAATATAAGACATTTTAAATTATTTATACTTTACTTTTGATACTTAAGTACATTTAAAACCAAATACCTTTACTAAAGTAGTATTTTACTATGTGACTTTTACTTGAGTCATTTTCTTTTAAGGTATCTTTTACTTTTACTCAAGTATGAAAATTGGGTCCTTTTTCCACCACTGGTTTTTCGAAACTCTAATGACTAATTTTCCTTCCTGTCAATTTATAATATAAATCAATGGCAATGTTCTAATTGACCCCAACCCTAATACTAAGTATATTATGTTATGACATATACCATAGCATGAACACACATAAACTGAGCTGTTCAATTCTTTTCAGAAATGCTACTCATCACCAGCAATCCCTATGACTATGCCTTCATCTCCCAAGGAGAGATTGCTGTAATTTCCATTAATGATTCAGATGAGCTAATGGCTACTGATGTGAGTAATATATCTATATACTGTATATGCAATAATATTCCAACCCCTTCTCCAATGCAAAACAATTAACTTAATTTGGGACTAGGATGCCTTTGATGTGCTGGGCTTCTCCCAAGAGGAGAAGAATGGCATTTATAAGCTGACTGGTGCCATCATGCACTACGGCAACATGAAGTTCAAGAATAAGCAGCGGGAGGAGCAAGCAGAGGCAGATGGCACTGAGGGTGAGTGCTGAGGATTTAAAACCTCTCACTTCATTATAAAGTAGTATCTGAAAAATCTGAACATCAAAATGCAGTTAGCGTGCCTCTTCTAATCATACAACATTGCCATTCTAGATCTTGACAAAGCTGCATATCTGATGTGCCTGAACTCTGCTGACCTAGTCAAGGGGCTGTGTCATCCAAGGGTCAAAGTAGGAAATGAGTGGGTCACCAAAGGTCAGAATGTCAACCAGGTGAGTCACCAAAATGTTTTTATAATATTGAGCATAAAACTTGTCTATACAGTTGCTAGGATGCTCATACCTAGAATAACCTATTGAGCATGCTTTTTAGTCCAGGACTAGGCCTAATGTGTGTCTAGGAAACTGTCCCTATGTGTTTATGTTGAGGCTATGTTGAGGTAATTTATATTCTCAATATTTTGTAGGTGTACTATGCTGTTGGTGCACTGGCAAAGAAAATTTACGAGAACATGTTCCTCTGGATGGTGATAAGAATCAACCTTTCTCTGGACACTAAGAACGCTCGTCAGCACTACATTGGTGTGCTGGACATTGCTGGCTTTGAGATCTTTGATGTGAGTGTCAATTTGATTTAAAAAGAGGACACATGAAAAAATTCATCTATAACATTACAGCTGACAAAATAAAGTAACTGTGAACTTCTATTTCAGTTCAACACCTTTGAGCAGCTGTGCATCAACTTCACTAATGAGAAGCTGCAGCAGTTCTTCAACCACCACATGTTTGTGCTGGAGCAGGAAGAGTATAAGAAAGAGGGCATCGTCTGGGAGTTCATTGACTTTGGCATGGACTTGGCTGCCTGCATTGACCTCATTGAAAGGGTTGGTATCTTCAGTTGTGCAGTAGTTTATATGATGTAGGACAGACAAAGGACAGTCTTCATAAATGTGCTTCAATGACAAATTATTCTGATATTTATTCACAATGCTTTTCCCTTAACATTAATACATTTTCATTAATTCCTTCCACTAGCCCATGGGTATCATGTCCATCCTTGAAGAGGAGTGCATGTTCCCTAAAGCCAGTGATAATACATTCAAAGCTAAGCTGTATGATACGCATCTGGGCAAAAATGCCTGCTTCCAGAAGCCTAGGATTGTTAAGGGTAAACCAGAGGCCCATTTCTCCATGGTTCACTATGCTGGCATTGTTGACTACAACATTGGTAACTGGCTGGTGAAGAACAAGGACCCCCTGAATGAGACTGTGGTCGGACTGTTCCAGAAGTCAAGTCTTAAGTTCCTGGCAAACCTGTTTGCCAACTATGCTGGTGCAGAAGGAGGTACTATGTGTTTATATCAGCAAAGACTACAACACACTTAAATAAATAACAATCCACAGTATATGATAGTAGTAATAATAATATATTTAAATAGTTATTTCATTATCATACAGCACCTGAAGAAAAAGCGGCTGGAGGAAAAAAGAAGAAAGGCTCTTCCTTCCAGACTGTGTCTGCATTGCACAGGGTAAATCTGAGCTTAAATCAATATATTTCTGATGTTTTCACATGTCAGAATATTAACAGATGTATTATATTTGCACTATATTTGAGATGCCAGTATGTTGGGTTAGGCATGTTAGCATTAAATGCCGCTGTGACTCGTGAGGTACTTGGAGACTCATTCACTGATGGAAAATTCTACATTTGTCATACTGACAGGAGAACTTGGGTAAACTCATGACCAACTTGAGGTCTACTCACCCCCACTTTGTGCGTTGCATCATCCCCAATGAGACCAAGACTCCTGGGGCCATGGAGAATCCTCTGGTCATGCACCAGCTGCGCTGTAACGGTGTGCTGGAAGGCATCAGGATCTGCAGAAAGGGCTTCCCCAACAGAATCCTGTATGCTGACTTCAAACAAAGGTAAAAATAATTATTCATTTCCTTTCCAAAATAAATTCAACTGTTTACCTATTCAGGTGTCCCATTGTTAAAGATAATTTCTTTCTGATTTAAATTCAGATACCGCATCCTCAATCCAAATGCTATCCCTGAGGGTCAGTTCATGGACAACATGAAGGCATCAGAAAAACTGTTGGGCTCTTTGGATATTGACCACACCCAGTACAGATTAGGACACACGAAGGTAAATTATCTAATGGTGCGTTCGTAACCAAGTAGGAAGTAGGAATTTACCACATACGACTCAAAATAATCCACTTGAACTCCCCTCCAGCTGGTAATTACTAGTGGGAAACTCATCTATCATCCTGAGCTTCTTCAACATACTGACATCTGACGTGACTTACTAAGGAAATTACCACGATAACAGCATTATCGGGCGTAACATAGTTTATAAAAGCAATCTATTAATATGTTTTTTGAACACTATAATTTGTTGACAAGCCTGATAGCTGTACTTTTAGTTTATGGTTCACGCAGCTTGAAAGCCATTAGCCAATCAGCATTTTTTTATGATTTCAAAGCACGTGAATGCATTCAAATGGTAAATGCAGACCTACCACTTGGTTATGAACGCAACATAAATTCCAGGATGGAATCGTAGCAGCAATTACGGGGTCCAAGCAGTATATTAACACTACATCACCATCTGGCCAACCTGAGCAATGCCTCTTGAAATAACTTCTGATGTACCACTGATCATGCTTATCTAATTTTATGTCTCTTGGGCAAATGGGTCATGAGATAAAAATTCATACTTGGTATAGTGCCATAATGTAGTAGATCCATATATACAATGAGCAATTAAAAGCATAGTGACCATACTGCTTGCGATAGACTTCCTTTATAATTTAGTAACTCTTGGTCAACATGCTGGGTTGGAAGTTGTAAAATCAATTGCTCATTACAGGGCCACCTTGTCGTCAATGTGTGCCATTTTCCTAGAGGCATGAAAATGTTGGGTAACTGTGGGATACCACATTCAAGGTATTTATGGCAATCTGGCAGAAAAATGCAATCCTACCAAATACAAGAATGCCTTTGTGTATCATTAGGTGTTCTTCAAGGCTGGTCTCCTGGGTACTCTTGAGGAGATGAGAGACGATCGTCTCGCTCTTATCATCACTGGCCTCCAGGCCAGATCACGTGGTCTACTTGCTAGAATTGAGTTCCAGAAAATGGTTGACCGCAGGTAGGAATGAGAGTAGCTTAAACCTTTTCAGACAATGTGTTTGGGGTGAGGAAAGGTTGTATGAACTATATTTTATAAAACTTTTGCAGGGATGCCTTGCTTGTGATCCAATGGAACATTCGTGCCTTCATGGGTGTCAAGAATTGGCCCTGGATGAAGATGTACTTCAAGATCAAACCTCTACTGAAGTCAGCAGAGACTGAGAAGGAGATGGCCAACATGAAGGAAGAATTCCTGAAGCTTAAAGAGGCTTATGCTAAATCTGAAGCTCGTAGAAAGGAGCTGGAAGAGAAAATGGTTTCCATTCTCCAAGAGAAGAATGACCTGCAGCTCGCTGTCCAAACTGTGAGTAACATTAACTGCACTACAGTTACTTTGCAGCAGTCACATATTGGGTCAAAATGGCCTTACTAGTTAGCTTTAAGCTAAGAGCTAACAAGAGAAATGGAAAAACAGAGAGAAAAGACACATGATTTTCTAAATAGATACGTACAATCAGTGCACCATTTGTCAATCATTTGTAGTGTCCAAATATTTGCCTCCAAACAAACAAGAATTTGATATACTTCTTGACAGCAAGAAGACACTATTGTTGATGCTGAAGAGAGATGTGAGGGTCTGATCAAAAGCAAAATCCAGCTTGAGGCCAAAGCAAAAGAGCTGACAGAAAGACTGGAGGATGAGGAGGAGATGAATTCAGAGCTAACTGCTAAGAAGAGGAAGCTGGAGGATGAGTGCTCAGAACTCAAGAAGGACATTGATGATCTGGAGCTCACTCTGGCTAAAGTGGAGAAGGAAAAGCATGCCACAGAGAACAAGGTAAAATAAGTTGGTCTTTCTTGTGATGTTAAAGCTACAATTAAATATTTTGGATAAAAGTGTAATGACACACTGTTTTCTTAGGTTAAAAACCTTACTGAAGAGATGGCAGCTCTGGACGAAATCATTGCCAAGCTGACCAAGGAGAAGAAGGCTCTCCAAGAGGCTCATCAACAAACACTTGATGACCTGCAGAGTGAGGAGGACAAAGTCAACACGCTGACCAAGGCCAAAGCCAAACTGGAACAGCAAGTTGATGATGTGAGTATCAAATAGGAATTCATAAAATGTATAACAAAATTAGTACTATCCTAAAAACAAGCTTCAGTGAATTGGTTACTCCAAATATTGTTTAATATATAATTTATCAGCTCGAAGGGTCTCTGGAGCAAGAGAAGAAGGTGAGAATGGACCTTGAGAGAGCCAAGAGAAAGCTGGAAGGAGATTTAAAGTTGACCCAGGAGAGCCTAATGGACCTGGAGAATGACAAGCAGCAGATGGAGGAGAGAATGAAGAAGTAAGATCAGAGATCAAAATATGCTAACAAAGTATTATTCAATAGAAAACACTAAAAATGCATATTCATCTCAACAGGAAGGACTTTGAGATGAGCCAACTCAACAGCAAGATTGAGGATGAGCAGGCCTTGGGTGCCCAGCTCCAGAAAAAACTGAAGGAGCTGCAGGTAATTCAAGACAATTGTTGAAACATTTTAATTCTAAAAGTCACATTTGAACTAGATTTAATTGAATTCCTACTATTTTAGGCCCGCATTGAAGAATTAGAGGAAGAGCTGGAGGCTGAAAGAGCTGCCCGTGCCAAGGTGGAGAAACAGAGGGCAGACTTGGCCAGAGAGCTAGAAGAGATCAGTGAGAGGCTGGAGGAGGCTGGTGGAGCCACTGCTGCCCAGATTGAGATGAACAAAAAGAGGGAGGCTGAGTTCCAGAAGGTGCGCAGAGACCTTGAAGAGGCTACCCTGCAGCATGAGGCTACAGCTGCCACTCTGAGGAAGAAAAATGCTGACAGTGTAGCTGACCTGGGAGAACAGATTGACAACCTTCAGAGAGTGAAGCAGAAGCTGGAGAAAGAGAAGAGTGAGCTCAGGCTGGAGCTGGATGATGTGGTCTCCAACATGGAGCAGATTGTCAAGTCCAAAGTATGTGGTATCATTGGTAAATCAAATAAAAAAAATCTATACATGCTTTTTAAAGATGCAATCTAGTGATGCTGTTCTGTCATTCAAAAACAAATCTGTTTTTAGACAAACTTGGAGAAAATGTGCCGCACTCTAGAGGACCAGATGAGTGAATACAGGACGAAAGCTGAGGAAGGACAGCGATCCATCAATGATTTTACCATGCAGAAAGCAAAGCTTCAAACTGAGAATGGTATATTTACAAAAAAAGGATAAATTGAACAACCACAATAAATTACCCGATTAAGTAATATCATTTAAAATAATTTGAATTGCATGTAAACAGGTGAATTTGCCAGACAGTTGGAGGAGAAGGACTCTCTGGTCTCTCAACTGACCAGAGGTAAACAGTCCAATGTTCAGCAGATTGAAGACCTCAAGAGACAACTGGAGGAGGAAGTCAAGGTATTTATACAAATAATGCAGTCTCTCTTATCTAACTACATTCATCATCAGGCATAATTACAGATCCTTTTATAAATTTCCTTACCAGGCAAAGAACGCACTTGCCCATGCAGTGCAGTCTGCTCGCCATGACTCAGATCTGCTGAGGGAGCAGTATGAGGAGGAACAGGAGGCCAAGTCTGAGCTGCAGCGTGGCATGTCCAAGGCTAATGCTGAGGTGGCTCAGTGGAGAACCAAGTATGAAACTGATGCCATCCAGAAGACTGAGGAGCTTGAGGACGCAAAGTAAGGATGTTTTATTACTTTCTCTTACTTTTCAGGCTATTGTACCTTGGCTAAATGAGCGATACACAAAAGTACATGATAAATAATAGATGGATTACCTGTTACACAACCATTATATATTAGAGAAAAATGGCAGCTGTTCGGAAACTTGTTTCTCATCTATGTCAATCTAGGAAGAAGCTGGCTCAGCGTCTGCAGGATGCAGAGGAAGCTGTGGAAGCTGTAAATGCTAAATGTTCATCCCTAGAGAAGACTAAACACAGACTCCAGAATGAGATTGAAGATCTCATGGTGGATGTGGAGAGATCCAATGCAGCTGCTGCCTCTCTGGACAAGAAGCAAAGGAACTTTGACAAGGTAAGAAAAAACACAAGTCCTATTAGCCTTCATTATAGTACATGAGGGGCGGCAGGTAGCCTAGTGCAGTGGTTTTCAACCAGTGTGCTGCGGCACCTTTACAATGCAGAAAACCGGTAATCTCTTGCGCAAACCTCTTTTAAACTAAATACCTATATTATCAGATCTAAAGCAAAATATTTCTAGCGCAGATTAATCTGCTGTTGTGAGACTGGTTGGACGAACTGCCAATTACTCTAAAAGGACGTTGGAGGTGGCTTACGGTAGAGAAATTAACATTAAATTCTCTGACAACAGCTCTTGTGGACATTCCGGCGGTCAGCATGCCACAAATCTGAGATAAATTAGCATTTTTTGCATATGGAAAATTTCTGGGATCTTTTATTTCTGCTCATGAAACATGGCACCAACACTTCATGATGCGTTTATATTTTTGTTCAGTGTTGTTAAAAATAAAACCTATTTAATCTTCAAAAATGTCAGAAAATAGATGATTAGAAATATGGATCCGATGAGAAGGAGGTCATTACCACTAAATAAATGAATAGGGAAATGTTAGCTGTGCTGCAGAATTTTTTTATCCCAACAAAGTGTCATGGTTAAAAAAAAAGGTTGTGCTGGCATTATTCTACATCCTACCATGGCCTCCCATTGTGGCCTTGAGTAAGGCACTTAACCCCCTGACCAATTGCTTCCAGACCCCGTTTGTCTCGGGGGTTTGGATTGTGAGCATGAAGACACCGTTCTGTTCTCTGTAAGTTATTGGACAATATTGTCCATCTTATCTGAACCATATACTGTATTCAAGCCACTTAAAAAAAAGTATGTTTTTCAGGTCTTGGCTGAGTGGAAGCAGAAGTTTGAGGAGTCTCAGACTGAGCTGGAGAGCTCCCAGAAAGAGGCCAGATCTCTCAGCACTGAGCTCTTCAAACTCAAGAACTCTTATGAGGAGTCTCTGGATCATCTGGAGACAATGAAGAGGGAGAACAAGAACCTCCAAGGTCAGAGCATTAGCATTAATTGACCTATATAACTTAGTCAATCAAATTATTTAATTTTTTAGAGATCAGTTATGCCAAAAAGATAATATTTTCCACAGAGGAAATTTCTGACCTGACGGAGCAGCTTGGTGAAGGAGGAAAGAGCATCCATGAACTGGAGAAGATCCGTAAACAGCTGGAGCAGGAGAAGGCTGAGATACAGTCTGCTCTAGAGGAAGCTGAGGTGAGAATAGAAAACATTTACAGATAGTGAAAGTACCAACATTTTATTTTACGATTTTACAAACTATGGGTGGCTGTGTTCTCATAGGCCTCCCTAGAGCATGAGGAGGGCAAGATCCTGAGAGCTCAGCTGGAGTTCAATCAGGTGAAAGCTGACATTGAAAGGAAGCTGGTAGAGAAGGATGAGGAAATGGAGATGAATAAGAGGAACCAGCAGAGAGTTGTGGATACCCTGCAAAGCTCCCTGGAGGCAGAGACTCGCAGCAGGAATGAAGCTCTCAGGCTGAAGAAGAAGATGGAGGGAGATCTCAATGAGATGGAGATCCAGCTCAGCCAGGCCAACAGGCAGGCATCAGAGGCCCAGAAGCAACTTAAGGGTCTCCATTCCCATCTGAAGGTATTACTTCCACACCACTGAATTAAAAACATTGCTTGTGCATTCAGAAAAAGAAAAACCACACTGTGAAACAATACAAATAAATATAGTCAAATCATTGATTCTTTCTACAGGATTCTCAACTGCAGCTGGATGATGCTCTTCGTAGCAATGATGACCTGAAGGAGAACATTGCCATTGTGGAGAGACGGAACAACCTGATGCAGGCTGAACTGGATGAGCTAAGAGCCCTGGTGGAGCAGACTGAGAGAGGCCGCAAACTGGCTGAGCAGGAACTGCTGGATGTTAGTGAGAGAGTTCAGCTGCTCCACTCACAGGTAAGTCGGTAATACATAACAATTTGTGTTCTCCTTAAAGATGGAATCCTTAATGGTGAAACTGACACGCCTGTTTGCGATATTACAACAACAAATAAGTTACTGCAAACAACAAACACTGTTTTTCCCTTTGGACATCATTGCAAGCACGATAATACAGCAGAAAATGTACTGTACCATGTTGTGCAACGCTCCTCACCTCTGCTTTGTCAACAAAACCACACAATAACAGTGGTGTTTGGACGGACAGTGCCACTGTTTCCCCTACTACGGATTCCATCTTTAAATGTCTGCTACTTGAGGTACATATAGGTAATATAAACATCATTTGTCATGTATATATGTGTGTAGAACACCAGCCTACTGAGCCAGAAGAAGAAGCTAGAGGGCGACACATCCCAGCTTCAGAATGAAGTGGAGGAGGCTGTGCAGGAGTGTAGAAATGCAGAGGAAAAGGCCAAGAAGGCCATTACTGATGCTGCCATGATGGCAGAAGAGCTGAAGAAGGAGCAGGACACCAGTGCTCACCTGGAGCGCATGAAAAAGAACATGGAGCAGACCATCAAGGACCTGCAGCACCGCCTGGATGAAGCTGAACAAATCGCCATGAAGGGGGGCAAGAAGCAGATCCAGAAGCTGGAGGCCAGAGTAAGTGTCTAAGCTACATTCTCTTCTATTAATTCAATGTCACAATTCATATGTATAGTCATATTTGTAGCTTCAATATTGAAAGTAGTGATAACTAACAAAATAAATGTAAATGTTGTGTTAACATCGATCATATCTTTCTAGGTGAGAGAGCTAGAGACTGAAGTGGAACTGGAGCAAAGGAGGAGCAGTGATTCTGTAAAAGGAGTCCGTAAATATGAGAGACGCATCAAAGAACTCACCTACCAGGTACATTGTTTTAATTTAACAGTGCACAGTTAACAATTAACATTAACATGCTCAGAATAAAATGTAAGATATATCTACTGCATTACTATTTCTTCCCTTCTTTTTGTGTGCAGACTGAGGAAGACCGTAAGAACTTGAGCCGCCTGCAGGACCTGGTGGACAAACTGCAGCTGAAGGTCAAATCCTACAAGAGAACTTCAGAGGAGGCTGTAAGTAACCTTCTATCATCCAACTGATGCATCTGTAATTCTCAAATAATTTTGTTTGCCATAAATTTAGATCATATTTAACATTTTTCACAGGAGGAACAAGCCAATGCCAATTTGGGCAAGTTCCGTAAGATTCAGCATGAACTGGATGAGGCAGAAGAGAGGGCTGATATTGCTGAGTCTCAGGTCAACAAGATGAGAGCCAAGAGTCGTGATGCCGGTTCCAAGGTCAGTGAAGTTTCTGTTTCAATTTAATGTATGGGAAAGCCTAAACTTTGTGGTATCTTGGACTGTTTAATGGTCATTTGGATTCTCGATATTAACTCATTGATTCCTGAAGAAAATAAGTAATACATGGATCATCTGTTACATTGTTACCAAGTAACTATACATACCTGTTGAAGTTCTACATGGTACAATTTCCACCAGAGTACACAATATTTGGTAGTAAAATGTTTTTCGGTACACAGTCAAATTTAAATGTTCTGGTAATCAATCTATCTATCTTCTCTGTCACAGAAAGGAAAGGATGAGGAGTGAGGCCAAGAGTTGTGATGCTGGCTCCCAGGTCAGTTCTTTCAATCAGATTCATTATATTGGTTATAATTTGCAAACTCAAATCATGAATGACGACAGCCCCAACCTTAATTGCTTTTTAAGTATTTGATCTCCAATAAACATTCATATTATTGTGCCCTGTCATGGGTTAAAAAAAATCTTCAAAAGCATGACAAATTTTAGTTTCAGTGGTGAGTTACTGTGTGATGGCAAGTAACACATTGATATTTATTGTGATAAATGCCGGACATCTTTGCTTATTTTAATATTTTTGTGGAATCTTTCATTTACTAGTAGACAGAGTTGGTGTAATTCATGATATTTACAGTGTATTCTATACACTCAAACAAGGAGACCCATCGTTTAATATATAGTTGACAACGCACAGAATATTGTAAGAATGTTTTTAGCGTTTATTACATTTTAACCTTCATCCATCTTGTGTTACAGAAAGGACATGATGAAGAGTGAAGCTCTCAGATGGACCTTTCTGAAAATCTCCTGACTGTAGTGCTTTAGTTGTTTCTCTATTCTCCATGTAACATGAGCAGAATAAAGAATAAAGTCAAGTTAAACAGCCCCTCTGTGTATTGCTTGATTCTATTATGAACAGGTATGGAATCCACTATTATTCAACAAAATTAAGTTAACACTGGTTTTCATAATACACTGGTAACTTACCTCACAAGGAATCATGAAGACAGACAAACATCTCTCACCTTTGTGTCTGGGGGTGCTTCTGAGCCAAATTGGGTCCCCTAAATGAACAGAAATATTGTAAAAAAACAACAACTAATTAGACAAAGTGAAACACCTACCAATACCAATGAGCAAATCATATTTTGTTGGCATAAAACTAAGGATTTGTGTGGTTTAATTAGAAATGGATTATTATTAAATCATATATGCAGGTGAACCAACATTAAAGACAATATTCAATCAAAAATTTGATATTAGCAAATAAACTATTGTAGCATTTATTTATTCTCTGCTAACAAGTGGTGTGTGATGTGAAGCCAAATAATCAATGGAATTCAGACAGTGTTGGTGGACCATGATAGTTGGTGACGTGGACACCAAGGAACTTGAAACTCTCGACCCGCTCAACTACAGCCCCGTCGATATTAATAGGGGCCTGTTTGGCCTGCCTTTTCCTGTAGTCCACGATCAGCTCCTTTCTTGCTCACATTGAGGGAGAGGTCGTTTTTTTTGTTGAATTTTTACCCCTTTTTTCTCCCCAATTTCGTAGTATCCAATTGTTGTAGTAGCTACTATCTTGTCTCATTGCTACTACTCCCGTACGGGCTCGGGAGAGACGAAGGCTGAATGTCATGCGTCCTCCGATACACAACCCAACCAGCCGTACTGCTTCTTAACACAGCGCGCACGGCCGGTTACGACAGAGCCTGGGCGCGAACCCAGGGACTCTGATGGCACAGCTGGCGCTGCAGTACAGCGCCCTTAACCACTGCGCCACCCGGGAGAGGTCGTTGTCCTGGCCCTACACTGCCAGTTCTCTGACCTCCCTTATCGTTGTCGGTGATCAGACACTGTTGTGTCGTCAGCAAACTTAATGATGGTGTTGGAGTCGTGCTTGGCCGTGCAGTCATGCGTGAACAGGGAGTACAGGAGGGGACTAAGTACACACCACTGAAGGGCCCCATGGATATGTAAAATGTGAGTCTCGGTTAATAATTTTAAAAAAATATATCAGATTTTAAAGGAGGTGAAAAGGAGACGAGTGCCTCTTAAGCAGGAGGGTCCCATTGAGACCACAGTCACTTTTTCAAAGGATCCCTGCATTACAAGACCAAGCAATTACACAATCAAGTCAGGAGCCTAGGAAACACACAAATAACATATAGCTTTGAGCAGCAATGAATCGGGTTCACAGGATAGCAGAAAGGACACAAGATTAGTTGGATAACAAGAAAGCACTCTAATATGTAGGAACTAGATTTCTTTATGTGCAATCAGTGAAAGCATTACCATGTTTATCTGTCAATCCCTCAAGGATGACGAAAGGGAAGTTTAGTCTAGTGCAGGAAGTTGGATATCTTTGAGTGCTGCAGGTAAAACCATTCTTTACTTCATTAGGTAAGGGGGATAGCTAGTCAGTTGTCCAACTGAATGTATTCAACTGTAATGTGTCTTCCGCATTTAACCAAACCCCTCTGAATCGGAGAGGTGCAGGGGGCTGCCTTAATCGACATCCACAGCACCCAGGGAACAGTGAGTTAACTGCCTTGCTCAGGGTCAGAACAGCAGATTTTTACCTTGTCAGCTCAGGGATTTGATCCAGCAACCTTCCTGTTACTGGCCAAACACTCTAACCACTAGGCCACTCATTGATTTTAAACCAATTATGGGGTCAATTTTACTAATAGTTCATGTTAAGATTTGTGAAAAATATTCAGCATTATTTTCATTGCATAATCTATCATTAATTTACACGAGACATGGTCTACTTGATCAATAGTTATTGCTCTAGTATCCTATGGTGCCACTGGTGTCATTGTCATCTGTAGTGCCACCAACTGGTCTGGTGCAGCCATCTAATGTTTCCAGTGAATATATATCCACTCAAACTAAGTTAAGACAAGTACCATGGACCTTCATTCCACATTTGGTGTTAATTGGTCCTATGGTTCATGAGAAGAAGATTTTTGAAATATATTCATCTACTGGTATATTGTTGCCATCTTTGAATATATCAATGTTATTTAATCAAACTAATGTGATGAGACCAAAGACCAAATTCTGAGGGAATCTGACTTTTAGTCCATGAGAAGATTTTTATGATTATTTTAAGCATTAGCGTTACAAAGTCAAAAAAGTTCCATGTTCAAATCAAATAACATTTTATTGGTCACATACACATGGTTAGCAGATGTTATTGCAAGTGTAGCGAAATGCTTGTGCTTCTAGTTCCGACAGTGCAGCAATATCTAACAAGTAATATCTAACAGTTGCTGTACCAAGCGGTGATACAGCCCGACAGGATGCTCTCAATTGTGCATCTGTAAAAGTTTGTCAGGGTTTTAGGTGACAAGCCAAATTTCTTCAACCTCCTGAGGTTGCTCCCTCTGCTCTTTCTTGAAGTCCACGATCATCTCCTTTGTTTTGTTTACGTTGAGTGGGAGGTTATTTTCCTGACACCACCCTCCGAGAGGCCTCACCACCTCCCTGTAGGCTGTCTCGTCGTTGTTGGTAATCAATCAATCTACTACCATTGTGTTGTCTGCAAACTTGATGATTGAGTTGGAGGCGTGCATGGCCACGCATTCATGAGTGAACAGGGAGTACGTGAGGGGCTGGGCACGCACCCTTGTGGGGACCCAGTGTTGAGGATCAGCGAACTGGAGATGTTGTTTCCTACCTTCACCACCTGGGGGCGGCCCGTCAGGAAGTCCAGGACCCAATTGCACAGGGCGGGGTTGAGACCCAGGGCCTTAAGCTTAATGATGAGCTTGGAGGGTACTATGGTGTTGAATGCTGAGCTGTAGTCAATGAACAGCATTCTTACATATTCCTCTTGTCCAGATGGGATAGTTGAGTATGCAGTGTGATAGTGATTGCATCGTCTGTGGACCTATTGGGGCGGTAAGCACATTGAAGTGGGTCTAGGGTGACAGGTAAGGTGGAGGTGATATGATCCTTGACTAGTCTCTCAAAGCACTTGATGATGACAGAAATTAGTGCTATGGGGCTATAGTCATTTAGTTCAGTTACCTTTGCATTCTTGGGTACAGGAACAATGGTAGCCATCTTGTAGCATGTGGGGACAGCAGACTGGGATAGGGAGAGATTGAATATGTCCGTAATGCTACTAGGAATGCTGTCTGGGCCGGCAGCCTTGAGAGGGTTAACACGTTTAAATGTCTTACGCACATCGGCCACGGAGAATGAGAGCCCACAGTCCTTGGGAGCGGGCTGCGTCGGTGGCACTGTATTATCCTCAAAGCAGGCAAAGAAGGTGTTTAGTTTGTCTGGAATCAAGACGTCGGTGTCCGCGACGTGGCTGGTTTTCCTTTTGTAGTTTGTGATTGTCTGTAGACCCTGCCACATACGTCTCGTGTCTGAGCAGTTGAATAGCGACTCCACTTTGTCTCTAATCTGACATGTTGCTAGTTTGATTGCCTTGCAGAGGGAATAACTACTCTGTTTGTATTCTGCCACATTCCCAGTCGCCTTGCCATGGTTAAATGCGGTGGTACGCGCTTTCAGTTGCTCTAATGCTGCCATCTAGCCACGGTTTCTGGTTAGTGTCGGTTTTAATAGTCACAGTGGGTACAACATCTCCTATACACATCCTTATAAACTCACTCACCGAATCAGTGTATTCGTCGATATTATTCTCTGAGGCTAGCCGGAACCTGTACCAGTCCGCGTAATTAAAACAAATTTGAAGTGTGGATTCCGATTGGTCAGACAAGCATTGAATAGTCCTTAGAACGGGTACTTCCTGTTTGAGTTTCAGCCTATAGGAAGGGAGGAGCTAAATGGAGTCATGGTCAGATTTGCCGATAGGTGGGCGGGGGAGGGCTTTGCATGCATCGCGGAAGTTAGAGTAACAATTGTCCAGTGTTTTTCCAACTCGAGTGCTACAGTCGATAATTGTGGTAGCCTTTTTCTCAAATTTGCTTTGATAAAATCCCCAGCTACAATAAATGCAGCCTCAGGATAAATGGTTTCCAGTTTGCATAAAGTCCAGTGAAGTTCCTTGAGGGCGGATATACAAGGCTGTGACAATAAACAAAGAGAATTCTCTTGGGAGATAATACAGTTGGGTTAGGGTTAAGATTAATCATGAAACATACACCCTTCTTCTTCCCGGAGAGAGGTTTATTCCTGTCAGCGCGATGCACTGAGAATCCATGTGGCTGTACCGACATATCCGAAGAGAACCATGTTTCCGGGAAACAGAGTATGTTACAATCCCTGATGTCTCTCTGGAAAGCAACCCTTGCCCTGATTTCATGAACTTTGTTATCTAGGGACTGGACATTAGCGAGTAATATACTCGGAAGCGATGTGTGGTGTGCGTGCCTCCAAAGTCTGACTGGAAGACCACTACGACTCCCTCTTCTTCAGCGGCATTGTTTTGGGTCGGTCTCTGGAATCTGTGAAAATGCCCTGGGTGGTGCGGACAAAGGATCCGCTTCGGGAAAGTCGTATTCCTGGTCGTAGTGCTAGTAAGTTGATGCCGCTTTGATATCCAATAGTTCTTCACGGCTGTATGTAATAACACTTAAGATTTTCTGGGCTAACAATGTAAAAAATAATACACAAAAAAACTAAATATTGCAAGGTTTCCTAAGGACTAGAAACGAGGTAGCCCTCTCTGTCGGTGCCATCAGACCTAATGTTAATAGTTTCCTCATTTTTAAAGATATCAATGCCAAATTTAACATGGTTCATCATGGTAATTCATGTCTTTGATGACCCTAAAATGTTTCAAGTTGATAGGCTGTCGTGGAGTGGTTTTACAAAGGATTGAAATGGACACATAAAATCAGATTTCCTGATTTATCAATAACGCAGCCAATCTTAGATTAACCTTAGATTATCTCAAACTAAATCAGGAGATGAACCACTATTATCATTTTTATTTACTCTTTATTTAACTAGGCATGTCAGTTAAGAACATTTTATTTTATTTACAAGGATGGCCACAAGGTGCGCCGCAAGGTGCGCCACCCTATGGGATTCCCGATCATGGCCGAATGTGATACAGCCTGGATTCAAACCAGGTACTGTAGTGACGTCTCTTGTATTGAGATGCAGTGCCTTAGACCGCTGCGACACTTGGGAGCCCAACCATGGGCCTGCAAATTAGTTGGATTTATAGTTCAGGGCCTACAAATTAGTTGGATTTATAGTTCAGGAGAATAGGTTTTCCTGGATGGAATAACATTTCCAGGATGGAAGACAATCTATCCTGACAGGGTCCTTGAAACAGATTTGCGGGCGCTGTACTGCAGCGCCAGCTGTGCCACCAGAGACTCTGCATTCGCGCCCAGGCTCTGTCGCAACCGGCCGTGATCGGGAGGTCCGTGGGGTGACACACAATTGCACCAGCAATTGCACCAGCGCAGAGCGCGCTAACTAAGGTTGCCAGGTGCACGGTGTTTCCTCCGACACATTGGTGCGGCTGGCTTCTGGGTTGGATGCGCGCTGTGTTAAGAAGCAGTGCGGCTTGGTTGGGTTGTGTATCGGAGGACGCATGGCTTTCAACCTTCGTCTCTCCTGAGCCCGTACGGGAGTTGTAGCGATGAGATAAGATAGTAGCTACTAAACAATTGGATACCACGAAATAGTGGGAAAAAAGGGGTAAAAATTAAATAAAATTAAAAATTATAAATAATGTGGCAACAGATATGAGGATTTAAGTGAGACTGCTTATAACAACGCCACCTATAGGGCAATTGGTGGCATTCTTTTTGACCAAGTTACTCATGGTCTATGTTTGAGTTATTTGACCATGTAAAGGAAAAACATATGAGAATACAGAGAATAACAATAGGTTTCACAGCTTCACTGTAAACACCTAAAAATATATACAAAAAACAAACATAAAACACAACTACAATCCTCAGTGAGGAGGCTTCAACAACGTACTTTGGAGCAGTTCCTCCTTGAGATGGTGTTAGAAGAAGGTTGCGTTGCAGCAATTAACCCCTGACCTAAAACTTAACCATTTTCTTGCTGTTGTAGCCTCCTGCCAATCCACTTTCCAATCCTCAACTATGTTTCAATCAAACGGACAAACTGATTTTCGTAGTGAATGCTTCTCAGAAATGTTTCTACTCTATGGCCTTGACAATCATGCGTTGATTAAAACAATTATTACATTCCCTCCATTTACATTTAGTGATGCTTCTGTTCAAGGACGAACATTGAAAATAAAGGAGAGTCGCACACTCTAGGAGCTCAGATGCAAAAATGTTATATCCAACGTTTCGACAGCCAAGCTGTCTTCATCAGGGTATAATCACAAACACTGCTGGATGACTCGTTTATATAGTGTCAAAAGACACACAGGTGTCTGCAATCATGGCCAAGTGTGGCCTAATATCATTGGTTAATTCTCAAATATAAAAATGGCATACAAAGAACAGCATACAAAAAAAACAAATGGATAGCATGCGATCATAAATTCCTTTTAGACTACACAAGCTTCAAACAATTACAATGTCAAAGCCACAATAATCACAAGAATGGCTTCAGATCAAAGTCTACGTTGAGACCGAAGAGAGCAAGGGTCTTTAAGTTCAAGATCCAGGCAGCCTCTCGTTTTAACAATAAATTATCATTGTCCTAGGGAGGGTGACATGTTCGATGCCAATATAACGCAGAGATGAAAACCAGTGGTTTTCTTCCAAAAAGTGGGCCACAACTGGGTAAGTCAAGTTTTTGCACCCAATGGTGCTACGATGCTCTGAGATATGTACTTTTAATTCGCACTTTGGTTTACCCACATTAGGACAAGTTATAAGATAAATAACTGCCTTAGTGGAGCATGTAATAACACCTTTGATTGGGATCGATTTCCCTGATTGTGGGTGTTTTAAAGAGCTACATTTATAAGTGCCATTGCATTGAGCACAGCCATTACACTTGTAATTTCCATCCAGTAGGGGCGCAAATAGACGTTGTTCAGGAATATCTTGGGGTGGTAAATCAGAGTGTACCAATTGGTCTCTGAGATTTCTGCCCCACGAGAGTACGAGGACAATCGTTGTACTAATTATTATAGTAATGATCTTAAATTGCTTTGTGTATGTGTGACCGAATTTCCGTGAATAGACATTTTTATAGACTGCTAGCTAATCTCAGATATCAATGAACCTCACAAGCTGTCCATCTCAATCAGAGTCTGGCACTCAGCAGGAATTTCACTGGGTTATAGTTGTACTGAAGGACAAAGGGAGGGAAACAATGTGACATAAACAAGACAGAGTTAAGGTTACACCCCACAAGCCAACAACTTGAGAGACAGCAACAGCCACACCCCACTTATTAGAATAGAAAACAACTTTATTGTCTGTTACAGCAAATCATTTACATATGTCTTCTGCTCCGTTCTAAACCCCCAAAATGTAGTGCAGTTTTTCGAAACTTGATTATGGCTAATTTGTCATCTATTTATAATATAACACAGTAGCAATTTTCAAATTGACCCCAATCCTAATACTGAGTTGTTTTGACCTATACCACAGCATGAACACAAATTAAACTGAGCTGTTGAATTCTTTTCAGAGATGCTACTCATCACCAGCAATCCCTATGACTATGCCTTCATCTCCCAAGGAGAGATTGCTATAACTCCGATTAATTATTTTTTTATTTTTTTATTTAACTAAGAAAGTCAGTTAAGAACAAATTCTTATTTTCAATGACGTCCTAGGAATAGTGGGTTAACTGCCTTGTTCAGGGGCAGAACAACAGATTTTTACCTTGTCAGATCGGGGATTCAATCTTGCAACCTTTCGGTTACTAGTCCAACCTGGCGCCCCAATGATGCAGATGAGCTAATGGCTACTGATGTGAATCATATATCTATACTCTGTATATGCAATAATATTCCAACCCCTTCTCCAATGCTAAACAATGACCTTTCATTTGGAAGTAGGATTAATGGCATTTATAAGCTGACTGGTGCCATCATGCACTACGGCAACATGAAGTTCAAGAATAAGCAGCGGGAGGAGCAAGCAGAGGCAGATGGCACTGAGGGTGAGTGCTGAGGATTTAAAACCTATCACTTCATTATAAAGTAGTATCTGAAAAATCTAAAAATCTTTCAGTCGTAAAACTTTGCCTTTCCAGATATTGACAAAGCTGCATATCTGATGGGTCTGAACTCTGCTGACCTAGTCAAGGGGCTGTGTCATCCTTACGCAAATGAAATCTGATTTTCAGAGATGAATTACAGTAGCTTACCACCATACTATACTATACTGACTACCGTACCATTTTTCCAAATCCAGATTCTCTGAAATATATGTAAATGATGTGTGATAATGTCATGTCTCACCATGTGACCTTTGTCACATGTTTATTCAATGCACTAAACTATAAAATTAATGGGATTCTATTTAAAAAAAAAATGTATATGAGGTGCTTGAAATGAACCTGCAGCCATGTCCCGATAGCTGTTTTTGGTATTCCAGAACACTTGTTCTCCTTAGACCCAAAACATGCCGATATTGTTGCTTTTACATCCTTATCAGCTCGGCATAGAATTATTCTCCAGTGGAAGTCAGTTCAGCCCCACTCTATTTCTCAATGGCTTAACGATGTAATGTTCTTCCCAAAGCTTGAGAAAATTAAGTATTCTCTTAGGGTTCAAATGATACATTTGTTAAATGGCAACCATTTATATCATGCTTCAATGGCTTGCATAGGCTCCCCTCTGATGAGATGCTTTAAGGTTTCCCAGTAGGTATTTCCAGTAGTCATTACATAATAGGTACATAATACAGTCATCAATATAATGCTATCCAGTCCAAGCAAGTTTGGTGGATTGGATGTGTTGTGTGGAGGGAGGGCAGTTGGGATATGGGAAAATCTTTGTACTTACATTGATGAACATTTTGTAAAACTTAAATAAAAATATATATAATAAAATAAACATGTATGGTTGAATGTCACCATGTAGCTAATAGATTGTCGAATTTGATGAGAGGAATCACTTGAAGCCATTGTGTCTGAAGATCACTGACGTCATGATTCGACCTTGTTTTTTTTCCGAGTTCCCAGTTGTTTTGAAAGTACCATAAATCCAGAGAATGCCAGACTTTGATGACACGATTTGATGACAACGTTTGCCCACAAGAAGGACCGCCACACCACGTTCAAGTGAGTACAGCACAACAACGGTGAGTCCCAAAAATATGTCTGCTGCATAAATTATGTAATATGCCAGGAAGATATGTATACAGTAGCTAAGAAAGTAATACTAAGTGTATATTATGTACCTGTTAGTAGCCTATGTGTCTCATACTAAAAATGTGGTCCCTCTCCTCAGAATGTAGCCTACTGTTTTTGGTGGTGCACATATAGCCTGTTTTAGAGAAATGGCGTTATCGAATATTGTAAGAGCTTTCATTGTCTGCTTATATGCCCCCGTTATTTATCATGATGTTGGGTCTGTAACCATGTTTGCCAGTGACAGTCTCTTCCCATTCAAACATTTTTTTGCCAACAAAAAGTTCAGTAATATACCCATGTAATTCCAGTTGATATTGGCTTGTTTTTTTGTTTGAGAAATGCGCTTTCTGTGCGCTGGTATATTGTCTATAAAAGTGGATCCTTATGATTGTATTTTCCTTCCTTTTCAGACCACATACAGTGCAATCGGAAAGTATTCAGACCCCTTGACCTTTCCACATTTTGTGACCTTATAGCCTTATTCTATAATTCATTAAATCGTTTTTTCCCTCATCAACCTACCCCCAACCTACCCCCAAGATGACAAAGCAAAAACTGGTTTTTAGAAATGTTTGCTAATTTCTAAAAATAAAACTGAAATATCACATTTACAGTACCAGTCAAAAGTTTGGACACACCTACTCATTCAAGGATTTTTCTTTATTTTCTACATTGTAGAATAATAGTGAAGACGTAAAAACGTTGACCATTACATCTCATTTGGGTTGAGGTTGGGTGATTGTGGAGGCCAAGTCATCTGATGCCGCACCATCACTCTCCTTCTTGGTCAAATAGCCCTTACACAGCCTGGAGGTGTGTTTTGGGTCATTGTCCTGTTGAAAAGCAAAGATAGACCCACTAAGCACAAACCAGATGGGATGGCGTATCGCTGCAGAATGCTGTGGTAGCCATGCTGGTTAAATGTGCCTTGAATTCTAACAGCAAAGCACACCCACACCATCACACCTCCTCCATGCTTCACGGTGGGAACCACACATGCAGAGATCATCTGTTCACCTATTCTGCGTTTCACAAAGACACGGCGGTTGGAACCAAAAATCTCCAATTTGGACTCATCAGACCAAAGGGCAGATTTCCACCGGTCTAATGTCAATTGCTCGTGTTTCTTGGCCCAAGCAAATCTCTTCTTCTTATTGGTGTCCTTAAGTAGTGTTTTCTTTGCAGCAAATCAACCATGAAGGCCTGATTCACGCAGTCTCCTCCGAACAGTTGATGTTGAGATGTGTCTGTTACTTGAACTCTGTGAAGCATTTATTTGGGCTGCAATTTCTGAGGCTGGTACTATAACTCTAATGAACTTATCCTCTGCAGCAGAAGTAACTCTGGGTCTTCCTTTCCTTTGGCGGTCCTCATGAGAGCCAGTTTCATCATAGCACTTGATGATTTTTGCGACTGTACTTGAAGAAACTTTCAAAGTTCTTAAAATGTTCCAGATTGATTGACCATGTCTTAAAGAAATGATGGACTGCTGTTTCTCTTTGCTTATTTGAGCTGTTCTTGCCATAATATGGAGTTGGTCTTTTACCAAATAGAGCTGTCATCTGTATACCACCCCTTCCTTGTCACAACACAACTGATTGTCTCAAAAGGTTCAGATAATCTTGTTTCTCATGGTCTAAGAGTCCTTGCCTTTTGGCAAACTCCAAGTGGGCTGTCATGTGCCTTTTACTGAGGAGTGGCTTCCGTCTTGCCACTCTACCATAAAGGCCTGATTGGTGGAGTGCTGCACAGATGGTTGTCCTTCTGGAAGATTCTCCCATCTCCAAAGAGGAACTCTAGAGCTGTCAGAGTGACCATCGGGTCCTTGGTCACCTCCCTGACCAAGGTCCTTCTCCCCCGATTGCCCAGTTTGATCGGGCCGCCAGCTCAAGTAAGTCTTGGTAGTTCCAAAATTACGGACAATTCCTTCGACCTTATGGCTTGGTTTTTGCTCTGACATGCAGTGTCAACTCTGGGACCTTATATAGACAGGTGTGTGTTTTTCCAAATCATGTCCAATCAATTAATTTTACCACTGGTGGACTCCAATCAAGTTGTAGAAACATCTCAAGGATGATCAATGGAAACAGGATGCATCTGAGCTGAATTTTTTTAAATTCTAGAAACCTGTTTTCGCTTTGTCATTATGGGGTATTTGGTATTTTATTAGGATCCCCATTAGCTCTTGCAAAAGCAGTGTGTAGATTTATGAGGGGAAAAAATGATTTAATACATTTTAGAATAAGGCTGTACCGTAACAAAATGTGGAAAAAAGTCAAGGGGTCTGAATACTTTCTGAATGCACTGTATGTCTAATAAAATGTTGTGTAGTGGCTTTGCTGGCATGCATCTAAAAAAAATTGGTTGAGTTTTCCCCACCAAGATGTACATGCTAAAATCGCCACTATTCAGGAACCACGCCTGTGTGGAAGCACCTGCTTTCAATATATACTGAACAAAAATGTAAACGCAAAATGCAACAATTTCAATGATTTTACTGAGTTACAGCTCATACAGTATAAGGAAATCAGTTAATTGAAATACATTAATTATGCCCTAATCTATGGATTTCACACCACTGGGCAGGGGCACAGCCATGGGTTGGCCTGGCAGGGCATAGGCCCACCCACTGGGGAGCGAGGCCCAGCCAATCAGAATGAGTTTTCCCCACAAAAGGGCTTTATTACAGATAGAAATATAATTAACTGTCCGGGTGGCTTGGTCTCAGACGATCCCGTAGGTTAAGCAGCTGGAAGCGGAGGTTCTGGGCTGGCGTAGTTACACGTGGTCTGCAGTTGTGAGGCCGGTTGCCAAATTCTCTAAAACGTTATTGGAGGCAGCTTATTGTAGATAAATTAATATTCATTTCTCTGGCAACAGCTCTGGTGAACATTCATATAGTCAGCATGCCAATTGCACGCTCCCTCAAAACTTGAGACATCTGTGGCATTGTGTTGTGTGACAAAAGCGCACATTTTAGTGACATTTTGTCCCCAGCACAATGTGCAACTGTGTAATGATCATGCTGTTTAATCAGCTTCTTGATATGCCAAACCTGTCAGGTGGATGGATTATTTTGGCAAAGTGTTAAATGCTCACTAACAGGGATGTAAACAAATTTGTGCACAACATTTTAGAGAAATAAGCTTTTTGTTCATATGGAACATTTCAATTATCTTTTATTTCAGCTCATGAAACATGGGACCAACACTTTACATGTTGTGTTTATATTTTTGTTCAGTATACTTTGTGTACCTCATTTACTCAAGTGTTTCAGTTATTTTGGCAGTTACCTAGCTTATAGGCCATGTGGCTTATATTATGTCTAAAAGAGGACAGAGAGGATAACGTAAACTGATCAAAAGACAAGCACAATATCTTAAACATTTTGTTTTTTAATGTTTAATAATCACATCACTAATTAACAATTAATCACAATAAACACTTCTTTCAAACCAAAAATGTCAATTCAAAATGAATGAAAAACAAAAAAACAAATTCTGCAAATGACAAATTCTGCGAATGACATAAGTCTACGGAACACATTCCATTTGTTTCTGCATGCTCTTAAATAGGTGTTTTCTATGAGTACACTTGCACATTGGGTGTGCGCTAGCGGAAGAAGCAGATCTATGGAGCTCATTGTAGCATTACTGGAGAGCTCTAAGTAACACAAGCCAAACCTGACAGCTACTGTTAGCCTTACATAAGGGTGTGTTAGGGCGCGGACGTCTCCATGACACTCCAGGACAGAGTGTGTGTGTGTGTTTCTGTGTGTGCGTGCGTGTAGGGCAAGGGCAACAATATTCCTAAATGACAGATATGACCTGACTTCTAATCCCACTTCCTGCTTTAACAGGAAGCCCTGCACCACAATGGCATGTTATACAGTGCAATTCTACACATTAGTTTCAATCCCTTCCATGTTGCACGTATCTTGTTTTCAAATCAACACAAGAAGGTCACTGTATCCTACAATGTCAAAATCACATCTGAAGGTCTACCTGTAAATAAGAGTATTTTCATTTCTTAAGACTGGGGTTGTGGGGATGGACAAAGGTTATGTGAAAGTTAACAAAACTCTTACAATTTGTGAAATAAACACTGCTCAATAGACAGCAATCCACAAACTGGACCAGACCTCATTATGCCTCCCATGTGTATAACCCCTCAAACACTCCCCACTGACCCAACCACCATGTCGCTATGGGAACACAAGATAAATACAAAAGTGTTGCATCTATAGAACATTATATCTCTATAACATTCTTTCACTTCAGCAGCCCTTTTCTTGGAAAAAAGGCAGACTTGCTCAATAACAATAATGATACCCCTTACCATTAAAACTGTTAAAGACATATTAACATAAAAGCTGTACGTAACATCCTTATTACCATCATTGTTGTTTTCATATTATTATTTTTTTTCCTGTGGCGAAAGTGTATAAAACAGTAAAATATCTATTTATATACAACCGTGTGCAATCTCAGAGAGAACATACCAGTGAGTGTGGTAAGTCAGGATCAGTGGTAATATTGAAATTTCTCTATCAGATGAGGATCAGAGGCGATACTACGATCCACCTCAGCAGCCGTTCCTCTTACAACAATCACTGCTGTACTACAAAACCGCTCAAATATCAATATCTACAAACCTCTCCAATTTTAAAATAACATCTTGTTGATAACAATAAAATGTATTGACCATTTTCTTAAAACATTTAAATTGACTTTTTTTTTGGCTCTGGGTATTAGGCCTATTCCACACATCTCAATAGATTGTAATTATGTTTTTAAATTAAATTAATCACGATGTCTTTTAAACAATATTTCATGGATATCCTAGGAACAATATGGGAGTAAATCAGTGTGTGGAGAGACAGCTTTACCTTTCATCAAATACACATTACCATTACACACCCTCTTTAATATATTCAAGAATTTAAGGTCATTTTAATAGTTTCCATATCTAGGGGGGGGGGGGGGAATAATTCCTCAAAAAGAGTACCTGGTGTACTGTCCTTATTTTGAGCTCAACACATTTAAAAAACATGACGATTTTATAGCTGAATTATATAATATACCAAACTGCAATAGAATTTAGAATCAAATTGACAGCCCCCAATTTTCTTCCTGCCCACTGTTAAAAAAAAGAAGATACAACACCGACTATTTCCCCCAAGGACAAATATACTGAACCACAACACTGCAAGTCATAATGCACATAGGCTTTCTGCTCTGGGCATGATATTACCTGGCCATGCACGAAAAAGGCAATTGGAGGCAATTGTTGGATACATTGCTACAAGTAAAATAAGCCACATTGAATGTTCCACTGCCAACAGCCTGACAAAAATAAGTCCTTCAGCAGAACCTCTAATAATGTTCCAACAAGTCCTTCAGCAAGTCCTCTTATTACTGTCAATAACACTTTACCAGAACCCTCAGAAAACAGCTGAAATGGGACAACAAGCAGGACTGGTCACAAAATACGATTATTCTAAATCCTAATCAAACTACAGTGCCACCATGCGGTTTCATTTTCAACTATGACATTCTGTCTGTCTGTGTCACTCCAGGGACAAGGGTCCATCAGCTTGAGCTTCCAGCCCGAGTCCCATCCCAGTTTCAGGTAAGCAGGACAGGAGGCACGTACAGTACAAGACACATCGCTCCACCAACCTCCAAGACACTTTCCTTCACATAATTCATCTTAACATTCTATTACCCTCTGGAGTTTTCCTAGACAGCACTATTCTGACACATCACATTGTTGTCTTAACACACTGAAGAGGACACGTCTTTACGTCACTACGCCTCAGTGTTCGCTGTCTCCCTTTTGATCTGTCTTTGTCTCCCTCGTCACACCCCTGACATGCTTTCTCAGTCTCAACGCCCTAAACGGAGTCGCATCTTCATGACTGTGTGCCTTTGTTTCGAGAAAAATATATGTGTGTGTATTCAAGAGGATTTCTGAGCCCTGTTGGTAAAGAGACCATCCACCGTATTTCTTACACGAGAAATAAAACGAAAGAAGAAAACAATGAAACAAACCTTAAAACTAAGCTGATGAGGAAAATAAACTAATGTAAAAGTAAACAGAACAGAACGCCACAGCTCATTGTTACAGTATTATTCAATCAAACACACCATCACAAACACACCGTTTAAAAGAGAGTTAAATAGCCTACTGTTCAAGTACAGTCTACTAGTTTACTAATATTTTGTGAGTGCTCTTTAAAAACAAAAGGTATTTAACCCTTGGACAGTGAAAAAGAGGGGTCTGGACTCTGGGTACATGGATATGAGAGAGGAGGGAGGTGAGGCAGTGAGTGAATGAGTCGATGGTTGGTGAATAGTGAGTCAATTAATCAATGGTTATTGGGAACACACCACAGCCCTACATGCTGACAAGTAAAAGGGCTCTACACACATATTAGTCTGCGTACATAACCCACAGGTGAGTCTAGGAAGGTTTCCCATTGGGGGTGTCTATGTGAACCAAACAGGTGTGTTCAGGGCTGGCGATGCCTGGTAGATTACTCTCACTAAAACGGCACTAGGACGTACTGTAATACTGGATAAGACTGATTTTTGCTACTGTACGCTGCAACTGCCATATTATGCTCTTGGAGAGGTAAGGAAACATGAATTAGACTTCACAGTTAACATGGCAAGCCTCCGTTCCCCTCCCAATGTTATCCCAACCTGCTTGAAGCTTGGTCTACTGTATGTACAATGTCAGCTCATCCAATGGGAACACAGGACAGCGGTAGGTAGGTAAGCGCAGGTTCAGGCGTAGTAAGAGAATGATACATGGGTGAGGTGTTTGGATGTGGGATTGAGGGTCATGACCTGAGTCCTGCTAGCGTGCCGTTGCCCCCCTGTCCCAGTGGGGGGAGGAGGGAGGGGGCAGCGGGGGTAGCCAGCAGAAGTCAGGGAGTCGTTGAGAGAGACGCTGCGTTGTGGGTGTGAGGGGCTGTCTCCCGGGGCTGGCCAGGTTATGATGTCGGCGCCGTGGTCCGTGCGAGAGCGGGCGTTCTCGCGGAAGTTGAGCTTGAAAGACTCAATCTGCAGCAGGAAGTGTGTAAATGGGACAGAAAGAATGGAAAAGAGGAGAGAAGGAGAGAGGAGTGGGGGACATAGGAGATGTTGAGGGGGTTAAGATGAAGGGGGTAGATGGATAGCACAAAGAAGAATTAGAAGCCTGTAAAATAAGAAGTCAAAGGTAATGGGGTGGTCAGGGACATGTAAATCACAAAATAAATATGAAAGTCTCAAAGTCATTTAGATAAGAGACCATCTCTGCTTCTTTTGTATCCAAACTTGCCCCTTCATAAGGCCCCTCTCCAGACCAGACAATCATAAAGAACATTTGGGAGGCCTCATATTAGCTCACATCAAGGGATAGGAGTCTGAGAGAATGAGGAGGAAGGAGTGGGACGCAGCCCTAGTGGAGAGAGGACAGGCAGGGGACTGTTCGGTTTGGACGGCATACTTACTTGTCTCAGGGATGCGCGAGTCAAAGCCCTGGGGGTCATGGATGCCCTGGCTTCCGCAGGGGGCACCCTCCTTCACCCCATTCTCCTGGGCGGGGCTGCTTGCCTGCCCTGGCACCTTGGCTGAGGCATCACTGGAGGGAGCCCCATTTTCCTCTGCCGTCTTCTCGGCTCCCTCAGCCTAAAAATGCATACAGTAGCAGGGTGTCAATTGGGTGGGGGGGTTGCAATGGAATGGAAAAAGGGGTTGCAGTGTGTGTACAGTAGGACAGATGAGATATTAACTACAAGCGTACTCAAACAAAACATGGTAGGCGCTGAGGATGTCTTCAATGCGGGAAATATAAATGGTAGAAAATCCTAAAAGATATAACAGGACCAGTGGTCTGACGGTATCAAATATTGTGGAAAATAAAGAGCTATATTTACTCAAACATATTAGATGAGAGCTAGCTTTGGATGTGGAATATATTCTTCAGCTATATTTAATCTGCAATTTCTTTAGAATAATAATAATTATAGTTATCTTTATAATTATAGTTATAATTATCTTTAGACAGGGGCTTATGTGTCCAGTAGCTCTGGGTACATAAAACACGTGTCTCTATTTCACAAAAAGACCACAAGGGAAGGGATAAATAACAACATCCATGGGAGGCTAGATGGTTTGGTAAACGTGTGTGTGTTTCAACACAACACATCACCCGCACCATTAAACCCTGGGTTTTATCACCATTTTTATTCAAAAGAAATGTGCATACCTAAACCATAGAGAGCACCAAATTAAACATGTTATCATGGATTGTGCAAGTGTTGCGTATACTGCTGGTGCAAGCTGAAAGGTACTGTATGTGCAGGTATATTATAACATCTCTGAAATAGTCATATAGTATGTGTCCAAAGAATGTGATTGAGGACCAACTGAGAACATGTCAATATGTGTATGTGTTCATTATCAACTGTGTACAGTATGCACTGCATGCAGAAATATCAATATTCATTCACAGTGCCAGAGGAGATGAACGGTGCATCCATGGAGATGCTGGTCATGTGACTGATAAGATGGACTTCATTCTTTGAGTGTTATGTTATGAACACAGTGAGAAAAGAGCACAAACATGGATAAACTCAATGCTATGCTTTCCCCCACATTGCCCCTCTCTCTCTCTCTCTGGGAGTGTTTTGTAGTTGAGAGGCCGTGTGGAGGGCTCTGTCCTTACTTATTTTCTTGATTCTTTCCTTGGTCATGCTATAGATGGTGTTGTAGATGAGGCTGGGTCTAGTCCTGCTATAGATGGTGCTATAGCTGAGGCTGGTTCTAGTCATGCTATAGATGGTGGTATAGATGAGGCTGGGTCTAGTCATACTATAGATGGTGCTGTAGCTGAGGCTGGATCTAGTCATGCTATAGATGGTGCTGTAGATGAGGCTGGGTCTAGTCCTGCTATAGATGGTGCTATAGCTGAGGCTGGGTCTAGTCATGCTATAGATGGTGCTATAGCTGAGGCTGGGTCTAGTCCTGCTATAGATGGTGCTGTAGATGAGGCTGGGTCTAGTCCTGCTATAGATGGTGCTATAGCTGAGGCTGGGTCTAGTCATGCTATAGATGGTGCTATAGCTGAGGCTGGGTCTAGTCCTGCTATAGATGGTGCTGTAGATGAGGCTGGGTCTAGTCCTGCTATAGATGGTGCTGTAGATGAGGCTGGGTCTAGTCCTGCTATAGATGGTGCTGTAGCTGAGGCTGGGTATAGTCCTGCTATAGATGGTGCTGTAGCTGAGGCTGGGTCTAGTCATGCTATAGATGGTGCTGTAGCTGAGGCTGGGTCTAGTCGTGTAATGGATGGTGGTGTAGATGAGGCTGGGTCTAGTCATGTAATGGAGGGTGGTGTAGATGAGGCTGGATCTAGTCAGGCTATAGATGGTGGTGTAGATGAGGCTGGGTCTAGTCATGTAATGGATGGTGGTGTAGATGAGGCTGGGTCTAGTCATGTAATGGATGGTGGTGTAGATGAGGCTGGGTCTAGTCATGTAATGGATGGTGGTGTAGATGAGGCTGGGTCTAGTCATGTAATGGAGGGTGGTGTAGATGAGGCTGGATCTAGTCAGGCTATAGATGGTGGTGTAGATGAGGCTGGGTCTAGTCATGTAATGGAGGGGGGTGCAGATGAGGCTGGGTCTAGTCATGTAATGGATGGTGGTGTAGATGAGGCTGGGTCTAGGCAGGTTATGGAGGGTGGTGCAGATGAGGCTGGGCCTATTCAGGTTATGTTAGTGGATGAGGAGAGTATAGTGGGGAAGAGCAAGCGACTAGGGGTGGTGGAGGGGGGTGTCAAGCGGAAAATGAAAAGGGGGAGAAGAAAGGAGGTGGGAGGGGAGAGGCACTAAGGAACCTTTGCCTGGTGCCGGGGGGGGGCAGCTAGAGAGAAAGGGCAGGTGGTCAGGATGGGAGATAGAGATGCGGAGGAGGAGGGTGAGTCTAAGGACGAGGAGGTCGCTTTCTTTTCAGACTCAATGGGTCCAGAGCTGACAGTCAGTCAGGCAGAGGGGTCAAAGTACAAGGTTAGGGAACTGTCAAGGTTCCTGAATGATACTGAAGGGAAAAAGGAATCTTGAAGCTTTTTTTTGTGATCCGGTAAAGTTTGTAAGATCAGTACAACACGCCAGAGGTGTGGACTCGAGTCATATGACTTGGACAAATATGATGATTTGCAACTCGACTTTGACTTCAACACCAATGACTCGTGACTTGACTTGGACTTGAGCCTTATGACCCTCCCCAAGCCCAAATATTAAAAGTGATGCTATTAAAAAGTGTGCAGCGCATCAACTCTTCATTTAACGGATTACAGTTTGAATCGGACAGCAGCCAATCAAATTGTGCCAGCTGAGAAAAAACTGTGCGTGGCAGTGCAGAGGAATGTCGACGGGTGAATTCAGATGGAGCCCTTGGAAAGATGATACCACAAATTATTATTTTCGGATATAAAGACGATGCTGTATCAACAAAAAACAAGATTGCAACTTGCAAAACATGCAGGAAGAAAATGACAGACGGAGGCGCAACAATTTCCAAATTTGTTTGACATTTGAAGCTGCACAAAGAATGGTAAGCCGCGGCTAATATAGCCGACAGCTATATATTTTATTACCTTACTAGTGTATCATGTAGGCTAACGTAACGTTAAATCAATGAGCCTCCACACAGTCAGTCAGTGCAGGAACGTGATCATTGCACCCCAGATTGAGCTACAACTGGCTAGGCAGTTGGTAGCCTAAATCTTGCCTGATGTTCCTAAAACAAGATTGGGCGATTGTGTACAAGCCTACATCGCCCGACTGCGCCCCATAGCGATTCTCGATAGTCGATCACTATTGTTTCCATGGAAAAATACAATTTATTTAGAAAGTAATAAATATATAGATATTTTTAAAAGCATTCATGATTTGCGTAAATGTAATATACTAACTATTACTCTGGTTAAAAATATGAAATTCTATTACATTTGGTGAAGAGCACATTATGACTTGTTTAGGACTCGAAACTCAAAGTTAAAGACTTGAGACCTGACGGTTTTGACTTGGGACTTGAGTGCTAAGACTTGAGACTTACTTGTGATTTGTAAAACATTGGCTTGGTCCCACCTCAAACACACTATGAAAAACGAGGAGCATGGTGTCCTCTCACTCAGGAAATGTGTTAGGTTTAGGAAGTGGGTCACAACCACCGTGCGTAAGGGTCTACCTTCAGATGCTGTTTAGATGAATAGTTTCTTTCTGGCACTGGGGCTTTTTGAGCTTTACTATTGGTCTCTTTCTTTGCTGGCTTTTCTCCCACTTTTTATGGAGACTCTTTGGCTAGGCTCGCTTAATTTAATTGGTGCCAGAGATGCAGGTAAGAGGAGTCTGTTGGGTGAATATGTAAAACAAAAAAAGTACAGGTGTTGTTTCTGCTGGAGACACATAGTGATGTGGTGAATCAAGTCGATTTGGAGCTCTGGTGGAAAGGGGCAAGTGTGTTGAGACATGGGACAAATCTTAGTGCAGGGGTGGCAGTCCTTTTTGCACTGGGTCTGTCTGTAAAAATTTGCTCCTCAAAGGAGGTGTGTAGGGGTAGGCTGCTTGTTGTTAAAGCAGAAATTAACAACATGAGTTTTGCCCTTATACATGTGTATGCGCCTAACACAGGGCGAGAGAGGGGGCATCTGCTTGGGTGTCTAAGAAACTCACAGGTAGCGCCAGAGGAGATGCTGGTGGTAGGCGGGGACTGGAACTGTACAATGGATTTTTACCAAAGATAGAAATGAGGAGGAGCCTCATTCAGGCTCAGTGCGGGTGTTTTTATTTATTTTACCCTTATTTTACCAGGTAAGTTGACTGAGAACATATTCTCGTTTACAGCAACGACCTGGGGAATAGTTACAGGGGAGAGGAGGGGGGTGACATCTTAAATCAGTTTGATGTAGTGGATGTTTGGAGAACTAGACGTCCCAACACAAGACACTTTACATGGGTGAAGGTCTTTGGGGCTAGGGTGAGTGCAGCCTGACTAGATTGGTTTTACATGTCCAGGAACCAGAGCAATAGTCTGTTGGGCGGTACCATTCTCCCGGTGGGTTTTTCGGATCCAACCATGGCTCGGCTGTCTACTTCATCAGGGCCTCGGCAGGCATCCTAGTAGAAGTTTAATGTAAAGATCTTAAAAGATGCCACTTTTTGCTCAGGTTTCCAGACTTTTTGAGAAAGTTGGGGTTAGCGAAGAGAGGGGTATCTCTGAGTCAATGGTGGGATGTGGGAAAAGTCCAAATGTGTATTTTCTGTCAACAGTATACAGTTCTCTCATTCTCAGGCTAGGAGAGTATTGGAGGAACTCGAGCGTAGTATCAGTGATGTGGAGGTAGAGCTAGTGGGGCAAGGCAATGTAGGCCCCCAGGTTAATTTGGCTGAATTACGTAGGGACCTGGGCAGTTTTTTCCAGGTTAAAGCAAAGGGAGCACTTCTAAGAGCTAGGTTCTCCATGCTCAAGGAGATGGATGCTCCCAGCTTGGTTTGGATTGTCTGCGGCTGTCGGCTGGGCGGGTGACCTCTGTAGTGGGGGAGATGCCGGAGTGGACTGTGGAGTTTTCTACTGAGTTGTATAGGGCACAACCGTGTGATCCTATACGTGTTCAGGTTTTGTTTGCAGAACTCCCTAAGCGCTCTCTGGCACAGAGGGATGAAATGGACATTCCCCTGTTGTCCAATGAACTGGCAGAGGCCATAACCCAGATGTCCACCGGGGTCGATGGACTCCCAATTCTGGGGAATAATTGGACTGGACTTCTTTTGCGTGGGGGTAGGAGAGTTGCCGATGTTCTGCCGTGGCTCTGACTCTCCTGCCCCCCCCAAAAGGCCTGTGGCATTGCTCTATGCGGACTACAAGATATTTGCCAAGGTCCTCGCTAACAGAGTGAATTTCCATCTGGACTCTATAGTATACAAGGACCTGACATATTGTGTACCGGGATGCTCAATCACTGAAAACTTCTTCTTAATCAGGATGTTGGACTTGTCAAGAGTTTCTAAGATGAAATTTGGACTGGTCTCTAGACCAAGAGAAGGCTTTTGGTAGAGTGGACCATGAGTATCTGTTCAATGTGATGTCTGTGTTTGGGTTTGGGGAAAGGTTTTGGCTTGTGTGAAGATGTATGCTGGGGCGTCACATATGGTCAAGTTCGGAGGGGGGCTCAGTAGACCAGTCTTGGTGAGGCGGGGCATTAGACAAGGATGACCTCTATCGGGGCATTTAAATACACTAGCCATTAAGCCTTTTTTTGGGCCTCCTACGCAGGAGACTGCAGGGAGTGTGATAGACAGGCATAGCAGTGTCGGCGTATGCAGATGACATTACTGTGACGGTCAGGGATGGGCAGGATATGCAGGCACTAGAGACTAGGTGTACGAGGGAGCTTCGTCAGCTAAGGTGAACTGGGGCAAGAGCAAAGCTCTTATGTGGGGCATGGAGGGAGGAGGGAGTTGTAAAGGCTTAACATTTTGGGCGTATACCTGGGCTCGGAGAGGTGGTGAACTGGGAGGTGTCAAGATTGGCCAGATGGAGGTGGCTCCTGTCTCAAGTGTCATATAGAAGGAGGGTGCTGATAATCAACAACCTGGCGGCATCCTCCCTGTGCTCGCAGACCTGCAACACAAGCTGGTGGATTTTTTCTGGTCGGGCCATCAATGGCTGAGGGTGGCAGTGTTGTACATGTCCGTCCACAAAGGAGGACAGGGCCTGGTGGAACTGGAGAGCAGCGTGCCTGCATTCCCAACTAAAGGCGGCGCAGAGACTGCTGTACCATACTGATGTCGGCTGCTGCTGCTGAGGAGAGCTGGTGGATTAGGGTTGGACCGGCAGCTGTTCCTCATAAGGCTGGAGAGGCTGAGTACAGCAGGTCTCTCTGATTTTTACTCTGCAGTGCTGAGGGCCTGGCAGCTGCTAAGGCCCACACGAGAAGGGGGTGTGGAGACTGGGCTGTGGGAGGAGCTTATCTTCAACAATCCAGCCATCCTTTTGAGATCAGTTCAATCGGCCAACCCTGCAGAAGCGACTGATGGCAGCGGGCTTACTAAGGCTGGGTGACCTGCGGCTGCTGGGGGAGGAGGGGTGGAAAACCCTGGAAGTCCTGGCATAACAAACAGGTTTACTAACACCTCTTAGGTTGCTAGAGAGATTCCTGTGGGAGGTCCTGGAGGCACTGTCTGAGCTGGTAAAGTGGATGTTTGAGCAGTCAAAGGGGGAGGGTCCACCAATGTTTCCCCCACTGCAGGTGATGGCAGAGACTGGGGACTGGCAAGGGGGTATGGAGGACTTGTTGGACTTTAACACTCTGAGCCTGGGGGAGTTTGAGGGGGTGTAAGGTAAAGCCCTCTACAACCTCTGCATTAAGGTAAGGAACATTAGGAGCCCAACAGTGTGAAGGCACATCAGTGGCAGGGGGTATGTGGGGCGGAGAGTATGGTGGGTCCCCAGTGCCAAAGAGGTCAGGGGATCTCCAGTGGAGGGTTCTACATGGAGCCATGGCCACTAACAGCTGGTTGGCACGGGTCGACCCAGCAGTCGGACAGGGGTGTCCTTTCTGTGTCATGAGTGAAACTGTGCATCATGTGTTTTCTGTGTGCACCAAGTTAATGCAATTAATGTCTCTGTTGGAATGTCTGTCTGAGAGGTTGGGAGTGGAGTTTACTGTCAGGATGTTTATAATGGGGTAGAGGTATTTGAACAAGGAAAAGGCCAAATGTGTGTTGTTGAATGTTCTGTTTGCTCAGGCAAAGTTAGTTATTTGGTTAACAAAGAGGAACAGGGTCAAAGGTGGGAGGATAACAGACCCTTTACTATTATTTAATGGGATGGTCTCTGGCGCCTCAGGGTGGAATTTGAGTTCTATGAAATTTTCGATGTTTCATGAGATATGGTGTTGGGAGGCCGTCTGTATAGCTGGGGAAGATGTTTCAGGAGATATGGTGTGTCGGGGAGGCCGTCTGTATAGCTGGGGAAGATGTTTCAGGAGATATGGTGTGTCGGGGAGGCCGTCTGTATAGCTGGGGAAGATGGGTTGGATATACGGTTGGGTGAGGTTTTGGTTATTGTGGTGTGTGATGTTGTTTTGTATCGTGGGGTAAAGGACAAGGTGAGTACGCAGCACAGGGGATATTTGTCTTTTTGAAGGGGGTGGTGGTGGTGAGGATTTAATGAAATGAGGATGTATCATTAAAGAAAGTCTCTCCCTCCCTCCCTCCCTCCCTCCCTCCCTCCCTCCCTCCCTCCCTCCCTCCTGTGGGGAGTGACACTTTCCACAGACAGTATTGTCCACAATGTATTGTAATAACTTACCGTACCTGTGCCATGCTCAATGGCTATCTTCACTAAAATGTTTTCCGACTGCTATCACTGTGGAGATCACATTTCCAAGTTGTTTTCTGGACAATACCATTTGACACAGGCTGAACATCTGATCTGATGCACCATATGTAATATACTATACTGTAAACTGTCAGCGTGAAAGTAGGAGTATAAAGCAGTCACTCAGTGTGAGGGTCGTTTGTCCAGTGACCTCACCTTGATGTTGCCACCACCGGGCTCATGACAGAGGTTGTCCATTGAGCCCACTTTGGATTTAGCCTGATCCTTGTTGTTCACTTTCTGGGACTCGATCTTCACATCGCCGCCCCCTACAGGACACACACAGTCAATGGGACAGCACAGACAATACACACTGCACAGGTCCGCAGAACAGAGATCAGTTGTTGTTCTGCTTAATCATTATAATCATCTTTGGTAGTCACATTTGAATGGTCCTTAATAACATCTTGAGCATATAATGACAGTAACGTGCTCTGGTCAATAAAACACACAGAAACATACACAACACATGCATTACAGTGTACATTCAGTATGGCAACTCAACAGGTCTACCAAGAGGGCCTTTACCAGGCTTGTGTTTGATGTTGGCCTTGGAGCCACACTTCGATGTCACTTTGCTTAGATCCACCTTCTTGTTGAGTATCTGTACCTGCAAATATACATTAGACCCAGTTACACACACAGAAGAGGAAATGAATGACCACCCGTCAAAGATCCATGACGGCCATCTTCTTCGCCATGCAGTTGAACCTATTCAGCTTTATCATTAGCCATCTGTTCTTGGGAAAACTCATGTACTCATGTGTCCACCGCATACAGTAGCAGCACGAGCACAACCAATCAAAGGAGGAAGTCTGCATAGAGAGCCAATCAGAGTTGAGTGTCTGGGCAGGTCAGAGGTTAGACAGGTAAGGGTGGTGTTTGATTGGTGTTGAGTGAGTTAGAAACAGCGACAGGTAGAGTCGAAGCCAGTGTTTTACAACTCCAGTGTTTCCCAACTGTAGCCCCGGAAAAACTTGTCAACTAATCTTGCCAACTAATCATCAAGCTCTCAATGAGTTAAATCAGGTGAGTTTATCTGGGGCTACAACAAAAATGTGTGATGTTGGAGGGACTGGAGTTGGGAAACACTGGTCTAAGCCATGGACAGTAGCAGGTACTCCGGAGGAGGGTTAGCTAGAGACACCATGCTGTCCAAAAACCACATCATACAACAGCCTCTTATTGCCAAGGTCCCCCCCCCCAAAAAAAAAAACGGGGAATAAGAGTGACGTCTTAAAAGCGTTCGGTGGTGCCATTCGGCAGGAGCGATGCTTTCAGGCAATGACTGTGCCAGTGCCAAAAGGGGGGCAGCACTGTAGCATTTCCTAGACTAAAACCAAATCTGTCAATGATAGAACCGTGACTCAGACATTTTGAGGTCTGCAGAAGTTTTTTTTTGTAGGAGTGAGGTTCAGCCTGTTCCAGTGGAGTCTTCAGAAGATAACCCCGCCCCGCCCCGAGCTCTTTAGTGGTCATGACGTGCGGTCGGCCATGTAGGGTTGGGGGCCATTCAAGCTAAGCCGCAATCCGGTACTAACCTTCCCTCCACCAGGAACATGCTTGATATTGTCCTTGGAACCCAAGCGTGAGGTGACGTGGCTGAAGTCCAGCTTTTTGGAGACTATCTGAACCTACAAAGCATAGAGCAGGCAGAGAGGAAGAGTAGATTCACTGTGGGGGTTAGAGGGAGGGTCGGGTGGGGGCGAGCTGTGACGAAGAAGGAAGAGAGGAGCGCAGAAGCATCTAGAGGCCACACACACAGACGTCTATTGACACACGCATGCAGGGTCCCACATCCACACCTGCCCTTTGAAGATGCTCAATTGCTACGGTATTAAAATAGATTATTGAAACAGGCATGTGAATGTGTTATCATGGTGATTGTTTCACCTGTAATGTATTGTGTTGGCGCTAACGTGTGTTGTTACAGTGATAATTACTATAACGGTGTCTGACTGCCTGAATTGTGATTTTGCTATGCATACTGTATGCCCTTTTAATGGGCTTAAGTGAATGGCTGAAGTGAATGTCTCCGTTTAAAATTCACTTTGGTGATATCCTGCCATATTGACACATTCATACTTGTTGGCACATAGACGGACAATCGCACAGTGACAACATGACATTGGTACCATGAACCCACAAACCCAGTAGTTAGATTTAGACAGGGAAAGTACTACATTTCATACAGACATCTTAGTTAGAGATCACAGCTGACAGTTAGGCAAAGGAACCACACATACACAGACAAACATATACTAGGCAGTAGCAGGCTTAAGCTCAGATCCTTGACAGCCATAAGAGTCCTCTGGGTATCATTATGTTGTGGCAATTAGGGGGATGGAGAGCTTTAGTGGAGGGTGTGACGGAGCAGAACTCAGAAAGTCTCTCCGCCCGGATCCTCCGTCTATAGTGCAGACATACGCTACTGTACAATGACTTATCACAGCCCTCCAGCCCCTACTTTGCCACAGGGTAGGCCAACTTTAATACTTTGCTTTAGGCTCAGGACAATTTTAAAACCAGGGATATACAGTATTCGTATTGCTGTCAAGCAACATTGTTAATATGGACTCCTGGCTCTCTGGGTCTGGCTTTAGCCTTGCGTTACTGTATGAAGTCTTGAGGAGAGAGATAGTAGCAAGGTAGTGTGTTAGTATGCTTAGCGCTCTACCACGGACGTGTGCCTCCCCTCCGTGGGTATGCCATCTGATCTGGTATCTCATTAACCGTTCTTCCATGTCTACTGTAAACAATAACCTAACCAAATGTTTTTGAGGTGAAACCTAAGACGCAACATGAATCAGAAGGATTGTATTTCAAACGCATGATTCTTCTTCGGGTGTGGTCCACTTCCACAGAACCTCACGTTGATGTTGGTAACTCCAGAACTGTCTGGCTGTAAAGACATAGTCACGGATGCGCACCAGTATGGTGTCGGTTGGTCGGTGAGTCAGTCACCTAAACATCTGCTTTAGACAGCTGTCCGTCAGTCAGTCCATGCAGTGAATGAGGGATAACCAGAGATGAGTGAGTGTATGTGTTTGTGAACAATGAAATATGGCAATAAAAAAAAAACTATTTAAAAAAAAAAAATAATAATAATAAAACAAAATATTTTAACCTACAAACAGAGGTGAACAGCTTGGAGGAAATGTATCTCACTTTAGAAGAAAATGACAAGAGGATAGAGAGACAAAGAATGAGAGAGAAAGGGGAAGAGAAGAAAGAGAGAGGTTGACAGAGAAATAGCGGGTGAGAGACAACATAATGAGACATATACAAAGAGAGAGACAGAAAGTGAGAGTAGTAAACAGAGGGTGAGGAAGAGAGAGATATTTGAAGAGATAGGGGTAGATATGGGGGGTGAACTCACTTTGGCCTCGCTGGTCTCTTTGGAGGAGGAGCCTTTGGCCAGGGCGTCGCTCCTGCCAGAGACCTGGGGAGACAAGCCCCACCCTGGGTCAATACAACACACAGGACACAGGGCAGCAGGAGTCCTTAGAACTACCTCCTCTATTCTGATGCTGTATCCAAAGCAGCAGGGCTCGGTTTATTTCAGAGAACAAAGAAAATCGGCATTTTCTTTGACATGCAGTTTGGGGTCCATCGCTCAACATGTGGCACCATATGCCTTTCAACGTTGTTATAGGTAATTCCAACGTTGGACTTGGTTATTCCACCATGTTGACACTTGACAGTAGAAGTGAAGGCATAGTGTATCTGGCTAAAAAGCGTGTTAGGAGGACTTATAATGTATAAGGGGTCTCAGCCAGAGAAAAGGAAGTGAGAGTAGTGTATAGGTGGATGTAGAGAATGGGGTGAGATGTCAGCATGAGTGCAAGATGGTGAATTGAATCAAATGGAGATTTATGGAGGAAGTCACTGAGTTAACTGAAGTTAACTGGGAACTATTTTGGATCGCAAAGGGTAAAATATGAGACAAGCTGGGACCAGTTGTCTGGGAGAAGAAACTAGGAGGGGTTGTTAACAGGGAAAGCTCTGCAACGGGATGTGGCATTAGGAGAAGTGCACTATGGAAAATTCCGTCTTAGCTGGGGCTTCATCTACTGAACATAACCTGTCTGAGGGAGGCAAAACCATTATTAGACCAGGGGTGTCAAACTAATTTTGCCCCGGGGTGCAGCATTCAGTCTTCAATGAGATCTGGAGGGCCGCACTGAAAATTCGTTGTATTTCCTTGCCGCCAGAATTTGCAAAAAATAATCCTCTATCCATTGTTTTTGATTTTCCGATGCTTCCTGACAGTCATTTGGGTGATTATTAGCGAGCTAGTTACAGTCAAGAAACTGTATGAATGTAGGTCCATTCTTATTTCTACACAGTTGCCATTGCATTTTAGCCATTTTAAAGTATATTTAATCATTTTAAAGTATTCAAGTTCATTCCCCCCAGAACATAATTTGTTCTGTTAATTTATTTTTACTCAAACCACCCAAGGACTGGATAGGACCCCTGGGACATACGTAGGACCCCTGGGACATACGTAGGACCCCTGGGACATACGTAGGACCCCTGGGACATACGTTTGACACCCCTGCATTAGACTGTGAACACTATCACTACAGAGCCCTACACAAAATCATAATGGCATTGTCTGTAAAACAAGCCCATCTGTGAAACAATATCTATTTTACTAATATAATGACTAATGTATAAAACACAACCTGACCAATAAGCCTTGGAAATATTAAAGCGTGTAGCCACATAAATGATACGGGTATCCGCATCTACCACTGATGCACGACCCCTTACCTTCCCCCCTCCGGGCTGGTACTTCATGTTGTCCGTGGAGCCGATCTTGGAGCGCACATTGCGAATGTCTGGTGCGGGGGCTGTGCCTGGGCGGGAGGTGGTACGCGTGGCGTTGGCACTACCCGTGGTGGTGGTGGAGGTGGGACGGGGGACGCGGGGCACAGCCGGCTTCTTCTCTGATACTGTGGAGGAGGAGGAGGGGGCAGGTTTGGTGGTGGAGGGGCGGACACGGGGGGCGGCGCTGGTGGTGCTAGCTATAGAGCTGCGGGTGGTGCTGGTCCGGGGCCGGGTGGAGTCTGCTAGAACGGAGGGAGGAGGAGGAGAAAAGAGGACAATCAACAACCAGGTAATGAAGCCGTTTAGATGCTAAAATACTTCCAACCCAGTTCAGAGAAATTATATAGACCTGCTCTCTTCGCTACTCTTACTATTCTGTGATTAAGATCAAGTGATGGTTAATATGCTATTAGCAACAATTTGAAAAACCTTTTTGGGAACATACATCAGGCAGGTATCCCTTCTGCTCTGTAGCAACATAAACCCCAGTATGCACTGCAACGTTTATTATCCCACTTTCCAAATGTCTAACGGACATCACGTGATGAACTAAATGTACCCTGCCGAGGACTTAAGTCTTAGATCCGTCCAATCCGTCCTGAAAGAGTCTTATTTCTGAGCAGAAAGACATGCTCGGATCAGAAAATCATCCCCTCTTTATGCGTATAGTAACGGGCTTCTGCCTGCGTTGCTGGTTATGCAACGTTGAGACGTAGTGCCAGTGTCAGCAGCTCATGTCAACAGTAGGGGAGTGTAATCCTCAGAGTGTGCTGTGTTGAGCTTTTTACACTCTGCTGCTTTCTTCTCTCTCGACGACTTCACCACCTCTTTGTCCCGGTCTACATGCTTCATCTGTGTGTTCCTGCATGACACTGTCACTCTTCATTTCCTGTCTCTCTCTGCCCCCAATCCCTCAACTGGTGTTACAGTACTGTGGCTGTCTGGCTGAAGGACTAGCGCTGGAGAAGATAAGAGAGAAAATGGAGGGGGGGGACAAAGAGGAGAGAGGAGGAGTGTTTCTGTACCTGTTGTTGACTTCAGAGTGCTGGGCTTCTTGTCCTCTCCTGGCTTGCTGTCAGTCTTTGATGCTGAAAGGCAGAACAAAAGAGATCAGAGTTCAACCTGTTGATCCCTGTTATTGTCTTGTCAAAGTTTGTTTGGCAAAGCAGTGGAGTCACGTTGTGGAATACAGAAACAGTTTGGTACTCTGCTGGCTAGACGTCAGACACTTTGAATCACCAAAACAATAGGTCATGGTGTGTGTACGCGTGTTCAAAAATGTGTAAGTGTGTAGCATAGCGACTCACCCAGAGGGCGTCTGGTTGCGGGTACGCTGCCGGCAGTGCGGGATGCAATGGGAGTGCGGGTCGCCGTGGCTGGTTTACTGGTTGCCGTGGTGGCAGTGCCGTTTTTGGGGGCAGCAGTTCGAGCCGTGGAGGCGGCGGTGGCCTTTGGCACTAGAGGACGCCTCTCTGTGGTCGTCTGGAGGGAGAGACAGACAGGGAATGGGAGACGTTTGGTAAACAGATACATAAGGGAGGGAAGGATGGAGCTGCACTATTCAGTTACAAATAATGGAGTAATGGAGTTTAATAACAAATAAAAGGTTGAATGTACACCATGGCGCTCTCATAAACTGAAGCTGTGGCAAAGAACCTTGTTGTTGCGTAATGTTACATTCCTTACTAAAAAGGAACATTGGATAATGTTATATTTATAAAACCACTTGCCTATCTAGTATTCGATGTACAACAAAAACATCAGCAAATCCTCAGAGTAATTGCTATCATATCTCTCTCATTGCCATCTGGCTAGCCTGTACTGAATCCTCTGCAATCATATCCAAGCAGGACATTCAAGGGCCAGGCTCCATAGTGTCTAAAAGTATTCCCTCAATGCACTGCTCTATAGGGCATTTTCACAACAGAGTGGGCACGCTAGATTGCCTCCCTCGTGTGTTGTTTAGCCAAAAAAATAGGATTTACCAGCGATAATGTCACTGCCTGTAGTTAAACAGGCAACCACTAGAGGGCAATGGCAGATAATTCCTGCCTGGAGTGTGTATGGAACTCCAAGTTCACGCTAACAACTATGGGCCATCACATACACTGAGTATACATCACATTAGGAACACCTTTCTAATATTGAGTTGCATCCCCTCTTTGCCCTCAGAACAGCCTCCATTCATTGGGGCTTGGACTCCAGAAAGTGCCGAAAGCGTTCCACAGGGATGCTGGCCCATGTTGACACCAATGCTTCTCATAGTTGTGTCAAGTTGGTTGGATGCCCTTTGGGTGGTAGACCATTCTTGATACACACAGGAAACTGTTGAGCGTGCAAAACCCAGCAGCGTTACAGTTCTTGACACAAACCGGTGTGCCTGGCACCTACTACCCATAACCCGGTCAAAGGCACTTAAACATTTAGTGTTGCCCATTCACCCTTTGAATCACCCATGTCTCAATTGGCTCAAGGCTTAAAAATCCTTATTTCACCTGTTACCTCCTCTTCATCTAAACTGATTGAAGTGGATTTAACAAGTGACATCAATAAGGGATCATAGCCTTCACCTGGTTTCACCTGGTCAGTCTATGTTATGGAAAGAGCTGGTGTTCTTAATGTTTTGTATACTCAGTGTACAACAGGGGTGGCCATTATCATACATAAGGGGCTGGTGATAGTCCAGACCTTTTTCCAACCAACCAGTAACACACCTGATTAATTGAACTAACCAAAGTCAACTACTGTTACTTCACAGGCCCACTTATATACAGTGTATGGCAAGATCTGGCTCTGAATCAACACCAGATATAACCTCAGAGTGCACAGTTCAGATTAGCATTATGAAACGAAGGCTCCAGCCAATCTTGTCCAGGAAGCATCTGGAATGTGTTGCATCGGATCTTGAAGTCAACAACGAGCACGCGCCAGAATCCTCAAGCAGGTACACTGTTGATAGGTCTCAACATGGTGTGTGTTGCCTTGGCGCTGATGTAAGGATTGCACTAGGAACCAGGGATATAAAGAGAATGCCAATGCGCTGTGTGTCTGATTTCCCCATGCATAGATACACCGCCCGAGGGAGGCTTTGCATGGAAAACAGCTTGGATTTCCGCTCCGTCTCCTCATTCATTCCCTCTCTCATACAAACGTGTCTTGCGATCTCTCGAGTCGCCCGCTCTTTTGACCTAGACTGTATTACTGTACTCCAATATTAAACAGCAGTGTAATATGTAGTTATTGGTTAGAATGTCAGCCCTGAGATTGGAAGGTTGGGAGTGCCATCCTGGGCCGAGACATACCAAGGGACTGTAAAAATGGGACCTGATCCATCACTGCTTAGCACTAAGATAGATATGGGGTAAGGCTCTGCGATAGACTAGCGTCCTGTCCAGGGGGTGTCCTTGCACATCAAGCTGCCTTCCGCTACAGAAACAGGAGATGGGCTCCAAGACCCGGGCAAGGCTACTTAACATGTAATTAAAGGCAAATACACCCGCAGGATAGAGAAGTGGCTGTACATCATGTACATTGTAGTGTGTATCTGCAGCGCTGACGGCTGAAGGTGAGAGACTTAGGTGTGGTGAGGGAAGCCTTGAGCGACTGATGCTTGGCCCTGGTTCTCTCTAGTAAATGCCAAGGGAGGAGTGATGAATGCTGGCCTCCTCTGGGCCCCTACCCTCCAGCCCGCCCTTCCCTCTATTTTTTAATATTTTTAAATCTGTTATTTTACCAGGTAAGTTGACTGAGAACACATTCTCATTTGCAGCAACAACCTGGGGAATAGTTACAGGGGAGAGGAGGGGGATGAATGAGCCAATTGTAAACTGGGGATTATTAGGTGACCGTGATGGTTTGAGGGCCAGATTGGGAATTTAGCCAGAACACCGGGGTTAACAGCCTTACTCTTACGATAAGTGCCATGGGATCTTTAATGACCTCAGAGAGTCAGGACACCCGTTTAACGTCCCATCCGAAAGACGGCACCCTACACAGGGCAGTGTCCCCAATCACTGCCCTGGGGCATGATTGAACCCTCTATGAACCCTGCACTGAGTAATCCTGCCACTCAGCACCTGGGACACAAGGGCTTACTAGGAGACATGTTTAGAAGGTGGATACATTACAGGCAGATTAGGCTCCGAGCAGCACCACTGCAGTCAGACAGAGCCTTTGTCTATAGCTCCTGTGGAAATGAACATAGTAGCTGAACTAACACTTATGCTAAACAGAACTGAACCTGCTCCTTCTTCTGATCAGCAAGATGATGAATAGGAGGTTGAAAGAAATGCCATGGGAGAAGAAGAAAGTGGTAGGTACTTCTCCCGACACAGAGAGACACCACACAGGGGTGGCTATGGAGGTGGAGGGGACTGCGGCTGTCCCTAAAGCAGGGCAGGGCCACTCACCTTGGGCTTGACCTCACGTGGCTCAGTGGTGGAGGTGGTGGCTGCGGATGTGGGTCGGCTGACTGTGGACGAAGGCCGCTTGGGGCCAGCAGTGGGAGTAGGGGCCTTGGGCACGGGCGTTTTTTTGTTGAGGAGGGTGGCTGAGGTGGTGGTGGAGGTGGAGGAAGGGGTGGGGCGTTTGGGGGCGGCAGCACCAGTGGATGCTGCCGAGCTCGGCCGTGGCTTAGCGGCGCTCAGTTTGGTTGCCCCGGCGACAGGCTGCGAGATGGAACGCACACCAGACAAATGAAGAGCAAAACAAAGAACAAAAGCGAGAAAGAAAACAACAAAACACAAGATAGTAGCAGCAGGAGAAAGCAGCAGAAGCAGCCTTAATCATAATCAACAGAATACCAACAAATGGAACTGCCAGCTGAACAAAAACAACAACTCTATTCAGTTACATCCAGTTAAAATCAGCACTATAACAACGAAGACCAACATCCTAGGACTATTGAAGTTAACAGAATGAAGTAATATCTCACAACTATGCGTGGATTTAAAAGTAGCAGTAGGAAAAGCGTTAGCAGCATGAGTGATGTATGATTTGATAATGTTCCTCTTTAAATCTAGACTGTGACCTACCTTGGTCTTCTTGTCTGGACTGGGCAGGTCCTTGCTTGGTGCGGCACTGCTCCCATTGGTCGAGGGTTTACTTGCAGGTTTTTTGGCCTTATCAGCGGTCTCTGATTTCTTGTCCGTCTTTTTCTCAGGACTTTTCAGCTCTTTTTTCTCCGATTTCTCCACCTTAACCTGCTTGTTTAATTTCTGAGCCAGCTCTGGCTTCTTATCCTCCTTCTCAACGTTGTCTTTGGGCTTCTCAACATTTTCTGTTACTTTCTCACCTGTTACTGTTACCTTTCCAACATGATCTGTCTTCTCCTTGTCAGGCTGTGTTTCCATCTTGTCAGGCGGTGTTTCCATCTTGTCAGGCTGTGTTTCCATCTTGTCAGGCTGTGTTTCCATCTTGTCAGGCTGTGTTTCCATCTTGTCAGGCTGTGTTTCCATCTTGCCAGGCTGTGTTTCCATCTTGCCAGGCTGTGTTTCCATCTTGCCAGGCTGTGTTTCCATCTTGCCAGGCTGTGTTTCCATCTTGCCAGGCTGTGTTTCCATCTTGCCAGGCTGTGTTTCCATCTTGCCAGGCTGTGTTTCCATCTTGCCAGGCTGTGTTTCCATCTTGCCAGGCTGTGTTTCCATCTTGCCAGGCTGTGTTTCCATCTTATCAAATGTGTCCAACTTCACCTCTGCCTCCGGTTTCTCTGGGGTCTTCTCCATTTTTTCAATATTCTGTTCTGTCTCCTCAGGCTTTTCAACCTTGTCCATCTTCTCTACTTTGTCAGTTTTCTCTACCTTGTCTGTGTTGTCGCCCTTATCCATTTTATCCACCTTCTCTGTTTTTTCTTCTTTGTCTACCTTTTCTGCCGGCTCCAGCTTTTCCGTTTTCTCTGCCTTGTCCATTTGACCCATCTTCTCTCCTTTGTCCAGTGGTCCTGCATACGCCACCTTCACTGACGCCTCAGTCTTCCCAGTCGAATCCTTCTTCTCCACTTTATCGAGCTTATCCAACATGTCAAATTGGTTCAACTTCTCAAAGTGGTCCATCGTCTCCTCTTTCTCTGGTTTGTCCATCTTCTCTGATTTGACTGTGTGAGAGAGAGAGAGAGAGAGAGAGAGAGAGAGAGAGAGAGAGAGAGAGAGAGAGAGAGAGAGAGAGAGAGAGAGAGAGAGAGAGAGAGAGAGAGAGAGAGAGAGAGAGAGAGAGAGAGAGAGAGAGAGAGAGAGAGAGAGAGAGAGAGAGAGAGAGAGGAGAGGAGAGAAAGGAGAGAGAGAAAGAGAGAGAGAGAGAGAGAGAGAGAGAGAGAGAGAGAGGAGAGAAAGGAGAGAGAGAAAGAGAGCAAACAACATATTTTAGAATCATACCAATCATGTGAATGACATCATCATTAATACAAAGAACCAAATGCCTTGCTGACCTCAAGACCTCACAGACAGGCCAGCGACCAAACCGTATGACATTAATGTCATTTGAAGTGATTAACCACTATACACACACACACACATACGATATCCTATAGTCCCAAGGTCATGCTCAAAGGCATGCAAAGATCAATCTCTGCTGAAGTTTGAACAAGTGAATCACCTTTGATAATGGAATGAATCAACAGTAGCTCAGGCTGATTACATTTGGGGACACACAGGAAGGCTGGAGTGGAATTATCCTGTGGGCGAAGCCTGATTTAGAGATGGCCATTGACCCTGGCAATCAACCAGACAGACCGACAGTCAGACAGACAGACCGACAGTCAGACAGACAGACTGACAGTCAGGCAGGCAGACAGACCGACAGTCAGGCAGACAGACCGACAGTCAGGCAGACATACCGACCGACAGTCAGGCAGACTGACATTCAACCAGGCAGACAGACCGACAGTCAGGCAAACCGACCGACATTCAGCCAGGCAGACAGATCGACAGTCAGGCAGACAAATGCACACACACACACAATCTCTTTTGCATTCCAGAGACATGTATGCATACACCAACATATCTAGGCAGATACACATACACCGGCACACAAGATAAACACACAAACTTCAATTTCATTTGGAATACATACTGCATTACTACATAGTGTCGCTTTGAACTCATTCCACCAACCCTACTGTATCTTGAAGTGTTTTGAGTAAAGCCAGAACAGACTCCACAGACAGAAAGTGGCAGTAGTTTATAAAGACCCTTTGGTCACCGCAAATGTGTGATGGTGCTTTGCTTGCCTAGTAAAGTATGGTTGTCTAGTAAAATATGGCCGTGAGAGTGTGGAAGGCCAGCCTGCCTGTCCTGCCGCATTAGACACTGAGCAGCTGTGGGCTGGACACACAGACATGGCAGCCTGAGGGGTGGACACAGCTAATTCACCATAGCACAGGCACCCAGCGATAGAGATGAGAGGCAGCCTATTAGCCTAGACACAAGCTCTGCGGCCTTGATACTTTTACTGAGTATAATAATAATCATCATCAAGAGGACAATAGTGACACAGTGTTCTAGCAAAGTGCAGTATGTGAAACACAAAACCCCACCTAATTCACTCTTTTCTCCCGGACATATCCCTGAAGCTCTGCCCCCTCCCATCCCTCTAGCTGGCAGCGCCGCCCCCTCTCCAGAGGCAGCTCATCCTTCACCTCCTCTCTCACTCCTGGGTGCCTCATTAGAGGGCAGGCCATCTGGGGTACTGGCCCACTCCACACCAGAGGGCCTCAGGCCCTTAACCCTAATGTTCCCACAACGCCTCAAGCTCACACTGTAGGAATGATGCTCAGACCCAAAGTAGTAACTGACATTAGATGACATGGAAAGGACTAAAAGTATGTGGACACCTGCTTGTCGAACATCTCATTCCAAAATCATGGGCATTAATATGGAGTTGGTCCCCCCTTTGCTGCTCTAACAGCCTCCACTCTTCTGGGAAGGCTTTCCACTAGATGTTGGAACATTGCTGCAGGGACTTGCTGCCATTCAGCCACAAGAACATTCGTGAGGACACTGATGCGGGGCGATTAGACCTGGCTCGCAGTCGGCGTTCCTATTCATCCCAAAGGTGTTCGATGGGGTTGAGGTCAGGGCTATGTGTAGGCCAATCAAGTTCTTCCACACCAATCTCGACAAACCATTTCTGTATGAACCTCGCTTTGTGCATGGGAGCATTATCATGCTGAAACAGGAAAGGCTTCCCCAAACTGTTGCCACAAAGTTGGAAGCACAGAATTGTCTAGCATGTCCTTGTATGCTGTAGCGTTAAGATATCCCTTCACTCGAACTAAGGGGCCTAGCCCGAAAAACCACCCCAGACCATTATTACTCTTCCACCAAACTTTACAGTTGGCATTCGGGCAAGTAGTGTTCCCCTGCCATCCACCAAACCCAGATTAGTTGGTCAATGGCGGTGAGCTTTACACCACTCCAGCCGACACTTGGCATTGCGCATGGTGATCTTAGGCTTGTGTGCGGCTGCTCGGCCATGGAAACCCATTTCAAGAAGCTCCTGGCGAACAGTTATTGTGCTGACGTTGCTTCCAGAGGCAGTTTGGAACTCAGTAGGGAGTGTTGCAACTAGGGACAGACAATTTTTATGCGTTACACGCTTCAGCACTCGGCGGTCCCATTCTGTGAGCTTGTATGGCCTACCAGTACGCGGTTGAGCCATTGTTGCTCCTAGAGGTTTCCAATAACAGCACTTAGTTGACCAGGGCAGCTCTAGCAAGGCAGAAATTTGACTTACTGACTTGTTGGAAAGGTGGCATCCTATGACGGCGCCACGTTGAAAGTCATTGAGCCCTTCAGTAAGGCCATTCTACTGCCAATGTTTGTCTATGGAGATTGCATGGCTGCATGCTCAATTTTATACACCTGTCAGCAATGGGTGTGGCTGAAATAGCCGAATCCAGTCATTGCAAGTGGTGTCCATATACTTTTGTGTATATATAGTGTAAATGTCAATGGATTGATTGGTAAAGCCATGACAATGACTAGACTGATGGTGCCCCCGGCTTTCAGTCCAGTTATAAGGAATGTCAATAGTCATAATTCTGTTTATTTTTACGATATTGATATAATGATACGGAGCTACAGGGATTATCACATTAAACAGCTGGACAAGAGGACGGCCTAATGAAACCAAGATCGCAAAATAGAAAATGCTCATTGGCTAAGCGCAAATAGCTCAGTCCTTTTTAAATAGAGCGGTATCTTCCTGGCTAAATAACCAACTAAATCAATATTGTTCCAGAGATTTGTGGAGTTATACACCCATGCATAATATCTCAGCTGTGCAGTGTGTCAGCATCAACCCAGTTAAACTGTTAATCCACTAGTATAAACAACCCAAAATGAGGATTAGATATCGTAGACTTTCATATTTTCCCGCTATTAAGCATCTGCATTATTTGACCTTTGGATAATATTGCAGGGAGAAGTCCACTGAAAGTAGTGACTGTACAGCCTGTGGGAGTCTATTCAAAACAAAGGACAAATACCATAGAGCTATCACTATGGCCACATTCAACCCTTAATATCTAGAAACTGAGGAATCCTGTATCCTCCCATTAGCTTAAAAGTCTATTAGCTACACTGTGATGACAAATGGTGAAAAGGCTCTTTAGCATTGTTAGCGATTCCGCTAACAACGCCTCCCTCACATCAGCATAATCAGTCAGAGTAAACCCCAGAGGAAGCAGGATACCCATTTACCACTGACCCTGCTTCAATTACTTCAGACCTAAATCCCTACCTTTGTATAATACATTTTCAAGTGTTTTGTCTAAGCACCCAAATGAGAGATTGGAGACGGCAAAGGGCTGCTTGAAGTGGGGGATTGTGGGTGGGGGGGGGGGGGTAGACGCCATACATAACTGGGTACAGTGCTCCACAAACTTCAGAAGGGAGGAGAACAGTGGACAACCAGAGAACCCAATAGGTGGACTAATATAATGAAGACACAAAACAAAGTGCTTACCCAAATCCAGTCAGGCTACACGACAAGACAAAGGGAATGGAAGGAGGCAAGGCACAACAACACGAGGCTTCGTCTCTGTAGTCCACAGCTTTAACAGACTTAATAGATCATATATCAACTGGATATCTTAATTAGCTAAGACATTGGAGATCCAATAGACTTCTACTGACCCCAAACCCAGTATTTGGTTGATTTATGAAGCAGTATGAAGAGCCACCCTCAAAACAACCTCATCAACTGTGCTCCCACTCTTCTCTCCTTCCCAGCCTGAGAAAGCCTGTGAGAAGCTTTAGCACGGTGGATTTTCAAGCTACATTCACTAGGTAATTATGGATTAGCCGTTGAATACCAACAAAGGTGATATGCAGAGTACTCCGAGAGCGCTGGGACCTATAAAGCCGCTGAAGCCAACATACTCAAACAACCTCAACAGCCAGCTTTGTGTCTCAGTCTCCCCACCACAGAGCAGCAGGGCTAAATGTAAACAAGCAGCCATTTTGAACCCTCCAATAGAAGGGAATTAATACATCATGAATGGAGCATCTGATTAGAAGCATTCATCACTCTTAGGGCCTATGACGCTGATATCATTGGGAGGGAAGACATTTTCTGGAGATATGATGACATTGTGGCGGTCACCCGTGAATCCATTATATCTATCCCAATAAATCTCACAGACAGCCGCCTGGCACCCTCATCTCTCATTTCAGTTAGCCAACTAACACAGTGGGAGACAACTCTGTCTTTTCTATGCTGGGTCAGTTCATTAGACCACACATTAGCATAGACACAATTCAATCTCTATTAAGTTGGCTAAACAGCCTTTAAACCACTTTTATGGTCTTTTTAATTAAGAGTTTTTTTATGGGAGAAAAACATGACAGCGATAAGACACCATCTCCACATGGATGTTGAGACCATCGGATTGCTTCTTACATTTTCAGAGTCGCATCAGATAAGGAAAAACCCTCACTGCTCCAACACTAACACTCAAAACTACCAATGAAACTCCTCCCGAAGAAGTTTCAAGTAACTGTCCAGTGAAAATCTCATTAACTCATAACCAAATAATGTTGTTGACTTATCCTATACTCGTATTTGTGGCCAAAGCATAAATTGGAGAAGGAAAAAAAAACACTTCAAAAACACCACAAACTTGTATCTCAAACAGACGTTTAAACAATGCTTGCCATTTCCTCATAGATGATGTTATCCTCCAGAAGAGGATGAGCTGGCCAGCTGGCCAATCAGCAGTCTAGTCACATGAATATTTTTAATGACCGGTATTTGCCCACACCTTTCTGTTGTTGGTGTACGCCCACACCATACCAACACACACAAAAGGCTGCTTTTTAACATACATAATTACCATTTTTTTGGAAGGACAATTATTTCACTCATATTGCAATTAATTATAAGTCATATTTCATAGATATCTGGAGACACTGGACAGTTACTTTAAACAGACATAACCTGACCATTTTCTTGGGTATTTCTCTCTGGTTCCTCAGATGACAAGATCAATCCTCGAGGCGAACGTAGCCTTATTAAAAGACAGTCATTACCTCTAGCCTCACCCGGAAGCCGCTAAGAGGCAGAATCCTTGACAACGTATGTGTGCCTTCCAAAGGAACGATCCTCCTTAGTGACTATTCTCCACACGTCAAAGAAGCTGCTGGCCGCCTATAGAATGTTTGGAGTGATTTAGTGAAAGTGGATGCCAGTGCATTTCACTGTATTTAACTGTCAGGAAACGGAGCCTTTCTTTGTTCATGTTAAGCTGCTCACTTGGTGTGTGGCTCAGGAGCGGATCTAGTCACCACAACGGCTTGTATCCAACAAGGCAACTTCAAAGGCAGAAATAAACGACAAAACCCAGGCTATTAATCAAAGTTATTCCATATGGTGTCAGGTTGGACAGGCAGCTTTTGGAAGGACTTAGGCATTACCTACTGTAGACTGGCGTGACACCTGACATGTACACACAAGGATGATCCACATTGACCATGGAAACACTTACGGGGTCCTCTCTGGATTGGATGTATTTCTCTCTCTGACACACACACACACACACAGCGCTATCACTGCACCGCAGCCTTGACTGCAAGACAGGTCATTGCAGAGGGATTTATCTAATCTACTCTGTTTGTGACGGAGGTCAGGAAAGTGTTGCTAATATATGAGCCTAAAGTATCCATCACATCCAGACCTGAACCTTCCTCCACTCCCCCTTTCAGACAGTAGTGCATTGTGTCCTTGGTAACTGCATGATCATATACAGTAGAGTGGATCCGACTTAAGCGCGGAGAGGACAAAAAAAAACACTTGAGCTGTGCTGATGAGATCTGGAGGGTTCTACAGCTTTCTGTCCCCCTGGGTAACAGGCTTCTTACGCACAAGCGTACCCACATCAATCACTTACTCACAGAGACATATGCATGTGCACAAAGTGAGAGCCACATAGGAACGCTGAGACAAACGTTTGAACGGGTCAAAATATTTTAAGCATAATGGCATACGTAGAAAAGGATTCATGCATACGAATCACCTTTACGCATTTAACTCCTATTTTAAAAGCTTGCCCAAATGGCAAGTGTGTTAATAATTGAAACAAACTTTTTTCTGGTATTTTTATGGATGTTGAGGTCAAACACAAACATGGGTAATTCTTTTTTTAATTGTATTGACGTAAGGCTAAATTAATCTGAGACAAATGGACGCAAAGAAAAACACACACACACAGTACCACACATTTGTGCACACAAGAAGAAACACAAACAGAAGCGTGTACAGAAACAGACCAACAAAGCCCAGAGTCTTTACTACAGAACACTCATTACGGGCCACATTCATCCTTCTGCTTAATAGGAGATAAGGAGAGCGACATTGGGTGACAATTATCTGTTTCGTTCTGGGGAGAAACATCCCACTATGACTCCAAACCATGAAGAAAGACACTCAAATGATTCAAAGCCTGTTTGAGTACGAGTTCCTTTGTCTCTCCACGCTGCATCTCTCCTCCAGTATCGTCTCCTAATCCCTCTCTCCAAACGGAGGGAGAGAGAGAGAGAGAGAGAGAGAGAGAGAGAGAGAGAGAGAGAGAGAGAGAGAGAGAGAGAGAGAGAGAGAGAGAGAGAGAGAGAGAGAGAGAGAGAAATAAAAAGAGGGGGCTGGATGGAACTGAGGGAGTCAGTAAAAATACATTCAGGCAGATTCTTATACTGGGACAAACTATTTTTTCTCTCTCTATATGACTCTGTGTATCTCTCTCTCCCCTCTGGAGCTAGAGATGGCAAATCTGTTTATCGATATTTCCCACACCCCAATTGGGGAGCCAAGGCGAATGCCTGAACAGAGCTAGCCGGCCGACGTGTGTGTGGATTCATTAATGTGCACGCTCCACATGAACACTTTTTACACATGCAAACTGCCTTTGAATGACCTTGTCAAGCCAGTGCATGCTCACACACAGTCACGCACACGCACTCTTCCTCTGACCAGCTCACACACTCTCATTCTGAGCTCTCCGGGACGCTGGCCCTTTAATGCTCCAGCGTCCACGAGGCAGATTGCTGGCACACTTTAGCGACAGAGAGAGAGGGAGAGGGAGAGGGAGAGAGAGAGAGAGAGAGAGAGAGAGAGAGAGAGAGGGAGCGGCGGTCATTAAAAGCGACGAGTGAAGAAAGAGACAGATTTTGTTGCTGGGTTTACATCTCCAGTGACCCTGTTCGGCTAAGGGGCAGGAGTTATCGGATGTGACCGAGGCCATCTTGGCTCTGCCTCTCCCCCACTCCTCCCAGGGGACTAATGACTGTGTCGGCGGCCAGAGAGAGCGAGAGAGGCCAAGTCTAGCTCTGGACTCTGGTCTGTGGTAATGAGCTGTGTCGGCAGCATGACCCAGTCCCACATTCCCGGTCCGCTGACGGTCACCTAGATATAGTACATCCACATGCAACACGCTTAGTGAATCACATGCAAAGTGACACTCCTGCTGCACATACACCAGCAAGCAAAACACACACAAGGCTGCACTGGGCATATACTGTACTATGCCATCAATCAATATACCATCCTTCAGAAACTCTCTCTCTCTCTCTCTCCGCTACTTGACTGGGACCTCAGACTGGTGGAAGCAGCTCAGTTGTAAATCAGACAGTGTGATGCCACATCTTCCCCCTACACACAATCTGGGCTGTCTGCAGTATGCAGGCCATTTGAGGAGGCCATTGCCAGAGGGCAGCGCTAGTAGCAGCCAGATAGCATCACCATTACCTACCCTGGTGAAAGGACTGGTAGTAACCATGCCTTCACCAAAGCCGGTGCCAAGGTTGGTACTCATACCTGCTCCAAAGCCAGTGCCAAGGTTGGTACTCATACCTGCTCCAAAGCCAGTGCCAAGGTTGGTACTCATACCAGCTCCAAAGCCGGTGCCCATGCCTGCTCTAAAGCTGTTGTCTGGGTTGCTACCCATACCAGCGCCAAAGCTGGTGCCTGAGTTGGTACCCACGTCTGCTCCAACGTCAGTGCCAAGGTTGGTATCCATACCTGTGCAGATGTTGGTACCCATACCCGTGCCAATGCCGGTTCCTGGGTTTGTGACAATGCCCAGGCCGGTGCCCATCCCGCTGATGGCCTGGCTGCTGAGGGGTACAGGCAGCAGCACGTCCTCGTTCTTGTCTGCCCCGGGCCCCTCCACGATGCCCTCTAGAGGTGAGAGCGGAGAGCTGCCCCCACAGTCTCTCATTGGGGGGAAGGGTGAGAAGTGTAGGGTGGGCTCCTGGTCCTGCCTCAGGTCGGAGCGGGTGGCGCCTGCAGCAAACAGAGTGGGGGGCAGCTGGTCGTCCGAAACAGTCAGTGAACGCTTCATGGTGGAGTGGCAGGAGCGGCGCGGACCGCCCATGGGCGTTGTTAGCTCATCCAGCCCAGCTCCAGGGTAATGGTCGGGCAGCTCCAGGCTAGAGGGTACCGAGAGGTGGGAGCATTCAGACATGGCCCGCCGCAGAGCCTTCCGCTGCTGGTTAGCACGCCCCATGAAACACGGCTCAAGTTCCACCTCTTCCTCCTCCTCGTCCTCGCTCTCCTCCGAGGATCCCTCTGTCATTTGGAGGCCGCCTAGTGCTGATGCGCTGTCCTCGTCGCCCCTCTCCAGGTAGTTGTCATTGACAACACCGATGACACAGTAATTAGGGCTGGCAATATTCTGGGGTGGAAGGGTCTTGGGGCTGGACTCTGAGAATCCAGGGTTCCACACACCGGTGCTGGCTGGGGCTGGTATGGGCGGGCTAGAGGGTAAGGGTAGCTCCATGCGTCGAGCTGGGGAACCAGGTACGGGGGGATGTAGGACCCCATTGTTCCCACAGCTCAGAGGGGAGGGGGAGGAAGACACTTGGCTTTCTGGGCTCTCCCCAGCGCTGCCTAACCCCTGACAGCCCCCCCTGCCAGGTACCTTGAGATCCGCATCCAAGCCAACACCGGCTGACGGGTCAAAGAAGCACAGCTTGTCCTCGTCGGTGAGTCCCGGGGCCCCACCGAGGCTCCTGGGAGGCCCCATGTCTCCATGCTGCCAGTCCCAAGCCTGGGGGGCTGTGGCGGGGGCCATGGAGGGGACCTTACACAGCTCACTGTACTCTGAGAACGGAGAGCCAGGCGGCTGGTTGGAGAGAGAAGACATGCTTTCCCTCCTTTCTCACTCTCTCTCTTTTCTCCTCAGGCTACGTTTCTCTGTCCTCCGGTTGTTCTCGTTCCCCTGTGTGTTATGTTGTTTCTTCTGGTTAGGATGCACAGGTGGGGTCTGTCACGGCTGCGGTAGGGCCAGTGAGGAAGGCGAGCGTGTGTGTGTGTGGTGTAGCCTCTCTCTCTCTGTGCCTCTTCGCTCTCAATTGACCAAGAAGCACTGTGAACTGGGCTCCTCTTTCTCTATCGTTCTCTCCCTCCCTCCCTCCTCCCTCTCACTCACTGACAGCCTTTTGCATGGCTTTTGGTCATGTGACTCGAGTGGCTGCTCATTCGCTGCTGCCAAATCACAACTCCCTCCCCCTGTGGTGGAGTGTACATCCCCCTCCTCTCAGTTTTTTTCTTTCTCTCCAAGCTTTCTCTTTCTACCCCAGTCCCACCCTCTCGCTCATCCTTCTCCCCAGGCAACACACAACCCCAGGGAGATGAGAGGGAGGTTTTGGGGCAGCTGCTTTAGGGGAGCATGTTTGTAGCTAGGGCATCTCTCTCGCTCTCTCTCACAGCAAAGTGATCCATTTCTTGGTAACATATCTCCATTTGACCTCACCTCACTTCACACATTCAATCTGTGTACCTCTCTCTGAAGCTCTCACACACTGTGTGTCTCTGAGCCAGACAACCAGTAGTGTACCCTGGCAGAGGCCTCTGTCGAGCATAGCCAAGGTCTAGAGCCTGGCCCCTTTGTTAATTGTGTTAATAACTTTGTTGTAGGCACTGTGCTTACCCTTACTCTGCAGGATGTGTGTGAGAGAGAAACATTTCGAATTTGAGAGAGAGAGAGAGAGAGAGAGAGAGAGAGAGAGAGAGAGAGAGAGAGATGGTGGATGTATCTGTCTCTGTGTGAGAAGGGGATTGTTTGTGTGTAAAGATAACACAGACTCACAGTCAGCCCAGTCACAGAAACAGAGAAGGGGGGGGGTAGGAAGGAGAGCGGTAATGAAAGAGGGATGTCAGATATATGAAAACCACCGCCTCCCAAAAGCACCGTAGATGCCTGTCATCCCTGATCTCGTCACGCAAAGAAAACGGAGCTGAGCAGTGGAGAGAAAAACCACGCTCAAGAAGAGATGAACTTCTGACACAAACGCAAACACATCGTCTGTGTGAAGCCTTTGCCTGGCCTCAACTCTGCACGGGCGAGCCCTCAAGACTTTAACTGCAACGAGAAGGCACACACTCTGACCTGACTTCACTCTCTCAACCCTGAATCACCATGAGGTCCATTCTGTTTCAGTCTCACCCAGACTCTGCTGCATTACTAAAGGCATATTTTTAAACTGGAGTACAGTGGAAACATTCTCAGTCCACATCCCGGTTGAATGTGTACAGTTGAAGTCGGACGTTTGCATACACCTTAGCCAAATACATTTAAACTAAGTTTTTCACAATTCCTGATATTTAATCCTAGTAAAAGTCCCTGTCTTAGGTCAGTTATTATCACCAATTTATTTTAAGAATGTGAAATGTCAGAATAATAGTAGAGAGAATGATTTATTTGAGCTTTTATTTCTTTCATCACATTCCCAGTGGGTCAGAAGTTTACATACACTCAATGAGTATTTGGTAGCATTGCCTTTAAATTGTTTAACTTGGGTCAAACTTTTCGGGTAGCCTTCCACAAGCTTCCCACAATAAGTTGGGTGAATTTTGTCCCATTCCTCCTGACAGAGCTGGTGTAACTAAGTCAGGTTTGTAGGCTTCCTTGCTCGCACATGCTTTTTCAGTTCTGCCCCCACATTTTCTATAGGATTGAGGTCAGGAATTGTGATGGCCACTCCAATACCTTGACTTTGTTGTCCTTAAGCCATTTCGCCACAACTTTGGAAGTATGCTTGGGGTCATTGTCCATTTGGAAGACCCATTTGTGACCAAGCTTTAACTTCCTGACTGATGTCTTGAGATGTTGCTTCAATATATCCACATAATTTTCCTCCCTCATGATACCATCTATTTTGTGAAGTGCACCAGTCCCTCCTGTAGCAAAGCACCCCCACACCATGATGCTGCCACCCCCGTGCTTCACGGTTGGGATGGTGTTCTTCGGCTTGCAAGCCTCCCCCTCCAAATATGACGATGGTCATTATGGCCAAACAGTTCTATTTTTGTTTCATCAGACCAGAGGACATTTCCCCAAAAAGTACAATCTTTGTCCCCATGTGCAGTTGCAAAGTGGAGTCTGGCTGTTTTATGGCGGTTTTTAAGCAGTGGCTTCTTCCTTGCTGAGCGGTCTTTCGGGTTATGTTGATATAGGACTCGTTTTACTGTGGATATAGATACTTTTGTACCTGTTTCCTCCAGCATCTTCACAAGGTCCTTTGCTGTTGCTCTGGGATTGAAGTGCACTTTTTGCACCAAAGTATGTTCATCTCTAGGAGACAGAATGCATCTCCTTCCTGAGCACAGTCAAACACCAGGCCCCAGGACACGGCCGTTCCCTCCCCAAAACATCCCCTTCTAAGCTTTAAGTGTCAGCTGAGTAGTCAAAAGGAATTACCACCCGTCTCAGCCAGAGTGAAGGTTTACTCTTGGCTACAATGAACATGAAGACAAACTCATCTCCTGATTGACTAACCGTCAATGTGAACCAGGACAGGACAAGACAGAGAACATTCTTTAATGTTAAGCTCAGCATAACCCTTAAGAAGGCACTGCGTAACATTAGTTAGATTGACCCAAGCATGTCAAAAGTGTGCAACTTTCTTTATTTCTATACAGTTCAGCTCAGAGTTTAGTAATGCGGGGAAATATGTGATGGGCAACAGGCTCTGACAAATTTACATCTCTGGTCTATGTGAAGCTTCTGTGGCTTCGGAAACAAAAATAGATGTATTGTCCACAGAAACACACACCAACACACAGAAACACACGCCTTTACCAGTCATCCAGGCCCCCAGCACTAATGGGGCCAAGTTACATAAGCTCCAGTTGAGTCTGCTTCTGCAGCTCAGAGTATGAAGCTCTGACAATAGACACCAGGCCAGGACAAACACAATGAGACAGATCAGATCAGACACAATCACTTCAGATGCTAATCACAAGCCGAGTAGCTACTATAAAAAAGTGGCCGCATACACACGGATGTGTGGTGAATGAAACAAACCATAGATTTGCAATGTGGAAAAACAAAACATGTTTTTAGAAATAGTACTTTGCAGGATTCTTCAATGTGTTTAGACAACATTGCCAACCATTCATGATCACGTCAGAATTGCTTAGTGTATTTTGTAGTGGTGTCCTGTACCTGCGTACATCAAGAGTCGAACCTGGTAGTGTAGTGTAGTGTAGAGAAGGGTAGTGTGGGGTAGTGTAGTGCAGAGTAGGGTATTGTAGTGTAGAGTAGGGTATTGTAGTGTAGGGTAGTGTAGAGTAGGGTGGTGGAGGGGAGGGTAGTGTTGAGTAGGGTAGTGCAGAGTAGGATAGTGCAGGGTAGGGTAGTGTAGAGTAGGGTAGTGCAGAGTAGGGTATTGTAGTGTAGGGCAGTGCAGAGTAGGGTAGTGCAGAGTAGGGTAGTGTAGAGTAGGGTAGTGCAGGCTAGGGTAGCAAAGAGTAGGGTAGTGCAGAGTAGGGTAATGTAGAATAGGGTAGTGCAGGGTAGGGTAGTGTAGAGTAGGGTAGTGGAGGGTAGAGTAGGGTAGTGTAGAGTAGGGTAGTGGAGGGTAGAGTAGGGTAGTGTAGAGTAGGGTAGGGTAGTGTGGACTAGGGAAGTGGAGGGTAGTGTAGTCTAGAGTAGGGTAGTGTAGAGTAGGGTAGGGTAGAGTAGGGTAGGGTAGTGTGGAGTAGGGTAGTGTAGAGTAGGGTAGAGTAGGGTAGTGTAGAGTAGGGTAGTGCAGGGTAGGGTAGTGTAGGGTAGTGCAGAGTAGGGTAGTGTAGAGTAGGGTAGTGTAGAGTAGGGTAGTGTAGAGTAGGGTAGTGTAGAGTAGTGCAGAGAAGGGTAGTGTAGAGTAGGGTAGTGTAGAGTAGGGTAGTGCAGGGTAGGGTAGTGTAGAGTAGGGTAGTGTAGAGTAGGGTAGTGTAGAGTAGGGTAGTGTAGAGTAGTGCAGAGAAGGGTAGTGTAGAGTAGGGTAGTGGAGGGTAGGTTAGTGGAGGGTAGGGTAGTGTAGAGTAGGGTAGTGTAGAGTAGGGTAGTGTAGAGTAGTGCAGAGAAGGGTAGTGTAGAGTAGGGTAGTGGAGGGTAGGGTAGGGTAGGGTAGTGCTAGGCAGACACAGTGGAATAATAATGTGTATATTTGGGCCATGCTGACCCTGCCGACTCACAGGCAGGCTGGAGGCCTCTGTCACTGTCACATCACAGCCCTCTCGCAATCCCAAATGAGTGACACCCAAGCCCCTCAAGGACAGGGACACAGAGCGCCCCCTCTCCAGTGATGACCTCACTCTGCCTGGCCCGGCTGGCTGGGTGGCTGGACGTACACACACACATGCACGCGAACACACAAACACACACAGAGGCTCTTTTACATAATCCCACAGTGCTACTAAGGCGCCGTTTCTAATAGACAAACAACAATAATAACGCAGAAAGGAAGCAGAAAGTTGCAAACTGTTCCATAACTTCATTTAGCCGTGGATATTTGGATAAAAGTAATCAAGTAATCAAGTTAAATCAAGTTAAATCAAATAATTTCTAACAATGGAAGCAACAATGGAAGCAACGGGGAGGTAAAAACAGCAGCAAGAAATTTGAATTATTTTTCAGATCCATCAAATGAATAACATATTTCTGCAACGTTCCATCCAAAAATGTTCCATCCTTGCACTGGAGCCTGTCATCGGTGAACTATCTACGGAGTATGCTGCAAATAGGTTAGATAGGTGGCCATTAACTAAGAACACTGATGAGAGTAAAGGGGGCTTTATTTAACCCGGTGCCCTACAGAATATGTAAATAGGCCAATCAGTCAAGCCATTAAACAAGCACATACTCAGAGGTAAATTATTCAGGAGGTGCAGTACTCCAAATGTAAGCTTTACAATTGAGGAGAGGCACAGCAGCGTTGAACAGTGAGGCTAAATCTAAAAGTGAAAAAGAAGTCAGTGCTCAAATTAGTGCCTTCACTTCTCTGAGAGAGAAAGAGAAAGGGAAGAACGGTGTGGATGGAGAGATGAGAAGACACAGAGAGAGAAGGAGTGGGGCGGAAGAGAGAGAACGAGAAAGGGAAGAACGGCGTGGATGGAGAGATGAGAAGACAGAGAGAGAAGGAGTGGGGCGGAAGAGAGAGAAAGAGAAAGGGAAGAACGGTGTGGATGGAGAGATGAGAAGACACAGAGAGAGAAGGAGTGGGGCGGAAGAGAGAGAACGAGAAAGGGAAGAACGGCGTGGATGGAGAGATGAGAAGACACAGAGAGAGAAGGAGTGGGGCGGAAGAGAGAGAAAGAGAAAGGGAAGAACGGTGTGGATGGAGAGATGAGAAGACAGAGAGAGAAGGAGTGGGGCGGAAGAGAGAGAAAGAGAAAGGGAAGAACGGTGTGGATGGAGAGATGAGAAGACAGAGAGAGAAGGAGTGGGGCGGAAGAGAGAGAAAGCGAGACAGAGTCTTTAGTGGTTCTATTTTTAGCTCAAATCAGTCCCCCCTCCCCCTGCTGTCACACACCCATTGTTTCCTTGGTAGCCCCCTCTACCAAATGTCTCCAAAAGCAACTGCCTCCCATTTCCATGGCAACAGGATCCTTGCCACGGCAACCAAGTGGAGCCAGGGGAATATATGAACGGAGGAAGGGGAGAGAGGTGAGAGGAGGAGGGGGAGAGAGAGGTGAGAGGAGGAGAGGGAGAGGCCAAAATCAACTGGGGGCATTTTCGTATATTATTATCTGCAGATCTACGAACCAATGGGCTGCTCTCGCACTGCTCTTGAGTTAATGGTATCTTTCAATTAATCACAGTCATCATTCTGCTACGGTCTTTCAGCTGCTAATGCCTATGCAAGTCTGTTAATCCAGCAATGTCTGTGTCATGCTGATAGACTGGCCTCCAGACAGATCATTTCAGCTGCAAATAGCTTGGGGGGGGGGGGGGGTTGGGTTTGATCAACCTAAAAGTGTGAAAGTCACATGCTGTGGCCGTTATTGTCCAAGCCACAGACCCACCCCGTTCTGTTGTTGGGGTATACCCACCCCGTTCTGTTGTTGGGGTATACCCACCCCATTCCGTTGTTGGGGCATACCCACCCCATTCCGTTGTTGGGGTATACCCACCCCATTCCGTTGTTGGGGTATACCCACCCCATTCCGTTGTTGGGGTATACCCACCCCATTCCGTTGTTGGGGTATACCCACCCCATTCCGTTGTTGGGGTCTACCCACCCCATTCCGTTGTTGGGGTATACCCACCCCATTCTGTTGTTGGGGTATACCCACCCCATTCTGTTGTTGGGGTATACCCACCCCATTCCGTTGTTGGGGTATACCCACCCCATTCCGTTGTTGGGGTATACCCACCCCATTCCGTTGTTGGGGTCTACCCACCCCATTCCGTTGTTGGGGTATACCCACCCCATTCCGTTGTTGGGGTATACCCACCCCATGTATACCCACCCCATTCCGTTGTTGGGGTATACCCACCCCATTCCGTTGTTGGGGTATACCCACCCCATTCCGTTGTTGGGGTATACCCACCCCATTCCGTTGTTGGGGTATACCCACCCCATTCCGTTGTTGGGGTATACCCACCCCATTCCGTTGTTGGGGTATACCCACCCCATTCCGTTGTTGGGGTATACCCACCCCATTCTGTTGTTGGGGTATACCCACCCCATTCCGTTGTTGGGGTATACCCACCCCATTCCGTTGTTGGGGTATACCCACCCCATTCCGTTGTTGGGGTATACCCACCCCATTCCGTTGTTGGGGTATACCCACCCCATTCTGTTGTTGGGGTATACCCACCCCATTCCGTTGTTGGGGTATACCCACCCCATTCCGTTGTTGGGGTATACCCACCCCATTCCGTTGTTGGGGTATACCCACCCCATTCCGTTGTTGGGGTATACCCACCCCATTCCGTTGTTGGGGTATACCCACCCCATTCCGTTGTTGGGGTATACCCACCCCATTCCGTTGTTGGGGTATACCCACCCCATTCCGTTGTTGGGGTATACCCACCCCATTCCGTTGTTGGGGTATACCCACCCCATTCTGTTGTTGGGGTATACCCACCCCATTCCGTTGTTGGGGTATACCCACCCCATTCTGTTGTTGGGGTATACCCACCCCATTCCGTTGTTGGGGTATACCCACCCCATTCCGTTGTTGGGGTATACCCACCCCATTCCGTTGTTGGGGTATACCCACCCCATTCCGTTGTTGGGGTATACCCACCCCATTCCGTTGTTGGGGTATACCCACCCCATTCCGTTGTTGGGGTATACCCACCCCATTCCGTTGTTGGGGTATACCCACCCCATTCTGTTGTTGGGGTATACCCACCCCATTCCGTTGTTGGGGTATACCCACCCCATTCCGTTGTTGGGGTATACCCACCCCATTCCGTTGTTGGGGTCTACCCACCCCATTCCGTTGTTGGGGTATACCCACCCCATTCCAACACAGAAACGCTGCTTTTGAACGTACTTCATACAAAAACAATTGGGAAGGAAAACTTTTTCACTCACATTGAAATTAATTCTAGGTCATATTTCATAAAATAGTACGGTGTTAAAAATAACATGACAATGTGCTTTGATTGCTCACTATGACTGAAAGGGTTTATTGAGTTGATGCTTCAGTAGTTACTCCCTTGTATTCAATGGAATCTATTCTACAGGTTGAAACTGGGTCTACTTCTGAACACTGACATAAGCTGCACCTAGCCTCTGACATATTACTTTCACCTATCTAATAGCTATCTTCTGATGAGAAGCTGACTATTGCCTGATGTATTGGGCAGATTGCCATTATAATTGTCCTGGAACAACAACAGAGCCCTATTAAAGTGCTGCAGACGACTAACAATTGGCCTGAGATCCGCGTAACCATCTATCAATGTGAAATAGCTGCGAGAGGGCTGTGATGTGACATCTTGTGCGGTAAAATCGATACGTCCATAAACCGCCCCACCATTTTAGTTCTATTATAGCAGATGTGCTCGGATCCCTCATCCATTGCTATTGATTATGGATGTGGCCAAATCGCTCTGCCAGATTCACAGCCGTTCCCACTCTGGACACAACTGATCCCTGATTAATGCCCAACGAGCTCAGATCAGCTCAGCTCCCCAAATTCCCTAAATTGTATAAACGACGGACGCTCAATCAAATGGGAGTATTTTTTTGGGGGGGGGGGGGACTTAAGAGTGGATATATGTATTCATGACATGTCCAATTGATATGAAATCTTAGTGATGGCTGCATTTTGGGCTTAGGTTTTTGAGCAGATTGATTCGGAATTCAATTTGGTGTGACATGTACTGCCAGCATGTGGTTGTCAAGCCTTTCACTCTAAAGTGACAAGACATTTCTCAGTCATTTCTCCTTTATCCAGCACCGTAAGACCACCGCCATTCAAATACAGCGGACGAGAAAGAAGGTGCATATATAAAGTGTGAAACATCGCAATGAGAAGAGATCCAGGGAAGGAAGTCCACTCACTTCTCCTTTAACCAGCATTATATCAACTTTCAAATACAAGGGCGAGAAGGAACACATTCTTGTAGTGAGAGGGCGGGAACCAGCAATTTCTTGCAATGAGAAGAAATTGGTACCAGCACAGCTCAGAGTAAAACACTGTTGGATTATTCCAGTTTATGGAATCTAAAAATAATCCTAGCATGTCTGCTGTAAATCAAACAGTCAGCCCCAGGTTTGGATGCTACAATGTAGACATTTCATTTGAATTCCATCATGTCAAGTCTGGATTATGGATTATGCCAGCTGTGTCAGGGGAGTGAGTGGAAGGGGAGGTGGAACAGTCCCTCTGCTATGCTGCTCTGCTCTGCCAGGAATATTATATTATTCTTTGACAGCAGACTGCTCCCTTCCTCCTTCCACATGCAGGCAGCCGCCCACCGGTTTTAGAAATCACCCGATTCCAGAGCCCATTATAGAAACAGAAACAAGCCCAGGGCTGCTTCATTAACATGTTTTGTATAATTAAAGCAGCGTTTTTAAAAAACTTTTTGGGCGACCCGACCAAATTCACATAGAAATGTGAGTTATAGATCTATCATAAGCATTGAAAACAAGTCTAAGAAGCGGTAGATCTGTACATGATCAGTTTCACACTAATGAGGTTGCATGAGAAAAAAGGAAATTGTATTTAAACATACAGTTGAAGTCGGAAGTTTACATACAGTTAGGTTGGAGTCATTAAAACTAGTTTTTTAACCACTCCACAAATGTATTGTTAACAAACTATAGTTTTGGCAAATCGGTTAGGACATCTAATTTGTGCATGACACAAGTAATTTTTCCAACCATTGTTTACAGACAGATTATTTCACTTATAACTCACTGTATCACAATTCCCAGTGGGTCAGAAGTTTACATACATGACAGGCAAATTGACATCATTTGAGTCAATTGGAGGTGTACCTGTGGATGCATTTCAAGGCCTACCTTCAAACTCAGTGCCTCTTTGCTTGACATCATGGGAAAATCTAAAGAAATCAGCCAAGACCTCAGAAAACAATTGTAGACCTCCACAAGTCTGGTTCATCCTTGGGAGCAATTTCCAAATGCCTGAAGGTACCACGTTCATCTGTACAAACAATAGTACGCCAGTATAAACACCATGGGACCAAGCAGTCGTCATACCGCTCAGGAAGGAGATGCATTCTGTCTCCTAGAGATGAACGTACTTTGGTGCAAAAAGTGCAAATCAATCCCAGAACAGCGGCAAAAGACCTTTTGAAGATCTTGATGGAAACAGGTACAAAAGTATCTATATCCACAGTAAAATTAGTCCTATATCGACATAACCTGAAAGGCCACTCAGCAAGGAAGAAGCCACTGCTCCAAAACCGCCATAAAAAAGCCAGACTCTGGTTTGCAACTGCACATGGGAACAAAGATCGTACTTATTGGAGAAATGTTCTCTGGTCTGATGAAACAAAAATAAAACTATTTGGCCATAATGACTATTGTCATGTTTGGATGAAAAATGGGGAGGCTTGCAAGCCGAAGAACACCATCCCAACCATGGAGCACGAGGGTGGCAGCGTCATCATGTGGGGGTGCTTTGCTGCAGGAGGGACTGGTGCACTTCACAAAATAGATGGCATCATGAGGAAGGGAAATTATGTGGATATATCGAAGACACATCTCAAGACGTCAGTCAGGAAGTATAAGCTTGGTCACAAATGGGTCTGACCCCAAGCATACATCCAAAGTTGTGGCAAAATGGCGTAAGGACAACAAAGTCAAGATATTGGAGTGGCCATCACAAAGCCCTGACCTCAATCCTATAGAACATTTGTGGGCAGAACTGAAAAAGCCGACTCAGTTACACCAGCTCTGTCAGGAGGAATGGGACAAAATTCACCCAACTTATTGTGGGAAGCTTGTGGAAGGCTACCCAAAACGTTTGACCCAAGTTAATCAATTTAAAGCCATGCTACCAAATACTAATTGAGCGTATGTAAACTTCTGACCCACTGGGAATGTGATGAAAGAAATTAAATCTGAAATAAATAATTCTCTACTATTATTCTGACATTTCACATTCTTAAAATAAAGTGGTGATCCTAAATGAACTAAGACCGGGATTTTTACTGGGATTAAATGTCAGGAATTGTGAAAAACTGAGTTTAAATGTATTTGGCTAAGGTGTATGTAAACTTCCGACTTCAACTGTACATGCGATCTGTTTGTGAGTGTCATGTTACTGTGTGGTTGGTGTGTGTGTGTGTGTGTGTGTGTGTGTGTGTGTACATGACTGTTGCTGTGTGTGCGTCACTGATAAAGATATTTTAGCCTCAGCCTACGTTCTCAGCATCAGTTGCCATCCCCATGGCAACATTAACTGCTCCTCAGTTACGATGGCAACTAGCCAGACCCCACCCTCCCCAAAGGCACATCTATAACTGTCTACCACTGGAAAAATCAAATCAACAATCTGACCTTTCCTACCCTTTTCACAACATTCACATTTGTGCAACATTTCTACAACATTTTACACTCCATTTAATTCAAGTCTGCCATGTCTCTAGTAGTCTTCAAATCATAAACACCTTTTCGTGTAGCTTTCTGAAGCATTAGTAAGGCAATGTAAGCCCACAAGGATTTTCACTGTTCACACACATCGTCTCGTTCACATGAACAAACAACTGTCTGTCGCACTGTTCCCTTTAGATCAAAAAGACATCACCCAGACAGACCCCCCCCCCCCCCCCCCCCCCCCACACACACACACACACAATCACTCTCAGAGGAACAGCAGAGGAATCAAATCCTTTAACTCTTTCCGCTCTGTACTTTGCAATGTTGCTGAGGGCCAGTGGACAGCAAAGCAGCTCTGCTGTGGATAGGTTTGTCTGTCCCCAAGGGGGCTGTGTCAGAAGATTTATTTACAGTGAGCTCCAAAAGTATTGGGACAGTGACACATTTTGTGTTGTTTTGGCTCCGTACCCCCAAGACATGCTACCTTCTCACCATTACAATAACAGGGAAGGTTGGCATTTTTTCTTGGGGGGGGGGGGGGCAATATTTATCGTTATTCACGATTCATTCCTGATTATCTGTAATGATGGTAGCATCCACATTAATGTAAAAGTGTTCAGAAACATATCCTATTCCTACAGAACCAAACACAGAGTACAGAACCAAAACATTTGTCACTGTGCCAATACTTCTGGAGCTCACTGTATAAATCCACATGCCCTGAGCCCACACCTGGGTGCTTCTGTCTCACCACATCAAGGGGACAGGACTGGTGGCAAAAATCGCGATCAACACTGTCACGGATGACTCCACGTTCAAATGCCCATCAGGGCTCATCTGTGAAGGAGACCGCGGTCTCAGATAAAAATCTTCTCCAATGAAAACATGGTACTTCGAAGAATAGCCACGCTCTCCCTATTATTGGTGGAGAAGAATGGAATGGAAGCGACACAGAAACCCCACACACCTTATAGGTCGGATGACTGGCTTCTTGATTGATGGTTATACGCAAGCGAATGACAGTGATGTGACGCAGCGTAACTGGAAATCAAATAGCACTTACAATGGAATTACAGCTGTTCTAGAGTGGCTGACGCAACAGAGAGCAGTGGATGGCACCAACCCGACCGTGGCACTGTTATAACGGGGTGGTTTCAAAGGAAAACCTGTTGCTGCCTTTACAACTAAGGAAATTAAGATACTAAGGCATTTAAAGCCAAACGGATGGAGTATTATATATATATTTTTTGAGAATCAGAACGTGTGTTACAGAATAGAGATCGTGGTATTGCTACACAACTATTCCGTATCGCCCTCGCCCCTCTGATCCAATGTGTTCTTCCCATCAGTGATAACAGAAGTGTCATGTTGCGGTCTGGCTTCCGGCATATTCTCATAGGGATACGACCGAGATAGAACAAAATCCATCCAAACCCCACTGGCTCGGACTGTAACACTCCTTTACAGAGATAGCCCCCACTACCTGATAATAATCCTTTTCTAAAACAGCACCCGTGGGAGTCCTGGCTTTCACAATGGTGAAATCACATAGGTTACCCCCTTCACGCCACAACCCATCAATTCACAGTACTGCTAATACACAGTACTGCTAATACACAGCACTGCTAATACACAGTACTGCTAATACACAGTACTGCTAATACTGTAGTCTTGTCCCTTCTGGGATCCCATCCGTCAACGGCCTATTAAAGAAATCCGCCCCCCAGGAACAGTGAAAAACACCATAGATAGAAATAGGTGGCTGGAATATTTATGAAGCTTCGTTGTTCTAGGCCGTGGCCCTAAAATAACACCAATGACTCGTTTTGTTGCTGTGTGCAGTCACAGTGACATGGGGACACTGTGGGGGCACATCGGTGGCACGTTGGCACCTCTGTTAAGGCGTTGTACTCCTCCCACTGACCCCCAAATGGCCAAGGGGTGTTGTCATTCACAGAGGCAAGTTAACAGTCTGACTGCCTCACCGCAAAAGGCCAGGAATGCTCAACTTATCTAAACCACACAAATCCCATCAATATTACATTGGGTCACAGGGGGGTTGTGAATGGTAGAGAGGCTTAGTGAGGGCAAGGATATGCCCCGTATTGGTTGGTCTATAAATACACCAACAGACCAGTAATGAGGGGGAGCAAGGCCAGACTAACTTTATCTAACACCACACACACACACCCCACCAAGACCAAGTCGACATGATAACACTCTGAAATGCTATCATATGTGTAGAGGAAATCCAATACTAGTTTGTGTTGAGCCCTTGGAGATATACTAAAATGCTGTTTAAAAAGAATCTTCACTGAAGCTGAGAGGTGCTTAATCTCTGGCCTGTGTCCAAATGAAAAGCACATGAATGACCCCTTGTCCCACAAACACACACAGATACTGAGTGGCAGTGGCTGAGCTGTCAAAGGATTTTGCCCTGAGCTAACGGTGCACTTTTCCACTCGTATGGGTAACAACAAGAATTGTCTACTGAACTTCACACACTGAAAAAAACATGAGAAACAGAACACACACACACACACACACACACACACACACACACACACACACACACACACACACACACACACACACACACACACACACACACACACAGCTGTTGGGCTAATCTTGTCCTTCATCCCCAGGAAAGAGCATGCTGGGTGAAGGATGGGCTGGGACACAGCAGCCTTATCTCCTGTCTCCTACGAGGCCTAAATAGCACCCCCAGTGACACAGCTCCACCCCTTGAACACTGACAAAGAGAGCAAATTACAGAGGGGCAACAGAGGCAGCTGTGCCTCTCCCAAAACCCACCCACCCACACATCAGGCTATTCATCTCAAGGAACAGATTGCAACTGTTAAAAGCCATACACTTTTAGATGAACAATGGGCCCTGCTGCGATGGCTGACTCAAGGTGCCAGACCAAATAAAGCCATTTTTATACACTTCACTTTCTCTATCTATCGCCACAGGTGAATAACGGGCTCACGTCTCATTAGAACGAATCTTTGGCTGCACCGCACTGACGAGGAAGCCACGGACAGGAAGTGATGCGGGATGAAACGGTAAACTGTATCTACTCGTCCGCTTCTTCAATTAATCAGAGTGGTGCCTGCTGAGCTGCGCTTTAACGCTGCGTGTCAACATAGTCTATTTATATACTGGCATCTCGCCGGGGCGCTCATAAATAAACAAATACTTCACACGCTACTCGGCGGACTATTTCTCCAAAGTGAATCCGAGGGAGTTGGCGACTGTCATAACTCTTCATTACAGAGGAACCCAGATTGCCAAAGTGAATAAATATATAGAAATGTGTGTAGTTTGGGCATTGTGCGCTCACTTAAAGCTGCCCGATGGTGAAGGCGGCATCTAATTGGCTGTGGCAGCTGTATCTTGAGGGGCACATTCAGTACACATGGCTTAAAATAAAGCTGTGATAAAAAAAAAACTGACTGTGACGCTCGTTTACCACTTGCTCCTTTGAGCAACGACTGTGTTAAAGAGTCAGTCATCGTCCCCAGATGACTGCACTAGAACGGAAGAGGTGTGTATATCCCAGTATCTTTATTATGTAAGGGGGAAATGGGAGAAATACTGTGAAACAGCAGCGAGAGTAGAGAGTGTGCTGAATGTGGTCTCTTATTGTACAATACTCTTCTGGCTGCAGTGCATTCTGGGCGAGTTGCCTGGGAGGGAGGGGTTAGAGGGGGTTTGAGGCGCTCGCCCCTCTCAGCTCAGTGAGAGTCAAGGTGCCAGTGGGGTTCGCTCGGCCTGAACATGGCAGCTTATGTAGGCGACTCTACAGGGGGGTTCGGCTGACCTTCACTCAGCCCTCCTGGCCTTCGGAGAGAGCACACAGAGCACCAGGGGAGACCCAAGGGGTGCTAGCCAACATCTGGAGCTCTCAAACAAGTGTGCCCGTCTCCTAACACAACCTCTCTCTCAGTTCTGTTCTATATTCCACTCTCCTGTCCCAGTGTCCCCAGCTGCTTGGATTCAGCCCCAAGACACTTTTTGTTCAGCAACGTCTCACCCTGTCTCAAAGAGATTGCTTCACTGTGGTGCATTGCAACGCAAGACTTTCCCACAATTTATTTCCCACTAGGGATTAAGATGGGCAACCGGGATCCCGGGACTGTCCCAGGAACACTTCACATTTCCCCCCCCAAAAATGATGACAAGACCTGGGAAATTGCTAAATGTTTCCCCAATGTGGCACTGATGCAATTTCACAAAATACATAACGTGCGCAGCAGCAGATTAGCAAAAAATGTAATTGCACATTATCCAAACAGGTTGTTGCATGGAAGCCTTTAGAAGCCTCGAGAATATTTCCTTCACACAAAGTCGCCGTGCATTCAAAGCACACGCATTATTGACACGGACTGCACACGCGACCCGAATGAAGTTAATAAACCCTAGAGGAAACCTCTACAGTATAGCTTATAAAATAATGTGTGCCTCTTTGAGCTGTCATTGTGACTCTTTGGACAGTCACAAATTTGAACCCTGGCATAATGACCATATCTTGGTTCTAAACGCTTTAAATGGGAACTTCTGATTTTGCGATATTTCCTGGGCCTCTCAGGATTAATATGAATTATTCCCGTTATTGAAACTTGGTAGATTAGAAGGAAAATTTTGATCCCTATTTCCCACAATATATTCCCCAAAAAGATCAAGGAGATTTCTGACTCACCTGTTGGGGCGGCCGTCGTAGAGGCAGGACATGGAAAGAGAGAAGGAGACAATGAGAATCTGATTGGAGGGTACATTCATTCAGGCATGCTTTGGTTAGAGAGCGGTCATGCACTGCAGAGGTTTGGACAAAACATCCAGAGAACTGTTTAGAGGTTCCTCTCTGGAGGAAATGCTAGCTAAAGAGAAGAAGACAAGGAAACCAATGTTAATTCAACACAGAGGAGACAAAGACAAATCACGGAGGTCCAGTAGACACACACTAGACTGTTATCAGAGACACCTGGATACAGCAGGAAGGAAGAGAGGTCTAGTTATGAAACAAAGTGCCCGGGGAAACTGGTGACGCTGTGTGTGGTGGTTAGTAGCACACCATAGGGTTAATGAGAACACTCCAGCACTGCCCAGACGCAGCAGTGCCTTGTGGGTGAGAGGAAACCCCCCCCCCAAAAAGCCAAGCCCCTCGGACAGTGTATATTTTCGGGGAACCTGTATGTTAGTCAGTCAGGCTGTCTAGACTGGGCTATTGAGTCGGTCCCAGCCCAGTCTTGGCGCCACATGCCCATGCAAGGTACGGGGCTACTCCTCTAATCTTCCAATCCCCCTAGTGGAGAGCACATGCCACTGCAACAAACCTTCAGACATGGGGGCCACCACCACCAGGGGCTCCGTGAGTTCGGCAAAGCTGGGGAAGAAGGGCTTGGCAGCGGGGTTCAGACCAGACCCCGGGGAGGTGGGGCTTTTGGTGGAAGAGGAGGAGGGGGACTTCGTGGGTATATTCTGTGATGGGGATTTGCCCTCCCTGGGGTGATATTCGGGTATGGTTTTGGGGGAGCGGAGGGGGGCTGGGCTGGGTGTGTCGAAGGCTAGGCCAAGCGGTAGTGGGCGCCCTGGAGTGATGTCACTGAACTCAAAGGAGTCGTTGTTGAAGTTGGAGTCATTGATGAGCCAGGAGCTGTCGGAGGGGGAGAAAGGGGGAGCGGTCGCTGTGAGCTCACTGAACTTCTCCAATGGGGGCAGGCCACGATCTGGTTGGCGGGTGAGGCTTAAACTTAAGGCATTTTTCATATGGACATCGTGCATGGGGGTGTCATGATCAAACACCACCTTGACACCCGACTCATGAACTGGGGAATCTAGGGGAAAGGTTGTGGAGAAAGCCTCTTTGGCATTGCCCATGCTAGCGTTCTCTGTATCCATTAGCAGGTCTTGGTAGCTAGCAGTGAATGGGTCTCCTGGACATGAGGCCATAGGGAAGGTGTTCTTGGGCGAGAAGTCTCCCTGACTGGTGGGCATGGAGACAGGGGCGGTAGGCAGGAGCTCACAGCCCAAGGCCGGTGGAGGGGAGGTGGGAGCTGTGAGAGAGAGCAGGTCCTGGGTGAGAGATGGAGGGAAGAGGCCCCCGTAGAACTCCTCACTGGCAGGACTCAGCCCCTTGTTGGAGTAGGGGTTCTCCAGGGGCTGGGAATGGGTGATGGGGGGCACTAGTTGGTCTAACACCCCTTCAGGGAGGTCATTGGCAGAGGAGGCAGAAGAGGGCACGAAGGGCTCAGCTGTGACTCCCCACTCTTCTGGAAGCTTCTTCCTGCTCTTGCCCCTCTTTCCCCTGCCTCCACTTCTCCCTGGCTCTTCGCGCTCCCAGCCTCCATCCATCCTGTCCCTGTCCTTGCGGGGGGAGACTCTGTGGTGGCCCTCTGACAGGGGTGTGTTTTCAGCCTGAGCCTCCGGGTGGTCCCTGTTCTCTACCAGGTCGTACACATCATCCCGGGGCCTCCTTTTCTTCTTCTTCTTCTGCTGTTGTTTGCGGTCGTTTCCTTCGTTGCTTTCCCTCTCCTCCCCCACCGCCGAGGCCTCTCGGAGGGGCCAGCCAGAGTCAGGGCGGTCCTCGGGGCTGGCCGCCAGGTGGCTGGCATGGCGACTGATCACTGTGGAGACGCTTTGGGTGAATGGCAGGTCGGTGGGAATGCAAGCCTCGTCTGGCCAGCCATCGCCCAGGGCACCTCGTGTGTGAAGAGGGAAGAGAGTTTAAAGCATGCATACAGTCGCTCTCCCTCTCTCATCTAGACAAAAGCGTGAACTTCAAAGGGCTCACTTACTTTGAAAACAAAACCAAGTTCAACAATGCAGTCTAAGAAATGAGAGTAGTAACAGATATTTTGTACATCTTTACAGCTGTAGACGCTTATTGATGGTCCATTCAATATAACTGAACTTTGGTAGTGTACGAGCTGCAATTTCAAATTTTGCCACTGAACACTCAAAATGCAACATAGGTGTCAAATCACTCATGCATCCTCATTGGCCCGTTGCCTCAGTAACCCCTGTGTGAATGAATAGTCCCACTGAGGGACTGGTAATACTGTGGCTTTTTGGCTGCTGACTCCGTGCTACCCTAGTGACATGCTGGTGTACTGAATGACATTTTAGGAGGAGGAGAAAGCTGTGTTACCTTCGTAGTGAGTAGGTGATTGAACTCAGCAAATACAAACAAAAACACAGCAATTTGGTCAAGTATACAGAAACAGGCACAGACCACACAGTTTTATAGTACAGTATAGGCATTGAAATGTTTGTGTACAGAGTGCTCTGAACGGTGCAACATCAATTGCTGTGCACTCTGTGAAGGCTCTGGTTGTCCCGCTTCTGACACCTCATTTGAATAAGGCGCGACATGCCACATTTTCTGGCCTATCCAGACAAAGGATACATTTCGTCTGCCTGTGAATCCTGCAGCTCCACCTACAATACGACTAGCGATTGGAGCAAAAACAGTCATCTTGCTGTGGTGTTCTTATATGGATTCAGAGCTCTCAACATGAAACAATACCAAACGATTTGGTGCGTAAAGCTGAAGTTGTAACGAGTCGACAGGCATTTGAATGTCTCTGCGCCGCTCAGAGGACGCTGGGCTGAAAATGCTCTGTCGTCAGTTATATGAAACAGTGCCAATTTTCTACTGTCACGAAGTATAATGATTTTTATTTCACAGTGATAAACAAGGTAAAATATTATAGTAAGTCAATTAGCATTTGATTGTTACTATATTTAGAATATTTACTTTTGTTAAATAGGAAAGAAATCCTATAGGATTTTCTATATTTTCATATTTTTATGATACAGTGTCTGTACTGTGTACTTGAACTGGTGTCCTCAAAAGGGAATACAACTCAGCAATTTATGACTATTTTTAACAGAAAGGTAAAAAGCATTACTACAGTTGGTATTGTTTAGGGCCCTGTCATTGTAAATAATTACTTTTGGGTATTCTGCTTAGGTGGATACAACATTTTGACATTAGATTTAAGGTAAATCGTGTTGTGATTAATATGGACTGTTCAGTCTAGCTAATTAAATTGTAGAGCCCCACGCTGCCAAGCTGCACGGGTAAGCCGTGCCGGTTCTGAGGAGAGGAGGAATGGAAGGAGGGAGCAATGGAGGACGAAGGGTTTTACAGGAAGTGATTAGCCAGTAAGGCTGGGCCACTTTGCCCCAGTTGTCTCTCTGGCCTTTTGAATACTGAAACTCCAAATGGAGCATCTCTTTATCAAATTTTCATATTTTACATTAACCAAGCACCACATGACAGAAACGGACCTAGTATGTTAGAGCAGAGACGAGAGACAATGCAGGAGCACTTAGAGCCGCTCCCTCAATGCTCTGGGGAGCTGTTGAAGCTGTTCCTGTGATGAACAGCAACAGATTGTCTTGGTAGCCGTCGTGGTTCTCTCCAAGTACCGAACCAGGGCGTGGCACCGTATCCCCAGAGCCCACAGGTTGCAGGTCTCCAGGGGTGTGACTGACTCCATGACTAATGTAGCACGACGGTGCTGTTCGGCACATATAAGGTCACTGCAGCACGATGGTGCTGTTCGGCATGTATAAGGTCACTGCAGCACTTCTACTCCACCAGGTTCCCAGCCCTTATCCTCACAACTCTGTTCAGTGCAGACACGCTTAGCTAGCGTGCTATGCTAATGTTCACACATGGGGAAACATGAGACACTCAACATAACCCTGACTTAGTTGTCATACATAAATACCTCATGACTTTTGTAGCAGAGGACGTTTTGTTTGTTAATGATCGCGGCAGTTGTTATTCTTCCCATGAGTGTCTCTGACAAGAGATGGTTGGTGAGTCATAGCAGGTCACTTTCCCCCCCTTCACCAGCAGGGGAGTCTTCCAGGGGTAAACATGAACGCAAGATGCATTCAGATATTGTACTGATCAAATGAGTTTCCCCATATCGAGTTCTAAATGACTCATTCTCTACACAGACAAGCTCTGGAGTTTGGAGTCAATTCTCCACAGGCAGCGTTGTGAAGTTTATCTTTCAGCCTCAGGCTTCCAATCGGTCTGCAGCTTATAACTTATTCAGTACCAGACTGTGCTGCGTGCCTTTAGTCACACGCACACGCACACACACACACACACACACACACACACAGCTACATGCTATTCCTACACAAGCATACTAGTGGAACCACCTACTGCAGGGGTAGGCAACTAGCCTGTGGGCCGATCGGCGTGCCAGAACATAATTATAATAATATGCACACTACAAATTGCCCACAACTAAGACTAAAAAGAGATTGTATTTGAAAATAACAGTAATTTCATACATTGAGACATGATCACATCTCACATATATTTTTTAAATGTTTTATTTATTTGATTAATTCCCAAAACACTTGGGGGGGCAAAAAATACACTTGCGGGACAGTTTTGGCCCACGAGCCGCCTGTTGCCGACCCCTAACCTACTGTGTAGTAGCATAACACTGGGCCTCAGCTGTGCTATAGCCATGTGGCCCCTGGGATGTTATGGGAATGCTATGTGACAATAGCCACAACATGATGACATACAGTATTCTATACCATCTGAGGTCTAACGGAGTGCAGGGTATTCCCAGCAGGGGCTATACCCAGTGAGCGGAGGGAGGCAGACACAGCTCTAGGTCTAATGGAGTGCAGGGTATTCCCAGCAGGGGCTATACCCAGTGAGCGGAGGGAGGCAGACACAGCTCTAGGTCTAATGGAGTGCAGGGTATTCCCAGCAGGGGCTATACCCAGTGAGCGGAGGGAGGCAGACATAGCTCAGCTCTAGGTCTAATGGAGTGCAGGGTATTCCCAGCAGGGGCTATACCCAGTGAGCGGAGGGAGGCAGACACAGCTCTAGGTCTAATGGAGTGCAGGGTATTTCCAGCAGGGGCTATACCCAGTGAGCGGAGGGAGGCAGACACAGCTCTAGGTCTAATGGAATGCAGGGTATTCCCAGCAGGGGCTATACCCAGTGAGCGGAGGGAGGCAGACATAGCACAGCTCTAGGTCTAATGGAGTGCAGGGTATTCCCAGCAGGGGCTATACCCAGTGAGCGGAGGGAGGCAGACACAGCTCTAGGTCTAATGGAGTGCAGGGTATTCCCAGCAGGGGCTATACCCAGTGAGCGGAGAGAGGCAGACATAGCTCAGCTCTAGGTCTAATGGAGTGCAGGGTATTCCCAGCAGGGGCTATACCCAGTGAGCGGAGGGAGGCAGACACAGCTCTAGGTCTAATGGAGTGCAGGGTATTCCCAGCAGGGGCTATACCCAGTGAGCGGAGGGAGGCAGACACAGCTCTAGCTTTAGCCCCCCTCAGTGGACAAGAGAGGGCATTAGTACAAAAGTTATATAGGTGCCCCGTGTGAAGATTCTCTACACAGGAGCGGAGTTGGGGGTCGGATTGGGTGATGAGCCCCAAAGGGGGTCCCCTCGCTGCTCTAAGCCCATAATCCCTCAGCCAAAACCCAGACCTCATCAACTGAACTGGGCATGAGATATGGAGGAGGGGTAGGGGCTGGCTGCCACTGGGTATACTGGCAAGGGGAGGTGGCACTGGGATGACACTATGTGGAGGAGACAAGTGGGGTGAGGGGACGGGCTGGGGTTGACAGATGGCATTGGCATTTAAGGATTTGTGGCAACACTCAACTCTTGGGCGGTATACCGTATAGAGAGGTATTCTGAAATACCCACGGTATAATTTTCAATACTGTCAACACCCCCCCCCCCCCCCACACCTTTTCCATTTTGTTACGTTACATACAGCCTTATTCTAAAAATGTATATATTTTTTTTAATACTCTTCCACAATACCCCATAATGACAACGGGTAAACAGGTTTTTTTTTATTTTTGAAAATGTATTAAAAATAGAAAACAGAAATGCCTTATTTACATAAGTATCCAGATTCTTTGCTACGAGACTCAAAATTGACCTCAGGTGCATCCTGTTTACATTGATCATCCTTGAGATGTTTCTACAACTTGGAGTCCACCTGTGGAAAGGCACACACCTGTCTATTTAAGGTCCCACAGTTGACAGTGCAAGTCAGAGCAAAAACCAAACCATGAGGTCAAAGGAATTGTTTGTTGAGCTCAGGGAAAGGATTGTGTTCTGGGGAATTTAAGGTCCCCAGGAGTTTGGAACCACCAAGACTCTAACTAGAGCTGGCCGCCCAGGCCAAACTGAGCAATCAGGGGAGAAGGGACTTGGTCAGGAAGGTGATCAAGAACCCGATGGTCACTCTGACAGAGCTCCAGAGTTCCTCTGTGGAGATGGGAGAAACTTCCAGAAGGACAACCATCTGTGCAGCACTCCACCGATCAGGCCTTTATGGTAGAGTGGCCAGACGGAAGCCACTCCTCAGTAAAATGCATATGACAGCCCACTTGGAGTTTACCAAAAGGCACCTAAAGGAGTCTCCAGACCATGAGAAACAAGATTCTCTGGTCTGATGAAACAAAGATTGAGCTCTTTGGCCTGAATGCCAAGCGTCATGTCTGGAGGAAACCAGGTACCACATATCACCTGCTCCAGAGCGCTCAGGACCTCAGATGGGCGAAAGTTCACCTTCAAACAGGACAACGACCCTAAGCACACAGCTGAGACAACACAGGAGTAGCTTTGGGACAAGTATCTGAATGTCCTTGAGAGGTCCAGCCAGAGCCCGGACTTGAACCCGATAAATCTCTGGAGAGAACTGTAAATAGCTGTGCAGTGAAGCTCCCTATCTAAGCGGACAGAGCTTGAGCGGATCTGCAGAGAAGAATTGGAGAAACTCCCCAAACACAGCTGTGCCAAGCTTAAAGCGTCATACCCAAGAAGACTCAAGGCTGTAATCGCTGCCACAAGTGTTTCAACAAAGTACTGAGTAAAGAGTCTGAATATTTATGTAAAGGTGATCTGTTTTTTAGTTGTAATACATTTGCAAACATTTCTAAAAAACTGTTTTTGTTTTGCTTGTATGCAGATTAATGAGGGGGAGAAAAACTATTAAATACATTTTAGAACAGGGCTGTGACGTAACAAAATGCAATGTATAGACATTTTTTTTGGGGGGGGGGGGGAAATAGTTGTTAAAGAAATACCTGCAGTGAACTTGTGGACTAGTTTAATAGATAAAGCAGATTGAATAATTTTTCGCCTGTTGCATTTTTTTCTCATTGTGAAGCAGTTCCCCAAAGTAGCTGATTGAGCCAGTTACATGGTATATTTTTTTATAAAGAGGGCAAGGAGCAAACAGGAGCTTTCGTGATGGGACAATCCAGTGTTGTGCAGCGCAAGGGAGGTGATCAAGTTATACTTTTAACTTTATTACTGTTTGCCAGCTAAATATATTTTAACTAAAAAGTTGAACTACCTAAGATGTGACAAATACATTCTCTCCAGCTCAGGGCTCCAGCTAAGTGGCAAGTTAGCAAGTGGTGATCAAGCTTCTTGGTTACAGCAGAGACCATCAATCCCCTCTTAGATCAAGATCCCTGCAGTCTAATATTTGTTTTGTGCATGCAGCAAACTTTTTTTTAGATAGTTGAACAACTTTCTGAGCTGGGGTGTCTATCCTTGCAATTTGTTTATGTTCACTTGCGTTTGTTACCATTTAGCTAGCGTCTGCTACGGTAATTCGCTAGTACTTTGTTAGAATTTTTTTTTTACCGTTTGGAAAGAAATAGTGCCCCCTTGTGTGCACTCACGGAAATACTGGAAACTGCCCAACCCTAACACCCTCTAGTGTGCACAATGGACTTCCACAAATGCCACACATACAAGCCAACACGAAGAGAGGCAGACCGACATACACATACAGTCGGACGTTTACATACACCTTAGCCAAATACATTTAAACTCAGTTTTTCACAATTCTTGACATTTAATCCTAGTAAAAATCCCTGTCTTAGGTCAGTTAGGATCACCACTTTATTTTAGAAATGTCAGAATAATAGTCGAGAGAATGATTTATTTCAGCTTTTATTTCTTTCATCACATTCCCAGTGGGTCAGAATATTACATACACTCAATTAGTATTTGGTAGCATTGCCTTTAAATTCTTTAACTTGGGTCAAACATTTCAAGTTGCCTTCCACAAGCTTCCCACAATAGGTTGGGTGAATTTTGGCCCATTCCTCCTGACAGAGCTGGTGTAACTGAGTCAGGTTTGAAGGCCTCCTTGCTCTCACACGCTATTTCATTTCTGCCCACAAATTGTCTATAGGATTGATGTCAGGGCATTGTGATGGCCACTCCAATACCTTGACTTTGTTGTCCTTAAGCCATTTTGCCACAACTTTGGAAGTATGCTTGGGGTCATTGTCCATTTGGAAGACTCATTTGCAATCAAGCTTTAACTTCCTGACTGATGTCTTGAGATGTTGCTTCAACATGTCCACATAATTTTCCTGCCTCATGATGCCATCTATTTTTTGAAGTGCACCAGTCCCTCCTGCAGCAAAGCACCCCCACAACATGATGCTGCCACCCCCGTGCTTCATGGTTGAGATGGTGTTCTTCGGCTTGCAAGCCTCCCCCGTGCTTCTACACCTGCATTGCTTGCTGTTTGGTGTTTTAGGCTGGGTTTCTGTACAGCACTTTGAGATATCAGCTGATGTACGAAGGGCTATATAAATAAATTTGATTTGATTTTTCCTCCAAACATAACAATGGTCATTTTGGCCAAACAGTTCTATTTTTGTTTCATCAGACTAGAGGATATTTCTCCAGAAAAGACCATCTTTGTCCCCATGTGCAGCTGCAACCCGTAGTAGTGGCTTCTTCCTTGCTGAGCGGCCTTTCAGGTTATGTCGATATAGGACTCGTTTACCTATGGATACTTTTGTACCCATTTCCTCCAGCATCTTCAGAAGGTTCTTTGCTGTTGTTCTGGGATTGATTTGCACTTTTCTCACCAAAGTACATTCATCTCTAGGAGACAGAAAGCATCTCCTTCCTGAGCGGTATGACGGCTGCGTGGTCCCATGGTGTTTATACTTGTGTACTATTGTTTGTACAGATGAACGTGGTACCTTCAGGCATTTGAGAATTTCTCCCAAGGATTAACCATACTTGTGGAGGTCTACAATTTCTTTTTCAGAGGTCTTGGCTGATTTCTTTTGTTTTTCTCATGATGTCAAGCAAAGAGGCACTGAGTTTGAAGGTAGGCCTTGAAATACATCCACAGGTACACCGCCAATTGACTCAAAATTATGTCAATAAGCCAATCAGAAGCTTCTAAAGCCATGACATAATTTTCTGGAACTTTCCAAGCTGTTTAAAGGC